>NC_091866.1:5579192-6947115 GCF_019399895.1 Cardiocondyla obscurior
CTCGGTACGCCTGTAGTCGAAGTGCTCTCTCCTACCAGAGAGAGTTTATCAGTACACGTTAAACAGAACAGTAATGGCACTTACACTGCTGGATTTACTCCAAAGGATGTTGGTACGTAAATTAAGTGAACATTGTTACAGAAACTATTGCACAGTTATATAAAATTTATTATTTATAATATAGGTGATCATAGTGTCGAAGTAAAACTTAGTGGATCCCACGTGGAAGGTAGTCCATTTCTCGTCAAAGCATATAACGCTGATAAAGTCAAAGTGACTGATATAAATAGCGGAGTCGTTGGAAAACCAATATTTTTCAGCAGTAAGATTATTTTCTTTAAGTATCTTAATAATTCGGACCAATACTGTATAAAACGTATAATAATTTTATTCTAGTAAATGCCAGCCAAGCCGGAGCTGGAAATCTGGAAATCATAGTCGCAGTGAATGGCAAAAATGTCCCAAATTACGTGCAAAGCGAAGGCAATGCAAAGTTTAGAGTTAATTTCAAGCCACAAGAAGCCGCTGTACATAGCCTCAGTGTTCGTTTCAATGGAGAACCAGTTCCAGGTAACGATAAAACTTATGTAGATTTTAAATTTGATTAACCGTATATCTCATTTTTACATTTACATTTACATAGAAGAAACTATGCACGTGCTATTTTTCAAGAGATTTGCGCGTCATTACATTCGAACATATTAATTCCTAATTAAAATTATATACTTATATAATTTTATTTCGGCGGAATTAAAATTATATATTTTTTATATTACGAAATGTTTAATCTTAATTTTTTCAGGTTCACCATTTAGCTGCAAAGTGATTGGTGCTGGTCAAACAACAATTTCCGGTCATAATTTGAAAATGGGCGCTGTAAAGCGATTAATGTCTTTTACTGTGGATCCACAGACGTCTTCCACGAATTGTGATGTTATTGCGACACCACCATCAGGTATCGCTTTACCCATCACCATTGAGCCCATCGATGGCAAATATAATGTTAGTTTTGTGCCTACGGAAGTTGGTAGACACAACATCAGCGTCTTAGTGGACGGAGACTCGATAAAAGGTTCTCCGTTTGCTTGCAACATTTACGACGTGACTAAGGTAAATTTCGAATTATGTGAATAAATATCTTGATATTATATTTAAACATTAAATGTTTTTTTGATATTAATTTCAATGTTATAATGATTACAGGTACACGTGTCCGGCCTCACCGAGGCGTTGCTTGGTCAAGCTACTACATTTACCGTTGATGCCGCAGAAGCTGGCGAAGGGACTCTGGAGTTGGTGGTGAGCACGGAAAATAATACTGTTAAAGCCGAGGTAGTAGCTTGCGCTCGTGGTCTTTACGATGTCACATTCGTACCACAAACGACGAGTGCACATTATGTTAATATCAGCTTTAATGATGACAATGTGCCAGGTTTGTAAAAAATTTTATTGATTAATATGAAATTTAATGTAAAATAAAGCTTCTGTTTTTTTTTTTTTTTTATATATATATATTAGGAAGCCCATTTAAATGTCCCGTGGTTAGTGGCATGTTACACGGTCCATCGATGGTTCGAGTCGGTAATACAGCATATATTGATCTGGATATGTCTGATTTAAATGGTCCTGTAGCAGCTGAAGTAACTGGTAAATTATTTGTATATAATTATTATACTTATATGTATTATTATATGTTTAAAAATCTTAAAATTATTTATAATTAATTTTTTTTTAGGCCCGGATGGAATAATTATTCCATCCACATTAACTAAATTATCGTCCAGTTTATATCGTGTGGAAGTTCGAACTCGGCAAGTAGGAACGTACAGTATAATATTCAACGAAGGACACAAGATGGTTAGTTCACAGACACTTCAAGCTTTTGATCCTAGCAAAGTTTCTATCAAAGAAATAGCGGATGTGGTGTGTCATCGACCAGGAACTATTTTAGGTAATTATTTAGGTGTTTAAATTTTAATAATAGATTTAGTTAATTTTTTTTTTACTTTAATAAATTTTAATTTATTTCTAAAATACGAAATATATTTTAATTTTTTATATAGTTGTTGCATCAAAAGAAGCTGGTCCCGGAAAGTTGTCTGTCAACGTGCGCGCCGGTGGTGCGGATGTCGATTGTTTGGTGAGAGAAAGAGAAAACGGTGTATATGAGATTGTGTTCCATCCTACGCGAGCCGCGCCTCATAGAGTTCATATAAAATACAACGAAGTTCACATTCCTGGTATTGTATTTTTACATTTCTTTAATGGCATTATTATATTAAAGTATATTAACATAAAGACTTTAATTATAAATTATATATTTTTATTTATAAATTTTATAATGTACAAAGGAAGTCCATTGGATGTAACGGTACGTGGTCCTACGGGAGGACGGGAAGTGACGGCAACGGGATTAGGCCTGTATCAATCGTGCGTTGGAAAAGTAACATCCTTTACGATCGAAACCCTTGGACGTCCTGGGAAAGAATTTGATGTCGTAATTAGCGGTCCGCAAGGTAACGCCGTACCCGTACGTTGTTATCAGCATCGCGACGGTAACCTACTTGCGGAATTCACGACGAATAGCGTTGGTAAGATTAGAGGATTAGAGGACCGTAACATTTGACTGCTTTGAAGAAAAATATTAAATAAATTATTGTTGAATTATCAGGCACATATAAAATCGATGTATTGCATGGAGCAAAACCGGTATTGGGCTCGCCATTCTTCTGTCAAGCCTTCGACGCCGCTAAGGTTAAGCTTCAAGAATTAGGTCCCATGACGATTTCTGTTCACGACCACATCGCATTTAAACGTAAGTAATAGCTAAAGTGCATGACATGAATTTTTTTAAATTTATAATTAATACATTAGTGAAATTAAACATGAAAGCAGATATTTTTACAATTAAAAAAACTTTATGGATATAGTAACTTGCGAAATAAAAACACTACATTTTTTTATTATTAATAAAAATTTAAAGTAAATAATTAAAATAAATTTTAATTAAATTTTAAATAAATTTTAATTATTTTACAAGAGAATTAATGTAATTTTCAAAGCATGTAATATTACTATATTAATAACAAATTTTTAAGGCTTGTATGATTCATTTATCAATTTTTTTGTTAGCGTGCAAATAAGATTAATTTCACGCGAAGAAAGTCTTGGCGTAACCTACATTAAGTGATACGATCGGAATTAAGCTATCGGCATTTAAAGAAAAGTTCATGTTAACTGCTAAGTAATCGTTTAGATTGGAACGTGAACGTGTAAAGGAATCATATCGCACTCACTTGAAACACAAATGTATTTCTGCGGTGTGGCCAGCGTGCTTATGTAAATGTACCGCGTGCGTATAGGCGGGAGAAAGTAGAGAACGTTTTCTAGTGCACTAACTATGCAGCTATGTTTCAAGGCCGCATATAGGATACAGTCGCAACAGACAACTCAAACGTATACGTAGACTACTTTCAAATAGTCTTACGTTATACGCATAATGAACAGTCACGATAGACATCGCGCGCGGTACAATACCAATTGAAAAGCGCGAGCACTTGCTTGTTCAGCGACGACGGACGTAAAAATCGCGAATAATCTTTACGCAATTCGTTGAACGATTACAGTGATGAAAGCCGACGCCGGCACGTCTGATCTGGATGTCACGGCGACGAGCCCATCGGGCCAGGAAATTCCGTTGCAGGTCACTCCGCTCAACGACGGCGCTGAGATGATCGAGTTTTCACCCAGTGTGCCTGGCACTTACATGATTAACGTTACTTACGGTAATTACGTCTGAGCGTAAAGAGTTGATTTTTGAAGGCAGTTTTTTAATATTTATAATTGATAACGATAGGTGGGTGTCCCGTGCCTGGAAGTCCAGTGGTATGCACCGTCGACGCGGTCGGACAAGCTCGCGCGAAAGGTGAAGGATTACTTAGCGGTCATGTGGGTAAACCGGCGCACTTCATCGTCACCGGTACGAGAAGTCCGCCAGCAGTTCAGGTACGCGATGTACTATGGAAATTTTTTTGTTTGATTATGTGCAGAAAGTACAGGATTTTAATCTAATCGCATCGCAGGTGGACGGTCCAGACAGTGTTTCTAAGGCCACCATTGAAGCTGGCGCTAATCCTGGCACTTGGAACGTGTCTTACGTACCAAATGAAATCGGAGTGTTTGACGTGAGGGTCGTCTCCGCCGGACAACAGCTGCCGGGATCTCCGTGGCATCCAAAGATCATTGACACGCGAAATCTTCGCGTTATCGGTAAACAATTAAATCTGAATTCAGTGCTCCAGAATATTTGTATTGAACTTTAAAGATTTATTCGTAATTAATTATAGGTGGTTGGTCCGCTGTATGCGACGATATTGGTCGTTTGAAAATACATCCGTCGAATAAAATCAGCTTCGACACTGCGGAGGCCGGACCTGGTGAAATTAGTGGAACTGTCGGCGATCATCCTCTCACTTTTGAAATGACATCTAGCAACAGGCTGAAACTTGTTCCCCCTCAGATGAGCAATGGTGAACATCGCTTGGAAATACTGTTTAATGGTACACCATTTCCCGGTGCACCGAAACTTGCTCTCGTGCAGGATTTGGAGGTAAAATTTTTTATTAATCATAAATCTGGTTTTTTTTTTTGCAATTTTTAATTGCATATTTCACTGCAAATATATTTAATTTTTTTTTAGCCGCCAGTGCAGGATACGAGCCGAGTATTATTAAAAGGACGAGGATTAACGTCGGCCAAGTGCGGCGAAGAAGTCAGTTTTACCATAGACGGTTCTCAAGCCGGTAACGGAACTCCGAAAGTGCAACTGTTTTCACCTACCAACGAACTTAACGTCATGTTACAACATTTGGGTAAGAAAAAAAAGATAAATCTACAAACAGAGATAAAAGAAAGCACTAAATGTTCTTTGGTTGAAAATAGGCGATAGCGTTTACCGTGCAAGTTATATACCACTAACTCCGGATCCGCTCTTAATGACCGTGTCGTGGAACGGAAGGCAATTAAAGGGCTGCCCATTACAAATTAATGTTACGAGCGCGGCTGATGCGTCTAGAGTTATTTGTTCCGGGGATGGATTAAAGCACGGTGTCGTCGGGCAGGAAATCAGAAGTTTTATCGATACCAGAAGAGCTGGACCAGGTAAAAATCCGTTTCAAACTTATGAGAAATTATTACTTTCAATACTTTTTTTTTTTTTTTTAATTGAAAATTTCTTTTACAGGTGAGTTAACGGCGCATTGCGTTGGTCCACATAAAGTAGCGTATTGCGAACTATATGATCATGGTGATGCCACGTTTACTTTGAACGTGAAGCCTCAGGAGGCGGGACGACATGCACTGACGATCAAATACGCTGGAGAACACGTTCCTGGTTCTCCATTTACGTTACGCGTCTCTGGCGCTCCAGATGCTTCAAAGGTATTTTAATATTTCTAAAGTATAAAAAAATAAAAATGTTTAAATAAAATTTTAGTATGTTTTTTAATTTATTTGTTAATTAATAAAATTTAATGCACCAAAATATTTATTAAAAGAGTAATTAAATCATTAAATCGAATATTAGGTTCGCGTTTATGGACCAGGAATTGAGCACGGTGTCCTAGCGACTTTCCAGTCGCGATTTATTTGCGACACGCGAGGTGCCGGCGCCGGTCAACTTACAGTGAGAGTACGTGGACCTAAAGGTGCGTTCAGGGTGGAAATGCAACGAGAAACTCAAAAGGATCGAATCATTCTTTGTCGATACGATCCGACGGAACCCGGGGACTACAGAGTAGAAGTTCGTTGGGCCGGTGTCTTGGTGCCAGGTTCTCCGTTTCCCGTTAAAATAGTCGATACGCAAGACGAATTACTAATGCTCACACAGGTAAAAAATTACATATAATGAAAACGAATATTATGATTTAATTGTGTGCAATTACTTTGATAAAATATATAATTAGATGTTATAAAGCGATATATATAAAATTAATGAGTATACTATCATTTAAATGTACGTATGATTATTATTTAATAATGAATATTATACAAAAAAGATATTAAAATAAGTTCCGTAATGTGTATGAACGTATACAATTTCAGGGCGGAGATAATTATTCGACAGGCCATCATACTATCACATCGTGGCGTGGATCGCAAGCTATATTATAGAAACGCCGCAGCTAACATTGTTATTATATTTTGTATGAACTAATATATTCGATAATATATGGTAATTATCGTAACTTATGTGCAAACGTTTCCAGTTTCCAATAAACACAAGGATTCCGATAAATATGAACATTTATTCTTTTTATTTTTTTCAAGTTGTACATTTATGTGAGAAAAAAAAACTATGTACAGATACTTCGTTTTGCAATAAGTATTTTTCTAATCTTTATCGTTTCTTTTTCATTTCTAGTTTACTGAGATCTCGGAAGATTTCTTTCTTTTCCTGCTTTTGCTTCTTCATCTTCCGATCTTCTTCTTGTGCAACTTTTGCCTGATACATCGTTATCCTTTTCGTCATAGCTTCCTTCTCCTGTTTTTGTTTTCGAGAGTAATTCGTTCTGATCATTCTCATCATACGCGCGATTTTCTCTTCTTGGGGTTCGCGTACGACGGCGACTCTGCCTTGTTTAAATTTGGGCTTACGCAAATGCGGCACGGGTTCGAGTTTAGGCTTGTCTCTGTATGGCAGCTCCTTCTGCAATTTACGTGGGATAAAGAGTGGTCTAAATACTTTGACGTCACGTTCAATTGGCGTGTACATAGAGTCTTTTTTGGGATCGGCATGAATATTTCTCTCTCGTTTCAACTGACCCGTAGTCTTCATGCCGCGCCATCGATTTTTCTCTGCCGGTGGTAACAGCAACGATGTCACCGGATTGTAGAAGCGCGGCACGTCGATCTTATACCATGTTCTGCAAAATACTATGTCGCTCAACATTATCTTATCCTCAAACGTGGCACGGAAACAACCTTCTGGCCTTGAAGCAGCTTTTTTTATTTGACCGCGAATACCCGAAACTGTTTTAATTCGAGCACCTTCGAACTTTGCAACTTCAATCGCACTATTGAACATATCTTTGATAAACGCGGTCTTGCGGTAGATTTTCATTGGTACGCCGGTGAGCTTGAGCTTCTTCACCACTTGTGTAGTTTTGTCTAATTCTACGATCGAGCCGGTTGCCGCAATGCGAAAACCTGGCTCTCTACTTGCGACGTCCTGCACAGCAAGAACGCCGGTACCCTGTGGAGTTATTGGGCCCCAAAAATGACCCATACATGCCACATGCTCCGGCGTGTATTTCAGCATCCGTTGGCGTAAATTGTCTTCCAGTTTGGAATAAATGGGAAGGGATTGAAATCGACGCCAGCCTATGGAAAATATAAGCGGGTCACGGCTTTTCAAAATCCTTGAGTACCATCGATGCTTCTTAATCCGCGTTTGCACGTAGCCGATGTTCTCTTCACCGTGCAATAGGCCGCCAATGATGATCGGATACGTTGGATCGAAGTGTGTTACTAGCTCGCACGGCACTGCCTCGATTTCCACCCGCACATACATGCCGGGACGGTAGCCTTCTAACTGAACCCTGAGATCGTCATTCAGTCCTTCAAATTCTGACTTATTAATGCCCGCTTGTCTCTCTACCTCGGCTTTTAGTTCGTCATAATAAGTTTTATTTTCTGTATTATCATATTCTGCATCGAATTGCTCTTTCAACTTTTTTTTCCTTTCCATGAGCTTCTTCTTCTCCTCCATTTCGTCCTCCACCTCTTTAGAAATCGCGTCTTTTGTTTTATGTTTCTCTCCGGTTTCTAAATCTTCGAAGTCGCCGTACAGTTCCTCGTCGTCGAGTTTCAAAAGTTCCTCGGCATCCTCCGATTCCTTCCATTTACCTGTTACAAAACGATTGATCAACAACGCCTTGTTCGCCTCTTCCAGCCAATCGCGCGGATTCTCCAATGTAAAAAACACAGATTCGTCCTGGTTCTGATTTTCTCGCTCAAATATTTTTTGTGTTTGCTGCTCTTGTACCACGCGGAATATTCCACCGATATTTTCGCCGGGTTTCTCGTCCTCCTTGTCCTCTTTTTCTTCCATCATATTACTTTTATCAAATACTCCGTAAACCAGCTTCATTAAATTCTTGTTATTTCGCTGGCGATCTACAAAAGATTCCCTTGCTTTCTCAATTAAATTTCTCCGCCATTTAAATTCATCCGCGACTTCTTCTTCGCTCTCATCCGTCTTGATATCTTTCTTCTCATATTCTTGCTCGTCTTCTTCTTCTTCGCTCGCATAATTTTCGAAATCGCTGGCTCGATCTGCATCGTCCATCTCTAATCCCGCGCGCGAGTCTTCGTCACTGAGCTCATCGAAGCTTTCATTGTCAGCGTTTTGATTTACACTTTTCTTTGTTGTCTCTAAAAAATTCAGTGCTTCTGAAATTTTATTTTTTATTAATTTATCTGATTCCTTACTCAAAGAATGGTATACTCTTGCATTTTCTTGTGGAACATCTATTATCTTATTACTCCTTAACTCAGATTTATCAACATCTATATCATTTTCAATAGTAGAATTAATCGAATCTTTTATCTTTTTACTTTGTACATGTAAATCTTCCTCCGTGCTTTTCCTTTTAACGCCTGTTCCATTAGAACTTTCCAAAGTCTCCTCGTCACTCAAGTCATTTATATCATCATTTTCATCCATGTTAGAATCATTATCATCATCACTTACTTCGTCACTCTCTTCATCTTTCGTTGAATTATTATACTCGTCGTTCAAGATATTTTCTACTTTCGCTTCGTCTTTAAATATCACTTTTCGTCGAATTCTTTCGTTTTCTGTTACCAATTGACCTGTATAAGGAACCATACTTTCGTGTACGTCCTGTGACTTTATCGGCGCGGCGTCACTGAATAATTTAAGCTCGCTGTGCTGCAATTTTTGATCCAGTGTTTTCTGCGTATCCATTAAAGCACCTGCTAAACCTGTATCCTCTTCTTTAAACGAATGGCTGCCTCCCAGTTCCACGTAAACTGCGTCTTTGTCATAAACTATGCCACCCACGCCGGAAAACGGTGCATAAATTAACCGTTCCTTTTCCACCAAAGCTCGCTTTTTAATTTGTTCTGGAAGCGGACAAGGATCCGGCAGAAAGTTTACATCTTTAATTTTCATGTCACCGCACCCGGGTATATGAATGGACGTCTCCTTGTTTAAAGGTATCCCTCTGACGTATCTGGAAAAATTATTAGTTAAATTTAATTGTTAATTAAAATGTAAGAAAATTAAATTTATTCATACGCATACCCATATAAACTGATATTTCTATCAACTTTTGGATTTTTTCTGATCAATTCTGGGGACGTCAGATCCTCCAGTCTATCGGCGAGTATATACGGATGGGTGGTGCGCCAATTTAAAGGCCGGAATTTCATAACCGATATGAATCGCGCCAAATTCTTTATCTCTGTGCGGAGATACTCGTCGTGTAACATTCCAGAAAGATAAAACAATTTTGCACCGGCGTATACTTCTGTCCAAAAACGATGCTTCAATGTCTTCTTGGTTTTTCTCATCTGCCTCGCATTCTTTATCAGATCTAAATGAGTAAGAACTCCCATAACTCTGGGCATACCGTGTACTTGGCATATATTTAAAAACTCAAATATTTCCATCTCAAATCCAAAGGAGGCATCCACAAGCAGCAGCACTAAGTCGGCTACTTTGGCGACGTCGATCATGCTATTTATGTCGTTGCTACATTCCATGAAGGTGATTCTACGTTTTTTGCCCGACACAACGGTAACTGGACCCAGGATGTTGGTCAACGGTTGCCTGACGTAACTCTTAATTAAGCATTGAATGACTAACGACTTTCCTACTTTTGGTGGACCTACCACGGCTACTAAAACTGGAGGTGGTTCTAGAGGAGTTCTATCAACTAAAGGTATATGCTGCTTTTTGGTCTCAATGTCCTGTTTTCGTCTGAATCTTCTCTCCGCCTTAATAGCCGAATGAAAAGTGAACGCCTTTGGATTCTTCTGCTTGTCCGACAATTCCTGCACGTGCTCCTTTTTGGCTTTTTTCTTTTCAGCTTTGCGGCCCGCATTGCGGTCTCTGTGACTTTTGTGCTTTACCGTTTCGTCCATCGTCGACGACATGCTGATCCCTTTTTATTTCCTTTTATTTTATTACTGTCAAATAAAAATTGCAATATATTATTTTAATAATGAAACATTACTACGGATCAACAAGTTTCTAACCTGGAGTCACCGACACGTGGCTACTATTTCTACGTTACAATTACTTTTGACAAACATTTCGTAGTATTACTTTTATAATATCTATTGAAATTTTTAATTAACAAAAATATTAACGTAGAAGGCAGTTGGCAGTAAAGATTATAATTAACAATTATATACGTAACGCACGTGAGCACATTTGTCTGACTTGTAACCAGAAAGAAGTTACACATAACTTCTTTCTGTGTATTTGCCGCGACGGTAGCGCCGGGAGCATTTGGTAGACGGATTTTTGGTGGAACTACTAAAATCGATGCTGATATATATATGTCACCATCGATTTTGGTAGTTGCAAAATATTCCGTTTACCGAATGGTCCTGGCGTTACCGTCGCGGCAAATACATCGAGAAGGGTTAGAAAGATCGATGTATTTGCGGCGACGGTCATGTATTTTCCACATACTCTAATCTTAAAATCTTTTTGCTAAGAAAATAATATAATTTCTCTCTGATTTCTGCACGCCACCGACGCGACGTTCCGCAACGCGTTTCCCGCAACGCGTTTGCACTTAAATTCCGGCAACTGACCCTTTGAAGCGTTTAAACAACGGCCCAGGTGACCGAAAACTTTACGTCCAGGTAAAATAAATCAGACAAGTAATTTATTAATTTTTTTAAATGCAAAGCACAAAATAGGCTTTCTACATATTATACGCTTTTATTAAAAATAATTGACGAAGTCCGGCTTTCTTACGCGCAATTACCTGTTCTTTTTTAATATGCCACCGGTTCTTTTATTTATAATCCTCTCCTACGAGTATAATTTAGGAAGAGGAAAAAAAAAGTCTTTGCAGTTTAACGCTCCGCGCACGTGTGTGCACGCTCGCGGATCGATTATTGTTATTTTTCGTCATACGTGCAACCCACATGCAATGGTACGCCTCACATGCTCCAGATCGCCGCGTAATGCAACGCGAACGTAACGTGCTTCTTTGCTTGTACCCCGGCAGGAAATTGTCACGGCAGAGGTAACGAGTACGCGCGGAGCCCTTTCGGAGCCGAACAATGTGGTGCGGCGATTGGAAAGTCATCGATCATGTATCCTAATTCGCACGGTGCCGTGCGTGATATTGTAAAATTTCCGACGATGATCGATCGTCCTCGAAACTCCCAGGAGAACTCCGCCGGAGATCGCCAGCTGATCGTACTCGGCGAGGTACGGTACGCGATCGCGATAACGAGATAAAAATTCTATAAACGGAATGTGGTTTTTTTTTTCGATAACGTGGGTAGGAAATGGGTTTCGTGGCGATCGCGACGAAACGCCGGTTTCATCGGCGCGATTTAAATTGATAGGAGCATTAAATACTAAAGTAACTAAAGTGTCAGCAATAATGCTATTAACGTCGAGATATGTATTATACTCACATTAATGTAAACGCAACAAATGAATAAAGAAATACATATATTTACAAAGTAGTAAAATTCTTTATTATATAATCCTGAATTTAAAATAGTGAAAGTATTACAATTCTAAAATTAATATAATTAAAAGAAAATTAATTATTTGCGTAAGTAAAATGTAGTTATAAAATACGCCAGTTGCGAATCTCCCATATGTCTGCACGATGGTTCGCCAAAGTCTTATTGAGACACGCCAAAAAAAAGATATATATTATATGTATATCGGGGTAGTTCTCCGCTTAATGAACCTCTCATGTCCGGTTTTGCGCATTGCAGTTTCGGTCTGTCAAGTCGGACTGACAGCTGTCACCTTTTAAAACTGTAAGCAAAAAAAGTAGTTTAATATACGAGCATACATACGCGTCGCGCACTTGTCTCGCAATTGAACCGCCTTGAACCGCGACGAATCGCCATGACGACTGGGGTGGCGACTTTCGAACGGGAATGTAATTTAAGGGTGCATTTAAATTTAATCGAACGCCGCCCGAGAGCACCGCGTTACTTTCCCTAAACGTGCGCCTTTTTTTTCAGCGGAGATTGCACACGTGTGTGCTTTTATTACGATGGGAACTTTGGGAAATTGTAACAAATGGATCATAAATTTGCTTCAAAAAAAAAAAAAAAAAAGAAGAAGTATGTATATTCTCTGTTTCGATTTTAGTAAAGTATAACTTTTGTTAGAAGAGCCGTTTAATTGATTAATAAGTGCTCTTTACTTAATTTTAAAGATTAAGCGTTTAGCGATATTACATAGAGTTAGATATATCAATTTAGAAGGCACAAAATCAATAGCGCGATAATCGAAAGCGATTAATTTAATGTCAAGTGCGAATGTGACTTGCCGGTGGCTGATGAATCCTTCAAAGGGCGCAAGGGACGCAGATGGTGCTCGACGTCATGATTTGACAAAATCGGGAGAATCCCGCGACCCTATGTCCTGGTAATTGGGAAACAAAGATGCCTCATCCGATCTCATTACACGCGTGTCGATTCACTGAAATAAAATTAGAAATACATTAATAAAAAATTCGTGGGCAGTCAAACACAGAAATGTATTTTATCTAAATAATGATAAACTTTCAATCTGCAATTAATAATTTAACGAGCCAGCGGCTGACGAAATAACGCGCCTCGAAGCTCTGGCAATTAGCGAGCACAGGATTAACGCGTTAAGTCGACGAAATAAGAGACGTACGCGTGCGAAGGCGATAAATCCCTTCGAGTTTTCCCCGGTCTCGCGACGCGCTGCAGACGCAGCATCCAGCCGCCACGGTAGTAGATTTACGAGGGCAAACATCGGCCGGATAATGCAAACGCTTCATAATCGATAACATCCCGACCCGTCGTCGCGCAGCTCCGTAACGTGATCGGTGATAAATTCATATTTCCAATCGGTCACCGATCCGCGGCCGGCGATCAACAAATCGTAAAAGCGAACGACCGTCGTTTCTGAGCGGGCCGCGTGCGCGGGACAATGTTCGCCAATTATCGGACGATTGTCGGCGGCCGCCAACTGTCGCCGGCGGCCGGCCAAGTTGTCGGGGGAGTGACTGACCATTGGCTTCTGGTCGGGCCCGTCGTTAATTTTTGCCGACCGGATAACTGCTGGTCCATCCGGACGCGCTTTGCGCTTTACTATTTCCGCGTGACGCAAAGTTGCGAGACACTTTAAAGCGAACGCGAATCCGACGCCTTTCAATTGCGACCGCTCGCGATTAATTACATAGAATCCTATTTGTAAAAAATTTACTTTATATATTAAAATTTATATTTAAAAACTAGTTTAAGTGTTTAAAGAGCACAGATAGGAATGTAGGAAAAATTACTTTCCAGAGTAGATAGCATAAAAAATTAATTATCCACAGAAAAAAATTAAATCGTAAAATAAAAAGAAAAAATGTGCGCGTCAATTGCAAGCGTTCGTCAAAATTAATGGAACGGAAGTTGTTCGCTTTCGATGAATAATTGCGAAGGGAAAAGGGAGAAACGGGAAATGAGAAAAAGACAAGTTTGGCCGATGCCGCGGAAATTCTAATATCGTTGCAATCGCGATCGACCGTGACCGGGCAAGAGCAAATATATCGCCGCGGTCCATCCCGTATCAATCGTGCCCGGTGTTTTTCTAAGAACACATCCGCTCTTGCTCGCCGACCGGCGACGAGAGAGAGCCACGAATACGTAATTTTATGCGTGTTTGCTTTACGCATGGGGGACGCCGCTCGTTCTGTATGACGTTGGCACGGAGATGTCCTTACTCCCTCCCGCCGTTGGTGCGCGGCCGCTTGTTTGTCCAGAAGATGGACTGACCAGCGGCTAAATCCACTCGACATCACCGCGCGTATATATGCATGATCGAAACGAAATTATGAATAAATATTTGCCGATAGAAAGTACCGGGCTTACCGCCAGATCGCCTCCAAAATCGCAAAACGTTGAAATCGATCGCTCGTCGAGTGTACATTTTTTTGCTTTAATTTCTGGCGCTCTTCCTTTTATTCATCTCGCAACAAATACAATTTTTTACGGTCGCGGAAAAGTTTCCGAAGGGTTTTCAGAGGTTTCTCGATACCTGTTTCCCGTTTCTCAGGCGCTCTGGGCTTCTCAGCGGCAGCGTCAGGTGTAATTTCGGGTTCCCACCTAATGACGTTAACCCGCGGCACAAACAGCGATCTTACAATGGGACGGAAAAAAAAAATGCGCGGATATCGTTGGAGCATCAAGGGTACGGCCCGGTTCCCTCGAAGAGCAACGCGGACGCGCGCGTGTACGCAAACACCTCGATTTGCGCCACGTGTCTTGGCGTGTAAAAGTCGCGTGCGGTCCGGAAGTACGAGGACGGATACTCCGACCTTACTCACGCGCGAGTCCCGTAATACGGAGTCATTGGAGTCGTAACCTGCGTGGTGCTTAATGATCCCGATGACTCACAGACGGAAGTCTTTTTTTTATTCTCACATCGAACCGTTTTCATTTTTTTTTTTTTTTACATATATAGGAACCGAATGCTTTAAAAACGTGTCGTCGAGAGCCAAAAATCGCATTTAAATAAAAATGAAAGTCTAAGGAGGGTCTCGCATCGAGATTCAACTCGAGCATTTGAATTTACGTGAGCTTTTCATAAAATGTATGCGAGAACCGGACGTCTTCTATCTCGCGCTTCTTCTCCGGCGACGGGCATCGAAGGGTCCACGCGGAATAAGGGTGGCCTCACTTCTCGTGAGTTCAGAGCGACGAAGATCGGTGGGACGTAGCGTAAAAAAGAGAAAAAAGACGGGCACGCGATCCACTTTTTGTATTTCTCCCTTCCGCTCGTCTCCTTTTTGCCTCTCTCGCGCCCTTGATCGCGCGATGACGTGTGCTGGACGTACGTTTATACGCGCGCACGCGACGCGACGGCATGTCCCGCGACACCCCGCCGCGATCATCGTCGCGTGCAATTCTTTCGCATGCAATTGCCAAGGGAGACGAGTCGATCTTTGTGCGCGAGACGCGACGTTAATCCGCATCGACTTTACGACCCGCTCGCGTGCGCGATCCAGCGGAAGATCGAAACTTTTCGGCAAACACCCTCGCGTCTCGCAAGGGCGAGAACGTCGCGTGCAACTTGCATCGTGATTGCAATCTTCAAATTATTTATTTTAAATAGCGCGCTGTAAAAATATCCCGGCTAAAAAATTTTTTATTACAAATATCAAGTACTTTTTACGTGCACAAGAGTCAATGTTAAATAAAAAGACTCGTAGGGTATTAAAATAATTATAAGAAAAGAAAAAAAAAAAATTTCGTAGCAATATCGTGTCGCGTTCGGGGCGATTTTTTTCCCAGACCGGTTTGTCAATTTACTTTCCGCATTTCATGTCGCGTAATCGCGCCCGGTCGATCTCCGCTGAAAAGTTAACGATACGATTAGTCAGCTCCGTTCCCAGGCGCCGATAATCATGCGAGCGCGTGCCGCGTACGATTCCTATGTGAACTTTATCGTGATCGTACCCTCGCTGCGCGTTCATCTTTCTCTCTCATACACCTTCCCCTTTCCGATACTCTCGACACGCGTGAATGTATGTACGAGCGTGCGAACGGCTAAGAGGGGTTGATCCACGCGAGGGTGGCAGAGTGATTTCATGGTGGCTCGTTCACCTCTTGAAGAGATTGAGTGGAAGGTATCGGGCTGATTGTCTTACCGAGTCCTTTAGTTTTTATTTCTCGTTCTTTCCCTCTCAGGCAAGTAAAAGAATCTTGCAAGGATTTAGATTACGACATATAATATTTCTGTGCACCGTTATAAATTTTATAAACGTGCACATAAATATTTAAAGTTTAACAAATTGATTAATTGCCACGCTGACGAAATTTAGTAACCGCGGCGACATTATCGCGTGCAATTTTCTTACAGCGAATATAGAATTAATCACGTTAAAAATATCTAATAATCGCGCCCGAGACCGTAACTCGAAAACGATAATATTGAAAAGCGATGGGAATTCACGCCACTGTAGAGAAGGGCCGTTTCCGGTCCCTTTCTTCTCGCACATCCGCCGACGGGCGAAGAGATCGCTTCCTCCTCGGTCTCCTTGACCGAGTGCAGCGCAAGGATCTGGCCGGGACAATCAAGGGTCGCACATTCATCCACGCACGTACGCACGCACGCACGCACACGAGTCGCCGCGGACGTTCCCACGAAAGTCGCCCCTCCCGATTTACGTTTCCTTTGCGCCGGCGACCCTCTCGCTCGCTCTCGCGGGGTGCTTTTCGCTTCGGGCGGACGCGCGGGGCCCCACTCTCCTCATCCCAAGGGCGCACACCTCCGATCATCCCCACCAGGATCGCCGATACACCACGCGGTCGTGTGTCGTCCCTGCGTCCTCCCGCACACGACATACGTCGGCCGCCACGCGACCAGTGCACACGCACATCCTGCGGTAGCCAGGAACTAGCAGCCAGGAGCCAGCAGCCCAGCAAAGACAGCGGCAGCAACGGGGCCGGGACCAGGGACCAAGAGTATCGAGGCCAGACGCGCGTCTTCCTTCACGAGCACGCACGCGACCGCGAGCGGCGTCACGGACAGCCGCGGCACGTGGGCGCTGATAAACCATCAAAGACAAGTGCCACCCGGAGGAACGAGTGCTTTTCTCAACCGTCCGGAAACCGCATCGCGCTGCACCTTTGACCTGCCACAAGATTCCGTTGCACGCGAGTGGTTTTTATTTTTTTCTTTTTTTTTCTACGTTGAGGTAACGAGTTACGCAACCTTTAGTCGCCGTGAAACAATTATCTTTAAACTTGAGGGTTAATCGTTCAACACTTGGTGAAGATACAACGAGTTTTCGTCACTTACGATTATTTAGAAATAAACTGTTAGTCGTTTACCTAATGATAGCAGGGTCCGCGAGTTCCAGCTGTGAGTGTCGCTCGATCACATTTTATCGCGTTGGCTGATTGCCGGTCAACACCTGGACGCTCGTCAGGAACTCGAACAATCGTTTATCGCAATGCGATCGCAATGAAATCTCGTCCGCGCGCTGTCATGACGTTGGAGCATCGCGTTAGGCGGTAGCGTACGGTTCAGCCATCAGTCGAGGACGCCTCATCAAGTTTCGCGAGGGTTGATTTATCGATCCTCAGCCTGATTCTTCCGTTCGACGACGTCCTCTTCCTTGCTCTCTCGCTCTCCTCTTCGAATGCAACATGTGGCGGGTGGTGGTCGCACGTTCCGACGACAACAGCACTCTGCTTTCCTCCGAGATCACTTCCGGCGCGCCCGGTCATCATTGGGGTTACCCGCCGCCGCCGCATCATCCCCCGTATCAACCACCGTCGCAGCACCCGGACATGCGTCACCATCACGACATGCGTCCACCCGCCACCCACGGCGAGCTGCGGCATGCCATCGCCGCCACCGGTGACCTGAGAGGCCAGGAGCTGCGGCACCCGGAGATGCAGCGGCCGGACCTGCGACATCCGGAAATGCAGAGGCATCAGGAGATGTCCAGGCACGACGTCACCCGGCACCAGGAAGTACCCGGCATGCGGCAGGAGATGCCGGAATTGCGCTCGAATCACGAGTTTTTGGAGCTGAAGATCGACACGGAATTAAGAAGCCAGGATAACAGCCAGCAACCGCAGCCGCAGCAGCAGCAGCAGCAACAACAGCAGCAGTCGCAGCAGAATCAGGGGCATCAGAGAAATTTGAAGAGAACCATGAGCGATTCGGATTGCGACGACGTGTTCTCGGAAGAAAGCGGCAAAGAACCGTACGTATTTTTATCACTTTAATTTTGTATTGGGTAATTTAATTTTTTTATCATAGTTTTCCAATATTTAATCAAACAGATATTTCGTTCCTCCGATACAGAGATCTAAAAAATATTATAAATTAATTATTTTTAATGTTAAACTCGCTAAAACAATTACTTTCCGGGCATTGTCGGCCGGTAGGAGTCGTGACATATTGCAGTCTTTTTGTTTCGCGATAAAATCGCAATCAAGGCGGCATTGTTTCAACGCGGCCGCAATTAATGAGCGAGTTGTTGCGCGTCGTGCGAACGTCGATCGACAATGTGTAATTAAAACAAATCCGCTTGCCCCGCCGACTGGAATAATTAGAAACAAAGGAGAACGTCTTTACGCCCGTTGTGTTTCTCAACCCTTCTTCGAAATTCTCGTTGCAGATGCAACTCGCCCGGCGGAGACTCATGCCAGCACGCGTCGCGGAAACGCAGAAGGGGAATGATCGAGAAGAAGCGGCGCGACCGGATCAACGCGTCCCTCGGCGAGCTCAGGAGATTGGTCCCGGCGGCGGCGAGAGATCCTCACAGCGCGAAGCTGGAGAAGGCCGAGATTCTGCAGCTCACCGTCGAGCATCTGCGTACGCTTCGCAATAAAGGTAAGCACAAATCATTTTCAACCCTCTCTATGGACCAGAGTTACGCGTTTAAATTAAATCGTTCTGCCAAATTTCGTATTAATTACCCTTGATAAAAATATACAATAAAAATCATAGCGAATAATTTAAGATAAATCGCTTCTCGCAGGAAAGTTACGTAACGAAAATGCACGTCGAAAGGTGTAACGGTGTAATAAGATCCTCGAATCCGGAAAAAAAACGCCCTTTCCCGTTGCAAACGCGTAGCGGAACTCGAAGATGATCCTCCGGGATCGGTGAAACACCCCTTTTTGCCCGGCCGAGATTCCTCGGGCCCTTCATTAACGATCCCGCGGCGTGTAGGAAGGCTGCCTCTCCACGTCAATTCGATTCTTACGCCATTATTACGTCTCTCTGTTAGCCGGCGATATATCGGCCTTTTATTTTCTACCGGAAGACACCTGTTGGCCGTAAGAGCGAGCAGCGCTAACTGTAACTACGTAACCGAACGCCCATCTGTCGCCTCTGCGTTTCCTTATTAAGCAGATTTCGAAAGAACCATTCCCAGCGTAGATTCGTAAACGAGATTTCGAAGATTAGTACTCCGAACGGCTGCCCGTCTAACTTTATACCTTCTCTAATTATTCACGTGCTCTGAGAAATGCAAACGACGCAAACAAATGCAACCGTGAAGGTATAAAAAATTTAATTAACTTTTAAATTAATTAAAAACATATTCTCAAAGAAAAATATTTTTTTTTGTCAACTTTAATTGTTAACTGCTCGCGATTAACATTTTTTAACAACGACGTGGCGCGGAGAAAATCGCGAAACGAAGTGGCATATGGTTTCCCGTGGCGGCCAAGAAGAGAAAACTCGACTGTAAACGGGATCTACGCGAGCAGGTGCTGGACCGGGCGCGTAGATCCTGTGGGAAGCACAGGAAGTCAACGACTCTCTGGAAGTGGTGTTCCCACGATTGGTGGCGGCGGGCCCGGGGATGAGGTGTTCCGCGCGGCACCCCTCGCGAGGGAGGCGCGCGGCGGATCAGGCCTGGGGCAGATGTCGAACCCTGTGGGAAACCAGCTAGCTACGCATAAGCGTGCACGGACACGCACCGCACCACCACGCGTGTTCGTGCGTGCGTGTATGCATGCTCGGCGGCCGTCTTATTTGTAAATGCACGCGAGGGGCACGACCCATCCCTCCGAAAGTGAGCGATATTAAATTAAATATCGCCAAATAAAACGATCGCGGCAACTTCGACCGACAAGAACGACGTTTTTGCGAAATATGCGTAATACTTGAGAATCCACGCTCGCGACTTTATCTCATACTCGGTAACGTTGTCTTATTAATTATAAATTTATATTTTATAAAGTAACATTATTTAAAAAAAAAAAATATATATATATATATTTTTGTAAGATAATCTAGCAGGAAAATTTTGTCGAATTTAATATTTCAAGTTTGATGCCTGTTGATGTTTCATGCGATATTACTATATACATATAGATTATAATATATATAATTTTTTAATATGAAGCAAACTCCGAACGAGTCCCGTTTATATAGATATTTCCAAAGTTTTCGAGGCCACTTATCGAGGCTGTAACGATGATCGATCGTGCAATGATTTGACGTACGAAAGCCGTGCGATACGCAATAGCTTTTCTTCCGAAAGTGATGTTTGCATAGGGCGGTCTGAGAACTTGCATAATAACGTGGGACATACTTCGCTCGGTTGGTGGTGTGCGTACGTGCGTGTATATCTCGCATGAAGCCTGCGAGGTCGGCCTATGGGGGTCTAAACGATTCCCACGCTACCTGTCCCATTCCATATTATACACAATGAGCCGCCTGCTACGAAAGCCAAGGCGCCCATCTCGCCTCGGTGCACGTATGCCGGGCCATTGTTGAGCCGCGAAAACCAAAAAGTGCACAAAGGGACCTCTTCGTCCGCAGATGCATTTCCACGTTGTCAATCTGCGTGCCGCCCGTAACGTGATTCGGGAAAATCGACGATATCATCTCTAGACACCTGCCCGTTCTTCGGGCTATCTGTCCCCGCTTTCAAAAGTAGCTTGAAACCCGAAGAATAAAAATCTTAAAATAATTATGAATAATTACAAAAATAAAAAAAAAAAAGAAAGAGAAAATTGCAATTTTTCACGTGCTTATCCTCGTACACCGTTAAAAATATCGCACCTCTTTTACGTCTCTTAAAGCAGTCGACGACGGACAAGTTGAAGTCTAATTTAACTTTGAGTCGACTCGACTTCCGTCTCGTTCAAAGTTGCGTTAATAGCTACCAAGATCGTTCGTCGGAGCTTCGCTTATAAACTCATCTCTAAGATTTTCCTCACCGTACACTTTAAAGTTATAAAATACACGTAAACGGAGTTAAACGCTGGGATTAATATTTATATCTCATTGCGATCGTAAAAGTGATAGTCGTTGTAATAATTAATTGCAGGTCCGGAGGGCTACGATAGTACGAAGCTGGCGATGGATTACCACGCGGTGGGCTGGGGCGAGTGCGCCGCCGAGGTAGGCCGTTACTTGGTGACCATGGAGGGCCTGGACGAGAGAGATCCCCTTCGGTTGCGCCTGTTGTCGCACTTGCAGAGCTTCCATCGCGAGCATCCCCCGTCCGCCGTGCCCTCGGCGGTGCCCTCGGCTCCGACAACATTGACGTCCACCTCTTCGGCCAGTAGCTACGAACCGCCGAGCACAGTTTCCACCGGAATGCCGCCCGGTCCAGGCACCATGCCGCCGCTTCTGGGCGGCGGAACCCTCGGCTGGGGCCAGTACCCGGCTCAATATCCTCAGCAGCAGCACGGGAAACCCTATCGACCCTGGGGAGCGGAACTGGCGTACTGACCGTGAACCCGTGACGCGCGATCGAAGAGGGCTCGACGCAAGAGCGGAGATAACATTTTGACGTAATTTCACAATTTTTCTTTTTTTTTCTCCGTACAACTCAACTTTACACACGAATAACTGGACATTGGATCGAGCACTCCCACATAAATGTATCTATTACGTAAGTTACATGCCGCTCTTCCGTCGAGATTAGTTGACACTCTAGATTTAATTATAGCGTCCACTCGCACTCACGTTGATAAGTTGATCGTTTCTTTTTCAAGGATTCGTTTATACAATTTGTGATATTTACGACGAGTAGATATCGTTACGACACGAAACAAGATCAGCGTAAGTGACGAGGTTTCATACGCGCGATATACATAATTTTGTACGTTTTGACACTCCGAACGTATCTCAGGAACTTCCACAGCGATCTAATTAATATATCAATGTATTTTCAATGAGTGAGATAATGATAGTCATGCGAGTACCTAACTTAAAAACAAAAAAAAGAAAAAAAAGTATTTATTAATAATGAAAAATTGTATATACGAGCTGTACATATGTCGATTGTAAATAATGAGAATTTTCGTAATAATATCTCGTAACGAGCTGCACCGCGATTTTTTTGCGGCGTCGCCTCTCGTTTGTCGTCGTCGCGACGTGATAAACGGATTGCGCGAGCGTACAAAGTCCGGCGGCAATAAAAAATTAGAGGAGAAGAAAAGGAGAAAACTGTCGTCATACGCATTTGCAATGTGCCATTATACGCGTTACCCTACGTACGTGTGCGAGAGATCCAAGTATTTTTGCAATAACGATTTTGTAATAATGCGATAACACGGGCAACACAAATATAGAACTTTGTCGCATGTGTGACTTTTTTTCTTTTGCACTTTCCTCTGAGAAGTTCAATCAATAACACGTTTCCTGGGAATCAGCTAATCCGCGCAAATTGTAGGAAACGAGAACGCGAACTTTATGTCCGGCGCTCCCGTTAGCGGGTTAGATAATCGACGTTGAGGTAGCTTCTCAAGAGACACGGCGAATCGTGTTACGCGAATACGTTTTCATCGATTATATCGTATTCCGAACGTTCGATTCTGTCTAAACATACGCCTTATCTCGCTCTGCTTCGTTACCTCGTGCCTGGCAAACGAGTGGACATTAGTACGTTGAACGTTTTGCGGGAAAACCGGCAAAATTACGGACCGAGAATTCGCGCGTTTCGAGAAGACGTGAAGGAGGATGAGGAGACGAGGGTTACCGTTCCGCTCCTTTTATCATGCAAAATTCTCTTTGACAAACGCGGAATATTCTCGTAGAACAATGCAGGGCTCACGGCCCTTCTCGTTCGCAAACCTGTTTTGCGAGTCATTAGACTCGCGACGCGGCTCGCGTGTGCGTCCGCGCAACCTCTTTCTGTATTTTTTTAACAAAAACTGCGACCAACGGTCGCCTTTGTCCCCGCGTCTTGTTCGCACGAGACAAAACCCAATTTTCGGGAATTATCGACGATAATGCGCGGCCACGTGCGGCCCATTGTTCGCAGGCGCTCGTTACGCACAAACCTCATCTGTGTGTCACACGCGCGCATAATTGCGCGAAACGCGCCCACGTGGAGCTTCTCCCGTCAAAACTCGACGCGTCGGATTAACGTCGAAACGGAAAACGGTCGTTTTCCGAGCCGATGGCGCGAGCAGGATGACCTACATTAAAATCGCGAGTGACACTCGAGAGGAAAAACACGATCGAGTAACGCTACGTGCTCGAGATCGTTCGCAAAGTAATTAATTTATTTCTAAAAAGTATCATCAAGTCGCTCTTAAGAGTCGTATGTAATTATACCGCTACTTAAGCGAATCCCGAGGAAAATCTGAAGAAAATTTCCAAGAAAATCTTCTCGAGAGAGTCTCCGGGAAATCTCTTTAAGAGGTTCTTAAGAGAGTGTTCGCTTTGAACGGAAACTACGACTCTCTCGAAGATAAAGTGGCGGAAGAAAATGTAAAGACCGCGAAATGTAACTACGCGTGTGCGACGGTGAACGATAAAAGCAACGTTAAAAGTGAGCGAATGAAAATTGTCGCGAAAATCGTTATCGAGTTTAAGTACGAGTTATCGTTGTACAGACACGGTTCGCGAAAGTGGAGCAACAGCGTTAAAACGTTATTACAAACGACGTGGAATTACGGCGGAAAGCTATAGCTTTGGTCGCGTGGCTACTTACAGCCGACTCTTATTACACGTTTCTTCGGGTAAGCTGATCGTTACGCCGCCGTAATGAGAAAATCGCGCGGTTCGATAATCATTACCAATTCAAACGAAGGACTGCGGCGTGTCTTGCGACGTATCGTACCCTCGCGCTCGTGTGATACTTCCGCACATGCCGCGGCGATCAATGAGAGGGTCATGGAAACATGTCCGGGATCGTGAATAAAACCATTTTATTTTTCGACACTCGCATCCGCTTTACAAAGTCACAGCCTTATCGAGACGATAAAGTATATCAACACGCATCATCCATATTACACATCTATTTTTTTTAAGATTCCTCTTTTCATATATATACACACATACATATATATATATATTTATATATAAACTCTGCGTCTATACATAGATATAAGTCATTAAAGCTTTCCTTTTTTTTTTTTTTTTTTTTTTTTTTTTTTTTTAAATCGACCCGTAGGAAGAATGGGAACGTATCTCGCTACTTTTTAGTGAAGAGATCGACTTTGCGCGCTTTGAGCAAGGGTGCCGGGAAATGATCGAGGATAGAATAACTCGGTTCGAGTGATCAGGCCAGTGAGACTTATTGCGTAAGTACCCTTAAAACTCTTACTTGAAAGATAAATACAAAATAATTTTTGCAGAAGAATAGTCGTTTGCGTAATATCGATTTCTCAGCATATACAGAAACTAGAACGTTTTTCTTTTAGAATTAAAATGTCCAGCGAGTCTGCATTGAGACGGTCAGTTGTGTTAGCTAATTAATCTAACGGACGCACCTTGACCGTGTCAAGTGTTGAAACGGGACAATTGTACGGCATAAAAGTGACAGCGACGTCGAGCTGAAAGAAAAATCGAATCTTCCCTCAGAGATCTTTGTATCCCCGATAAATAGCGGAAATGCAATTCTGCGGAACAGATCGATTGAATCTCTTACGCGCTTTGATACGTCGACGTATACGGCCGAGTGACGCGGAAAAACGTGCGTTCAGTGCACAGTAACGTCAAAAAGTTAATAGTTAAATTTTTCTCGACATCCTAAAGTTTACGCTACTTGTTGCGATCGCTAGCTTAACGTCCCCCGAAAATCTCGGGGCTTACAATTAGAGATATAAATTATTTAGCGGCGAGGTGTCTGGGACACGAACAACCGCCGGAATGAGTAATCGATCGCTTAAAAAAAAAACAGTTTGTGACACCGAAAACAGTATACATTGTAAAATAGCGATCCGAGTTAGACCCGATATGATAAAATCGCGTGGACGACGGAACTCGGTTCAAGTCCCACCAAATTCCGTGCTAGGCGATATATATATGTACATATATATTTTAATATCTTCTTTTGTACTACGTCACATATTGCTATTTTCTATATTAAAAGAGACGATGACGTGCGAAGCGTCTTGTCGTTTTCACGGTTTTCCTGTACGACGGCAGAAGCGGTACGAAGTAAGAAAAAATAAGAAAAAGAAACGGAGACGTTAGACCGCCAAGTGGATTAACTTAATCGTTACAGTTACAACCGACGTGGATATTAAATAAGTACTTGAGATACTTGTAGCTCGCGTAATTAAAAACGCTAAATGAGATCGAAATGAGTAGAACTCGCGCTGCGGAAAAATACACAGCGCTGAGAAATAAGTTTCGAGTTGGAAGACTAGCTAAGGAAAAAAAAAAAAGAAAAAAAAAAGTCATCTCTCTTCCGTGTCCTTATCTCCCAACGATACGCCAAGGGGATCTATAATACAATAATCCGAGGTCCAGCCGCGGAGCATCTTCCATCTTCCCGGTGCGCGTATCTGTCGAAAGATATGGGAGCACGTGAAAGCACTCGTCCTCGTGTACTCGTTTGCTTGGAACGGATCGTGGAGGGATCGCGATTAACCCTTAACCGCGAGCTGCAGGTCCCTGATGAATTATTTTCTTTGGTACGGCTGTTGCGCCGGTTGCGAGAAAATAAAGTAATGGTGAGGTGGGCGATAAAAGCGTCCGAGTACTCACCGTAAGGATAAAGTTATTCATTTCGAACGGGCGCGCGGGCGAATCGTTTCCACCCTCTTGGGGATGATCGCCGGCGGGCTCGATCGCGAAACAAGTGAGCCGCGAGGGGAGGAAAGTGAGGTCGCCTAGCGGCATGGACGTTAGATTATCATCTCGTTTTCCCTGTTCTCGTTCCTCTGATTCTCCTCGTACTCGTCGCAGCAGCAACAGTTGGACACGCAGTCATCCTGGGTCTCGGCCACGTACGTCATGTACGTGTCGATGCTTTTGGTATCCAGAGACGGCAAAGACCACGAGAGCGAGGCCGTCTCGAGGTCCGGGATGGCTGTATGCCAGGAACTGGGATTGCACGTCTTCTTGGCTTTGATGCTTTTGGTCGACAGCTTTTTAATCGCCTGCAGCGAGGAACAACGTCGTTTAAATTAATAATTGAACAAAAGTGCAAGGGGAATAGGGAGGAAAAATGTGCACTCCGTTGTGGAAAGGTCGTGTTACGTGTACACGTATATGCGATAGTTATCCGCCGACTTGGAGTCACGCCACGAAATCACGTAAGAACATCGATCCGCGATAATTGACCATACAAGTTCACGCGAAATATTACGCCCGGGTGAAATGACGCAAACGGTGCACCGTGTGCAAATGAACGTTTCGACGTGCGCGGCTCGCACGAAATCTGACGCGAGATTCGGCGTTCGGACGGAACCGGCTGTGAACGCATTCGGATCGCCGCGCGTTATCTCGCGCGGAAATTAGGTCGTTCTCGCGGACAACGGTCGAGGAAAAACATAGGCGCGCTCGAGAGGGGTGAGGGTTGAAAAGCGGTGCCGCTTACCCGCAAGATCCTGCGACCGGACTTCCCAAGGAACTTCTTCAGCATCGTGGAAGGTCGTCCGTTTCTCTCTGGTCACCCTGACGAAGAACCGTCGTCGGATCCGTTTCTCTTCTCGTCGCGGGAAATCCGTACACGCGCCGGGGCGATTGATTTTCGGCCCGTGCGCGCCTCTCTGTCCGCCCTTACGGGTCCGCCTACGTTCCGGCCGCGATCAGATCGATGCGAACGCTACGGCGTCACGCGACCAAGTACCGCACGGGCACGCCGCGCCTCTCCATTTATGACCCCGACTCTGGCTGGCGCCTCCGTAGTCCGTACTACTCCACCACGATCCCGCACGATCATCCCCGAGCGACGCAACCCCCTGCGACGCGGAAAGACTTCCGCTCCGCGTTCGCGGCCTGTGCGGATCGCCCGCTCGAGGCGGTTAACCCTTGCGGAGATGGCAACTAATTAGACCCGACCTCCGGCTTGTAATTACGCAACAGTAATTTCCACTCGCGGCGCCGCCCTTCCGACCGGATTGATTTTAATTGACGCTCTTAAGCGCAATGGACGTTTACGCGCACTTTGCAAATTGCGTTCGCCCGCGTACGTATCTCGCAGCCGCTTATCGGCGCGATAAAGAAAATTCTCTGAAGAAGATTGCGTCTTTACGCGTCTAACTTTGTTTCTAAATCCGTTCTTATCGCGCGGCTAGATTAAAAAAAATGCGTTACGTGTTTATTTTCCAACCAAGCTGACGTTTATCTGGCCTTCCCCGAACATTTGTTTCCTCTTTTCATTCATTATTAAGAGAAATAATTAATAAAAAAAAAAAAGATAAATTATTCAAATCAAATTTATGAAATTAGATTTATTAATCCGCATGGCCGTTTGCATTCGCAAAAAAAAAGATGTAAAACAAAATCTATTTGATAAAATTAAATATTGAATTGAAAATAAAGTACTAGGAACAAATGGAAATATTAAGACGGTCCCATCTATTTGCAACCGAAGCGTATGGGGCGCCGATTAATCAATGCACAATTCGGATGAAGAATAACGCGTGTACGTGCGGGCTCCGCGATGCACTCGTGCGACGGGACAGAAACGAATGCTCAATGGCCCGTGGGGAATACAAGCGAGAATAAGAACGAAATGGATTAATGCACGAATGATTGAATGAGAAAGTCCACCGGCAGACGTTGATCGACGGAACGCCGATAATTTTATTGGACTCCGGTCGATTAAATCGCCCAAAATCAACCCGCCGCGCTCTCGATTACGTCCGCCTATGCTCATCGTTACTTTCTTCACGTCTCGTCGAGAAGATTGGATGTAATTTTCAAGTTTAACGTTACTACCAATTTAATCGTATGTAATCAACAAATTTTTCACTCGCCGGTGGACCCATCGAATCGCATTCGTGATCTGTTTATCGAGTTTCTAGGTGACGAATCTTGACACCTGCGCCGCATAAATGCACGTCGCAACACGCGTAAGACCGAAGACCCAACACGAGTCGGCGTGCGCTCGTACGTACGCGTGCACGTGCGATCGCACGTGCACTACCACACGTATGCAAATATGGAGAGCGTTTCGCGAGACGTTGCCGGGTATATAAGTCGAAACGATTCCTGATATTAAAAAAAAAAAAAAATTTTTGAGATAAAGTACTAAAAACGACGACACTCGCCGACGTTTTATCATAATGCTTTCGTTCGATTAGACTCGACATATTTACGCGTGTGCCGTAAAGTACGTGTGTAGCAAATTTATGATTTGCCAGGCACAAAAGATTTATCACGTTTTAGTAAATCGTCACGGATTTAATTTTCATTCTTTTTAGTTATTTCTTGCAACATTCCAATTACCATATATTAAAAAATTGTATTTTATAATAATGGCTATCTTGCTAATTTATTTTTCTTGCTTTTTAATCTCGAAATGCCAGCACTTTAATTATATCCGCAACGTGAAATAAAATTCGTTCGCGTTTACGCTTTAAATGTGAATGTCTCTTTCATATTCACTCGCAGTAATTTAAATCATATCATATCTGTACACATCGTTTCTCTGCATTTGAAGAAAAGGTATCTAATCGACTGTATTCAACGCAAATTATGTTACGTGAAACGTTATTACTATGCCAACTATTTTTTTTTTTTTTTCAGCAAATCGTGTTTATCTAAACGTTATTTTATACCGCTCTCTGACCGGATTAAACAATGTGAATGACCGTGCGCACATGAATGAAATTTAATCGATGCTTCTCAGAGGCTGCATCGGGAAGTCGAGAACGAGCGCGAATGAATCCCGGGTGCCTCTTCCCTCGCTCGTCTCTCCTTTTCTCTCACGGTTTGCGGCGCGCCACACACGTGCGTCTCGTGTGCGTGTGACGCGTGTGAGCGCGGCCGTTCTCACGCGGCGGCACGCGTCGCCGGCCTCCTCACCCCCGACGCACGTCGATGGCCACGTGCCACCCCCGAGTAGCCCCACGGAAAACTCATAATTGTCATAACATGCGAGCGCGTCGCCGCGAGCCGGCCGTGAAAGGGATCGCTCGCCACCCCCGTCCTCATCCTCCTCCCCATACCCCGTAATTCGAATCGCAAGTGCACTTCGGTTATTTAATCGTTCGACGGCCCCTGAAAGAATCTCCTTCGAGACTCGCGCTTATCTCGAGCCGACAATCACGCCTTATCAGGTTTTTTTTTTTTTTTTTTTTACTAGACGCGCTTCGCGCGCGTTATTACATTCGGACATTAAATCAATTAATTTTGTTTTTTTTTTGGCATAATTCTAATATATTACAACTGGATTCGTTGCCTATGGTAAAAGTAGCGTAGTTAGAATCTCCCGGCTCGTTCATGATTCACTCGCCTAGCGCGTCACAATTATCGCAACGCGTTCAGCCGCCGACGCGGACTCGGCACACACAATCGTTTTTCGCGTGGCTGCAGGGGAAACAATCACCCCGTCGGCGACGGGGTGTAACGAGCGGCGCGTGCCGGTGTCGCGTGGCTACAAATGCACGCTCAAACATCGCGGCCCGGCGAAAATAAGTCCCGCCTAATTGAGGCGGCCGTTCCATTATAGAGATTAGACTTCAAACGAGGCTTGCATTGTGTACAGGGAATACGTACGCGCGCGCGTGTCCCGTACATGCAATTAATTAATTTTTGAAACATTATCCTCTTTCTTAAAAAAAAAAAGAAGAAAGTGGATATTAAATTGGACGTTCGAAATTTTCGTAACAATTAAAAGTCGGACGAGTTTCGATGGGCTTTGTGTCGCGGTCGGGTTGCGTTATCGAATACGTCACACATTGCACGAACCCTGTTACGTCAATGCAGCGTTCAATCTATAGTAAATATTTGTTAAATCGGTGCGTCACGACCATTCGCACGCAACAAACGCGATACGTTTATAATTATCCGTTTCGTTGGCAAAAAAAAAATCCCAACTATCTATACCGACTCTACTTCTTCAATCCACGAATTTATAAATTTAATTTAATAAAAATTCTGAAAGCTTAACTTACAATCCAGACTTATTCCTTGTTAGGGAATCCGATCGGTTCTCAGAGAAAAAAAAAGAAATTAACTCTTTCGTATAACTGTGCACACAAACCCTCGCTCTTTCATAATTTGCCTAATGTTGTTACACTCATCCACGTTATGGAACGGTATAAATAATTTTTGTTGTGAACGTCCTGGAAAAACAAGATGTTTATTCGCGCAAAAAGATTGTCGTATAAAACGAACGATTAAAAAGATATTTATAACCGTAAAGTTATCACAATAGATCTATATATAACGCGGCTGTATAAGCAAATGATGTATGCGCGTGCAAACTGGAGTAAGTAAATACACGCACAATACCTATCGCTTAAAGTGCGAGTACAAGCGTCGAAAGATTAAATGTCAAAGGCGTGGGAACTCCTACGTTTCGAACATATCAAATAGAGCATTATTTAAAAAAAAAAAAAAAAAAAAAAAAAAGTTAATACGCAAATATCGACAAAAAAAAAAGAAAGAAAATTAATTTTAAAAAAGTATAAAAATAATTACATAATAATTTATATCGAGACAGATTGTAATAAATGGCTATCGTATTTTTTTATTTTGCAATTATCAAAAATATTATATTATTATCAACTACATTAATTAACATTATATGATATACATTTTTTTTGTAGAAAAAAAATTACATGTTACATATATTGTAATAAATGTTATTATAACATTGTAATTATACCTTTAACGATGTTAATTGTCAGGACTGAGTATGGGTACGTGTAACTTATCTGGATCGTAAGGAACATTAATTTTGTTACCAGGCATCAACATAGGCACAACTTTAACGCGAAACTCGTATGGCAGAAAATCCTGACAGAAATGATAAAAATCACTGCGAGTACTAACAATTCCCAAGCGAGCCATTTCCTTCATCAAAGCATTTATTTGAGATTGGTATTTTTCATATTTCTTGCTGCGGTCAACGTAAGCGACCACCTCGGCTAAACCTTGCACGAATTTTTCGGACTTTATTCTCGTAGAAAATTGGTACTTCTGCTCCATGCGGTTCCACAAGAACTTGTAAAGACGATTCGTGACCCAATACTTTGGACGAGGAAGCCTCGGCTGTTTATATACCTCTCCATTTACAAGATATGCCTTATGCACCGTTTTTGTAGTAGTCGTGACCGACTTCTTTTTCATAATAATTTTCACGCTTTTCACTTTTAACTCAGATTTATTCTTGTTGGTCGTATTAATCTTCATTGCGGCCATCTCGCGAGTCTTCATTCCTTCCAACTCCTTTTTAATCCTTTCCATCTTCTCATCAAATATTTGTGACTCTTGTGCGTGTGTATTCGATGATTTGTCCATCGATGTTGAAGCTTGCTTTACTTTAAAAAAATCATTGATCTTTCTTGGTATCTTGAATGTTTGTTGTTTATTAGTATTAAAAGAAATATCTTTTCGGCTTGAAGCTTTTTTAGATGGTGTACTGCGATTTTGAAACTTGTCCAGACTTTTTTTTGTACTTGCAATTTCACTAGTCTCTCTAATGCTCGAACGAGTTAATATTTTATTGCTTGATTTTGCGTTTGCTGGAGTAAAATTTCGTTCAACTGAATCTACCTCAAGGGCTGAATTTTCTTCATTGATCGTACTTATTTTAGCTGATGGAATAGTATTTTTATGTGTTGTTGTACTGATGTAAGAATTAGATATTCGAGTAGAACTTATTATATTATCTACATCGGTATTTATTTCCGAATTTTCATTCAAGTTATCGACATTATCAATATTATCGGCATTTAATGATTTCCCAGACGATTCCATATGTTTGCTTGCACGTTTTGACGTTTCAGATTGATTTTTTAAAGTACTACGCGTGAAATGTGCTTGTCTACCAGTGTGTGATTTGGACATTTTTTGAAACAAACTTGAATCAGATTCGTTACTCAAATTATTGGACACATTATTAATAATTTTACTTACTTCTACATTCGCGGATGTTGACATTGTAGATTGATTTTTTAAAGTACTACGCGTGAAACGAGTTTTGTTATCAGAATTCGATTTGGATATTTGTTTAGACATATTTAAATTATATCCGCTATTTTCATCATTGTGTAATTTATTAATATTTTTATGTATTTCTTTTTTCGCTGACTTTGGTGTTTCAGATCGATTTTTTAAACTGCTACGCGTTAAACGAGCTTTCTTATTAAAATCTGATTTAGAAACTTCTTCAAACTCATTTAAATCTTCTTCTATGTTACTCTCTACGTCGTTGTCTAAATCTTCATTTATATTTGAATGCTTCTTCAAAGTTTCCTCTCTGATAGACTTGCGACTGGAAACAATATCCCTTTCTGACGTCTCGGTTACATTCTTTCGAGAAGTTGCCTTTGATTTAATTATAAGATTATCGTTTTCGGATTTACTTTGATGTTCTAAAGTTGCAACACTCTTGCTGTTTGATACATTCATAAAAATGTTTTCGAAAGATTCTTCGGCACTTGAAGAATTGTTCACATTACTGTTCTTTTTAGTTACTGAAAGAGCTCTACCACTTTCCTGATTAATCTCTGTTGCAATTTCAATTTCCTGCTCAGAAAAAGTATCATTATTTTCAGTAAAAATATTACTTTTCCTTGCACTGCTAGTGCCGGTTTCTTTAAATACTTTTTCGTTTTTCTTCTTACGTAAACTTTGTCTTAAATTTGGTTTCAAAAATGTAGACTTTTTTCTGTGGGATTCATTATCTAAAGATGCACTCGACTTCTGTTCACTATTATCTTCAATTTGTTCATTTACCAATTGCTTAGATGCATTCAAAAGCGAGTTTTTACTTTTATGTTCGTGAGAAATGTCAATTTTAGACTTTTTAGATCTGTCAACAGATTTGTTTGGCGAGCTGAGTGGTTGTGGTGCCAATGAAGACTGGTGAATATCTGTTTTTTCATCTCGATTAAGCACAGGAGAACTTATACTACTGTCATCAGTTAAAATTTCAGCAAAGATATTCTTTCCCAAGCTCCTTCGTGTATGCAAAAAGCGAGATTTCGACTTTTTGTTGTGTCCTACATTAATGTCATTTTCAGTACTGCTTACATTCTCATTAGAATTACTCTCAGATATTTTCTTTTCAACATTTGAAGGTAATAAATTTAAGGAATCAGATGTTGCTCGAGACATTTTCATAGATTTTCTTCGAGTAGTATAATCTTTACTTATATTAATATTTTCATCCATTAAACGTTCCAAAGATTGCTTTCCAAGCATAACTGATTTTGATTTATTCCTACTATTTGAATTATCATTTTCTTCTGTTAGAACATCCTCGAAAGGATTCTGATCTTTCGTGTTTTCCTTTTTCCTTCTTCGAGAAATACGTGGTTTTTTTTTCAAAATATTTTCAGTTGAACTAGAATTATCCTCTCCATCCTTTTGAATTTTTTCTTGCAAGATTTCTTCATCTGAATCTTTGTAAAGATTAGATCTTGCTTGTTTTTTAAGTGATTTTAATGGAATTGTCACCTCATCATTTAAAACATTCGAAAAGGCATTGTTACTACTCTTCCTAGTATTTGCTTGTAGATGAACCTTCTTCTTTTTTGTCAAAATATTTTCAGTTGGACTAAAATTATCCTCTTCATCCTTTTGAACATTTTCTTGCAAGACTTCTTTATTTGAATCTCTGTAAAGATTAGATCTTGCTTGTTTTTTAAGTGATTTTAATGGAATTGTTACCTCATCATTCAAAACATTTGAAAAGGCATTTTTACTACTCTTCCTAGTATTTGCTTGAAGATGAACCTTCTTTTTCTTTACATTGATCTCCTTCTCTGACTCTGAAGTTGATGTTTGCAGTATATAACTTTTAGCTATTTCTAAAAAAAAAAAAAAATAATGTGAATTGTAAGTACTGATATTTGTAAAGGTAAAATAAATCGGTCAATTTATACCTGCACTATGAGTGTGCTTAGAGTTTGAAGAAATGTGTTCATTATCAGAAACTTCTAAGTTTTTCCACCAGTCTGAAGTAGCATTTTGACTAGTATCATCTATGTGTGATTTGGAGTTCAAATTTTTAGTCGTTTCGTTAATATTGCTAGTCATAGAACGTTGTGGAAACGTATTATCATTTAAATGTTTATACCAAAGTGTCCGTTCTGCAAAAAAAAATGCATTAGTCTCGTTGTTTTGGAGATTTACTTTGGTTCTAACCTATAACATCGCATAGCGAAATAATGATAATAAAAAGATACATACCGTCCTCGAAGAGGTCCGTATCCGGATTGAGAAACCCGGAACCGATGGAGTCGAAGGATTTGTGACTCAAGTTTCGTTTTCGATTGTAAGATTTTCTTTTTGCCATAGTTATAGAAAAACGTATTTCACACAATGCAAGATCACTGATATCTTTGCTATATCTATAATTTAAAGTCGCAAGAGAAGACTTAAAGTTCTGTAACTAATCACTCAAACCACTTATTACGTCTTTGCGTGTGGAGAACAGTGTAAATTATTTCATACAATGATACGAGACGTGTGATACTGTCTAATACAGCCGGTTGACTCCCATCAACGATCAAATAACACGATTTGCCGTTGATGCCAGTCGTGCCTCGTAGCAGATTTTCTCGGAACTAACAATCACCTGATCGATAAAAAGACTCGTGCTGTTATCATTCAAGCTTGGCAACGTGAGCTTTCATCAAGTCAGAAAAGTTTGGTTAGGGCAAATTAGGATACAGTTCGTTTACAAGGATTGTTAACACGCCAGTTCGATGTTCAGGAGCTTCTTTTGATTTTTTAGTGCGGCAGCTCAGATTTTCGCGTTTCAATTATTTGCTTTTTTTTAGAGGTATCGGTCTTATGTAGCAGCATTTGTACTTACTGCAAACATGGAATCGAAGAGAACAGCTCTATCAAAGAGTATATTGGAGATGAAGGTTGGAAAAAAAGATTTGGTGGTGTTTTTAATACAAGGCAATAATATATGAATTCATTTGCAGTTCATGAAACGGACGAAAGATAAAGTGGAGAAAGAACAGTTTCAAGAAGAGGGGGAGGAATACTTCGACAATGAGCTCACGTCACGAATGAAAAAAGCAACGTAAGTATTTTCTATCACTTTCTTTGAGTATCAAAGCTGCATTTTAACTGAGAGTAATGCTAATTAAATAATAATGTAAATTTCAGAGCGTTTTGCAAAAAAAATTTTGTATGATTTTTCTTTGTATTAATATCGTATTTATTTTACATTTTAGTGGGAAATTTGTTATGGAGTCAAGTTACATTTTCTGCGAACGACTTAACGATGGTAGATTAAGCTTTCAAGGGATGAATCCAGCTATAGAAAAATTAATGGAGGCAAAGGAGAATTCCAAACGAGGTCAAGAAGAGAAAAAAGAAGAAGCTGATGTATCTGATGAACAAATGACTGTTCAGTGGCAGAAAATGCGAGCGAAATTTGATACAGTAAATAGGCATAGAAAGCAGCAACATCGAAATGATGAAGATGGGCCTATGCGTAAAAAACCAAGGTTCTTAAAACCTGTAGACTAAATCTGCACGATAAATAATTGCATCGTGATTATTACATTTAACTTTAAATGCGTTAATTAAATATGTTATACAATTCTTAACATATTCGTTGAATGAAGACTTTATATTGATTTAGAAATATACTTTTAATTATACTTAAAGTTTTTTGTCAATTAACTGCTCATATGTGTCTCTAACAATGTGTAAAGTTTACTGTGCTCGGTTTTGCAACGGCAGAAACGAAATACGGTTCAGCACCACGGCGATGTAACGTTACACGCGTGGGATATATCAAATGAAGTTGTCCGGACGGTGTCGGAGCCTTTCTTCCGCGTGTTAATCTTCCGAGACAGATTTGCGGTGTCTTAAAGAGTCCGGGCGTCTTATTGCGCGCCGATTAATTACTCCGTTAATTACCGTCTCGCGTTCGCGTTCGCGTTACGCAATAACGTAAATAGATAGTTGCGTGTTCTTAAGTAATTCCTGATATTTAGCATTCTCTGCGTTGTACGTGCCGCTTTTCGCTTTCCAGTGCCAATTAATAACGCGGCAACGCAATTATTTACTTTCTGATAACTAAATAAGTCGAGCACCAAACGACGACTGTGTGCCACAAACTTTTGTTTGGAAAAAAAGCAACGTAAAAGAAAAAAAAAAAAAAATTACGTGTAAATTGTCGAGTACAGCAATGTGAAGTTACATTGTAAAAATTCAGTAGGTTTGCATAAATAATAATTGTATGAATTACATTAACTATGCGTGTATAAAGACTCGTACGATTTTACGTGAAACTTTAATAAATTACAATTTACATGATTTTTTTTATATTCACACAACAGTGATATTTTTACAAGTATTGTTTGTAATATTTATTAAATTTTTATAGTGCATCTCTATATTTATTATATCTGATAATTTACACGTACGTTTTTTTTTACTGTGAGCGAAATATCCAATAAATAACACGCACAACGATATAAATGTAGCGGGATGGGTGCGCGACTGAACGATATATTGCCTATTATATATTATATTACGTTTTAATTTGGCAGCGGAAAACCATTAAAGCGCCATTACCACGGGACAAACGACATTCTTGTTATTTATCGTTACAGTTTCGTGGCGTTTATTGACGCGCCGTTATCCGGGAAAGCGATTCGCACGTTCGCGCTTGTTGCACCACTTTCCGAGATTTAATGTATTCTTAACAGCTGCCACGTCAGGATCATGATGCAATAATATTGGCTGTTTCGCCTTGTTTTCCAGATGAAATATCGGGCCGTTAATTGCAGTGGCACGGTATGTGGCTTGCCTTGAACGAGTCCCGGCTCTTCCCTTTAAGAGCTCCGCGGGATGGTTGCATATCGAAAATCGCGAAACCCACGAGCGTGGCTCGATAATATATTTATAAAATCCCCGATTACTTTGGCCGACCGGCGCCGTTTTTACCTCGTGAAAGTTTAAAAGTATTGCGAGACGGTGATTATTTATCAGCAAAAATAAGCTTATCGATGTTTCAGCGTCATATAATTACAAGTAATGTATCTAGCGAATTTTAACGCAGTGGAGTGGAAAGAAACTCATTTTCAGAATTTGAATATCATTAAAAAAACCATTTTTAATACCAAATAGGTTTTAAAAATTAAAAAAATATATATTTAAGATATATAAAGCGTAATTTAGAAATGAATATCTACGACATAATCTCATTTCACGAAGGATCGCCATTAAAGGGAAATTCGTGATTAGTTCCACGTTGCATAAATTATCACGCGCGCATCCGTGTCGAGTTATCAGGCTGCAAAATTGATGGTCGGTCGAATCTTTTTCTTTTCACGTCCACGAGTCCATTAATATTAACGTGCGTATTAGGGCAAATGAAACAAGCTCTGCAAATGATAGCACAGCTGTTACAAGCTCGTTTCGAATGCAACGCCAGTTATTAATGTTGCATTTCGGTTTACTCGGAACACCAGCCATCGGTGCTTCTTTTATATCCTGCCTATTCGCGCAGTGTGTGATTAAATTCTGATTACGTTTAATGTCTACAGTATCTACACTATAGCGAGCAGTAATTATCGGTCGCAACAACTCGTCTTTTCAAAAGCGGCGCGCCGCTGCGAAGAGAAACCGCGCGGCTGGATACCTTCCTAAGAAAAATTTTGCGTTTAAAAATATACGTGACACATGCGTTATGCTACATTAATACGTATGCGAAATATGTAAAGTAGAACTTTTTCGTAGAATTTCTTTAGGGGACAACGATGGAGAACGCGAAGCAAATGCGTTTATCGCACTTTTGTCGTGTTATCTTTAAAGAAAGAAGAAAAAAAAAACTCTGCCGTGATTACGAACAATTTGCGCTATAGGATTATTTTTGAGAAATATAATTTTGAACCAAACCATAATTTTATAATGTTTCTAACAATAAATAATTCTTCTTTCAGCGACCGTCAAAGATCGGTAGAGTCAGGGTGGACTAGAATCTGAATGCTGATCTCGAGCGGCATAATGACTCTTTTCTAGAGATAACGCTCTCTCGCTTACTCCCGCGCGTTTAGAATTCTATAACGGAACCCCGAGGAGGCAATTAAAGCACGATCTATTGATTGGAGAGTGATTAGTACCGCGATGACGACGAAGTTAACTGACCGCTCCCTTTCTACCTCGCTTGTCGGTCTTTTTGCACGGGAAGAAAATGAAGAGGCCGTTGCGCATTACGAGAACTGCAATTCCGCAATTCGACAAACGAGCGGAAACTAACAAAATACCGTGCAGCGAACAATTTCCCGTACATTGCATTTCTCTTTTATATAATTAAGAGTTTCAGATCGTTGAATACGAGGCGCAAAATATGAAGCCCGTTATATTATCTGCACAGATGTAATTAATGTCGTCTTATTAGATATTACCAAATTCATATATGTATAATAGAATTTTATAGAAGCTGTTAATGGCAAAATAATACGAGATTGCACAGAAATGGATTACATTAACACACGTATCGCCGTGATTTTTTTTTTTCGTTTTTCTTTTTCCCCCTTTTTTTTTTTACATTAGCAAAGAACATGCGTCACTGCCGAGTTTCATAAAGAGAGAAGAAGAGAAGGAGGCAGGGACGAAAGCTCGGACGCAGCAAGGCAGTCTTGTTGTTCGTCTTGTACGTGCTAAATATTTGAGTCAGGTTGTCGTCGGCATTAAACGACGAGCAAACATCGCCGATACACACCGCGGAAGAAAACGTCGCTCGTTTATCAAGTGCAAACAAGGCACCGTTCTGTCTGCCTTCCTCGCATCATCCCTCAGAGTAAGTTGTTATTCAGACAGCTCGGATAAAATCTCATCGTGAGGTTACGCTAATTTAAAATTTGTGAAAAACGACCCGGCGTTTTGACGCACCATATTAAACAATAGAAATTTTTTTTTTTTTAATCTAAACACATTTTTTTCTGCTTTAACATTTCGTGATGTGCTTTTAATTATGAGCCTTTGTACGCGCGTTAATTTAATTAATTTAATTCACATGGCATAAACGCATTAAACTAAAATATGATTAAATTAATGATTCCGGAAGATTATTAATTTGATCTCTTGGTGCTGCTCGAAGGAAGACGTCGGTTTTCGTGGAACAATAATTTATTTGCATAACAAAATTAATTTCGCGATATCTGTAGAAGAATGTGAGAGGTGAACGGACGAATACTTCGCCCAGCGAAAGATCCGCTGGTACGTGTACAAATTAATCTCCTCGCTATCAGATATTTTTGCGAAAGTACGCGAACAAATTGGAGAAATGGTTGGAAAAGCGAGAACAATCCTATCTAAAGTAATCGTATATCCGCGACGGGAAAAAAGGATTCGAGATCTTGGCCGAGAGGAACTTAATATCTCGCCCACCTGTGGCCGCGGATTTTTAAGTTGCAGCCCCGTGCAAAGAGAGAAGCGCTAATCAACGAGCATTCGAAATCGCGCGTTCGCACATCGTTGAATTTAAAGCAGCAGCTCCCAAACTAGACAAGCAGTAATAATAAACCACTGAATATTGCAAGGACAGATAAGAATGGCATGTGTTTTTCGCGGAGCTTATCGTCGTTTCTATTTTAGAGTCGCGTTATGTTTGAACCAAAAAAAAAAAAAAAAAAGAAAAGAAAAAAAGAATTAATTCTTCACTACGTTGTATATGTGAGATTTAAATAATTACATCTCGATGTAGGAATTGTGGACTTAATTTCTCACAGGCATTTTTAAACATATATTCCCTAATATTAGTCTTAGCTATTATTTTTTAGACGCTCCCTTGGGAACCCCTGACAAAAAGACGTGGTAGCGTATGACGAAACAGTGTCAGCAAGCTAGGTCGGAGTGTGAGTAAAACGGTAACCGTGAGCGGGACAATATTTGCCCGATAACCAGCTTGGAAGACGGTTCTCTCCGCGTGCTAATGGATTTAGCGAGAGACCACGTGCTCCGAGCGGACGAGCGTTACTCCGCGCGCGGCCGGCACGCGCGTCTTGTGCAAACGTCTGTTCGCTGTGCCGCGTCTGTTTCGCCGACGATGATCGATGGGATTTTTATTCGCGTGCGGGCAAACAACGGATGAGCCGTGGCGATCGCCGCCGCGCGTTTCCTCCGCGTTTCTTCTCACCGACGAACTGGGATCGACACGGTCAGATCGCTCGAATTCGGGTCGAATCCCCGCGATCGCGCGCGCTCGCGGTCTCCGTTATTTTATACGTCGTAGATTTATCATGAAATTTCCACCGTTAGGCATTTACCGAGAACCTCTCGGCAGATGTAATTATAATGTAACGAGAGGTACTACGTATGTAACGTGCCTCTTTTCCACGGAATACGTTCGACGGGAAAGTTTATCTCGACAAAGGAGAGAAATTATAAGATGAACAAACTAAAACCTCAAGTCCTACAAACTGAAGGAAAATACACAATATCTATTATATATATAATTTATATAATATATGTATAATAAAAAAAAAAATCTTTTAAGAAAAGTGTAAAACCTGAAATGCAGAACCGTACGTTTATTATCGTAATTAAAATTATATACTTATTTAATCGGCACATTTCTCCCGGAGTTATAAAGAGAAATCCGGAGCGAGAGAAATGTTTCGCCGAATACGAGAATTTGTCTTCTTGAAATATTAGCTCGGCTATCGAAGTGTATTAATAGATGATCGAGGAGTCGTAGTCGATTTCTATTTCGAACTTCTGTTTCTTTAACTGTAAATTCGTCTTTCAGGAAAGGTGTAGCGCCCAGCCGAACCTTTCGACAAACGTTTCGTGTAATTATCGCGACCCTGATAAGGCGTGAATGGTAATGCATCTCGATATCGCTTTCACTCTGAATTGATATATCTTCCGCATTTTTGCGACGCCGAGCGGAATTCAAGTGATCCGTTTGTTACATTCGATTTCAATTAACGTCAATAATGTTAAATTAAAATTAAATACCGCGTGCTTAACTTCTATCGAAATAATAAAGACTCTAAGATAGACATAAGATGTGAATTTCTCGAAGGCTGTAATTTTTTTTCCTACAAAATTTTTCAAGTCGCTTTTCGTGCATCAGATAAATAGCATCGCCGATTCGTGGCGTCCGATACTTTCAAGGAACTCGTTTCGACCTTCACACTTGTGCCGTTATAATGTATCGCTCTTCGGATGATTTCGAAGTAGCGGCAACAGTTTCAACTCGTCCTCCATCATCATCCGTCACACGTGTTCGTAGGTCGGGTTCATCAATCGAACGCAGGGAGAGGATCAATTTCCTCTGTTTGGTCTTAAAATAATATGGTCGGAAGTGACGCCGTTCTCACATTTATAATCGTGTCATAATGGAGCCAGTAATGATGGACTTTTTTTTTTTTTCTTTTTTTATCAAAATGATTTAATTCCAAATGATACTTCAACTGTTGATTTTTTCGAGCACCTCCTAATTACTTCAGTAATATCGTCGTACGCGCGCGTTTTTTTTTAATACGATCGCATTAGCAATTCAATGTGTGCATCAAGTGCTCCTCACAAATTTTCATTCGCAATTTCCATCGGAATTTGTCAATTAAATAAAATTTTTACAGGTAGATGTCCATTCTGAGTAGCGACCCGTATATTCGTCGTTGTAAAAAAGAAAAAAAAATATATATCGCGGCTATAAAAGAAAAAGCATTAAAATTCGACGTGAGTGTGTACGTGTTTATGGCACTTACCCACACATTAAAGACGTTATCATTACGCGTACGCGTGTACGCACGTGTCGTAATTTTAGAATCAAGGAAACCAAGCTAATGATATCCGGTGATACGTCGCTTCTATCTTAGACACTCCCTAATTCGGTACCGAAATACATTTTCTCTAGGTAGATAAGAATTCAAGTATACGCCATTATCGTGATTTGCAGAATTTTCCCGTCGTGAAATTATTCCGGCGCGATAAAACGTCGCCGCGTATTGCGATTGCAAAACTTTCGTAAATATAGCGTACAAGAAGATAACATCAACGTTGTTCAACAGTTAACTCTTTGATAGAAACTATTAATTTTCATTATTCAACGGACCGTTTGACTTTCGCTGGATATCGAAGAAATCCCGAGTATTAAAAATTGATCTGATAACTAACTGACAGTGCAAAATTAAAATCAAAAGAATTAAAATAGAAGCTAATAATGTACTTTCAGATTTCACGCCGCAACGAACTTTGGCAAATATGAAATTAAATAGTTACCTCAATATGTTATAAATGTGATTGTACAATTTTTTTTTCAAACAGCATGTCAGCGTACGAAAAAAAGAAAAAGAAAAAGAAAAGAAACCCTGGATTAGTTTTGTTCGCGTGATTAAGATGTTCGAGTGTGTATAAATGGCGATAAATCGGTAAGTTAAATTTAAATTTATCGTGCAGATTGCATTCATTAATAAGATATTAATTATACATACTGTGTTCCTCTTTCAAAGGCCTACTGCGAAATGATTGCCATGTTCCCGCGAACAAAAAGTGTGTAATGATCAGCTCTCAGTTCCATTACAAATTATACGAATCTCGTTACATACGTGACTCAGCGTTCGCAATTTTTTCAAGAATATTTTTTTGACATGAAAGCCTTGACAAAAGCCACAAGAGCTTCAAGAGAAAATTATATTAATAATGTGCCGCACAATGCTACAAATTACATATCTATTTTAATTTTTAATTCTTCGTCTAATATCTAATGGCATAATTATTACGATTAATTTTTTTTAACACTTTTGTCTAGACTATTCTAATAAATGCTAAAATTATAATTTATATTTACTCATTTTTATACATAATTTCTTATATTTATCTCTAATGATTTTATAGATCTCTATTTATTTAAATATTAATATATTCGCATATGCCTGCAGGTGATGAAAAAATTGCGTGTGTTTTATCTCTTCAAGAGCAATTGATATTATTAGTCAATTATACTTGATAAACGGGCTGTCGGTGAACGATATTGCAGAAAATCCCGCTCGTTCTTTTGATTTCGATGTTCTCTTACTGTATCTCGACGATTATAAACATAACGCGCTAACGATTATCCGCTTAACTCACTGACAGCTGACATTAGCACACGAATTCCCGCGCGAAGCGGCGTTCTCTCGCGTATTGCTTTCGATATTCTCGGTTCTATCCGAGCTCACCTTTCTACAGCTGATAGGACCATAACGTGTACACGTAGTTTCAAAGGTACAAACGTGTTCTCGCCATGTAGAATTTAATTTCTTGTTAAACAATTACTGAAAGCTACAGAATATTAATTTGTCTCCTTTAAATCATTTTCTATTTTTCTTCTCTATTAAAATAGTAACAAATTAATTAATTAATTCTTGGATATAAAAATTTATTTTAATATAAAAAAAAAATTAATAATAACTGTAATAATTGGAAATTAAAGAATCAAAATTCGATGAACATCTTGAATAATAGATTTAAAAAATTAATGAAACAATTATATTTATACAAATTTTGTAAAATACTTTGTTATTAAGAGAACGCACATTTTTTTTCTGAGCGCTTTGAATTGATAAGACACGTATGAATCGTCCTGTACAAGAATTAGAATGCCAAGTGTAGATATATTTCCTCATTTTACGCCACAATTTATTTCACCGTCAAGCAGACTCGGATCTTTGGATTTCACGTGTCTACGATCTCGAGGGAAAAAAGGCGATCGGTATGAAACAAAACTAGCCAAGATGAATGAAAATCGTCTGTATAATCCGCATTTTTACACGACCCACTTGTGATTAATTTTCAATGCATGTTCCGCTATTAGCTTAAATCGTCTTCGTTCTTACGACTATTATCCGTGTAATATCTACTGAATTCTTCGTATAATCGTACATTCTGTTACAGTTGACGTTACATGTAATTTTTTTTTTGTAAGGTATTTCAAGCATCGAGGAGCGATCAACGTATAAGATTCCGCGTTACGAAAAGATTCCCGGCTTAATCGTTAACGGTTCCGTTGCCGTTTCGCTCGTTCTACGACGATCAAAAATTAATTGTAGACTAATTAGTCGTGAACTAGGATTAAACGCAGGATGTGCATGAACACGCAGGTGTTCCCCGCGCAAGAGGGGGATAGAACGGCAGGGCATGGGAGGAGTTCTCCGCGAGTGCTCTCTCCGACGAGACGGAGAGACCACTCTCGCGATGGCAGAGGTGGTCTCTGCTCACCTGAGCGTTTCAGGTGGCAGTCGCCCTGCTGAGTCGTTCAGCGACGGGTTCTCCTCGCGTGAGCGCCGCGAGCGAGCGCGATTCGCCAGAGAACGCACGACAACGATCGCCGGGAACTCTTAGATCCGCGAATTCATAACTGAGATGTCGAGAGAGTACCCGTGACGCGCAGTCGCGGTTCCATACATGATCTACCCGAATACTTTTTTTTTATCGTAGATCGACGCAACTGTCAGATTTATTTTCACAAATGCGACTTTGAGTTAGAGCCAAACGTTGAACCTAACAACTCGGAAGGGAAGATGAATAAAATTGCCTTGACGAAGTAAAATCTGATTAGAGACCGATGTGAATTTAATTGGGGACTAATTATTGAATATAACTGAGTTTGTTGAGAGGTCTACAACGTAGCTGACCGACTTGGTACAATTATATACAAATAAACAATTTTAGTGAAATTAATCTGAAAATTTATTAGCCGATACACGAGACCGTTCTCGATTTCCGCTGGACTCCCTGAAAACTGCAATCTTTGTGAATTGTAAAATATTTTTTAACGTGACGCGTCAATATAATATAAAGTAACCGGACGAAGATTCTTTCACTGATTGTGGTAACTATTTATGTTCGTGAATTCGCAGGCAAATCCGTGAAGGAAAAAAAAAAAGTGCACGCCTTCGGGTGATTTCGAGAGCTAACGATTGAGAGAAAAAATTTCGTTAAACGGTCCACGGCGATGTTGGCGTGTGCCAGGTATCTTCGAGCAACGGCATATAAAACTTATCGTGAAATCGACGCGTCCAGCTGCATTCTGGAGTTATCGGAGTATCAGTAATAGTAACGTGGGGCCGCAAAAAGCACTCGGCTGAAGAGAACTGATCGCGAGGGGAAACCTCAAGCCGGAGTTCAGAGCTGAGAAGAACGATCGGGGCGAAGAAAAGTGCCGCGTGCAGCGCATGTTGGTCAACGAAAGCGTCTTATTAAAGATCAATGTGCGGGATGGAGACGGACGTGCGTCGATCGAGAACTTCGTGAAACGCGAACAATGTTGTAGAGACGGCGGTGTAATTTATTTGACGAAAGCGGAGGCTCGTTTCTACGCTGGATCTGCCGAGCTTTCTCTGTGACAAAGAAACCAACGATATTTCGAGCATTTACGTAGCTCGTGCAACTGTTAGATGTACTTGAAAAATTTATTTTTTAATTTACGAAAATATTTAATAAAGGAATCCGCGCTCAGAGTTCGATTCGACGATAAGCGCCTGATTTTTTCGTAACTAGTTGGGGTCACCGACCAGAAAGGAGATTAATTAATAGCCACAGGATTAAGTGTTATTTATTATTCCTGTCGGCCCGGGTTGTTGGGTATCGAGCTAATTTTAACGGTGAACCAAAAGTGAGACCGAATAAAACGAGCCTAAAAGAAGCGTGGCCAGTCATAAATTTTGCAACGACGACGTGACAACGGCCGCCAACACCGTTATCGCTGACAAATGTCAATAATTATATGGCCATAAGTCAGCGTCGCACAACTTAGTCGACAAACGCCAACTTGTAATCGCGAATTGATCGATCGCGTGTCGACGAGAGTTCGCACGCGAATCGTGACGGGGGGAAAAAAGAAAAAAATTCCAAAACGAGCAAGATTACGTCGCAGCGGTGTTCATTAAAGTTGCAATTATTCAGCCATATATTACGAATACTTTGCGCGACAAAATTAATAATGGACTGAAGTTAAGCTCATTGATAAAGGCATTTTTTTTTATTTAAAAAAAAAAAAAAGAAGGACATTTCGAGAGCCCAGCGATTTTCCCCATAAGACGGCTTTGCGTGAAAGCTGACGGTGGAATGGACAACGACAATTCGACTGAAGAGCGGTCGTTAAGAACTTTCGAGATTTTGCGAAGACGTCTTTCCCACGTGCCGCTAAGTTTCATGCAAATGAAGTAGCCAAGGACTTTCGACGGGGAGTGCGTATTTCCGCGAGTGTTCCGACCGATCATTGATCACGAGCAAGTGGAGCATGATGGGAGAAGTGATCCGCGTTTCTGGGAGGGCACCGGACGTCGGCGATATCTTGAAAGAGGCCATGCTGTCGCAGAGATTTGCCGATGTGGCCCTCTGCTGCCCAGGAGGTCAGCGATTCCTCGCTCACCGCCTGGTCCTCTCAGCCGCCAGTCCTTATCTCCAGGTCAGTACGCAATTAAGGGTTCTAATAATTAATTAACGGCAACGTAACTAATTATTTGCTCGTTACAAAGATAACACGAATAACACATCTTCGATTTAAAGAAGACTGGCACCGAGATATCGAAAGTTAATCATCTATTATAATTTTCTTTCTTTTTTTTTATAAAATACATTTTAAGTAAATTTATTAATCAAGTTAAATTTAACAAATAATTAATAAATAAATAAATGAACAATTGGATAAGATATCTCAATTACATTTTAATTGTATTTGATAGTTTTCTCTCCTCTTTAATTACTCATTTATCCGGCGTTAATGTATCGCGTCATTTACAATCAACGTGCAAAAACGAAGTTTATTGATACGTTTGTAATCGACTCTCTTAAGTATCAAAATGACTTGGGAATAACAGAAGAAGCCGGGAGATAATTATATCGTCGTGGATCCGTACGCGACTTATATATAGAAAGTTTCGCAACGTGGCATCTCGCGAGTGCGTTTATCGTGTTTGAGCGAAGATCCACGTTACTGTTACTCGTACCTTCGCTCGTAATAAGAGAGCCGCAATAAAAGAACACATGGTTTACGTTGCCGTTTAATTAGCGGGTTAGTTACCGGATAACAGACGGGAAGCTGTTAATCCTGAAACCCTCGTCCATTTCGCGGGGAATCTCGCTCGGCCGCGCCGCCGAAGACCGCGATATAAACCGATTGTACGCGCCGAACGCTGACGAGCATTCAACGCCGCCGAATTATGTCACACGGAAATAAAGATAATGCGATATCGCGCGATTCACGTGCTCGAGATTTCTCGAAGCCGCGCTGACACGTCGGTGATGCGTATTGCGAGCCCGAAGCCGAGTTGCGCGATTGTTGGACTTTGTTGCGCCACCAGATTGGTACACGAGCGGAAATTTAACGAGACAGATGCGATCTCTCGAGAAGTTTCTATGTAAAACTCTGTGTCGGACATACATACGTTATTAATAAGCATGCGAAATATACGAGCTCCTAAAAATTCAATTCGATTCTTGTCGCATGTATAATAAATCCGCGAACATCTTTTCAATACATGCGATAAATAAATTTAAATTATTAAATAAATAGTTTTGAATATAAATTTTTCCGTGGAAGATCGTAAACTGAATTTAATCAGCAATAGAAACTATTAATATTTCTTGAATATCGTAAATAATTCTTAAACAGTTAGTCTGCTGAATCAAAAAAAAAATTTCTCCTCGTCTTACTTAAAAAGATTCGGTTGTTGTAAATTGGAAGATAAGAAATGTGAAAATTACAAGTGTTTTTGTTTAGAATTTTTTCACGTAACGCTGCTCTTTAATTTCCACTGCCACTTGATCTTATCATTATCGTGTAATTATTAGACTTATGTATCATCTTGTATCTGATTTCTTGCGTGTAAACTTTATTACACGTTGCGCCCTGCTCATTCGGTTATTAAACTCGATTCAATTATAATACGGTAGAAAATTAAGATTATTAGTTATCCGCCTGAATTCTTTCGAAACTTTGCTCTTTCCGTCTAATTTTCAACGCCACTTGATTCCGTTATTGAACAATTATCGGTCGTCATTATCTTTTACCCGATCTCTTGTCCGTTTAAACTTTATTTTACGCCTCGTTGTGCTCGCCGGATTAAACAACAATTTTCGATTGTGAACGCCCTGAAAAATCTAGAATTCCTCTAACTTCAACGTCACTAAATTCCGTTATCATCGGGCAGTTATTAGTTGCCGTATCTCTTCATACCTGATCTCCCGCGTGCCTGTTTTATTTTACGCCCCGTTGTTTTTACCGCATAAAGCGCTTAAGTGCAGTTTTACGTGAGTAGAATCTCACGTTGCGAAAGGAAAACCTAGGAAATAAATCCCGATGCACTCCGGCGTACAACGTAATTACAAAGTAATGTCGCGTCAGCGACGTGAAAATTGTCAATTATGCGTCGCCGCCGCGATTCGTGCCGTGAATCGCGCTTTCTAAACACCGGTAGGCAAAATGCCGAAAAGAAAAATCTCCCGCACTTCCCCCGCGATTGGCAATTCGTCAAACAAATTTGATCTTTGTGTTTTACTTAAGCCTGACTCTATCTCTGAAAAATTTTCCAACGGAAAAAAAAAAAAAAACAATTTTCTTTTATCGCGAGACAAATATATTTCTTCGAACGCGGACGATATCTTACGCGTTAATTTTTTTTTTTAACGTTATAGATAACGACGATCATTGGAAGTTAAATTAAAAGCAAACATTGCAATAATGTTGCATTAGAAAGGCGACCGCTCCGCGATCTCTCGCGCTTCATGTTAAAAGAAGAGGAGAAAAAAAAAAAGTAAAGTTGAAGAAAATGATGTCCGCAAAAGGTTTTGCTCTCTAGCCGCAACAAATATGGCAACTTTAACTTCAATGTTGGCAGATTCCCAGTTCTCTGACGTCGCGCCGTAAAGCTCGCGCGATGTGCGTTTCTACGGCACCAGGCAACCCTTTTGCGGTTATCTGAACACGTCGCAGCGTCCGCAGAACGCATCTTTCCGGCACTGCCATTCGCGGATTCCCGAGTCCCGACGTCGCGATTTATTACTGTTTGACCCAGTACCTGTTTGCCCCACGCGAGATTTCCTACTTTTTGTCCCGTCATGCTACCTCCGTGAGGCGCGTGGCATGAAAAGAAAGAAATACCAAAGTTCCTTAAGCGTCGTTACTGACCGCTTAAAAAACAAAGTAATATTGAAATATTTAAAACGTTTTTATGATAGAAGCGGGCGTTTTACTGACGCACGTCTTACAGCTAATTAGCCGGTTAATGAGAACCATAAAGAATTGATATCCGGTTTTCAATGTAATAATGTTGTCGCGCGATAAAATGATTCGCCGCGAGTAGAAACTGAAAGAAAATGCAGAAAATAAACGAGCGTAAGTTGTAAAATGCCTATGATTCAGCCGCGATCTTGCAACGGGCTCCTTATTGCAAAATAAATCGCGTGATTTACGAAGAACACGTTATAGCGTCATTTCAAAACCAGAAAATTCGCATTTATTTCCAGCGCGAATGACCTTATTATCGCGTATAATTGAGTGCAAGTATGCACAGAAACACATACAAACACATTCGATTTGTTTCAGCTAAAGCTTAAAACACCAAAGGGCAAATTAACAAAAATCTTAATATACTAGAAGAAACCAGTGAGTGCTATTTTTTAACAGATTTTTAACAAATCCCAACACCAAACTAGAAAACAAAGTCATGCGACTTACCAATCTGCATGAGCATCAGCGGAGTTGAAGAATTCTGCCGGTGACTGTAACATAAAAAAGAAAATATTATTGTAGACATATCAGTTTATTAACGAGATTAATAAAAAAAAAAGATTTTTTTTTTTTTAATTTATACTTACTTAAAAGTTGCTCCGCCGATGCAGGATGCCCGTCCCGGGCCTGCTCCTCCTCTCAGTTCGGACGTCGTGACGAGTCCTCCTTCCGCGCACAAGTTACTTGATCTGTAACAAAAAAAATATATATAATTTAATAAACGGCAACAATAGAATAAATTAATAACGCACTAATTTTTTATAGAGAGGAGATTGCTTTAATGAGAAAAGAGAAAAGAAGGTATTATAAAATCCCAGAGAAAATATCACAAATGCTCAACAGATTCATCGTTACGAAACACATTGCGCGATTTGTAGATATTGTTGCGTTACTGACTTCTTGCGTCGTTTCTTCTTTTTTTTTTTTTTATCTGAACGAGTGTGGAAAATCACACGTGCTTTAATTAGAGCGACTGATACAATTAGCGCAGCGGGTTAATTTCTTGCTGACGTGCGGCTGCGAGTGAGAAAGTATTGTCATAACGAAGCGCATTTACATTGTATTCGTAATGTAAGAGAGAATTATACGAAAACGTAAAAAATATTTCGATACGCTTTTTAAAACCGAAAGGTCTCAAACCGATTCACGACTAAACATTTAATTATTTTAATTTCGTTTTGAGCTTATTTTAATTTAATCTTATTTTAATTTTATTTGTCTTGTAAAATTGTTAAAAATCGTGTTAAACTTTTTTTTTTAACGCTTAATTTAATTGCGCTGCATATATTGTCGATTGCCTAAAAAAGAATATTACGTTCAGGGCCTGAATTCGCTACAATCCGGAATAGGATTTATGCATGTATGCATCTGACCTGTTTCTTCTGCGGTATTTTACGACTTCTTTATGGCTCCTTGCTAACATTAACGACTTTATGAATATTTTCGGGTAATTATCGTTGTGGTAGTTCTTTTTGCCAACTTTGTTAAATGTAATGATGATCGACTTGTGCTTTTATTTGTCGTAAATTGTTACAGTTAAAAACAAATTTCTAAAATTAAAAGTCACTGTAATCACCAAAAAATGTAGATAAATAATATTCATAATAACGTAAAAAAAATTAAATTATTATAAAAGTAATAAATAATTAAATAAGAAAAATTAACGCAATCAGAAAAAATAGAGAGATACATACATACAAACGCGTGCTAGCTATGTAAACGTACAATTTGAGGATTTACGGTTTACTTCCAGTTGACCCGATAGAAACAAAAAATTTTTAAACATCATGTATGATGAGGAATTATGGCTTTCCGCGGCGGGCAGATTACGCCGTGTCCATGTGCGCTTTTTGTAAGCATCTTGCCGCACGAGAGCGTGTTTCTTATGGCACGGCCCATCATTAGGATGCCGACGCGGCACGAGATCACGTATTCATTGCTTAATTAAGATTATCATAACTCGAAGAACGACGAACCGATATTTCACGACGGGACATATTGCGCACGTTGGGAGAAAGATACGATGTCGACATGCTCGCACGATTCCGCGGCTCAAAACATCTCTCTGATAAATACGGTTCTTTTTTTAATACATATTAAATGTAAATTGCGATTTGAAGTTAACGCTGCTCGTGGAAGGAAATTATTACGATCTGTTAAGCTAATTTATCTATTTTAATAAGTAGAGAGACGTCAAAACAATTAGAAAATAAAAAAAACAAAATTAAAATGGAATATATGTTACTGGCGCTATTAACATGTGCTGCAAAAAAATCTCGCGTTCATGCATGTGACGTTAAGGAGGTGAGATTATTATAATAAACTACGAACTAATAACGATATACATAGAAGAAACAGCATAACGGTAGAACCGCAATGTCATGCCGTTGGCAATACTTAACCGCAGTAATATTTCGCATCCAGTTACACCAGAAAATGCTAATTAAACACTACGAAGTTTAAATTCACCGCGAAATTAATTAGACAACAAAGGAAAGTTGATGGGTCATCATAGAATAATTAAAATGACCAAAATTAATATAATTATGAGATATAATTAAAAGAAAAAAAAATCCAATAATTAAACATTCAAAATTCTCTGGTTATTAAAAACTTATCACGTCAAATATTGTTATTATAAAGCACATAAATGTGTGCAATATAAGATTTAAAGTCGTGTAAAATTGGCATTTAGTTAATAAAATACTCAACGTACTAATTTCTAACGGAGATTTTTTTTTAAAGAAGCTAATATATTTTTTAAAGAAGTTAATATATTTTATATGTCAACGTTTAAATTAACGGCGATAGAACAAAAAAAAATACCAACGGTAGAAGCACCAACATTTACGGATGCGTGTAATAAATTTATAGTCACCTTTGAAACCCATAAAAAATCGCGACATCCGTTAGCAGAGGAAGCTAATTGTAGATAATAGGCTTTCAATTCGTTAGAAACGCCGACGGAAAGACCGTCCAGTAAATAATTATTACTAATATAGCAACAAGTTATTAATTTTACGTATTATGCAAGAGCAGATTATCGTCCTCGCAATACAGATTATTAAATTTCGAACCGTGTCGTCAAATATTTTTTTAATTGCGAAAGCATTCTTTCATCGATAATTATTTTAATATGTATGTTCCTGGGCTTGCTCAAGTAGCAGAATAATATTAAAACACGATATCAATTATCAAAATAGTTATCACTTCATCATCTTTTCACGTTGTTTTATTTCTTAAAAAGATTTGACGTATTAATCTGCGAAATAATTAAAAAAAAAAAAAAAAAAAAAAAAAAAATAACAAATATATAAAACCAAAGTATAAAAACGATCCAAATAATTATATGTATAAGTATTAATTTTTGTCTTAATGGTAAATTAAAATTACAATATGTACTATTATGTATAATATATATAATATTACATGATAATTAAAATAATATGAAAGCCAGCTGCATGAAAACAGACACACGTGCGATAAAATGTTACATACACGACGACGATATTTACAGATGCATGAAAACGATACGGTTCTGCAGCGATCTTTCCGCGGAAAAAAAAAGTTTTTTTTTTACGGCGAAACGCTCTCTCGCGATCCGATTTTCTATCTCGCCTCGGGCAAATTCGTAAAACTCTAACATACCGCGAGTCCACCGTTATAAGGCCTAACGAAGCGATCGATCGATCGTAATCGTTGGCAAACGTATCGTTGCGAGGTAAGAGAGTTGTAACGATATTCGCACGTGTTATCTCCGGCGAGCATCGTCCGCGCGATCGTGGCGGCTATTAATTCACGCGCGGCACGGCAATATTCTCGGCGCGCATTCGAATCGCTTAAATATGCAAATCGGACGTCGTTCCGGCGCTCTTCTAACGTTACTTCGAGGGCAGCGATCCCTAATTCGTGGACGTTTCATTCCGCGGGATTTACGCATGCAAATTTTATTCGCGATATTTATATGTATTTATTTATACCGAATATGAAATGCCATTTCGCGGCCGCTCTTTGACCTAAATTATGTCCGAAGTAACTTTGCAAATTTAAATTTATTTCGCAAACAGTCTCTAAACGAAGTGGACGAAATCGACGGCTGTGGTAATTCTCGAAACGCTCGTCCGACATATGGTGAAATTTCTTTAGGCATCCTACGTCGTCATTTAACTTTTTAGCGAAGCCTTATAAATCTCTTAAATTTATAATCGGGATACAAGAGTATTGAAGTATTTACAAATGTGATGCTTAGCTGATGACGAGCAGGATAAATCAATTTATTTGTCAAACATTTTTATAGAGCAGGAGATAAAAAAAAATTAAAAATTAAAAAACCCATCCAAATTTATGAGATTAATCTTACGCGCGGACGCGATTAGAAGCGAAAGGACCTGCTCATTCTGACGAAAATCTTATTAACGAACGTACATATGCATGAGCTACCATTAATTAAAATAAATTCAGGAACGTGATAAATGAAATGTCTACTCGCGTCTATTTAAATAAAAATAAAATATTCAATAAATAATTATTATTAAAATAATTACCAATTACAGTTTTTTCAATACTTCGATGCAGAAGAGTAGCGTTGAAAAAAAAACGGAATCATTAGAAAGACACCCGGAGAGGATTTCTCGGAAGATCAATTTTGCATCGAAGAAATAAATTCGCGTAAGAAACTATTTTTTCAAGAGACCGTTAAGCACTCATTTCTTCTCGATTAGTAGGATCACAATTAGACGCGAGAACTCCGTACGTACGGTTTCTCGTCACCGCACGTCATCCGAGTCGAGCGGAAAGAAATATGTCGATATCGATCACTGGCGAACGCTCGCGTTCACGTTTATTAGTCCGCATCCGTTTCTCGATCTACAGGATGTATAATTGCCACCTCGGCATGTAGGAATAACTAAGAAAACGGAGAAGCTGACGCTAACAAGGAGGTACTTTTTCAATCTTGCGGTGCATTAACTCTCGAACACGGTGTCTACAATCTGTTATGCCAATAACATGCTGCCAATAACGACCGCCGCGGCGGGCGTCTTTCCGTTCGCGTGAACAAGATAAATCTATATTACTGGTTTGAAGTTACGTATCGAATATCTGTGTTAACACGTAAAGCTTGACTCGCCGACGAGGCTCATCGTTCTGGATACAATGTTGCGAGGCTGGAAAATTGAATCCCGACACACCGGTTTTGGAGGAAGCCACAGATTCGATTTCACCTTAGATTTCAAGCTACAGCATGATACGATCGGTCCTTTTTCTGATTGCACGATTATTTCTCACGTGGAAGATATACCTATAGGTACCTACATTAAAACTTTATAAGTAATAATAAAATCAATTAATCGTATATTAATTATAAATTAATAATAATAGAGTTGTACAAACGATTGTACATCCTCTCGCTTGAATATAAGACTGAGCAGAGGCTTGATCAGGGCGCCAATATAATTAATTGCGCGCGTAAGACATTCTACTGCCGATCAAGATTAATCGCGTTTTTCAATTCACTGTTCCATTGTATTCCAACAGTGTTACATTCCCTCTCGGTTAGGGTCAATCTCGACGGATGCTCGTCGTGAATGCCGCGGGGCAGCGATGGCGCGCGGGCTTTTAACATCATGCGTCGCTCGCATAATCGTTCGTTTGCCTGTTATCGATATTCCCCGGCGAATGATTAATAGCCGATATTGTTGCCCGGTGATACCTGTATCTCACGTCGGCTGAAATCGTCACGCTTTACGCTCGCGACTCGCCTCATCGCTCATCCCGCGTTTACGGCATCCACTTCTGTAGGTAAGCGACGTTTAAATTCCGCACGTTGCGATTCGTACGAGCCGGTCGTTAGCCATTTCTTAACCATCACTTACGTTTTCTTGCGCGAAGACGGATACCGACGAGCGCGCGGGGCCTCATCTATCTCGCGCGCTTTATCGTTTAATGAACCCCGCGCCGAAGATGCAACGTCGATCGCGACCGAAATAAATAAGAATTAAATCACCCGCACAATATCAGCAATCAATTTGACTCCTGAGGACAGATTCGTGTTTTGCAATATGGAACAAGGAAAACGGCCGGTAGATGAGAAATTTTAATAAAACTACACGATGCTTTCTCGCGAATAGCGATGTCGTAAAAACCGAGTGATATTCGCTCGGCGCAACATTGTATCGCGGATATACGAGAGATACCACGAGAATGGTATTTGCGCTGACCGTAGTATAACGAGGCGTGCAAAATGTACCGCGCTAAACGTCAAAAAAAAGGCTAGATCCCGGGTTTTTTCCTATACTAACAATTGCTCCGCTTATTATCGTTAACCACCCAGTGGGCAGGCAAGATTCTGAGCGAGTAACGATTCTAGAAATTCCATTCGGAAAAACTTTAACTATGCCATCCGATTCAGAGCGGAAGAGAGATATGCAGATTTGTAATCCAATGTTGGAAGCGTTCTCCATTGCTATTTTCTACATCAAATTCCTTTCAAAATGACTTTCCGGAAAGAAAACTATACAGCGTATTGATATTAAAGCAAAACTAAAGAATTATAATATATACAATTTATTGGAAACTAGAGATAAGATCTCATTACGACGTATAACGTGCCTTTTGATAACCATTTCTCGTATCATATACTTTTAGTAATTAGCGACCAGCAATTAGTAATTAGCAATTAGTAGAAACACATTAGAATTTAAATAAACATGCCATTAAAAGATAAATTATTTAATTACGCGTGAAAAGTTTTACAAAAGAGATACCTTATCTATCACGGTCTCAAATAACACGGGAGTTTGTAAGGCACGCTGTGGAACGATGCTTATTATATCCCTAATTATATCGGCGGGGTACATTGATAACCACTGAGCATTAGCCTTGATTATCCCGCGATCCGAATAAAAAAAAAAAAGACCGGGACTTACTTTGTATTTGCATTTGATTATATATTCGCTTGCGTGCTCGTGATGGAATACATTTCTAGTTGAAGGCGTTGCGGCGTTTCCGGAAATGTTTACGATTCAAGTGCAATAAGCGCAAATACTAACCCTAAGTAATTGCGCTCGGGAGAGCACTTCTAGCGCACGGAGGAAGAAAACTAAAAAGCCGACTCGGCCTTGCGTTGCAGGGGTGTAGACATCGCAAAAACACGACACGAATGGATGCGAGAGCATACGCAACCCACAAACCTATTTTCCCCCTTCTTTCTGATGAGAAAAAAAAAAAGAAAAAAAAGAAAAAAGAAAATCAGACGTACTCTCAACAATTTTAAATTTGATATCATTGACATTCTTCATATGCAAAGTGTAATCTTGGAATTACAGTTTTGATGGCAATCGATGCTTTAGTAAGAACGTAATACTTTTCTACCACAGCGGAATCTAGCTCTATATCGCAGTTTAGATCCATTTAAAATTGTAAAGTTTATGATAATTATGTGCATACGCGAGCTTGACATTGTCGCAAAAATAAGATGCAGGCCTTGAGAGCAATTTTTCCGGAAAACAAGCAGGTCCTTTCTACCTACGCCATTGAGCGCAACGGTGCAGCAAAGTTGCGTCGAGCTGCGGGCCGGTTTGAAAGCCAACATTTAATTTACGTTCTACGTGCAGGAATGATGCTCTCATCATTTTTCGACGCCAACGATCCGTTAAAATGGTTGCGAAAACGGCGCGAAGAAGAATGATTGAAGACTCGCGGCAAACGCAGGATCATCAAGGAATCCGGAAGTGAAGGGAAGGGGGAGAGGAAAAAAAATTATTAAATTCCCGTAACAATTTAAAGTAGCAGTAACAGTCGCGTATTTATCCCTTGCGCGAACACGGACGGACCTCCGCTTCGCTTACAAAAATCATACTGAAACTATTTTAATCTACGGATTCGATCTAAATTCATAATTTCTCAGACCAGTCAAAGTCCAACTCATAAACGATCGCCACTGACCCACGCAAAAATAAAAAAATATAAAAAAATAACACATGCGAAAAACAAAACTCTGAATACCAAGTAAAATTACAAGATGCAACAAATAAAAATTTAACAAATTAATAGATCGAAGAATCGTTCCTGAAATATCTAACGCGATAGCGCATCGGTCTCTGGAAAACAGAATTTTTACGGCTTTGCAATTTATTTTCACGCGCGATCGTAGCGTTAGCGCGACTCATTAATCCTCTGTTAATCTATTATATGTATAATGGGACAAAAATCGCGCCGCGCTTACTCGTCCGGTCGACATAGTGTTCGAGCGGCAAAGGTTAATTCAAGTCGGTTCCCCCGATCCGGTCAATAACGGTTAATTATCGTTCGAAAAAATTGGCTAGACCCGCCGAGGCGACCGCCGCTCGCGTAATTACAGTTATCTCGGTACAGCACGATCCGCGAGCTTGCAACAATGAAGCGCTCATAACTCATTGTTGTCCGGGCTTCATTACTCGACGGAGAAGAAGATGAAGTAAATCAAGCGAGGGATATTTACGAGCGTATAAAACTGATTCGCAAGTCCAATTCTGCAATTCTTCTATTAATCCGCTTTCGAAACGTATCTCTTTATATTTTCTTTCTTTTTTTTTTTTTTTTTAATTGTTAAAAAGAAGCGAGGAAAGATAGTTTATACTTATATATAATACGCCGTTGTCGCAGAAAACGTAAGACATCTCTTGTCGTTAAGTGTTCACTTTACTGCATATCACTGCCGTTATATCAGATAAGCGGGAAGAAATATACGTGCGTATGTCTTTGGAAAATGAGGGCGTCCCGCAAAATGGGAGCACTAATAAAATTTGGCCCACATACGCAGCCAGCGTGTATTAACCTCTCCATAACTTGGTAGATGTACGTTATTGCGCACTGTTAAGCTGTAAAGTGATTCTCTCGGTGCGAAAAGCCCAGACCTATCGCGAGTTTTCTACGGGATCGCTCGGCACTACGTAAATCGTATCGTTGCTCTTAAAGCGCTCTTTCGCATTTTACTCAATATATTATTTGATAAATATCTACCGCCTACTTTGTTACTTTTCCCGAACGTTTTCTTGCGAATCGTACACGCATTTTTGCCACGTACGCTTATTAGAAATTAAAATTGATATTTTCTCCTGCCGGCCCGGTAATCAACGTTGCTTTCATTTGCAGGAAGTGCTGCTGGCGCACAGCAAAGTCACCGCTCACTGCGAGCCGATCACAGTGATCCTAGCCGAGGTGGAGGCGCCGGAACTCGCGGCCCTCCTCGGCTTCGTCTACACCGGAAGCGCTACGGTGCCGCGGATGCGACTAGACGCATTCCTGCGCGCCGCCGAAGCTCTGCGAATCCGGCTGCCGCCGGTGCCGACGATGGCAACCTGCGACCAGGCAGCGGACTGCAAGCTGGAGGACGTCAAAGATGTCAAAGTGAGCCCTAAGTACCTGCAGTGCGACCAGTACCCTTGGTACCGGTCGAGAAGATCGTCTTACGAAGAGACGTTCGACCGAAAGGAGCCCTACGTTAGAATATACCACGACGACGCCAACAGAAATGTGTTCCGGGACATTGGAGCGCTCCAAGAAATCGGTAACCCCAGCACGTCGTTCAGCCCGGCGTGGCCGGTCGGGGGGTTCCTGCATCACGACAGAAGAGCGAGCGATTCTCGCGTTGACAAGACTCCGGTAATAGTTTCCAGTGGAGAGCCACCTTTTTGTACGTATCAACGAGACGCGTGCCTCCCCGGGGGGGCGTCTTCGGAAGGATATTCTGGTCGAGATACTCTGGAGAAAATCAGGGTGGGATACGAGAGGCTGCACATGACCTGCTCGATAGAGAAGCCGGGCGAGGACGTTTTTGCGGGAGGAGAGCCTTGCGGGGCGACGCGGGATTGTCCCTATCAGAGCCCGATGCCGTTATCGTCCTTGCAGTGCGCCGCCGCCACCGGACACGCGAGGCCGCTCGAGATGCTGGATTACGCCGCGCAGACTCCGACGGGCGAGGACCTCACCTGCGGCGAGAGCTGCTGCAGGTGGAGAACCGCCCGCAGACACGTGGCGAACCGCGTTACAGCGTCGCCGTGGCGCCAGATCGTCAGACCTCATCATTCACCACGGATCCCGCGGCCTATCCCCGCGCCACCACCTCAACGTCACGCCGATGACGTGAGTACTCAACAAGCAAATATTAACCCACGTGTTCGCCCCGAGATCGCCGATCGACACCGATCCGGACTGATCCGGCCGATCCGGGACAATTTTAATTTCAAATCTTTATTTACCTGAATATATGAATGGCATGTTTCTCGAAGGCGGAAAAAGCGCGAGACGTATTCGCTTATTTGACGAATCGATCACGGAAATATAAGTAATATTAAAAGGCAAACACCGTGCCGTAAGCCTATTTTTAGAAAGCAGAAATTCCTTCGAAACGTTTTTAATTTTTCTCTCCACGCAAGTTTTTATAACGTGCACGTTTTGCATTCTAAATAATTTAAAAGAACTAAAAGACTAATTAGAAATTTGTAGATTGTAATTAGAAATTATTGAAAAATTGTGTAATAGAGATTAAATTAATTTTTTTTTTTATTGCACCGTTGACAATTCCTTAAAAAATTAACGCGTTATTTTTGGAGAAATTTTATTCCGACACTTTTCCAATCACGAAACTTACAACGACCGTTGAAGGCAGAAAAGAACGTGGGCCGTGCATACTCGATTACGATTTCGTTGTATCTGTCGAAATCCCGTTGTCAGGGAATCCGTATTCCCACGTATGCACGAAAAGAATTGTCCATTACGGGAACTGTGCCAAGGTGAATAACACTCAACGACACGATTGAAAGAACACGATTTTGGTCGATCGATGATAAAAATTGATACGTGATAAAAAAAAAAAAAGAAAGACCAAACTGACGCAACCACTGTTTCATGAATAATTCAAGGAAATTCCCAATTAAGAATTCGTACAAAAAATTAATAAATACAAAACGATTCTTAAATGAGATCAGTAACACGTAACATTTGATATGTTTAACTAAATTAATATAATTTATAATATTCTTTTTTCTAAGTGCATTTTTAAAGACTCTAAAAAAAAAATTGTACGTATACATATCCCCGTGATTTTTCATTAAACTGCATTCAATTTTCAAACTGTAAATTTATCGAAAACCATTAATCGCGATTGGCTTGCAGTGAGCTAGACAATTTCCGCAAAATGGCGAGATGAGCATAAACCGTTACGTCTTTAATTACTGCAGTGGAAACGAAGTATTTTAAATCAATGCGGACACTCAGATACGCTCGATATGTCATCGTCATAGCGCGCAAGATTAACGAGAGAAAATGGTTTCAATATCTCGACCTGTCTGAATAAATCGGAGTAATAGCGAAGTTAATTGAATGGAAACTACGATCACCGTATCATGAATCTAGTGGACATGATAGTTTCTGCTATTCGAATTAATTAACATAAAAATTTAGAACGGTTGTTCTTCAGCCTATGTATTATTTCCATATTTATTTGTTCATTCCCGCCACGATCTCAGAAAACATAATATCTATCACCGTGTTTAATATTCAGCACCTTTTGACGAAAATAATCTTAACTTGTTATCAAAAATAAATCGCGCAGTGTTTTATATGTAATTTTTAAGTATGAACAAAATGCAAAAATTAAAGAAAAACATTCTCAACGATTTAAACTTAAAGAAATGAGTGTTGGCCGTTTATTTTAATCGCGATATCTATCGGTGTCGTGCGATCATAAAATATGACATTTTTCACAAATCTGTTTCTACTCGCGAACGAACCACGATGATATACTAGTCAAAATTAATTTGCTTATTGAAAACTGTTTACTTCCAGCCATTACTAAAAGTTTAAGTGTCAGATATAACGAATGATCTCATGAATAAACGAAGATGTGCCAAGCGCAGAAAATATGTAAACTAGGCGTGATTTGCATAATGTCACTTTTTTTTTTTTTCGTCATTATAGCAAAATTCTTTCTGTCTTCATATTTTTGCCTCTGCTTGTTTTAATCGCAAAAAGAAATAAAAGTGACCGAAACTCTCTTGAAATAAATTGAAGGAAGACTATTTTCAATACCAGAGCTATAAACGCGTAGCTTTACGTAATTTTAAAAACCTACTTGAATTTTTTTTATATGTATATGTACAATTAATTAAAAAAATTTTTTACAACCGATGTTATTTATCTAAACTTATCAAATTTTTCGCGGTGTAAAATTACATTCACTGTAGCAGGTAATTTTTTTTTTTTCTTTTTTTGTCTTACAGCGTGAGAGATGCTTCGGTCAGAGATTATCTGTTACATGTGACATATCATGCGTTAAGAGCTAATTGAAACCTGTAAACGCTGAACACATACGAACACCGGAAGATTCGTGTACATTTGTTGATTGGTCATTCTCTCCCCTTTCGTACACGTGCATTACACATCTTTACAAGTAGCAGGGTTATTTGTGAAGTTTCCAGCTGCGCTGTCGCCCTTCCCTCGATTCCGATGCTGTTCCGCTTAATGCGGCTATCAGTTAGCGCGTCGCGGCAGTTTATCAGACCGCGCCGTGATTGCGCATCGCCAGCTGGCAATGCCAGCTGCGCGCCCGTTCGTCGCGTTATTATTACGCGCCCGATCTGGGAAAGTTTTCTCTTTCGACGGCGAGAGATGCGTGCTACATTTCGGACACCAATGTGGACAATCACGGCGACTGTCCGCTTGCGCAAGCAGCGCATATTCCCGCAGCTTTGCGCCGAGATCGCGCCAAGATTTCAACGCGGCGTGATCGCGATTCTCATCGACGTGATTTTCCTCCGCAGAGTAAATAGAATTGACTCGCGATTCCGTTTAAAGTTTATAATAAACTTCGACTAAATTATTTTCCAATTTATTCCTACGATTTTATTTAAAATATTTGAGGATAAAATATTATTTTTAAAATTTCGAATGCGTAAGTAACGTTTATCGCAATTTCGCAAGTCAGTGCTCGATCGAAATTAATTCTACTAGACTCGAATATCTCTACAAATGAGCGCGGTAACAAATACCGACGTCGTTTAAAAAGAAAAAAATTTTTTTAAGCGGTCAACACTATCGTAATAAATGAATCGGCAGCAAGAGGCAAAATAAAAATTTGACAAATATGAAAGTTACGATAGCAAGTACGAATTGTTTGAAAATCTAAGGAACGCGGAAAAAATATTGTAATAATCGACGGAATACATTCAGACGCGTGTTTTACTATGTGAATTTCAGCCCGGCGATTAATAATTGGCTCCCGTTGAACGCAAATATAAATTATTACCGAGACCCGTGTAATTAGCATACAATTAACAATTCACCTTCCTTATCGTGTCGACGGTGATTAGACCATTACTATTACAATCGAACGGGCGATAGTATTAAATTGTTTTACAATCTAACTACTTTCTAATTGCTGCTTTCTTCTGTTCCTTCTGACTGCTCATTATGCAGACACATTCCTGAGCGTGACTACTGCTACATTGTAGAAGTTTTATTTTGCATTACAGATAGGAAACTCCCGACGACTGTTGGATTATATCGCATTAATCGGACGCGTTTAGAAATTGTTCCCCGCTGGTTCGATAAAATTATAGAAATATATTACAGAGCTAATAGAATAATAATTACTTCAAGAGTTTTGCAATCTAGAAGAATCAAAGTTAAAGATCTAAAGTTTCTTTTTTAGAAGAAAATAAGCTATACATTTTTTTTTCATACTTGGAAAAACGTTAAGCGTTGCTTTTTTTTATTCCTAAAAAATACTTTAAATTCTTTTCTTTAATTTATTTAAATTAAAGAAGAAATGTACAGGAGACGACACAACTCGCGCTGAATACCTCGATACTTTGGCATCGTTCTAAGTTAACGGGCGAATGGGAGCTGACTACTTAAAATCGAGCGTGACTAAAAGTATTGTAAAACAGTAAAAAGCTGAATTTCAAACGTCACTTTCTAGCTCATTGAAACGCGTCGACCGATGCGCCGTGACGATTTCGATTCTTCACGCGAATACGCCACGCTATACCTCAAGATTAATGAATGCGGATAAGTTCGATTTGATCGAGGATGTATTTCCGTCAATAAACATTTAATTTTATAACTACAAACGTAATGTTGTTTTGGAAAAATCACGATGATGCATAATTCTTTTATCTTTTTATATTTTTGTATGTTAAAACTCTGCTTTTCGTTAATTAAAATTAATTATTCTCACAAAGGACAATTCTGTACTAAAAAAGAAAAAAAAAACCGGTTGTTGCAGGAAATCCATAAGAAGCCTATAGCTGTAGAGCCAACTCGGTCTACGGTAATCTCGATAAGCCCGAATATTATTCATTCCTCAAAAAGCACAACGCGAAGCGACAGGCCTTGTCCTACGACTTTCGAAGTTCCTACCAGTTGCGAGACGAGTTTCAGCAACGATGTGCGACCACCGCGCGAGGCAATCGACAGCTCGGAGGCGAGAATCCGGGAGATCTACCGGTCGCCGGTACCGTTCGCTCCTTCTGATCAAGTCGCGACGCCCTCGAACGGGGCTAGAAGCGGCGAGCAGCCTTTTTTACAGAACCTACTCTCGAGTAACGACACCGTCATCACGAGCACTGGCAAAAGTGGAGGCGGATACGCGACGCAGGTGGTCCAGCAAGCGCCAGCGAAGCCCGAGCTGTCGCATCCGGTCAGCAGACTCTGCGACACCGTCGAGGCCGACGAAAGAAAGGAGGCGAAAACGGAAGCTGTTAGCGCGGAAAAGATTGAAGAGGACAGGATTGAGAGGATCCTCGTCGACAGCGATAGCAATAACAACAACGAGACGATCGTAAACACGGAGGCGTCGCGCGGACGTGCGGACGACCACAGGTGCGACCAGTGCGGGAAGACTTTCGTCACGAGAGCATCGCTCAAGGTACGAATATTAAATCAGATGCCTAGCGCTTTAAGGACTTTCGATTCTCAGGCAGAAACGTAGATATTACGGACCTCACCTTCTCATAAACTACAGATTTAGCGGAGATTCAACTGAATAGCTAACTACTCGGCATAGATCCTTGATCACCTTGGCTTGCACAAGTCCTAAACCACTCGAACCGTTTCTCACTGATGATATTCCTCACGCACGATGTTCCATAAGTTACTAAGCAAATTATACACCTCGTCTGTTTTTTTTTCCTTATTTTTTTTTTTTTTTAATTCTTGACGTCAGATACAGGTCTCTAATTTCTCAGATATTTCGCGGAGCCTAAGTGTCAGTTACGTTAAGATTAATGTCAGTTAAATTACGGCCGTTCTTCTTTACGACATTACCTGCCCGGCGCGAGCGAGCACTTGACACTTGATCGTGTGTGTACACACTTTCGTGCCCATATCGATTAAGCGTGAAATACTATCTCCAAGTCGTTTCGCGATGCCTACTTTTCTTAAACGGTAACTTTGTTCGGCCGTATCGCGCCCGAGCCGATTATCAAAGATCAGAGTCGCGACCTACGTTAAAAAATTTCTTTCTTTTCCGCGCGGCCGCGAGCCTTGTTGCAAACTGTATAGCTACATATCTTCGTCTCTGTGTGATCGTCGCAGGTGCACAGCCGCACGCACTCCGGAGAAAAGCCGTTCCGCTGCGCCGACTGCGGCAAGCAGTTCTCGCAGCTGCGAAACTACAAATATCACCGCAGCGTGCACGAGGGCACGCGGGAGTTCGCCGCCACTTGTCCGGAATGCGGCAAGTACTTCAACGATCGCGGATACCTAAGCTCGCATATGAAGATCCACCGGAACCGCAAAGAGTACGGGTGCGCGGAATGCGGCAAGAGCTTCAATCAACGCGTGGCCTACAACATGCACGTACGCATACACACGGGCGTGAAGCCGCACCAGTGCGACCAGTGCGGCAAAGCGTTCTCGCGGAAGATGCTGCTCAAGCAGCACCTGAGGACCCACTCCGGCGAGCGGCCGTACCAGTGCCAGGTGTGTCAAAAAGCGTTTGCCGACCGTTCCAACATGACCTTGCACACCAGACTGCACTCTGGACTCAAACCCTACCAGTGCACCCTGTGTTCCAAGGCCTTCACCAAGAAACACCACCTCAAGACTCATCTCAACTATCACACCGGCACCAAGCCGTACTCCTGTACCAACTGCGGCGGCCGGTTCTCCCAGAGCAGCAACATGAGGACCCACTTCAAGAAATGTATCGTCAACAACGCGACCGGAATGACGGCCAAGTCTCACGACGAGGCCGGTACCGAGAGCGGTATCGCACCGCAGGTGGTGCTGACGCCGCCCAACTCCGATCAGGAATCCAGCATCCTCACACCGATCTCAAAGAGCGCCGTTGCGATAGAGAGCAACACCTAACGGTTCCCGCTGCGTGGAAAATCAAGCCTCGCGAATGAACCAAGTATCAAGGGGAACGATATAGAAATACTGTGGCCAATCTCAATCGCCATTTTCACAACGGTGGTGATAAATATACAAGAATATCATTAATTTTATAGCAACGATGTATATTATACGCATTTAATTATTGTTAAATTAATTCCAAGTTAATCGCGGACTTGACATTTGCAGGTTTCGTCTGTAAATAGTTTGCCAGCAGCGAGTAGAATCATTTATGTTAACGTAACGTTACGGAGTTATAATGTAAAAAATTTCTTTTTTAAATTCGCGTAGAAAGTTTTACATTTTTAGAAAAACCCAGGGTTAATTAATTAACGAAAGTAAGATTGCGAATCTCGATAGTGGTATACGATAACCATTGCATTATACCTTTCAGTTCCTGTATTTATTATGTATCATATAATTATTAAACTTACCCCTAGATAGTTGCTCCGCTACTTCGAGCCTCCTCTCGATCGTCCTCTCAGCTTTCGTTTACGTTTGTTGCCTCCCAGGTCCTCCTGTTTAAAACATTAAATGCAATAAATATATCTGAAGCTCATCTTTTCTAAACTGACATAAAAATAATGCCAGCTGAAAGTCTTCTAATCTTACTTTTAGAATAATTTCAGAATTACTTGGCGCAAACGAAAACAAAACCGGTTATGCGATTAATAAAAATAATTAAAAAAAAAAAATTTAATTAACCTTACCTCTGAGTTGTACAGTCGTCGCCCGATGCCTTCCCCAGGCCGCCTTTCTCCTCCTTTCAGCCACCGTCGCAGCACAGCACACACTCGCGAATATCACACTCGTAAATTGTCAAGAAAATTGCGCGACACTTGCCGGCAAAAAAAAAACGAAAAAAAAAATATTCGAGAACGATACTGTTAATTGTCACATCCCGACTGTCCGTTACACAACGTATTCGCGACGAGTCGATGAAACGTCCCAAACCCGGAAACGCGAGACATCAGCGTCGTTGACGATCGTCGTGAAGGGATAATTATCTCGCAACGTACGCTGCGACGGTGGTTGGCGCTCGACACTGCCGTGATGTGCGTCGATCCTCACACGAAATCCATAGTTGATATATCGCGAAGCACCGGCCGTTGAAAACCACCGAAAACCGAGACAGAGAAGTCCCATTACTTCCTTCCGCGTCTTCTCGATCACCACCCGGCCCCAGGATGTACGTCGCGGTGATCGACAGGTTCAGTCGCCATTAATCTTTCAACCGAGCAAGACGCGTGAAGTTGCCGTGGCGTCTCTTTCTGTCTCTCTCTTTCTTTCTCTCTCTCTCACTCTTTGTCTCTCCGTCTGTCTCACTCGATCGAGCGAGGGCGAACGAACGAAAGAAATCTACGACCCCGACAGTCACCGATCGCGAAGAATCACGGGTAGAATCGTGTAAAATAATACGCACCGCGGCACCGTATTTTAATACTTGTTTCTCCGTCCCGAGTAGGCGAGTAGGTGTGGTGGGGGTAAACGTAGCGCGCTCGTTCATCGGTCCGTCGTCCGACTGTGTTTATTTACATTGCCTCGCGGTACAAGTGCTCGAGGCGAGAGACTCATTGTTAGCCCGCAATCTCGGTGATCTTAACGATAACGTGCGTCGAATATTTGGACTTCTAGATATTACGTCGGGGTGAACGAAAATCTCGACGCGTCTCGCGCTCGCCTCCGCGGACCCTGCGATTTGCTCGCACTGAATCTAGCCGGCGATGATCCAGATGTCGCCAGAGCGACCTAAAGACGTCACTATGCGCGTCGCCCTGCGCGGGCCAGTTCGCGAATAATTGCGTGCCAACAAGTAACGACATCTTGGACCCCGCCGAAGCGTCACGTCTACCTTCAACGCGAAGGGAACGCGTAATGGCGTCATAATTGTCGCTCGCGAACGAAGAGATTCCGGAATCTCGGCGTACGTGCGTTCTAATAGTTTCCCGTTGCGTATCTGCGTCACGTCCCGGACGCTCGGGATCATTTGGCGTACGATTAACTTGTCGAGAGCGCCGGCAAGCGTGTCGTGCGGTTTTTGTGCCGAACAGTACGCGTGCGATCGCAATTAACCGCGGAACGGTTGCGAGTGTGTTGTGCACGGAGGTGAAAAGAGAAGGCGACAACGATCGCGGAGGCTAAGAGACGACGACCTGGGCCACGGAGACTGAAAAGAGGCGTATATCTGGCTGATTGTGAGAGGCATTGGACGGGAGCAGCTACAAAGTAAGTAATTACTTGATTGTTCTATCGGTTAGGTATATCTAAAGATTACAAACTGCCGCTATGATTTTTCATACTTAATTAACATTTTAATATTAATAATAATTAATTAATGTATCCATAAAAAATTTAATGATCGAGAAAATAACGCTAAACGCAAGCTTTTCGCCCTGGTTTATTTATTCCTAAATTAAATAAAATTATTTAAAAAGTCGAGATCTCTGTTCCATTTTTTTTTTTTTAACGTACGTTCAATAATTATAATGGTACGAAGACACTTGAAAAATTTGAGAAGTATGTTCCTTTTTTGCTGCACGGCTCACAAGCAGTTAATAGCTTCTTCGGCGAAGCTGCAACCTGCCATGTGATTGCAACACGGCGGTAGCAAACACAATCAAAAAGTCCGCAGCCGTTTGCAGGAAGTATCTCCCTCGTGTTTGAAAGTAACTCGTCGTAGACTCCGGAGAGTAATCGAGCTTCCATATCAGCTCAAATAGTTTTGTAACAGCCTTTCCCGGGAAGTATCCCCGGCAGCATTTAAGGATCTGCTTCTCGAGCAACTCCGTCAAACGGCTGAGGCGCTTTCTCAAAAGGTAAAAGCTGCCGTGTGTTCTTGCATTAAACATAGCGAGTTATTTGAGATTTTACCGAAAAAAAGACGCTCGAGTTAGGAAGAATAACATTTTTTTTTAATTATTAAATTAACGTTTAAAAATAGCTCGTTTAATAATCTAATAAATATTAAAAAAAATTTTTTTTAACGCAAAATGATAAATTAGAGAAATATACTAAACAGAACAATATCTTTAAATATATGCGGGAGGGAAAAGCTGCGAAGCAAGCATTTATACGTTGTACAAGTGTAAAATAATTCATTGAACAGAGAGAAAAAAAGTATTGGGTAAAAAAAATCTGTTTAGTAAGAAAAAAAAAAAAAAAATGTGAGAAAGAGGCGGAACGCTTCGGTATTTTTTAACTTAAAGGTGCGTTTTATTACTTCTTTTCCCTGCTGAGAAACCCGGTTTTCCTCGCTGGAAACGTGCCGTGTCGTTTCGGTGATACTTGGCTGTATCTTCTAGGTACACCTGCGGTATAACTTGGGGTTTAGGGTAAAGGGGCAATCGTGCGACGCGCGTACGAAATATAACGGTGCATCGCGGGCAGAACACGCGGACAATGACGATAAATCGCGACGGCGGCGTACCTCTCTCCGGTGCCGGTGGAATTATCGTAAATCCTTCCGCGCGACACAAATCGCTCGTTAATATTCAAGCTCGAGTGAATGACTCTCTCGCGGCAATGCGTCATATTTTTTTTTCCCTTCCACCTTCGGAATGCTGTGGGATGCATCTAAGACTTTTGCCATTAATACGCGCGATGCTTATTAAGTCGCGTGCGCCCAGCGTATGAAATATTACCTCTTATATTAACGTTATCAAAGTATCAATTTGCGATTTCACATAAACGCGCTTCTGCGAATCCCCGATTTGAAGAACGCGCACAGACTCCCTCAATTTTTTTATTTTTTTTTTTCTTTCTTTCTTTTTTTTTTTCTTTTTTCGCGTTTTCAATTTGCGCTTCCAGCAATCTCGAAATAATTTAAAACTTGTACGAGCCGTTTTTCGATGCTGATTAGAATTGCATTCGCGATTGCCGCGATTCAGGATAATACTTCCTCTGTTACGCCGCGAAGCCCGTAGAAACGAGCCCGACGGTTTGCACCGGGCCCTAGGTATGCGCACAATGATGGCAATTCGCCGGCGCGTGATGGTTCGTGGCTCTCGGAGTGTATCAGATTACGGAAATAATCCCGGTAGAAGCGCGTGGAAGCTGCGAGCGGACGGTACGCGAGATGCGAAATAGCAGAGTTCCGCGGAGATCACGCGCGTACGGCACGTACAAGGTCAAGCATATTGCCTGTAATAGATCACGGGCACCGTGATCGAATCGTAGGACCGATGATAATGAACATAAGCAGCGTGATGCAATCACTTTTAATCTACAAAAGTAACGTTAACGAAGAAGAAAGAAAAAGAAACCTCAAAATTACACAAGCGTTAAAACAATTAAAAAAGAATTTTTATTTTAATCGTCAAATAAAACATAGTCAATTTTCCTAAATTATAGTCGTGTGAAATATTAATTTCTTACAGAATAACGTTATAGATTAAATTAAATTTATAGATTCGTAATTGCGTCGATTTGATGTAGATTCTTTTCTTTTGTGAAAAAGAAAGAGAGAGAAAAAAAAAAAAGTCCCTGTGAAAGTATCTTGATTAGGTTCTTTGTTTTCCATTGTTAGTCGCGGCAAAAGATTGATCGATTGTTACTCGGTAATCGTGAATGCCACGCGAATGTCTTCCGTTCATACGACAGCGCTCTTTCTATTCTTCACCCGCCGTCTTCTATCACTATGGGCCATTGTATCAGCCGTGATTCCCTCCGCTTCTCATTCACCTAATCTGATCGGGAGAAATGGCATCTTTAGAGAACACACGTAGTCGTAGAGGAGATCTTGAACCTGCTCGCTTAGCAAAGACACGACAAAGCTATCAAGGCATTATGCAGACCCAAGTGGGCTCTTAGCGTCGAGTCATGTTCGGTGCATCGCTAATTAGGCTCATGGCTCATTAGGCATTTTATCTTGCGCGAGCCTCGACTTGACGGACCGCTGACCCTAGGTCGAAAGTAGTTTCAACAGTTACATAAAATCGTATGAAACACGCATTTATCAGCGTCGCTCGGCAGACATAATTCGGTAAAACTTCTTCTGGCTTATCCTATGTCCGTTTTTATTTTATATCGCCATGTCGAGACAGGCTGACGGAAATTTTAATTAATCAAAATTTTTTAATTTTTATTTCCTGGAAAATATAATGAAAGTTAAATTACTCTAATTTGTGCAATAATGAGCATAGCTTATTTACTTTATATCATTATTCTATTAAATACCGCACGCTGCGTTAAAGATATCGTGTAGAAAATGTGACGCTAAAATGCACTCGGTATTCGAGGAGTACGTTAAACAAATACCCATTAATTTGAAATATTACGGCGATGTGTTCGAGAGTAAAAGAGCTCCTTTTGCGAAACTCCGAGAAAGAAATCCGATTGGCGATTCGCATACCTACAAGCGAATCCGCGAGAGCTTTCTCTTGCCCGGCTTGGTCTAATGGTAAACACGGGGATTGTTGCTTTCCGGAAATAACTGGCCCCATTCCAATTATATGCACTTGCGCGAAAGTATCAATAACGTCCAAGAATGCATTTCCGCGATTAAGTAATAAAAGAATAGTCGAATCGACGCAAAGCCGCCTCGTTGAGAAAGAGAGTCGCGGAGTAACGGAGTGATTTAAACGCTGCGACAACCCTTGACCACCGTAACTCGGAGTATAAATTAATTTATCAGAATTAACTCTCGAATTACTTAATTATCTAATTTCCCAGGGATATACATGTACTTAAACATGTATGAATTATTTTATGTAGAACAAAATAATTATTTATACGACAAAACTTTGTAAATTTCGTTTTCTTAAATATACCTTTGAAGGGTTTAATTTATATATCGTTTGATTAACTATAAAAATTATACGCCGTTTTAACTGCAGTAATCTGCATCAGCTGCGCGATTTATCCGAGCCTCCGTTTCACTTTTCGCCGAGCGTGGCAAATAATTTACGCGTTTTATTACTTATATATATTTGCCAGGGACAAATTATATTTTCGACCCGGTGTATCCGTGACCCATTCGAGTTCGCGAATCGGCATTTCGAGGCTACCTGTTCGGGCCGGCCGAGGCATCAGATAACGTCCGTTAGAACTGGTTATACCGACACGGTGCGTTACGATCCCGCGGCGCGATACGGAAGATAAACACCGGATAGAGGCCCATCGCGCCTTCAGGTACGGCAACTGACCTCCTGAACTCGATGGCCGAGAAGGAGAAAATACACCCGGCCGACCGCTTCCATGTTATTTTTTTGTTTTCTTTTTTCTTTCTTTTTTTTTTTTTTTTAATCGTCCGTTTCACTAATTAGCAATACTCACGGAAGACTCGCGAAGTTTTCGGTGTAAACGCAAACTCGCCGTGCGAATGTGGAACGCGCAAAGAAAACGGAATAATTTTAATAACGCGTTAATTAATTGTCTAGCGTGTTTAATTTACGGTTAGCGCTGGAATAATCTAATTTAATATTTGTTAAAATATTTATTTACGTGTTTGCGTAAAGCTGTTTAAAAAGTAATATTTATTAATAAATTTAATATATATGCTACAACTATCGGGTGTATCAAAAAAATAGGATCTATCACTTAAAAGGGTTTAATTTTAATTTGAAAAAAAATTAAGTTAATATTTTAAAGAGGGGAGAACCTCCCGAGAGAATGTAATTATTCTGCGCGGGCAGAAAAAGATCTGCAAGGTTCATATTGTGAGAAGATTAGCCACCGTCACCACGATCTAATCCTCAATTTGCATATTCATGTAAGATTTATAGCTCGCTGTCAATTTACATATTCATAATTGAGTTACTCGGGATGGGATCGTAGGCGAGAAAAATCGTCTCCTAATACTCCTTTCTCGTGCCGCTTTAGCGAGACAGGTGGCACGAAGAGTCCCGCTCGCAGCGTCCGCGTAATCATATAATTGAAGCCAATTGACAGCCACGTTGTAACCGCGATAACGACACCGACCGCAATCGCGGTTGCTAAATACGCTTAATTGCTAGGGTAACGTATCTGGACGGCACCGCACTTAACCCCGAGCGATTGCGAGTCGGAATCGTTTGGCTTCCTCCTGCAGGCTCGATCGTTCGCTCGTATTTGAAGCATGAGAAGAATGACAAGGGAAAGAGAGAGAGAGATTCCTGCGCGCGAAAACGATTTTTCTCGCTCGTAGTTAAATTGCAAACGGTTACGTAAACGCCAAGCGGATCGTGTAAGCGCGAGCTATCGAGAGACGGAATTGCACCTCGTCGGAGAGCTTGCCCGCTGTCTAAGAGTTTGCATCACGAGCAAACGGTATTGTTCCCCCCCGTGAGGCGTTAAACGCTTTCCGATTAATGCCTACCAGATGATTTGCGCGAGTTATTCCCGGAGTAGAGTGCCCTTTTAACCGCGGATTCTCCGGGCCACTCGATGCCGATCTTCCTGGGAGAATTTCCCCTCCGGGATAAAACGCTTCGCTATTACATTTATTTTCAAGTAATCAACGTACTGAGCTCTGCCGATTTCTGCAGCTGGATATATATTACGGCTTTAGGGAGTGCTTCCCGTTGCTTATTACAGCAAACGTTATCGTTTGTTATTTATTGTCGTTAATCCGGCGCCCGGTGATTGATGAGACACTCGGAGTTGAGATTTAGAAATCTGTTATACAGCGCGGTGAAATTTTCATTAGGCGTCGTACTAAGTAAGTCTCGGCAAGTGGTTTGAGACACCCACGCAGGGAAATGGGAGTTCCAACGGCTATCATTTACATGCTTTACCGGTACATCTAAAATTGGTATGTTGAAAACCCTCGAGCGTGCGCGGGGTTCGAGGTCATTAGGATAGAAAATTGTACGGCTGCCTTCAAAATAAAAGGAAATAGAAATTAAAATCGCCGGTGCGATCGGCGATCTATACCGCGGTAGCGATAATCACCCCCACGAGTAAATCGGCACTTTCGGCGTCACGAAAGTTACATTGTAAAGCGACCGGTCGAGCCAGTCGATCTTCCATGTAGGTGGCACAGATCAGGGTTATCGATAAGCAGTAGCGCAATAACGTTGTACGAGAGATCCAATTGATCCGTGACAAACGGCAATTCTCAGAGGAACGATCTGTCGTTTTCTATTCATTGAATTTGACTAATGTACAAAGAAATCATATTTTAACATTAAAAAAAAAAGATACATATTTTTTTTTTAGTACAATTAATTTAATCTAATTTTTTTTGTTAAAAAAAAAAATAAAAGATTTAAAAAATTAACGTGCAATGAAATATAACTTTTACGCTTGAGTTGGTAATTCAAACTATTTTCCTAATTCATATATCTTATTCTGTCGTTATCGAAACTTTATTACACGAATGACGAGACTTTCTCTGTGCAACAAAGCCGTGACGAAAGCCACGTGGAACTCGTGGAACGATCGGAGTCATTCAGCGGCCGCATGAATACGTTTCGATCCATTAGTCTTACGCAATGTGTTGTCGGTGTGCGTGTGAACTACTTGTTTTACGAGACTCCGATCTGTGCTGTCGGTGACAGAAATAGGCTCTAAATATCCGATATGCCGCCTCTGAAATAGGAACGGCGATTACGTTTCGAGCACCACCTACGTGAAACTAACGGTATGGAAATGTACGTGCACACGCGTTAGTTTATATGCAATCGAGTTGCTGAGGGCGAATGCATTGTTCACATATTTTAAAAAGCTTTTTCCGTCAGAATATGCTAATCAAAACGGGACGCGACGTCGTACGATTTTGAAACGATGTACATTCAACTAATAGACAGAAATATTATTTTTATTCGAAAATAATCAAGTTGTTATTATCCAATAAATTACATTAAAAAAAAAAAAAAATCTTGCGAAAAAGACAAACAATTTAATAAAATATATAATGAAAAAAAAACAAGATATTAAATAAGAAATCTGAAGTAAGAAATGATTTTGGAACACGGTACTTCGATCAGTATATTCGCGTTGCGGTTATACAGATCGTCTCTGCACTCATGATCAATTAAATTTCACTTCGCCGAACGAAATTACTAGGCGTGGCACTTGGAGAGCATCGTCGATAATTAAATTATTGGTGGTTGTTATACATCAATGCGTAATAGTTATTGCCAGCAATGATATATTTTGACGTGGGAAATAAACACATACATTTTCAGCGTTTCACCGTCCGTATTCAGAACTTCGGTAAATTTCTGACTTATTCTAATTTTCTAAAAACCTTTTAAAATATTTTATATATTAAAAAAAAAATCAAAAATATATTTTAAATTAATGATAACATTTAAACTTAACTTTATATTAAAGATATAAGCGAATGTCTTTATTTAATTAACGATCAATATTAATAATATTAAACTAGTGCCATTCTTAAATTAATATCAATTTGGTAATAATTGTTTTTAATAATTAATTATTTTTCTTCGAGATAAGATCGCGTTACTCAGTGTCGGCATCATCGAAAATAATTAACTTGGCATGAATCAAGTGAGATATCACATTCGATCGGTTGCGCAACCCGCGTCTGCGTTAAAACCGCAATCAATTATTGTTACGGATCGCTCGAATAATTTGTCTACCAGACAAACGTCAAGGCGGAGATATTTGCGAACCGATAAATAGCCTGGCGGATTGACGGAAGCAATTACACGATATTCCATTCATCGTATTTAATTATACGTGATTTACTCGCGGTAGCCGCGGTCGTTATCTACCGATTATCATTAACACATGCTGGGCTCAACGTATTTTGCTTTCGAGCGTCCGAGATTAGTGTTCTCTGTGACTAAAAATTTCTATTTCGGCACGACGTTCGAAGGAGAGGAAAGCCGGTCGATTAACTTGCCTCTCTTACGGACTCGAATTAGCTCTTCATGTCGTTCTGTTAAGCTCGAGAACACCCATCAATGTTACCGGTCTAATAATTTGTTACCGGTCGGAGTAGATCTAACCGGCGCTCGTAACGCGCCGTCAGAGCAAACAAAACGCGGTGAAAAGAAAAAGAACCGTGCCGGATGATGTACGTTTTCCGCGAGAAGCGTGTTTCGGACCGGTATTAGAGGATTATTAGCGTCGCGCTCGGTGCCGTTCTGCGGTCCAGAACGGAGTGGCGGCGAGGGATCGGCCGGCAGTAAACGTCGGCGCCCGGTAATTATTAGCCGCGCGGATAAAACGAGTACGGCACGTCGCCGCGAGTAACGTGTCCGCTAATGAAATGTCACGGCGCGGCTTTGCGTTACACTTTGTATGCGTCTCGCAGACGCGAAAGACCGATCGAATCACCCGTCACGCGATTCGGCACAAGATTCGACGTGAAATCCTCAAGGCGATTGCTAAACGTTGTTTATAAATTAATATGAATTTTTTTAATAGAAATAATTTTATTTAAAAAAAAAAAATATATGAAAATTAATTGAATTATCTGATATCTGTTTGAATTTAGGAAGATAAATTCTTTCCTCTGAGTGACGGCTAATTTTATTTGCAATTATATTTAGCAGCAAACGTAAATATGACCTTTTAATTATTATATATCATGCTTCGTGATTAATATTATCCGTAGAAAAATGTTTTACATATAATTTACTCTTTGGTTTAGTATAGCTTCGCATAATTTTGATAACTTATCAATTAACATTAATGTATGCGACATCAGTTTGTATCAGTTTGTTAATTATAGATTATTGACAAAAAAAGATAATTTGATCGAGCAGAGATCTTGCAATGAAAATGATGATAACCCTCAATTTAATCTTCGTCTTTCTTCTTCTAATAGTTAAATTTCAATTTTTTATTTGCTCCAACTTTAACTTTTTTAGCTGATTAGAAACGCCAATCAATCAGTGTCATGTCAATCAATAAAAATTGATGATTTCACGTTTTATCAAAAGTATAAGTCGGTTCAAAAAAGCAAATTAAAAAAAAACTAAAAAAAAAAACCCGTACAACATCGCAAAAAAAAAAAAAACTCGTAACATCGATCCGCGGCATTGGTTAATTACAGAGCTCAAACGATCGATCCTACAATATGCTAAATGAAAGCACGTACATTTCTGATCCAGGATATAATCATAAATTATTCGTACTTTTTATTATTACTTACATCTCTCGGGAATGTTTTGAATGATACGTCGCTAGTTGTAACATATTTCCTAAAACAAGTACCAATCACTTATCATTGCAATTGCAATTATTACAATCTCAATTAGGTGTTTTTTTTTCTTTTCTAACCTTTTGGTATTTTTAATTCAAATAACTGTTCCATAAAAAATTAATTCTACTTTCGTAAAAAAAAAAGAAAAAGAAAAACCACATTGCGGGATCAGAAAGAAACAGCGTAACTCTTACATACTTACGGGATGTCGAAGACGAGAAGAAGACATTGTCACGTTTTCTCGACAAGTCCGAGAAGCGCGCACACCTATTCGCACCTCTCCGCACCTCACCACTTAAAACGTTCCGCGGTGATTGCGAGATGCCATCTCCCGAAATGTCCGTGACGACTCTCGCTCGTTCCGGATCTGTCGGAACAGGCAGCGAGATGATCCAAGCGCCGTGAGAGCAGCGAATTCTCGCAAAAGAACGAAGGAATGAGGGTAGAAGAAGATTTCGCGGCGACAGGTTCAGTGGAAGGCTTGATTTATGTGTCATTCCGCGGCCGGCCGCTTGAGTGTGAAACAAATAAATTTCAGCCGCGGCGAGGCGAGGCGTACTGCGAAAACACGGCTAAAGAGCGGCCCGACTCGGCGATTAATCAATCGGCGAGATGAGAAACGGAGAGCCAAATTGTGGCGGGTGAAATTACGCGGAACGTGACCCCAGTCATTATTCTTCTTCTCGATTACACGACTAATCCGTAAAATTATATGAGAAATGCCCCGCCAAGTTTTCTCCAGTTCGCGAATCATTTAAAAATCGACATTTAGAGCAAGCGTAAATTAAGCGGCGAGAAATATGATCGTGATTTGGATATTTCACCATTAGCTATTACCGTTCGTAAATTGATGAATAAAGAATAAACACGTGTGCATAAAGTCTAGAAAAATGTTATGAAAAAAATTAGTCAAAAATTTTAAATAAAATTTTTTTTTTTTTTAAAGCAACTTAATAAGCAAAGAGCGTAATAAAATCAAAAAGTTTGATTTATAATTGAAGGATAACCGCTTCTTTAAGACGTGTTATTAATCACCGTTGCAGTGCGTCGTGAAATTCGTTTCTGATGGAGTACGAAAATAAATCATCACTTACGAAACCTCCGATCGCTTCGAGCTACGAAAGGGAACACATTTTAAACGGCTACTTGATTTTCGGCCGATCGACATCAATCAATCGGTCGTAAGAATATGAACGCAAATGCATTGAAAATAATTAAACTTATATAATGACGTTGACTAAAAAAAAAAAAAAATTTTACGAAAAAATCATTTGCATGTTAATAGTACATATTAAATAGTGATGAGCAGTTTTTTGTTAATTATTCAATTACTAACTAATTAATCAAAAACAATTCGATATATGTAGGTTTTCATTTTTATTAATAATTGTACCGAAAATAATGTACTTAATTTTTTTTCAGTACTATTCGGTATTATTCATTAGTTTTTTATGGTACATATTAATTAATTGACTGACAAAGCCGTTCACTTCTACAAAACACGTCCGAATCGGAGCTTGCCATAGACCTTCGCTCTCTCTACGTTTTATCGTCTATAAAATTAAACTGCTCCACTCTTGCGAAATTCCCTTCTTGTCGCCTAAAGCCATAATCTGTAAAAAAAAGAGCGCTCTATTTCCTATCAAGATATAACTTCTTATAAGTTTTACCTTACACGATAACGTTAATGGATATTATTAATCTTACCTTGATATTTATCTTACCTTGATATCCCATCTTCTTTTAGATAAAAGGAATTAATTAACGAATAAAAGTTCCATAAAATTAAATATAATATTGCAGGATGTTAAAACAAGATAGTACAAAAAAAAATATATATATATATTTTCTCGGCAAAAACAATTATTGACTTACGCGGATATCGAGAAAGTTACGTTTTTACATCACTGTAAAAATGATAAATTATTAATCGGGGATGTAAATTAATGATCGTAGAAATACAATTCATACAGTCGTGATAGCGTTCTAATTGAATAAACTTTAAGGCTACTAATAGCGTAATAAATACGTGCGGATGTCTTACCAATATTAATTATTTCGAACTATTTTCCCTCCAACAAATTAATAGTTTCGTCAAATTACACATCCATTAACTTTTTAATTTTATTTCACGCGGACTGCAAGCGGGCCACAAATTAATATCAATTATCTTTGACGGAAGTGTTCGACGGTGATAGTTATAATAATAGCGAGACTGGAACGACGGTCATTCGCCATTCTTTCTAACTGTTCTATCAGAAATGCACGCTGGTAATTATTAAATTAATTGCAACAAGACCTCGCGCGACTACGTGCGTACATATCGGCAATAATCCCGACATTCTAACACCGCGCGCAGAATAATTTAACGCTATACTTTCATCAGCCGTTAACGGTTCATGGCTCGTACTTCTGTAATCGGGATTCTCCTGAATGCAATACAAAAGGATGTAGAAAATTCATGGAAAGGGGGAAAATTGTTGTAGTAAAAATGTTAATTTTCTCGCGCGAGCCTGCTACTTGACCGTGCTTCTCTTTTTCCTTTTTTTTTGAGTAGGTAATGAATGGAGCAAGGCGGCCACATGTTTGCCTACATATTAAATGCAAACGTCGTGGTCGTCGCTTTGGTTTCCGCCTCACCGTATGCGAATTAAACGATCTCATACATGGAATATTATTGCGTGTAATCGACGCAATGTATGATGAAGTATAGAAAGTCCGGTAATTGCTATTATTCAATAAAAATCCGACACTTTTGCGCGCGTACCGCATTTCTCCGCATCGCCGAGCGTTTTGCGATCCCGGCCTGTGTCGATCACCGCGTCGTATCCGTGGCATGTAAAATGTTTCAGATTTAACGCTTATTTAGTTTATAAGCTAATCGTGTAATTGAATTAATGATGACTTTTTTTTTTTTTTATTCAACCTTTTACTTTAATTTAATTTTTTACCCGATATAATTAGATTTAAAGAATTAAATTGAAATTGAATTAACTAATTGCAAATGAATTTAGTAAAATTATCTTTTAGCATAGATGAATAATTACAAGTTTTTAGCGTTTGTGTCTATCAACTTTAACATATATGCAATTAATTTTATACTGCAATTATATTACTCTTATCGTCGTAATTACGCGTAATACCAATACGTGCGATATGCACAACTTTTCTCCTCTCACATTCTATAATGGTTACATTTCAACGCTTATACCGCATCTATTTAATTACACGCACACATACGCGCGATAGATTTTACAATGCAATAAATTACATTACAAGACGTTATCGTCAAGTTTATTACCTTTACAATCGTGTTCGCGCGACATTTGATAAGACAAGAAAATTGCAGAACAAAATAACGAATATTAGGTGCGCCTGAAAGAAAATGCTAATATTTTAATCCGAATAGTTTAATATTTCAAAGTAACTTCACGTCGCGTCTGTCGGAAGATTTATATCCGACGTATTCCGCATTCACCGCGAAACTCCACCGCGAGCTCACTTACCGCAGAAAGCATCGCTGAAAACGATTTGCGAATAAAATTTAATATCGAGTATATGATGTCTTTTAGATAGCGCCGTACTTAATTTTTGCAGATAAATTTCTTGCGCGGTAATAAAGAAATTCATCCTGGCTTTATAATTGTCTACTACGTTCAAGTAAAAGACTTTAATACTTTATTTAACTCGTAATCTAGCCCGTTAATCAAATCAATATAAACAATTACAAAACATACCTATTTTTCTTTATCTTAATATATTTTTTATGCGAGCTGTACTTTTTAACTTTAAATATATCACGCCTCTGTTAATTATTCACATTTACGAAAAGTAAGAATATTTATCTGAGTTGAATCGTAAAAGATATTTTATTTCATATCGTATATGTTTTATTATATTCTATATTGCGTTTTCAAGAGATCGCCGTGTACCTATCTATACCTTGCACGTCTTATTGCTGCGCCGCAAGCGACATTCGTGCTCGCCGTTTAGAACCCGGGCATATATTAAATCCGCACTGAAGAGAGTATTTAACATACTCGACGCACAAGCGATAATCACTCATTCGATGCTTTCGCGCTCGCTTGCGCACCTACGCAAGATCATCCGTGAAACGGTTCTTACGAGACGCCGACTTTCACCGCGCTCGGGATAACAATGATTTTTAATTTCAACGATTAAAAGCGATAACGATTTGTCGAGCTCTTTGAAGCGAACTAGTTTGCCTAATTTTATTAACAGTAAAACAGTTCTATGAACGTAATTAGAAAAAAAAAAAAAGCAACGAAGTAAAAGGTATATTCTTTACTTGAAAAAATGCGTACCTAGAAAAATTCACGTGATTCACGACAACTTTGTGTCGAGCTTATAAGGAAACTTGCCAGTACACTTTGCTACTACGCGCAGATCTTTTCCAATAAAAAAATAAAATAAAAAAAACCCAGGAAACAACTTTGTGACACTTTAATCTCGCCACAACGGGAAAATCGCAAGAAAAGCATCTCGGTGAACGTACTACTTTCTGCACATTCAAGCACGCACGAAGCAGGGGGCGATTAACTTTGAAACTAGTTCTGAAATCTCCTCGAACACTGTAAGCAATACAAATTGAATGTTGCATTCCAGATTACGATCTGAAAAGCCACATAATGAACGATAAATTAGAAAAGGAGAAAATTTTGGCACTTACGTAAAAACGAATTAAAAATCTACTAGTAGGTCATGCTTCTATAAATTATTTTATATATTTTTAATCAAAAGTTCTTAAATTAATTTAAAAGAAAAGAAAGAAAATAGAAACTCTTAGATTACCCACTACAGAAGTATTATTTGTCACAAAAAATATTTCACATATTGCATCGATATATTAAACGTATAATCCTATTTAATCGAGCAAGGACAGTCTTTGCGATTTTCTCATATCGCACTCGCACCCACCATCGATCATTTCGACTCTCGGCGACGGTCCGGGGTGGAAAAGAGGGGTGGGAGAAAGGGAGATGGAAGACCCTAGCGCGCCGGCCACGTGCAGATCATCGATTTTCGCGACGGATATCGAGGCTTCTGCGTATGTTCCCGTGCGGTTTATCGTTGTGTTCTTATGTCCCGCGTTGCTCTGAGGACTCTACGAACCGCAGGGTCTTGCACAGGACACCGCCGTCGTCCATTCTTCTTCGTTGCGGCCGAAATTTCTCGTCCCGTTTCAACAAAGTATTGGCGGAGCGGATCCAAAGAGCACGGGGAAAGGGGATCGATGCTCGCTAGCAGCAGTCAGCCGGCTCGTCGTTGCTCACTCGTATTGCGTAGGTTCGGGACTCTACGGCGGTAGGCGCGGGGAGCGTGGGGTGTAGGGGGAGGGGACGGTGCGCGGTTAGTTGTGCTAGTGCTAGTATGTGTGTCCGGTCAGCCGGCTCGTCGTTGCTCATACGTATTGTACAGGTTCGGGACTCTAGGACGGTAGGCGCGGGGAGCGTGGGGTGTAGGGGGAGGGGACGGTGCGCGGTTAGCTGTGCTAGCGCTGGTATGTGCGTCCGATCACCCAACATCAAAACACGTGCGCGGTAAGATAAACAATACGCGCTGAATAAAACCTTGAATAGAACAGAATTTTAACAGCAATTTTTATGTCTCAGATAATATTCGACCTATTGAAGAAGGACCAACCCGACGTCCCGCGGACATCCTGAGAGGAGGAGGAGGCCCAGGAAGGGTATCCTGCCCCGGCGGAGCAACCCATGGGTATATATCAATTTTTTCTTTGGATTTTTAATAACGTTTTTTAATTTTTTCATTTAATTAAATTTTATATCTACTAAATAATTGTTTTATTTTTTTGTTTCAGGTCAAGAGAAACTCCGCTGCGTCGCATCGCTCAGTGCCGCACGCCGATTCGAAATTATACGAACTGCAGCCGGTTCGTCGGTCGTTCGGGGCTGCCGATAGTTACCGGGCGTTTTTTTACGATTTTTTTAAATACGGGAGTGTCGAAAAATTTGTTAAATAATTTTCGGGATTTTAACTTCACCCGGACGCGTTCGCGAGTTACTTGTGCGCGGAAGGATGGCTCGTCACGTCCCATCTGGGAGGAGGAGCAGGCCCGGGACGGGCATCCTGCATCGGCGGAGCAACTTTTAAGTAAGTATAAATTAGAAAAAAAAAAAATCTTTTTTTTTTTATTAATCTCGTTAATAAACTGATATGTCTACAATAATATTTTCTCTTTTATGTTACAGTCACCGGCAGAATTCTTCAACTCCGCTGATGCTCATGCAGATTGGTGAGTCGCATGACTTTGTTTCCTAGTTTGGTGTTGGGTTTCTTGAACCGGCAAGAAATTATTATAATTAATGTCCCCAATTATAACGACGCGCACAATTGGGACATTTAGAAAAACAGCGCACGCAAGGTGTGCACATTTGTTTTACTTGTTTAAAATTGTAATTAAAAATCTTAAATTTAAAATAAAAATAAATTAAAAGTTATTTAAAAATTGCTGTAAATAATAAAAGGAAAACACAAAAAATTAAACTTTACGAAACACGGGGAATCAATTACGAAGTTGTAAAGTAAAACTAGAAGTCTTAAATCGCAATTATAAAAAGACTCAGGAAGGACGGAGGAGGAAAATGATGTTGAGTTTGATTCTCGAAAGTAACGGCATCGCTCTGATCGACTTTGTAGCTCGTGGTTTCAGGGATATATTAATCGAAGACAGGCCTTTGCGTAACGAACCCAATTGAGCACGTACGTTCGAGGGAAATTCGCGATATCTCCGGCCACGTCCTCCGATATTAAAACGCGGCTCTCGGTGTGGCGTAATCGCGCAGCGAACGGCATCAGATTATGCGGCCAAGAGGAACGATCTTTCAGACGTTTTATTTTCTTTCCTTCCTTCTTTCCTGCCGTTTAACCTTTCGCGAAGCCACTGTAGCGGCGCCGGACTTTCCGGCTGATCGTTTCGCTTCTATCTCGTCGTTCTATCTGCACTTCGGCGCTTATTAAATCGCCGTAGCTTGTTATTTGCGTGCGATAAACGCGTGTGCATGCGTAACGATGCAAATTGTTCTCGTGCTCGAAGGCGAGGGAGCCCCTCGGTAGCGCAAACACACCCATTGAGACAGTTTTTCCTGCAATTTTCCCACCGCGGGGAGTTAAAGTGTGACAAAGCTGCCTCCGCCCACCGTGTTTTCATTTAACAGCAATCGCGCAAGTGATTAAAGAGATCTCGATTTAAAATGATAACTTAAAGTCAATATCAAAGATAGACATTTTTTAATGTACAGAAAACCTTTTTTTTTTTTTCTTTTATCATTATTATTCTGAAAAGATAAAATTAACTGCATTCTGATTTCATCGAAATTGCTTTCAAAATTATATTCACGGCTTGACGAAGTTAGTTTTATCAATTGATATATCATAGTCTATTTATGGAACCACGAACACGTGAGTGGAGGCTGCTAAGCGAAGGCATTTGAAGATACCTGCATCTCAGTGCCTTTCTCATGCTCCACGAGGATAATCACTCGCTCGTCTAAGATGCACTTGAAAACGTGCTTACGCTTAAAGTATGCAGCCGTCTATTTCTCACGTGCAAAGGTCTTCGTCCTATCTGGCCGGTCCCATCTCTCGCCGGTCACAATGACAATTTACCGCGCTCGGTAAAAATTCGACGCGAGTCGCGGGCACTAATTTTATTTAATAATCCAACATTTTATACCTAATTTTATTCGCGTGGAACCGTGCCATCAACGTAATTACTGCCAGCAAAGTAAGCGGAAATTCTTGTGGTACGTTTTAATTAAAAAAAGACGTACCAACATAATAACGCAATTCTCCAATTAACGAAGTAATAAGCGAGTGATATATGCGACGTGCTAAACTCACACAAAGAAACTACGGTGGTAGAAATTATAGTCAAATTGTTATTCTTCTACGGCACATACTACGTTAGGTTAGGTTACGAATGATATTTTATTAAAAAATATTAAAATTTATATAATACTTTATTTTTCTTTGTATTTTTAATTTGTCAATTACGTTTAATTTAAATATTCATAAAATACAATTATAAATTAATTTAGAGTCATTCTCGCCTTCGAAAGTAAAGTGTTAGTTTTGCCGAGGGTATTTATTCAAACGCAATAGAGGAATTCTGAAGTACTGTGATTAACAAAAAAAAAGGGGAAAAAAAAAAGAATTAATATGGAACACGTTGAATAGTTTATAACAGCATGCCGGGGTATATTTGCCTTTCCCACGTGAAACACGCTGCGTAATACATCTTCGTTAGAAATTCTCATCTCGTGCGGTATGCAATGTCAAGAGCACATTGTGAAGATGAGGCAGGCATAAAGATTATTCCGAAGTACATCGAAAGTAAACGCTTTCGAAAAACCGCATCCTGAAATTATCATGAGTTAAAAAGAAAATAAGATTTTGTTCCCGTTACTGCAATGCAAAACTCATTTATCTTTTATGGTGGATTGCGTCTGGTGGAACATTTAGATGAAAAATTAATTAGCGGAAAAGCACGTAATCACATATCTCGTAGCGGAACCGTTCATCGGACATTTAAAGAAGCGTTTCGAAACCGTCTAGTAAATGTTTCTCTTGTATCGCCTCTTCTTCTCTTCAAATCCGTTGAGGATTATATTCGTAGATTACGTTACAACATTTTTTTTCTCACCAATCACCACGCCGCTGCGACGATAAAACCGAGAACGGCGGGTTTCGTAAGTATAGAAAACGCGTCAGGGAACACTCTTCGGCCGTTTCCTTATCTCGGCATCTTCCTTCCGCGTGTCATCCGCGATCGCTACCATCCGCGCGGGTCCACAGAATCGCCGTGAATCTTAGCGTGTGACGAGGAGACTTAACGAGCGCCGTGATTTACGCGATGCTACGTTTTTTCGGGCGAAGACGTTAATACAATCCTTTCCCATGGTCCCGGCGTGCGCGAGTTGCGTGATGTGATTCGTCGGGCCGCGTTCAGTAAAGCATGGCTCCTTAATTGCGGCCGACAATTAGCGTAGCCGAGCTCTCGGATCATCACGTTTGTCAGCGGCACTCGACGCCGGATCCTAGTTTTAATGGGCGTTCATCTTGCCCGCGGGGGCACCGTTAACGTCTTCTATCCGTGGGACGGGATCCAGCAGCCACGGTCGCGTTGCGGAAGGTGCATTAACAGGAAAATATAGCTACTTTTTGGAGCCAGCTTTATCTCTAACGACGAATATGATTAAGTAAATTATAAACATAATCGAGTCAGCCGTATTTATCGTTAGAAATATTATAAAATTATAGCTCGGTCCGACAGACTATACTTTGCTCTTAGCGTGCGTGTCGAGTAGCGTTGATCTTCGAGACGCGTGTCGTGAAATTGACCCGGAAAAACTCGGACTAGTCTAAAGAATACGACGGCTCGGCCGTCCCGAAGCCGTAAATCAATTTCAGCAAGTGTCGTTACTCGGTAAAGAAAACAAGGCAAATAAATAATCTCGTGTGAATCGTGTTTAGCAAGAAAGCAATCTGTGGCATAGATCGTCCCCCAGGGAACCTTCTTTCGTTGGAAAGCGACTTCCACGGCGCTATTTATCTAGTATACGCTGTACTCTATAAATCATTCATTTTTAAGGTCACCCGGGGTTAATTTTAAAAGCATCTTCCTCCGAGAATGCAGATAGCAGAATCGGTTTTTAAAATTGTTTCTTCTCGAAAGCAAAATCCCTCTATAAAAGGAAAAAAAAAAAAGAAATTTTATTCAGAAGGTTTTTTTTTTAATTTCTTAAACCTATTTTCGCGCTTTTTCTCGAAAATTACGTAGTTTTCGATCATATCGTGATTCTACCGCGTCTATAATTAACTCTACTTCGCTCAGTAGACGGTATTTTCTATACCGAGATATAAGCCGACATCGATGGATCATAAGTATCAGTTATGGTACACGTGTGGCCGCCTTTATCGATACTGCGCTACATAATCTTTGACCTCTCTCGAGATATATATATTACCTTCGATACAAGGTTGCCTACTTGGAAGTAGACAACTCTCGGCGCCAACTCCTGCATTCTACTTCTTTTGAGTACGTATAATGCCTCTGCAGCCGCGCTATAACTGGTACTGGGTACATACGTGTTGAATTTACTGCAAATGCGCGGCTCACGTTCTTTAATTCAAGTTTCTAAGAGTAATCTCGCAAATATTGATCATTGACTCTACCGTGTCTTCTTAGTTCCGTACACGTAAAAGTTTAATAGGTATAATAATGAAATTTAGAAAACGACATATGCAAGATATAAATAGGTTTTTTTTTTTTTTTTTTTTAATGTCGAATAAATATATTTTTTAAATAGAATAAAATAAAATTTGTTGAAACATATTTATTAGGTAAAAATTACTAAGGGACTAAAAATGTTATTAAAAATAAATGTACATGTTATATAATTCTGTACATTTTGTATTTTATGAGCTCTTCATAAAAATGTACGAGTTAGATACACTGTTACGCTATTAACATTTTATCATTGATAAATATTTATAAATCTTTAATAATTGCATGACAAATTTATGCGCCAGCCGTGGAACACGTTTTCATCTCGGCGCGATTATTATTAAATCATTATAGAAATAGGCATGGTTATGCATCGACACTTAATTTCTCGCCGAGCATAATGTATTTTATGATTTTTCTCTCTCATTCAACAACGACGTATCGAATGCCAATCGATAGTATTAATCGAAGAAATGGTATAAATTAGACAAGTATAAATGTCTAATTATCGTAATCCGTTGAATAAATATCTCATTTATATAACGGATTTATACGGAAACTAATCTGACTTAATGCAAGATTTAATAATGAGAGCAGAGGAATCATTTTTTATCTTTAAAAATATATCTTTTGATTTCTCGAAATTTTATAAAATTATTTATCGCGCGTAATTTTGCGCGTGAAAGAAAAGAGAAATGTTACTTGATTATAATTTTTTTTATATTACGAGTCGTCAAAAATAATGAAAGACTTTTTCGATAATTTATAATTTTGTTATATTATTTGTATTTTAAAGAGCAATATTTATTTCGTTTTTTTTTCTCGTTGATAATTTCTGAAGCCGCCTTTTCGACCTTATCGGTACAATTAGAATTGCGATAGTTATTAATTTATTAATTATTCCGATTGGAAAACGCGGAAAGCAGGTCCATCCGGCCACGACGTCGTAGGACTCGGCGCGTCCTTTCACTCGGCATGAGGATGCCTTGACATTTCGCGGCCTATAAGAACGTATCCGCACGCGACCACGAGGATGGAAAGTCGTCAACTTGCTTCGCGTCTTTACGCATCCCTCGACCGTGCATTCCGAGTTGAGAATTCGTTTACGGAAAAATGTTAAGAATCTAACAGTCGGTGATGACAAGAAAAGAGCTTAAACGAATATCACTTGGGACGAGATCCCAATCTCGATGAGCATTATTTTAATAAATTTATTCCTATATATATATTTTTTAACTGCAATTAAAAGCTTCGTGATTTTTACTCAGGCAGCTTACTTTATCTCGGTAGGAACAATTTTGGAAAATAAAAATCCCCTTTCGAAAAACGCAATAAACTTTGTCGAGGAATTTTTGAGGGCGGGAACATTCTTGACTTGCAAATTGACTTGCTCGCGGGCTTAATCATCAGGCGCCCACGCTTGCGACGGTTTTTGCTAGGAAGATGACGCGGCGCGGCGAAGAAACTGACGGAATCGCGACGTGCTCGTGAGAATTTCAGTCAGCGACGAGATTGCGATAACGCCGACGGCGAATGCATCCGCGAGGGGCGTGCAGCGTATTTCCTTCGGGATGCAGAAGAGAAGGCGAGCGTCTCATTCGTTAGCTAGATAACCTTTACTCCAACATTAGCCTCGCCCTGCCAGCCGACGAAGATACGGCCACCGTACTTCTGCGGGGGGGATTGCCCTTTCGCGGTGCACCCCGTGGTTTCCCGTGCGAATTGACGATTAACTTTAACCCTTCTTCGTTGCTTTATCTTCCGATCTGTCGAGCGATGCATCGAGACGCTAGAAACCTGGGATTTTACGTTACCTCGTCTTAACCCTTTATTTTCTAATCCGCGTTGAGCAATGCGTTGAAATATTAGGCGGGAGATGGGCACTTACGTTACATCGACGCAAATATAATAAATATATCATATTATAATTGACACGAGTGGAAATTAAAAGTAACGCTAAAAATACATAAAAATAATAGTTTGAAAATAAATTGATTAAAACATTGCACGAGAAAAAAAAAAATCTTGGAAATGTTAAAATTGATAAAAAAGCAAAAAGTGAAATTTCTTTAAATATCTCTTTCCGATAGCCAGTTTTGATTCGTTATTTATTAATTACACCGTAAATAACATACGAGAAACTTAATTGTTTCGCGTATATCACGTGAAAAGGAATTACTTCTCGTCTGTAATATACAATTTTATTAAGTTTCAAAGACGGTTACAGAGATAACGGTTACAGAGATTAACCAAAGCTTTTAATGAATATGATTCTTGAACAGAGAGAAAGGAAACGTCTCATTTCGCCTTTATCTTTCGCCAGAGGGTCGTTACTTACTTCACAATTATTATTGGCAAATCCAAGATTCTTCTATCGACGTCCCGCGGAATTAACGATCGGCGGCATAAAAATTATTCAGTATTATTATAAGTAAATTCACATAATTAATAATGAAATTCTTACAAACATCGTTTGTTTAAAGTTTAGACTCACCGAACTTTTTACAGCGTAATTTCATATCTATTACGTTGGAAAATTTACATATAGACTTTTTTTAATAGTACAGAACGTAACGAACGGAATTGCACGTTCAGCGAGCACCGTTGCGAATTCCGCAGATTCGCGCGTTGCGAATGTTGTACGGTGCGCGATTTCTTCCGCGAAACGGCAGGCTGAGGAGAAAATCGCAACCGAGTTGCAATCGCGAGTCGTCCATGCAATTAAAGTATTATTGTAGAAAGGCCTAACGACCGAATCGCGGAGAACGAAAAGCAATTTGTGTCGCGAGCATTCTCAAAAAGAATTGCAATCGAAACGGCCTACTCTTATAGAAATTACGTCGAGCAATTACATCGGGGGTAATGATGATTGCACGTTGAAGTAATGTTGAAAATGTAGTAAATTAATGAAGCTATCCGTATGAAAGATTATGATACCGCGAACAGCCAAAGATAAGCCGAGATCACCCCGTAATTGCTCACCGTGCGATTGCGGGGTACGAGCAAAATTTCTGCGACACTCAATTAATAAATTAACAATTAATCATACGTATTACATATTATAAATTGGCAGAGTGTCATTAAAATTGTAATTTTTTACGCGTATTACGGCTTGTAAAATATACGCGTGGTAGTTTAATACTATAATAATAATAAATAATTTAAAATAATATACGTAGCTCGGTCAGTTGTTATCGGCGAATAAATATGAAGGGCAACGATACTGACATTTTACAAGCACGTCGTGGGAGGCCGGTCGCCTTCATTCGTAATCTTCACCGATTGTTTCGCCGGACCGGAACGAAAAATTCAAGAGCCGCAAAGTAAACGATGCGAAACCGACTAACTGTGCTGTATTAATTCGTTGTCAACCGAGGTTCTTCGTGCTGGGAATCGAACGTAATCTTCTTGTAGATCCGAAAGAGCTCGGTGATGAATTAACGCTGTCGAACACCTCGGGCGGATCGACCTAAGCCCGCAATTACACGGCTTGTTAGAGTAAACGCCTTTATTTATGAAAGCTAATGCTTTGGGAGGAAAAAAAAATTAATAAAATATAAGAAGCTACAAGACAAATAAAATAATTTTAAATAAATTGATGTACGGAACCTTTATTACTATAACTAGTAAGAAATGAGAATAATAAACGTTTCTTAACTTAATAACGTTTTTTAAAATTTTAATTAATAATAACCACGAAGCATTAACATGACAAACAGATTTTGTAACTTCTTCTTTGAGAACGCTATTGTTAGAATAACAGATTGCGCAAGAATACAAAACCGTTAGTTCGATGAGCTCATATATTCTCTCGGGGACACGTGCAATAAATCAAACCATGAAAGTCGATTGTCCCTTGGGCGGAGTGGATGTCGGTTTTAACAAGTTAATTTTCTGATAGCCCTATCTCCGCGCCAGTACATATAGCAGCGAGACGAAAGCGGTTTGTTCGCCCGTACCCTTCGTATATAACGAGGACTATTGCCGCGGGCGAGACCGGGTATTAAATTCACACCCTAAACGAATTAGAAATCGGAGCCCGTGATTTGCCTGCCCGCGCTTGAAACGATCGACCCGGACCATTTTTAACTGCCTACGCCTGTCATAAGTGAGCCGGTCCGTATCACGTTACATCGGATTACACGAGATTCGACGGAGGAACGCGTTGCCCTTTCGAACATTACGTGAACGATGGAAATTGCAGTTACTGGCGATGCAGGTGTATTACGTAATTGTTAAAATGGAAATTGTGTAAAGTTAACTTTCTAATTGCGGTGATAAAACTTTTAGTTTCAATTAAGCTACTTCAGCACTTCTGAATCAGAGCTAACCGGGATCAAAATTGCAATTGTTAAATTAATTTTCATTAAAATTAAATCAAAAAGAGAGGAAAGAAAAAAAGCTACAATGTTAAATTTTAAGGAAATTGTAATATTTTATATTAATCACCGCAATGCAATTAATTCACACAATGGTTATATATGTAAATGCCGGACTTGATTCGCGAAGTGAACGTGCAACCATCGCTGAGAGCACTCGTCCTGCGTAAGGATCAGTGAAAGTCGCCGCCAATCGAAAGTCAGGGAATCCATAATTCATGAAACTTGGATATCCGTAGAGCATCGGCTATTTATTTTTTTCTCTCTCTCTTTATTGTATCAAAGGTTAATTTCATGCCGCCTTAACTTGCTCTGTGCGCGACAAAGTTGCGTGCAAATTACGCGATTAGTTTCTGTCGGTTGTTGCACGCCATCGAGAAATCTATCCTTCACGCGCATACATATATAGGAAGTATTCCGCAATTTCGTAAATTATTAGTACACTCAAGAATAATACTGTTGGCATCGCGACAAAGATCTATCGAGCTGAAAAATACTTCTCTCTACAAATATACAGCTAAATTTATGAAACTGTAGCGCAAAACAGCAGCATCTACAAAAAAAAAAAAAAAAATGCGACACTTCGAATCTATACGACGTTCATAAAAATCAGCGGCACGATAAAAAAAATAACTGACATAAAACTTAAGTAATACTATAAAAATGCAAAAATTCAGTAATAAAGATGTAATATTCGTGTACAACCGTGCACCTGCAGCTTTGCTCGAACTTTCACGTAACGTGGCGCATCTTTAAACGCCGCGGAGATAACGTTAGATTTGTTTGCGTTACACGCGCTTTCTACACGTCAAAGCGAGATGATCGCACCGAGATGAAAGAAAAAAAAAAAAAAATGAACAGTGTATCAATAGAAAGTGCTCGCGAGCAAAGCGAAATGTCTGCGTTACGTTGATGCCGATTGATGCGCCGGCTGCCTCAGCATCCCGCGCTGCATCCCGAGTGCTAATCCTTATGTGAACGATACTTTACTTTCACCGGTTACCGTCGTAATCCCTCGCGATTTTTTTTTCTTCGCCTCTTGCCGGCGCGCGCGTGTGACGACACCGCGGCCGATTATCCATCTGCCGTGCGCCGTAATCGCGCGGTATCGCGTGCGAAACGAAACGGGGTTGCGACCCAACGTGATCCGCAAGTGGTCACATCGTGCAGCCGCTCGGGCAACAGAAGCACGTGCAAACGGCGGGGTAAACGGGCCATGTTATGCAACGCGAAGGGTAAAAATCCTTTAAATGCGTTAACGCGCCGATTACGCGCGTGATCATTAGATTACTTCCTGTCGCAAATCACGTAAGAACTTTTGCATTTCGGACGTGTATTTAGAACGTTATACAACGGAAAAGATAGACAAGTTCATTGATTTTAAGAGGAGCAATATATCGATTTTAATTGACGGTGAACTTTTTTAAAGAAACTAATTGATCGTTAATTATTTCCTTCTGAAATGTGTTGCGAGATTTTTGCGCGATCTATAACGCGAGCTTCGCAAGAAAATGCGAGAAAGAAGCGAAAGAACGGGATATTTTCTTGTTGATATATGGTCAGTTGCGAAAGATGATAGGTGAACGGAAGATGCAGCACAATTTTACATAAATTCTACTTTTTTTTAAATCTAATCCAAGCGTAACGAATGTCGTGGTAATATTGCAAAATTGTTTTTATTTTATTTTATTCTCTTCCTTTGTATCAAAGAGAAAAAAGGAACAAATTAAAAATACTTTTATTTAATGATAACAAAATGAAAATAAAATAATTAAGTCATCGTAACAATTCAAATATAATCTGCTAGATGAATTTCCACTGGGGTTAATTTTAATATAATAAAATGATAATATATGATTAATTATTTATATGTTATTAACGATACTACGTATTTACGAATTGAAATAATTTCAATCGCTTTTGCCACACCTCGTGCAAAACAATTCGTGATTGACGAGACAACGGGCAGATAAACGAACACAACAGAGGGCCCGACGTGCAATTGGGATCTTAATGACTTCGCCGTCGATGATTACACCCTGTCACTGAATAATATCGTAATGATTTAACCCGCTTACTCGTTAACCATTCGTTTAGCCCGCCACTTAATGACCGTTATCGCGAGAAATGAGAGCGTTTCGCGGGAGTTCGCGCAAAGAGCTTTTGACAGCCCGAGTACCTACTTGTGAACGGACACGCCGCGGTGGTTTCGTCATTCGCGGACCGAGCGATTACTTTAACGAAAGAACGGAGAGATAATTGATTTTGCCAATTCCTAACGACTCGCGAAAATTCGAGCGTTCCACGTGACCGAATTCCGGTCTTGATCCCCGTCGTCAAACATTTCGAAACAGGCCCGCAATATTCCGAGGTGTTTAAAAATAATTTCTGCACATTAGTTACACCCTATCAGTTTATTGAGAAATATTTTGCGTTGATTAAGGAAGCGCTTTCGGCCTCGGTAAATCAAAAGAATCGTATATAGAAACCCTTGAGGTGTTGGGAAAAATCAATTGCGTCGAAAATTTGCCGAGTCCAGAGAAGCGAGCGGAGAGCGCTAGACGTGATACCGCGCTCTATCATCATGCACCTCTGCGATTACAAAGTTGCAATACTCGAGAACGATCTTCTCTTTTCGCAAGCCAGCAATTAATAGGAGTGATTTATCCCTGCGCCGTTAGAGCAGGATACCCGAGATTACGCTCGCGGACGCGTTACTAATTACCGACAATTACCGCAGGTGCAACGGCGCACCCTCTTTTGCATCTCTCTTTCTCAATCGGTACGCGGGGGGAGGGGGGGGAGGCTTTCGGCGAGAAGGAGACGAGGTGCCTTCCTGAAATCACGCGGAACTTCGCGGAAATTCGCCCGATAATTAGCGAGGCCGCGGCTGCGATTTCATATTAATTGCCGTTCGCGCGCGATTATGGCAGACGAACTGAAAGGAGAACGGGCGCCCGATGCCCAAGATTAACGTAGCGGCGAAACTAGTTTCTAGCAGTGCGACTGTTTAAAGATCCTTTCGCATTTCTTCATACGTGCCGCTTGTCTTTCCGCTGCCGCTTATTAACTTCGCTTGGCGTCGATTTTTTACGGACGTCACCTGGCGCGAGATGAAAATAAGAGTGAGGCAAGAAACTCGTCGAAAGAAATTGAGTTGTCATTGCGAATTAGCGATGCGTGATGCATCATCTACCGTATCTCTATTTATTTTAATGGACATTCGACGTCGCGTATTTGCGCTTGAATAATTTGAAGAGTCTTTTAACACGGAAGATAAACACCCGTTAATATTGCAAAGTAATTTGCGAGAATTTGAATGCGAACTCGAACTGCGTGCAAATATTTCTAATTATTCGATGAAGAAAGTAATCAATACTTTTTAAGACCGTAATACAATTCTCTTAGATAATAGTAAATAATATAATAAATAACATACAGTAAAATAATGTTGAAGCTAAAATAATTTTCTAACGTATAAGATTATTAATATTAATTCGCACTTTAGTCGATAAAATTTAAAAGATTAATACAGTATGTTCTAGCAATTATCAGGGTGTCTACGAGCCGCGCATTCAATCATGCCTTATCTGTGCATTCTTTGATAAATCTGACATCAGATCATTTATATTGTACGCGTGAATGTTTACTAGAGCATACCTCCCTAAAAATATATCTAAGTAGACCGACCGTATTTTGAGATAACGCGCCGCAGTTACGACCTCGAAATGTCTGCAATCTATCTCGCATCGGGCAATCTCTAATTTGCCTCGCTACATATCGCCAGTAAAAAAAAAAAAAAAAAAAAAAAAAAGAAACGACAGAGAGGCGCGATCTATCGAGATAAGTAATAAAACAGACGGGGAGAATTGCAGGAGAAACGAAGCGCAAAAAGAATCTCGATGGACAGTCGAGTCCCCCTTGGGTCTTTTTTGCCAAAGGTGCGGCGCGTTCGATTTAAAATAAAGCGACACGCGACACCTTTCCCGAAACTTCATCGATCAATCGGGACGAAGTCTAACGCCGTCTGTCCGCGAGATCCCGATCGAAAGCGAAAGCGAGAGCGAGAGCACTTCTGAAAGTAGATCGGTCCAGGAACGATCGCTCGCCGACGATTGGGTAACTCATCACGTGTCGATTAACGGCTGTAACCCGAAAGATCTCTCGAGTCTTGATTAACGTGAACGCCGCAAAGGCGGATCTCGACGCGGGGTAGGTTCGCCAGCGTGATCGTAACAACGTAAAAACAAACGGAGAAGTCGAATTGTTTTTCCTTGACGTCGGGCAAATTTTTTTTCTTTCTCGCCGAATCGCTCTCGTGAGCGATGACTCGTTCAGATTTTCCGATCGATCGAGATGACGAAGATGCGGGCTGCAAACGAGGCGCGATTCGACGTTGAAGGACGTAAGTGGAGAAGTAAACCAATACCTTGGTCGATTAGCGACGCTCCGGTCGACTTCGTCGTGCTCCTTTTGATCTAGATGCCACGGGGAAGATGTGAAAGGTCTCGCTACGTGGTGTGGCACGATCCGCAAGTTTTGAGTGATACCGGATAAGCCACGGGATCGGGAACTAATTATAAGACATACGTGTGTCTCGTATAAGTCGCGATAGACGTATTTCTAAAAAAAATTATTTTCTTTCTTCGAATTTGGTGGATTCCATGCGCACGCAAGCCGATTACCGCGTATAGCCAGCTATTTCTCGTAACGACGCTATGATAAGATTGCACAACGAACCGCTGATCCGCAAATTCCCCGTCTCCTTTTCTTTCCTCGACGTCGAAGGAATGCTATCGCTGATATCATTAGATCGCGTGCTGCATGTATGCACGCAGTGAACGTCTCGCAGATGCTCGGTTCTACAATCTCACGTTCACTCGCTCTTCCTCGTCTTCCTCTATTTCATCTTCGTGCGGCGATCCCCCGCGTATCAGTTCGAGACGGCAGGTAACAGTTGAGCAAGAAACTGGCCCGCGGCTGTACGCGGGTAGATCCTCGATCGCGGCGGATCGTGAATCACGTTCTCCAACGGAAACTGCACTCGAGCCGTTAGCACGGATTAGATCAAAAATCATTTCCCTCTTACGTTAGCGATTACGCGACACTTGATCCCGTAACCGGCCTCGCCCGCTTTTATCTGCGCGAAGTCGCGGACAGAAACATTTCTCACGTGCGGGGAAATAGTACCAAGTTCGAGATGCCTGGGATTTATCAGTCTCATTACCCCTGACATTATGACTTCCCGCGCGAGATATTTTAACGAGAAGTGGGCACGTAGATCTTTGAATTTACGGAGCATCCATCCGAAGAAGATTAATAATTTTTCTATCTGCCGTTAAAGGCATTATGTACAAAGATTGACTAATTTTTTTTTCAATTATTTAAAATAATATTAAATTCTAAAGTGATATATAAATAATTTTAAACCACTTTTAAAGATATACGCTTAAATCTTAGACGTATTGTGGATTTTAAGCGCGAGGGAAAAACATACGTTAATTTTTCACAGAGCGACGAAATACCCGGTTATTACGTAACAGTCCTCTTTTGACTTTTATTATATTAAAACGATCGCTACTGTGTCGCAATATGTTGGAACACAAAGCGGAGATCGGGTTTTAAAAGCGCTTACACGGATCTGCGCCGGTCGAATCAGATCTCCGAAGGTGAAGCTGCGAGGACAAATTAGGTAGCTCGGAATACTCACGCTGTTGCAATTCGTGACGTTGCGATTTGACTACTAGTTTGACTACTAGAGCAAGGACTCCTTGATGGTTCCTCGATAACGATCGGCGCCAGGGTAACGATACCATTCAATTTGCTTCAATAATTTTTTATTAGACAGAGCGAAACGCACGGGAAGTCTATACCGGCGCTTATTATGTTTCTACTCCTCATGATTTATTTATTTTTTATTTTGCTATTAACAAGAGAATCGTATTACGATGTGCCTAAAAAAGTTTTCTGATCTAAATTAAGTATCGAATACGCTTATCAATCACTTCGCTTTTCACTTTCCGTCGAATAAAAATTGTTAAGAGGATAATCGGAAGCTATTTTTCAATAATTTGTAATTATAGGTATATTTATTAATAATAATAATAATAATTTAAACGAAATAATAATTAATTTAATTATATACTTTAGTTACATAAAGCTCACTCGTCTTTCTTTCGTCATTAATTTGCACGGAAAAAGTGAACTCGATAAATCTTTTTGCCTCTCTTCAACGGGCGTCTTGAAAAATGTGCCCACCGAATGGGCAGTTAATTTTGTTTCGTCAAGACCGTAATTTGTATTAAATCACTGTCGATTTGTTTGCCGTTCGCGAACGGAAACGGAGCTCTCGCGGGCGCACATTTGCATATTCGCAGATTATTCGTTTATCATCGCTCCAGATGTCCCGGTCGAGTCGTGCGAAGATAAAAGCCGAGATGGAGAGAGAGAAAAAAAAACAAATAAAACGTAAAGAGGGAAAAAAAAAAAAGAGACGAAAACGAGAGCGGCCAAAGTTTCTCCGACCCAGATTTTTCGCTCTGCCATAACCGCGACACACGTTAAATGGTAGCGACGGATAAAAAAAAAATCTCGGACGTGACCGACGCATCTGCCGGCGACGGGCACCTGTGCGACGCTCGATACGTTTTCCCATTAATTAAGCAGATACGAGCAATTTGCCAAATCACGTAACCCGGCCCTCCAATCTCCGAAGCTCAGCTGGCACCGCGGACTTTCGATTTTCTTTCGCGGCCCCTCGTGCACAAAACGAAACGTATACTTAATATAAATCCGTTCTTAATTTGTGCTCTCCCACGGCCCGGATTCTAATTGCTTGGGCTCACCTGCGACCGCGATAATAAGATACAGGCTGTAGTGTCTTGTTACAGAAAGAAAAAAAAAAGAGAGAGAATTTAAGACGTTTTCTCGTTCTCCCTTATTTACTTTAAAAGTATCCCTGGTATTTGCAAAAAGAGATATTCACTATCCCGCGTTTTGTATATTATTGCAATGTGTTCGTTATATTCTACTAAAGGCTTCAAGCTCTCATAATTAGAAATATGTACTTCTTTTATTCCGTGAGATAAAAAACGAAACTGCATACGCTCTGAATTATTGTCTACCCTGTCGACTTATCATAGAATGCGAGATTATCTCAATTACATAAACGCAACAAATGTTCTTGTTACAATAAATAAGAAGTGTGAGGGAAAAGGGGGAAAAGCGGAGAAACAAGGAAGTTAATGATACGTTTCAGAAATATAATTAAGATGATTAAGAGTAGATAATTACATAAGGATTAAAAGAAAACGTTCGCAGTAAAGAACATTGACTGTCGCGACAATTAAACTTGAAATTGACCCTTTTTTCCTTTCTTTCTCTCTCTCTCTCTCTCTCTCTTTTTTGCGTACGTAATTTCGGCTCATGGAATTCAGATCGAAAATGTCGGGTCCAGGGAAGCGGCCCTGAATTCCGCACGGGCGTGTCTCGGCCAAACGACTTAACGTATAAGTATATAATACGCAATGCTGCACGCACATAATACGCAATACCGCGGCGATTAGCATCAGTGCGAAGCGAAAAAGACAGAAAAAATTCATTAGCATGAACACGACTGTCCTTCGCGATCGTATCGGACGGCCTCTCAACGTTTATCCGCATCTCCGCTCGTTTTTCGTTTACGGGGGCCACTTTCAATTTCTGAGATCCCGCGGACTTTCTCGCGAGACGACCTACGATTACGCAAACGAAAAACGGCGAAAATTTTGCGCCGAGATTTATACAGACCGGCGTGTCACTTGGAACCGAGGGATTAACGATCTGCACGGCTAATCGGATTAACGCGGACGACTTAATGGATTAATTTCCGTGCATGATCAAAGCGACTCTTGCTTCGTCCAGTCGATTTGCATTTACGCAGATATTATATTTTTTTTTTTGTTACCCGATTACATTGATATTTATTATTTATATTTTATTATATTATTTAATTTTGATTTTGCCGCTGGCAAAATATCTAAATATAATCTCGTGCGCGATAAAATCAATGGCAGGCACTAGATAAAGATTAATAATCAATCGATCGTCGCGCGTTCGCTTTGATTTAACCCCGGCATTACGAAAGAAGCGTTGGATTTACATCATCGTGTTGCGCTCGCAAATCAAGAAATAACGCGTGTCGAATAAAAAGTTATCATTACCCAGCCCTCCGATAAAAGGACGTTAAAAAAAACTCGCGGGACAGCCGAGTTACGTTTAAGTTACACGCTCGTGCGTGAAGACGTGAAAACCATAGAATTAATAATCGATATTCACGGTCATCGCACGCGATCTGAACCCGACCGTGCTCGTTCTTGGCACTATATAAGACTAATGTACGCATTTCTATAATTAGCGTGATAATATCACCGCGCCGGTCGTAACTTGAACGACGGAAAAAGGATCAAGGAGAGGCAAAACCTGCATGCCAGGTATTTTTCTCAATTCTATCATGTAAGTTACTCTGTTATCGAACGAGTTTGCAAGAGCGATGAGAAGATCGCGATGGAGATTTAGCGTGAAAAATTAATGAATTTCCGTGTGTGCAAATGCACATATGCAATCGGCAATTGCGCGCAAATAAAGTTACACGAAGAGCAAAGTCTTGTTCTTAAGCACTTGCAACAACTTTTTAATTCTAGATTTAATTAGACACTTTTTTTTTTTCTTTTCTTTTCTTTTCTTACAAGCTAATTCGTGCATAACGCATCAACTTTTTAAGATAGGATAATATATAATTAAATCTAGAATTAAAAAGTTGTTGCAAGTGTTAACGCAGGCAAAGCGCTAGCTTCGTACTATCGATAAATAAAAAAAATTAAACAAAAAAAAATCATATAACTTTGGACGTAATTTTTATCAAACTACATGAAATTCGCAACTGTCGCTTCTATAAACTTTTTAAAATATTACATTATAATAGCTAGCAATTTGTCTTGTGGGGCGCAACGTGTTTCAAAGCCGCCTTCGTTACTCGATGTCCGCCACGCATTTGTCAAGCTCGTCCTCCGCTATAACCTTCGCGAGAATCCCAGAAGAAATCGCAGCGAATCGTTAATAACCGTCGCGGGACAGATAGGTTCATAGGCAGCTTCGGAGTCGTGTCTATATGAATCCAACGGACGTGCGTTTGAAGGCATGGACGCCCGCGGTGCCGTGCAAGATACCGGATAATATCGTGTCTTCGGATTACACGACGACGCGAGCGTTCGTCCCGTCCTATGAAAAGTACAACTATTTATTGTAATAATTATAGGAAGCGGCCAAAAGATTGCTCTAAATTTTATATTACTTATTGCAAATATATAATCAGTAGTGACATTCAATGCTAATCGAATTTCCGCGGCAGGATAAGTATTTAAATTAAAAAAAAAAAAAAAAAAAGATTTCGAATTGCTGAAACGGACTCGTAATTAAAAATCGTACTTAATGTAATATAGATATTAACGCAACGTGGTAATTTAGAGTAATATACATATATCGTGCAAGGCATATCATTATGCACGCAAGATACGGATTATAGGTAATAAATATTTAATTATAGAATGTACTGATACAATAACAAGTAATGAGGTGAAGAAGAAAAATTTACTTGCGCTTTAGTGATATAATAATATAAAATAATATAATAAAATTAACAAATTATGTAAAATAGATGAGAAATGGCATTTAATTATATAATTACATATTTAATTAAATATATATAAATAAAAATACGCAGGGAGAAGGAATCTCGCATAGAAAGACTACTCTCGAACGAGTATCAACGAATTTGGTGGCGGGAAAAGCTGGCTTGGGACAAGACGATTATTGCTAAGAAAGTCGAGAGCAAAAAAATATTACTTCGCAAAGTAAGCGATTATTAGAAAATAGCGGGTGGTGCAATTATTGAAGTTTGTGTTTTGTAGTTGATTAAGAAAAAGGTACCGACGTGCGTAACCGTAAAATATTTAACGAGAGCGGAGCGTTTGAAAAATAAAGGGAAAGAAAAGCTTGAAAAGCAGTCTAGCAAGAATCTTAAAAACGAAGCGGCGTTTTTTGCGAGGCGTAAACTTGAAAAACGCGAGGAAATGAAATTAGATAAGCACGAAGAGAAGAAATTGGAAAGCCCGGGGAAGGCGAAAGCCAACGATAGTAACGAAGTGAAATCAGAGAAGCGGGAGGAAACGAAATCAAAGAATCGCGAGGAAACTACGAGCACCGAAAGATCCGAAAAGAATCAATCGGAACGCGAGAATGCGAAGTCGGAACGAATCGAGAAAGCGATATCAGAGGCAGGCGAAGAACCGAAATCGAAGGAATACGCGGAGACGAAATCGGAAAAATGCAAAGAGACGGAATTAAAAAACAATAAATAATTGTGTTTTACTATTTTTCATCTCTAACAGAATAGCTTTCTTAAATAAAAATATCTTCAAGTAAAAAGTTGAAGATACATTTATTAATTATTAAAGTACAAATTTAAAAAATAAAAATTTAGCTGTTTTCAATTGTTTATTACAATTTTTTATTCTTATTCGATAAATTCTGTGGTGCTGTACATAAATCTCATTATTCATATATTGCATTATATATTTTTCATTATTTTTTAAGTTTATCGAGGTTATTAATTTCTTAAATTGCAACGATACTCGTGCTACCATCTAAAGTTACATTCCGAAACTGCTGTTAGGGAGAAGGAAAAATAAGCGAAACAGCTGACAAGTAAAACGTCTCCGCCAGAGTTACATCTACACGAAAGCTAGTTCCGACGGTTCCGAATATAATAAAAATAAAATAAAACAAAATATGGCAAGATAAAAAGAGAATTAATTAAATAATAACACGCCGGAGGGTGTAACGCAACTCGACTCTGATTAACTCTGACGTTCGATTTTAACCTTTAATGAAAATTCAGTCACTTCTGACGTACTTGCTTTCTGATCTCTCACGAAGTAGGATCACTTTGTGATCTGTTGTGATCTTTCAAAATTGGTTTATAGATATATGTATTCTCCAATTTAAAAATGAGTGAAATAATAAGTTGGGAAGATATTGAAAATGATCGTAAGTTGAAAATTTTATATCTGTCAAATAAACAAATTTGTATTATATATATATTTATACAGTAACAAAATGTGTTTCAATTTTAGAATTCTTTAAACAGCTGCTGGATGCTGACTTGAAAAAAACTGATGTTGTTGAGCCACTGTTATCAGTGGCTCAACAATTGAATAAACTAGGACAAGGTAAAAATTTTTATTACCGTATTTTAATCCATTTTAAATATAAAACAGTAACTGCTTGTAGCTATTGAGGTACTGAATGCTGAGCTGCAAAAACAAGTACTAGCAAATCATGAAGATTTACTATCTCAAGCAACATGGGTAGAAAAACTGGAAGGAGTGCTTTTTATAATGCAGTCTCATATACAAGTAAATTAAAAAAAAATCAATATTAATTTAAATATAAAAAGCCACAATAATAATTTTTTTTAATGTAATAATGTTTATTTTAGAGTCTTTTGTCAGCAGTAGAGCGATTACGCGGCAAAATTATCGATCCATTTAATAGAATTGAAATGCAAACAATTGTATTGTCACGGCTTCACGAAACCTCTGACCTTCTTAGAAGAGTCTCTAGAATGCAACATTTATCAAAACGTTTAAATTCTCAAATGAGTAGCATTACTCAAGGTCCAGATATCATTAAAGCTGCCAATAGTTTACATGAGCTTGGTATACATATAATTTTCTATTTCTTTTTTATCATATAATCTTGTATATTTATGTTATGTGTGAATTTTATATATACAGAACAGTTAATGGCAGATACAGATCTAAACGGCTTAGATGTAATCGCAGATGACCAGCAGGCTATAAAGACTCAAAGAGCTACTGTACAAAGAATAGCTACCCATACATTAACTCAAGGCTTACAAACAATGGATAGAACAAAGGTGTTGTATAATAATTTTTTTTAAGTTAATAATATTTTATATAATAATTTTTAAGTTCATATTTTTTAAGTTAATTTTTTAAGTTAATAATATTTAATTTAAATCTATAATAAAAATAATATTACCAATTTTATTTTATTAATATATACATATATACAGGTGAGCACCGCTGTACAAGTCTTTCAAAACTTGGGAATAATAAACAACGCCGTGAACACAATTATAGAATCTACCTTAGCTGAAATAGATAAAATTTCTATGGAATCATTAGACGTATCTTTAGTAACGAATCAGGACTTTGGAAAACGTGGAGCACCTGGCAGAGCTACAATTCCATCTCCTGGAACGTCTGGGAATGTACGCACGAAAATTTGGGACAATCTTGAACATCTTTTCCAAGATACTTTGTATGCGCATTGTCTGCAAGTAAGTAGGTAGTAGCTTAGCACTACGATGTTTGAATGCGTAAGAAAAAAAAAGTGGTTGACCTCTCGGTTATTTTATATTTAGATTGAATTGCTGCAAAGAGTATTGTTAGAGCACCATATGCAAGAGTTTCACGATTTATCAGAGAAATTTTGGGATAAAGTAAACGTTCTTCTTGCAAAAGTTTTGATTGAACGCGCTCAAGGTAAATTATAAATATATATATATCAGATATATACATCGAATTTTGTATATACAAATATTTCAATGAAGAATCTTGCAGGATCATCATTTGTGAAACAAGCTCTGGAAGGAGAATATCCAAAATTTTTAAGAATATTTTTGGACTTAAGCAAACGCTTAAAAGAGAGATCTCACAGTATCGGGATTTACGGTATTGAGTAAGTACATCTTGTATAAAATTAACGTACTCACGAAGTTTCATATTAATATTAATGTATACGTTTTTAGCCGTAATGTTTTATTGCCATTTGAAAATGCATATTTATCACGTTCGGTATCTCGACTTCTGGATCCAGTTCACAATATGTTTTCTGGAGAAGGTTTGCCGACGCATGACGAAATCGACAGTCTCATACGTATGATTACAAAGTAAGTTTTGCATGTTTTTTTGTACAGGTGTTTTATTTAATGCAGAAAATTTATAGCGAAAATATATTTCGCGTCTAGTGAATTGAGCGTATCTTTGGTGGATGATGGACTCGCAACTGTTGTGTCACGTAATGTTGGGAAAGCAATAAGATTGTTCTGTTTAAAATGTGAACAAAGTGTGGTGACTGGTGGTGAGGCAAGCCAAGTAATCGATTCCCCAACTGCTGGCCAGCAAACGAATGTTACCCTCGCGAATCTTCTTCATTATCTTTCTAGCCAAACAAATCGCGTGATAGCTAATTTAGCGGGAGGTTTACCCTCTGAAGGAAGCGTTGTTATTACTACAGCGCTTAAAGAAACGGACGAATTAACGAAGAACTTGCTCGCACCATTGTTAATTTCTATCAGCGATGCAATAGAAAGTATAATTTTAACAATGCATGACGACCCCGAATTTAGAGAGTAAGTTGTGTTCTTTTTAATTTTTATCTGTTAATCTTATCGGATTATAATAAATTAACATTTTGTTTATAGCTCAAGTAGCCCTTTGGGAAAGGAAGTCGGCTGTTCTCTTTACATGCGTGAATTACAAGGCTTTATTTTGCGATCCGTGAATACATTTTTATTACCGTACAAAAATCAAATGGTTGTTGCTGAAAGGTAAATTACTTTCGTTTCTTTTTTGTTGTTTGTTATTTATTTATTATAAATTAATAAATTATAAATATCATTAAAGTTGTAAAGCTGTCGCGTCAAGATGTATAGAACTATTTGTGCGTCATGCTTGCTTGCTGAGACCTCTGACTGATTTTGGAAAAGCAAAACTTTTGATAGATTTCGCTCAGGTATATTATTTTACTGTAGACTTAATGTTTCGATTACAAGCATATAAAACTGAAAAAAAAAATTTAGGTGGAAGTAGCTGTGACACCGTTATGCCGCGGTGGGCAAATGGGTTTGCTAGAGCAACAACAATATAGAACTCTGCGAGCACTAAAAACTTTACTTCTTCTCAGTCCCGAAGAAATAGTGGACAAAATATTAGAAGGACAAGGAGAGAGTAGCATATCACCGTCTCTTATTCTGTTGCATTTATTTTCTGGCGCACCGCCTGAATTAGCGTCACCGCATCAAGTAAATTGCTTAAATATTATTTTAGTCTTATCTTAACTGCTATTCAAATAATAATTGGTACATGGTACTTTAATTTAAAAAAAAATTAATTAATTTTATATTTATTGTACAGAGTGCAGGTTGGTCTGTAGGTCGATTATCTCAGTGGATGGATAATCATCCGAACGAAAGAGATAGATTAGCATTATGCAGTGGACCATTAGAACGCTATCAATTGACAGTCCGTCAACAAAATATTCCATCGTTTCATCCTCTCTTTCCACAGATGATGAAATTAGCTAACTTGAGGGAACATTCAAGTCAATAATATTGTGTATTAAATAACATTTTAGTAAAAAGTTGATTTCTTAATACAAACAAATTTTTACAAATATATACGAGTGGCACTGAATTTTATATAAATGTAATTATGTATATGTATGTTGTATACTTATTAATTTTATGCAGCAATATTTAAATTTACTTGAAAAAAAATTATAGTTATTCGATTAAAAATGAAATACTGAAAGTAATCGAATGTTATATATATATTACTTAATTTTTAAATGTGTATTTTTTGCTTGGCTAGTATTGCAGACAGTCCTCCCATGAAAAATGCAGTACTTATTATTGTAATAGTCCAACTAAAGTTCTTCTTAGAATTAATCCAAGTTGCTGGTACACCGATATTATTTTCCTTATCAATCTAAAATATAAAAGCACAATTTACTTAGTGATAAAGATGTATTATTTAATTTTCATATTGGTTTTATAATACGATACCTGTTTAGCTAACATTTTAATTTGTATCATTTCACTTTTTAATAGTTTTAAAGTATTTTGCGTTTTTCTCAGTTCTTCCTCGTATTCAATTCTTTTTATAGGTGACAAAACTATATTTTCGCTTGCAGCTTTCAATAAATTATTTTTAATATACTGAAAACTAGATGCTATTACACTAATCTGCTTTTTGGCATTCGTTAATGATATTACGCCATCATAAATTCTGTAATCATCCACAAAATTATTAATATTATTTTATATATATCTATCAAAAAGATATATTAAAATATAAAACGTACGTATATGAATCTTTTTTTTTTTTAATATTGCCAAAACTATCTAATCGCCACTTTCTGTTGTGAAATTTTTCAAGACCTTTTAGAAATTGATGTCTATGAACACTGATATCGATTCCTAAACGAAAAAGATCATCTTCTGTCAATTGTAAAAACGTTTTAATATCCATTCCTTGAAATAAAATACTGTATTTTTCCAAGCCCATTCCATACAGTATCACCGATATATCATAATCTAAAACTTCTTTTTCTACAGGATACCAATTTGGAAATAAATCTCTCCAAGTTGTTGTTTCAATTTTTAAACAAGTCATCTCTTTTTCATCTTCATCGCCTAATAAAGCAGATATCTAAAAGTCGAAAAAATATTTTTGATCCAAAATAAAAAATTTAACGATAAAATACAAAATAAAATAATTACTTCTGTAAATCCTTTTGTATTTGCAATATCTTTTGCAGATAAATTGTATACATCTGTCAAAGAAGTATTTGCGTTATGAATCAAAAGAATTTTGACATTATCAGGTTTATTAGCTGCAGCAGCATACCTCAATGCCTACAATAAAACTAAAAAATTATACAATAAAAATTTTAATGTTTAATAACATTAAACACTTACAGTTCTTCCATCACTGTCACAAGCATCAATATTTTGTACATATTTTATAAGTTCCTTGACAAAGTCTGCATCTTGGTGCATACATGCATACATTAAAGCTGTTTCCCTATAAAAATAATAACCTTAATATTAGATAGTGATTTTTTTTAAATTAATTTTACCTTCGTTTACTTGTAGCATTTGCATCAGCTTTTGCTTCTATTAGATAATTAAGGCATTCCAGAGATTTTTTTGTTGTTCCTTTTAGTGAATTACATAGGGCCATGAGAGGTGTAAATCCATCTACACAATTTAACAATTATAAAAATCTTGCACAATACTCCAAATAATAAAATGAATAAAATAGCATTGATTTTCACCTCTATGTTTATTTGGGTTTGCACCATGTACCAAAAGATATTCTACCAATTCTGGTTCTACAAATGAAGCTGCATACAGTAACAAAGTCCATCCAGTATATAGGTACTTGTCAACATCATTTTCTATATTATATTTTACATAAAAATATTTAGAATAACAATCTCTGTTTAATAGCATGCTTTACATAAAAAAATAGAGCAAAAGAAAGAGGATGTTATTTTTATTCTGCAATCAATAAATAAATCAAGTAACATAAAATTATACTAATTATGCACAAAGGAGAAGAAAGAATGTTGAATTAAGAAATAATATAAATACAGCAATACGGTGATGTTTACGTTCGAGGTGTTCTCGTATCGGTTCTAACTGTCCCAGGGTGCAGGCTTTCACCAAATTATCTTCGTAGTTACGTTCTTTATTAGACGCTTCGAAATCGACGACTGTCGTTTCCTTCTTTGTCGAGTCCGTTCTAGGAGTATAATTACTTTTTTTGGCAGGGGGTTTTGTCTAAAGTTAAAGAAATGGAATAAAGAAAACGACGCTATTGTAGTAAACAAAAATTGAAGCGTGCCTCTATATCGTAATTGTACCTCCTCGACAGGGTAGAAAACATCGTCGTAACACTCGTCATCGTCGTCGTCATCGTCAGACATGCCAGCAGGCATCAGACACTTGTACTTAGACATCCTTGAAACGGTTGAGATGTTAAAAAGATTCTCAGCGTCGATTCAATGAAAAAACACCGGGTCTGTATATCGTTTAGCAGCGCTTCGTATAATTAAGTCGAACCGTTACGTTGCTCTGTACACGCGTGCACGTTGCGCACGCTCGGCAGATAGCCCAACTCGGAATCGCGGCTTCCATGCGTATAGATATAGAGGCTCGGAATGACGTCAAATGACGCTCGGAATCTTGAATTTTCTACGTATGTGTGCTGTACACGCACCCATAAATCGCGTAAACCTGTTGACGATATGCACACCTCCTTTATCTCCACCAAGCCACTCTAAACTCCGCCTGATTCCGTAACGATGATGTCAAGATTACTGCTTTTTTTTCTTTACGAGAAATAAAAAACAAAAGAATTAAAATTCTAACAATGTAACAGTAATACGTATTGTATACTTTTTTGCATTACTTTAATATAAAAAAAATCTATTGAAAAAAATACAATAATCTTCTATAAAATAATAATAAAAATTATTTTAACCTAGACGAAATTAGTAGAACAAGACTCAATAAAAAAAAAAAAAAAAAAAAAGATATACAAAATAAAAATGTTTAATTCAAAATTTTTTATTTACATATCATGTAAATAGCACAAGGCATGTATTTAATATTCAGGTTTTTTTAAAGTTATCGGCAGATATAATATAATATAATGGACGTCAGTAAATTTTAAATGCATATTCATACTGAATGAAATACTTTTATACGTAAATCACTATATGTTTTTCGTTATTCACTATTATAGCGACGATATAAAAATTATAGATTTAAACTGATTACTGAATATATTATGTGATAGCGTTAAATCAATAATTTGGCATTACTGTGAAATATGTAGCATATCTATACGTATATTAATAGAAAATTCAAAACTTAAACTATGCGATTATAATTGTAATCATGATTTCCAAAAATTTGGGTTTTGTTGCAACCGCCTTTCAAAAGTTTCGTACCAGCCTTGTAATGTAGATAGAGGCACAAAGTTCTCAGTAGGATTCGGCGTCATTTGTGCTTGCGTTACCGTGAAACTAGTTACATAATTCACAAAGCTTGTTAGCATCTTTTGTACAAATTCCATAAAAGAGTTGGTTGTGCTTGCAGTAACTGCTGTTACTTGCTGCTCGATTATTGCCAGTGGTTCAACTGACACCCCGATTTGCGCAAAGTGTGATATTTTGCCAATTCCAAAAATTCCTAAATTGCTATTTTCAAACTCATGATTTTTCTTTAGATTCAATATTTTAAAGATAGCCGATGGTTTAGAATTGGAAATATATCCAAGAAATTGCCAGTTTGGTGGTGCATTTGGATCCGGCCAACTAAAGTATACTGTAAATAATAATCAATAGGGATAATTTAATATTTATTATACTTTTCATATTTTAAATACAAAAGATCTTCATTATTTTTTTTAATCTTACCTGCACCTCCTGTGCCATCTGGGAAAGAAATAGTACCGGTAAGAAACACTACTATATGGTTTATATTATCAGCATCAGGTATAGTAATTAGAAATTGATTTTCACCAACTTGTTGAAAGTCAGTTTGAACCTAAAAGGCAAAATTTACAATTATATAATATTACATATATATATAAAAAAAAATTATAAAATTATACATATTATAATTATAGGTTAACTAACCTAAAACAGCTTTAATAGTTGTTATCGTATAGTTAAATATATTATAAACAGTTTACTTTTACATCTTTCTTTTATATATGTTAAAATTAATTTTAATTCAATTAAAACAGAAATAATGCCATCGATTAACAAATACAAGAGTCTAATAAAGCTCAATACTTACGAATCGTCCAGCTACGATTATACCAAGCATTTTTTTCAGACGTAGACGTTATCTAGATTATTATATTTAGTTTATCACAAAGAATACCAAGATAATGCATTAAAAATTAAATTGCGGTAACTATGTATTTTATATTACAGTAGGACTAATCGTTTTCACTGTATATACGTAATTACAGACAGAATTCTTTGCAACACTTATTTTTGAAATGAGTTTTGCAAAATCTAAGTGTGTCTATTGAGTTTAATTGAAATTCTAAATGAAATGTGACATGTATCGAAAATGTTGAGCAATCGTGTGAGTATATATGTACTACTACATGTGCAAGGCAGCGTATATCCACCCATATTACCCGACGAAAGACAGTATTCTATTTCTCAGGGTGATAAACTTGACCAGGTCATGTATTCGTCGGTCCATTTTGTCGGACATGTTGATTGGCTGCTAGGTTGGAAGCCCTTCCGAGGAGTTTTCACCGGATGCGCGCGGATCTTTTATTTTTTATTATCCGCGGTCATTTCGCTGTGTGTACTGTGTACACTGTACAGTCTCGGCTGCTAGTTTCAAAAGTTTTGCCCTTTCCAGACCGAGTGGGTGGATTTTTCTCACCTTCTCACCACCCTCACCACCCTTTTCTAACCTTCGCCCGTAGGACGCGGTTTATCACCGAGTTTGTCGACCGCGTCAGCATTGACCGTCGTCATGTTTGATCAGCTGCGACGCGCCTCCGGAGCGCAGTCGATTTTGCTCCTGTCGTTAATGGTGACTGCGGCCGCGTGATAACACGACCGATTTGTTTCGCTCGGTCGCCCCCCTTTTTGCTGCACTTTTCTGTGCGGAAACGTCACCTCGAGATGAAGTAAATAACAGCCGGTTTATTTCGAAAGCAAAAAAAAAGCATTAGTAAAGTGTAAACAGCGGTAAAAACGGATCCAACAGATTTATAGACGCCTCTGCGTTTTGACGGGAGGAAACGGAAAGAAGATAAAATTGCGAGATCTGGGAGAACAGTTGTGGGCAAAGGGGGGAAGTAATGTAGGAGGTGCAATTAGAAGGTTGGCGGTGAGCCGTCATTCTCGGCAGGGTACAGTCATCTTTCTTGGCTCGTCGCTCGCGGCGCACGCGAGTGTACGCGAGCGCGCAAATGTCAGACAGCTCGTGACGGTGGCTGGCGAGAAGTGGGAATGTGACCGGGCGCAGCCTCTCGGCGAAGTTTGAATATCTTACGGCGACCGGGACACGTCTCCGGCAGCGCGCATTGCTCCACAATGGAGAACCGCCAGGTACGAAGAGACGAGCCGTGTTTGCTTAGTCAACTCTTGCTATGATTCATTCTGTTATTGAGAGCGTGCGAGAACCTTTGTTTCTTCGCGCTCGAGTCTCTCGCGTTTTAATTTCTTAATCTCTTTTATTTGCTTGCAGGTGAGAGCTCTGTACGACTTTACAGGCGAATCGGGAACGGCGGAGTTGTCCATCACTGCCGGCGAACTTTTGACTGTCATACGGGACAACGTAGGAGATGGCTGGTGCGAGGGATTCAATCAAACTGGACAGTCGGGACTATTCCCAGCGGCATATGTTCAAATGATTGACCAAGCCGCACCGTCCTCCAGTACGTGCAATTACTTTTATTTAGAAGAATATACAAGTACATTTTAAGTGTTATTTACTTATCTATCATTGTTACATGTTAATATGATGTGATCATTTGATAAAAGATAAGCTACTTGGAAAATTACACAATTTTATTATCTATATAATTTGATGGTATATGTGTACACGTAGATACTATGACATCTTCTCAACAAAGTTCAGGAGATTATTGGGATGATGACTGGGACGATGATTCCGAAGTTGGACAAACTCAAGCTTACGTTCCACCCACGCAGCAACAACAGCCGCAAATCATATCGCTGTCGCAGCAAAATAACACTGGAGACTACAGTGATCAAGTGTCGATGCATACTATACATTCTGTGATACCAGAGAGACCTATACCCAATGTACCAAAGAAAAACAATACATTTTCCACATTGATCAAGTCGGGAGAAGATAGCTTTCTGTTGGGCGTCAAAATGGTGACTGTGCCTGAAAGTGAAAAAGTCTTTATAGAAGAAGGTGAGGGTGGTCGATGTACATGGATGCCTACTGGGGAACTTTACAATTGCGTCGTTACATCGCCGAAGAAGGAATCTAAGCTGAAGGGTCTCAAAAGTTTTATCGTCTATCAATTGACTCCCACGGTAAATAGAAATTACATTTTTATCCATGTCTATTATTTGAACACTTATCTTAAATACTGATATTTATATTGCAGTTTAATAATATACAAGTCTCAAGAAGATATAAGCATTTTGATTGGTTGCACGAACGCTTAGAGGAGAAGTATTGTTTCATCCCAATTCCGCCTTTGCCTGATAAGCAGATATCCGGACGCTACGAAGACGCGTTTATCGAACATCGGCGTACGCAGCTACAGGAATTTGTGGACTATGTCTGTCGACATCCAGTGCTATCGCGCAGTCGTGTCTGGGAGCACTTTATCACCTGCACGGACGAGAAGCGATGGAAAGCGGGAAAACGACAGGCGGAAAAAGATGAATTGCTGGGTGTGAATTACTTCAATGCCATTCAGTGTTCAGATACGCCGATGGACGTTATAAAAATGGAGATCCAAACCGATGCCTTCAGTAGATTTATCAGTGGTCTAGATCCGGCAGTAAAAAACTTTATGGCTATGGCGGTTGATCAAGCGAAGAAACACCAAGTTCTATACAAAAGGGAATTTCAAAAGATTAGCCAGTCCTTCACGTCGCTCAGCCATGCTTTGGAAGCAGACGACAACGGTCGCGGAAGGCTAACGCGCGCATTGAAAGCGACTGGCGATGCTTACAACGATATTGGCAGGCTGTACGAGGAACAACCAAAATTCGATTGGGAGCCGTTATCTGATAAGTTTCACATTTATCGCGGTATTATTAGCAATTTTCCTGACGTCACCAGCATTCATAAGGTATTTCGTAACATCGCAACATGCATTAATTAATGTTATCTAAACAGATTAATTTTTAATGTCTTTTTTTTTTTTTTTACAGAGCGCCATGCAAAAACGAAGGGATTGTGAACGACTGGTCAGCGAGCATAAAATGGAACCACAGCAATTACGCGAGCTCTCCCATCGAACTGATGTGATAGCTCGCGCGCTGATCGCTGAGGAGACCCATTTCCAAACGGAGCGAGAAGTGCATATAAATAAGGCCGTAAAAACACATCTAACAGAACAGATCGCCTTTTATCAAAAAATAGTTGATAAACTACAAGAGGCGTTAAATACTTTCGACGAATGATACTCGCAATTTCCACGATCTGCCTAATTAATAATAATGCGGTCATTCTAAAGCCGAATAGTAGTTAACGAAAAAAAAAAAAAAAAGAAAAAAATATATATATAGCGATGAAATAAGTATATAAAATTCAACGAATCGCGTATATACATTAGATAGATACATTTTTTACTTAAATCGGTGCAGTCGGAATTAAACTAAACAACGGTTGATATCAAAACGGCCGTGTATACAACCGTTCACAGTTTTGTGAAGTGATTAAATTTATGATTCGGTGTATAACTGGAAAATTGAGGTAAATCATACAACGATAATTGATTATGAAAAATTGTAATAATATATTTTGCATCGATATTAATGTTTTGTTTTCAGCACTTTAATGTCTCTGAAATTAATTATTCCTCGATGAGAGAATCTCTCGCATGCAATGCTAATGCGTGAATCAATTTTCGTAATAAATTCTGAATGAAGGGGCGTTAAATCGCCATTATATTATCATGTGTTTTATATGTACAGATTTGAATTATACAGGGTCTACAACTTGACTATAATAATATAAAATTCAATCATCTTAGTGAAATATTATGTATTATTGCAACGTGAATTGTTATGCATGTAATAATATTTGGTAATTAGAAATATTGGCTGTATTTCCGAAAAACTGTTACCTCTGACTTTCTCAAAATTGCAAAGAAATTTACGTATTTTGATGTACTAATAACAAAAATGATAGTTGTTTTTAGCGTAAATTTGATTTTGAGGATAATGGCTTTTCGGAAGTTTATCCAAAGTATTGGTATCTGTGCTGTGCGACATTAAAAGTTAATATCCGAATTTTTGTTAACCGATTTTACGAAGCTAATAGTTGAATAATTGCAGCACACGAGATTGCTCGTGATATTTTGCATTGACGCACGTGTAATTATTTAAATAAAATCCTTATATAAGAAAGCGTGTGAAAGCGATTTTTTTTTTCAGGAGTGCCGAAAAATATCGCGCGATAGTGTTTAGTAAATTTCGATAGTAAAATCACGGTCGGGGTGTTCGCGAGTGACTTGTGCGCGGCGCGGAAGGATGACTCGACACGTTCCATCTGAGAGGAGGAGCAGGCTCAGGATGGGCATCCTGCATCGGCGGAGCAACTTTTAGGTGAATATACATTTTTTTAAATAAAATATTAAATAAAAACTTTTACTTTTTTTTAAATCAATTTTATGAACCAATTTACATGTCTACAATAATATATTTTATTTTATGTTACAGCCACCGGCAAAAAACAACTCCGCTGAAGCTCATGCAGATTGGTAAGTCGTTTGATTTTTTTTCGTAGCTTGCAATTGGGTTTCTTGAACCGATAACACGTCGTCGACTATAGATTACTCAATTATCTCGCATGCAATGTCTGTATAAAGTAGTCTAAAGGCAATCGTTTTTTTATGTATGTTTAACAAAGTATATTATTTGAGTGATTGTAAATGATACAACTAATTTTTTTTTATCATAAAGTACACATAGATAAAATTAACAAAGTATAAAACATGCAACATTCTTGTTATTGCATTTAAATAAAATGTACAAATAACAGAGCTTATATATGTTTAAACAAAGACACCAAAAATCAATTTTTATAAACGATATCGTTTAATGATAAAAAATAATCATATCTTCTTTTGGAAAGTTCTAATAAATAGCTATCGAGTCAAGAATTAAATATTATTTATTATTTTATCACATTCTCAATTAACTACCATATAAACAATGTTCGCACCGCTTCCTATCATTGCCACGCCTTCTTAAATTCAATTAAATTTCATTAACAAAATATTTCTTGGTGTATCAGCGAGAACTTATCGCTTCTAATGTGATTAATGCGGTATATTATTTGTACAAATGTAAGTCCACGAATGAAATTTAATCGCTTCGATCGTCATTAAACGAAAAAAGGAAATCATTGTGCTTGCTAATGGCGAGTATACACGCGTGAAAGACTAAAGTCGTATAAAGAAGTTCCAGATTCACTCGTAGCTATTGTCCCTCAAAATTTATTGGTGGTGGAAATAGCAGTCTTTCTAAAGTACTTGACGTGTGTATTGCGACATTCCTCCCCCTTTTCTAATCATAAAAAAGCAGTTCGTACAAAAAATAGCGCTCTGTTTTGTGCAACCGCATGATCACGTATAATCGTCAATCAAAGAAGGATAAACAAAAAGTAAATTGCACATTTAATGCGCCGTTCGCTGTAGTACTTATTTTTACCTCTCAAAATATGTATACAATATCGATCGTTAATCTTTCGTAAGGCCAATCGTTCTTCACAAAAGGAATAGTTTGCTTTACTTCCGTCGGAAAGAATCGGTAACGGAATGTAACACTTTAAAAAAAGAACACTCTTTTAAATAACATTTAAAATAGGATTTACTTTCTCTCTCTCTCTCTCACACACACACACTCTCTTGCGTTATCTCTCGTCTTCTCAAATACATTCTTTGTCAGACGTAGGCCGCAATATGTAAAGAACATATGCTATATTACAAAGATAAGCTTTCAAGTCGCAGAGCCCGATAGGACAGTTGAGATGCGTAACATCGCCGGTTCGAGCATAACAAAAAGATAACAAGCTGCCGTCGTCCAACATCACCAAAAGGACGTCGTAAACATTGGCACATTTTAATCTATTTTATTTTTACTCTGATGATTATTCTCTTCACGGTACCCGAGCTCACGGTGGCAATGGCCACGCGTAAATCGTCTCGGTTATCAATATTCATTACAGTATAGAGTTGTTTTTTTTTTTCTGTACTTTGTAACTTCTCTGCGATAATAAGAATACGGCGAGACTCGTCTCCTTCGTGAGACGAATAAACTCTCCGTGTATTTACGTTTTTTTCCTAGCTTAATGATCGCAAGCCTTGTACAATGAGAAAAATACAGATTAGGAAGATATTAGGGTGTACAGCGTAAACGTACCGCGTTACATGCACGGTGCGACGCTTTCTAATCGTAAATAATATTTGAAATATCGGTAATGATACGCACGCAGATGCCAAAGGGTCCGATAGAGAGAACCTCGAGGGAGACCTTTGGCATCGTCCTGCACATTACATTATTTCTATCGTTTTCTTCTCGCTCTCACTTTATGCGCACAGCAGTCAAATTGGCCTTTACATTTTTTTTTTTTTTTTTTTTTTTTTTCTATAGATGAAATTTCACTAACAATTCATTCTCCTCACTACTTAGAATCAGCTTATCTTTACATCACATTTACAGTATTCCTGCCGATATGTGTTTGTTCACGTGGCACGGTACTTTGAATACAAGCTAAAGCTCCTTATTTCTGGAGTTCACTTTTTTTTTTCTTTTTTTTTTCTACTTTTCTTTAGAATTTTTATCGCAGAGCCATCACAACGCGCGTTTATTAGCATATAACAAATGTTTTCTAGCGAATCTCTCTTATTAGATGACATGATGTTGATTACACGCAAAGCACTTTAATAATGGAATCAAAGAAACGTAAGGAATGTTTGTTACTCAAACGATTGTAAGTCTGCGCGGCTAAAATAATATCTCTACTGAATTACTATATTAATAAGAGAAATACGTATGGCGCGTGTACAGTTTTCAATTTCTCACACATACTAAAGTGTACAAATTGCTATGCGTAGATCTCTTATAAGTAACGTCGACCTGAGCACTGCAAATATCTGCGAGTTCCCGATGAAAGAAATTTTGTCTCGCGCAACGCAACGAATTATTCGAACACGTTTTTGTGACAAGCACCTATGACAGTTTCTACTAATGGCACGTATGGTAATGTACCATCATCATGTCATCCAAGGCACTTCAGAAGTCAATTTACACAATGAAAGACACCAATAATAGTTCGGTGAGTTAGCTGTACCCGTGGGTACTCGGAAAAGCGTATAATTAACGGTAATTAGCGGAAATCATAAACGTCATTCACTTTGCGTTGCATTGCATTACCAGTAAACTTATTCTACGGCCGTGAATTAATGTCCATTATTATTGAATTATTTAGGACTGCGATCGAGAACACTACAAAGTGATGTTCTCCAACGCATCCCTAAAACGATGATCGCATCGGTCGCACACGTTCTTCTCTCTCTATAATTCTCTATAATATCCTTTTACATTGAGAAGTGCCCGATGTACGGACGGATGCCTAATATGATAATGCCGAGAGATTATTATATATCTTAATTCGAAGAGAAAGAGAGAATACACTGCAACAACAGAGATGCCCGCTCGGTAAAGTGCAATTAGCTTCTTTTTCTTTTCTTTCGTTTTTCTCTTTTCGGTGTTCGATTTTACAACGAGAGCCACGCACTCAAGTTTTCTACTTCCAGCTAATTATAAAAGACAGAAATCGCTAGTCGGTCTCTGAACTTATTCATGGATATGTCTCGCAAAAGATAGCTCAGTTTCGCGATTAAATAGGGTGGTTTTATATGGCTTAGCTTCGGCACCAGTTTATCAAATGTAATTATGATATTCATTCCAACAAACAATCGCACGTATTTTCACAACGAAGCACGCGTTCAAAATACTTATACATATTTTGATTAAGGCGTGATCTTTATACAAGCTTCGTGCATTAACTTTGATAACGATGTAATACCACGAAACTTTTTTCTAAACTCGAATCACAATTATACAGGGTATCCGCAATCAAATAAAGGTAATTTTAATAAGAGTAGGTAGGGCCTTTGGAGACAAATAGAAAAGTCTTCGGTTCTACCAGTCTTGATATGGTAAAATTATCATTGCAAAAAGTTCATTTTTTTTTTTTTTTGCATTTTTACTGACGTGATGTAAAAATAATAAAGATAACAAGTCAAACGTTATTAAGTAACTTTTTTTCTCACTGACTTACGTAAGAGACTAATGTTCGCACTGTATATAAATCGATACTAGGAATAAATTGCACTTTCGAGCCGATTTCTTGCGTTTCAGCAAAGATAAAATGATACAAGCGTACATAATAATTACTTGGATTTCCATTGTCTGTCTAGCGTGCCTACATTGTACAATATTTTATATATGTGGCATGTTCCAATATTTAAAAAATAATATATTATCTTTTCTTTATATTTTTAATTAAAATTTGATTGTAAAAAGTATATATACGTGAAATATATCCTGATACAAAATATATTCACCCAATCAAAACATAAAATAATATAGTAATGTCTTTAATTATATATAGAAATAATTAAAATTGTGTTAAAACGAGAACTTTACAGAATTGTTCCTCATGTCTATATCTTAAAATCAGGCACACGAGATGGTCTATGTGAGTTTAGATGCGCATTTGTGCATTTAGTATGTACACCTTACATTTTGTAGAAATAGAAGTATAGTAGTGCAATATATATTAATGTTAGCAGAATAATGTACATATACGTCTTCAAGCTAGTTTAGCGGATCCTATTTAAGGTCCCATATTAATATAATATCACTACGTATATGTTAAAAGAGAGAGAAATATACATATAGGATACAGTATTACAGTAAAATAGCATATTGTACAAATCTTTGCTGTGTAAGCATTTACATAAGCGGGGGCATGTTTAAGTTATATATATATATATATATATATATATATATATATATATATATATATATATATATATATATATATATATATACAGGTTGCCTGGTTCGTGGGATCACTCCCGAAAACTGTGAGTAGGTAATAATAATTCAAAACGAAAAGTCATGTACAATTTTTTTAAAAATTTGTTACGAATTTTACAAATGTATACTTGACTTTTCGTCTTGAATTATTATTACCTACCCACAGTTTTCGAGAGTGACACCATAAACTAAACACTGTACATATACAACAGAAACACATATACAGAAAATAAGATTAAAGAAAAGAGAGAAAAAACAGATCTGGCTACGTCTCTGTGCATTAAGCGACCATTCGATATCGTCTGCGTTTTGGTTGTAGTAATCTTTTTTGCGGACTGTCGATTCAAAAGTAAATTCGATTCGATTTCTGTAAGTAGATAGGGAAATGTTCTCTGTCGTATCGAAGTTTGTTATGGTGTGCGAGGATCAAATTACGTAGGAACCATAGTATGGAATCATATTCATTTGTATCTAACAGGTCTCTATGCTGCACAGAATTGTATCAAACAGCTGCGCTACTTATTACACCAAATTTTATAAAATATAAAAACTTGTCGTTGTACTGTTCGCGTAATGCATTTATACATATATTCATATGTAATGCATGCATTTATACATATATAAAATGAAAATGTATATATATATATATATATATATATATTTTTTTTTTATTTTATATATGTATATATAGAACGGATTCGATCTAACAAAGTGCGCAGGCATAAATGCCGGACACAATCTTTAAGTCTTATCTCTAAAGATGTAACTGCCGATCCTGTCAGATCGATGTGAAACGTATTTTGCAAACAGCTACGAGCTATTGCTTATACATGTATAACATAGGAAATATCGTAAATCATAAGAATAAAGCCTGCAAATGTAACTATTATAGAAGATACAAATCGTATTGGATCGCATGGACCAGCCAAAGCGAATTGCAGTTTACGCTTTCCAATGATAACTGTGTTTCTGCGTGTGTATGTGTGGATGTACGTATCACTAGCGCGAAGTTATTGGCTCTAATCTAAGCCCGTTACTCTCATAACTTGAAAGTGACGGCTACATCTGGTACGTTACCCTTCGCGTAAGCGAGATCATTCTAACGGTGTCTAGGCTTAGCTCTTCTTATGTTTCCGTTGCTTCCTAAATTGCGACACATCGTCGAGAAAGAGAGCGGTGCGTGTATTGCCCCACAGCTTGAAGCGTTTGTTGCGCATGTATAGCGGCGGCGCGAGTAGTCGGCGGGAGTGATTGGAATGAAGTGAGAAGTGAGATTCTTAAACATCGGGCTTGACACAGTGAGCAGCAACTCGAGTATCTGCTTCAATTACTGAGATTGCTCGAGGGCAGCGACGGCGACGGTCCCAGCGGTCCCGTGTGCTGGTTGTAGTTGACCTGCGATTGCTCTGGATATTGCGTAGAGTTGCTGCCGGAGGAGCCGATCGAACCTGTACCTTCTTGCTGCTGGCTGCTGTTTAGCGCTAACCGTTGCATCTGACGTATGACCGTAGCTGCATGGTATGCTTGCTGTAACCATGATATAAAAATAGATTTCTCATAAGCAAAGATTCGGAAAACTAACAAGTATCCTAAGCATCTAATAACACTAACCTTCCATTTTGACTTGGCAAAGTTCTTTTTAAGTTGTTCGGATACAGTACTGTGGATATTTTTATTGCTAGCCGCGTTGCCGGAAATCCTGAAAGCATTAAGATTATATTATATCATGTTCATAATTTATTAAATGAATTGTTAACAATACTTATATTATAACGTATATACATATATGTATAGTATTTTATAAACAAGTTATTCTTGTGATATCCGTGCAACTTTGCTAGTGTAGTATTGCATGTTTGCAAAGTAATTTGTCTATTATTAACTTTTATGTAATTTTTATTTTATTATAAACGAAATTCTAAAGATTATTACCAGGGATGTGCAAGAGCTTGTTTGCACGTGTAACGTTCCTCGACATTGACGCACATCAGCTTTCCAATAAAATCCTTTGCAGAAGCACTGATATCATCCCAGTATGGTGAATCAAATTCAAATTCACCTGCAATAATTTAATTAGCTCTTTGTTTACAATAAGTAATAATTTTTATTTAATTTTTTATAATAACTATAATAAAATTGCGTAGAGTATGCAATTTTATAAATTTAATTAGTTTATTATTTATCAAATGCAATTATCGTTCCTAAAAGTAAGGACTAAACCGTATTAATACTGCATCAAGTTTTATTGCATGCGCAAACTACTATCTAAAAATTCATCACATTTACCTCTCAAAATTTGTGCGAACAAATTGGCATCATTTTCGTCGTAGAACGGAGGGTATCCGCACAAAAGAATGTACGAGATGACCCCTATACTCCACACATCTACTGCTTTACCGTATGGTTTCTGCGCCAGAACTTCGGGTGCTATGAAACATTCAAATAAGCGTTTGATCAACGATGCTTGAAATCTGTTTCTATTTTTTTTCTTTATTCCCATTATTGACTAAAAAAAGCTTACCAACGTATCCCGGCGTGCCACAAGCGGTTGCCATAATCCCAGAATCTTCCATTTTCGATAGACCAAAATCACTGATCATAATTTTGCTATCCTCGTCCGGGCTATAATAGAGAAGATTTTCTGGTTTGAGATCTCTGTGAACGACACCCTGTTCATGCATGTAGTCTACCGCCTCGAGCACTTGTCTAATTAGACCAGATGCGTCTTTTTCTGTATACGATCCCTTCTCGACTATCCTGTCGAATAATTCTCCACCGGTGACTCTAATATAATTTAAATTTATTTTTTTCAGTACAATGTTTGAAATATTATTATATAAAAGAAGAATCCAAAAATACGCATTACTCACAATTCCATGACTAAGTAGACTTTGTGTTTGTCCTCGAATGTCTCCAACAATTGAACAATATTGGGATGAGTTAGCCTGGAATAACGTAACATTTTCTCTTTTTAATTTAAATATATTATGCACACAGCAAGAAATATAACGATAACTTAATTAAAAATTATTTTATATGACGTATGTTAGAATAATCTTCATTTTCAAATAAATTTTATTGTATTGTAAAAAAAAAAAAAAAAAATTAATTTTAAAATCTAAAACAAAAATTAATTTAATCTGTATCTTAAACAATCAATATCCCGAAATTTAATTTAATGATAAAAATATCGTTTACTAATATTGGCAACTTTAATTAAAAAAATAAGATTACTGCCTTTAAGATATTTAAAAAAAATTAGATTTTTCGTTATTCGAGACACAGATAAAAAACTGTACAACGTTTTTCAAAATGTACAGAATTTGAGTAACTTATATATGTATATATTCACGTGCGCTCAATGTTATAAATTATAATAATTAATTTTGTACATTTTACATAGATGTATAATTAACAATCTTGGAAAAATAATAAATATGTAATAAACTCAGAATGATAAATAACATTAAATAATAATGCAAAATTAACTCTAATGTTAACTGTAACTGCGTATATATACCTATAAAACATGCTTTAATATTTAATAAAATTATATCTTATATTTGGCACATTAATTGTTAATTACAGACAATCACATCCACGTAGAGAAAAAAAGAACTATTTACAAAATATTATTAAATAGCAACAAAGCAATATCTACTAAATATGTACAAGGATTTTTAACATATCTAAGATTGTTAATTAACTATTGCAACATATTATGTAAATAAAAACTGTTGCCACGTTAACGTGGTAATTTAGCGTCTAATGAATATAAAGTATAAAAGAAAAGAAGCTTCTCTCTAAATCGCAATTATCTCATAATAACTCTGGCCAACAACAGCCGTTACTCAACTTAGTTTATCGCATATTGTTTTCTCTCAAAAGCTCGAACGTACACTTCATTATCTCTTGTACATATTTTACGTTATATTACCTTGAAAAAATGTGCTCATTAAACAGCTAGCTCGCTAAGGTACGAGCTTCTGTACGCAACTGATCAAATCTGTCGCATATTGAATCACTAAAAACACTAAGAACAGCATCAAGTCGTATGAGTCAGCACGTGGATATGTGCAAGTCTTTTTTAAAAATGATATATATATATATATATACTATATATATGAGCGTGAAGTATTTATGTTATTATATAAGGCAGCTTTTCTTCCTCGTAAAACGCGACGCGATTATCTTAATTTATATGCAACAATCTACTTATGACTTCTGTTAAATATCTGCTAATGAATAAACAAATAGTAACAAAGGTGCGTATAATATCTTTTATAACAGCTTGCAGTTAAATTTACTCCAAAAATTAAATATTTTTTTATGCATAAAGCGGTAATTAATTAAAGTAAGTAAAAATAGGATAATATAGTTTAAAAAATAAAAAATAAAAAAATAAAATACGTCAGCCACTTGTTCAGTAAACGACAAAATGAATGGAAATGTGAGATATTTTTTTAAATTTGTTCTACGCAATTAGTTGTATAACCAAAACTATTCTACAAATAAACTTTTGGTAAAAATTTACAATGTAATTTTTTAAATAACAGTAATTAATCAATATTTATACATAAAATGTATATGTAATTACTTACAACATTTAAAACTTTTCGTTTCTTAAATAAACTCAATTTTATGATACGTAAAATAACACAGTTTTGGATTAACATCCAAGTATTAAAATGTATAATCTTTACCTTATAAATTTTAAATTGTAAAACCTTTCTCTTTTATATATTTTATATTTTTGTATGTAATTTTCATATTGTGAATGCATAAACAAAGTACGTATTATAGCATGTGCACATAAAATTTATAAGCATAATTAAAATAAATGTGCAGATTTCTGCATGCTTTGCTATATAATAAACGTTTCTGATAAATTACTTGTCATGCTGTCATAACGTGATTAATATCTTGTTATCAATGTCAATATAAACGTACTGTCGCTTCATTCAAGAAGGACATCTTTATCTAAATACTTCTGATACTACAAAACGATTTACTCTCCTGATTCTTATCGCGTGAAATTAGATTCCGCTCTGCGATTAAAGCAGTATTATCTAACGGCTGTCGTCAAATTTATCATTAATTCACACCGTGGTCTCACTTAATCATTCACTTTTACGACGTGATTGTACAAGCTCACACAGAAATTGCATATGCAGTTGAACAAAAGAAAGCACTTGCATGTCCCATTTTCACCTTTGAATAATCTTACGCGAAGAAGAAAATTCGCCAGGAATGCCTTGTTCGATATTAACACAACATTAATACGAGCTAAAATTAGTATCCTGACAGAGGTGCTTTGTAACAACGTTTGCCTTTTTCATGTAAAATTATTCCCGGGAGATACTTATGGAAAACATGCAAATTCTTTTTTTTTTTTTTTTTAAATATATTTTTTATTTATTTATTTGCCGTAGATCCTCGCTTAACGAAAAGTGGCAAGTACAAGGATACCAAAACTGTGTTGAATACTACGTCGTGATAAACGTGCACAGATCGTGCACAGATTTTGTGTTTATAATATATATATATATATATATATATATATATATATATATATATATATATATATATATATTTAACAATACAATAATCTGAAATGTAAAAATGTATGGCATATTGTCGAGTGATACAGAATATATTGAGAGCGGATAGGTAGCTGGTGCCCATACTCTGGGGCCCGCACTTACCATCTCTTTTCGCCACTATTATCCGACGTGAGCGATCCGCCACCACTCTGTGGTGTCGCACTTTCACTGAACCTACGAAGTATAATAAAAATACCATACACAATTACATAATATTACATCAGGAGCAGCTGATCGCTTACGATCGCGCGAGGTTTCTCTGACTCGATATACTCTTTTACCATTGGAAGCTTCGTTCTCTCCCATGATGTAGTGATAAGAGATGGATTTGTGTAATATTAATTGATGTATACCCACAAACACGGTGCAGCGGAGTTAGTGTTGCATTTGTCGCGAAAGGCAGGTGACAGCGGTATAAAAATAGAACGTATCTTTACCTTCGACACACCTATTATCAATGTGCGCGATCGATGTTATTGAATTTCCACGTATGCATGCAGTGTTTTGTCTTTTCGCCAAAAATTCGAATTTTAATATGCCTATTTAGAATATAAATTAAACTGTTTTTTTTTTTTTTTTTTTTTTTCTACACAAGTTTCACATTCATTATATTCAAGAGAAAACATCAACCTTGCCGTAGTTATAATGTATGCATGTTTTGTGGCTTTGCGATGTTGGTACGTTCAACATGATGTATAGAGCGAGTTTTCAATTATAAAACTTGGAGCATTATGAGTGTATGTTATATACACATATGATATATGTATGATGCAGCACCTTGTACTCGTTTAGTGTTGATCAGTAAATGATAACGTAACGATACAGGATTCTTAAGCATTGATCCTTTTTTGTAATTACTGGTATTTCTTTTAGCACGTCTCGATTTAACTGATATCTGTATATAAGTCTTAATAAAATAGGATAGAGCGACTGAAAGAGATTCAAGTGCTCATAAACATCGACAAATAACACGTATCTAATCGACGCTATATAAGATATTATTAATTAATACACGTATCCAGAAGAATGAGAAATTACGACGGAAGATTTCTGCGTCATGTCTGAGATATGTTTAACATGATCGAAACAATATATGTATACGAATTACGAGGCACATTATTTGCATACACATCAAAGATAATCGAAGAACAGACGACAGCCATCAGAGCTCACTTCCCAAATGCCATAGCGTTCCTCGGAAATAAAAAAAGATCTTTTCAAAAATATGTTATGTGAGCTGAGCTACAACACCATAATAACATTGTGTAAGTGAAAAAGCACAATGATTGAACAGCTTATAGATTAACCATTATACCCCCTGTACCCACACGATCAATGTATATGAATAGCTGGACAATAGCTCTCAAAATAATTTCGAGAAAGCAAATGTTTAACATTCGATGACACCTTTTAGCTTTAACACTTGCGATGCCATGATATAATATAAATCTATTTGATACTCAAAGCTACAAGGAGGACATAATATTAAAAAAAAACAATAAATGATTTTTACTAAAGTAAAAAATGTTTAGGAAAAAGAAGCATGCGTATATCGAGATTGATTGTAGCGATAATAGAATTGGTACTTAAATTGCTTAATTCAATCAGTTTTTCAAATACCTAAATATCAAGGGGCAAACTATATACCACAAACAAGAAGTTTACAGTACTGGCAAGTAAAATGTTTATCTACCGAATATACATATGTTCCACCTTTTAGAATTGCTTTATGCTCCTACCTTCGTAAAACTTTGATTTCGTTTTCTAACGAATCTTCTTTGCCCTTTAGCGCCTTTTTGTCAATGATCTTCACAGCAAACATTTGACCCGGCTTCTCTTTACTCTCCGCCAGCCTCACTTCAGAGAATGCTCCTCTAAACAAAGAAAAATACGATATTTAAGTGCAATCCGTCAAAAGTAATTTCACTCATATATATATATCTATCATATATTGAGCTCGACGCTTCGAATGTAATGACGCGCGTGAATTAGGATTTCTTAAAAAAAAAAAAAACGCGCGCAAGGTTTCTTCTAGTATAAATAAATGAAAGAAATTAAAAGACGTCTGTTAAACCTTTAGGTTAAAATATATTACGTGTCCGGAAGTTCGCGTGCTTCTTCAATTCATTCTCTGGTTAATTAGCTTCTTCTTATTCAAAATTAATTTCCAGCAATTTCCTGATTTTTATTTAAGCTTATCTGCAATAAAGAGTTACGTAAAAGTTCAATTGAGAGAAAAATATTTTTCATTCGATATCGAAGCAAAACGAGATTCTTCTCATCTCTTTTTTTTAACCAGACCTTGAATCGTTAATTAAATCCATTTTTTAAGGCCACTGAAATCCGGCGTTTTCGTTCAAAACCTATACCCACAAAGCAATTGAGAAAGTTGCGGTTAACAGGACATGCAGTGGTCCATCGAAACATTCTGCAATCATACGCGTCGTACGAAGAATTTTGTTGGATTTAGGGCGATCATCTCGGGAAATTGCGCGAGATTCATGCTCATATCGCGTTTCTTCAACCGGGCGAAAGAAAAATAATACGACGCGAAAAGATAAATGCATGTGTGGAAACTGTAATATCGCGCGTGAATTTCAAACGATCTCATTTTCGTCGAACACGTTTCTCGCGGTCGTTATACATCCTGCAAATTAAAACTGGAATTGTCTCTCCCCTCGTTTTTACGCCCTCCGTTACGAAAAGTCGTCTCATGCCCATTTACAGCGTTATAAAAAATGGAAAAAAAAAAAACTTTTTTTTTCGTTTCTCAGCATTCTTTCACGTTCTCGATTCGGTCGCTCAGTTATATAACTGTTCTCTCACGACCGATTCGCTACATGTAGAAATTGGGATGTCAACGCATATGCGACGCGTGGCGGGCGCGAAAGCGTTTGAAGCTGAACGCTTAATCGATCTTGCGAAAGATGTAACGCGCAAATATAATACACGCGTCGTCTCATGTTATCGTTGCATTGTCGCGCGAAAACGAATATGTGATTCTTTAGAAGCGTAACAAGAGTGGAAATAATATAACCGGCTATACATTATATAACTTGGAATCTCATCGGGAGATTTATCATTAAATATAAACATGCGCACACGAAAACGGACAGTGGTTTATCTTTATCGGAAATGCAAGAATATGGAAGAAAATATCGCAACTTATTTATTCGTCATGACGTTTGACATGTATGTACATACACATACACACGCACACGCGCGCGCGCGCGCGATATCTGTTGAACGTGGATTCTAGTAATGACATGTTTTTCAAAGTAAAACGCAAGATTGAGATCGCAGTGTCATTAGCTCTTTAATAAGCGTAAATGGCGATCAAGTCGGAAATTTGATATCCGTTTAAGCACTATATCAAATTAATCAACGAAGGGAGCAAGTGTTTTTTTTTTTTTTTTTTTATATCTGTAATCGTTTAATCTACTAAATTTCTGCTGGACAATTATTAAATACCGCGGTACGATAATCGATCAGGCAATTAAATTCTCGCTCAATGAGCCACTTAGTAATTTACTACAAAAGAGAAACATGTGTTAGAAACATGCTTTCTCGGGGTTTTATCTCGCGAGGGCATCGACGGAAAAGGCAAGAAAGGCTGTATGTTAAGCGGACAGAGACGTGAGACTTACGTTCCCAGCAAGTCTTTCAAAATGTATTTGTCCTCGACGGAAGGCGATCGGTCATCCTTCCCGTCCTTCTTGATCTTCTTCGTGTCCTTCTTGCCAAAGAGCGGCATCTTGCCTCGTACAACACACAACGTATATCTCGGTGCGCAATCCCCGTATCTGTCACAAACGGCACAAAACTGTATCGAGATAGGAAATATCTTATCGCGTTCGATACGCAATGTAACTCACATTTTTCGCTCTGCCGTGCGTTGACGCAGTCTGTCGTAGCAGGGTCCGCGCGACTCCGAGAAAGCGTGTACTCCCGATCGGCGATCAGGACAGCCGATGATCACGACTTGTCGTTGTCCTCCGGCGCACTGGGAGGAATTACCGTCGTCGCCGAAGCCGCCGCCGCCGTCGCCACCGCTGCGTCGCCCGCGTCAGACGCACCGCCGAATCGTCATTCTTTAAGCGACCGGGGTGGGCAATCGTGAACCCACGACCTTTTGGATCGCGGTGGATCACTCCGCGATAAAAACCACTCCAGCCCGCTGCCGCGACTTTTCCTACCGGCTGAAGTTGCCGCGCGTTCTTTTTCACGGGCCAGCCAATTCGCGGATCCGCAGCTATACTTCCCGTCGTTCGTTGAGATTCTCGTTGACTAGATCGCCGCCGTTTGCTTCCTTTGCTGCGTCACTATTCGCCCGCGGGGATTCGTGCACGCTTCTCTGTATCGAGCTCAGGGTCGTGGCCTGTCGTGGCCTCGCCAAACAGCTCCGCGTATCTCACCTCACCTCGCCCCGTCTCGCCTCGTCTCGCCTCGCCACACGTCAGCAGACGCAATGTGTGATGCCGATGGCCAAACTCCGAACTCCGAATTGCTATCGAAGACCTCGCGCGGCGACAATGCGAAACTTAGGTGTCAAGCTTACCACGCTGAGAAATAAAATATCAAGCGGAAAAAGGGTAAAACTCGCTGCGTTTCTGAACGCAGCTATGGTTGGACTGTCGATGGTGCAAAAGGTGCGAGGCAGCACTCGCACTCTTTCTTTTTTTTCCATACCTCGTGTGGCTCGTGTCTTGTTACTGTAGGGGCTCGCGCTTTAAGGTTAAGTTACTTCATTTTGCCGACACCGTCACCCACGTTCTCAACGATTGATGATTCGACTCACGTGTCGCGGTCGCCGTGAGGATGCTTAATCTCCTGAAGACACGGGCCACCTCCATGCAGAATGCATGTATCGTGTCAATGCGGCCAGTCACCCAGTATCAGACGCGACTCTGCTCGTTTTGTAACTATCACCACTTGAGTCCACCTCACTGTACGTGAATATGTTTTTTTTAAGAAACCTTATCGCGAATAATTGCGAGTAACGTGTGCTTATTTTGCGAGCCTAATGTCTTTTTGCTCTATAGCTTGTCTTTTTGTAACTTTTCTTTTTTCTCTAATGCAAGAGTTGGAAGAAAGACTACACTCCATCAGTTGTGCAGTTCATTCCGATTTGTTTTCATAAAAATTGAATAAAATACTAAATTGTTCTTGCTTTTACTTACCTGTTTTGTATATTTTCAGCAGCAAGGTATATAGGGATACGCTGTTATGTGACTGATACAGTTGAAATGCAAGCCCCTTTATTGAAAAAAAAGGGTAAGAGGCGGGCCAAGAAATATGCAGAGTTGTTGGAAGGTATGCCAGATATTATTCTAAAAAAAGTAACATATTTAGTATTAAAAAATAAGTAATTAAATAATTTATTAATTTTTATTTTAATGTTATCACTTTAGTCACCATTCAGAATACTAACAACAAAAAAGTAATGGCACACAAATTAAATTCTGCTCAAGTATCTTTCTTGATTGGTCAACCTAATATTGCACTGGATAAACTGGACAAAATTTCTAATTTTTATCTTGACAAGAAGGCAATTACAACGCAAGCAAAGGACACCAATAAAAAAACTAGAATTGAAAAGGATTTGATTGTTGTGGTAAAACAATTAAGTTTTATGATGTATATACTTTATAAACTTTGAAAACATGGTTGAAGTTAGATTATTAAGAATTAAGCTAGAGTTAAGTTATGTAAGAATTAGTTCTTGATGGAGATATTTAAGTATTGATTTATTAATAATGTAATTTAAATATAATGTTGCATTAACAATTAACTTATTAATTTTAGGATGGTAAAGTGGACGATACACATTATACCGTACTTAAGGAATCTGATGAACAATTGGATGCGTCCAAAGTTGTAGAAAATTTAAAAGAATCTGGTATAAACGATTGTACAGCGTTAATTAAAGAATCTTTCTTTTTGGATATGCTGCAAAATGGAAACAAGGACAAGGATATAGATCAGGATAACATGCCGTAAGCGTAATTATAATTTGATCATAATCTTTTTGAGAGACTTTATGTTATACCTTACTTTTCAGTATGCAGACATTGAAACACGATGTACCTTCAAATTTGCATTCTATAATTCCCTTTAAAATAAATGAAACGGACCATTCTGAGAACCTTTCCGATTACAATCTGGTTTCTCAATTATCAGCTCATATGGACGTTTATATACAAAATAATATGCCACAAAAAGCGTTCAAGTTATTAATGTTAAACAAAAATTATCTCAAGCACAGCAAAGTTTCTGTTGCTTTGCTTTATAACTTGCTTTTGAAAAATCATGTCTCCAATATGCATGGGGAAAAGGCATTCGAGATTTACAAAATAATGAAAATGAATTCTGTCCAGCCAAATTCCCAAACATATGCTCTAATGTTAGAGATAATCGGAAAAATGAAAAATCGGGAGAAACAAGCAGGTAAACATAAATTATCTATATTATTTTTAGACATATTAAATATATGTGAAAAAAAAAAGATTTTTAAGTGATAAACTTTAAACAAAATTTAAAGCAAATATTTTTACAATTTAAATATGATTTTTTTTTTTTTTTAATAGAGAGTGCAGTAGAAATAATGGAAGAAATGAAATGCAGTGGTGTTTCTTTCGATGAAATAATGAACATGCAGATGAACACGACGCAACGTAATAGTATTTTTCGTTGCATGAAATTATTAAATTCGCAGTATCATGTGCAGCATAGAAACACTGACATCACGTACGACTGCAATTTATTAAAAGATTTAACAACGAATAACAATAATCAAAGTCCGGCGAAAGGAGTAGTAACTATAAGCGAGCTACAGGATTTGATGGATATACAAGTTAATATAGAAAAGCAGTCTAAAGTTGACATAAAAAGTGTCGTATTGTTTTCCGGAGACGACAATGTTAGACAGCAAGCTATGAAACGGATTGTGGAATGGAGAGAAATCTGGAAATTATCTATAACCGAGGCTTTTGAGAGAAATTTGACTTACTTGAAACAGAAGGAAACAAAGATGAAGACCGATTTAAAGATACTGTATCCATTTTTACAAGTGTTACCCAAAGAGGATTATGTCAATGCGATTCTGAATGAAATAGACCAACTGATTAAAATCTCCGAAGGATACAGCACTACTATGACACATCTTTATTTAACGCTAGGATTGCACATTTATAAAAAATATGAGTTTCGCCGTAAGATGAAAGACGGTATTATAGATAATTCAATTCAAATATATAAAAAGTATTTGGAATGGTATATAAAGACAGATTCTGCTGATCATAGTAGTAGTAATGGGCGCATCAAGTGGCAACAACTCGTTCAGAAAGCTACAAAGGCTGGTATTTGCTGTGAAATGACAATACCAGAATGGTCTCATAATACTATGACAAATATTGGCAAATTTCTATACAACGTAATCGTAAATGATGTGAAGATCCCGCATGTACCGAAACCTGGTGCACCCGAACGACAAATACCAGCATTCTACCTACTTTTCAGACTCCATTCTAACAAGTTTTTAATGGAGGAAATCAAGCCTCACCCTTATTTGCATAAATTGTATAAAGATTCGCATCCAGAGACGTTATCTTTCGACGCGATTATTTTGCCAACGTGCTCTCCACCACGTCCTTGGATCGACGTGAATACTGGCGGTTACCTGCTCTCCAAAGTGCCGTTCGTTCGCGATCCTTACATGAAACCGTCGCGTCTGTTAAGGAACACGCCGACGAAACAACTGTATCCAGAGTTTGACTGTTTGAACCAACTCGGTTCAATCCCGTGGAGAATCAATGCCTCTATACTGGATATTATGATTAAGATTTTCAGAGAAGGAGGCTCGAAGGAGCTGAATGTACCTCAACCGTCCACAGTGGTTCCATCTTCGTCAGATGTAAAAGCGAATCAAACTGAAAAGAACGATCGAGTGATAGCAAAGCTGTTGCTTCAACTCAAGCGTTCAAGAAACGAAATGCATGCATTGTGGTGCGACTGTCTCTACAAATTATCCATCGCTGATCACTTCAGGAATAAGATATTCTGGATGCCGCATAATTTAGACTTCAGGGGTAGAGCGTATCCGGTACCTCCTCATCTGACTCATCTTAGCTCAGACCTAGGCCGCGCGATTCTTATGTTCGCCCAGGGTAAACCTCTGGGTCCGCAAGGTCTAGATTGGTTGAAGATTCATACGATAAACATGACCGGTTTGAAGAAAAGAGAGCCGATAAATGAACGTTTAGCGTTTGCGAATGAAATATTGGACTTGATCGTGGACAGCGCGAGGAATCCCTTGACGGGAAAAATGTGGTGGATTAAAGCCGACGAGCCATGGCAAACTCTGGCGGCATGTAAAGAGATAGACAATGCTCTGCAATCTCCAAATGCTGAAGAATACATCTGTCGGCTGCCTATTCATCAAGATGGTAGCTGTAACGGCCTGCAGCATTACGCCGCACTTGGAAGAGATCAAATAGGAGCGAAAAGCGTAAATTTATATCCTTCGGACAGGCCGGAAGACGTGTACAGTGTCGTCGCTAATATGGTTGATGAATACAGGAAGGCTGACGCGGACGCCGGCAATGAAATTGCCAAGGCTTTAGAAGGACACGTCAGTAGGAAAGTCATGAAGCAGACTGTGATGACCACGGTATACGGCGTGACGAAATTTGGTGCCAAGTTGCAAATCGCCAGGCAGCTCAGCGATTTGAAAGACTTCGATCAGAAGTATATGTGGAGCGGTAGCATATATCTGGTTGATAAAACGTTCATGGCTCTCCAGAGCATGTTTACGAGCGCAAAAGAGATACAAAATTGGTTTACAGATTGCGCTCGGATTATCACAATCACGTGCAATCAGTACATACAATGGGTGACGCCGCTGGGCCTTCCGGTAGTGCAACCTTATTCCAAGCCCAGTAAATCAGTTAATCCGAAGACAAAGGTTTTTAGGTGAGTTCAGTAACGCTCGTATTTAAGCCCTTTATCATTTATTTCTTATATTTAATTTAATTTAATTAATAAAATAATAAATAAATATCGTTTAAGTTCGAATACCTTTAATTATTTATAATTAATTATTTATAGGAAGCTGGATACTATAAAGCAGAAGAACGCCTTTGCGCCGAACTTTATTCACTCATTGGATTCCTGCCACATGATGTTAACAAGCTTGCACTCCGAACAGGCGGGAATCACATTTATGTCGGTGCACGATTGTTTCTGGACGCATCCCTGCACAGTAGATATTATGAACAGAGTACGAATTATTATTTTTTTTTTTTTTTAATATACAAGTATAAAACAAATACTTTTTGATAAAAAATCTTAATGCACGTTCTCGCTTTTCAGATTTGTCGAGAACAGTTTATTGCGCTCCATAGCGAACCCATCCTTGAAGATTTGTCCAAATTCTTTTGCAAAAAATATATAAAACACGCTACAAATGACGGGAGGTAAGTTGTTAATGTTTCTTTTTAAAATCTTGAATATTTAAAACCTTTGCGGGTTTACGGTCCGCATATAAAATCAAAACCTGTAAAAGAAGAAGATGAAATTCTTGCGTCTTATTAACATTTTTTGTTTGAAATTTTAGGTTTATAAATTTGAAGAACAGTAATAGTTCGCTAGACATCTTTCACAAGGTGCCGGGGAAGGGTGATTTTGACATCAACACAATTTTGGCATCCAAATATTTCTTTAGTTAAAGTATTGTATATATTTATTATGAACAAACGAATAAATGTAAACTATTGTACGTAAAGCTTTAATATGTGAACTAGCTTTAAGATATAAGTAAGCTAAATACAATTTTATGTAAAGTAATTTCTAAAATAACATGTAAATAGTGCTTGCATCAATATTAATTTTTAAAATTTTATTTACAGATAGAATAATTTAAAAAAAAATAAAATAAAATTGAACTGATTGACGACGTCAGAATTTTTATCTGTAAATTTTTGGAGAAAATCCGCTACGAGTTGCTACTGTCGCTGCCAACAAATCGATGGATTAGTATCAATCGACAATAAATCAAACTGAAAAAACATTTTCAGTACACTGAAAATCAGATGTGGCATTTACTGGCGTACGTGACTTCCTTCTCTTTCGGCCGCCGAGTGCGGGGAGGTGTAGTCGGGTGCGCGATCAGTGATGGGAATCAGTGATGGGCTTAGAGCATATATTACTTAATAATAATATATTAATAATTAATATATGCTCTAAGGAATTGGGACGGAATTTTCGCGTATGCGCATTGAAAATGAATCTCGGTGTAGTAGTTACTACACTGAAATTTATTTTCAACGCGCATGTGCGAAAATTCCGTCCCGACTCCCATCACTGCGCGCGATCCTTTCCCCTCAGTCATCGGTGACCGCTGCTACGCGGTGTATCTACGCTCGCGCTTCGTGTGAGATTTGACTTAAGTACATCACGCCAAGATCACGTACTCCAGCCACTGTCGCAGCATCACGAACGTCATTCCTGAAGGTAAGTATACGTCTTATGTACGTATATATCTCTTGGAGATAGGATAAGTCTCTTTTAAAGACGCGAATAACGTCGCCTGTCGCGCTCGTTCACCGCAGCAGCTTCTCGTTGCTCTTATGTTGGACATATAATAATATGAAACGAAATACCTGGTATAATGCATGCTTTGATTATAGAAAAAAGAATGCATGTCTCTTGCAAAGTCTCAGTGTCGTTTTAATAAAAGGTTTATTCATCATGTAACGTTATACAATGTGCGTAGACGCTATTTGTGCAATTTAACACTTTTTTTCTTTTTTTTTTTTAATGTGTGCATGGCATAGGTCTTTGTCATATTAACGATTACAAGTTATGTATAAACTATCGAACTAATTTTTGCAGCTTATCTTTTTTAGTTTTTGTGCATTAAACAAATAACATATATATTAAATATAATACAGAATATTATTTTCTTTCAGCAATACATATAATGCTCTAACAATTTAAATAAATAAAGCACTAATCTCTTTGGTATGATAACAATAAAGAATGTAATCTTGAACTAAAAAAAAAAAATATTAATTGATACTTTGATTGATTAGTCTGTACAACATTACAATAAAGTTACCCTTAATAATCCTCTTTCTAAACTTTAAATTTTTTTTACTCTGATTTTGTGCTCAATTAGGAAGCAGTTTGTCATGGTATCATACGATTGTATTCTTATAGTTACGGTAATCATTACATGGATATTATGTATTTAAATAAAATTAATATGCAAAGCATATATGCATATCGTATTATCATTGGCTGCATACTCCTTCATGTTAAATGTATAAATTTGTAAAGAATCTCTCAATATCATCTTGTATTAAAAAAAAAAAAATAAGTTAACATACAAGACTATAGTCTCGTTGTTAACAAATGTGAATGATTTATATAAACATAAAACACATACAAATTGTTTTACCACTAAATCACAATGACTCTTAGTAATATTTAAATACCTATATGTCGCAATTCAATTACAACTATTCTTATAATTGCGTTATAAAAATTCAAATTTGTGAAATAAATTAAAATTAAATGTAACAAATAGATTGCAAAATGTTAATGGTTCTTATATTATATTTAATGCATATTATATTATTAATAACAAATCCGTTCAAAAAATGGTAAGTATAAAATGGAGTAAGAAGATTTTTAAAGTTTTTATTACGATTAAAGCTATATGTGTATACGTTTCATATCAAAATTTATAAAAAAATATCTTTTTTTTTTCATGAATATATATATGTTTAAAGTCATATTAAAATATTGAAATAAAATCTATGATTTAAAAAAAAAATAAAAAAAAAGGACGTTAGTGTAGTATGCTACACATTGTAGTGAATATTACAGCAACTATTGTTGATTGTAATAAAGCGATATTAAAATGTTCGATAAAAATTTGCTTATTTAGAATGTTAAAAATAAATTTCACAATTTTCATTCGTATATAAGCACGAATTTTCTTCTTACTTTGTATGTTTCTATCGATAATATTATAAAATCTTTCTGCATATATCATAAAGCTTTGCTACATATAAGAATAAAAATATAATAGATTATTATAGCATTCATATTAGGACGATGTTATAATCTGTGTCACATATATGCGCTATAAATTATAAAATATTACATTTTTTATATCCATTATCTATTTGGATTCTTTTGTCAATGGCATTGCTCGTTCAGTATAGATAAAACAATACCTTCTATTGCACAAGTGCATTTGGTAAGAATTTTGTTTTTTAGTAGCGTATACTTATTCGTTCATTCTAAACTGAAAGAAAGGCACAAAGAAATATATTAAAACGCTAACTCTATTAAATGGTAACTCTTCTAAAGATCAATGATACAAAAATCGATGAAACACGCTTCGATAAACGTAGATGGACGTGTTTTGTTCACAATACTCGGCAAAGTGGACAATGTCAGGGCGTCTACAGAGTTTTTACGTTATATTATATAGTCGCCGATTCTTCAACGGATAAAGTGTCATTGTTAGAGGCGAGTATATTCTTGTTCAAGTTATGAGTCGATCTCTTCGGTTTTGGTGGTGGTGTTGGTGGTTTAGAATGACCATCTACATCGTTGTCAGTTGGAGTCGGCAATTTGTTCTTTAATTGTCCCGAAGACTTATTGAGATTATTCAATGTAACTGTGCATCGATCAGTAGACAGCTCCTCCGGAAGATTACAATAATCGGCTTCGCGCATTTTTATTGGCAAAGGTGGTGGTGGATCGTCTTCAGATGCTGTGCTGTCAGTTGTACCGACGCTATCTCTATTTCCTTTTCCTAAACTACTGGATTCCAATCCGTTACTGATGCTTCTTAAATAATGAGATTGGCCAGACCAACGATTACTCATTCTTCTTTCTTTCTCAGCTTCTGATCTTAGAGGACGTTTTGGTGTTAGCTGCGTACAAAAGGGTATTTTAATTTATTACATATTAATTATTATATTTACTTTAAAGTTACGAGTAACGATTTATAAATTTTTACCTCTTGTCGAAGTTCGAACACATGTGCTGAATGTAAATTAGACAACGATGTGACAGACGACGCTGTCTGCTGAATTGAACTATGAGATATTTCGGTTGTGGTATACCACTGGCTGGTTGGTTGATCGATCTTTGTTATTGTGGCAGAATTACTTTTTCGTGAACTTCTACGTTTTGCGTCTTTCTTCTTCTTGTATGTTCCTTGTATGTTCGGATTTCCCAGTGCTTTTTGCAAAGAGGCCGTTGACAAGATATGCGAACGCATGGAGTTATTCCTATAGAAAAATGTAAAAATGTCCTTATCAATAAAAAAAAGGTAACTTTATGTGGCTAGATAGATAAAACAAAAAAAAAAGATAGATAGAAATCGATTACTAGCAATGTGCAACTCATATAAGAGAAGATAAGAGAAACATAATGTATATAATCGCGATGTCATTTGAGTTTTGCATCAGTCTCGTAACACAAGTGTATGTTTTTAATTACCTATCGCAGTTATTGTAGACTTAAGAAGTTTAGTAGAGATTGCCAGCTGAAGGAGATGCATATTCCAGGGATATTTATAAAAAAAATTATGAAAAATGCAAAATAAGATCATGCAGATAAAAAGTAGACGAATATAAAAGGTAAAAAAAATTTTTGTAATTATAAAAAACTAAGAATATACTTTTTGCATAACGTAAAGGAATACGCACTCTCAAAACAGCTTCTGTTACATACGTTTATAATGCAAACAGTATTATTAATGTTATTTACTCTTAAAATATGTGATGCTCCAAAACTATATAAATTAAATGAGTGCAATATATATAAATTAATTACGTTGTGTACAAGTTATCAAAAATAAACCAAGCAAAGTATTAAGCATTATGTATGGATGCAAATTGTAAAAGAAATGTACATAGAATAGTACTAAGTGCGAAGAAAGGATAATAAGGTATTATGTGAGAGTTTATCGGGTCCAACAGCAATATTCCTGAAATCATATTGCATTCTTTTCTGTCACGTGTATTGAACGATATTTTTATATTATTCTTCTTCTATTAATACAGAATGTATATTTTATAAATATTAAATTCGCGTAACCAACAAGTTTTAATTTAAATTGAATATTTATGTCACGTTTATGTCAACTTTAAGATACAAATGTATTACTTTAGATGCTTACGATTAATTATATTATATTTAATTAACTTAATTTAATCTACGAAAGTGCTTCGACTTCTAATTAGTGCTGGAGGTAAGTGAAACCCTGATATAAGTTTACCTTGGCAAATTGACGGTTTGAGCATTATTCAGAGTTGTGCTGTTGTTAAAATTGAACGATGTAAGCGACTTGAACGTTGCAACTTGGGACCTTGTAAGTGAGGATACCCTGTAGTGAGTTGCACAGCTGAACGGGATAATTACAAAGTAACTCTAACTATTTATACAGTATGTTTAGATCAACAATGGTGTTTCAATCTTGTACATTCTGTATAGCATACGCAATTATATTATTTTTATTTTTAGTTAGGTCTCGTAAGATAGCAGCGTTATTTTATCATTTAATACAAATAAAAATATTGCTATAAATAACAGAATTTAATAATGATGATCGCGATATAATTACGGCATGCTATGCAATGTAGTTATATTTGTGTTAGTTACAATATATGAATTTATTAATAAATTGTTAAACATGCTGTGTAAGAATGGACAGAAAAGCTTACTCTGAATTATTCATATTTGATTCGGACACACAGTAATTATCTCCTCTCGAAGTTGGTGGTCTTCTCATTGTTACGGTTTGCGTTAGGCTTTCAATTTGCAAGTCGCAGGTCTGTGTTTTAAAATAAATAATAAATTAAAAAATTCAACGCGAATACTGGCTTGATTATTATTTCGATAGATATTTAAATGATTAGAAATTTACCCGTTTTCCATATTTAGCTTCTACTTGAGTACGCATCGACGTAAAGCACTGCTCTAAACGTTGATGAAACGGTGCTAATTCGATGGGTGCTCGTGTTTTGTGTAACTGTAGACCAACACTGAGTAGAGGAATTTGCTCTGCAATAAGTCCTTCTAATTTAAGAAGATCTGAACTCTCTTCTGGATGATTATCTCTGTATTCCGCGTTGAGAAAAGCCTTTTCATAGTTATCGACGCCACCCATAACAGCTGGATCTAATATGCCGTTCAATTTCATGCTCAGAGGGTTTAATGGAAGACTGGGATCACTTCTGCGCAATAAAATAATCGCATAAAAGTATGAGGTTTTTATAAGATTATAACTTATTTTAGAAACAATAAAATTAATGTATGCATAAAAAGAAAAAATACAAACTTGTTAGCAATAATGAGGTCCCTCAGCGCCGTGTTCGTAGCTTCCATGGTTTCAATCGCATTTCTTAAGGGACTGACTAAGTATGTCTCGCTAGATGTCACAGGAAACCATCGAAGAATTCCCGGTAATGGGTAGCTTGTCACAAGTACTGTTCTTTCCAACCACAATGAAGCAAACTCGTTGCTAATGTTAGCGTTAGTATTTATTTCTTTTTCTTTCTCATTATATGTTGCAATCTCCTTTCTTGGAGCAGGTCTTGAAAATCTAAAGCGTTGGACATCGTTTACACGATGATATCTAAAAGCATAAAGATAATTATAATCACAGAAATGTAATAAGTTTTAACTTGAATATAATATTGAGTATAAACCTTAAAACTGCTTCCGCGGTAACTGGTTTACCACTCAGTCGATGCCTCTTTTCATCCATCAGTGGTTCTACCTTATTGATTTGTACGTACTGATGATATGATTCTAACATTTCTGTAGTAGGTGGAGACAATTTATTCATTTGTTCTGCATTTGGCAACTGATTCAATGTTCTTGTGCAAAAATCGCTAAGTCGTTCGTATTCTTTTCCTCGATAAACAAATACCTATATAACAAATATATTATTATCATTAAATAAAGAATAGAACAACAGATGAAATAAGACTAAAGATAACATGTAAATGTACCTTATTTTGAAGAAAAGCAGGATGTCCTTTGCCATAATACGCAACTCTGAAATATTCCGGTTCAGGTCTTAACTGTTTTACTATACAATCATAAAATTTTGCCATACGTCTTAATAATACAGATAGTTGCAAATAATCAAATGTTTCTTCTTCATATTGCGAAACTAGTTCCTTACAAACGGCAAGGGCGCACTCCCACATTCTCCCTTTATCAAAATAATCGATAATATCATTGTACAATGCTTCTTTCAATTCTCGATGTGTTTGACATAACGGATATCTATAAAAATAATACAATATTTTTATTATTCATTTTTTCTCTGTACTTTTGAAAAGCCATTACTTCCGATAGAACATAAAATTGAATTTCCACCAAAAAAAAACTATCATTTTCGTAATCAATGCGTAAAAAATACGCAAGTTTTTTGCAGTTAAAAAAAAAATCAGGAGTAATGGCTTTTCGGAAGTTTATCCCATTTTTCAATAAATTTGTTATTTAATTCCGAGTAATGATACTACCTGTGTGAAATTAATAATGGTGACAAAGGTTGATCACTCCATGCTAATAACTGACTGTGAAGCTTTAAAGAATAAGCTGCTTCTGTATAATTATCGCATTCTAGATGTAATTCACACAATTTATTTACGTATCTGTAAGAAAATTATTCAGATTTAAAAGATACGTAATTCAAATTTTTAAAGATATATTTAATTTATTTTTTTTACCTGATATACATTTCTTTTCTGTTAATTTCAGAATAGAATTCCAATAAATTTACAGTACAAAGCATACGATGTTCTTGGGATTCTGCGTGAATAATATCACGATATTGTAATAAGCGTTCCATAAGTCTAGCTATAGTGTCAACGAAACGTAAGCCTTGCTCTCTCATTGTAGAATGTTTCTCGCATAAAGAACTCATAACGTCCGACCAAAGCATACGAAACTGTTCATCGCCTCTACCTCCTTCGACCTATTAAAACAAATTCTTGATTAAGTAAATTTTCCATTAATGTAATTTTAATTTTTATTCCCATATTTTAAAATTAGTGTAAAAAATATTTATATAAATTACATACTAGAATGTCTAATTTTGCAATCATCTCGTTTTCATATTCCGTAAAATTAGCTTTGATATGAGCAGGATCACGTTTAGTATCCCCATATCCTTCCACTATACGCGAACTGTAGTACTCGCATTGCATCATATCGAAAAAAATAGGTATAGTAGCTTTTCTTAATTCAGTATCGGGTATTAATGCCATTTCCAGTACGGCACCAACTAAAGTAGGCACAAACAGTATTTTGTGTTGACCTAAGTTGAACCACATAGATCTAATTTCGAACACAGTTGCTCTATATTGCAGAAAAGCGAATTATATTATTATATTAATTTCATTCATATTGACACATTATTTATATAAACTAATTTTAATTTATTCAGCTGCACAATATTTATCAAGTGCAATTACATCTAAAATGTATCGATAAAAAATTATCTGTCGTAATATTTTAAATATTTTGTATATAAGCTTATAAAGGACGTACCTGCGCATATCTTTGTAACGATTAATAATACGATTTCGTTTCGCTGATGTAAATGTTTCCAACTGTAAGGCGGGCTGAGTCAAAAACGCAATAGCGCAGTGAAAAAAATTTGACCATGCTTGATGTTCAAACTCGGTAAAAAAATAATCTCTAATCGTTGCCGAGAAATATCTTAAGGAATTTAGAATAATGTTATTTTGAAGCATAATCATTTCGCACCAATCTCCTGGGAATACACTTCTAGATACCAAATCTTTAAAGACTAATAATATCTCCATAAGAAAGTCCAGTAAATCAATTTTGGTTCCAAAATGATTGATGTACACTTCATAATGATGTTGCGTCATTTGTCTGGAAATAATTTAAAGAAATAAAAGACATGTTTCAGTCGGTTTCTGTGGCCAAATTTTACGTTTGTTTTACATCTTTGAATATTATACATTTTTGAAAAATACCTGAATATTGCCAGCATCACGGATACTAAATTTCCAACTAATGGATTTTCTCTGTCCATTGATATAACTGTTTGTATAATAGTGCGTAAGGCTGTTAACATTATTTCCTTGACATCTGAAACTGTATTACCTACATCTTTTCTGAAAGTTAATTCCAGGATGTCAGATAATATTTTGACGCATAATTCCACCTATAATAACATAAAGAACAGACGTAAAAAGTAAGATGCTTTGTACATGTGTCAATTCTACCTATCTCTAGAAAATAAAAGTAGAAAAGATTATTACGTAGATACAATATAAATCTACATATTTAAATTAGTGTGTAATATGATATACAACTCTGCAATCTATACATCCACACGAAAAATTAATTTATGTAACGCGAATTGCCGGTGCTAAAATTGTAATGCGACATAACAGACATAAGTGCAAAGTATATCAAAGTTTTATGTTAATTTGTCTTGAACATGGTGCTATGAAAAACACATTATTTATTCTGCATTTATGATAAGTATTACCTCTTCAGAGTAGCCGCGGTGTTGGTTGAGCCGATGTCGATTTTCACCGAGCAGCCTGGCTACCTTCGCCACGCTCTTTCCAGGCGTACTCGATAGCCCCTTTAAACGCCATTAACCAAAACCAAACCGTACAAAGAAAAGACAAAAAAAAAAAAAGGAAATAAAACAACCCTTGTTAGTGAAGGAAAAAAAAACAATGCCATTTTTAAAAAACGTATACGACTACATTACTGAAAAATTTTCCCGACACCAATGTCAACATAGAATTGTAAAAAAAACATAGTATTCTTAAACGTAGAATTAAATCAATCAATATGAGGAGAACATTATTCGTAGTATTTGAAAAAAAAAAAGAAAAAAAAAAGATTAATTAGATAATACTCAATTACTTGTCTAATAATTTTTTGTGCCACATAAATTTTTCATATTAAATCGTTTTACGTTAAAATTTATCGCACAATGCAAATAAAATATTATAAACAACCTCACTGGACAAACACATGCAGCATCTCAAGTTTTAAGTCATGTTTCACATGCTTCATCAACAGTTAATGTAAAGGATGTCTTTTAATTAATACGATTGATAATTTTTATTATTTTTGAATTTTTCAAGACACATTTGCAGTTATTACTACTCTTATTTTAAACGAAAAATTTAACAATTAATTAATAAAATTTAATAAAGAGTTTGATTACAAAAAAAAAAAAAAAAAAAAAAAAACAAATTACAAATAATTAAAAAAATAAAATTAAAGAAACATTCTTTGTAAATGTTTGAAACAGATTTATAGAAAGATGCGTGGTGGAAATATCGCAGGCTGCACGGAAAGCACGAACAATAACATGTATCGCACGATGCATTAAACGATATAAAATCCACGTCAAAATAAATTTGGTTAAATTTAGTTATATGTAAATGTGTGATTAGAGCTCATTATAAAGTATTGTGAGAAAATATAAATATATGAACTTAATCATTTATCGTGAAATAAAGATGAGTAATGAACATTCCATTTCATTTTTAAACTGTAAGTTAGGAAATAGCATTAGAAAATAGCATATTTTGTGCTAATGTCTTACCTCCTCTTTGGCCTCCAATAAGTCTCTCACAAGTATAGTAATTCTTGGTAATAAAATCGCTCTACAGTCCACATTTAAGAAAACCGGACTGTGAACGATGTCATTTACAGTCATCATTTTTTGCTTGGTTAATCTACCTGTTGGTAGAGTCACGAGTAAATCTGTTAAAATTGTACTCAATTGTTTGCCGCTGTAAACTCTTAATAAATGAGGTATTGTCGTTGGTAGATACTTGAGACAGGCTCCTTGAACCAATAGAGTACCATCTGTTTCATGACTCATAAGATTTACGATAGATCGTAATAAATCGGTTAAAGTCTGTGAGAATTCTTCTTCATCCTGATTTAACCTTTAAAAAAAATTATTTAATTTATTATTATAATTAAACAATTTTAAAAACGTTTTATTTGCAATCGTGCAATAATTATTATACTGCATAAAAAAAAGAATTTGAATGTCACAACGAATAAGACATACTCAGTAAATAAAAGACGAGACTCAACAATAAATCTCATGCAATATTGCAGATTTTTCATTGTTTTAAGCAATAAATCTCGTTCTTGACTATCGCCGTTGCTGACGTTGTCTATACGCTTACGCAATACAGCAATTAATTTCTTATATGCCAGAGTTGCAGAAAAGCTTTCGGAAATATATAAATCTAACACTGGTTGAAAGTGTTGATACTTTCTATCAGAGACGAGTCCGATAATATATAAAAGGCACTCAAAAACCACGTCATCATAGACATCACTGTCCGAATTACTCATTAGGATGTTAAATAAAGCATCTAAAACATCCTAAAACGTAATGTTAATTTTAATACAATTTTCTTTCAGAGAAAAATTATTTTCCATCATGTATGTAACCTTTGACTTCGGTTAATCAAGTTTATTATACCTGCAGAAATTTCACTATTTCCTCTCCGTCAACCTTCATTAACGCGGCTAAAGATTCTTTTAAACCTGTATTGTGTGACGCCCAATTTAGTAACCCTAATAAGTCTACATTTTGGGTTAATTTAGTTGAGCAAATATTGGTTGCTATTAAAAAGCTATCTTTACTGCTTAATGTTAACGATCCTAAGCTTGGTTTTTTTTCCACATTTAATTCAGCCTAAAATATAGAAAAATAAAATAAAATACAAATAAAATACGTACCTTTTAAAAAATATATATCTTTTAATTAAATAAATAACTATATACCAATTCTCCACGCGTTGATGGTAATTTGAAATAAGAGATATCGCTCTCCTCGTATTTCTTCTGTTCTAATTTGTAAACCAATAATTCGTGCTGTACGTCTTGTAAAGTCGTTCCATTGCGTTGCATTAATCGAACATAACTTAAAGCGAATGGCTTTTCAGACTTATCTTTTGCTTCGTTAGAACTGCGATGCTTAAACGTAAACTTTAAGTGGGCTTGTTTAAATTCTTCTATAGGTATGGCAATCTTAAATGTTTCGCACCATCTAGGCTTGTCTTCGTGATAATAAATTACGCTACGGTATTCGTCAATTGGAGATGCACCACCACCTAATGTCATAACTCCAGGGATTGATATACCATGTTCGTTACATACTTTGACCTATTAAAAATTATTAATATACATTTATTAATTTTTTTATTATAATTATTTTTATTACAATTAAAAAAAAATTTACATTATTACTAACCGTTACTTCTACATTTTTATCTGTAGATTTGGAGCCTTTGCTAAATTCACCACTAATTAAAGTCAAATACAAATCATTGCGTACGTCACCGGGCAAAATAACTTCTGGAAATCCCATTTTACGCGCGATAGCAACATTACCGAGTACCAAATGTGGATTTTCATCACGTACCTTTTAATAAATATTCAAATGAATTGTAAAATATAATTTCCCATTCACAGCATAATTACGATTTTATCGAATATAATTTAATTTGATTAAAATTTACTTGTTTTGGATCGCCCCTCAATAATTTTAAGCTAGTCCATAATCCTTGCCCACCTGTGACATTAGCAATATTACCATTGACGTGTTTCTGGATATTTGTTTCTTTCTGTGCAATAATCCTACGTAACGTGCCATCAAGACTATCTTTCTCACAACATCTGAAAGAAAGGTAAGAAACCAACAAAAACAAGCCTACCTCAATTATGTAACAGAATTCTCATAACACTGGATACTTTAGTTATTATTAAATCTCATAAAGTTAATTTAAAATATACACTTACTGTACAAAAGGTATAAAATGATGTTGCTCAACATCACCTTCAAGTTTGCCAGTAATAAATAAGGTAATATCCATCGCGGCTACTCCAAATGGTCTTCTCATATTTTCTGTGTTTTTAGATTTGCCTTGATTAGCTTGTGTAACACTCGACCGACGATGATCTGGTTCTTTGGCTTCCATACCACCTATTCTAATTACATAACAGGCCAAATAAACTTTGTCTCTTGTCAAATCTCTGGAACCAAGATCCGTGAATAATACTCTAAGATTGTGCAACTGATCAATGTCCTTTGCAAGTCCCTCTTTGCTCCAAAATACCACATAGTTCTCTGTAATAGCTTTCATCTCTCTGCCGTCGTATAAAGTCAACAAAAGTTCTACATCCTCTGCCATTTTACATACAAAATTTCTCACACTGACAAAGAAGATATGTGAGTATACAGGTACTTGTGGCTTATAGGGTTTTTTCTTGGTGTCATTGTAAGCTTTTCTTATTCTTTCTGCAGCAGTTTTATGATGATAATATAACTGTATAGTGCTGGTCTCTAATGGATTGAAAATATTTCCATGCTCATCTCGAACTACCATATCCAAGCCCAGTAATTGATTTCCTGTGTCTATTTTTGCTGTTGCCAATTTTTTCATGTCTTTTAATTCGTCTACTGTTAAAGTTCCACTTAAAATCTTGCTTCTGAATCCAATTGCATCTAGAATTTGTTGCTGCATTGACCTGAAGTGCTCGGAGTGTGTCTATATATATATATATATATATATATAATTATTAAATTATATCTTTAATTTTCTATTTTTTAAAATAAATGTAAATTGCATGCCATTGAGTATTTTATACATACCACATATAAATGTTTCCAGTAATGCCCCCATTCTCTTAAAACATTAGTAATCTCTTGCACTAAATTATCTGTAATTGTTGATTTTTGTAGGATATGTATATATGACTTTGGAAAAATTCCATATGTGCCCTTAAGCTTGCTACGTCCATAATACCAATCTCCACATTCTGCAGATATGTCTACAGGTTCTCCAACCGTTAAGCATATTGCTGGGATTGGGTATACAAAATTATCAATGGCTAGATAAAATAATAAAAGACAAAAATAAGAACATATGTCTGATTTTAATATTTTAATAATTTTTTTCAAGATTACATTTAAAATATTGTAAATTTTTTAATAATAATTTGAGAACTTTGCATGCCATTAACAAAATGAGACCTTTATTTATTAAATTTTATATTACAATTTAAAAATTAAAAAGGAATATAATATAAATATAATATATACATTATTTGCCCTCAACAAATAATCAAAATGTGTATCTTAATAAAATATTTTCTTGTATACAGTTAAAAACAAGGTTTGAAATAATTAACAATGTTTTACACGGACGACAAAAAATGTCTTTCAAATTAATTAAAAAAAAAAAATAAAAAAATAAAAAAAGGAGCAGTTTGCTATTTACATGGCTGGGACAATATAATGTCGTGCAAATTTAATGTACATGCAAATGCGAAAGGCATGGGAGTGGTGGACGCGTACGCTTGATCGATTGTCAGACGTTGTAACGAGAATTTATCTGAACTCGGAGGGCACCTCCCAGGATGTTGAGGTTTTCGCAGGGTTATTCATTTTTACATACGAAACGCTTCTCACCTACGCCCGCACGTTCGTCGATTCGCTTCCATGTCATTGTTATTTTATTCAAGACACTTGACACTTTTAAGAATACTTGCAGCAATTACATCTCGATTCATACTTGGTCAATGTGAATTAAATATTACTTTTACCTTGCCATCAAACTAGAACACTTCGAAACAGGATGCTATTCCGACACTATATATTGCTCATATATATATATATATATATATATATTCACGAATAGCTTTCGGAAACGCATCCGGCATTGCGCGAAAGATGTCAGCCAATAAAAGCATGGAAACAAGTCTGACGCGTATGTAACAAATTGAAAAACAGAATATTGAAAAATTAATAATTATATCAAATCAAGAGGCTGTAAATTAATGTTTAAAATAGATAAATGGAAAAAAAAGTTAATAAATAACGGGAAAAGAAAATGTGCGCTCTCGGCTTTAGCTGCATGAAATCGCAGCTTAATTTGGGAACAAACGCGCTACCTACAATCTCTACACGAGAAATTACGACACGCAACGAAGAACTCGTGAAACGTCGCGCCACTTTCGCGGTCGCGAAAACAGTCGGCGAGCGAGCGCGGCGAAACAGCTGATACCGTTTCCGCGGCGGGGTCCTACGGGTGCTAGGAGCACATGTTCGCCGCACTGTGATTACATTACGGTGAGATCGTCGTTCCTCCCACGCGCTTTTCCTTCGAGACGACGAGCTCGGGGCCAAGAGACACGTGCGCGCGGTCAGCGCCGGCGACGGAGCAATCTTCGTTTCCCTCAAAGCTACGTGAGATGAGCAGCAGTCGGCGATAACCGGTCCCGCACCCGTACCGTTCCCCGTCATCAGTGTCGTTCACCTGTGAGGGGAAACATGGCCGATCGCGATAGCGCGTCCGAGAGCGATTCCAGCTCGATCGACGGCGGGCCGATCATGATGCCGCCGTCACCGGTTACGCGCGAGCAGCTCCAAAAGCGCATCGATTCTTTGCAGCAGCACAACCGCGTACTCAAGGTCGAGCTTGAGACGTACAAGCTGCGAGTGAAGGCCCTGCAGGAGGAGAACCGCGGGCTGCGCCAGGCATCTGTCATCATTGTAAGTTGTTTTTTAATTGCTTTGATCTAACAAGGAAATTATCAAGTCGCGTCCCCGGAGATTTGAGTAAAAATTAAATATGTTATTAGGCATCCCTCCCAGATATGCTCAGTACAATAATTCGTACCAATGCGCATCAAGTAGTTAACGAGAAAAAAAAATATAAAATATTTTTTGTTAGTTAACCACCAAATCAGTAGACCTAATTTTCAATAGCGAGCGTGGTTGTACGCATAAGGCGTGCGGCCAGTACGCTGGAGGTTTCGAGTTCGAGACTAGCATTTTAGAATTCTTTTTTTTTGCACATATGTATTTAAAATGTTACAAAAATTAATAAATTATAAAATATTTTAATCAATCCAAAAAAATTCTTATATAAAAGTTTGTTACAATTATTTGAATTAATTTGGACGCGCACCCTACATATTTTAACACGGAAATGAATATTATGTGGTAATAAAAAATATTCTATTTTATATAAAATAAAAAAAAATATTACCTTTTAAAACGTAAAAATAATTGTAACAAACATATATAATAATTTTTTTGGAATGTGTATTATTTTTTGGATTAATTTTAATATTTTATAATAATTTATTTTAATAAAATATTAATTTTTGTTGTATTTAATTTTCACCCAAATTCCCGGAGACGCGGCTTGATAATCCCCTTGTAAGCGGTATCAAATATCGCCTACCTTCAATAATCTGTGAGATAAATTAACTTTGAACCTCAATTGAGATATCAATGGGTAAATATTTTTTTGCGCTTGAAACATGTGTATTATGTTCTTTATGTTTGCAGCAAGCCAAAGCTGAGCAAGAAGAAGAGTTTATAAGTAACACTCTGCTGAAAAAGATCCAAGCTTTGAAAAAAGAAAAGGAAACTCTGGCTCACCACTATGAACAAGAGGAGGAATGTCTTACCAACGACTTATCGAGAAAGCTGAATCAGCTAAGGCAGGAGAAATGCAGATTAGAGCAGACATTGGAACAAGAACAGGAATGCTTGGTGAATAAGTTAATGAGAAAGATTGAAAAGCTGGAGGCGGAAACACTAGCCAAACAGAGCAATTTGGAACAGCTACGACGCGAGAAAGTTGAATTGGAAAACACTCTGGAGCAAGAGCAGGAGGCATTAGTGAACAAACTGTGGAAGCGAATGGATAAACTCGAGGCTGAGAAAAGAATGCTGCAAATCAAGTTGGATCAGCCTGTCTCGGATCCTACTTCACCCAGAGAGATTAATAATGGCGACACTGCTACAAATTTGAGCACACACATTCAGACATTAAGAAGCGAGGTCGCTCGGTTAAAGCACACTTTGCTCATTTCACAGCAAGAACGTAAGAAAGTTAATTTTATTTGTAATTTGTGCTACAAAAATTTATTCAATTTAATCTCCTAAATTCACCATTTGTCATTTTTAGATACGGAAAAAATGAAGCGTTACGTTAACGAAGAGAAGCAGATTCGCGAGGAGAATCTGAGACTGCAGAGGAAATTGCAATTGGAAGTAGAGCGTCGTGAAGCTTTGTGCAGACATCTTTCAGAGTCCGAATCCAGGTTAGTTAATTTTAATTACTTACAGTCATAAAGTTATTGTTTGCCTTTGTCAAACTATAAATTATTTAAATATGACGTAACTGGTCTTAGAATCAAAAAATATTTATTGTTCCTAATCTCACAGACATGATTTTCGCAGCTTGGAGATGGAGGAAGAACGGCACTACAACGAAATCGTGATGTCTGGAGGAAATATAAGGACTCGTACGGTGTCAAGTCCTGTGCCCTATAATCCTTCGCCTAGTTCCTCAAGACCGCTAAGTCCTGGTAAGTTGGCAAGAGTTGTATCCGAATATGTGTGAATAAATGAATAAGTGGTTATATTAATATCAAAATTTATAAGAATAAATGTTAGAATTTATTTCCCAATGCATGTTCTGTGTTTAATGGATTTATGTGAATACACATTTTATCACTAGGTATTAACGTGTTAGGTTCTACGTCCAGAGAAAGCTTCAGTGCAAACCGGTGCTACGCTTGCGGCCAACCAACTGCTTCTCCGTTTGCGAGCTCATCGCCTCCTTCTGGGGTAAATTATTACGTAAAAAATCACAGATGGAAATTATTTATATGTCAAAGAAATATCTTTATTTTAAGACAATTTTATTTTAATTAATATCTAGCATTGTTTAACTGAAAAATTATTTTATTTATTTGAAATAGGGACATATTGTGACGTCGTCCAATAGACGCACCTCAGATCGTTTTGTCAAGCCGGCGATTCCGCCCACTATCGTGAGTCCTGGCGGACCACCGACTATTACTCCCAATCCTACGGCAAATCCTGTCGCTGCACCACATTCAGGATCACCGATGGATATCGCAAAAACATAAGTTGCCAAACTGAGGAGTGGGCTTTCCACAGAAACCCCTTTTACATAGTCGCGCGCAAGGTACTTTTTTCTAAATGGTGCGTTCCAACTAAAAGATATGCGAGAAAGCTGCCGATATTTCGGTTCGGGACGCTTGTCAACGCTATTTCTTCTTAGATGTTTCCGTTTGTTAACTACTACTTCAGCTCTAATGTGTAACATACGGGCTATGGTTAAGATAAAAATATAGGCGGAGAGAGAAAGGAGAGAAATTTTATTATTTCGATTTGAATAAGCAGATAAAATTTAAATAACGCAGTCGCAAAAGCGTTTTGTCTCTTGTCGCGGCGTGAGCTTTTTCGACATTTCGCTCTTTCGATGACTTGTCTCAAACTTGATGCTTGAAATATCATTCAAACCGAGCTTCTTGTTGCATTACGCAATTAATATCGTTTGAGTGTTCTACATAATAAAATTAAAAAAAAAAAAAGAAAAGAAAGAAAGGAAAAAAAAAAAAAAGAAAAGATAAGAAACATTGACATTGTTGCTTCCATGTTCCAAGTAACCATAGTATAAATATCGAACGCGAACGCTGCATGGCCATCTACACAGCATATTTGCGATATTATTGTAATTTAACTGTGCGTTTAAGAACGTAAACGAAAGTAACTAGAGTGTTAGTGTCGCGGTGTTCACACAATTTAACAGATATTGCATTTGTTTAGCTTTGAGCCTGGGTAATTACTTAGCGCACGCAGTACAGGTAGAGGCGGAAGCATAACTTTAGAGGAATGGTTTCATTAGTTCCTTCGAAAAGGATTGTCTGATTGAAAGAATACGCGCGAATCAGATAGAGCCCGACTCTGGAAAGATCTCAGCGGAGAGATTTTGGTAACTAAGAAACTTGGAATTTAATAATTGTGAATTGTACGAGAAAATATAACAATTCAAGGCCCTAAAGTTCCAAGGATTCAACAGTCCAACGATTTGAGAATCTAAAATAAACTTGCGAATCTAACAAGAGTGTATGCTCTAAACGCTTAAATATATCTAAGTGTCTATAAGTATATATATAAATACATATATATATACTTGAAGTGAATATTTTTGTTTAATGATCGATGTATTACCCAAAAGAAATGTAAGTGTTTATACAATATTTTAAGGATCTTATTAATTTAAGAAATTCATAAATGTATGTAGAAATAATCTCGAAACTTTTGGTTTTAAATTAACTTTCTTAAGCTCGGGTGTCTCGGGAATTTTCCAGTCTTAGAATCTTTGGATCTTGAAAACTTGGATCGTTGCACACGTCGCCTCAAAAATTTTTTATCTTTTAGTTGTAAATCTTTTTAGTCTTAAAATATTTTGCGTAGAAGAGTTGGATTAAAAAAATTTTGATACATTGAAAGCCTATTTTAGGCTTTCGTAATGTTGAGCATGGCTCATAAGAGACAAGATCTTGCATTCAAGAGTATATTTTATAATAAATTGTTTTTTATATCAACGATACACGTTTGCGTTAATCCGTTATTGTGTTACATCGAAGAGTTCGGTATCGTTCTAAGAGATTGTTTAAGTAAATCAAATTTCTCAAATTTTGGAAACTTAAAACCATATTTCCCAATATTTGTAGTTTAACATTTTTTATTTTTTTTCTTCCTCTTTGAGACTTGAGATATTTTTTATGTATTTTTAAAAGTCTCAATAAAATCTCTTTATTTGAAATTATGAAGTCTAGAAAATATTAATGTTAAAAGTTTGAGAAATGTGAAATTATCGAATAATCGTTCGTTTTTTTGTTTATTGAAGATTCTTGATATGTGTGCGCGCCAGTTACCCTAAATTGCGATAAAAAGACAAAAGTGGAGAAGTACGAAAATAATCACCGATAGTTACAAGCTCAAAATCACATCCCGCTGATCTCGTGATCAAGGGTAACTGACGTTATGTGTTCTAAAAAAAAAAAAAAAATCTCATTTGTAACAAGTGTATTATACATAAATGATATGTGAGAATCAGGTCAAAATGTTGTTTGTCGTGTTGTATCGAACGGCATTTGTACATTTAAGATATATACATGTGTGTATGTATGTACGCTGGAAGGCAGATATGGCATTTGCTGCGCCGACAGCAGCTAGCGAACGTAACTTTAAAGTCGTGCTTGTCGAGTTACACACGTATCGCATGTATGTACCGCGCCGGCCGGTTGCCGATGACTGATTTTCCCCCCGCAACGTTCTCATTCCCTGCCTCTGCCGCCTAGGCCCTAGGGTTACGTACGATAGCCGCTGTCGCCGCAGAAAACGCCTCATCTGCTTTTCGGTGTACACATGTCGTTCGATATATCATATATACATAAATGGTCGTATATGGTATAGAATTTTATGATAACGTAAAAGATTCTTATCGATAACTGTAATTACGCAAATATGCTTCACAACTACATAGTATGTATTTTACTCAAGCTTTTATGAAATACAGTCATGTTTTTGCTATTACCCGTTACCCTTTCTTGCGTTTAAGTTATGTATATACACGATTTGAATTGTGAGCTATGTAATTTTGTATAATTAATGTAAAAAATAATTAAGATCTACGCGTATGTAGTTTTGGTAACGTAAAAAACTGACTTACCGTCAAGTGGAGGATTTACGGCAAAACTAAACTTAACGGGATCTACGTAATCGACATTGTCTTTCTGATTAGCGCGGAAACGAACCTATTTTTGGATCCATGTCTGATTGACGCACGTGCCAAAGATTAAGTTTTGCGAGGTGTCAAAAAATGTCTCCTGTCGATAGTTATGTCTTTTAAATAATCGAAAGCGCCTCGTTACTACGTTGGGAAATGTTGTGAGTGATATACCTTTTAAGTTTCTCTTGATATTCCCAAAATGGTGGCTTATCAACATCTTGTAAATTTTTCACTTTATCAATAAGTATTAATCATTATTTTGCAGAATGTAAATATAATTTTACCTCAACGACGTTTCTTGTCGGTCGTTTCTACGCGGTAAAAGTGAGGGTGAATCTGTCAGTTGTGGAGATTATACATTACACCACAATGAACTCGCACAGAAAGAAAAATGAAGAGGTATTGGCAAAAGTCTTGGATTTGTTCCTGTTACCAGATTATAACGTCGTCTCGACAACCTATTTGGATCACTTGCTCACCCATATTGCGGAGAATACTAAAGAATGTAAGAAAGGATGTTTGGTTTTTTTTATTTGTTGCTTTAATTATATACTTTGCTTTCTATATCCTTCAGGTGCCACAGGTGATTATGAATATTGTGAAGTTTTTCAAAAATGGATACCAAGGGCTTTAGCAATATGGGAGTCTGAACAGAAAGCATCTCAACCAGTGATCACATTTACTATGAAATTAGTAGGAATTATTTCGCGGCATGAATTGCGCTATCATTACTGGCAATGCCAGGATGTATACAATCGACTTTACAAAATTTTCCAGTTGCATAGAGAAGATTTACCTGCATCCATTAAAATGGCATATACTACAATGCTATCAAATTTGATTCTTCATCGAAGTGGCAGACAATGGATAATACAATCTGGTAAGATAAAACAGTGGTGTTAATGCTTAAAATTTTTTTCAACTTATATATAAATAGTTTTTACATAATACATAGTTTGTAAATATAATAGGTGTATGGAAAGATGTTGTGAAATATGCACACTGGAATCAAACAATGTATGTTACAAGAGAGAGCCAGAAGTTCTTATGGACTTTGCTGCTGCTTGAACAAAAAAATACTGAAACATGTAAAGAGATCATTTTGGCAGTTGCTGCTCCATTAATGAGTAACACTTTGGATGTGCAAATGCATCAGGCTTTGGAGGAGACATATTTAGAGCAGAATAAACTATTGTGTTCTACATTAGACTTATTGACCAGCATTTTGGAAAACACTCTGTTTGTGAGTCTGGATAACAGTGTTCCCGAGTTGATTGAAAAACTTGTAGACCTTGAGATGCGAATAAAGGCATTGTTCGAAGCCTCTATCAGCACTAGCTTTCTTCAACATGTACACAAGCTGTTGCTATTATCATTATTTTTGAAGTTAAAGCAAGGAATTAAGGAACACACTACAATGATCGACGTCGATGCTTGGCACAAGTTTTGCTACAGTTTATGCTATATTTCTATGATGCTTTTATCAAAAAAAGACATTATTGAATTAGTGAAAAATAATAAGTTCTCTATGACTTATTGGAAAAAATTACTTGCATTACATGATTTTGTTTTGCCGGAGGAACACAAGTTCGAGCACCAAGCTATCGCTTTAATGGTAAGTCAGTCTTATGCTTTTAATACGGCTGAATAAAATATTAAAAATTGATATTAATTTGTTAACAGATAATACCGTTATGTGTGTGTATAAAGAAGAATCATTTAAATCACGATCTCTTTGACATGTTTGTTAGTAAAATTTTCGATGTAACGTGTACCACCGTACAGAGATTAGCTTATAACATGAGAGATATTTTACGGAAGGGGGATCTTCCAATGGAGCAGATTTGTAAAGTTTCTATTGATATACTTCTTGAAATATCAGACATAATGGATAGAGTAAGTTTAAATATTAACATGTTTAATTTATTAAATCCAATTATTATTAATAAATTGGTTGAGTTAATTTTTTGTAATTATACTTTTTTTCAGGATGTAGCCGTGATCACTTTTCAAGCTTTGTGCTACGTCTTGAAAAGTTACATGCCGGACATGTGGACGTGCGGGCAAACGAGGAATTGCACGTCGTCAATCAACACTTCTCCTTCCGAGCATTCACGAAAATTTCTATACAAATCTATATTGGATGGTGATCCTATAGTCGATTATCCTGTTCTACTAGCATCACTGCTTGATGGCTTGGCTGTTATGACAGAAAAGTTTAAATTAAAATGGCAAGAATGCGTGGAAACGATATGTGTGTTATCCCTTGCACAAGAAATTCTAAATCATTCCGGAATATTACCAACGGTAAGACATTGATTGGTTAATTTATATGAGAACAATTTATGACGATTTAAATTTTATTTATATATATATATATTTCTATTTAGATTTGTGTAAAGGCGTTGAAATTAGCAAAGATCGCCATTCATAACTTTATGCCGCCTAATTTGGCACTACTCGTAGATTCGGATAGTCATATGAACGAGATTGGACCTACACTTTTCAAAAGACTGCATGATCCCAATTGGGAAGTGAGAGACAGTGTTCTTGAGGTTCTTAATACTATTGCGACTATTTCTGAATACAGTAAGTGAAATAGAATATTGAAATTGATGTAGATATCTTTAAGTTTTATAATTATTTGTCTTGATAATGTTGTTAAAATAACGCAACTATTTTACAGAATATCCAGCATTTCAAGACTTTCTGTTAATCAATCAGTTTCCAAAAGTAGCAGTCGATATCATTAAAACAGATGGCGAGAGTTACGTTCGAGCATCAGCATTGACGTTCGTCGCGACTATGATACGCATACACAAACTCTGGCAGAAGCAACTATCGCAAGCAAATTTAACCGTATGCATATTTATTTCTTTTTTTATTAGTTTTCTGAATACTATTATTGAAGAAGACATATCGTATGACTAACAGGAAATTGCGATCGATCTACTCAAGAACGAAAGCGAAGCAATAGTCCGGAGAGAAGCTGTTAATTTAATCAAGGAATTATATGTTCATCAAAAATGGTCGTACGTAGAAGTTTTTATTAGAGTATTGTATCTATATTGTAAAATAATAATTAATGTTATGTAATTTACAGAAAAGAAGTTATTGATTCTATGTTACGAGCAATGTGCATAGCGGCTGTGTTTGATTTGCACTGGGAAGTTAAGATAAACGCATTATCCTTTTGGGACCATTTCGTTAAATCTCATTTAACAGATCAAGGAATGCTTGACGACTGTTTCCCGAACGTAACCTTTTCCAAGGAGCACAGGAAGATCGTGGCATTAAATGAAACCGAAATTAAGCGAAGACTTAATAAAGCCCTGGACGAGTTAGCGCGACAAAGTTGCCTAGGTGTAAGTAAATAATTATAATTGGATAATTTTTTTAATTTGTGACCAATTAAGTGAATAAATGAGTAAATGTAATTTGTTTTTTAGGTACTCTTAGTTACCCTAAAAGACGATAGCGACTTTGAAGTGTGCAAAGTGTCCGCTGTGATAATTAGCAAGCTAAAAACCTGTTTGATCAAATACAAACTGGATGAATCGCCGATAGAAAATAACGCGACGATAGATACTAATCGTATTAAGGAAACACCGTCCGTTCCTTTGCCTAACTGCGATGAGAAAACGCGAAATGTTTCACACATTATCGAAGAAATAGTGGATACGAACGATGCTAATCTGCTCGCAACAATTTATAAAAACTCGATGAACATGGACCCTGAAATGGTAATGGAAGAGGAAGAAGAGAAAGAGAAGAAGCAGACATTGCGTTATATCTCGTTAGTGACGCGCCAAGAATTTCTCCACGAGATCTTTAACTGCGACATTGATGCTTACATCGAGGAGAAAAGTCACTGGCTGAAAACATATACCAGTAGTTTTGAATCGATTCTAGACGATATATTAACGATGTACGAGCAGAATGACGTCAACTCGATGGACTGCTACTAAATTTCAGCATCATGTGTTTAAACACATAAAAATTAAAATCACAAGCACATAAAAATATAATAATACTATTAATTGAAATTAAATGTAATTTTCTCTTTACATTGAGAGGCATTGTTGATTGTACAATTGTTAAATATTGCGCATTTGAATGTAAATTGATGTAAATGTTACACTCGAAACTTGAGACACAGTCGAAACTAATTTTTGTTACATTTCAGATTTGGCTTATAACGTGTATATTTAAGCATGTTCCTGAAATGGTTATAATCAAATTCAGAAAATGTACTTTTATTTCCTGCAGTAATCTGTTTGACATTTTTTCTTTCAGCTTGAATATTGCGTTACACAGTTTTTTTTATGTATGTCTTTTAATTTGTTCTTTTATTTTAGCATTTCTTTTGTTTCATATATGAAAGTGTATGTATTTCTTCTTTAAATTGTAAGCAACGAGCCTATTAATGCTCTCGTTCTTATTTTTAAAGTAAAATCTATTACACTTATAGTAGCATATGCTTCTTAGTAGCGTTGACATTTTGTATATTGTCAACGTTAATAATAAATTGGAAAGCCAAAGTAAATACTTGTATGCCTCGACGATTTCGAATCCGGAGTTTTTCTCGGGACAATAGTTTTCAAAAAAAATCAATTAATCGCGGGTCGATTAAAAATAAATGCGACAATATGGCAGACGTCAGGTACGCCAATTGCTCGGTTTAATTGTTTCACGTGACCACCCCCGATACATCTCACTGGCCCTTTTTGAGGCTCGCGTGGCGTGAGCGTCGCGCTTGCATACACGCAAACGCAAGCTCGCCCTTTCGAAACCGTCGCGTCGCCGTCGATCGCGAGCCGCGAGAGCGTCCGTTAGTGTCCCGCGAACCTTTGCGCGAGGATGTAGGTGTCGAAGATTCTCCTAGCTGATCAAATTCATCGCGCGCGAAGAACGCGAGAAAAATCGACGACCGCGCGTGCGACCGGATCGTCGCGAGATCAACGTTTACGCTGCTCCGTGCCGGGCGACGATGTCGTTTCACCTCTCAGACATGCCGAGATTCAAGGACGAGCTGCGCCAACTGTCCGACGAGCTGCAAGAGATAAAGGACCGGATCTTAAGTGAAAACGAATTCTCTGACGACGACAGGCATCCCAGAGCTGACACCTTCTCCCGGCCCTTGCCACGGATTCTCCGAGTGAGTAACGCTTGCCCTTCCCACCTCCGGGCGCTCCCTCGCTTGGAATTTACACTCGCGGAATGCCATGCCGCTTTCCCATCGACCTTTTCATCCCGAAGATCGGCGACGCTCGGTCAGATATATATATTTACGTAAACGGCAGGAGAATCCTAGGGAAAATTCTCAAGTTTTAGGTTCAACTGCACTTTTGCCGGTATTATCTTTGTCGGCACGGTCATCGCGCGTGAAATTAAAATCTCGATCGAACCAGAGCGTGCGCCGAATTTCTTTATATTTATAGCGCCGTCCCAATTCTTTTGCGAGACGCGAATTGTCCCGGCCCCGGCCGTTTGAGCGAAGATTCCGCCGTCGATTCGCACTTTTTTTTCCCCCCCGAGATCTGCTAGTTTATTCTCGTCGCCACGATATTTGCGGATCGAGCGCGAAAACGCCGCGTAGAAAGATTCGCGAGGCCTGATTGACTCTTTTCTCCAAATAGGTGCGATTAAGATTGCAGCGACGATGACAAACGCGCCACGCGAGAAGCATTTTCGCTGCCAGTCGTCATCTAAAAAATAAAAAAATAAAAAAGACGATTATTTGCAAAAGATCTCTTTATACTATCGTATATATCTTTTGTCGTTCAAGTTGTTTTATTATCAGCAGGCGAATAAACGCGCTACTCCAAGACAACCTTCTAACTCGAATATCCTGCGAGGAGGGTCGTTTCCGAATATCAATAGGTTAGAGAAAGCAAAGTAGTGTCGCGTTTAGCTGGACCCTCCCCCGAAACGACGGCACATATCTAGTCGAGGGTAGACCACCCCTATCGATTTCTCGGCTTGCTCGAGAAGCGACGTACTTCCGATACACGTGCACGTGTATGTGTTTTGGTCTTTTCCGGGTCTCTTAACGACGAGAGAGAGAGAGAGAGAGGAGATGTCTCTGATGGAAACGCTCAATTCATGCTTTATAAAAATCAGCGTCCACGATTATTTTTAAATACCCTGCAAGTTTTAATCAAAATGAACCTTGAAATCTAAAGGCAAAACTTACGTTCCTTAAACGTAACTTCGGAATCGTCGCGATAAGAAACTGGCAAAGAGACAGCCCACTCCACCCCGATCTATCGATTAAGAATTCGATGTTTCAGGAAACGATAATAATTGCGCTGTACGTACTATACTTTGCGCGCAAAGTATGTTAATTGGCGCGTTGACAATACGGAACAGGTGATTATGTATAACGTTGAGGTAACAGAAGAGAAGAGAAAAGAAAAGCCTCGTTACGTAAAACGAGTCGTCGTATCCGGTGTAGATGTACAGTATGCGCGAGCGCTATTTTTTTTTTTTTTTTTATCGGTTCTCCTTCAAGCTGTCCTCACTCCTACTTGGAACGGAAAGAAAACTCTTACAATGTCGTTTCATTTAACGTTCGTTCAAGTATTCTCGCTCTTCAAAATATGCGAATACCCTTTCTTTTTGATGGAAAGTTGCACGTACCTTTAAACGGTCCGTATATTTTTGAAAGCGACAGCGATGTCTGACAATGAGACGCTAAGTGCTCGGGACCTTACCCTGTATATAACGTATCGATTCGGCAAGAAAATGTAGGGCGTATCGCGCAACTTCTCGGAATGGAACTGCGATCGAGATCTTTAATTGCGCGATTGCGGCTCGGGGTACACGCATGTTGGCAATGAGATATCGTATACGCGGTTAGCGTTATTTATATATTTAACGTATTAAACTTTGCCACGCGTTGCACAACGCAAATTGCGTAATGCAAAGGTGCGCGATTATCATTCTCTCCGACTGACTTCTTCGACTGTTAGACTTTTTTGCAAGTATTCGTGGCAATGTTTGCATGGCGATTGCAAGCATGCGAGAACTTGGAGGTTTGTCTGATCGTGAGGCGAAAAACGACAAAAGAAAAAAAAAAAAAAAAAAAAAAAAAAATTGGGTGGCAACTCGTCATTTCTTTTTTGCTAACGTAGATTTAATTAACTCTTAATTTTTGTCCAGTTTTTAAAATTAAAAGTTTAGACGTCTCAACAAATTTATTAAACATTTTTTAACAGGAAGAAGATTATTCTCAAACTGTAGAAAAATTTAATTAACTTCCTGACTGATTAGGTTTCTAGGGCCTAGACAAACTGATGATCAGTTTCGAGAGTTCGTAATAACGCTTGTTGACTTCTTTCGGTTAATTCATTAATGAATTAAGAATTTCACGCCGTTCGCCGTCCCCACTTTTTTCTCTTTTCCTCCACCTTCTCTCCTCTGCCATGTGAATGAGCCTTTCGCTCATTCGGTCGCGTCGGACTCGCGACCTCCTCGTGCCTCATGTACTCTTGGCGTTGCTATCGATCACTGTAGATCATCGATCGTCATTACCGATGATTCCACGAACGATCGAGACACGTGACGATTCGATCGCGTGCTCACGTCGGGACGTTTTTTTATTATCACGTTACCGCCGCCAGCTACGACCACGTTGGATAATCCGTGTGCAAATCCCATTTAAGGGCACCCGGCGAACGTAATTTTCGCCGAACTCGTTACTTTGCATAGCGCATAGCTGGGCGATTCACTCATCGCTATTTCTTTTCCGTCCTCCTTTTCAATCGACCGTCTGTTCCCTTCCGGAATGCACTCGAGAGGACGCGCGAGCAACCTCCGTTGCGCGATCGCTCGGCCGGGTAATCCCTTTGTGCTTAAAATTATAGGTCAGAACTGATAATTCGTCCTTATTTCCACCTCCGCGTATATTTGTGCTCTTTGCTATCTCGAACGAAATAAGCCTAAACGAGGAAATTACCATACGCTCTGTTGTTTGCAATACAATTACACGAATAATATAACGATTAATTTTTGTAACACATTTTTAATACATTCTTGAATATTATTAATTCGTGGCAAAAAGAATTAGCAAACGATACGATTGAAGCGCGAACGATATATGGGTAATAGGTAACGAGTAAAATTAAAATTAAATGAATTAAAATAATTAAATAAAGACTGTCAAACAGGTTTATCTCCGACAGAGAGAGAGAGAGAAAGAGAAAGAGAGAGAAGGGTATGAAATATTCATCGTGACGTAACACGGACGCTTCCGCGTTTTCTCGCGCGAGAAGCTTCTAGTGAATTCTCGACTTCTCGCGGCCGCCCACTCATGCGCCCGCCACCACGGCGACGGCGACGACGATCATGTGGTCGCTGGCGGCCCACGCGTAACCGCGCATTTAATCTGCCGCTTGCGCGCCGCGCGCTGTCAGTCTCAGTTGTCAACTGTTCGCGGAGGTTTACGTGCGCGTCAACGACGCGCAACGCACGTGTACGAGTCCCTTTCGGTGTTGCTCGACGCGAACGACCTTGAAAAAGTACCGCCGGCGAGGTGAGCACGAAAGAAACCGTGGGCCCGAAGTGCACAACGGTGGCCTGTCGCTTATGTAATCGCGGAGAAGCAGAGGAGTCCCGCGAGGAGAAGACGAGGAAAAGCCCGACCGAAGCACGACGTGTGAGTGTTAGCTATTGCGAGCGAGTAGAGTGCGAGAGGAGCGGATATCTGTACGTATATCGTACGAGAGCGAGCGAGCTAGCGAGCGAGCGAGCGAGCGAGTGAGTGAGTGAAAGAGAGAGAAAAAAAAACGAGCGAGCGAGAGAACGCGAGTTGTGGAGGTTTCGAGAAAATCTTGGCGTTTTTGTAGGCCGCTAAAAAAAGATTTCTATACATTACGAAGAAGGAAAGGAAAAGAAAGTAAAAAAGAAGGAACGGTCTAGTAGCCGACGGTGCAAACGAAACAGAGTGCGTGTCGGATATCCAAAAACGGACGCGGTGCTCGAACGGGTCCAGAAAATGGACTCGCCTGTCATCGTGGACGCAGCATCCAAATTCGGACGGGAAATCGATCTAGGCCACTGCTCGTTCTCCGTAAGTGTGACGCTAAAGATCCATCTATGTTTTTTTTTCTCTCTCTCTCTCTCTCTCTCTCTCTCTCTCTCTCTCTCTCTCTCTTCCCCGACAGATGAGATATTTTTTCCCTTTCCCTTGCCACGAAACGGAGCGACCTGCTTCGAGATTTTGATTCCTCACTCACTTTCTTCCTCTCTTTCAAGAAAGCTCAGTTTGTAAAAGATTGCGTGTGATTTGGATCGTCGATGATGGTGTTTTTCGTGAAAAAGATTGTCTACCGCTCGGTCGCTTCACCATCGCTCAAGTCCCGATTCTGTGATACAGATACAGATGGCAACGAGCGCAAGGCAGTTGGCTCTCTTCTTCTTCTCCGCCTGGCATCACGTCTTCGTAATGACTCGAACTTCGATGGAATCAGCTGAGAGCAGCGGCTCGCGAGATATTTCCATACGTTCCGCAGGATTTAAATTTTTCTTCGCGATTTACGGCTGGCCTTCCTCCGTCCGTCGGTCGCTCCTAACGTCTCGAAATCGCGTGGAAATCAAAAATAGCATTCACGTTGTATTTTTCTCATCGCGACGGCACGCAAGAAATGAAAGAAAAAAAAAGAGAAAAATACCGAGTCATAAAGTTTATTTAGAAAGTAAATTTTGTTACAATTGTACCGTTATATCGACGATGCAACGTCGACTGTGATGTCACAGAACTCTTTTAGATGCTTAAGATCGCCGTTGTTATCACTTAGGCTCGTGTCAGATGACGCATTAAAGATTAAGGATAGCGAATTGGCGATTAAAGCTGAACTGATGCGATAACCGATGCCAGCCAGCTCTCTCACCTCGTTCTGCTCAAATTTTAATTTTTAGATTTGCAATTCCTTTAATGATTCTGATACGCGAGTTGATACGAGCTGAATGAGCTATACGACGTTACGTCGAGAGGTGCGGCGTGACGTCACATCGGTCACGTTATCAGATACCTTCCTGCGCTCGATACCGCGGCTGCACGATTAGGCGGGGAGACTAGGGTAACGAGGTGGACTACTTCGCGCGCGATTCTTTCGTTTTCCACATCCTAATGACGTTCTGGAACGCGACGGATCGTTCGCATGTACGCGTGGGCGTATTTGCGCGTGCTCCAACGAAGACCGAGACTAACATAAGAGCGAAAAGAAACGAGACCGGGGCGACTGTTTCCCCAGTGATATCACCCGGGTAGAAATAAAAGATTTCTTCGGAAACGAAAATGAGAGAGAGAGAGAGAGAGAGAGAGAGAGAGAATCAAAGACAGAAGAGAGAAAACGAGTTTATCTTGGGAATTGCGTTTAAATAAATAAGTTAAATAATAAAAAGGCGTGATTTGTATCTTTGTATGGATGTATGTAGATGATGGAAAAACGCACTTAATTAATTTCAGTTAAGAAGGCGCCGAATAAGTGTAAGCGTGATACTATCTCGTCATGGGTGATTTTTCACGGTTGACAAAGCGTAAAGTTAACGCGGCAGTGGCGCGCTGGCCAGGGCCAACCGGGCCGAAAATAGGAAAATCCGATTATCGGGCGTAGGTGCGCGGGTATAAGTGGCTCTCCCAGTTTTCTCGTTTTCGTTCTCTTTCTCTGTCTGTCTGTCTGTCTATCGCGAACTTTTCCGTCGTTTTCCCTTTCTTTCTTGCGCGCGTGTCCCGCGTATGGTTTTCTTGTAACGTGCGATCGCGCTAAGTGGAACAACGACGCGACCTCGATTCGCTGCAGGAAGAGGAGAAGAAGGAGGTGGAGGAAAAGAAGTAAAGAAGGAGGATTTGTCACCTCGTGCCCGATTATACGAATTTTTCCCTCGACGCCTTTGCTCGTGCTCGTCTCCTCAAAGTCGGCGCGATTGAACGCCGGGTGTAGTTCGCCGCCGTTGGGGATGACTTCGATCGAGCTCTTCAATCAACTTGATTGGCGATTAATCCAATTAGCGGAATTGTTTTGTTACAAATTTTCTAGCCGTACGCAATTTGCCTTCTCCGGTTTCCTATCGTTCCTGATCGGCAATTAATTCAATCGATAACATTAATTATAAAATTAATTTTTTATCTTTCACGTTCGATAATTAATTGAATCAGCAGATGCCGGGCGAGCATTCGTCAGGCAATTATTTTAAGTCACGCTGACGATCGCGATTTGTAGTTGCTGCGGTATAAATAATTAGCGAAACGCACTTTATCGAATTTTTATTTGTCTTTGCAGGGTTTTCCATTCGACAGCGGCTTTGAACGTCCGCGCGGTAACGACATTCGCGCACACCTGGACGACCTTGCGGCGCGTAATCCCGAGTTTGCCGAACACCTGCGCGGTCCACCTTGGCCATTTGGCGGTTCCCTGCTGCGCGACCGTCGCCGCCGACTTCGCCGTTCCGGGGGCAGCAACGACGAACAGCCGCAAGAGGACCAAGCGTACGAGGACACCCAGAGTCAGGAAAGTGGTAGTAGCGCGGCGAGTGGTGCGAGTGGCGTCAGCTCGCACAGCGGCGAGCGTAATCTGACGTCATCGATACCGCAGTACGGTCTACGCAACACAGTGGATATAGGCCAGCAGCAGCGACGTCGCGACATGGAGACAAGTTCGGAGAAGGACGAGCGCGGTCAACGCTCGATGTCGGCACCGCCGGAGAGCTGGCAGCAGCCGCAGCCGCAGCCGCAGCCGCAGCCGCAAGGCCAAGATCAGCAACTCCCGCACTCGGGTCAAGGCCAAAAATTTGTGTCGCGCGTAGACATTACCCCGCAGCATAATCAGCAACAGCAACGTTCTCAATCGCCCAGTAAACCGGCCAGCAACGTACGACACATCCCTATTTTCGTGGAGGGTCGCGACACCCCGGTGATGCCAAAGATCGCGGCCGACGACGTGCCGTCGTCCACTTTTCAGCGACAACCGTCGCCGCCGTCCCATCACTTTGATCGATCGTCGTCGCCTGTGCATCACTTCCACAGACCGTCACACTTTAACGAACGCTTCAATCGGCAGCAGTGGCCACCGTCACATTTCCAAGATGCGTTTTACAAACCAGCAGGTTTCGAACAACCAACGCGACGACACCAATTTCCGCAACAGTCCCAGCAGCCGCAATATCAACAATATTATCAACAGCCTCAGCACCAACAACCTCAGCAGCATTATGAACAACATTATCAGCACCAAAAACCTCAACAATCTCAGCCTCATCAGGAAGAACAGCAGCAGCAGCAGCAGCAACACGAAGAAGCGCCGAAACCAAAGCCTATAGTGCCAAAGGATCCTCTGGAAAAAGTAGCCCAGGTACAAAAAGAAGTGGACGACTTGGCTCAACAGGTACGGCGTTACGTCGGTGGCTCTCGGCAGGACAAAGAGTATATATACCTGGACGAGATGTTAACGCGCGAATTAATTAAGCTAGATGACATAGAGACGGAAGGTCGGGAGAACGTGCGGCAGGCGCGTAAGAATGCCATTAAAACCATACAGGAGACTATTAGTCTACTGGAAACGAAAGCACCGATCGCCAATCAGCAAGAACAGCAGCTCGTCGTACGTAAAGAAGCTCAGGAAAGCTCGGAGAAAGATCAGCGGAAGAAAGAGATCTCGCAAGTCTCTGAACCCATGGAGATAGACACGAAGCAAGATAAGCCTATTAACGAACCGATACCGCTTCCGCCTGGGCCATCATCCCCGACGAAGGTGAGAAATGGCGAGTAACAATAAACTACAGTACTATTGAAATATTATATAAAAGATTTTTAACAAATTTCTTATTTTTCAAGTTATATTTAACTTTTTTTTATTTGATTTTTTGGCTTAAAACAAATTAGTTTACGATTATAATATTTTACAAATTATCTTACTAGATTGACATTTAATTTTACAGAAAATGGAATCCTCGGACAGTGAAGGTGGGACAGGGAATGTCGAGTCGGGGAATCAAAGCGTTGTTTCTACTAGCCAGCAGGACCCTGAACAAAAGTTAGAAAATTTACCTGCAGAAAATACGGAACAATTTGTTGCGTCTGCGACAGACGAATCGGCGAAACCCTCGGACGAGATTGGCAAAGAATCAATCTTAAATGATGGAGGAGAAGGAAAAGATAGCAACGCGTTGCGTACGGAGAATAAACCCTCGACGGAAGCGGGTGACAAACAGCTGAATTCGACGGAATCGCCGAAGCAGCAAAAAAAAATAAAGAAGACGAAAAAGAAACAGCAACCAGTGTCCGAGGCAATCCCGCTACCGCCACCGCCACCGCCACCGCCAACGGAAAGTGAAAAATAAAAATAAAACTTTAAAGTGTCATAATCGAACGTGGATCTTAACGACTCGACGAGAGTCGGCTGCTTAAAAGAGAGAATTTCGTAGGTCGTAAAGAAATGAGATCTAATCCTTCCGAATGAGAATCGATTCTGCGAGCGACTCGTTATTGCCTTAAAATAAAGCCTTCTTCTTTTATAGATTAATTGCAAGCGAAAACAAACTGGAATGGTACGGACCGTAAGATTGTAGATTTCTTCAGATAAACGATTTGAAGCTCTTAAACGGACACACACACACACATACACGTCTGTGCGTCCCGTTATATCTTTTTCAACGCGAAGAAAGAATTTATATCGAGCGAATTTTTCTCTCTATCAATGATATATAATCTTTATCTTATAATTTATTTATGGTTTGCGAGTTCGTGAATGATTGTTAAATAAATGAAGACCGTGTCCGACCTGTGCGCAAGGGACTCGAAATTGCGCGGACAAGATTAAAGTCTCGTCGTGAGATGCGACAAGATACTTAAAAAAACATCGTAAAAGGAGGAGTGTCGCTATATTTTTTCACCTGCCTGGGAGACCATTTCGTTACGTTGTATTTACTACAGACATTCGCTTTAAATAATTTAAGGCATGGGACACTAAAGTACTGATTGTACGTTAATAAAATACGTAAATTTTCACAAGGTGTAAAATATAGAAAGGTATGATATTTTTATTTTATAAAGTAACGTATGCACAATGTACATAAAATGTACGGCTCTGTCATTTAAAGTCTAAAATGTTTTAATACATTTTTCGATCAGTTGTGACGTAATGTAACAACCCGGCAGGGTATATAACGACATTACTCGAGGGTAACATCACATAGAGAGTATGCACGTGACGACAGCGGCGGCGATAAGTTATTTTTTTTTTCTCTTTGATTTCTTACAGTGTGATACTTTGTTCTATAACTTGGTTTATCTTCACCTTCTGTTTTCTCTAGCGTCTATCTTCCGCTCGCGATATCTCCCAACAATTTCTTTTTCAGCCGAAAATTTTGTATTTTTTTCTGATACGAGAAGTAAGAGAGAGAATGAGAAAATGTATGTTTGTGTATGCGGAAAAAGAAGGGCGCCTGATAAAATACATATACACGTACGATGAAAGTGCGCGACTATTTTATGAAACATTGATCAGTGAAAATACAAAGTCTGCTTTGTTTTATGACCATTTCGTTTTTCTTTTCTTAGACACGTTGATGAGTACGGGCGCAAGAAGATAGACGATTTGGCTTCGGTGCACTCGATCGCGGTGACCTTTTTTTTTTCCAATTGAATCGCGTATAATCTGAGTGACAAAATTCACGAGTACCAATGACCGGCTAATAACAACATCCGCCAGCTGTTGTCATATTCCCTGCCAAATTCTTGCGAATTGTTTGTATTTGACGCATGCAATCCAGCTGTCATCCGGGAATTCCGCAGACGCGAGCTTACGAGTCGAGGGAAGGAAACTAGTTTCTTTGAGCGATGATTGATATTTCTTGCATACGCGACCCTATCGCTACGATACAAGCCTTGCGAGAAATATTCTTTTTAATTACGCATTTTTTTTTTTTTTTTTCCTTGCGCGCTCTGTTCTCGCGGGATTGAGTCACCGAATCGTCGGAATTGTCAGACGATTGTTTTATATAATTACCGCAATCGCGGTTTTTTTTTGTACGACAAATACTTTCTTATTCTAGATTTTCGAAAGATCGTTTCATCGGCGGATTCGCATCAGCAAGTTCGACGGAGAACGAGCGGAACGTTTCGCGACTCGCGCGAACTTGGCATGGTAGAAGAACGTACGTAAGTTAGGTACGTCTTGCCAAAAATAGCGAACGAAGTCGGGCTGCTAGGTGAAGCGAGAGAGGTTTTTGCGTCGCGTGCAACGGGAAATCCCGTTGAGGGTGCGCCGAATCGTGCAAATCATCACCGACGTTAAGTTATTTATTTTCACGAGAGAAAAATCGAAAAAGCCTTGAAAAACATGTAAAAATTATTTTAGTCTATTTCGAGATTAGGACTTACGGCTCGACAAGTCCCAAATGCGGCCTAATCGTCTTGGAAATATTTTGCCGTGCAAAAATTAAAATCGAGAAAGAGGTAAAATGTATGAAGGACTATAGATTAAACTTAATCTGCCTTATGGAGATATAGTTGGCGAGATACGTAAAGCGCCATAATCGGACTGGGGATGCCATCTCTCGTGTTTCTCCAACACTCCCAGCACCATTTTTTATTTACCGTCGGCTAAGCGGCTGATTCAGACGCGCGCATCGTCCACTTGATCAAACAATTCAACTTGGATTTTGCTAATCTCATCTTATCTTATCTTATCTTCGCGAAAATTGAAAACAATTTCAATACTTTTTTTGCCAGCTGCCAAGTAACATTTAAATTGCAGTCTTCGCTCAAGTGCGCAAATATTTCTTGCAATTAACGTGAGTCACGTAAAAATTAATTTATTATAAATCATATAATTGCCAACGAATTACATTTTTCAATTTTAAGCAAACTTAAATATTTTTACTTAACTTATTGAAATAAATATTTAAAACGTTGATACGAAAAAGAAAAATTAAAGAATTAAGAAATCTCGTCGAGGTTTTTCGGACAAGCTCGGAATTTTCTGCGAACAATTTAAAACTCGATTAACTTACGAGATGAATTTAATTTTAAGTTCGTTACGGTTACGGCAACGTGAAGCAATGATTTGTGTCGATCGATATCGACCGTCGCTTCTCATTTTGCAAACATTCGTAAATAATCGAGGATCGTTTTCCGGGCGAGGTGGGAGAGTGACGTGTCCGCAGCTACTTGTTCACCCACGTGCGCTTACATAATATTCTCGCTAAAAATATGATGGCAATAGAAGCGATAAACAGAAATGCGGGATCTCGGATCAGTATTTGTCGGTGCCCGGACGCGAGAGCAGCGATCAGAAACGAGGCAGGAAGTACGCGAGTCGTTTTCTGGGCCGCGATGAACCCTTTTGCGAATTCGCGACGCGACGCGACGGCGACGTTTAACGCAATGAATTATAAAGAAATAAATTATTCATCGTGCAACGTGAGGTCGTTTCTTTGGAATATATTCCGGGCTTGTCCTCGAATCGAGTGCGAGCAAAGCGACTGCGAATTAAGGGCTCGCTGCGTGAGTCGGTTGTCAATCGACGTCCGTTTGCCGGAAAACAAACGGATTATTTTAGTCGCGATGACGCGCGGCGGCGACTTATTAATCGCGGCTTGCATCAACCGGGAGATGAGGTCGTGCGCGCACTAGTATCGGCTCGTAATTTTGCCTGTTAAACGGCGACGGTCCATAGTTCACAGTTGGGAACTACTGTGCCGTGACCTCATCGACCGCGTTGGATCTCGGCGATTTTTCCACTCTGCCTTATCATATTTATTCCTTCACGGAATGCCTCCACGTCGAAATATATATCGCAAAAAAAAGTGCAGAAACGTACGTTACGTGCAAAAAAAAAAGACGTAACGAAGGTGACAAACATTGGAGGTTTATTTTTTTTTTTTTCTTTTTTTTTTACTTTTATACTTAATTTTTCGTCAGCATTTAAAGTGTTTTTTCGTCGGTATTTGTTAAAGTTTTTCAAGTCTCCTCCTCCAACTTCTCGGCAGCTTCGAAAGTCGTTCCCGAATCTCGCAATTGGTATCCGCGACTAATTGAACCGGTTTTAATTAACCTCTTTGCACCGCAGGGCAACCGTTCGTATTCGCGCGGGTCGTCCGGACCCCAGGTGGCGTGACACTTTGGATCGAACATTACCCGTCGTCATCGGAGGACGCGTCCTCCCCTGGCCCGGCGCCCTCTCCTCCTCGCTGCAGTCCGCACCCGCAGTAAGCGACTCACGATCTCGTGTGTCATCGTCCGCCCGCGCAGCACCACCGTCGAACCGAGCTGCGTCGTCCTCGTGGAGCGGAAGGAAGTGACCGACGAGGGACCCGAGGTCGAGAGAAAGGGCGTAGGGAGGGTGGCCCAACATGTCACACGCACGGCTACGGAACGCCGTGCTCGGCTGGCCGTCGCCGAGGACGTCGGCGGTAGCGAGACAGAGTGCCGGTGGCAGTGGCGGCGGGGCGATGCTCGGCCGAGGGGTAGGGATGGCGGACGCGCCGGTGTCCTCCGTGTCGACGCTACTCCAGCCGGTTATTCCGTTTCGCGGTATGGCGGCGGCGGCGGCGGCAGCGGCGTCGGCGGCGAGTCCGCGCGGCAAGGTCCTCACCGAGGACAACGTTTTCGTCAATCTGCGCAAGATGGAATACGCCGTACGTGGGCCGTTACTCATCCGAGCTCTGGAGATCGAAAAGGAACTGCAAAAGGTAAAATTAAAATAATTATCGCTCTCTCTCCGGGAAATCCTCGCTGGGTGCGTAATAAAAAAGAAAGTAAAAAAATTAGGTACAGAAGAACGAGCGAAGAGAAGGGTTAGGCCCGACGGCAGACTTGCGTCTACAAAATTGTCACGATAAAGCGCCAAATCAAGCGTCAAGCTCAGAAGCCAGAAGGGAGAGAAATAATCGCTAACTGGAACTCTAACTAACGCAGCTCGATAAGGACCGTTTACTTCGATATTGCACTTAATTCCCCGCGAGCGAGAGATAAGATAAGAACCTAAGTTGCAAGGGAAAAGAAAATGAATAGCGCCGTCAAGAGGTAAAAAAAAAAAAAAAATATATATATATATATATTATTTTTAAAAGAATTTCAAAGTAAATGAGAAAACATGACTGATAGGAAAAAAAAGATATTAAAATTACAATACTTGTAAAGCTTTTGTTCATAGTTACTATTACGATGTTTTAATTTGGTTTGAAATATGAATTTAGAATTAAAAAAAGAAAGAGATTAAAGAGAGAACTAGTGATTTATCTATTCTAAAAGTAGGCCGCATGCTCAACTAAATAGCATACGAAAAGAATTTGAAAAATAAACTTTTAGGAAAGTAAGCAGGCAAATAAAATTACGTGCGTTAATTGTTATCCGATTTATCTCTTTACCTAAAATTAAGTGTGCCTTTTAATTCATCTCACCCATGTGCGAACAGTAAAATAATATGAGCAGCGTAAAACGGTTGAATCGAATCAATCATTTCATTTCATTTATCGAATAAGCATCGTTGTTATAAAAATTGTTTCTCTAGCAATAAATAACGAAATGGAGCCACAATGTGCGTTATCTGAGAAATTAATGCCCGAGCGTACGATAAGACGTATCAGCGGGCAAAAGATTAGCCTGGCACATATTATCCTATTACCGTTGTAATTGGTTTTCAGGAATTCGCATTGCCGCGAGCAAGAACGTAACGAGGCCCGCTGTTATCCACGAACGAACAACTTTCAATTTCTCTATTTCGGCACTTGGAAATTTTAGGCCGCCCACATACGGTAGCCTCTTTATCAAGGCACGTTATCTCACCCGGAAAATGATTACGCAATTGATAACAAAACGCATCCAGGGAACAAGTATTTCAAGCTAGTGTTCGAAATTAATACCCTCCTTTGGAAATATGGATTTAGATCACACGACTTCGCTTTCATTCATTTCTGGAATTTGAGAAAAACTTTTTGTTCGCTTTCACACGAAGAGATATGTGATCAAAATAGGACTGCTAATCTCTCGCGAATGCGAACGACCGGTTTGTCGCGGAAAAAAAGACCCCCGCTAAATAATTAATATATTACCATGCGTGCGCGTTCTCGCGTCCATTTAGCACATAATTGCGTAACGTTCGTTGATGACGTAGTTTACGGTACAAAGTTTGTCTAGTTTAAAAGGATAAAATTGTCTCCTTTAAGAGCGAGAGAGGCCAACGAAAAATCCAAGATATTTTATTTAAAACCATTTCTTTTTGCAGGGCGTTGAAAAACCTTTTAAGGAAGTCATCAGAGCAAACGTGGGCGATGCCCACGCAATGGGCCAGCAACCCATTACGTTTCTGCGGCAGGTGCTCACTTTGACAGTCTCCCCAAATTTGCTCAACGATCCAAGTTATCCGGAGGATGCAAAGGCACGCGCCCGCAAGGTCTTGGGTGGCTGCAAGGGCGGCAGCGTGGGCTCGTACTCGGAATCAGCTGGGATTGAATGTGTTCGCAAAGACGTTGCTCAATACATTCAGGACCGCGACGGTGGTATCCCCTGCGACTATAACAACGTTATTCTTTCAAACGGTGCTTCCGATGGTATCAAGGTGCGCAAATTTTTAAATAAAAAATTTTCTTTTTTTTAATGCAAGTTTTACAATTCTTTTTATTTTATTTATTTTTTGTTTATTTTTTACAATTTTATGTTCTTTCTTTCCAGTCGTTCTTGAAACTGTTCAACGAAATTATCAACGATAAACCATCCGGTATCCTGATTCCGATTCCACAGTATCCTCTATATTCTGCAACTTTGGCAGAGTTTGGTCTCGCTCAGATTGGATATTATTTGGATGAGGATAACAAGTGGTCGCTAGAGATCAGCGAGCTGGAACGAGCATTAGCAAAAGCCAAAGGAACGTGCAATCCTCGAGTGCTGGTAGTAATCAATCCTGGTAATCCAACTGGTCAAGTATTGACTCGCAAAAACATCGAAGATGTCATCCGCTTTGCTCATAAACATCACCTGTTCTTATTGGCCGACGAGGTTTATCAGGATAACGTGTACGACAAGGACAGTTCATTTCATTCCTTCAAAAAAGTCATGACGGAGATGGGCGAGCCATATTCGAAAATGGAATTGGCATCGTTCATGTCCATTTCAAAAGGTACGTTGTCGAAATTAATTGGAATATTACGTTCAGATATTTCTTAAAAAAAATCTGAAAAATATTTGCTGAAACATTTTATTTTTAGGATACATGGGCGAATGCGGGATTCGCGGCGGTTATGGCGAGATCATTAACATGGATCCGGAAGTGATGAAAGTTTTGTTGAAGTCAATTTCAGCGATGCTGTGTCCTACCGTACTCGGTCAGGTCGTAATGGACGTTGTAGTGAATCCACCGCGACCGAACGAGCCATCGTACGAGCATTTCCAGAAGGAGAAGAAGGAAACCCTACGTTCCTTAGCAGAAAGATCGCAGCTTGTCGTCGATACCCTCAATAGTATTCCAGGATATAAGGTAACTATCTTTTCGCGGACAAGATGAACAAAAATGCTTAATCACTTTTATAATGTTTCTCCCGTACCCCCCTTTTTTTTTTAGGCAAATCCCCCGATGGGCGCAATGTATGTATTTCCACGCTTTGAAATTCCATCGAAAGCAGTCGAAGCGGCAGCAGCAAAGGGGCAAGAACCGGATGTTTTTTACGCGTTCAAATTATTAGAGAGTACTGGAATCTGCGTGATCCCAGGTTCGGGCTTCGGGCAGAAACCAGGTACGTTCCATTTCCGGACCACGATACTGCCGCAAAAAGACAAAATCAAAACGATGCTCGGAGCATTAAAGCAATTCCATATCAAGTTCCTTAAGGAATACAGTTAAACGATATATTTCTTTTTGGAAAATTAAAATTATACATAGAAATAGAAATTAATAACGAATGACCGCCTGTGCATATGAGGCTGTGCATATTCGACGTAAGGACTAATTTCCAGTCCGAACGTGCATCACAAGCGTGGATTATTTTTATTACGATAAATAATTCATTATTAAGAAACGGTTATCACATATATGACGTTGTTATTGAGTTGTGTAGAAATCGTTACAAATTGTGTATGTAAATGTAATGTGGAAATGTAAATCATTGAAAAATACTTGTAAATATCCAGTTATCGTTGTGACAATAACGATCGATACCATGTAATAGTCAACAAGAGAAAGATTGAATATTGTTGCAGCCAGGCTATTTTTCTACGCAATTCCTTATTTTTCAACTTTCGTAAATTTAATTTACCGTATGCGCTTTGTGTGAAACTCGATTCACCCCACGCTAAAAGTCGCGTAAACCAGCCGCCGTCGCCGCAGCAAACGCCTATATCTGTCTTTCAGGGTACAGGTAAATATATGATGCGACAGAGTTTGAAAGATTAAATTAATGATAAGTACTAAATAAAATAAAATAAAAATAAAAATCGATTTGGTTTCAATTAAAAAAAGAAAAAAAAAATACAGATGCTTTTAAGATATAATTGAAATTAAATACGTTACGGAATAAATTAAAATTGATTAAGAAAGTTGAGTGAGAAAGAAACATTGAAATGATTTTTTCAACATCATATAAATTTATCAAGTGTAACTATTTTTTTTTCTCTAACAATACGCACATACACATTCTATATCGCTATTTACAACATTCGTTAAACAAATCAGAGATCTACAGCGAGCCTTTCTATCTCTTCAACGAAGAATTTCATGTCGGCCTCCGTTAGCCCCGAGTTTTGCAGCACCAATCTAAAAAAGTTGGGCATATCTCTCAACGTTTGATATGTAATCAGCATTGTTCCAGCCCGCACCATACGTTCTTTTATCACTGGTGCAACCTGCAAAAGAATTTCATTAAAATAAAATCAAGATTCATGAAGAACGTCAAAATAGAAATAAATTAAAAGCACATTAGTCAACAATGTGGGTTATTATTTTACGCCAAAGCATCATCGGGTTAGGAAACGCGTTTAATTAAGTAAAATGGAGTATTGTAAACCTTATGGAGCGTCTGATCAAGTTCCCGGCCGACTAGATATCTTTTTGACGGCGGGACGTAACGGAAGCAAACGTTGGTGCACTCCGGTTCGACGAGCAAACGCCAGCCGTCGCGTGCTCTGATAAAATCAGCAAAGTAGCGCGAGAGGGCGAACACTCGGTCGACGTGGGCCTCGAGACCACGCGTGCCCTTTGCCTTCCACATGTACCAGAACTTGAGAACGTCAGCGCGACGGCCACACTGCACGTGCCGGTCGCCGCAATCGAACGATGCGTCGTAGAACTTGTCGTTTTGGAAGAGATAGCTTGCCCCGCAACCGTGAGCTGCTTGCAACAAACCTGAAAAGAAAATTAAAAAATAGAAAAAAAAAATTATCTTGAGTTAAATAAAGAAAGAGATACGAGTATGAAAAATGAAAGCATAATTATAAGAGACCTTTGTGACGGAGCAGCAAGGTGGAGCATTGCTGTGGCGCGGCAAGCATCTTGTGAGGATTCCAGGTAACGGAATCAGCAAGCTGGATACCGTCCAGGAGGCCGCTGTACGTTTTGGAAACGAGTGCACCTCCACCCCACGCAGCATCTACGTGCAACCAGAGCTTGTGTTTCTTACAAACTTCCGCGATCTCTCTAAGAGGATCGAATGCGCCTATCACAGTGGTACCCGCAGTAGCAGATACCATAAGCGGCACGCCACCTTCCTCGATGGCTCGGGCGATCTGAGCCTCCAGGTCGGAGACTATCATCTTGCCGCGGGAGTCGACTTTGGCCAGGTACACGTTATCGTAGCCGATGCCTTGAAACGCAGCGAGCTTCTTCACGGAATAGTGCGCGTCCTCTGACGTAAACACCACTAGCCGGGGCATCTGTGACAATCCGGACTGTTTCAGGTTTGGATATCTAAAGTTCACAAATATTCGTTTTACTCTCGTTTGATTCTAAGCGACGGCAACGATAAATTCATTAAAGAAAATATTATACAAGATAACGGATCCTTTAGTAATATACCTTGAAAAGTAAATAATCACCTATGGTGACGCGCCAGGTTGATGGCGTATCCGTTCGCCATCGAACCACCAGGGCAGAAAAGCCCTTCGCCGGTTTGCCAGCCGATAATGGCGCGCATCTCCCGCAGCACGTCTTCCTCCATCAGGGAGAACACCGGGGACACCTCGTACGTATAAACCGATGGATTGAGGGCGTCGGTCAGCCACTGGCCCAAAAGTCCGTAAGGATCCAGGCTCGAGAAGAGCTGGTTCACAAAATACGGATGGCCCGTTTTCACGCTGTACTTGATGATATCACACGTCAGTCTCAGCAACTCTTCGTGGCTGACACCCTCCGTCGTCAACGAGAGGTCGATCACAGAGCGCAGATCGTAAGGATCTACCCATTCGACTACGCGATCCTCTCCGGAAGTAGACTATAAACGTACAGAGGTATACGTATATAATTATTAAATATTAATGTACCACTCTTTATCTCTTATAGATAAATGTGAATTATCTTTTAATTTCAAAAATATTAGTACAACTAGGAAAACTTGTTGTATGACATTTCGCAATAGACTTGCATTGAATTCTTAGTTTCTTGCAATTTAATTTTAACTTTGGAAAATGTTGAAAGGCAAATAGCTTTTGAATTATGTTAAATACTTAATCACCGTAATACATAACTCGGAAACTATTAGCGACGTAACGCTGTGCGTTTTTGTAAAATTAAATCTATCGTTTAATCGTAAATCTTACTTTATTAGCAGTTTAAGTAAACGGTAAATGTCTAAATTAAATTTAAAAAAAAAAAAAAAAAAGTTTATAGAGATTAAGGAAAGTTGAGCATAAATTCTTTAAGGAATTAATCAGCAAATTTTGCCGAATATGGACAAACACGTTTCTCAAATGCATGAGACAATGTGTAATCTCTAAGAATTGCGTTTTTTTTTTTCTCGGCACGTGTCCCTGGTCGAGCGTTTATTTGCGATTTGCGTCTAATTGCGGGAGTACGGTATGATAATGAAATCAGTGCTGGCGATTTAATTACCGACAAGTCGCTTGCTGGGACTGCAATCTGCTAATACCACTATTATTTTCTCTAAACAATATAAATTCCGCGAATCTGTGATGAATGGAATACCATTAACGTAAAAACGCAACGTTAATCATGCGGAATTCGCGGTAATTAAGTATCTATACCGACTATTAACTATTTACGCTCGTTAAGGATAAAAAAGAAAAAAAAAAAGAATCTAATGCTCAGAAACTGTATTTCCTATCGTTGCGAAATAGCGCGTACGCAATCCCGCTTTTGGTATCGCTGCAAGATTAATGATAACGTGATAGGATTCATCCAAGTAGATAGCGTTCTCTATAGAGAGGGATATGCGGACTTGAAGTAGATGGAACAGAATAGAATATCTTTCCATTGTTGTTAGATGCAGCCCAGATGTGCATAAATAGATAAAAAGATATTTTCTACATATCAATTGAGAATAAAAATTTAATTTTGTCTAAATATATAACTTGATAAATTAATAAATAGCACAAACGTAGAACGAAATAACATTCTATTCTGTTCTGTTTTATAAAATCTTTTTTCCTTTCGGTGCAGGCAACTTGTTTTCAATTATTGAAAATTTAATTCATTCAACAAGTTGGTGTGGAAATTCCGTTAAAAATATTTAATGTACATTCGTAAAATTAATCCTGCTTTATTTAATAAGGATTATTTTTAATCGGAAAGAAAATGAGAATACGATTCTCTTTAAATTTTGTTTTCTCACCTGGAACACTGCGCGCTGCAAGACGAGCTCGAAGAAGTCTCTGAAGAGCTTCTCGTGAGCGTCTCTGCGCGGCATGCTGCGGAAGTCGTCTCTATCTTTCTCCATCCTGCCGTTAATGAGGAACGAAAGATCTGCCTGCGGATGTTCTTCGGTCATCTTCCGTCGAGATGGACCGGCCGCCCCGAGCTCTATCCGCGTCGACGCGCGGTTGTTGGCGAGATCCTCGTTGGTGGGCATAGCAGTCAGGCTTGGCTGGTGGTCTGGACCCACGGCGACGACAGTTTCCTTTATACGTATTAACGCCGAGTGCGTCAACCAAGGACATCTCCCTCCAATGTCCTCCGACTCTTTCCCGTCCCCCAACATTTTTGCTCGCGTCCCGCCTTCCTTCCTTCCTCTCCGCTTACGTCGACGGGAGCACCTCGATTTGGAATTTAGAGTATTTGGCTCGGAAATTCCCAGGAAAGGGCCGTCGAATGTCACCGGTGATTTCATCCCACCTGGCCAAATGGAGCGCCGGTGAAAACCGATGAAAGGAACCGATGTGTGCCGTGACTCATTCGGAAAAATCTGCCCGAGTTATCCAAGAACAAACGCCACCTGAAAGTTATTAATGAGTATCCCTAGCGGCCAATCTACGGGTAATTACTTGCGAGTTAATTGAGTATTAAATATTCATTTAAATACGTCGGTGGAAGGACGTGCGACGATATTGCGATCTCCTGTGACCGTGACGGGGGAAAAGTGGAATTGCAAGGAGCCTTCGAACCGCGTTAAACGCTTCTCCCGCGTGTTACAAAATAATTACAAAATAACAATGGTACGTTCGCATTTTTGTTTAACGAACGTCGTCCCCGTTTCACATGCACCGAAGGACGTCATTATTGTATATCAATTGTAAAAGTCGCGGGTATTTCGCCAAGGCGGTTACAGGGACAATTAGAACTTTTCCTCCGACAACGAAGGAGGAAAGTTTACCTTCCTTTTGGCTTTTCCCGTCGCTGACTCGCGTTCTCTTCTTTGACGTCACTTTCATCCGCAACACTTGGGTTTCTTCTAAAACGTCGAAAATTATACATATATTACGTACATATATTTCGCATGAATCTCTATCGCAGAACGCGTGACCTCGATTTCATTCGCCAACTCCACGATCCACGAGGTATTTTCATTTTGTATCGGCAAACCTCTGTCTCCTACTGTAAGTAAAAAATATATATGTATATGCAAGTTAATTTTTTAACACTTTTTTCTCTCTATATTGGTAATGATTAAGTGAAAAATTGTCAGAGCTTTCGTCATTAATATGAAATGACAGCCGTTTCAAATTCGTTAAAAAAAATCTCATAATTGGGCAAAACCCAGACTCGGGCTTTATTTCGGTGTTATCGTAGAAAAGGAGAGAAAACGTTTATTATTATGCGGTAATCAGCGTATCTACGGCTACATCGATAAACACAGATAGAGACTGAATCGTCCGCGAAATTGGATTTTGTTTTTATCGATAAGAAAAATCGCTGTCGTATGCGTGGGGTACAGAAATTAATCCTCTTGTCCCATCAGGAAGTTTAAGCAGAACGTGTAATATACGTATATACGTTTCATATCGCTTTGACGTAGATTCCAACTTGACACGCTTCGCATTTCTTTCGATCAATTGATTAAACTTGCAACAAATTCGACATATGCATATAAAAGATGCAGTACATACCCAGCTAACAGACCTACGTCAAAATGACGTCAGAGATTGTTCAGAAAATGACCAAAAATGACCAATGGAATCACGTCAAAATGACGGACAAATGACGTATTAATGTCACAGACCGATCACGACATTTTGAGACGTTAAAAAGACGTAATTTTCTAACCGTTTATTTTACTTTGTAGTAACGTATTAGTGACGTTTTAATAATTTATGAGGAATAGAAAGAGAAAACAAAATATTGTCATTATAAAAAATATTTATTTTTTAATGTGTAATAATATACTTACGTACATTTCTCGTAAGTATAATAACATTTTTGTTTATATAATTATAATAAAATAAATTTTATTATTTTATGTATCACACATATTAATAATTACATGTATGCCTAATGTAAAAAAATTAATTTTTATGTTAAAAACAGAAAAAGTATAATTATATTTGAAAAACTAACAAAAATAAAATATGTTTCATACAAAAGTTTTGGTATTTATTGTTCATTATTCAAACTATGAATTATTGGCAACGAAACGAACGAGGTATTGTTATACGAATATACAATGCATTTACTAAAAAAAAATAGTATGAAGTGGCCAAACTTTAAGCGAAGATAAGTTTCTGATAACAAAAATATTTAAATTTGATGATTTGCATGGATAAAAATATAAATCTAAATATTCGAGAAATTGTTTTCCAATAATATAAATTTTATCTTTTGTTGTAACTATATTATGTATTTGAATTACTATCTTTCTTTTTTCAACGCTACAATAAGAATTTGAAATATTGTATGAATGAACTGTCAAAGTTATATTGTTAAAGTATATTTTTTTAAACTGTTTTTTCCAACTATAAAGCTTTGAGTTTATGAGAGGACTTAGCGCATGTTCATGTTTTATTTTTTCTATATTATTTCAAGGTAAATTTGTATTACAAATAGTTAGTTCTGCAAGACGATTTTGAATTTGTTGAAGAATGTTTGTTGGAGATTTTATTAACTTTTTAAGATGACCTAAATATGATTCAAAAGCAAATGCTGAAAAGTTATCCAAAGAACCAAATATATTAACATCGTCACATAAATGAGATAACATATAAAAATTAAAAACAAAAAACTCTAAGCCATATAAATTTTTACAGTGTTTTAGAAAAACATTTATTAAATTATGAACAAAAGAAATTCCAAAAGCTTGTATATGGATATCTGATAATAATATAGAAATAATGAAATAAAGTAACAAAAAATTTTCATAAACAGCAATATCTAACATGTTTTGTAATACAAAAGGTCCTATGTACAACAGAAATGACCTAAATTCTGTGGCTTTCCAATATGATAGATCATTTAATGAACGATTAAATTTAATTGGAATGTGAATTCTTAAATTAATCATGCGAACAGAAATAATACTTACAATATTTTGAGATAATCGGAATTGTAAGGGATCTCCAAGCCAAGATTTGATTAGTTTTTTTATAATACCCAAGCAAATATTATGCATATAATCAATTGGAAAAGATGTAATTAAATTAAGGGGTAACATCTACTAGGAAATTTTTTTTTGGCTATTTTTTTTTATTGCCTTAAATGATTTATTGAAGTGTCAAGAATGATGTCTAAAAAGAATTATTGCTCTAATAATTTTTTAAGTCCTCTAAAAATTCGATTTTCTGAAGCGCCGCGCGCCGCTCCGAGCGCGCCAAATCGACAAAATTGATTTTGGAGTACGTTTCACCTTTAAACTCGTTATCGGTAGTGTGTTATAGCAAATTTTTTTTAAGAAGACTTACAGATGTCACTGCTTGAGATCTAATGTGGGGAATGATTAAGCAGGTTTCAAATTTTTATCTGCGTACCCACCCTTTTGTTTGTTTTCGAGACGCATGCATCTCGCATCTTGTCTTCAAAAAGACAGTAACCGTCGTTTGGATCACTTGTGAAAGCAAATTTTGTGATCATGTGTAATAAAGTTTATGCAGACCATAAAGGAACCAAACGGAAAACTACGGTTACAAGTCGGATTTTTGCTTGGAATCCGACTCGCGACGCATTCAGCTATCTGAGCGCTCAACATCAGATGCCGCCACAGTCGTGCGTCGTGACTCAAAATCGGCCAGGAAAAATTTCGAGAGGGAAGAAATCGACATTAAAGGTCAGTTATATGGCTGGAATCCATAAACGTTACTCGAGTTTCAAGATGGACTTAAGCTGGTTCTCAAGACCGCAAACGTTTTATAAACATTACTTGAGACCAATTTTCAAGATGGAACTTAAGCTACAGCTTACTCAAAAAAATAATTCCGGCTTCAGTTCCATAAACAAATCTTACACGTTATTAGGTAAAAGTTAATGCTTAAGTCACATCTTAAGGCTTTCCAAGGCCGTCTTACTCAAGTCTACTAAATCGATGACTAAAGATTGAAATGAAAGGTTATGTTATACTTACCTTATAGCATCCACAAGCGGTAGTTGTTCTGGCAAATTGACGTCCACGCGAGCGAGATTTTTCGGCATCTTGGTAAGTTTATTAAATATCTACCTGAAATGAAAAATGAACGTTAGTAATTATGTTTCTTTAGATAATAATACATTAATTTTCTTTTTTTCAGATTGACTGCAGTTTTACATTGGTAACACGAGGGAAGTGTCCTTGCATTTCTTTCGACAAATTTGTGATACTCACCTTATATCAGCTTCTGCAAGCAGTAGCTGTTTTGGCAAATTGACGTCCACGCGACAGAGATTCTTCGGCATCTTGGTAAGTTTATTAAATATCTACCTGAAATGAAAAATGAACGTTAGTAATTATGTTTCTTTAGATAATAATACATTAATTTTCTTTTTTTCAGATTGACTGCAGTTTTACATTGGTAACACGAGGGAAGTGTCCTTGCATTTCTTTCGACAAATTTGTGATACTCACCTTATATCAGCTTCCGCAAGCAGTAGCTGTTTTGGCAAATTGACGTCCACGCGACAGAGATTCTTCGGCATCTTGGTAAGTTTATTAAATCTACCTGAAATAAAAAACGCATGAATAGAAAATAAACTTAAGTAATTATGTTTCTTGTTACATAGATATATAAGGACAGCATGATGGAATGCGGCATTTAAGAGATGATTCGTCTTCAGACGAAGATAATAATATTAATATTATTAGATAAAAACGGTACGTGCGGGATGCAATAAACCCATTTACAAATTATCGTGAACATGAATTCCGTATGAGGTATAGATTTTCTAAGCATGCTGTAATGTACAGACTATTACCATTAGTCGAGGATACTTTAATAAAAACAGATCACCGAGGTCTTCCAATTGAACCAGTTCTTCAGTTTTTGATAACTTTAAGATTTTATGCCACCGCTAGTTTCCAAGTACGCCATATTTATTTTTTATTTTACATTATGTTTAATTTTAAATAGAAGATATTAATAATTTTTTTACTTTATGATTTAGAAAGTAAATGGAGATTTAATGACTTTACTGCAATCTACTATCAGTAGAATAGTATTTAGAGTTACAGCTATTTTGGCAACATATCTAAATACCTATGTTACATTTTCTACAAACGAAAGGACTGTACAGGAAAATCGTAGATTATTTACAGAAATGTGATACGGACACGGAGGGATTGGACTTCCTGGTATTGAAGGAGCAATTGATTGTACTCATATAAGATTATTTGGCTGTAATTTGCGAGGACTTGGTGAGACATATTGTAACAGAAAGGGATATTTTTCTTTAAATGTCCAAGTTTGTTTCTATATGAAATAAAAGAATGATGTATTTAAGTATATGTATTTATTTTTAATTTTAATGTATTTTTTCTTAAGGTTATTGTAGAACCTCAAATGGATTTCTTAGATCTTGTTCCCGAATGGCCAGAAAGCCCACATGATAGTAGAATTTTACAAAATTCTCAGGTTTTTATGCAATTCCAACAACACGAGCTAACAGGAATGTTAGTTGGAGACGCTGGTTATCCTGCTCTTACATTTCTTTTAACTCCATTTAGAAATCCTCGAAACGAAGAAGAACAAAGGTAAGGTAAACAGAATGTAATAAATTTTAAGATTTTTTATTGTTTACGATTTTTTTTATTTACTGTCGACATTAATGTATAATAAATGTAAAATATACAAGGGTGTATCATTTAATGTCACACCGAGTAGAAATAGGTAGGTCTTGGTGAGAAAAATAAAAAAGTCTTATACTATTTTGCAAAATTCTCAATTGTTATTGAGAAAAAAATTAATTTATCTAGCGCAAGAGCGACAAGGAAGCCACGCGTGAGTGAGCGCGACAGGCGACAGCACCATTTTTAGCCACTCGCCTGTCGCGCTCACACACGCGTGGCTTTCTTGTCGCTCTTGCGCTAGATAAATTAATTTTTTTCTCAATAACAATTGAGAATTTTGCAAAATAATATAAGACTTTTTTATTTTTCTCACCAAGACCTACCTATTTCTACTCGGTGTGACACAGTAAATGATACACTCTGTATATTTGATACTAAAAACTTTTTACAGGTATAATGAAATTTATTCGCGAACCCAGATGGTTGTTGAAAGAACATTTGGAGTATGGAAAAGACGTTTTCCTTGCTTATCGAGAGGATTGTTTTTAAAAATAATTACATGTACGGGAGTGATTTCGGCTTGTGCAGTTTTGCACAATTTATCATTGAAATTTAAAGATATTCTCCCAAAAGAGCCAGAAGCAAAAGAAATAAATGATAATGAACATCTTCAAAACGAATCTCATTGGCAACCTGGAGATGGGTTTATTGTTAGACAGAATGTAGTGCAAAATTTATTTAATAACGTAAGTTTTAAGTTATATATATAGTTATATATTTGGTTAACAATTTATCAAAATATTATATTTATTATATTTTTAGGAGGAGTGGAATGGAGAGTAAGAGAAGAATTAGGAGGAAAGAGAATAGAAGACAATGAGGAAGATATAAATAGAGAGGAATTTGAAAATGTAATAAGAAAGTTGAAAAAAGGAAAAGCTGCAGGAAGTGATGGGTTAGAAAATGAAATATGGAAATGGGGAGGGGGGGAAGTAAAAGAAAAATTATGGGAAACGTGCAAAAGGGTATGGAGGGGGGAGGGGATGCCGGAGGAATGGAGAGAAGGTGTGATAGTTCCGGTGCTTAAAAAAGGAAAAGGGGAAAAAGTAGAAGAGTATAGAGGGATAACGCTGACACAGACTGCGTACAAAGTGTATGCATCTGTGTTAGCAGAAAGATTAAGAAAGGAAATAGAAGAAAAAGAAATATTACCGCAGAGTCAAGCCGGTTTTAGAAGAGACATGGGGACAGTGGATCAAATATATGTGTTAAATTATTTGCTAAATAAGAAGATAGAAGAAAAGGAAGGTAAAATGGTAATTGTGTTTATAGATATGAAAGCGGCTTTTGACTCTGTAGACAGGAGAAAATTGGTGGAAATAATGAAGAAAAGAGGGGTAAGGGAGGGTTTGAGAAGAAGGTGTGAAGAAATATTAGAGGAAACGGTGAATAAAGTAAAGGTGAAGGATAAAGAGGGGAAAAGTTTCTGGACAACAAAAGGAGTAAGACAGGGTTGCCCGCTTAGTCCTAGCTTGTTCACGCTCTTGTTGGCAGACATAGATGAAGAATTAGAAAAAGGAGGATGGGGGGGTATAAGAATAAAAGACAGGAGAGTTTACTCGCTGGCGTATGCGGATGACATTGCGCTACTGGCAGAAAATGAGGCAGGCATGAAAGGAATGATTAAAAGTATGGAAGAATATGTAAAGGAAAAGGGATTGGAAGTGAATGTAAAGAAAACAAAGATAATGAGGTGTAGAAAGGGGGGAGGAAGATGGAAAAAAACTAAATGGGTATGGAAAGGGGAAGAAATAGAGGAAGTAAAAAGTTTCAAGTATTTGGGATACACAATTATGAGAAATGGAGAGCAGAAAGAGCATGTAAAGGACAGAGTAAGAAGAGCGGCAAGAATAATGGGGCAGGTGTGGAGTATAGGTAAAAGAAAATTCGGAAAAGATTGGAGTAAAAGAATATGGCTATTTGATAAACTGGTATGGTCGGTTATTAATTACGGCGTGGAAATATGGGGATGGAAGGAAAGAGAAGAGGTGGAGATATTACAGGAAAAATACCTGAGATGGGTGCTGGGAGTAAGAAGATATGTACCAGGATATATGGTGAGAGAAGAACTACAGAGGGATAAATTGAAAGGTAGAGCAGGGATGAGAGCATGGAAATATGAAAAAAGGTTAGAAGAAGGGAAAGGAGGGGTTCTAGCAAAATGGTGCTGGGAAGAAATGAAGGAAAGAGCAAGGGAGGGAAGAAGCAAGGGAAAATGGGAAAAAGAAAGAGAGGAATTTTTTGAAAATTTTGGGTGGTCGGGAAAAGAGGTGGAAGATTTAAGAGAAAGAGGGAAATAAGGGGGAATATTTGGTGAAAAAGGATAAAGAATGGCAAAGAGAGGAAAGATGGAAAAAAATAAGAGAGTCAAGATTTAATAAGTATTATAAAAAAGTGAAAGAGGAAGGTATACCAGGATATTTGAAATTGGGATGGAAAGAAGAAAAATGGCAAAGAATGGCAAAATTTAGATTAGGGGAGGAAATGAGAGGAAATAAATATTGGGAGGAAGAGAAGAAAAGAAAATGTAGAATATGTTTGGAGAAGGAAGAAACGTGGGAACATATATGGGAGGAGTGTATAGATTGGGGAAACGAGATTAGTTGGGAGGAAATGGTGGAGGAAATTCTGGGAGGGGAAGGAAGGGGGATAGATTGGTTGGAAAAATTGGAAAGAACAAGGGAGAAAAATAGGAGTGACTGAAAGTATGAAAGAAAAAGCATCGGAAGCGGGGGTCCAAAGATAGAATTTAAGGTAGAATTAAGGCAAAACAATGTAAAGTATGAATGGAAGGGTGATCTCTCTCTCTCTCGACGCGTAGGCAATAGAATAGGAAAAAGGCGTAGATATAAGTTTTTACTTTCAGGAAACGGCTGTGAGAAGAAAGAAGATTATAAAAGTAGAAATAGTTTAGAGATAAGAATGAAGTTTGAAAATATATTTTATGAAATTGTAAACAGAAAATTGGGGAAGCGAAAGTCCCGGTGTACCTCTGAGGAGAAATAAACACCTTATATATATTTATTATATTTTTTTCTTTTCAGAGAGCATTATTAAAATTATCATCTAAAGTAACATCGTTTACTGTAATTTTGTTAATAAAAAACATGAAAGTATTTTAAAATAATTTATTTTAGTAATTATATTGTAATTATAATGTAATTATACATTTTATTTATAAAATAAAAATTTTTGTTTTTTTTTATATATAATATACTTAACATTTACTTATTTTGAAACAAAAATAATAAATTTTTTGTACTTTTATAAACTTTTCTTATCATTAACATTTTTTTAAATAAAAGCAATGAATTTTTTCTATTTTTTTTAATCGTATCCTTAATATTTAGTCATCAAAAGTATAGTAATCTTCTTCCCTGAAATTTGAAAAAAGATTTAAAATATAAAATTATTTGTTTTGTTAATTAATAAAGTAATTTATACTTACATTTCCTTCTGAGCACGAAACTTTGCTAACTTTAATTTTTGCTGCAGCTCTTTCTTTTCTAAGATTAACTTTTCTGCTACGCAATTATTAATAAATTCTTCTCTTTTTTTATTATTTTATTAATTGCCATTTCATGTTTAATTTTTATATTTGCTAACTTTATTTCTTTTTCACATATTAAAGATATTCTTTTACATTTTTGTTTCTTATTGTTATAACTACTTATGTTAAACTTCAATTTTTTATTTTTTATTTGTAATATTTTATTTTCTTTATCGAAATTAACATCTACAGCATATGATACATTTAAAAAATTGCTACGTACATGCAATATGCATATATATATATATATATATATATATATATATATATATATATATATATATATATATATATATGATTAAAAAAATAATTAATTTATCATAAATCTTATATGCATAGGTGTTGAGATTGAACATAGATTTACTCAATTGCGACAGCGGTTTGTGAAAGAAAGGAAAAAAGTAATCCAGTCTCAAGGTCGATCAGGTGCTGGAGCTAGCTATCAGATATATACACCTCAATGGGATCTTTATAACGATTTAATGTTTCTAGCTGACACAATAAAACATTGAAAGTGAGTGCTAATTATTTTCATTTTGTGTTAAATAGTGTTGAGATGTACATTGTTATTTTTTTAATTCTTTTGTTTCAGTACATCATCTAACTACAAAAGAAAACTGTCAATACCTGAAGCTGATGTATTATGTAGTGATACTAACAATAAGAGAAGCTGTCCCTCAACTTCCTCAAGTTTCTCTTTACTTACACCGTACGTGTGTAATGAATCACTTATTCTATCTGATTGTTAGTATCTGAATTCTCAACTTCTATTTTTTATTTTATTCTTTATATAAAATAAAAGACAGGTTTTTATTTCTTTTCTTTCACTTTTGGTTTTTTAGGTGATGTTAATGAGTATTCAAATATAATGGAAACATTTAATTTGTCTCAACCTGAACCACCTAAACTATTATCTCAACCTGAAAATAGCTTATCATATTTGAAGGATAAGGATAGTAGAAAGACAATGTCAAGTGCAAAGCAAGTGCAGAAAACAACATCAAATACTTTCCAAAAATGTGTTCCAGAACCTGATTCATTCGCTAAGTGCAAAAAACAAAATGTTGATTTTTTAAATAAAACACTACTCGATCAGTCGAAAAGTTTAAATGTGCTAGCACATAAAGTAGGAGACGCACTATTAGCTACGTCACAACCTGTTCCTGTTACATCTCAAGTTACAGAATCTGTATCTTTATTTTCTTTGGACATAAAAGCTATGTTGAGTTCAATAAGTTTTGCCTTGCAAAAAGTACCTGAATATAATCAATTAGATTGTTTAATTGCTATAATGCAATTAGTAATAAATCATATTACATAAGAAAGTTAGGAATACAGATATATAATATTTAAAAAAAAAGAACCTGTTTGTGCAAAGAGACATATTTTCTATTAAGCAATATATTGCACAAGTTTTTTTTTAAGAAGATTAAATTTGTTTTTACGTTTGTTTACGTTATTTCCAAAGACTGAGAGAATTAAGAACTACTGACTGTTGACTTTGATATTTTAGAAGTATGCATATTTAAAGTATTTTTATGTTTAAAAATTTATATATGTGAAATATCTTTTGTTCGCTGACTCATGGTAAAACCAATCAAAATTAAAGTACAATTAGTTTTTAGTTAAATTAAAAGTAATTTGTTTTAATGCTACGATAGTACAATTTATTTTAAGTGCGTCTTTATTTTCATATACTATGTTCCTAAAAATGCGTTCTACATATGCGTTCTACATATTTGTCTTTTACAACATTTATACATGCAACAATATACATAAATGTTAACATATATTTGAATTTTCTTACAATAATTTTTATAATTTGAATAATAATTGAATACATTTAAAAATAATTAAGCAGGTAGGTTAATGGTGCTTCCCTTTAACGCTCTTTGAAGTTGCCAAGGTGCTTGAGCATTGCCGATAGGAGACATAAAGTAATCTGAAAGATAATTTCTTAATCCTATGGAAAAAGCTCCAGCTCTGTTAGCTCCTACTCTCGATATTTGTTTAAAAAATTGTCCAGCTCTTACAGTACGCCATTGGCCTTCGATTATTCTGCCTTGTTCGTCTTCTACATCACACCAATCAGGCTGACAATATTGGTTTTCGCTGTTATTAGCACTCATAGCAAAATTGTGTAAACACACAAGTGCTTTACAGATTATTTCTGCAGTTTTTACTCAGCAAGACATCCTTCTCTGTAAGATTCTCTATTGAGAACAAAAAATACCAAAAGTATTCTCTATACACAATCTTGCCCGTGCTAATCGATAGTTGAACACTAACTGCTTATTTGTTATCTTGTCTGCTCTTCTTGGGAAAGGTCGCATTAAGTAAGGTTTTAAAGGAAAAGCTTCATCAGCCACAGCAATATAAGGAAATGGAACATCTCTTTTTGGTAAAAGTGTAGGTTCTGGTAGGTTTGCTCTATTAGTTTCTAAATCAGCTGCTAAATCTGTTTGACTCCATATGCCACCATCACTTATTGAATCTGCAAAGAAATTATATTTATTTTTCAATGATGACATTAATTGCTTAATAAAAAGTACACTTACCAAATTGACCAATATCTACCCACGTAAACTTAAGATTGGCATCACACATTGCCATGAGAACAATACTGAAATATCCTTTATAGTTATAGAATTCAGATCCTGAGCATGGCGGTGCTTGTATTTCTATTTGGCGACCGTCAAGTGCCCCTATGCAATTTGGAAAAAGCCATTTTACAAAAAAGTCTTCGCTTATTCTTTTTTCAGTCTTCAGCGTTCAATTTGGGCAAAACAATAGGTTGAAGAGCAAGCCATATAGCGTTACATACTTCTGGTATAATTTTGTATACTGTTGATTTTCCAATACGAAATTCCAAATGTTTATCGTGCGCAGTATCACCTTGGGCAAGGTACCTGAACAGAAGAAAAGAAGCAATTAAATAAAATATGAAATTAAATTATATTATCAATAATTTAAAGCTACTTACAACAATGTTATGGCTAGCCGTGCTTTGACTGACAAAGATTTTCGAATGCTGTGTTTCCTTAAATACGGAGTTATTAATTGCAGTAGATGATTAAATTGTTCCGGCCAAAGCCGAACGTAAGAGAAAAATTCTTCATGATCTGTCAATAACATTTCATTAAATATATTGCACAGGAATCCCTGTCTTTTGCGTCTATTGATCGGCCTGACCCACCAACGTCTTATTCTCTTTATTTTTTGTACCTGAGAGGCTACAAGTCGAAAAATACTTTGTGCCTTCAACAATATAAAAAGAGTTAATAATCCTAATTTTCTAAAATTCATTTCAATATACATATAAAACGCAAACTACGTGACCTTTACATCACTTCACATTCAAAAATTTCAAAATATACCTTCTTTTTTCTGATTGGCCTACCTTACGTTTATTAGAAGCCATTGTAGACAGCGCTGTTTTAATACTACTATAGTCACTACAGCCTTACAGCCTTACAGCTTACCCTTACTGCCATTGTAGACGAGCCTTAATACAAACGCTATAACGTGATATTACTCCCTCACTATTAAGTTAGTCTTTTCAGTATTTTAATTCATTCTTGGACATTGCCAAGGGGATAGTAAATAGTAAGTAAATCTTCTTAATACCCGCTAAACATGTAACCTTATAGTAACGTCACATTTTGACCTTAATTAAGCAAATTTGAAACGTTTCTATGTAACGGTAATAAACGGTTTCATAAACGTTACAAATTAACGTTTTATTTGTATCAGTGCGTAGAATATTACAGAAACGTTTCTTTTTCATATTTATTTCACAATTCGAAACGTCACAAATGAAATGTTTTGTAACTTTCAAATAACGTTTTATATGAAACATTTTCTTTGCAACTTTATAAACGTTGCTTCAATGTCAATATTTGTTATGTTTCTAAAACATTTTTTATTCTACATAATTTAAACGTTTTATTCGAACCGTAAATTTGCAAAACATCTTACTACTCCGCATTAACGTTATAAATGCGACATTATAAAATATTTCTTTTTATAGCTTAGTGAAATCACCCGCAATTTTTCGTTGATAAATGGTCATAATTTTTTAACAAATTGCAATTTTACAACAAATAAACTCAAAATATTACTTCTATTATTATAATTAATCGCAACAAATATCACCTACGTGCTGCAAGCGATAACCACTCACCGTTTTACTTTTTTGTTTGGAGTGTTATGATTGGTCGATTGTGATAACGTACGATTGGTGCGATGGTAGCACTTTCTGCACCAGTGCCACCAGTTCAGTAGTACAGCGACTGAGAACAGTGAGAACACTGAGAACAATCAGCTGACTTAATACGTGCGAGTGGAACTGGTACAGTTAATTTGTTATAATTAATTGTGTGCCGCGCTGGTTTTTTGTACGTTTAACAGCGTTTTCGACGTAATCGGAAGGACGTTAACCAGGGTTAGATTCGATTACGTCAAAAACGTAATTATATATATATATATATATATATATATATATATATATATATATACAGGGCGTCCCAGTTGATGTAAAAAAGTTCTTAGTTGTAGGTTGGGCTTCCAAAAATAAGTAGAAAAGTCCTATACGGTTTTGTAAGTTAAGCGTTAATAACCGAGAAAATAACATTTAAAGATTTGACGCCTCCCGTGCGAGTAAGAACGCGCCGCTGAAAACTACCGAGATGTTAGTGGACCTAGAGGTGTGGCTTATCTTACTCTATTTACAAAGAAATAAGTAATCTATGAATCTCTGTAAATAGAGTGGTGGTGTGGCCCATCCCACTCTGTTTACAAAGATTCATAGATTACTCATTTCTTTGTGAATACAGTAAGATAAGCCACACCTCTAGGTCCACTAACGTCTCGGTAGCTTCAAACGGCGCGTTTTTGCTCGCACGCGGGGCGTCAAATCTTTAAATGTTATTTTCTCGGTTATTAACGCCTAACTTACAAAACCGTATAGGACTTTTCTACTTATTTTCGGAAGCCCAACCTACAACTAAGAACTTTTTTACATCAACTGGGACACCCTGTATATATATATATATATATATATACAGGGTGTCCCAGACATAACAAAGGATACTGGAAGAATAGATAGAATTGATTGAGACAAGTAGAAAAGTCCCGTACCATTTTGCAAAATTCTTAACCGTTATTGAGAAAAAAATTAAAATGTATAAATTGTATAGGCGTAAAAGCGACAAGGATGCTGCGCGTGAGTAAGCGCGACAGGCGAATGGCTAGAAATGGCGCCGTCGCCTGTCACGCTCACTCACGCGCAGCTTCCTTGTCGCTCTTATGCCTATACAATTTATACATTTTAATTTTTTTCTCAATAACTATTGAGAATTTTGCAAAACGGCACAGGACTTATTAACTTGTATTCACGAGACCTATCTAACTTTGACAGTTTGTCAACATGGAATAATACACCCTGTATATACAGGGTGTCTCATACCATATGACGCATCCGTGAGAAATAGGTAGGTCTCCTAAATACTAATCAAAAAGTCTTATACCATTTTGTAAAATTCTCAATCGTTACTGAGAAAATAATTAAAATGTGTAGCGTAAGAGCGACTAGGAAGCTGCGGGCAAGTGAGCGCGACAGGCGACGGCGCCATTCCTACGAATTCGCCTGTCGCGCTCACTTGCCCGCAGCTTCCTAGTCGCTCTTACGCTACACATTTTAATTATTTTCTCAGTAACGATTGAGAATTTTACAAAATGGTATAAGACTTTTTGATTAGTATTTAGGAGACCTACCTATTTCTCACGGATGCGTCATATGGTATGAGACACCCTGTATATACAGGGTGTATTATTCCATGTTGACAAACTGTCAAAGTTAGATAGGTCTCGTGGATACAAGTTAATAAGTCCTGTGCCGTTTTGCAAAATTCTCAATAGTTATTGAGAAAAAAATTAATTTGTCTAGCGCAAGAGCGACAAGGAAGCTACGCGTGAGAGAGCGCGACAGGCGACGGCACCATTTTTAGCTACTCGCCTGTCGCGCTTACTTACGTGTAGCTTCTTTGTCGCTCTTGCGCTAGACAAATTAATTATTTTCTTAATAACTATTGAGAATTTTGCAAAACAACACAGGACTTATTAACTTGTATCCACGAGACCTATCTAACTCTGACAGTTTGTCAATATAGAATGATACACCTTGTATATACAGGGTGTCCCAAACAATGTGTCACTCCCAAAAACTATGGGTAGAAAATTGAAATCTAAGACAAAAAGTCAAATGCAATTTTTAAAAATTCTTAATAGTTTTCAAGAAAAAAATTAAAATATATAAAATGTATAGACGTAAGAGTGACAAGGAAGCTGCGCGTGAGTGAGTGCGACAAACGACGGTGCCATTTCTAGTCATTCGCCTGTCGCGCTCACTCACGCGCAGCTTCCTTGTCACTCTTACGTCTATACATTTTATATATTTTAATTTTTTTCTCGAAAACTATTGAGAATTTTTAAAAATTGCATTTGACTTTTTGTCTTAGATTTCAATTTTCTACCCATAGTTTTGGGAGTGACACATTGTTTGGGACACTCTGTGTATATATATATAAACTCATATTTATTTAATGACTACATTTCTGTTAATATCATACACGTAACGTAATTTACAATTACCTGTCTTTTTCTTAGATAAATTTTCACCAATAGTGATCCAAGCTAACCTTTTCACCTGAGTGTTACTGTAAAGTTTTTCATTTTTGTTATATAAAAAACGATTCGCTCTAACTATCGAGATTATTTCTTTGTCTAACTCTTCGCTTTCTGAAATATCATCCAGAAGGTTGCCGTCTTCGTTTTGTTCGTAAAACATTTTTCGTTTATACGTTATACATACAATACTAAAGGATAACCATGGGTACAAAACAATTAACATTCGCGCGATTTCCATCGTGTTTTTCATTGGTCGATTGTAAAGCTGTAAGACGTAAGAAATGAAAATAATTCATTTTGCTTACAACCTACATGCTACACCGGAAATAAACTCTTTGCAACCGCGTTTACAACCTTACAGTCTTATTCTTACAGCCATTGTAGACGAACCTTTAATGCAGCTTAACTTTTAGGTTGTTATATTTTTAGGTTACAATAAGCGCGGATTTTTAAAATGTCTTAAGGTGGAAGCACACAAAATGGCAGAGCCATAAGCGAATACGTCCTGGATGGTAAAAGAAAAAGAATACTTTGATTTGCAACAATATGTAAGTATTGATATTGTTTATTAACCAAATTATTCGCCATACTACAGCTTAACGGAAGTATGCTTATGGCCATGGCTTATGGCTTTTCATGTAGATTGGAATATCGTGAATACATACGCACGCGCAGTAGGTTTTTGTCATCTGCTTATGGCTCTGCCATTTTGTGTGCTTCCACCTTTAAAGTCGTCTTTAAGACGTCTTAAAGACGTCTTTTGGTGAAGTCTTAAGGCTCGTCTACAATGGCAGTAACAAACGGACGTAAAGTCGTAAGTTTTAAGAAAATAACGAATTATATTACATCATTCTTTTAGAATTATGATACAATTGGTTACTTTCTTAAAACTTTACGACTTTACGACCGTTTGTTACTGCCATTGTAGAAGAGCCTTTAAAGACGCCGCAAAAATGACGCCTTTAAGACGTCTTTTAGACATGCATGTTCACTGGGAAGGTATTTAATTTATAGTTTGTCTTTTACATTATAGCTTAATAAATAATGTATGTAGTATTAAATAATGTTTGATGTCTATTTACAAAGGTATGTACAACAACTGCGTAAATATTGGTCTAATTTAAAAAAACAAAGTAAGAATATATTAACATTAGAAAGACAATCTACTTTTTTGACTGGAGGAGGACCATATGAGAAAAAAAACCAAGTTGATTCCGATGTTTTGGATATAATTCCGGATTTAATGACTACTGCACCAACTTTGTCTTTTTGTAACATAAGTACACAACAAGCCGTAGGTATTTAAAATATCTTGAAATATTGTATAAAAACTTAATAACGTATAGCTAATTTCATGGGCTGCACTGACACGCACCACTGCAATTGAGATTGACCCACTCTAGTCCAACCCAAGTATAAAAATGACATGTCATTTAATCCTCGTTTTTGCATTGATGGTGTGCATCGGTTCAAATAAAGCTGCTGTACACCATCAATGTAGGAACGAGAGAAAAGTATCCATCTTACTTATATACTTGGATTGGTTTAGGTTGACCTTGATTGCACTGGTGCGTACCAGTGCAGTCCAATTAAATTCGCTTTTAAAGAAATTATATTTTATCTGAAATAAAATTTACCTAAATTTTTTAGAGCAACAACGCGAAGTTTTAAAAGCGATACAACTAAACTGCAATCCAACATTTGTTATGAGTAAGTTAAATGAATTAAGTTTTTCATATTTTAATTGTAGCTCATTAGATAAAGATTATTAATTGTAGATAATTTTTTGAAATATATAGATACAGCAAGCAAAATACGAGAAAATTTAGAAACTGAACTAAGTGAAGTAATATATGTCGAAAATACAGAGTCAAGACCTAGCAGCCAATCTGGTATAAAAATAAAATATATTTAATTTTTTTATTATATTGTAATTTTATTTGTTTATTATACAGGGTGTCCCAGACATAACAAAGGATACTGGGAGGATAGATAGAATTGATTGAGACAAGTAGAAAAGTCCCGTACCATTTTACAAAATTCTCAACCGTTATTGAGAAAAAAATTAAAATGTATAAATTGTATAGGCGTAAGAGCGACAAGGATGCTGCGCGTGAGTAAGTGCGACAGGCGACGGCGCCATTTCTAGCGATTCACCTGTCGCGCTCACTCACGCGCAGCATTTTTGTCGCTCTTACGCCTATACAATTTATACATTTTAATTTTTTTCTCAATAACGGTTGAGAATTTTGTAAAATGGTACGGGAATTTTCTACTTGTCTCAATCAATTCTATCTATCCTCCCAGTATCTTTCGTTATGTCTGGGACACCCTGTATATATATACAGGGTGTCTCAGCCCATGTGTAAAATCCTATACAGATAGGTAGGTCTTAGGGAGATAAATAAAAAAGTTATTTAACATTTTGTAAAATTCTCAATTGTTATTGAGAAAAAAATTAATTTGTCTAGCGCAAGAGTGACAAGGAAGCTGCGGGCGAGTGAGCGCGACAGGCGAATGGCTAGGAATGGCGCCGTCGCCTATCGCGCTCACTCACGTGTAGCTTCCTTGTCGCTCTTGCGCTAGACAAATTAATTTTTTTCTCAATAAGTATTGAGAATTTTTCAAAACGTTAAAGAACTTTTTTACTTATTTCCCCAAGACCTACCTATCTGTATAGGATTTTACACATGGGCTGAGACACCCTGTATATATATATATATCTATCCTGAGTCTTGACATCGGTATATAATTGAGTGACATTTCTTACGAGACAAAGAAGCTTCAACAATGACGTCGCAAACTATGACTCCTGTCTCTGAGGGAAATCAGTCTAAAATAAGTAACAAACTTATTTATAACCTAAACTACCTAAAAATATGAAACATAGCGTCGGGTAGCAATACAAAAGGAGGCACAGATAAGCTGTGCTCTACGTTAAAAATTTAGAAATGTGTCAGTATAAAGAACAGCTTTACTTCAGATGAGGTCTTTATTGCAATTGCTTATTAATTACATTTGCTGAAGAGCTTACATGCTAATTCTTATCTTAGGCTTTTCTTTGTACAGTTATCGTTATGATTCATGCTATCTCTCATGTGCTTAGCACATAATATATATATTGTATTACAAGGTACATTACAATCAGAATTATATCAGCGGTTAATTAGAAGTATAATATAACTAGATAATATAACTAGATGAGTCAAAGAGTCAAAAAAAAGATCGGAATAATTCGAAAGAGACATGCAGAAGTTAAACGACGGCAGTCGGAGACAGTTAACTGCTATATCAAAAGACAAAGAATGTAAACAAAGAGTGTGCTTCAAATAATAACTTCATCAGTTTTCGTTAATATTTTTCAAAATAATTTATAATATTTTTTACGTTTTAAAAGTATAATTAATTTTTCAAGAGGACACTCACAAGTGAATATAATATGAGGAAAGTAAATAAATCTTTTGTGTCCAAAAGACATATGCGTCGAATAGTGAGAAAAGAATTATTAGAAACTTTATTGGTGAATAACAAATTAATTAAAATAAATGCTAAACCACAAATTAAAATTGATGCATTTCAGTCAGTAACACAAGAAGAAAATATAAATATTAAAATAAATATTGATCAATTTACACAGACCGATCAAAATCAGTGTATTACAGCATTTGCAACAGAATTAGACAAAGCAGAATCTATAAGATTTAATGAAATGGTCGATGATTTCCAATTACCAAAATATAACATAGAATATAATGATGACAAATTTTTTTCTGAAGAGTTTATATTTGACGCTACAAAACAATGGGTTTTAAAATATAGACATTATTAAGCCAACAAGCCATTAATGATTTGTTGCAAATTTTACGAGTGCTAGATCCGAAGTTTCCTGCAGACTCGCGTACTTTTTTAAAAACACCAAATTCGTGTTCTTATGAAATAATTAATATACCCCCTGGTTTCTACTGTCACATCGGAATAGAGAATACAATTCGAAGACTCGTCAATGACAGTATTAACATGCAAAATTTCTTATTGCAAAATTCAGAACCAGCTGTGTTACCCATTAGTATAAACATAGACGGATTACCTATTTCTAACAGTTTAAATAGTCAATTTTGGCCAATTTTGATTTCTCTAGATGTAGATTCAATAAGTCAATGTGCGTCAAAACCTTTTGTAGCTGGAATTTACCATGGGCCTACAAAACCAGCTGATGTTAATAAATTTCTAAAAGAATTTGTTACAGAATTTAAACATTTACAAGATAATGGATTAAATTTATGCAATAAAACTGTTAAAATAAAGGCCAGTAAATTACTTTGCGATACTCCTGCTAAGTCATTTGTTTTATGTACAAAAGGTCACATGGGATTTTACAGTTGCACTAAATGTACTCAGAGTGGTACCTTTATTAATAACCGACTACCTTTTTTAGATGTTAATGTAAATTTACGTACTGATGCAAGTTTTAAAAATAAATTAGATAAAGAATTTCATAAAGGTATAACTTCTCTTGAAAATATTAACATAGGATTAGTTTCGCAAGTACCCCTTGATGGTATGCATCTAGTATTTCTGGGTGTAATGAAAAAACTAATAATGTTTTGGGTACGAGGACCAAAGAATATTCGCTTTACTGACAATGAAAAAAAGCTATTAACAATCAAATATTATTTTTAAAGAATTATATACCCACAGACTTTGGCCGCTTGCCAAGAAGCTTAGATGACATAGAATACTTTAAAGCTGTTGAACTAAGACAATTTTTATTGTACATTGGACCGATTGTTTTAAAAAATATGAGAAATAAGAACATGTACAAACATTTTATGACATTATCATGCGCTATTCGCATTTTATGTACTCCTGCATTATATTCAGTTTATAATGATTATGCTTTGCAACTTCTTCAGTATTTTGTTAAAAAATATTCAGTTCTTTACGGTCCTGAGTTCATCAATCATAATGTACACGGCCTTATTCATTTACCTGCAGACTGCTTATTGCACGGTCTACTTGATACATTTAGTTGTTTCAAATATGAAAATTTTCTGTACAAAATAAAACAAAAAATTAAAACAACAAAACACCCTTTACAACAAATATGTAACAGACTGAAAGAAGAAGAGCAGAAAGACAAACAGAACGACAAGACTTATCCGATTTTATATCATCAAAGTAAAGTGCAAATTATTGATGAGGAAAGATGCATATTCTACAAAAAAGTGGATATTGGACAGTATGAATTCAGTACAACAAATAAAGAAAATTGCGTCATGCTTAAGGACAAGTCTGTACTATGTGTGGATAGCATTTTCCAAAATACTAACACATTGGAAATATTTTTAACGGGAAAAAAGTTTATAGACTCGACAACGTTTTTTAATTCACCTTGTTCTTCTGAACTATTTAATGTGGGACTAGTACAAAATATTTCTGAAGATACATATACTATTAATATTAACGAAATTCAAGCAAAATGTGTAAAATTTCCGTATGAAAATAGATTTATAATTATGCCATTAATTCATACACAATAATAACCAATATATATTTTAATAATAATGTTAAATAATTAGAATTAATAATATTTATATAACAAATAATTAACATAATTACACAAGAAATCTCTGCCATTTAATTTAATTTAATTAATATATATATAATACATTAATATGAAATCAGTGAATCTATATAATACTTTAAATTTTAATTTTTTAATATAAAATTAAATTAATATAATTATATAGTGTACAATAAGAAAAGGTACTTTTACATTTTGCATTCACTTTTTTTGATAGATTTTTTAATTTTTATTACAAATAAAATTTGTGTTGTTTCAGTTCTTTTGGTCTGTAGTCGAGTTTACGCAGAATTCCGAAAAATCGACTGCAGTAGAAGTTATCCCAACAACATGGATAACAATTTCAAATACGTCTAATGAAATTACGTGCAAATGGCCTGACAAAAACATCTGAAAAGCAATTAACAAGCGAAAAACCCCACTGAGTTCTTGGGAATCTTGGACCATAAAAAAAATTTTTTTCCAAACTGGTAATCTATATTATTATTATTAATATTACTAGTTTAAAAAAAACTTATAAACATTGTGTAACAAACTCATACAATTTTGTACATACCGTTAATAATATATACTTTGTATAAATTAATAATATATTTATATAAATGGCTCAGGATTTTTCGACTTACATTATTATTAATTAATTATTGATCATGTGTGTGTTTTTTTTTGTTACAACCTGTACATGTATACATAATAATTTTTATTGACAGATGAATACCAGATTGCTGTCGATCTTGTAAAAAGAAAAACTAAGACCGATACATCAGACACGTCAGTGCCAGGAACTAGTCAAAGCAAAAAAAAAAATAAAAAGGAAAAGAGAAAGTGACTACACAACCGATTTTAGCGAATCTTCTAATGGTAAAATGACACCACCTCCAATACTATCTACTGTACTTCATGGTATGTTTAGTAGTGTATTATTAATAGAATTGAATTAAGTAGTGCGTTACATTACTATAAATATTGTAACTGTACTCAAGAAAATAATTTTAATTTGTGGTCAATATTTTGCAATGATTATAGATAAGACTTTTTAATAAATATACTTATTTTTTAGATTCAACAATCGAACAATTAAGGTCTAGTAAAATTTTACCGATTAGAAATCTGCCAGCAGGTGATATAAGTGCTGATATTGGTTAGTATTTTTTAACGTTTATAAATATAAATGTTAACACGTTTTGTCCTGAGTACTTATTAATTTAATTCGATATTTATTTAGACTCAATCAATAATGACGACACAAATAATTCGAGAGACCAAGCGGACGATAGAACAATAATTAATTATAATAATGACAACGATACTGGCGCGGATCTTAATGAGCTTTCCTTACAAAGTATGTAAACGTTCATGTATATACAGGGTGTCCAAAATATTATTAGCAATATTAAAACTGTGGGTAAAGAATCAGATTTGGAGACGAAAAGTCCTTTACGAATTTGTAAAATTTGTAACCATTATTGAAAAAAAAATTAATTTGTCTAGCGCAAGAGCGACAAGAAAGCTGCGCGTGAGTGAGCGCGACAGGCGAATGACTAGAAATGACACCGTCGTCTGTCGCGCTCACTCAGCCCACGCTTCCTCGTCGCTCTTACGCGTACATAAATTAATTTTTTTCTTGAAAACTATTGAAAATTTTTTAAAATGATACAGGACTTTTCGTTTTAATTTGATTAAATCTACCTATCATTTTCGGCATCGTCCACTGATCTGGGACACCCTGTATACACTTCTCAAGATTAGCAGTTACTTTTTAAGTTATTGAAGCCTTTCATTCCTGTACATTGATTTTCTCATTAAAGATATTCTTTCATTACAACAAAATATAAAAAAAACATTCTATTTAAGGAATTAATACATAGAAATTAAATGTTTAAATAACTTTAAAAATAAATTCCGTTTTTCAGTAGTGTGTGTAGAATGTTATGATTAACTATCTACATGGTATTCCTTATAATTAAATATCTGGATTTCAGTCTCTGTATCCAGTGAGTTGTTGGGCGTTGGTGTAGAGAAACTTATTCTAGACAGGACTTACAGCGATAATTGAACGAATTAAATATTTTATATTATTGGAAGAAGACGTAAAAGGTAAAAATAAATTTAAAGCAATTATTACAATTGTATCACATTTCCACGTAAAAGTATTTATTTTTGTGTAGCGAGCATTTTACATTTTTTTCTTTTATGCAAGTAATCTTAAATATCTGGGGTTTGCGGCTTCTTTCTTTAGTTACCTGGAACTTTAAATATTGAATAAGTTATAATATGTTGATAAGCATATATTGAAAATGTTTTTTTTAACAAGTTTTGATAGAAGGCTCAATTAAAAATGAAGGTTCCGTTATTTAAACCACGAAGTAAGTTTTTATTTTTTATAATTATTATATATTAAATGTGTATGTTTATTAAATGTGTTTCACAAATTTGTAAAATTTTGGACGAAGTCGACGTAGTCGTTCCTATAGTTACAGCGTTTATTATAAACAAATGTTAAATTTAAATTTTGAATCCCGTTAATATTATTACTGTATGAAAGAGACAAATAAAATAACAAAATAACTTCAATATCCCAACAATTTGCTTCTTTAAAAGACATTTATTTATTTATACCCGTCACTGTACTGCAAATAACACTAATATTTTCCAAACTTTGATTGTTTATAACTTTTTAATAAAAAACGAGCGACGGCTAAAACTTCTTCATGGTCACTCAGGAGGGTGTCCTTGACAACATATGTCAAGGTCAAGGTAATCGGGACTTGCTCCCCTAAAGTGCATAATTACCAAATCCTGTGCCATGGAAGTTTTTAGCGCAATCTCAAAAATCATGCATTTCTTGGATAATAAAATATCATCATACATTGTCGTGGGAAGAAGAAACCGTGCCATACAACATGGCAAAACAATTAATTACAACAGCTGTAGCAGGTGCGGATGGTGACGAAGTGTCACGATTTATATATGTCAAGGGATATGAAAAATGTGCATGGTTGGTTGATATGCTCGACGACGATGTTAGAGAAGATTACATCATTGAAACCTTAGACGCTGATTATGAAGATGTTGAATCTTTAAATATTTTAGATACTATTATTACTGTGCGATGTGGAAATCATCTTACGCATTGCGCTTTACAGAATGTATTTAAAATATTCAACTGATGGTCGGCAGCGTCAAAAGGAGTTATAAAAATTTAAAAAATAAAAAAAATTTATGTTAGCGGATGGTGACGAAGTGTAGCATCTTATATGTCATTGTATTTAAAATATTCAATTAATGGTCGCAGCGTCAGAAGGAGTTGCAAATATAAAAAAATTTTGTAATATTAAAAATTGCGTTTTTTATTATTTCTCCATAGTGTTACAAGTCCTCTCTCACATTTCATAATTTTTGCTTGCTATAATTAACTTATTTCTCTCACATATATCCTTTCTCGCTTTCAACATATATCCCTGTTCACATGTTTTCTATTTTATCGTTTTTTACTCATTTCTCTATCTCAGTTCCTCCTCCACCTCTCACATAAACTAAGATACATAATATATAAACCAAGATATATAAATCTAATATATAAAATATAATATAAACTAAGATATATAATATAAAATATTTCTTAACCTAATCCCACGATTCGAGCTCAAAAGCTGGATCATAATTCATATTGTATAAATTTCTCAGTCCAAGTTCATCGCCGCGATCAGGTGGGCCCATCCAAATGTATTTGTTATATTCGCGATCTTTTTGTCGCTCGCGACGAATTGTTCGCTGCTTTCCAACATTAATAAACCCCGCAATTTTTATGTCTTCGGGGTCTATCGAATCCTAGAAAAAAGCATGTTATATTTGAGTTAATTCAACATTTGAATTATATTTTTAATAAAATTGTTATTTTTATGTGATAATAACTCACCGGTTGTACATGCGGTATTTGTAACGTCAAAAGATGTTTTATTACGACCTTATGGATAAGCTCACTATCAACATACATATGCTGTAAAAAAAATAGCATAAAAATCATATTTTTAATTTAAAAATATAATTTAAAAAGTTAAAATATAATACTTACTCCATCAGCTGGATATGTCACATTAATGTGATTTTCAATGCGACGATCTGCTTAATTATCATAAAAAGCCATTTTTTCACCAACTTTTTCACCAACAAGTCTAAACGTTCTCGATTAAGCTCAACTAATAAATTTAAACCTCACAATCTTTCTCTTTATATACTAACATCTTTTGCATATTTCGCATTTTAACACGTGCTGGTTGATCTCGCAACACTAGCTTTTTCTCACAGCCTCTCTTTATACGTGAGTATATGTCACACACACCTTAAAACAGCAGTTGATAAAAAAAAATGCTTTCTGACTGTCTGCAATGCTCTTATTTTCAAAGAAAGCTTCGCACGAGTATATGTTTTAAATGTTTATATATTGTTCCCCTGATTGTCGGGGCGACAATCTGGAGGAGCGGGGGGGGGGCAGTGTTACGCCCGGTATACGGAGCGGCATGAAGCTGCCGGCTCGCTCCGAGGTTTCGGTTCCCCGTTGCCAGGGGAACGAATATTTATTATTATGGTTAAATGACAGTTCTGCCCGTGTCTCGAATCGGTGCAGACGTTGTATCGCTTGCATGTTCTTTTATTAAACCGTTCTTGTTCATTTTTATAAAACGTCTTCCTTTCTTTCGCGGAGTTCAGGCGCCGCGAGTGTGAGTGTGTGAGTGTGAGAGACGCGAACGCGGAGACGTTCGCTGACCCGTTCCCGGCGTAACAATATTATATTTCAAATGTTTATATTAAAGAGTTAAATGTATATTACACATATTATCAATAAATTTTATTTTCAATGAAAAAAATGTCTATTTCAAAACGTGTAACCGATTAATTTTTTTAACATCGTGTGCAAGATTGCATCTTTAGTTTCAAACGTGTAGCTGTACGAAAGATTCGCATGAGTATATGTCGCACCTTCGGGATATATCTTTTCGGACTACAGTGGATAAAATTAAACTGAATTATATGTATATTACGCATATTATTTTCAATAAAAAGAATTTCTATTTCAAACGTGTCATTGATTAATTTTTAAACACTAGGTTCATAAGAATGATTTGTAAGTTTTGTATTTTTTAAATGAAATAATTTCTTAATCTCTCATCGCGTACTAGAATGCATCTTAAGTTTCAAACGTGCCAAACGCTGTAAAAGATTTGCACGAGTATATGTCGCACCTCCGAGACTGCTGTTGATAAAAAAATGCATTCGTTTGTCTTTTTCGACTGTTTGCAGCAAGCTCGTAGCTACTGCCTGTCAGTCATATGTGGATCTTCATCTTAATAACATAATGGAAGTGTTCATACATATTCTTGCGCGCCGCGAGTTGGGGGATCATACCCCGTTTAGTGCGTGTGTGGTGTGTGGTGTAACACAAACCATAAAAACACTTGTATGCACTTAAATTTATATTACGATAACCACATACGTGGTTTGTGTGAACGTGGGGAAACTTTAGTATTTGACAGAACCCCTCGTTCTGTTCCTGAAAATCCCGTGGGTGACGAGTGTGGGTATGTAATAGACAAAAGAATGAATTTGTGCACCTACGGAAAACGATTCGTCTTTGTCGACAGCGAATTGCCGTCGGTAAAAAAAATACGGCGAAACTAAACGTAAGTTTTTTTTTATTATCAATTATTCATATTTTATATACAAACTTTTTGGGGACGTGTGGGTGGGTTGGCGTGAACGGTGGCTGCTAACGCGAATTGTGGCTGCTAGTGCGGGGTGCTGTGAGGGGGAATAAACACGGGTTCTAACTCAGGAGCGTTGAGGGAGGCGAGGGGACAGGGGAAAAATCCTCGATGAGAAGAGAGCGGGGAGAAGTAACCATAGATGGGAAGATCGTTTTGCATTTATGGCCCGAAATGCATATGATCGTTAAGACTCGACCCGTTCGACGTAATACTCGAGGCGTTAAACACGACGCAAATTCGAGACGTGACACTCTCGAGGCGATATATCGAGTGATGCGGAATGAAAACCTTCTGTAATCTCGACGAAGTGGCTACTCGCATATGACCGAGAGATTCGTACTCGTTCATGAACGCACGATACTCGGCTGCTTGATCAGGTGTGGCCTGAAACCGGCGCAATAAAGATTTTACGCAGCTAAGTGCCTTGGATCTCAAACATCTAATATCGATCGGCGGCGGCGATTTGAACGGAATACGTACGACGTATCGGCCGTCGGTCTGGCGTGAATGAGATCTCGCAAAATGAGCTTCACATTTGTCGTCTTCGAGCGACGAACCATGGTGCGCGGGAGGCTCTTCCAATTGCCAGAAACGCTCAAGTGCATCAGCGAGATCGAGAGACTCGCTGTTGTGAGCGATAGCGTGATAAACGGCAACGTTCAAGAGAGGTTTTTTTATCGCATACAGCATCACAGATCCGTGCGTTGATTAGGCCTGAAATTATCCACTCGAAAATAGAATTTTGCGCAATCGATTGATTTGAATCGCCTTTCCTTAATCCGTCAAGGATTATTTTATTGTAAATGTTGGCACCGATGATGACACCAATCGGTTCAGAACTAGTAGGATTGAGAACGCCGAGTTTGAGATCTATAAGATGCGGAAGCGAGAAAACGCCGACGGTACCTCGAGGCGCATACGACGTGAGAGTTGACATAATCAACGCGAGACGTTCAATCGACGGCATTCGCTCATCAACGGGTGAAACAGTAATACTGCCCACGAAGTTATACACTGTTAATCATGTATCGCCTAGTACCGCCAAATTAGAGGAACAAATTCAAATATTTTTGGAGGTACTAAAAAATTTCGAGGTACACGATGATACGAGATACTTTTTGCGATACATTAGCACGAGGTACGAAATGCACGAGATACATTATACATATAATGATAGGATTAGAGGTACTTTCTTTAAAAATTCGCGGTACTTTTTTTCGGTGGTCCATATTTTCTCAAATATTTCGCGATACATTAGATTGGAGGTACGTATCGCCATACGTGTACCGCCAAACTTAAAATGATATCGCCAAGACGGAAAATGTATCGCCAAACCGAGAAATGTATCGCCAAGACGACAGAACAAGCGCGTCTTCGCGTGACGTGATTGTTTTATATGTTGCACGCTTGCAGCCTGTCTGCCGCATAAGAGCAGTTGCGAGTTGCTTATACGCAATGCTGGTCAAAAACCATATCGTTTTATAAAGTGCGTTATAGTGATAAAAGTTTCTTGTTTGTTATCCATATATAATGGATAAATCGTTAACAAACATTGATATCCGCGATGTACAACGTGGTATTTGCCATGATACTCATTGCGAATGTACCGAGTACCGCATAAATTTTCTTGACAATAGTACCTCCAAATTTCGCGATACTATTGTCCTTTCTAGTTTGATAGTGTTCTTGTACCTCGAAAATTACGTAGGGAAAAAAATAAATCGTGTACCGCGAATTTCTGGCGATACATTATTTAAGACTGGTTTTTGTACCTCGAAAATTACGTAGGGAAAAAAATGAAACATGTACCGCCAATTTTTGGAGATACATGATTAAGAGTGTAGGTACACTGTTAATTGTGTATCGCGTAGTACCTTCAAAATCGAGGTACAAATTTATATATTTGTCGAGGTACAAAAAAATTTCGAGGGACACGTTGATAGAAGATACTTCTCGCGATATATTAGCACGAGATACGAGATACACGAGGCACATTATACATTAAATTGATTTGGAGGTACTATCTTAAAAAACTCGCGGTACTTTTCTTCGGAGGTACATATTTTCTCGAATATTTCGCGGACTTGTAGATTGGAGGTACGGTCGTTAAGGTATCGCCATACGTGTACCGCCAAATCTTAAAATGGTATCGCTAAGACGAAAAATGTACCGCCAAGACGGAAATGTACCGCCAAGACAGAAGCACGCCAATTTGCTTAGCGCGATTGTTTTATTCAGCGTGTCTAGTCTATCGAGCAGATGAAAATCAGTCTGCAGTGATAACCAAGACACGTTGCTTCGTGATATAGCTATAGATACTTTTTACAATAGTGGATTTTTTATTATACGGATATCATGAACAAATTGTTGTCGAATATCGATGTCCGAGGTGTGCAGCGCGGTATGTGCCACGAGACTCAGTTTGAATGTACCGAATACATTCGGAAATGTGATGGTGATAATACCGAATCATATTTTTTATGTCTATACTGTGGTCATCCGCCGATAAAGCATGCGCATTTGAGCAAGAATGCTCAGAGAATTAATGAAGGTAAGTACAAAAAGTTAAGGTTTTCTGTGAACGTCCCAGAAATCCCTTTCTCTGTTTCTCTCCCTCCGCGCTCTCCGTTCTTTTCGCAAGCTTCGTTCTCTCCACGTTCTCCGTTCTTTTCGCACTCTCCGTTCTCTCCGCGCTCTCCGTTCTATCCGTGCTCTCCGCTCTCCGTGCTATCCGCGTTCTACGTTATTTCCGCGTTCTCCGTTCTCTCCGCGTTCTGCGTTCTCTCCGCGTTCTCCGTTCTCTCCGCGTTCTCCGTTCTATTGTGAAATAAAATTACGCCGAAAAAAGAAACAAATATTTTATCTCGCGGAATAATTTATTGCTGGTGCGAATGTACCTTCAATTCTGCAGTTTAGTTAAACCGCATAAATTTTCCTGGCAGTAGATACCTTTAAATTTCGCCATATTACTGTCTCTTCTAGTTTGGTAATGTTTTTGTATCTCGTAAACTACGTAGGGTAAATATTGTAACTTGTACCGCCAATTTGTGGCGATACATTATTAGGAGTAGTTTTTGTATCTCGTAAACTACGTAAGGAAAAAATTGCAACGTGTACCGCGAATTTTTGGCGATACGTGATTAAAAGTGTACCGGCATTCATACCACCGACGGCTGCCACAGATACCGGAAATCGAATTCGTTTCAATTTAAGTAGCTTCGCGACGAATTCTGAAACGAAGGTCATTTGTGAGCCTTGGTCAACTAAGGTTTGAACACGCAATTGTCGGCCCGAAAAACTGGCTACAGAGATCCATGCAGTGGCGAGCAGCACAGATGTCGGTCTCTGAGACAAAGTGCGGGACGCAACGAGCGAAGTGATCTCCGCATTTTGAGTCGGAGTCGCAGCCGTTTCGCCAGTCAATAATTCCTGCGTTGAAGCAAAATTCGAGCCTGCGGAACTTTCACCATGAAGCATGGTGTGATGCTTTTGATGACATTTCCGACACGTAAATTTGCTATTGCATTCATGAACTCCGTGGTTTCCGCTTAAACAATTAAAGCATGGTAAGCAACAATGTAAGCAACACAAAAAAAAGGGTAAATATATTTAGAATCTTTTAATAATACAAAAAAAAGTTTGATCAAAGATTCTCTGAATGCAAAAATCTTTCAAAAACAAATGTGAGCGGAAAACTTCATTAATCTGGCTTGCCCGTCGGAAATCTTCGTGAGCGGATGAGTTATCCGCCCGACCGACGGAGATCTTGCCGCAAACGATGGAAATCTTGAAGTCACAAGCCGGTAATAGCCGCGGACGCGAGTCCTTGCAATACAGAGTAAAAATCAAAGAATAGATTGTAAGGAAAACGAATTAATTTGAACGCGAGATGTATACCGCTTACTTTATTTTCATCGGATCCACTACCCGTGCGACCGGTACATTATGACGGTTGATCGCCTTTGATTGCTTGGCGATATAAATACAGGCGTCCTCGGGAAAGGACAGTAGTCGTCGTCGAAACATTGTTTATTGAAGAGTCGAAAAATACTGTAACACATCAGTGCATTCTTCTGAAATAAATTAAATAGTGATTTCCGCTAATGTATCCTACAATTTAATTCTTTTAATTTAATTTTGTAACCATCATCCTACAATATATATATATATACATAATGATTTGTAAATAGTAATTAACGCTGCGACAGAAGAGTCGAGTTGAAACCGTTGAAACGCGCAGTGAATTCAGAAAAAAGAAATCATCAATGCGATAGCGAGAAATGATGAGAACAAAACTGCTGCTATTTAGCGAGAGTGGCAAAATCAGAGTTCGAGCGAAACTGTTCGATGCTTCGCAGAACGGAGCCTAGGTTTTTTGAAAGCCGAGCTAGGAAACGTAGGAAAGGAAGCGGGATAATTAGATAAAACCGGATCGAACTGACTTTACCAAAGAAAACTAAGCAAAAATAAATAATAAACGGTCCAAGGCGACCGACAAGAATAATACACCGACAAAAAACAACACCGAAATTATCGCGAGAGAAGACGAGTTTTCGGGCAAGCTGATATAATATCGAACAGTCGACTCAAAATTTTCTGTCGATTAAACACGTACCATGGTGTAAAAGTCAAAATCGGTTTTAGGCGTGCTACAGACTAACTCGACAGCTTAAAATACGTGGTTTTACTTCCTTTATTACTGTACCAAGCCCCGTTTATTTCGCGTGTTCCGTTGTCTTGCTGGAATGAAATATTACTTAATAAAATTTGATATCTTGAGTAGAAAAGTGAAAATCTGTTTGGGACAATTCTCGTGAATGACTATTTGCTTAATTTACTTGGCGTCGCGTTCTCCATCGATGTGCCAAGCCGCATTTAATTCTTTTTATTCGTTTTTGAGATTTTATTGTAAACATCTCGGAATCTACATCGAAAAGTCGTACTGTATGTGTTCTTACACGATAACGTAATAACAGAATGAATACCTGTCAGCAATGAGCTCGACGTGGTGCACTAAACGATTTTCAAACGGATAGTATTAACGAATCAAAATAAAGAAAACAACCTCAATGTAAGTGTTACGTCAAGAAGATTAATATTTTTAAATGGTAAAGAATGGGAGAAAATTCTCAAGGAAAATATTCGTAAGGTAGGAAGATGACGTACCACCGAATCTTGCATGGAATTCGGGATTAGAAAGCCTAATTCTGAATTGCGGCTTGCTACGCGTACATATGCAGAGGCTCGTTCGTGTGAAGACAGCGCTTCGGTTAACGTCGGATAGAGAAAAAGGCCAGAGCTATACACTCTCTGTCCTATTCTTTCGCGGCGTCTTCGGTAACTCAGTAGTCTCGGTATCGCGCAAGCATGATGGTAACCGCTCGAACGGCTAATCTTATTTACCATGTACTATGAAGCTTACCATGTTACCATCATTATCATGTAAAATAAAAATTGAAAATAAATAAATTTTTATTCATAAAGAATTTTTCTTTTTTCAAACTAAATCACTTTTATCTCACAAGTTAGCAGTACGAAATGAACAGAGTTGATTTTTATAAGTTCGTAGCTAATTTGTTGTTAAAAAGTAATTGGCAAAGAAAAAGTTTGTTGCTCTCTGCTTTTATTATTATAAATTTTTTAATAATGTTAAAGTAAAAGAAGATGAAGTTGGTCGCAAAGGAATTTAATCGAGATAACGCTTTGTTGCTTATTTATCGCTAAATATGTGCCAAAGAAAAATATTAAATTGCTATTTTCTTTTTTTAGTTAACAAATTGATATCTTCTACGTAAACGCTCGTTATTAGGTAACGATTGTTGCTATCGATTTGGGATTTTAGATATTTTGTTTAAAAACTGAAAAGAAGTCATTTTAATTGTTTAAACAATTTTTTTACAAAAAAAGTCACTCATCGGATTCGGTCGCAGGACGATGTTGCGAGTGACATAGTATAGTCTTTTCTTCAATATTAACATTTTTGCTAGTTAACAAATAGATATCTCCGAGATCGAGTGTCCGATTTTTATAATTATTTTTTTAACAACGTTACAGCATCGTCCGACGACCGAATCCGATGAGTGACATTTTTGCAAAAAATTAATTAAACAATTTAAACTTTTTCGCAATGTAAAATTGTAATACTCAAATTCGGCGATGCATTATATGAAACGGAGAATAATAATAATTTATTGATACGTAGTTTATGTAGTTGTTAATATTTTAATTCTAAGATTTGATTTGTTTGTAACCGGAGCGATGGTCCGGGTGTACCTCGCAAAAGAAATAAACACCATATATATAATTACAAAAAAAATTTAACAAATCTTAAATAATAAATATTCCCTTAATTAATTTTTGTTTTTAAAAATTATTTTTTATATACAGGGTGTCCCAGGGTTGGTGTGACAACGCTCGTAGAGTGTTAAATCTCGATAAATTAAACATAAAAATCTTATACCATTTTACGTTTTTTTAAATCATGTTTATTTGCTACTGGCGTGCATAAAAATCAGAACTGAAGTTCGCTCTCGGAGTTGTGAGAGCATCGTACGTCTTCTGGCGTTGGCTAGCATAAAAACCAAAACTGGAGTTCGCTCTCGGAGTTGTGAGAGCGTCGTACGTTTTCTGGCGTTGGCGTGCATAAAAACCAGAACTGGAGTTCGCTCTCGGAGTTGTGAGAGCTTCGTACGTTTTCTGGCGTTGGCGTGCATAAAGACCAGAACTGAAGTTCGCTCTCGGAGTTGTGAAAGCGTCGTACGTTTTCAGGCGTTGGCGTGCATAAACACCAGAACTTGAGTTCGCTCTCGGCGTTGTGAGAGCATCGTACGTCTTCTGGCGTTGGCGTGCATAAAAACCAGAACTTGATTTCGCTCTCGGCGTTGTGAGAGCATCGTACGTTTTCAGGCGTTGGCGTGCATAAAAACCAGAACTGGAATTTGCTTTTGGAGTTGTGAGAGCATCGTACGTCTTCTGGCGTTGGCGTGCATAAAAACCAGAACTGGAGTTTGCTCTTGAAGTTGTGAGAGCGTCGTACGTTTTCTGGCGTTGGCGTGCATAAAAACCAGAACTGGAGTTCGCTCTCGGCGTTGTGAATGCATCGTACGTTTTCTGGCGTTGGCGTGCATAAAAATTAGAACTGAAGTTTGCTCTCGAAGTTGTGAGAGCGTCGTACGTTTTCAAACGTTGGCGTGCATAAAAACCAGAACTGGAGTTTGCTCTCTGCATTGTGAGAGTATAGTACGTTTTCTGCCGTTGGCGTGCATAAAAACCATAACTCGAGTCCGCTCTCGGCGTTGTGAGAGCATCGTACGTTTTCTGGCGTTGGCGTGCACAAAAACCAGAACTGGAGTTCGCTCTCGGAGTTGTGAGAGCATCGTACGTTTTCTGGCGTTGGCGTGCATAAAAACCAGAACTCGAGTTCGCTCTTGGCGTTGTGAGAGCATCGTACGTTTTCTGGCGTTGGCGTGCATAAAAACCAGAACTCGAGTTCGCTTTCGGAGTTGTGAGAGCGTCGTACGTTTTCTGGCGTTGGCGTGCATAAAAACCAGAACTGGAGTTCGCTCTCGGAGTTGTGAGAGCTTCGTACGTTTTCTGGCGTTGGCGTGCATAAAGACCAGAACTGAAGTTCGCTCTCGGAGTTGTGAGAGCGTCGTACGATTTCAGGCGTTGGCGTGCATGAAAATCAAAACTCAAGTTTGCGCTTTCTCTCTCTCTTTAAGACGAGACGCGAACGAAATGAAGTAACAAAACGTGCTGTCACCTCGTCTCGCTCGCCGCGCGCAGATTCCGATTATCTTCTTTAAGATATATTCGTTGCTGTCTATTGCGCGCTCACTCAGCCCATGCTTTTTTTCCGCTCTTACGCGTACATAAATTTCAATTTTTTCTCAGAAATTATTTAGAATTTTTTAAAAATAAGGCGCGCCAAACTTTAATGCAATATACTTTTATGTTTTACCCGTTCTAACAATTCTGTAAATTAAAAATATGTCGACAGATAATACAAATTGAAAATTTCTTTTTATTAATAAAGCCCGGTTTCTCCAACGCACGAGTAAATTTGATCGATTTTATAAACTTTCAGAATTGTAACTGCCGAACTGAAAATTGATGATGAGGTGCAAATATGAAATTAAAATCTGTATAGCGCCGTAATCGATTTAATTTATTAAACATCTCTTGCTCAACCTTTATAAAATTTCCACTTATTATCATTTAACGAAAGTACTGCAGTTTTTACGTCGAAATCTGGAGTTGGTTTACATTAATTCGACAAGAAATGTTATGCAACATTTTAAAAAATGTTTAACAGGTAAAAAGTAGAAAGTTGTAGCACATTTGCAACAAGCGAACGCAAGTTTTATTTAATAGAAAAAGGCACAGTCAGTGGCAAATTGATCAACATAGGCAACAAGTGGTCAGTGGCGGGCGGCGAACAGATCGAAAAAGCAAGGTATCGGCAAGACATTAGAGCATTACTTGGCTAAGCAAAACAGCAACGGCGGACAGCAGCGAGTTCGTTGAACAGACAACGCCGCACGCCGCGGATTGATAATCTTCGTTTTTGCGGCATTTTACACGCGTACTAGGTCTAAGATTTTGACTAATAACAGGGAAATTATAGCAAGCTTTGCGAATCAATAAATTATTTTTATTCTCCGTTTCATATAATGCATCGCCGAATTTAAGTATTACAATTTACATCTTATTTTTATTTAATATTTTTGTTTTATTTTTTTTATTTTTCTTGTAATTATAATTTTTTTTGTTTTTTCTTCGATTTTAAAGATTTGGTTTCGCAGCGCCAAGTTTTTTTTTTCTTTACATTATCTCATTAGTTTTATGAAGAGTATTTATTATTAAAGTACACATTTTATGTTCTATTTTGGGGGAGTTTTTTTTGGGGGGAATCTTGATTTTGTTTAAATATAATTTCAATTTTCTTCAGGTTCATGGCGCATTTATTTGATCTCATTAATTTTATGAAGAGTATTTGTTATTAAAGTACACATTTTATGGTCTATTTTTGGGGAGTATAATTTTAAAGGAGTTTTTTTTTTCAATTACCTAAGCGTTATCAGTTCTTCTTTTTTGTATATATTTTTTAATTTCTTATAATAAATCTAATCTACTTTCTTAATTCCGTCTCAAGTGCATTCGGCGACCCTCTCAATCGAATCCTGAGATTCCGACGAGCGCTCCGGGTCGAGCTCGCTAGAGCGACATTCGGTTTCCGCGGAAAACGGGTTGTTTCACCCGCAATTTTCCAAAAATTCATTAATGTCGTTTTTGCTGACCTGATTCGTGCGGGAAAAGTACTAGCTTATATGGACGACCTAATCGTGATGGATCGCGAAACGGGTTTAAAAAATCTCGAATGTGTGTTAAATATGGCCAGCCGGAGCGGCCTAATTATAAATTGGAAAAAATGTAGCTTGTTGCAGTCTAGAGTCGAGTATTTGGGACACGTGGTCGAGAATGGGCAGATTAGAACTTCAGAGCGCAAAATTGAAGCCGTAAAGGGTTTTCCGACGCCTACTACTGTCCATAAGATACAGTCGTTCCTGAGACTGACGGGATATTTCCGAAAGTTTATTCCGAGATATTCAATAATCGCGCGGCCGTTGTCTAATTTGTTAAGAGCGAATACGGTGTTCAAATTCGATGCACGAGAGAAAGATGTGTTCGATCATTTGAAAAAAATGTTAACTTCCGAACCGGTGTTGTGTCTGTATAGAGCAGGGGCGAAAACAGAATTACATACTGACGCCTCGATGTACGGTTACGGAGCAATATTACTGCAACAAAGCGACAAGGATGGTGCGATGCACCCGGTATATTACGCGAGCGGCAAGGCTAACAATACCCGACCGAAACGTTGGCTGTCGCTGATTCTCGTTCACGTGGACCAAAAGAGCCGAGCGTTGCTCATTCGATGCACGTTACACGACCGCCGCCACCGCCGCCGCCGCTCCGCGCTGTGCCGACGTCTCGGGTTGAGATGGAGTGGGCGTCTAGACGCAATGTCACGCGAATACCTAGCCCCGTCCCCTCGGCACCAGCCAGCCTTGGCCTTATGGCCCGCCGCCGTCGGTCCGTATTCCACTTCTTCCCTCTCGCCGTCCTTCCCGCCGATACGCGCCCGCGCACGCTCGCTTGCTCACTCGCTCCCTCGCGCAGACAATCGCGTCGTCTCCCGCCGCCGCGTCCTCGGTCCTTCTCTCGCCGCCACCTCTTTCGGCGTGTGTCCCCGAAACCCCCGCTGAAGAAAAATATACCAGCTACGAGCTCGAGGTTCTCGCGATAGTTAGAGCTCTAAAAATGTTTCGAGTATATTTGTTAGGTGTACCTTTTAATATTGTAACGGATTGCCGAGCATTTACCCTCACAATGACGAAAAGAGATTTATGTGTTCGCGTGGCCCGATGGGCCTTATTACTAGAAGAGTTTAGTTATAAAATAGAGCATCGTCTGGGAAAAAGTATGTTGCACGTAGACGCTTTAAGTAGAAATCCGCTGCCTACCTGCTTGCTAATGGACGAGAACGAGAGCGATCTGACGACGCGTCTTAAAAAAGCGCAGAACGACGACGAAGAAACAATGGACATTATCCGTCAAACAGAAAAGGGAACGAAACCTGGTTATATCACGCGTAGCGGATTGTTGTTTAAGGAGATCGGTAATGATTATTGCTTGGTTGTGCCAAAAACAATGTATTCGCAAGTAATTAAAAGAGCGCATGGGAAGAATCATTTCTCGGTAGCTAAGACAAAAGATATTGTAAAACGCGATTATTATATTTCGAATGTACGCCCAAAAATTGAAAAAAGCGTACGGAATTGCATTGACTGCATATTAGCCGAGCGAAAACACGGTAGACAGGAGGGCTTCCTATTGGCTATCGAGAAGGGCGAAGTTCCGCTTGACACTTATCATGTAGATCATTTAGGTCCGTTGGCTTCTACGAAGAAAAGCTACCGTCATATTTTCTTGGTAGTCAATGCTTTTACCAAATTTACGTGATTGTATGCGACAAAGTCCACGAACGCGGCCGAGATTATAGATCGACTTACGAAACAGTCAGTCGTGTTCGGTAATCCCCGACAAATTATTTCTGATTGCGGTGCCGCTTTTACATCTGGCGATTTTCGTAAATATTGCAAACACGAAGGAATTCGTTACGTATTGACGACAACGGGAATTCCGCGTGCGAACGGACAAGTCGAACGTGTAAATAGAACGCTAATACCGCTTTTAACTAAACTAACCGCTCCTAAGCCCGGAGAATGGTACAGGCATCTTAATACTGTGCAGCAGTGCTTAAATACTACGATGCACCGAAGCATTGCTACTACGCCGTTTCAATTACTGTTCGGAACAAAGGCGCGATTGCAAACCGACGACAATGTACGCGACACATTAGAAAAAAAATGGATATTATCATTTAAAGAAAGTTGTGACGAATTGAGAGACGAAGCGAAGGCGCGAATAGCTCAGGTACAGGAGGAAAACAGACGTGTATTTAATTAAAAGCGGAAAGAGGCCCATGCGTATCGCGAAGGCGATTTAGTGGCCATACGCCGAACTCAGCAGGCACCTGGATTAAAATTTGCGTCGAAGTTTTTTGGATCCTATAGAATTATAAAAACCCTGCAAAACAATCGCTACGTAGTGTATAAGGTAAGGTCACACGAGGGTCCACAGCAGATTTCAACGGCGGTCGATTCTATGAAGCTGTGGTTAGCAGACGATAGCGACGCTGAGCTTGACGAAACAGACCAAACGCGAGACAAGGAAAATTTCCCGCAAATAAAATTGTAAATAATAACGATAGTTAACATATGAGGGCATATGTCACTGCAGGACGGCCGAATGTAGGGAAAATAAATTTATTCGAACGCGATATGTATACCGCTTACTTTATTTTCATCGGATCCACTACCCGTGCGACCGGTACATTATGACGGTTGATCGCCTTTGTTTGCTTGGCGATATAAATACAGGCGTCCTCGGAAAAGGACAGTAGTCGTCGTCGAAACATTGTTTATTGAAGAGTCGAAAAATACTGTAACACATCAGTGCATTCTTCTGAAATAAATTAAATAGTGATTTCCGCTAATGTATCCTACAATTTAATTCTTTTAATTTAATTTTGTAACCATCATCCTACAATATATATATATATACATAATGAATTGTAAATAGTAATTAACGCTGCGACAGAAGAGTCGAGTTGAAACCGTTGAAACGCGCAGTGAATTCAGAAAAAAGAAATCATCAATGCGATAGCGAGAAATGATGAGAACAAAACTGCTGCTATTTAGCGAGAGTGGCAAAATCAGAGTTCGAGCGAAACTGTTCGATGCTTCGCAGAACGGAGCCTAGGTTTTTTGAAAGCCGAGCTAGGAAACGTAGGAAAGGAAGCGGGATAATTAGATAAAACCGGATCGAACTGACTTTACCAAAGAAAACTAAGCAAAAATAAATAATAAACGGTCCAAGGCGACCGACAAGAATAATACACCGACAAAAAACAACACCGAAATTATCGCGAGAGAAGACGAGTTTTCGGGCAAGCTGATATAATATCGAACAGTCGACTCAAAATTTTCTGTCGATTAAACACGTACCATGGTGTAAAAGTCAAAATCGGTTTTAGGCGTGCTACAGACTAACTCGACAGCTTAAAATACGTGGTTTTACTTCCTTTATTACTGTACCAAGCCCCGTTTATTTCGCGTGTTCCGTTGTCTTGCTGGAATGAAATATTACTTAATAAAATTTGATATCTTGAGTAGAAAAGTGAAAATCTGTTTGGGACAATTCTCGTGAATGACTATTTGCTTAATTTACTTGGCGTCGCGTTCTCCATCGATGTGCCAAGCCGCATTTAATTCTTTTTATTCGTTTTTGAGATTTTATTGTAAACATCTCGGAATCTACATCGAAAAGTCGTACTGTATGTGTTCTTACACGATAACGTAATAACAGAATGAATACCTGTCAGCAATGAGCTCGACGTGGTGCACTAAACGATTTTCAAACGGATAGTATTAACGAATCGAAATAAAGAAAACAACCTCAATGTAAGTGTTACGTCAAGAAGATTAATATTTTTAAATGGTAAAGAATGGGAGAAAATTCTCAAGGAAAATATTCGTAAGGTAGGAAGATGACGTACCACCGAATCTTGCATGGAATTCGGGATTAGAAAGCCTAATTCTGAATTGCGGCTTGCTACGCGTACATATGCAGAGGCTCGTTCGTGTGAAGACAGCGCTTCGGTTAACGTCGGATAGAGAAAAAGGCCAGAGCTATACACTCTCTGTCCTATTCTTTCGCGGCGTCTTCGGTAACTCAGTAGTCTCGGTATCGCGCAAGCATGATGGTAACCGCTCGAACGGCTAATCTTATTTACCATGTACTATGAAGCTTACCATGTTACCATCATTATCATGTAAAATAAAAATTGAAAATAAATAAATTTTTATTCATAAAGAATTTTTCTTTTTTCAAACTAAATCACTTTTATCTCACAAGTTAGCAGTACGAAATGAACAGAGTTGATTTTTATAAGTTCGTAGCTAATTTGTTGTTAAAAAGTAATTGGCAAAGAAAAAGTTTGTTGCTCTCTGCTTTTATTATTATAAATTTTTTAATAATGTTAAAGTAAAAGAAGATGAAGTTGGTCGCAAAGGAATTTAATCGAGATAACGCTTTGTTGCTTATTTATCGCTAAATATGTGCCAAAGAAAAATATTAAATTGCTATTTTCTTTTTTTAGTTAACAAATTGATATCTTCTACGTAAACGCTCGTTATTAGGTAACGATTGTTGCTATCGATTTGGGATTTTAGATATTTTGTTTAAAAACTGAAAAGAAGTCATTTTAATTGTTTAAACAATTTTTTTACAAAAAAAGTCACTCATCGGATTCGGTCGCAGGACGATGTTGCGAGTGACATAGTATAGTCTTTTCTTCAATATTAACATTTTTGCTAGTTAACAAATAGATATCTCCGAGATCGAGTGTCCGATTTTTATAATTATTTTTTTAACAACGTTACAGCATCGTCCGACGACCGAATCCGATGAGTGACATTTTTGCAAAAAATTAATTAAACAATTTAAACTTTTTCGCAATGTAAAATTGTAATACTCAAATTCGGCGATGCATTATATGAAACGGAGAATAATAATAATTTATTGATACGTAGTTTATGTAGTTGTTAATATTTTAATTCTAAGATTTGATTTGTTTGTAACCGGAGCGATGGTCCGGGTGTACCTCGCAAAAGAAATAAACACCATATATATAATTACAAAAAAAATTTAACAAATCTTAAATAATAAATATTCCCTTAATTAATTTTTGTTTTTAAAAATTATTTTTTATATACAGGGTGTCCCAGGGTTGGTGTGACAACGCTCGTAGAGTGTTAAATCTCGATAAATTAAACATAAAAATCTTATACCATTTTACGTTTTTTTAAATCATGTTTATTTGCTACTGGCGTGCATAAAAATCAGAACTGAAGTTCGCTCTCGGAGTTGTGAGAGCATCGTACGTCTTCTGGCGTTGGCTAGCATAAAAACCAAAACTGGAGTTCGCTCTCGGAGTTGTGAGAGCGTCGTACGTTTTCTGGCGTTGGCGTGCATAAAAACCAGAACTGGAGTTCGCTCTCGGAGTTGTGAGAGCTTCGTACGTTTTCTGGCGTTGGCGTGCATAAAGACCAGAACTGAAGTTCGCTCTCGGAGTTGTGAAAGCGTCGTACGTTTTCAGGCGTTGGCGTGCATAAACACCAGAACTTGAGTTCGCTCTCGGCGTTGTGAGAGCATCGTACGTCTTCTGGCGTTGGCGTGCATAAAAACCAGAACTTGATTTCGCTCTCGGCGTTGTGAGAGCATCGTACGTTTTCAGGCGTTGGCGTGCATAAAAACCAGAACTGGAATTTGCTTTTGGAGTTGTGAGAGCATCGTACGTCTTCTGGCGTTGGCGTGCATAAAAACCAGAACTGGAGTTTGCTCTTGAAGTTGTGAGAGCGTCGTACGTTTTCTGGCGTTGGCGTGCATAAAAACCAGAACTGGAGTTCGCTCTCGGCGTTGTGAATGCATCGTACGTTTTCTGGCGTTGGCGTGCATAAAAATTAGAACTGAAGTTTGCTCTCGAAGTTGTGAGAGCGTCGTACGTTTTCAAACGTTGGCGTGCATAAAAACCAGAACTGGAGTTTGCTCTCTGCATTGTGAGAGTATAGTACGTTTTCTGCCGTTGGCGTGCATAAAAACCATAACTCGAGTCCGCTCTCGGCGTTGTGAGAGCATCGTACGTTTTCTGGCGTTGGCGTGCACAAAAACCAGAACTGGAGTTCGCTCTCGGAGTTGTGAGAGCATCGTACGTTTTCTGGCGTTGGCGTGCATAAAAACCAGAACTCGAGTTCGCTCTTGGCGTTGTGAGAGCATCGTACGTTTTCTGGCGTTGGCGTGCATAAAAACCAGAACTCGAGTTCGCTCTCGGCGTTGTGAGAGCTTCGTTCGTTTTCTGGCGTTGGCGTGCATGAAAACCAAAACTCAAGTTTGCGCTCTCTCTTTCTTTATGACGAGACGCGAGCGAAATGAAGTAACAACGCGCGTTGTCGCCTCGTCTCGCTCGCTACGCGCAGATTCCGCCCATCGCCTTTAAGATAAAATCGTCGCTGTCTATTGCGCGCTCACTCAGCCTATGCTTTTTTGGCGCTTTTACGCGTATATAAATTTAATTTTTTTCGCAGAAATTATTTAGAATTCTTCAAAAATAATTCGTTTAAAAATTTAATGCAATATACTTTCATGTTTTATTCGTTCTAACAATTCTGTAAATTAAAAATATGTCGACAGATAATACAAATTGAAAAATTTTTTTTATTAATAAAGCCCGGTTTTTTCAACGCACGAGTAAATTTAATCAGTTGTAGAAACTTTCAGAATTGCTGAACAGAAAATCTGCTGAACAGAAAATTGATGATAAGGTGCAAATATGAAATTAAAACCTGTATAGCGCCGTAATCGATTTCGATCGAACAAACTTATTTTTTGCTAATTACTTGTTAACAACAAATAAGCTACAAATTTATGAAAATTAACTTTGCTCATTTCGTTCTGCTAACTTATGAGATAAAAGTAATTTAGTTTTAAAAAAGAAGGATTTTTTATGAATAGTAATTTATTTATTTTCAATTTTTATTTTACATGGTAATGATGGTAACATGGTAAATTTCATAGTACATGGAAAATAAGAGTGGCCGTTCGCATTCGAGCGGTTACCATCATGCTTGCGCGATACCGAGATTTCCGAGTTACCGACGACGCCGCGTAAGAATAGGACAGATAGTGTATAGCTCTGGCCTTTTTCTCTATCCGACGTTAGCCGAAGCGCTGTCTTCACACGGACGAGCTTCTGCATCTGTACGCGTGGCCGGCCGCGATCCAAAGTTCAGCCTTCTGGTCGTCAGTGTCTTAACTGCCACGACCGTAAGAAGTGTAAAGAATATATTTCTCTGAACATATCGCGAATAGTGTACGATTTTATTGAATATCCTTCCTGCTCTCATTACTCTGCGCATAGCTGAAAGCACAATAATCAACAGTATCTCGTAAACTACGTAGGAAAAAAATTGCAACGTGTACCGCGAATTTTTGGCGATACGTAAGTAAGAGTGTACCAGCATTTATACCACCGACGGTTTCCACAGATACCGGAAATCGAATTCGTTTTAATTTAAGTAGCTCCGCGACGGATTCTGAAACGAAGGTCATTTCTGAGTTTTGGTCAACTATAGTTCGAACACGCATTTGACGGCCCGAAAAACTGGCTACAGAGATCCATGCAGTGGCGAGCAGCACAGATGTCGGTCTCTGAGACGAAGTGCGGGACGCAACGAGCGAAGTGTTCTCCGCACTTTGAGTCGGAGTCGCAGCCGTTTCGCCAGTCAATGATTCCTGCGTTGAGGCAAAATTCGAGCCTGCGGAACTTTTACCATGAAGCATGGTGTGATGCTTTTGATGACATTTCCGACACGTAAAATTGCTATTGCATTCACGAACTCCGTGGTTTCCGCTCAAACAATTAAAACATCGTTTGTGCGTTTGGATTAATGTACGCCGCTGGCTCAAATTTCCCGTTTCAAACGAGGGTCAGGAACTGAAAAAATGACGCGATTGACAAATCGAACAGAAAGAAACGGATCCGACATTTGACGGCGCGGAACGTCCAAAGACGGAGTCACAACAGACGCGGCCTCAAGATCAGGAGCCGACACAGAGCGTGAAGAGGCCGTAGCAAAGTTGATCTTGTGCGGGGCGGACTTTGACACTGATTGACGCGGCGATGTTACAACGACGTCATCGAGCGCGCGGCGACGAGACTGTAGAAATTCCAGTAAACCGGTCGATGTTGGAAGCGTGTCGGAATCACTGACTCGCATACTCTTATACACATACACGCGAGCGAAATGATGTAACAACGCGCGTTGTCGCCTCGTCTCGCTCGCTACGCGCAGATTCCGCCCATCGTCTTTAAGATATACTCGCCGCTGTCTATCGCGCGCTCACTCAGCCCATGCTTCTTTGCTGCTCTTACGCGTACATAAACTTAATTTCATTCTCGGAAATTATTTAGAAATTTTCAAAAATAAGGTGCGCAAGAAATTTATGCAATATACTTTCATGTTCTACCCGTTCTAACAATTTTGTAAATTTGAGTAGTGCAGTTTTACATTGCGAAAAGATTTAAACTGTTTAAATTATTTTTTGCATAAAAGTCACTCATCGGATTCGGTCGCAGGACGATGTTGCGAGTGACATAGTATAGTCTTTTCTTCAATATTAACATTTTTGCTAGTTAACAAATGGATATCTCCGAGATCGAGTGTCCGATTTTTATAATTATGTTTTTAACAACGTGTGGCCCTAGGCCACTAAAATTATAGACTCAGACCCCGCGCCGCGACCACCAACGATCGCCCAGAAAATCGCGCGGCCACCGCCAATTAATTAAGTATCACGGGCGGACCAGCCGTCCGCGGCGTGTAGCGCGGATCGCCGGACCGCGTAACATGGGCCGCTCAACCGCCCACACCGCGCACCGCCACCGACCGCTCGGGAGTGGGAGGTCCCCCACTCTCGGGCCCACGGGTATATAAGCTGCCTCGTACGCAGACGAGGCACCTTTTCCTCGCTGGAGAGCACTCCAGCATCCGACCCTCCAGGTCTTGGGCGCTCCCAAGACTTCCTCGACCGGGCTCACCCGGCTTCGATACCGCTACCTCCAGGACTCGGGCGCTCCCGAGCCTGTCCTCGACCGGGCTCACCCGGCCTTCGATACCGCTACCTCCAGGACTCGGGCGCTCCCGAGCCTGTCCTCGACCGGGCTCACCCGGCCTTCGATACCGCTGCCTCCAGGACTCGGGCGCTCCCGAGCCTGTCCTCGACCGGGCTCACCCGGCCTTCGACACCGCTATCCTTTTCCCCAGGACTCGGGCACTCTTGAGCTTTCTTTCGTCCGGACGCTCGCGGATCTCCCTCGCCACAGTCCGAACGGTCTCCCCTGGACTTTGCGCCGCGAACTTACGCGCCGCGGAAGTTGTACGACCGCCACGGCCTGAACGGCCTACCATGTAACCGGCGCCGCCGACTCGCGACCGCGAAACCTGTCCGATCGTCTTGGCCTGAGTGGCCCATCCTGTGTATTCATAATACCGACTCGCGACCGCGTAACCTGTCCGACCGTCACGGCCTGAACGGCCTACCTTGTACATCGTGCCGTCGACTCGCGACCGCGTATTCCCGACCGAACGACACGACTCGGGGAGTTGATTACACACCACGTCGCCGACCCGCGAGCACGCCGCTCCTCTCGAAAAGATACAGCTCAGAGGGCTTGCACCACCCGTTGCGCCGCCGCCTCCCGACCGCGTGACTCCCCCGGACGCGGAGCCCACCCTGGATCAGCGCAAAGACGGCTCGCGGCCGTATACCGCCACCCTCAGACCGTAACACCGATCGATCCGAGAATTCGAGGCTGGTCGTGTACCGTTCCACCGAGCAGCTAGAATACTTCTGTTACTTTCTGCGTTTACTTTAGCATTAGATTACTTTTATATTATAGGTTCATTTTGTGTTGCCATTGATCTTATAGTTTATAATAAAGTATCATTTATGTTTCTCCATGTTTAATCACTTCTTACTCGTACCTTGGTTCCCGGCAAGCTTTCCACCGATAAAATTACCGCGTTACAAACGTTACAACATCGTCCGACGACCGAATCCGATGAGTGACAGTTTTGCAAAAAATTAATTAAACAATTTAAACTTTTTCGCAATGTAAAATTGTAATACTCAAATTCGGCGATGCATTATATGAAACGGAGAATAATAATAATTTATTGATACGTAGTTTATGTAGTTGTTAATATTTTAATTCTAAGATTTGATTTGTTTGTAACCGGAGCGATGGTCCGGGTGTACCTCGCAAAAGAAATAAACACCATATATATAATTACAAAAAAAATTTAACAAATCTTAAATAATAAATATTCCCTTAATTAATTTTTGTTTTTAAAAATTATTTTTTATATACAGGGTGTCCCAGGGTTGGTGTGACAACGCTCGTAGAGTGTTAAATCTCGATAAATTAAACATAAAAATCTTATACCATTTTACGTTTTTTTAAATCATGTTTATTTGCTACTGGCGTGCATAAAAATCAGAACTGAAGTTCGCTCTCGGAGTTGTGAGAGCATCGTACGTCTTCTGGCGTTGGCTAGCATAAAAACCAAAACTGGAGTTCGCTCTCGGAGTTGTGAGAGCGTCGTACGTTTTCTGGCGTTGGCGTGCATAAAAACCAGAACTGGAGTTCGCTCTCGGAGTTGTGAGAGCTTCGTACGTTTTCTGGCGTTGGCGTGCATAAAGACCAGAACTGAAGTTCGCTCTCGGAGTTGTGAAAGCGTCGTACGTTTTCAGGCGTTGGCGTGCATAAACACCAGAACTTGAGTTCGCTCTCGGCGTTGTGAGAGCATCGTACGTCTTCTGGCGTTGGCGTGCATAAAAACCAGAACTTGATTTCGCTCTCGGCGTTGTGAGAGCATCGTACGTTTTCAGGCGTTGGCGTGCATAAAAACCAGAACTGGAATTTGCTTTTGGAGTTGTGAGAGCATCGTACGTCTTCTGGCGTTGGCGTGCATAAAAACCAGAACTGGAGTTTGCTCTTGAAGTTGTGAGAGCGTCGTACGTTTTCTGGCGTTGGCGTGCATAAAAACCAGAACTGGAGTTCGCTCTCGGCGTTGTGAATGCATCGTACGTTTTCTGGCGTTGGCGTGCATAAAAATTAGAACTGAAGTTTGCTCTCGAAGTTGTGAGAGCGTCGTACGTTTTCAAACGTTGGCGTGCATAAAAACCAGAACTGGAGTTTGCTCTCTGCATTGTGAGAGTATAGTACGTTTTCTGCCGTTGGCGTGCATAAAAACCATAACTCGAGTCCGCTCTCGGCGTTGTGAGAGCATCGTACGTTTTCTGGCGTTGGCGTGCACAAAAACCAGAACTGGAGTTCGCTCTCGGAGTTGTGAGAGCATCGTACGTTTTCTGGCGTTGGCGTGCATAAAAACCAGAACTCGAGTTCGCTCTTGGCGTTGTGAGAGCATCGTACGTTTTCTGGCGTTGGCGTGCATAAAAACCAGAACTCGAGTTCGCTCTCGGCGTTGTGAGAGCTTCGTTCGTTTTCTGGCGTTGGCGTGCATGAAAACCAAAACTCAAGTTTGCGCTCTCTCTTTCTTTATGACGAGACGCGAGCGAAATGAAGTAACAACGCGCGTTGTCGCCTCGTCTCGCTCGCTACGCGCAGATTCCGCCCATCGCCTTTAAGATAAAATCGTCGCTGTCTATTGCGCGCTCACTCAGCCTATGCTTTTTTGCCGCTTTTACGCGTATATAAATTTAATTTTTTTCGCAGAAATTATTTAGAATTCTTCAAAAATAATTCGTTTAAAAATTTAATGCAATATACTTTCATGTTTTATTCGTTCTAACAATTCTGTAAATTAAAAATATGTCGACAGATAATACAAATTGAAAAATTTTTTTTAATAATAAAGCCCGGTTTTTCCAACGCACGAGTAAATTTAATCAGTTGGAGAAACTTTCAGAATTGCTGAACAGAAAATCTGCTGAACAGAAAATTGATGATAAGGTGCAAATATGAAATTAAAACCTGTATAGCGCCGTAATCGATTTCGATCGAACAAACTTATTTTTTGCTAATTACTTGTTAACAACAAATGAGCTACAAATTTATGAAAATTAACTTTGCTCATTTCGTTCTGCTAACTTATGAGATAAAAGTAATTTAGTTTTAAAAAAGAAGGATTTTTTATGAATAGTAATTTATTTATTTTCAATTTTTATTTTACATGGTAATGATGGTAACATGGTAAATTTCATAGTACATGGAAAATAAGAGTGGCCGTTCGCATTCGAGCGGTTAACATCATGCTTGCGCGATACCGAGATTTCCGAGTTACCGACGACGCCGTGAAAGAGTAGGACAGATAGTGTATAGTTCTGGCTTTTTCCTTTATCCGACGGCAGCCGAAGCGTTGGCTTCACACGAACGAGCCTCTGCATATGTACGCGTAGCAAGCCGCGATTCAGAATTGGATTCTCTGTTCGGAATTCGAAACCACGCAATTTATGCGCAGAAATAATTCACAGGTATTTTGAGTAAAGGATAAACGCGTAGATGGTTCTTTTTTAGAGAAAGGTTGACTTAGATATTATTCAAGCAATCGACAATGGAGAAGAAAGAGCGTTTGAAAGAGCTATTTGGAAGTATGAGCGACGAAAGTGAGTCGCCGCCACCCAGCCCGCCGCCGGGGGCCTGGCCGCCAACGATAGATCCAAGCCGACGCTATCCGGTGCCCCGGGTTAGGACTCAAGTGCAACGGGGAGACGGCAGCCAGCGATCCCACACGCGCAGGTTGGAGAAACTTCCACCTGCTCCTCCAAAGGCAACGCGCAAAGAGCGAAGCCAGCCCACGGGGACCACAGCCGCCCGAAAGCCGCCACGGAAGATCACCACCGATGCTGTCGTGACCGCAAACATGACGGCAAGCGACGCCGTCACCACCGTGCCACCAACAACATCAGCAAGCGGGTCAAGTGGCTCGAGTAGTCAAGCACGACAACTACCCAGAAAGCGGGCCCCTGCCACAAAGTTGATCAACACCGCTGCCCCAGGCAGGAACACGATCAGCAAAACGGCGGCAACCAGTGAGCCGGGCAGCTCGGGACCGGCACGGGGCGGTTTGACGACGGCACCACAAAGCATCGGGGCAACGGGGCACAGCTCTCAGGCGCATCAGAAGCCGATATTCCGGTCGATGGACTTGGTGCGACCACCACGGCCGGAGGTACCAACCGTGGTCGGGATAGAGAGGCATTCAACGACCGGCGGTCGTATAGGTCAGTCTCTCGCACAGAAGCCCGCCAAAGCCTCGGAAATGCCTCATATCACCAGGGCAATGACAGCAATAGCATCTGCACCACCGCCAGCCGTACCATGGGACTCAGTGGCCGCCGCAGGGAGCTCATCTACCGAAATCCGGACGACGGCAGAAGGTGCCGCGCCCTCATACACTTGCAGAGTACCGGCAGCATCTCTCACGCTGCCTCTGTCACCGTTCGCCACCGCAATGTCAGTCGCACTACCGCCAGCTTCGCCCGCTTATGTGATCAGCACGGTACACATCCAGCTGCCAGATGGAGAGTTTATCCAAGTGCCAACGTCGGCCATCTGGCATAACCGGAAGTACCGGGCCAGGTCAGCAACGGGCAGGTGGGTGCTGCGATTCGCACCCGATGGCCGTATAACCGCAAGGTGCAAAAACCGGCATTCAAACGAGGGGGGTGTTGTGGCCTGAGGCCACAAAAAATACTAATGTTAGCTGCCGGATAGCTTTCTCTATTCGACGGCTTCGGGGCGATAACGTTTGTAGTGCCGATGGACCCGGTGCACAGGAGAAGTTTTGTCATTATGACGCTCTTCTTCCCGTACACCGGGTTGTGTTGCATGAAGTCCCACGACACCGAACCAACATATAATTGATGTTTGGGGCACCACACCCGCGATGTATTAAGCGGGGTGGTAAACCCCATTTCGCGCTGGCGTAGGCACTTTAGTAGGTTTTGCCTACAAACCAGCGTCTGGCACTGCTCACATTCTACTTCCACTTCAATATTCATCGACTCCATGGTCACTGTTTAAGATGTCAGAAGCTACTGACGGCTGTGGGCTCAAAGACAAAGGGCTAGAAAAAATATGTGGGGGTGATATAAAGTCATAGCACATCCGAGAACGTAATGTAAGAAATTTTTTATCTCATACGCAGATAATGTAACCGGTTGAAGAAGATCTGTTACATACAATTTTAGTCGATGACAAAGAAGTGGTACGCCTAAGTAAAGTGTTTCAGTATAAGTATATTTGCAACAATAAAGCAGTACTAGTAATATGCTGAAAAAGAGATACAATATAAAAGAAATTCTAATAATATAACGAAAGATATCTATCGCGCAGGTAATGCAACCATGCGATGAAGATCTGTTACGTACCTTCATACAACGAACATCCTGAGAACGCAACGTAAGATTTTTTTTATTAATCACGTACCGATAGCAACTATAGAAGCCCGTGGCTTCTCGGAAAATAAGAGCGAGATGAAATAAATTATAATAAAATAAAAGTATGTAACATATACTGTTAAATATAGCGTTTATGTAGAATTTTATTTGTAGTAATATCTGTAGTAGTTTGTATCTGTAGTAATTCCAGCGCCTCTCTATAAGATAAAAACTGCCCCCTTTTTCCCCCGAGCGATACGGACAAGCTCAGTTACGATTCGACTGATGAGCAGTCAGTCCATCGTTAGTTTTCAAACAAACAACTGTATCAATCAATAAAAGTGTTCTAGCGTCACGCCGTCCGCGTGACGCGCGATGGATTTGAAATAAATTTTGCGATTGATTAGAATAATAGATTAACCAATTCGTTTATTTCCTCACGATCCTCGCTGCTGAGTTTTTACAGTAAGTAAAAGTATGGTGCGATCCACGCCTCGGATCGTCGTCGATGCAATCGTCGTGCGTCACAATGATGATTTGGATATTAAAGTGTCGCGGACCGATACTGACGAGTTTTTTTTTAGGAGTGCCACCGTCGCGTGAAAATTCCGAGTTTTTATACAGCCGAGAACAAAGGCTTTGCCGTACCTTTTTGAAATTATTCGGAGTTCATTGCCTCGTCGTATTTTCTTTCTTTCGGTCGACGACCGCGGTGTTTATTAGCTCGTTATTTACCGTCGTTAATAATAAAAGAATATCTTTTCTCGTTTGTTTCTCGGCGTGTCGTACATGTAAAGTCTATGCCTTTGTTCTCGTTATATTTACTACTATATTTACTAATGCCTTTGTTCTCGTTATATTTAAATTAATTTCTTAACAAAAAGAGAATACACAATATATACAATTTTAATGAAATTAATGACAAAATACAGTATTTGACGCCTCAAAAACAATACGATCGATAACAAACGTAATGAGTTCGCAATCAATGAGCACATTTTTATCATAAATGTCATGTAACAATTTAATCGCATCACTTTTAGTGGTAATAGCATCACGTCGTAAACTAGATACGAAATATTTAAATGTTTCACTAACAGCGTGTACAGTTTGTGATAGAGAGAATAATAAACATGCTCAACACAATGATTAATGTCGAATAGAAATAATACAGTTTATTGTTTCATATATAAGTGTACATCTCCTAACGATAATTTGATTATAGTGTCACTAGTAGTAATATGTACAATTGTTAAAGTTAAATCGCGAATGAACAGTGGTGATGCCGCAGACGGTTGTTGAACAAAGAGCTTAACAACCTCACGTTTTTCCATCAACGCTGTCCACGTAGCATGCGGTAGCAGCATAGTATTTCTTTTGGTATCGCCATGAAGTAATTCCACATGCGATACAAGTCCAGCGTTGATACCAATGTCCAAATACTTGTATGCAGTAGGCGCTAAAGCAAATCTTCTCCCCAGAATACGATGTATACACTGCGATGTGGCCAAACTAAATATAAAATACAATAAATGAGTTAAAGAAAAAAAACAGATTTTTGATCACAATACAATATACAATACTTACTTCATGTTCCCGGCCAACGTGCTTGGTACTGGAGTGTAGAAATTCATGGTTGCAGTAGTGTCTTCGAGGCAGTAGAGTCCGTGCATGAAAGTTCGCAAACTGGTAACGACACTTCGAGTATATGCGACTTTTATACCAAAATCCTCACCACAGTTACATGCGTCACTACATTAAAAAAAAATATCATTAACTGAGGTCATCTCCTCATCAGTATCGTTTAGGCTTTCCGCACATATATTACATGCAACCTGATCATGGGTGCATGTGCGACGTAACAATTGGAGCGCGGTAACAGCATCACAGTTGTCAGGTAAATTTCGCGCAAAAGTCCAATGGTTTGGATTGCATAAAAAAAATTCACCGCACAACCCATTACCAAGTGAAATGTTTATGGTGAAGCAAGGATCAAGCATTTGATATCGATCCAGAAATGTATCCACCCACATATAACAGTTTACTGGATGATAGTAACTTATATATGGAGGCAAGTCCATTTTGCGGCCGATACAACGTTGAATAGCAAGTTTTAGACCAAGTATTAGATCGTCAACGGAGCAAAGTCTATGTCGTAACGCGGCTCTTTGACCAATCGATAAGTCATCAAATCTACCCGATTGTAGAAATCTTCGTAATTTCGATGACTCGAAGAAATCCGAAACATTATCACGTATGCCGCGAAGAGAACAAAGTTTGCGTTTCACTATATGCTGCGGCCACTCGCGATAACTATGATGCATATCAATCGAAGATCGTCTCACAAACGGTTCACAGGTACCGCGGACACCTAGTTCACGATTTCGTAGAAAACGAGTGATGGATCCTTGAGATTTAATCTGTGTAAAGTTTGTATTTATCACTTTGAAAAGTTCGTCAGCTTCATCATCCTCATCGCTACGTCTATAAAACGAATTGTCCTCATATGGTAAAGAATCCATAGTTTTTTTGTATATCACAAGCACAATTTTTATTGTGAAGCAGTGCAAACAGGACATATGTTGCACGGAAATATTAAATACGTTGGTTTATTGCAATTGGAGCACGATCTGCTATATAACGCGTTGTGAGAATTGATCTCATGTCCATGAATAAGAGTCATAGGTCCTCCTAAATCAGAAAATGCGATCATACACTCCGTGCAAACGGCAATAGCTGCACTAGGTGTACAATAATACACATATATCATGCAATGCTTCGTGCTCGAAGTAAGTGCTCGGATATGCGCTGAATCCAATTCTTGCGAAATATGAATTGTCAGATCGTCACTTTGGTCACTCACGTAATTACTATCGTTAGACAATGGGGAGGCGTCGGAAGATTCATCAGACCACTCCATTATAGTTACAAGGAAAGTATAATGGTTTAAAAATCATCTAATGGAATTAATAAAGAGACCTCATGTATTTATACTACTCCTACCACTGAGCATAGTATATAAATTTTAAGCGTTCTGTAAAATCGTTCTACAATTGACGCTTTCATTACAAAATACGTAAAAAAAGTGGTTAATATGATGTTCTTTCATGAGCTTCTGCATATTTGCGTTGTAGAATTCTTTTCCTTTGTCAGTCTGTAAATTTTTTGGACATCTGTTGTAATCTGTAAATATCTTCACAATCGCCTTAGCAACTTCGTTACCACTCTTCGTCTTTAACGGAATAGCCCATGCATGCTTGCTCAATACATCGATAACGGTGAGAATATAGTGGTAGCTTTTGTTGACACGTGTGTAAAGACAAATCTCGACAATATCAGCTTGCCACAGATTATCATATCCGCACACTATGACATGTCTTCGAGGAAAATTTTTTCTCGCTGAAGCATGCAATTCATTTACCAACTGCTTCTTTTCGAGACTTGATGTTGCAGACATAATTTATAATTCGATATTTGTTGTATAAATTTAGTTTTTTTTTCAGTGGAGCGTGTTTAGCACATCCTGTACATTACGTTGTAATATTGCTATTTTTGTATTCAATTCCTTCAGTTGATCTTGTAAAATGCGTTATCACGCACGTAGTTTCTAAGTAACGCACTACATCGATCATGCGAGTCCACACCGCTTCTTGTAAGCGATATTCCAAACTTGTTGATCGGCATTTCAGTACACACTAAATGAATCGTTGACATGTGTATTAATTTATGATAAGCCCTGCTTCGCGAAGTTCCTCGATAATAGATAGAATCTCGTTATCGTGAGCGTTATGACCAGCGCAACGCGATGCTTCAAGCAATTGAAGCCGATCGACAAGCTCGTTTGGATCATCCCAATCGATCCTGTTGTCGTTGACAGTCACAGTGCGTGGTATGCCTTGCCTAATTTTTTTATCTAGTAAAGGAGCGATTATACTCTTGTATTTGTAACCCTTGTTACTCTTCACCTGATTCTGCGCGTTGTAGTCACGTTTATGAGAGTTCGTTGCCAAGAGTATATTTTTATAGTTTTTTTTATCAGTATTGTTGTAAAATATGCATTGAATGTTTCTCGAACGATCGACGGTCACCCGACGGTAAATAAAGACGCGAAAAAAAAACACGTGTAACTCGGCTCTTCCGACGAACAAAGGAAGAGGCCGATGAACTTAGAAAGTTTGGGAAGCATCGCGTAATAAATAAATAGACCCGCTTTGAAAAAAGCGAGTCAGTCTTAGTTCTAGTTCTCGCCTTGATGTCAAATAAAGACTGTGTCGCCTGACACTAAATTATTATAAAAAGCAGTTTTCTTTTAAAACCGAATAAAACGAAAATACCGAGTAATTCTATAAATTTTGGAGGCTTTTGTCGCGATTTGAAGTTGCGGGATCGAATCAAGAAATCCGACGATGATACGAGAAGCGCAGACTATTCTAACGAATAACGAAATCGAAGAAAAACGCAAAATGACGAGCATCGAGAAGAACGCAAGCAATCTAACGGTGAACCAGTTAAAGGAGATCCTGCGAAGTATGGAATTATCGACGACTGGCGTAAAGAACGAGCTGATAGTCAGACTATTTGAGAAAGATCCAACGGGCGAATGGATCCCCAACGCGCCAAATGAAGTGGAGGAACTGCGTGAGGTTAACGAAGGCGCAGCTGGATCGAGTGCGGGCGATTTCGACGTCGAACGTATGCATCGAGAAATGGAACTCTATCGCAAGGAAAAGCAATTGATGAAACGATAGTTGCGGCTGATGCAACGGAAAAACGAATTGTTAAGACGTATGCAAGGGACCGGTGGAAACGGAGGCATTCGAAGTTATGATGAGACGGTGAGAAGTCCGACGATCTCACACGAGTCTGGTACAATAAATATCAACGCGATTGCAAGTTTGTTAGCGTATTTCGAGGGCGATAGCAGCACATACGAGGCATGGGAAAGATGAGTCGGATCCCTCAGAAGTGCGTACGGTCTGTCAGATGACTGACAAGGATCTTGATCGGGGCGTGTTTGAGAAGCAAAGCGCAGGAATGGTTCCATTCCGATCCAAGATACATTGAGATTGATGTAGAAGAGCTGTTTTTGGAGCTGAGAAATATGTTCTTCCATACGATGGGGAAGGTACATATGCAAAAGCAGTTCGAGAAACGCAACTGGAACAAAGATAAAGCTTTCAACAAATACCTACATCAAAAGATGATTTTGGGGAACCGTATTAAGATTGAGGAAGACGAGCTGATCGAGTACATCATCGAAGGGATCCCAGACTTGGCTTTACGAGATCAGGCGCGGGTGCAGCGAATGCGGACGAGGAAATCGTTGCTCGAGGCGTTCGAGCGGGTAACGCTGCGAGGAAGAACGCAACCTGAGATGCAGAAAAGCAAGGGAGAACAGCGCAGCCCAAAACGCACCGAGAGAAACGAGTCGAAGGAGGTGCAAGGGCCACCGTGCTATAACTGCGGAGCGCGAAACCATCAGGCGACGATGTGTCCGTACAAAGCGAGAGGTAAGCGATGTTTTGAGTGTAGAGAATTCGGTCATATCGGAGCAGATTGCGAGAAAAGAAAAGCTAGAGTAGACGAAATTAGAAGCATTTGCGCGGAGTCGGGACAGAAATATTTTAAAGATGTGAAAATCGGGGACAAAAAACTAGTTGCGTTTATTGACACGGAGAGTGATTTATCACTCATTCCAGAGAAGCAATATTTTAAGATAGGATCACCGAGCTTGACCCATCAAAAAACTGTATTTTGTAGTATAGGCGCGCAGAGTTTTAAAACTAAAGGACGATTCGAAATTGAATTAGAAATAGACGATGAGCATTACTCGACCAATTTATTGGTGGTACCAAACGATCTGCTACGATGTGACTTACTCTTAGGAGCCGATTTTATAAATAAAGTAAATCTATACATCGAAGAGGGAAAAACTTCGATCCGTAAGCCTAGCGCGAGGGCTCCGACGACAAACAATTTGCCGGAAATATTTAAAATCGATAATCATATAAGCAAAAAACCGGTGTTGAGATTATATAGACCGAAAGCGGAAACTAGATTCACTAAATGGGTCGAAATGCGAGCCCTTCGCCGCGCGACCGCAGACATTTGCGGGAAGCGATAATATTACGGCACGGTTGCCCAGAGGAAATACTATCCGACAACGGAACACAGTTTAAAGCCGAGAAATTGACAAATATGCTTCGCGAGTTCGGGATTCAGCATCGCCTCGCACCCGCGTACGCTCCCCAGTGCAATCCGGTAGAACGCGCGAACCGTATGATTAAAACAATGATCGCGCAGTACGTTCAACAAAAGCACCGGACATGGGACGAATATCTAGCTGAACTCCAGTTCGCTTTCAACACAGCAATCAGCGAAGCGACAGGTACCCCCGCATTTTTAACGCACGGCCGCGAACTCCGCTGACCGGAGGAACCGCCCGGGCATGCAGTGAAACCGGAAAAAACAACTCGAAGAAGTGTTCGAAATTGTAAAAATCAACATGGTTCGCGCGTTTCAACACCAGGAGAAACATTATAATCTACAGAAGCGCGAATGGAGACCGACCGTCGAGGACATCGTGTGGAAAAAAGATCGGCTCCTCTCTAATAAGGCAGCGGCATTCAACGCGAAACTTGCCCCGAAATTTATCGGTCCGCTCGAAATTCGCCGGATAATGTTGCCGGTAATCGTGGATCTAAGGAGCGAACGCGGAAAGTGGCACCGACATGTACACATTAAAGATTTGAAGCTCGGTACCAACGAATTTACCGAATATGAAATCACCGGAATAAACATTAGCGAAAATACAAAACAGACTAATAGCAAAATAAAGCCACGGTACATAAGGAGCAAAGAACCGTCTAGAGCAATCGGTCGATCTTAAGCTATGGAGCAAGAAATTCTCCAGAAGAACAACGCGCTGCTCGGAGAAGGCTATGATCCGGACGCACCAGCCATCGGCGAAGACTGCGTCCGGGTTTACCGAGGATCACCGGAAAAGCCGCCCGTACCCACGAGCACGACGATCGAGGCCAAGGGGCAAAAAAAGAAAATGATACCACGCATCGGAACCATAGTACAACGTTCCGATGCGATGAACGCGCGAAAAAACGATTGGATGTTTAAACCACCACCGTCGCCGCCACCACCGCGAAAGAAGCCGGCACCCGCGCTTGGACCGTCCACCCGTCCGACATTGGAGCCTCTAAGGGTCATGGGACCGCTGCCGCCACCGCCGATTCCGGTAGAAGTAGAGCCCGGGATAGTCGTGGACGTGCCACACTTTGCCGTGCACGTCTCACGAGAATACAAACCACGGCTAGGCCATCGCCGTTGGCACTTGCGGTTCAACGGAGCAGGACTCCTACGGTCGTGCAAGGAGAAAACGCAACGCCGATAAAGTGCCTCGAGTGCAGGCACTAAGCCGAAAAGGACGGCGATGTAACGATGCACCCCGACGGTGCATCATTCCCGGCCAACAATACGCCGATGCCGCCGAACAGACCAGCCGAAGAGACAACGCGCGAGCGAGACGATATGACGACACACGAGCGAAATTAATTGACAACGCGCGTTGTCGCCTTGTCTCGCTCGCTACGCGCAGATTCCGCCCGTCGTCTTTAAGATATACTCGCCGCTGTCTATCGCGCGCTCACTCAGCCCATGCTTCTTTGCTGCTCTTACGCGTACATAAACTTAATTTCTTTCTCGGAAATTATTTAGAAATTTTCAAAAATAAGGTGCGCAAAAAATTTATGCAATATACTTTTATGTTCTACCCGTTCTAACAATTTTGTAAATTTGAGTGGTGCAGTTTTACATTGCGAAAAAATTTAAACTGTTTAAATTATTTTTTTCATAAAAGTCACTCATCGGATTCGGTCGTCGGACGATGCTGTAACGTTGTTAAAAAATAATTATAAAATCGGACACTCGATCTCGGAGATATCCATTTGTTAACTAGCAAAAATGTTAATATTGAAGAAAAGACTATACTATGTCACTCGCAACATCGTCCTGCGACCGAATCCGATGAGTGACTTTTTTTGTAAAAAAATTGTTTAAACAATTAAAATGACTTCTTTTCAGTTTTTAAACAAAATATCTAAAATCCCAAATCGATAGCAACAATCGTTACCTAATAACGAGCGTTTACGTAGAAGATATCAATTTGTTAACTAAAAAAAGAAAATAGCAATTTAATATTTTCCTTTGGCAAATATTTAGCGATAAATAAGCAACAAAGCGTTATCTCGATTAAATTCCTTTGCGACCAACTTTATCTTCTTTTACTTTAACATTATTAAAAAATTTATAATAATAAAAGCAGTGAGTAACAAACTTTTTCTTTGCCAATTACTTTTTAACGACAAATTAGCTACGAATTTATAAAAATCAACTCTGTTCATTTCGTACTGCTAACTTGTGAGGTAAAAGTGATTTAGTTTGAAAAAAGAAGGATTCTATATGAATAATAATTTATTTATTTTCAATTTTTATTTTACATGATAATGATGGTAACATGGTAAGCTTCATAGTACATGGTAAATAAGATTAGCCGTTCGAGCGGTTACCATCATGCTTGCGCGATACCGAGACTACCGAGTTACCGAAGACGCCGCGAAAGAATAGGACAGATAGTGTATAGCTCTGGCCTTTTTCTCTATCCGACGTTAGCCGAAGCGCTGTCTTCACACGAACGAGCCTCTGCATCCGTACGCGTGGCCGGCCGCGATCCAAAGTTCAGCCTTCTGGTCGTCAGTGTCTTAACTGCCACGACCGTGAGAAGTATAAAGAATAAATTTCTCTGAACATATCGCGAATAGTGTACGATTTTATTGAATATCCTTCCTGCTCTCATTACTCTGCGCAAAGTTGAAAGCACAATAATCACCAGTATCTCGTAAACTACGTAGGAAAAAAATTGCAACGTGTACCGCGAATTTTTGGCGATACGTAAGTAAGAGTGTACCAGCATTCATACCACCGACGGCTGCCACAGATACCGGAAATCGAATTCGTTTCAATTTAAGTAGCTCCGCGACGGATTCTGAAACGAAGGTCATTTCTGAGTTTTGGTCAACTAAGGTTCGAACACGCAATTGACGGCCCGAAAAACTGGCTACAGAGATCCATGCAGTGGCGAGCAGCACAGATGTCGGTCTCTGAGACGAAGTGTGGGACGCAACGAGCGAAGTGTTCTCCGCACTTTGAGTCGGAGTCGCAGCCGTTTCGCCAGTCAATGATTCCTGCGTTGAGGCAAAATTCGAGCCTGCGGAACTTTTACCATGAAGCATGGTGTGATGCTTTTGATGACATTTCCGACACGTAAAATTGCTATTGCATTCACGAACTCCGTGGTTTCCGCTCAAACAATTAAAACATCGTTTGTGCGTTTGGATTAATGTACGCCGCTGGCTCAAATTTCCCGTTTCAAACGAGGGTCAGGAACTGAAAAAATGACGCGATTGACAAATCGAACAGAAAGAAACGGATCCGACATTTGACGGCGCGGAACGTCCAAAGACGGAGTCACAACAGACGCGGCCTCAAGATCAGGAGCCGACACAGAGCGTGAAGAGGCCGTAGCAAAGTTGATCTTGTGCGGGGCGGACTTTGACACTGATTGACGCGGCGATGTTACAACGACGTCATCGAGCGCGCGGCGACGAGACTGTAGAAATTCCAGTAAACCGGTCGATGTTGGAAGCGTGTCGGAATCACTGACTCGCATACTCTTATACACATACACGCGAGCGAAATGATGTAACAACGCGCGTTGTCGCCTCGTCTCGCTCGCTACGCGCAGATTCCGCCCATCGTCTTTAAGATATACTCGCCGCTGTCTATCGCGCGCTCACTCAGCCCATGCTTCTTTGCTGCTCTTACGCGTACATAAACTTAATTTCTTTCTCGGAAATTATTTAGAAATTTTCAAAAATAAGGTGCGCAAAAAATTTATGCAATATACTTTTATGTTCTACCCGTTCTAACAATTTTGTAAATTTGAGTGGTGCAGTTTTACATTGCGAAAAAATTTAAACTGTTTAAATTATTTTTTTCATAAAAGTCACTCATCGGATTCGGTCGTCGGACGATGCTGTAACGTTGTTAAAAAAATAATTATAAAAATCGGACACTCGATCTCGGAGATATCCATTTGTTAACTAGCAAAAATGTTAATATTGAAGAAAAGACTATACTATGTCACTCGCAACATCGTCCTGCGACCGAATCCGATGAGTGACTTTTTTTGTAAAAAAATTGTTTAAACAATTAAAATGACTTCTTTCAGTTTTTAAACAAAATATCTAAAATCCCAAATCGATAGCAACAATCGTTACCTAATAACGAGCGTTTACGTAGAAGATATCAATTTGTTAACTAAAAAAAGAAAATAGCAATTTAATATTTTCCTTTGGCAAATATTTAGCGATAAATAAGCAACAAAGCGTTATCTCGATTAAATTCCTTTGCGACCAACTTTATCTTCTTTTACTTTAACATTATTAAAAAATTTATAATAATAAAAGCAGTGAGTAACAAACTTTTTCTTTGCCAATTACTTTTTAACAACAAATTAGCTACGAATTTATAAAAATCAACTCTGTTCATTTCGTACTGCTAACTTGTGAGGTAAAAGTGATTTAGTTTGAAAAAAGAAGGATTCTATATGAATAATAATTTATTTATTTTCAATTTTTATTTTACATGATAATGATGGTAACATGGTAAGCTTCATAGTACATGGTAAATAAGATTAGCCGTTCGAGCGGTTACCATCATGCTTGCGCGATACCGAGACTACCGAGTTACCGAAGACGCCGCGAAAGAATAGGACAGATAGTGTATAGCTCTGGCCTTTTTCTCTATCCGACGTTAGCCGAAGCGCTGTCTTCACACGAACGAGCCTCTGCATCTGTATTCGTGGCCGGCTGCAATTCAGAATTAGGCTTTCTGATCCCGAATTCCATGCAAGATTCGGTGGTACGTCATCTTCCTACCTTACGAATATTTTTCTTGAGAATTTTCTCCCATTCTTTACCATTTAAAATTATTAATCTTCTTGACGTAACATTTACATTGAGGTTGTTTTCTTTATTTCGATTCGTTAATACTATCCGTTCGAAAATCGTTTAGTGCACCACGTCGAGCTCATTGCTGACAGGTATTTGTTCTGTTATTGCGTTGTCGTGTAAGAACACATACAGTACAACATTTCGATGTAGATTCCGAGATGTTTACAATAAAATCTCAAAAACGATTAAAAAGAATTAAATGCTGCTTGGCACAACGATGGAGAACGCGACGCCTAGTAAATTAAGCAAATAGTCATTCACGAGAATTGTCCCAAACAGATTTTCACTTTTCTACTCAAGATATCAAATTTTATTAATATTTCATTCCAGCAAGAAAACGGAACACGCGAAATAAACGGGGCTTGGTATAGTAATAAAGGAAGTAAAACCACGTATTTTAAGCTTTCGAGCAAGTTTGTAGTACGCCTAAAACCGGTTTTGACTTTAACACCATAGTGCGACTTTTTGAATTAGATTTTGAAATGTTTTTATTAAAATCTCAAAAACGAATAAAGTGAATTGAATGCGGCTTGGCACAATGACAGAAAACGCGAAGCCAAGTAAATTAAGCAAATTGTCATTTACGAAAATTGTCCCAAACGCATTTTCACTTTTTGGAAATTAGGAATTATAAATATTAAAAATATTGCTGTAAGTTTTCAAAATATTTGTGGATTTGATGCTATCATTCATGTATTGCTATTTTGGTGCGCTTTATGATTCTCAATATCATTGTGTTATACAGTCATCGAATAATCGCACATTTAAATTTGTATGCAAATTTATGAAGATTGGTCCAACTATAGATATACTTTGTGAACGCATTATCCATTTTAATGAATTTCATCCGCTACTAAAAGATCCAGATTTTCCATTTATCAAACCATACAGGTTGAATGCAGAAGATTCGATTTTTGTAATATGAAAAAATCTTTTTTGTTGTTTCAAACCTACTGAACCTAGTGCAACGAAATCGTCTGTATGTTCAAATCCAAAATGTATATTGTTATTACCAACGGATGTTGCTTACTTTGAAGTAAATATCAGAAAGTTCAATACTAAAGGTATACAAGCATTGCAAGACACCGTTTTATTTCATGAGCACTGCTTCAATATTAAATGCCGACAAAAAATTGCCAGGGAAAAGTCACAGAAACAACTCGTCCACATTTTCATATTGTTATTGATTTGGATACAAGATCACATCGCATGAAAACATGTGGCTTTAAATGCCATTTAGCTGACATTCCAGTTACACTAAATCTTGTAAAACAGTATCTGTACGTATTAATTATTACAGACAGAAATCTCTTATAATATATTATTTACTTAATGTAATTTATTCAACAGTATTAAATAAAATAATAATTTTATAAACTTTAGTCAAGTTTTATTTAATAAATTCTTATATTAATATATTTTTCTTTAACAAAAAATGTAAGTTTTTTAAGTTTTTTAAATTGTATTAAATCTTGAACTTTTTTGGTACTTAATCGTAAGTCTTTGTACATTTTTGGTAATTAAACGTAAAGTAAAACTTTGGTACTTAAACGTAAAATAAAACTTTGTACTTTTTTTGTACTTAAACCTAATTTTACTTTTTCTTTATTCTTTTTGTAATAATAATAAACTTTATTAAATAAAAATAAACTTTAATATAATAATAGTAAAACTAAAAATAAACTCTAGTTAATAAATTTTTGTAACAATCTATTAATCTGTAACAAAAAATAATTTTTTTTTAATTGCATTCAGTCTTTCTTTATACTATTTTACTAACTAACGTACTTTTTTTTTGTAATTTAAAAACTATAAAAACATTTATTTCTTGTCGTATGCTTCTTTTTCAATTAGCATTTCTAGTTTCATAAGATCGTTCATAATCGTATGTGTTGCTTCTAAATAATATCAGTGATCTAATTTTTTAACCTTGTTTTAAGAAAATTACAAAATGTAGCTGCTTAGCTCGAAGATTGAGCAACTTTTTCTATAATAAACGATTCAAGTTTATCGGGATGTCCTTTACGAGATTTTTTGGATTTTGGACTATCTAAATCTTCAGATATCGATGAAGAAAACTTTTCACTTTTTGTACTTTTATGCACTATGCATAGCTATAAAAACCAAAAAAGTAATATTAGTAACATTGTAAATATATCATTTATTTCATTTTAATAACAGAAATTTTAATTTCTTTATCTGTTGGTTTTGTATTTGTGTCTTCATTCGTAATCATTGTATTAGTGTTTTCACAAGAATCAAATTCTTCATTTAAATTTGCAATTCCTTGTAGATTACTAAATGTCCTAAAAAAAGGAATAAAAATATTCATGCATTCATACAATATTGTATTGATATTATATCTTTTAGATGACAAAAATAACAAAATTATTTGAGTATATTTAACTTACTTTCTATGTTGTACAGTAGATTTTAAAAACTTTATTTGATCATAAAATTTCTAATTGTTTTTTATTTTATTTGCAGCTGCACTACCACTTGCTGTACAACTTTTTTCTTGCTTGTACTTTCTCAAAAAAGTGTCTTGTAAATTTTTCCATTTTTTTGACAAACTTTTGGATCTAAATCTATAATATTTAACAAAAAAATAATACACTTTACATATAAATATATAGATATATACAGGCAAATTTGAATAAAATTATATAAAAACATATGTACATACTAAGAACTTGTCCTATTTCTTCCCAGGCTTTTCGCACTGTGTCCATTCCTTTTATTTTTATATCCATTGTATGGTCCCATAAACATGGTCTCTCTAGCACTTCGGATATTAGAACTTCTTCTATTACAAAAGTGTTAAACTCCAAATCTCCTGTCTGCAAATATAAATATGTTTATACAAAGTAATAATTAAACACGTAATATATTATCATTCAGTAATATATCCTAAATTTAACCTAAAACAATTACTATAATATTTAATTGTGCTATATAAAATTGACTAATATTTATACTTACAGGTACATTTTCTGTATCACTGTCTAAATGATATTCAGAGTGCATTTCTGTCGCACTTTTTATAGCTAAACCAATTTTTTTAAGTTCATCAAATTTCTTGCACATGGCGTTGTCGCGTGGTCGCGTGCGATAAATCTTCAACCACGGAGTAGTATAAAGAGACTAAGCTCCGTATATGAAAGGTGGGACCAGAGAGCTGAACTTTGGATCGCGGCCGGCCACGCGTACAGATGCAGAGGCTTGTCCGTGTGAAGCCAGTGCTTCGGCTGCCGTCGGATAGAGGAAAAGGTCAGAGCTATACACTATCTGTCCTACTCTTTCGCGACGTCGTTGGTAACTCGGTAGTCTCGGTATCGCGCAAGCATGATGGAAACCGCTCGAATTCGAACGGCTACTCTTATTTGCCATGTACTATGAAACTTACCATGTTACCATTATTACCATGTAAAATAAAAATTGAAAATAAATAAATTATTATTCATAAAAAATCCTTCTTTTTACAAACTAAATCACTTTTATCTCATAAGTTAGCAGTACGAAATAAGCAGAGTTAATTTTTATAAATTTGTAGCTAATTTGTTGTTAAAAAGTGATTGGCAAAGAAAAAGTTCGTTACTCTCTGCTTTTATTATAATATATTTTTTTAATAATGTTCAAGTAAAAGAAGATGAAGTTGATTGCAAAAGAATTTAATCGAGATAACGCTTTGTTGCTTATTTATCGCTAAATATTTGCCAAAGGAAAATATTAAATTGCTATTTTCTTTTCTTAGTTAACAAATTGATATCTTCTACGTAAACGCTCGTTATTAGGTAACAGTTGTTGCTATCGATTCGGGGTTTTAGATATTTCGTTTAAAAATTTAAAAGAAGTCATTTCAATTGTTTAAACAATTTTTTTTACAAAAAAAGTCACTCATCGGATTCGGTCGCCGGACGATGTTGCGAGTGACATAATATAGTCTTTTCTTCAATATTAAAATTTTTGTTAGTTAACAAATGGATATCTCCGAGATTGAGTGTCCGATTTTTATAATTTTTTTTTAACAACGTTACAGCATCGTCCGACGACCGAATCCGATGAGTGACTTTTTTGCAAAAAATTATTTTAACAGTTTAAACTTTTTTTCAATGTAAAACTGCAATACTCAAATTTACAAAATTGTTAGAACGGGTAGAACATGAAAGTATATTGCATAAATTTCTTGCGCACCTTATTTTGGAAAAATTTTGAATAATTTCCGAGAAAAAATTTAAATTTATGTACGCGTAAGAGCAGCAAAGAAGCGTAGGCTGAGTGAGCGCGCGATAGACAGCGGCGAGTATATCTTAAAGGCGATGGGCAGAATCTGCGCGTAGCGAGCGAGACAAAGAGACAAAGCGCGAGCGAGACGATATGACGACACACGAGCGAAATTAAGTGACAACGCGCGTTGTCGCCTCGTCTCGCTCGCTACGCGCAGATTCCGCCCATCGTTTTTATGATATACTCGCCGCTGTCTATCGCGCGCTCACTCAGCCTACGCTTTTTTGCTGCTCTTACGCGTACATAAATTTAAATTTTTTCTCGGAAATTATTCAGAATTTTTTAAAAATAAAGTGCGCAAGAAATTAATGCAATATACTTTCATGTTCTACCCGTTCTAACAATTTTGTAAATTTGAGTATTGCAATTTTACATTGCAAAAAAGTTTAAACTGTTTAAATTATTTTTTGCAAAAAAGTCACTCATCGGATTCGGTCGTCGGACGATGCTGTAACGTTGTTAAAAAAAAAATTATAAAAATCGGACACTCGATCTCGAAGATATCCATTTGTTAACTAGCAAAAATGTTAATATTGAAGAAAAGACTATACTATGTCACTCGCAACATTGTCCGGCGACCGAATCCAATGAATGATTTTTTTTGTAAAAAAATTGTTTAAACAATTGAAATAACTTCTTTTAAATTTTTAAACAAAATATCTAAAACCCCGAATCGATAGCAACAACCGTTATCTAATAACGAGCGTTTACGTAGAAGATATCAATTTGTTAACTAAGATAAGAAAATAGCAATTTAATATTTTCCTTTGGCAAATATTTAACGATATATAAGCAACAAAGCGTTATCTCGATTAAATTCCTTTGCGACCAACTTCATCTTCTTTTACTTGAACATTATTTAAAAAATGTATAATAATAAAAGCAGAGAGTAACAAACTTTTTCTTTGCCAATTACTTTTTAACAACAAATGAGCTACAAATTTATAAAAATTAACTCTGCTTATTTCGTACTGCTAACTTATGAGATAAAAGTGATTTAGTTTGTAAAAAGAAGGATTTTTTATGAATAATAATTTATTTATTTTCGATTTTTATTTTACATGATAATGATGGTAACATGGTAAGCTTCATAGTACATGGTAAATAAGATTAGCCGTTCGAGCGGTTACCATCATGCTTGCGCGATACCGAGACTACTGAGTTACCGAAGACGCCGCGAAAGAATAGGACAGAGAGTGTATAGCTCTGGCCTTTTTCTCTATCCGACGGCAGCCGAAGCGCTGGCTTCACACGGACGAGCCTCTGCATCTGTACGCGTGGCTGGCCGCGATCTAAAGTTCAGCTCTCTGGGTGGGACGACTTTTGGCCGAACTAAAGCGAAAATTGGCCAAAAGAAACATTAGCGCTTCTTGCGGGAAAATTCAATACTATAGCGTTTGTGTGGCGCGCGTTGTTTGTAACGCTTTGATCTCATCCTTGTCAGTATTATTTTGACTGCCTGACATATAAAATAGAACAACCGGTTAGATTTTTGTTGAGAATATAGTAAATTAATATTAGAATTAGATTGTTATAAAATTGTTATGTACAATTAATTTTTTAAATTTATTACATCTTACAAGAGAAGTTGTCAATATAATGCAAAAGAGCGTTGAATTCATCGAACGTAGTAATTTTAATAAATTTTGAAAAAGGAATTATTTTGTTATTTATAAATACTTTGACACTCATATTATTTAGAACTGCTACATTTTTTTTTATAGTAGCATCATCTTCTATTTTTTGAACTCTAAAAAATAAGTCGTTTCCTTTTGTGTGACACCACATTTTATTTGGCAATTTTAATTTGTCTAAATTATTTTTTAAATAGTTAAAGTTGAATTCAGTTTGTGAATTTAGTGTTTTTCTAATACAGGTTTTTTCTTCATTGCTACTTTTGTTCTGATTTTGATGTATATTTGACTCCATGATGCTTATTCCACTGTTGGTTATTTAACATATGTTCTTAATTTTTCAATTGATGATTGTTTTAACAGAACCTAAAACATCCTCAAATTTAGAATTCACAAAAATAAATATAAATTAACAAATACTATATAATAAATACTTACATAAACTGCAAACAGTTAATGTGAATTAATTAATGTTCCAAATGCATTTAATTTAATTTATCCTTTTGGTCTTCTTTTCTATTTCATGGCCCCTGTTTCTATTTCAGTGATAACACGACAAAACGTAATTAACTGTCAAATTCTTAATCCTAACTGTTTAATTTAATATATAGGTAAATTTGTGGAGCAATAATGCACAACGCTGCATGGTTACTTCTGAGATCATGTGTAAGTTGCACGGAGCGTCACACACAACGCGCGACTCACACAGACGCTATAGTACTGAATTTCTCCGCAAGGAGCGCTAGTGTTCTTTTTCGCCAATTTTCGCTTTAGTTCGGCGAAAAGTCGTCCCACCTTTTCGGTGAAGCGCCTATAGAGTTTAGTCTCCTTATACTACTCCGTGGGATACCGTCGTGTGTTTCCGCCGAATATTCGATGGTTCCCGAAAGACTAGAAATACAATTCTACGTTTACTAACTTCGGTTAAGTTCGTTACAAAGCCGATAGTAACCGACGGTGTCCACTTGTAAAAAGAGACACTAAGCTGATAGGGAAGGATAGCACTCTCATTCCCTTTACCGCAAATTTGCCAAACCCCTTGCTCATCCACTTACTTTAGACTTCATTCATATATTTTTATGTCCATGTAGCAAACATAGAGTATATTTCCAGCCTTTCGAGAACTATCGAATATGCGGCGGAAACACACGACGGTGTCCTATTGTAGAAAGAGATAGTACTACACCCCCCTTACCGCGAATGAGGCAGGTTCCGAATTTTAGACTCCGTCCATATATTTTTACGTCCATGGCCAAAGTTTGGCCGCCAAACCAAAGTAGGCCGAAGCATTGGATAAAGAAGAAACTAGATGCGCCTGCGGCGTCCTCGGCCGCATCTGCGCTTTGCGCTCGCACGAGCAAAGAGCGGTTGACCCGCGCAGTTGTTCTCATCGTGGTACGGCGCGACGGCGGGGTGTCGTGGTGGTCGCGACCGCTCTCACGCGCACCGACGGATATAATCCAGCGTGCCGTGTCCCAGCTCTCGCCTCTCGCCTCTCGCCTCTTGCCTCGTCGCTCGTATCGTAAGGCAAAGACACGCGACCGGCTGCCAAAGGTCCATTCCCACGGCGGGCCTAGACTTCGGATCGTCCGGGCCCGGAGGAGGCCAGCGGTTTTCTGGGGTAAAGGGAGGCAGAGCGGCGGTCCCTCTAGGTCCAGCGGAGGATCACGTGATCCCGTGTGTTTACCAAAATGGTGAACGTCCGTGGTGCGATACGAACGGCACTGCGTTCCGTCCGCACGGGAGCGGCCGCGCGGCGCTGGGATGCGTAAATAGCCGCGATCAGCTGTGCTACGTGAGCGGAACGGAAAGAGGGAGAGAGAGAGAGAGAGACAGAGTGCACGCGGTGGCTTACGGCGTTGCGATCGTACGGCGTCGCGTCCCGGACGAGTCGATCCCGCGCGCGTCGTTCTTCTCCTTGGCCGAGGTCCCGTCATCGGCGTCCGGAACGCACGGGCGAAGGGTTGCCCCAAGTGCTCGAGCTCGCTCGCGGGAGATGCCAGAATCCGACGCGGCGGCGATCACGGTGCTGACGGTCGTCACCTCCTAGCCGCGCGACGGTGTCGCGCTAAATCCGGAGCGCACTCGCGCGATGCCGTGCGCCCGTCACGTTGCGCCGAGCTCGTTCTCGCCGTAAAGCCTCGGAACCGTTTATTTTCTCACACCGCACCAAAGGAGTGACTCTCGAGGAGAGAGGCCTAATTTCGTTCGTCAATGATGAACTCGAGCGACATCAGGTACGTTCCGGAGCTATTTTACCTCAACAGCTATGACGGCCGTCAATTTGATCAGAATTAACCCCAAGGCAATTATCTCGTTTCTCTTCTTTTACAGTAGATGATCTCTAATATAGGTTAGTGCGAGCAAAAAGCACTTCAATAACGGACATCTAAATGCCAGGAGGTGTCCTCGCATAGCGCTGAGTGCTGCGGCCAGGCATTCTTAAACATGGCCACGTATCAAGTCGACTATCAGTGGTTAGTAACGTGTTTCTATTTGTATGGATGTTTTCTCTTTTCCTTTTTCGTAATCTATTAATAATGTCATACGATTCGACTACATGCTCGCCTTTGGCGTTGCGACTGATTGTAGGGCTTATTCCATAATGGATTCATCCAGGATATCCACTTTCCTAATATCAATTCTACTGATAGTTTACGGTAGTTTTCGATCTCTAAATATGGAGCAAGAAGCGAGGGAAAGAGAAAAGGAAAAAGAACGTAGTAATTTATTGACTGGGATTACGAGTAATACCAGCGCCGGTAACCCTGACGGCGCTAACGGAGGAAGAGTCCAAACTCTCGATACGATGCACGCTCTCTGTCTACCTCTCGGTGCTTCCATTTCTCTACTCGTCATGTTTTTCTTTTTCGACAGTATGCAGATGCTTCTTGCAATATGTACAGCAAGTAAGTTCGGTTACAGATTTACCTTAGAATAAGCTCGACGTAACTTTGATAGCGAGGTACTCGACGTGTTTATTATTCAAGATAAATTATACCGTTTTCTTTTTGCAGTTATAGCTACAGTTGCATTGGCATTTCTTTTGCTGCCCATGTGTCAGTATATCATTAGACCGTGTTCCGATGGTAATAAAATATCCTTTGGGGTCTGTGGAAGATTCACGGGTGCGGAATTACTCTCGTTTTCGCTAAGCGTGAGTATAGTATGCATTTGGGTCTTGACCGGACATTGGCTGCTGATGGACGCGATGGGCATGGGTCTGTGCGTGGCATTTATCGCATTTGTTCGACTACCTAGTCTCAAGGTATCCACCCTGTTGTTAACTGGATTGCTGATTTACGACGTCTTCTGGGTTTTCTTTTCATCGTACATATTCAGCACAAACGTAATGGTTAAGGTAAATTCTTTTAAAATCTTTATGTTACGCAAAAAAAAAAAAAAAAAATACGAGCATAATTACAACGTCATTTTACTTGCATTGTCTTTCGTAACAACATTGTATGCATTGTAAAATTTAATTTAGCCACATTGCACAATGCATCTACTTAATTTCTTTGTAGACGTTATTGCACATGTTATCCGACGACACACGGTGTCGGACACCCTGTATGGCGTGTAATTAATATATAAAATTTACATTTATCGTTATCGTAGGTAGCAACTAGGCCTGCAGATAATCCAGTAAGTCTCGTGGCTAGAAGATTACACTTGGGCGGTGTGGCGAGAGCTGCTCCAAAACTACCTTTACCTGGAAAATTGGTTTTCCCATCGATGCATCAAGCTGGACATTTTTCGATGCTAGGTCTCGGTGACGTAGTCATGCCGGGTCTTCTACTCTGTTTCGTTTTGCGATATGACGCATACAAAAAGACTCAGCTATTGCCCGGTGGCTGCGAAACTGGAGTACCACCGCCACGCCACTTCAGCCGAATTAGCTATTTTCATTGCTCTTTGATCGGTTATTTTCTTGGTCTACTCACCGCCACTGTAAGCTCCGAGGTGTTCAAAGCTGCGCAGCCTGCCTTATTGTACCTTGTGCCCTTCACTTTGTTGCCATTGCTTACGATGGCGTATTTGAAGGTATAATATCTTTCGCACGTTTTATTGACTTGAATTTAAAAATTATAAAAAATAGTTATTTTACGTATAATTTGTTTAATTTTAGGGAGATTTGCGTCGGATGTGGAGTGAACCATTCATATCTCAACAACCCTCTAAACATATGGACGTTTGACAAGAGTCATGGACCTCTCTATATTGTGTTGCATTGAAAGCAAAATTCTTGCATGAGATTCACCGTCATATAACTTCATACTTTTATTTTCATCGATATCATTTAACGTAAGTAATTTTTTCTACCCACATGCGCGCAATTCATTCGCATTCTTTTTTAAAAGCCAATAAGACATATATAGAGAATAAATCAGATTGAAGAATTGATTATGATTATTTCGCGATACAATACGTGTAAAGATATTTTACTGCATAAATAATTAAAATGTAATATAATGTCACGAGTTTAATGTTAGCGGTGCAAAAAAAACTTTTTACCGAAACGATAGAGAAGAAAAAAATCTTTGAGAATACTTCTGGAATGCCAACATAACGTATACATTGGTATTCTTTCTGTGTCTTAACTTGATGTTGAGTATATGAATAGACCCTATGCACAGTAGATAATACAATCCATAATTATCAGCATTTTAAAGTAATAATAACTAAAGACTACTATATATTATGTAATTACTTTATCGAACAAAAAAAAAACATTTTTTACTTCTACTTTATCGTAAAAAATATTCTTTATATATTTATTTTTAATCGAGTATAATACAAAAATTTAAATATTGCTGATAAATGTCATTTTAGTTAACTATATTCAATCGGAATCGAATTGCGAATGTGTAGCTATGAGTAGGATAATTCATAAAACTGTTTGAATATTTAGGTAAGAATCCAATACACATACACGTGTAGGTTGTGACTTTGTTTTAAAGTTGATTTAATGCTGAGCAACGTAGTAGCTAAAAGTAATTGTATATATTTATTATCATTTTCATAAATTTTTAAGGGGGCACAAAGTTTTGATGATAATGGCACGCTTTTCCATATCACGGTTTTGTTTTGCTACTTTTTTTTTTTTTTTTTTGTTAATAAGTCATATATATATATATATATATATATATATATATATATATATATATATATATATATATTACGGAAATATAGTTCATTGTCATTCTCAATGTGCAAATAGAAGTTTAAGTACGAAATTGTACGTTATTAAAAATAGTACAGGCTTGTTTGAACAAAAAGACTTTTTGAACGAGCTCTTGCTATGGATAGGCCATCAGAAAGACTTTACATGTTTATTTAAGGATAAGACTGAAAATAATATGAAGTATGAAAGCCAATTTATTAAGTAACTCTTCTGAAAGATAAACAAGTTTTTCCATTCTACCATTCTCTTAGATCAATCTATAATATTGTAGAGATTAATGAAAAAATAATACAATATACTCTAATATAATAACATTATTGTATCTAAGAGAGATGGAATTATAACTGCTTTCATCGTTTCTTATAATAGATTACGTAAATCTCATAATCACAAATCAATTACATATTTAACAATTGCCTGAATCATTTTTTTATACTCAATGAATTATTAAAATAAATGTTCATCAAAACGAATCATTCATAATTTACAATCCTTCTGATAGACATAATCATTATATGTTTTTTTAAATATTATTTTTTTATTCCGACAGAAAAATAAGTATAGAAAAAAAAAAAAAATTAAGTATTTGCTATTCTGAATCAATTCAAAATCTGTGTATATTGATATAGAAACGTTGTATACTTGTATATTAATATATAGAAGAAAACAAAATCTAAATTTGGTTTTACAAATATGAGACATTTTTAACATCGACTCGTTAACTTTGTATCAGTTATATTTTCAATATTTTTATTTTATTTGCTTACCTGTCCATAGCACAAGCATTTTATTCTTTATTATTTAATTAAAGCTTTTCTTATTGTAATAACGACATAAAATAGGTAATAAAATATATTTTACTTCCATTTTTTTTTTTTTTTTTTTAATAGTTACGTATTGAAAATACGTATATAAAATGATTGTAACCAATTTTAAATTAATTTAATTCTATATTTTCGTAACGAATAGTTTTCAACTGTGAATAATGCTCAAATCATCAATTTATTACAGTAATTTTTTTTTTTTTTTTGTTTTTTATCAGTTACATAACACACTGCAACATGACGTTCATATTTCTGTAATGTACATTTTGAATTTTTTTATTTCTCTTTCAATGTACATACGAATAATCTTGAAAGGCAAACTTTATAATAAGATCCTCGTAATGCCTCTATAAAGAGATTTTGCTTGTTAAGCAATTAATCGAATGCAATGAATTTTGAATACGACGTAGCATGTATCTTTAAGGAAACGTTCAAGTTTTCGGACATAGATTAGTGCAATATAATTTATAATTTATATCACGACAGGTATTACATAATACTTTTGTTGTTAAAAAATAATCGTATCTCCCCGTTTTGCTTACAACGACTCCCTTAATCGACGAGTGTTTTTGTACAAAAGAAGTTAAGGAATAACATTATAAAGACCGTTTATATTAAGAGTACAACTTAGTTTATGGTAAAAATGAGAGGTGTACTGATTTTAATACTTTTGTTTTCTTTTTATATAAAAGAATGTTAGTATAAAGAACAAAATGTGTTTTGCTGAAATGCTGGGCATCCCAAATTCTAATAATTTATTTATTAATTAGAAAGATTATGTAAATTTTGGGAAATGTACATACAATAAGTACTCAACTGTCCTTCAGTTTTTCCACAAACTAAGTGACGCGATAAAAACATTAAAAAAAAAACTAAAAAAAAAACAAAAAAAACAGATACTATATATATTAGTGATATGGTATATGATAGTGTGTGACAGAATGATCAAGAAACAGGTTTAAATAAAAATCAAGAGTTAAATCGTATACACACAAATATTATTAAATGCTGGATACTATATAGGTAATATACTAAAGAGCACTTGCTTGTACCGTTGCAATTCTTGACTTGCATGTGTACAGCTAATGTACATTTTTATATATATAATAAAACCTGACCATTTTCACATGGTCACGTTTGAAAAGTAAAGTTATTGATAACAAATCTACAGTGTTCTTTTCTTATGTCACTTTCGTGAAAAATATGTTTGAAATTATATAAGGCTACACCTATTTCAAACCTGAGTATTCCGAGCTGTGTTGTCTCCAGTTTACACGTTAGTTTGCCCTATCGTCACGTTGTCCAAGTGCCTCTTTATACTTTCCAAATCTTTCATATCCGATACCACACTTTCACACTTGTAAACTACTAAGGAATGATAAAAGTGAACGGCGAAGGCGACGAATACTATGAGAACGGGAATGACTATCACGGTGCTAGCAGTGGCAGCGGTAAAGGAATAGTCCCAGAACTTGACCCAACAGAGGATAGCCACCTCCACGAGAAAGAGAAACAGTCCAAGTATCGTGGAAAATGCCCAGGCCAATTCGATGAAACCGCGCATCCTTTCATGAGGTGACTCCGTAATGAGCCGCGAGACCTGGAGCTTACTTATTGCTTCGATATTAGGTAAGAGGTACGTGCTGATCATCAACGCGAAAATGTGCACTGATACCAAGAAAGTGGTGCAAACCGCGAACATTACAAACAGCCATTCCGGCACCGCCGTTGGTTCGTTTATTTGCAGTTCCACCATCGCGACCTGGAAAATAGAAATAGCGGGATATAGTTGACTAAAATCATCGGCAGCATCTTGTTGTGCTTGCGTTAAATATCGCGAGAAAAGAAGTGAATTAAAGAAAGTAATATCTGCCTTATATAACTACAGATGTGCATCAAGATTACATGGAATTGTCGTCGACGACAATTTAGCCATTTTCAGGAAACGTTGTGCAATCGTGTACAGGAGTTTTCCAAGAAAACACTTCTATTTAAATCATTATCCAAATATCCTAACCGATTATGTATTAATATTTATTGCTTGTTGCACATATGAAAAAAAATAATAAAATTTTCCAACTTATGTAAATCGTATACGTAATATACTAGGCATGCGAATTTTTATATAATTCAATACGTGTATAGTATCGTCCTGTAATATCTGGCCTTTAAACAAAAAAAAAAAAAATTTGCAGCATAAATATATTAGCAATCTCAAGAATAGATTAAGACATCCTCGTGCATGAAATAACACTTTTCAGACTTGTACATTACTTTTTTTTCAGTTTTCGTACTTAAAGATCTATATTTAAAAATATTTTAATTGCCTTTATGGAATTTATCAAGCTACAAGCGATTCATAATAATGTTCAATAATCAAGTGATTCAAGAAAACTGATGATGAAGGCTGAAGATCAAAGTCGAAAGTGGAAGGAATATCGTAGGAGGATTTAAAAATAAATATCTACGTAAGCCTGAATAATTAATGAATTGTAAGTACAAAAAACTTATTAAAATATTAAATACATACATACAAAAAAAAAAAAAAACTTATTTAATATCTTAATAATCCAAAAATTGTGATTATTCAATCTGCTTCAAATATCAAATATTTTTTAGCCTTTTAATTACAATCGGTTAATTAAGTTCTTCAACATTTTAATAAATTTATATTAATAATTAAAATTATAATTACTCATTTAATGTTTGCAAATAAAATTACAGTTACCATTGCGAATCCACTAAGAAGCTCTGATGTGGTTGCGGTTGCTTTCAGCTTTGCTCTGCTCATGTGAAGTCTTCTCCACGAGAGATTTTCAGGCCCGTCCTGTTCGTCGGTTTCAGTTTGTGAAAACGATGCCGGCTGCGGCTGCGACGGCGGCGGCGGCGGCGGAAGCGACGGCGGAGGAATTTGTGAGCACGTACAGCAACACGTGTACGTTGTACCGTTGCCTAAAATGTGACTAGGATACGGAAAGTTGTTTGACGATCTCATGTCCAAAGCTACGTATCTATTGTTGTTGTGCCTGGTTCTAGACGACAACACCAGCTCGCTCTGAACGGGATACAATGTGCTTCTGGAACTGTACGAAGAGAAGCTCGACTCGCTCATCGGGACATGCTTCGTCGGCAGATGCGCTAAGGACGTGGGTCTAGGTCGCTGAGCCCCACAAGGGAGCCTCCACGTCGATTGCGAAATATCGCTCTGCGTAGACTTGTTGAACCTGCCACTTTTCACGTCCTCCTCCGTGTCGCCGAGGGTCTTCATCTTCGCGCCGCCTACGACGGTCGTGGCTTTCTCGTCTCGAACACAATCGACGAAGGCGCTCATCTCTCGAAGACGTCCTCCCTTTTCGTTCCCGCGACAATTGAAAATTTGCAGGACAAGAAATTCCGCAGCTATCTCCTCGAGTATTTCCGCACTCGACCCATTGTTTCAACGCTCACGACGAGACGTTCAAACGATTCGAGTTTCGAAGACGCACAGGTACGTCAAGGTATAATTACATCTCGTTTAGTTTCACTTTTGTCGTTTGCATAGTCAATGCAACATACGCATTCGCGTAATCGTTTAAATTATTAAGTAAATCGTTTTAGTGCCTCGGTAACAGTGGTAACTTATCATCATCGTCGTCATGGAACTGCATCGTCGGGAACGTTCTACGTTCTGGATTATCGTGCCGTTATGATATACCGGCCACGAGCGACGTCGTTATCTTTACAAAGTGTTGGGGAAAAAAAAAACATGCGGCGACAGACGAATCTCTACCACATGGAAGAACGTGAAGCGGCCGCGAAACTGTACCCTGCGGCTCCGACCGAAGACTAAAGGATCTCCTAGCCAAAGTACGGACATGACGTATCGTATCTGCCTGAATCATAACAATAGTATTAATTACCTTCGGGCCATATCTGCGACATAATAACTGGCCGTGTGGCCTCCCGCGCGTGTCCGTGTGTGCTACTACTGTGTAGTAGTGCGCGATTCACCTCTCACGTGCTCGTAAAAAACGCCAGCGTTGCGGGCAATGACGTTTGTTGTTCCTGCCTTTTAAAACGGCGATAAGACAATCAAAGCGAAGCAAGCACGTCGTGAAGTTCCGAAGCGATGAGTCGCTCATAGAAGATAAAGCGCTTGGAAAATGTACGGGCGTATTAAAGGCTTTTTTTTTTTTTTTTTTTTTTTGTGTTACGTTTCCTTCCTCGGCAATGCTCGACGCATTAAAGTCGTTAATTACACAGCCACGCTGCGACAATCAGACCTTCTCATTAAAGCACGGAATACCTGCACGTACCTGCGGAAGTGTATAACATGTTTCACGATGATACCAATATACGAGGATCGTCGTAGATAACAAGAAACGAGACAATATAATACCGGGATGCGATAGTATTGTATTTGCACGAATAATAATTTTATACGCCAGCATTCTACGAAGCTGAATTCGCATATCCCGCGAAGAGAAAGGCTTCCACGATTTTTCGCCTTTCACGCATTGGCCTTTAGCAATCAAACTGGTTTCAGCTAGCATAATGATTAATAAAGTTGCAATCTGTTGTAAGCATGCAAATATATATCGACACACGTTTACAACGCGGCGTTTCTTAATTCGACTTTTTTCGCAAAAAAAGAAATTATTTAAAATTACTTTGTTTTATTAGTATTCCAACAGTCGATCTTTCTAATGTTACTTATTAATAAAATATATATATCCATTTCTTTTTCTATTTTGGAACTTTTAGCAAACAAGCTCAATAGATCGTGTATATGCATAGGCTTAAGATAATTTGGTAATAAAATTACAATCCGAAGAGAGAATACAACAAGTTATGCAATCTGTGTTTCTTCATGTGTATAAAACTTGCGTGACAAAAATGCTGACAAAATCCTCTAACAAACGCGTGACAAGATTATAAGTATAGCACGTGATGCAAAATTAAATGTTTAGTTATGGCACAGTTTGTGCGAAAATAAAATATAGTTTTTGATAGATAAAATACGTGCATCTTTTAAAATAATCGTACCTTCTCCGTAATAATTAATAATAAGGTTTGACAATTTATTCGATAAATTAGTGATATTAATTATCAAAATATGTATAAAATTATCTTTGTTACATCACCACAGGTTATAAATATTTCTTTAATGTAACGTTACGCTAATCAGCGTAATTTATAATTTTTATAACATTTTAATAATGACGTCTTAAGCGGCGTCTACAATGGGTGTAGTAAATCTTTTAAGCCTTAAGAAACTGACCAATTATATCAAAATTCCAAGAGAATAGTCTAATACGATTGGTTAATTTCTTACGGCTTAAAGCTTAAGATCTTATTGTCGAAGGCGGTCTGAAGCGCCAAGTGGACCAACCGTAGCGTTGCTACGAATGCTCTTGGCTGTAGCATTTGAAGAGCGCCAACTGGACCGTACAATGTATGTACGTTTGGAGTAAGGGAGGAAACAGCTGTTCGACGATGGACATGTTTATCGGTGGGGACGTATAGGGGATGCGTTGTCATTCCGGGGTATGTGCGACGTCGATTCGCGAGATAACGGCCGCCGGGATGGATGTGATGTGATTGTGGAATGTGGCACAGTCGCGCGGCGCGAGGTGTGATGAGCACGTACATCCGGTGCTACGTGCATGAAAAGCGCGACTCTTAACGCGGATTACGTTTCATCGGCCCCGCGCTTAAGGATCATGGCGCAGTGCAAATTAACCCCGCGGGAATTCATCGGCAACGCTTTCTCCCCGCAAATCGCCGTGGTTTGCTCGGCCGCGGCTGACGCCGTGTGCCAGAAGAACAATCTATCCTTCGTCGAGTTGCTTCAGCCGTTTTGCAAATTAAATACCGAAGGTAAGCTGGCAGAATCGCATTGATTATACGTCAGACATCTCCGCGTATTACTCTCTAAACTTTGTACAGACTGTAATGGAATCTCAAATTGCATCTATTAGATATTTTCAACATTTTTTTTTAATCTTGTACAATTTATACAATTTATCTTAACTTTAGGTTACTTTAAGGATCCCCAAGGTAACACAGTAGCAATTAGAAATCTTCGTCTTTCCATACAAGACATTAATGCACGACCACCAGAACCAAGTCTTGCCAAAAAGTTGTTGAACGAAGCAGTCAGTTCCACTCTGTGCGAGCGTACAACCACAGTACACATTGGCACAACCGAGCTAGATATTCCAGTCTCTGTTCCTTGGTTTGAAGCTTGGAGAAAAACATTTTTAAACGTTCAGTTTCCATCAGATCATGAATTTACCAAACATTTACTTGCATGCTTGATAGTAATTTCTACAGCAGAGGATAATCCTTTGGAAAAGATTCAGACTATGGGAGCACAATTGCATCAGAGTATACCTGGCAGGTTACCTAAATGGTTCAACAATAATGCTCTTAGGTATTACATCTTAGTTCATGATGCTTTCCAGGATGACAGAAATAAGTAAGTACATTATATATTTATTTCACTTTTAAAAATTTACGCAAATATTACTATATTATATACTTATAAAATTTAATTTAAACTGTAAAAGAGAAAACGATTAAAAATTTATTTTTCTGATATTGATAAACATTTCAAATTGATAGATCAACTTTTTTTTTTTTTTAATAAAAAAAATGCATATATTTTTATATAATTTGTTTTTCAGAGCAGAAACAGTTTTTACAGATATGAAGAATATTTATGGTACTAATAATTGCTTTTTATTGCAAATGAACTCAAGACCACCCGGTCTTTCCGACGACAATACACATTTGCCCGACCCTTGGAGTCAATTTTTAACGAAACATTCGGAATTGATTGGCAACAGTGAACAAAATAGTTCCCCTCGTACACCTGTGGATACAGGTGGAGTATCTGCCATGCCGAGTGAGCTGACCACAGAAACTGAAAAGTACATTTATATTTATATTTATATACGTTTTTACATATATATATATATATATATATATATATATATATATATATATATATATATATATTTAAATTTATTTGTAAATACAATTTTTTTTGTTACATAAATATTACTAATCTCTTTAAATCTGTCGTCTGTAAAACCAAAAACTTATTACAGAACAAGCCAAGCTGGAACACCATTAATACCGCACGACTGTATTACATTACCATCTCCAGATTTAACAGAGCTAATTTCTGGAGTTGACACGATTAGTCTTTCGTCTGAAATATCCGAGTCATTAAATACGAATTTAGAAGTTGGACAAGAAGCTGTTCCAGTTACAGTTCATCCACTCAGTCCAGACAACGAGAAATCACAAAGTTTTATTCCTATGACTAATATCAAAGGTCAATCCGTTGTTGCTAATTCGCCGATAAACACAAATGTCTGGGCAGATTCTCCAAATTATGTGATGACTCAGCACGGTGCTCGTCTTTCCACTCAAGATCTAGAAAGATTACGAACATTAATAACGGAATTTTGTTTGCGAAGTTTATTACCTTATGTAGAAAAGCAAATTGGCCTATTGAATGATGTGATTTCAAACAAAAGAGTCAGCAGATCACTATTTAGTGCGACAAAAAGGTGGTTTAGCACAAATAAGCCTGGCGCACCAGGTTTAGCACCATCAAATGCTGTAATGTGAGAGAAAATAATGTTTGATTAGTTTTTAAGAAAACAGCTCAATATAATTATTAGATTTTTTTTTTTAATTAATTATATTAAAATGACATAATTTTGTTGCACGTTTATGTTTTAGTTACACAACAGAATCGCCAGAATTACAATTGCGACGTTTAGGCGATCTGTGTTTCATGTTTGGTCACTATTCGCTCGCTTATCAGGCTTATCATAGTGCAAAGCGCGACTTTGCAGCGGACCAGGCTTGGGTATATTACGCGGGCGCTCTTGAAATGGCCGCTTTGAGCGCTTTTATGCAAGGCGAGACAAACAGGAAGACCATTGAATATATGGACGATGCGATATTAACGTATGCAAACAGTTGTAAGATGCCTCAGTTTGCAACAAGGGCAACGCTGCTCAGCGCCGAATGTTTAAAAGGCCGAGGATTGTACGGAGAAGCTGCGAAACAGTTAATACGGATGACCAGTGAAGATTCCGACTTACGTTCAGCTTTATTGCTCGAACAGGCCGCGTATTGCTTTATTGGTCCGAAAATGATGCGCAAATATGCCTTCCATGCAGTTTTGGCTGGACATAGATTCTCAAAAGCTGGCCAAAGAAAGCATTCTTTACGATGTTATCAGCAAGCGTATCAGGTAAACGTTATTGCCAGTAAAAATAACATTACATTTTGTTAAAATTTTTAATGAATAATACATGACGTTAGGTATATTATGAAAGAGGATGGTCTTTGGCAGAAGATCATATTCATTTCACAATCGGTAGGCAAGCCGCATCCTTGAAGCAAATCTCCGAGGCGGTAAGGGCATTTGAAAAGTTACTTAATGCTTCTAGTAAACAGCACGCGTTGCAGCAGGCGGCATTCTTACGAGAATTTTTACATACTTATAACGTAAGTGTAATTTACGGTATCTGGCAATGATTTGAAATCGACAGTTTTTATTTATGGTCATGTGCAGTTATTGTTTCAGGAAAACGGTACAAATTATACAGAACTCCCCATTTTACCTTTACCGTTGTTGGATAGCGATAATATCAAAATGTTATACGGTCCTTTGGGAAAACCAACCGAAAGCAATATTCCAGCGAGTCACGTCACGTTTACTGAAGAGGCGGATGACGCGAGATGGTCGAAAATGGAGGAGCTGCTGATAACCGAGGCACAGGGCTCTCCGCCTATGATATTTAAGCCGACTGTTGCGTTATACTGTAAAACAAGTAATAACGCTGTAAAACCCAACGCGGTTCTGGACGAGCCAGTACATTATTCTATCGAGTTGCACAATCCACTACACATCCCATTACCGCTCTCAGACGTGACTCTGTTATGGTCATTCACTTGCAATAATGAGACTATTACAAACGAAACAAAAACAATCGATGGCTCAACTCCGGTTGATACGGATGTTATAGACGCAATTTTGTTACAATCAACATGCAAACAGAATATCATGTTGTCTCTCACACCTAGACGAGTGGGTGAATTAAAAATCTTAGGTATAAGTTATAAATTATCCAATCCGGTACAAACAATGAACGATTCTCCGGTAACAAGTTCGGCCGTTGTTGTCGCCGGTAAGAGATTGTTTGAGATTACACCACCTAAATTGAGAAGTAAAGAGAAGCCCAGTGTAAATATGTATGGGAAAGATTACAGACTAGAAATAAATGTGATAGAGAAGGCGGCATTTATGCAGGTATGCTATTTGAAAAACAACAATATATTGTGGGAAATAAAAATTTAAAAGTTGCTTTTTTTTTTTTTTCCAGATACATTTCACTAAGTTATCGCCAGAAATGTTGTGTGGTGAAGTACAAAAGGTGGAAGTCATGTTAAAAAATATAGGTAACGCTCCATTGACGAATATATATATTGCATCTACCGACGCCAAGCTTTTTACATTAGGAAATACGGAAATTGATACATTTGCAAACGAAGGTAAGTGTCTTTAGAATATACGTAAAATTTTATTACTTTTTCGTAACTTTTTACTTTTTTCTGTGCACAGGATCTTATTATTGTATAATTTATTAAATATTATGCTTGCAGATTCAATTGCAAAGAAAAATAATAGATCAATCACAAAAGTAATATTACCACTTTTTAAGAATAATATGTTAAATGTAAATGAAACTCATAAAATGCCACTTTGGGTGCAAGCACCTCATGTGAAAGGTACTCACAGATTAGATTTACTTTTCTATTACGAAAGTGTCGCATCGAAAGTTATTCCGAAGCATCGTTTGTGCCGACACACCTGGCAATTAACGGTGTTGGATTCGATACAAATTACCGCGGCTGCTGCGAGAAGTGGATTGTTCAAAGATGATTCGCCGACATTAAATTTAATCATGTCCGTCAAAAATACTAATCAAGTTCACGATCCATCTATAAATGAGATTATTCTGTCCGAAGTATCGCTACAAAGCGCCGCGTGGTCCGCGTTTCACTCCTCTGTTTTGCCGCCAAGCATTAAAGTGCAGCCTCAAGAAGTATTTCATCTGATGTTGAAGCTGAAGAAAAAGAAAATCGACAGCGAATCGAATATCTTCAATGTATCTTTAACTTCTAACGAAGACAGCAAAGCACTGATCGACAGTTATCCATTTATCAATTTTATACAAAGACGTTACATTCAGCCATTGGACGTGAACGAAAATGCGAGCGATATGCAACAATTTCAATCGCAACAGAACGTTGAGCGAAACTCGATATCAAATATAGCATTGAATTCCACATTAATCGTCAAGTGGTGTGCTAACGTAACTGAGAGTGGCGTGATTACTCGAACGGCAGTTGGGCAGCATCACCTTGAACTCAAGCATTTAGACAAGACGTACAAACATCCAAAGGAACCGCGTGCTGAACGTAACGAATACGGCACTCGCTTGAAAGTTTTCGGTCCGGACCGGAACGTGTCTAATACAGTAACTGCCCTACTTAAGGACTCCACATGGGAAGTAGAACATCTTAAAAGTTTACTTTCTTTCTCCCTTAGTCATCAAAGGCAGGTCACACACAATTTTCGACAAAGTCGATTGTGCATCGTTCCTGTGATAATGTATCTGCAAAATCATTCGGATGCGCGAGTGGACGTTAAAATAAGCACGATAGGTACTAGCAGGTAAGAAAAATATTAAATGTTCACATATAATATATTTGATTTTTTTCTTCTATTATGTATATTACGTACGTATGTGGGACTTTCTCTTTCAGTGAAACTCATCTTCCGAATATTAAGTCTCAAGTGTATTTGCCGCAAGCTTCAACGTATTACAAATATGCCGGCCATTCATCAATTTATTCCGATGTTGCAGCTCAGGCAAGTAATACCATGAAGCTGCACGCTATGTTACCTAGCGCGGGAACGTATGACCTAGCGGCGCGAATACAGATCTCTGTTAGAGTTATAAATAGTCAAGAATATGTCATTCAAAAAGGCAAAATGGAGAGTATATGCATCATTAACGACGACAGTACATAAATTAATACCCGTCGCGATTACAGTCACTAAAAAAAATACAAAAGCTATTTTCAGTGTAACTCAAAATCATTCCTTGTCAGTATATGTATATACGCCGAATGTTGAATATTGTTACATTATATTTCAATTGATATTTTAATAATGTCATATTTTTTACCTGATATATCACGTTTCAGCGTCAATTGCTTTATGTGGATAAGATAACGTTTTGTACTTTAACGGGCGTGACGAGCGATCAAATTGAATGAAATCTTTTAACTCGATTATATTTAATTTCGCTAATGTAATTATTTAATTTTTTTACGACCTGTTAATTTAAAACTATCTCACAGGGAATCTATGAGGACTTGAGCACATAGCAAGAATTTAAACAGTTTTTTTCTGTTGTATTACTTTCAATTTGAAGACAACCTAGTATTTTTTTCTTGTCAAACAAACGATGTGCATTACTTTTTACAAGACACATCGTCTATAATTACTTTTATAACTGTCGTTGAGCTTACTTTCGCTTACGAATCACGCTTTTGCCTAAGTTAATAAAAGAAAATTTTTTCTCTTTATGCGAAAGAGTTTATTCAAATTTCAAGCAAGATAAAAAGTAATTTCTCTTGTGCAAAACAAAATTAAATTTTTATATATATAAATTTAGTATGCATATGATGAACAATTAATTATGTGATTGCTTATGATAGATTAAAGAATAAAGAATAAAATTTACAAATGTTTCTCAAATATGTGAAATACAAACGTGTATAACAAGTTTTTCAAGTGTTGTGATGAATTTAAAAGAACTAAGGAATGAGATCATGTTTTTAGGTTATAAGCTTGTATTTTTTGTACACTGTATTTCTTAAAAAATAAGAATGTGTATAAGTCAATTTTTACAAATAAGAATCTCAGCTTATGAAGTGATACGAGATAAAGGTCTTGTGTACAAAGTTATCAAATTCACAAGTGAACGATAAGCAAAATTATTCATTACTTTTTACGATTATAATGGCGTTTGTAATATAGTCTTTTCTTAACGCGTTAAACTTCAGCGGCTCGTATCGACAGGAGCACCATCGTGTTCTCGCCAATTCTCTCGATGCGTTTCTCAGAAAATGATGAAGGAACGGCAGAACTTGTCTGCAAAACACGCCGCCAACACGCGTGCAACACTCTATACACGTACACCCGCTACATTCCTATGTCCACGGTGCGCAGCGCATTCCTGCTCGTCGGCCTTTTTATCCGGATGCTGCGTACCGCGAGACTCATCAGTTTTCCGATCTACGACCCGCAGATTTGGTTCTAGGTGAATTATGCCACGAAGAAAAGGACAGCCGGAAAGGGACTCTTGATCCGAATAACCGCGTGAAGCGTGACCAACCGTAGCGAATGCCGCGGATCAACTGGCACTTGCCACTTGCCAGGCTTGGAGCAGCCTCCGCAACGGCCTGATATTCGTAGCACTCCGACACTCCGGCACTCTGCGTTTTTCTTCCAACGGGGCCCCGATCCTTGCCCGGAGAAGGGATGCATATAGCGTTCCCGAAGTTTAGAAATCACGGCAGCTTTGACTCTTTTCAACCACCTCGGGCAAGCCTGGCATTTCTGTCACTCTGCAAAATTTTTTTTTTTCCAGATAACTTTGTTTAAAACGATCTTACGGACGCGTCTTACGGCCCGATCATCGCTCTTTAAACTTTGGACTTTTGTACATATATATTAATTGTTAAGAAAAATTGATAAAGAATTTGTGAGAGAATAAAAAAAAAAAATTAAATTAAAAAATTAGGCTAGATTAAATTAAGACTGGGCTGAATTTAAAATTGAAAACAAGATGTCTACTTTTTAAATATAGATACTTTCCACTGAGGATCTCCTTGAAGAAGTGCTTAAATAAATAAAATCATTACACTTTCATGCATGACAGATCGCATAAAACCTACAAATATAGTCTCGAAAAAACGGCAATCTCAGTATTAATTAATATTTCGTAAACGAAATCCTCTCCACGATCAAAATGTAAATGAAATTTACAACATTAATCGTGCAAATGAGAAGTAACAGAAATGATGTCCAGTGATTATGTTTTCACTTTCTTTCTTTCTTTCTTTCTTTCTTTCTGCTCACGCAATACGGATGCACGACACGTGCTGGGCCTGAGATTGCATGTGAGTCATCAGGAATTCGAAACTGATTTAAAACTGGTTGTTTGATTGACGGAATGCATTTTTTAGTGAACAAGCTCGTTATAGAACAGGGGTACTCGAGAGGGAGAACGTCTTCGTTATCTGCCAGTTTTTAAGGAACCAATGAAAAATTTTATAGCGATATTGTTGCCACTGAATATTTGACCACAAAATCTGTGTTTAACTTACCTTTGACTAAAGATTCATTTCTTGAACGTGCGTGACCAGTCGTCGTTATTTATCAACTAATCAAGTGGATGGAATAGCGATCAAAAATTAAGCGTAAGCCTCCTCGTTAAGTTTTTATTTGATATAATCCGTTTGCGATGATAAAACTGTCTTGAAAAGAAAGTGCAGTTGAAAAGTAAATAAGTAAATATGCAAAAAAAGAAAAAAAAAAAAAAATATATATATATATAATAATATGTAATATACTTGATGGATTCACCAGAAAAATGGTAACATAAAAAATATAATACAAACTAAATTTTATTTAATAAGTTAACGTGCTTCTTAACCTCGGCCACTTTTAGTAGAGATGCGCTCGATCTCAAAATGAGCAAGGATCACTAGCTCCAAGCTCGATCGAATGGTTTGCTTACGCAGCATCTCCTGGAGCAGAGGAAAAGAGATCTTGTTCGGCTGCATTATACCGTTGATACCGCGTCCGATTTACTGACGAAGTTATACGAAGCCGATTATCATTATGTCAATAATACTGCGCGACCTGCAGCGGCTCGGCGCCATTGACGCCGTTTCGTCTGAAGTTTCTGAACTTGGGCGCATACATATCGAAAGTCGCTCGCGCTCGAAACACATGCGATTTTTTCCCTCTTGCGCGCCATTACGTCACGCTTGTTTAAAAATTAATACGAAAAAAAAAGGTAACGCCTCTAAAAATAATTTATTTTTCCTTATTAATTAATTAACTTGTTACTCTGTCCTTTAACCTGTTCGAGGCTCGCGACATGTGTGAAGCATGTGTGTTAAATTACGAAACCAAAACGTGCGTGGAACGTGTGGAAAACGTGGCGAAGAGCTGAAAAACACATGGAACACAAAGCGTGAATTAAGAAAGAACAAACTGGTAAAAAAGCTTTATATTCTGTAATTTTTTTTTTTCAGATATTTATAGATATTTATTGTGTAATATATGTAATATATGTATATTATATACATACATTTATACATATATCAGGAAGTATATTATACTTACAGGTACAGAGAAATATGTTTGAGAATCGCAGATAGATATCAGTCGATTGAATGATATAATATTTGTGCGAGAACCCGCATCCCATCTTCGAATTTATGATACACGTACGATCGTTCTAATAATGATCCAACGGGAAATTTTTCCACCACTATCATTTTCCCGTCTTCTTTTTCCGTTAAATGCCAAACGTTGCGGAAGTACATTGTTCGAATGAAATTATTAATAAGGTTCGAACTGCTCCATATGCACACGTGCACCTGTAATATATATTAAACATTTTTATTAACGCCAAAGTTCATTATCAGATAATTCTCACTAATGATGCCATTCCATTTTTGTCGTTTTATAAAATTCATTAAATGTTGAATTAAAAAAAATTGAATTAAAATTATTTGAGCTTTAATTAATGTAAATAAGAAGCCACGATTATTTTGTGAAGACAGTTAAAAAAAAATGGTTTGCAAATCAAAGGTGTGAATTGATTTCTAACACAATAATTCTTTACTTACGTTTTTTTTCAAGACCCGCGAACACGCTTTTGCGGAATGAAGTATCGAGGCGCAGACTTTGGCAATGCGCGTACTCGAGTCGTTACTTTTAGTAGCTCCGAAATTGAGGTAATTGTCCAGGCTGTCTATTAGAATCACGGAAGGTACGGCTGCATAAGTATGCAATTTAAAAAGCTGCCCCACGAGAGCCTCGTAATCCGACAAATATCTGCGTGAATAAATATCAAGACATTAATTGTCATACGCCACGTGCAATATGTATCTACAATATATATATTTTATAAGACAAGTTAAATCGAGCTAGATTTATTATAAAGTTGATTCACGTTAGCAGAAGTAGCTCTATTACAAATAATGCATCCAAAGCGTCCATAAAAGTCTTGAGGCTTCAAGAAGCAGCGAGAACGACGACGGATTGTGCAAAAAAAAAAAAAACCTGTTGCATTACATCTCACATAAATCTCATTAGTTTTAGAGCCGTGACCGTTGGATTACTTCTATCGTGACAAGCCGCGGGTTGACTTTTCAGAGGCATTGGAGTAATGTAAGCGACTCGTTGTCCTTCTTCCGCCCAGTACGTCGCGGCCAACGGAAAAGTCTTTGAAAACCCTCTTCTGGGAAATGTCGACACATATATGCGCGACAAGTGCATAGCTTCGACAGTCGTTTAACTTTTGTATGATATGCATAAAAATAAAAATTACGCACCTCAAACATAAATGATTTGCTCAACTCTTTGGAGCCGCACAATAATGTAGTATTAACATGTTTCGGAAACATCGGTGCTGCTGTATAATTTCCTTGTAGGCAACTTAAAACTCTTAGTATTATATCACTTCTTTGCAAAATGTATTGCACCAGTTTTTCTAACGAGATTTTACACGTACATCATTAGTTTGTTTTTGAGCACCCGATATTATATCACTTCGTTATATTATAGGTTAAGGGGAAGCTAAAGCCGTCGCCGAACTTGCACGGCGTCGATATGACAGGCCAAGCGCAAATTCCGTACCGGAACGTGGCGACATCTGGAGCCTTGTAATACGCGTGCATATAAGAATAACAGACCTTTGCCTGTTTGCTAGCTTTGCCTGCTTGTCTATTCTGTCCTGTCCATCTTGATGACCATGTGCAAAGAGGAATTATATTTTTTATAAATAAATTGTTACAGCGTAATAAACAATTTATTTATAAAAATATGATTTCTCTGCACATGGTATTATAAAAAATTAAAAAAAAATTATAAGTACATAACGGGACTCGAACCGGCGCTCGCACAGTCATCAAATTAGCAGGCCCGCTGTTAGCCGTTGCGCTACAGAGATATTCTAATAGTTTAGGCGAAGTTACTGGTACTTGTATGGCAATAGTACTATTTGAACATTTACAAAATATGTGTAATAATCAGCCAGATTATTGGAAGATTGAATATTCTAGCTGTCTAATTCACATATTTAGTGTAAATGTTGAAATGCTACTGTGTCAAGTATCAACCATGGTACTTTCCACTTATAAAAGTCATAACTTATTTATTCATGTATGTAGCTGATACCAGAAGCAAAATATGTATAATATATACATTTTTATAAACGGATTAAACATATATTTCAATCCGTTTATAAGAATGTATATATTATACATATTTTGCTTCTGGTATCAGCTACATACATGAATAAATAAGTTATGACTTTTATAAGTGGAAAGTACCATGGTTGATACTTGACACAGTAGCATTTCAACATTTACACTAAATATGTGAATTAGACAGCTAGAATATTCAATCTTTCAATAATCTAGCTGATTATTACACACATTTTTGGTAAAGGTTCAAATGGTACTATTGTCATACAAGTACCAGTAACTTCGCCTAAACTATTAAAATATCTTTGTAGCGTAACGGCTAACAGCGGGCCTGCTAACTTGACGACCGTGCAAGCGCCGGTTCGAGTCCGGTTATGTACGTACTTATAATTTTTTTATTTCTAATTAAAAATTTTTTTTTATAACACCATGTGCACAGAAAAATCATATTTTTATAAATAAATTGTTATTGCGCTGTAGCAATTTATATATAAAAATATGATTCCTCTTTGCACATGGTCATCAAGATGGACAGGACAGGATAGACAAGCAGGCAAAGCAAGCAAACAGGCAAAGGTCTGTTATTTCTATATGAACACATGTATGTACAACACTGCCATCTATCCTGTGACGCCGGAACTAATCTTGCTCGTTTTTCGTGACATTTTTACCAAAATGGCACATGCTGACCCGTGCACATTTTGCTAAATCGTAAATTCGACTATTCTTTTTTGTTAGCTTTCGAATCGTAATTTCAAGTGCGCCATTCTTTTCTTTGATGTTTTAGGAATTCCGGCCTGGTCTCTGTTTGTGCGTCTAAGCGATATAACCTATGCAGTAAATAAATGTTTTGTAGGTGAACACATAAAAAATAATTTTTTCGCATATTTTATATCAAACTGACCAGACCGGTATTCATAAGTGTGCGTACTTTAATCCTGGAGAAGGATTTTTCATTCCGTTCAGCCGTTTAGAAAAATAGTCGAATTTACGATTGCGTGGTAAAACAGGAAGGTTTAGCTTCCCCTTAACATTTTTCACTCTTCACTAGTTTCACTTTTCACTTCTAGGGGAAAAGATTCATGATCGACCCCTAGAATGTAAATTATCCTTTCAAATAAAGAGAGTCAGGGTTTTTATAAATTTAAAATGTGCGTGTGCATGCTCTTGTGCGTGCTATAATATTTATTCTGCAAGTACATCAGGAAGTGTATTGAATCTTTAATAATGCATTGTATGTATACGGTCGTGTAGATATATACGTTATGTGTGTGTGCTATTTTATTAAAAAAAAGTGCAATTGGTCGCAGATATTTTAGACCAATCAGCTTTCAAATTCCAAACGTGGTATGGAGTTTTAGCGACCAAAGGTTAGTAGACCTGCTGTTAAACAGAGTCTGGCAACTCTGCTAATCGTTCATTCTTCATATTTCTCTTCTCATGCGGTTAGCCTCGTTTGGAGTCGGTGAGATATTGTAATCTTTTATCTGTCGTTTTTTTTCGACATCGTAATATATGTTAGGCGTTTTCTAATAATTTTTATTTCTCAAAATTATTATAGATATGTAAATTTATGTATTTTTAACATTACTTGATACGAACTTTATTTAATTTGTAGGTTAAAATGGGACGACGACCAGCGAGATGGTACGTATTGAGAATTTTAATTTTTCTTTATCTATATAGTATCGTCTTAGGTTTGGTTTCCTTTTTTTTTATTTGCTGTATTATATCTTTATTTAAGCATTGTTAACATTATATTCCATATGTCATTTTCTACGAGAAGGTTAGGTTTTTTTAAAATTTTTTTTTATACAATACAATCTTGTGCATGTCTTTGATACAAATTTGCAATTACATTGTTTTGCGCAATATCAATAAAAATGCAATTTTTTTCATAGTAATAAAAATTTAATTTTAGTAATATACATATAATATTGATATTTAATATTGTAGTATTAAAATGTTAGTATGGCAGATTCTAAAAAAAAAAAAACTTTTTAGTTATCGGTATTGCAAAAATAAGCCATATCCGAAATCTCGATTCTGTCGTGGTGTGCCGGATCCGAAGATTCGTATTTTTGATCTTGGAAAAAAGAAGGCATCTGTTGAGGACTTTCCATTATGTGTACATTTAGTATCAGATGAATATGAACAACTTAGTTCTGAAGCTCTGGAAGCAGGACGTATTTGTGCCAACAAGTACATGGTAAAGAACGCTGGAAAAGATCAATTTCATATTCGTATGAGACTTCATCCCTTCCATGTCATTCGCATTAACAAAATGTTATCGTGTGCTGGAGCTGATAGGTATGAAATTGCATAATTTGAGGTTATCCACTTTTTTTTTTTACATAATTTTAATTTTATATTAAAAAAAAAGTTATTTTAACTCTTTGAGTGCTAAATACTCACGGCCTATGCGGTTCGTACGGACGGCGCGCGGCTGGCGCTGAGCGCGAATTTGCGTCTACAGTCTATATCGATAGATTTCACTAGATGCATATACGCGCTCATAGACCTCAAAGGGTTAAAAAAAATTATAAAACAATTTTGTACAATATGGATTATTTTTAGACTCCAAACTGGAATGAGAGGTGCCTTTGGCAAACCTCAAGGTACTGTAGCCAGAGTACATATTGGTCAACCCATCATGAGCGTGCGTTCATCTGATCGGCATAAGGCAGCAGTCATAGAAGCTCTGCGACGTGCCAAGTTCAAGTTTCCTGGTCGCCAAAAAATTTATGTATCAAAAAAGTGGGGTTTTACAAAGTACGATCGTACTGAATATGAGGACTTGAAAACAGCAGGCCGTCTTGCGCCAGACGGTTGTAACGTCAAGTATCTACCCGAGCATGGACCGCTCGAAGAATGGAAAAAGTTCAGGAAGGTACTCTCTGCAGCTTAATTAAGCGTTAAACATTTTGAAAATCGAATTGAATAAAATATATAATCAGGAAAAAGTGTACATTTTTTGTAAAACAAAACCCTAAAATATTTTTTTAATGTAACGTTTAAAATTATTTCTTATTTTTGAAAACTTGTTAATAGCAATTTCTACTACACTTAAACATTTTTATTGAATTAATATTAATAGTAATAGTAATGTTATTAAAACAAAGGAAAAGAATTTTAATATTTTTATTTAATTTAATTAAATAAAAATTATTAAAGTCTGAATGGAAGCTCTTCGTTTAATAATAGACGATTTTACTTTACTTTTACTTTCCAAGATTCCAATTAATTCTATAGTAAAGTAGGTTACTAAGTAGTAATAGTAGTACAGTTAAAACGTAGGAAAAACAAATTGAAATTTAAATTCTATCTATTAAATTATATATAATTTTTTTTTTCAAAAATAAATATATATTCTGAATATAGTTGCGCGCGCGTGTACACAAGTATATCTACAAATTAATATTATACAGACTAACTTATATTTCTATATTTTTATGCACAAATTATAATAATTAGATTCTTGTTATATAGCTTTCCATTCATTGTATCACACCTATCATCTTGAGCTACTTTATTATATGTATATTCATGTATATTATATGTATGTATGTATGTTGTATAAACTTGTCATACTAATGCTTTTTTTTAATGTTTTCTCTTATTAAAAATATGTATGGAAAGCATCCACGCTGAACTAATTAAAACATAACTTTGATGGATTACATTTAAAAAATAGTAAAAAAATTCAGTAATTATTCAAAGATTTTAAATAAATTAATGGATTGCACCCCTTTCAATTTACATAAAACATTTCATAAATGATATATGACGAAATAAGAATAAACACCATGATATATTTAGGACTGTTTTCTAGTGCGAATGACAAGTAATGTCTGTATCGTTTTCGTTTCCTGTAGTTTGAATCTCGTCATCAATGTCAATATCGCATATTCTACGGGAATGTACATCTAAAGTTTCAGTACTCGTCGCTGCATCTAATAATGGTGATAATTTTTCCGCTTCGCTATCTTCGTCTTGGCCTTGTCCCTTTAAAAACATAATACATTTAAAATTCTTTCTACATTCTGATTTTTATATAATATTTTACATAAATTTTATATAATAAACCATAAATTTTATAAATAATAATTTCTCTAATTAAACTTGTTTAGTACAATTAATATTACACAAAGATAATAACATACCTCGTACAAGGAAGCTGGTTGTTTCTCATTAACCAATCTCAATGTGTCACGCGTTCTTAAGCTTGATTTATCGCGAGTATGCACTGATTTGGTTCGCATAGCTGGAGATCTGTTATGCAGTTCTTTCTGAGAATTCGAATGCTCGTCTCTTGCTAGCAATACGGACATACGAAATTCGGGAGTTGGACAAGTTATAGTACCACTAGATCTGGCCGACATATCGGTTTCTTTAGCGGATATGTGTTTCGAGACTGGGGTACGTTCGGCCGAGCTGCAAATAGACATAGTTTTCCCATATGGTATACTATATATTATTTACATTATAATAATAATAATAATAATAAAAATGCAATACGACGCAAACCGATTTAGAGTTTCCGCGGCTTGTATAGCACTCGCCGTATCTGTATCAGGAGTATCTGGTGATTCTGGCGCGATAATAGCGGTTCGTGAAGTATAAGGCCCATTTAAGGCTTCTATAAGAGATACGGCTTCATACCCTGATGGGATATTTTCACAGCTTCCCTGAAAGAGTTTCGAGTTATAATCAAGTGACAATAAACAAGAAATACACATAATTAAAATGTTATTAAATGGATTTAAAGTTTCTACCTCTGGTAATGGTGGATTAGATATAATCGTGCCTGTTGCTTTCTGAAGAGCTTTAATTTGCAAGAGAGCCCTGAACGGCGCGCGACAAATGGGACAATTGTTCGCTTGATATCTTAGAGAATCAGCACAGGAATTGCATAAACACAAGTGTCTACATGGCAAAATTAACGTGTCTCGTACTTCACTAATGCAAATAACACATTCGGAACCATTGTCCTCGGTATCCTCATCGCTACCTTGTTGCTGAAAAGAAAAAAAAAAAATAGATAAAAATCTTGAATTTTTCAGTTGTAAATTTGGCTTTCATCAAATTTGATGAAAGTATAAATTACATTTTTTAAATTCTTTATGCAAACCGAATTAAATCAGTGTAAAGATATAAAACTATGTTTTTTTCTTAGCTCACATACAATAAAAAATTAATCATACTTGGGTGACATAAATTTTATTTATGTCAAATATATATTTATAATTTATCAAAATTATTGTAAATACACATTTTACGAAAAAAGAGAAACATACTTACAAGTTTAAACAATGCATAAATATTTGAAAGAAATAATGTTCTTTTCAATATTATCATACCTTTGCATTTTCAGTATTTTTATTTTCAATTCCATATATTTCCTGCACTAAATAACAAAGGCCATCAACGTAAAGTTTCTGTTTAAGAGCTTTCATTACATATGTTCCATCAAAGTGTTTTCCAACCACAGCTATAGTTGTGTGAGATTGTTTTGGATCGTCTGATCCTTCCTCAGCTACACAATGTATAGCTATTGGGATAATCTACGAATTATTAAGAATTATTTATATTAGGTTCTTTTTACAATTATCAGTTTTGTTAAAAAATTGTTACGCTTGTGCGCGATTGTCTCATGCGGTGACAAGTGGTCGCTCGCTTTTTCGTCGCTAACACAAAATTGAAGTATCTTTGCAAACTGACAAATTCTCAAAAGTTATATTTCTTTGAGAATAAAACTCGTTTTTACTTTCTAGAATCAGTGTAACTTTATTTCGAGCGTGAGCATGGAGTTTCAAGGTTACAAATAATTATTTGGGCGATTGCATTATTTCGAGCACACAAAAGAAGACAATCGGGCGAGAGCAAGTCATCCGAGCGTAACCACAACAATATTATATATAATAAAAGTACTTCTCTATCTAGATTGTACATCAGATCTTCTTCTGAGTATAATGATGGATCAAATATGTGAGATGTTTGTGAAAATAATTGGTTTGCTCCTTTTTTATAATGATATGTTTCAGAATTCATAGATAGATCTCGTGATATATACCTGAATTTAACAAAAATTCTTTTATCTATTTTCCATATAGCGATATTTCTTATATAGAATATACATACGCAACTCCTTTCGTCGAAATCTCTTCTGTACAAAAGTAATAAATTGTTATCGCGCATCTCACGTCACAGTCAAACACAAATTCAATGTTAAAACGATTAGGTTTTTTGTCAATGTCACTATCACCATAATGTTTGACACTGTGATAATGTGAGGATGTCGATGTTTGGTCCATGTTACGAACCAACCTCAAAGATTCCTTACGTATATTCACTAAGCTCTTTAACGTTTTTGTAGGGTCATTGGCCTGTGGGGGAGGATACGGGAACTGCAAATATAAAATATATTCAATTGCTATTTAAACAAATCTTTTGTGTATGCATATTTTGCTGGCATATAAAAAATAATTGTGTAGCATTCACACAGGAGTTGGTCGGCTGCCTAAGAAGTTCAGATCATCGTTTTCTCCAAAGAGGTACGCCTCGGGTTGAGGCGTGTCAAATCGTTCTCCACCCATTATGAAATGACTGCCGAAGTAGGATCCTATTAGATTAGATGATAATTCACATTAGTGAAATGGTGCAAAAAATATAAATAATTTTGACAAGGCTTTGCATAGCTGAAATAAGTCAAATACCGGATCGTGGAGGATATTTATATGCATGATTGGAAGTAATATCAACCTCTTCAACGCCAGCATTTTGCCTGCTTGTCAACGATCCCATTTTGCAATCACACGAACAAATGGTAAGCTTACAAATGTTTTCGTATTTCGTTTGACAGCGAGCAGCGGCAGGGCGTATACGTATATATTTTTTTTATTCGTCGTTAAACGATCAAAATTCGTTAGAACTTACGTTCATTCGCGTACATTGATTCACGTTTAAAAAGTTCAACTTTCGTGGATTTGTTATTATTGATAAAAAAGTAGAAAATAAAAAGGAGTACGCTAGAAGATCGAAGCAACAAACACGATCATGGACATCATTTGCGAGTGCTGCCAACCCTTGTTTGCGTCCGAAATGTAAACTGTTAGATATCGACACTACCGCCAATCAACCGCTAAAGAGTGTGTTCGGGTAGACACTATTAGCGCTATCTAGCGCTACCGGCTGTTCTCAAAGCTAGTCGAGGTAATTCAACGGCAGCACGGCATATGCTATTTCCTGTTCGTGAAGCTTACTATCACTATCGTACATTGCAAGCATTTCGAACACACCCAAATTGAAAGCTTTCACTGAACACTAATTGGTGAACCTTTTTACGGAAAGTATAGCATAAACGGAATTAGATCAAATCGCCACCAAATTTAAATTTATGTAAAATTATATACTTTTAAAATTGTATTGTTTTATTTATATTTCATTCATATTTCTTTTTTTTATAAATTTTAGAAATCCATCATCTGTGTAACGATTAATAATTAAAAATAAATAATTTTTCATAATTCTTTAGTTACTTTTGATATTGTATTCTTTTCTTCTCCTTCCTCTTCTTTTTCAGACTCCGTATCACTTTGTGGAAAATTAGGAAGCGCTAAAAACAAACGTACAATTGACAAAATAAAACATGGATAAAAAATGGCAAGAGAATTATTAAATATTTTTACCAAGTCTATCTTCTAGTTTCTCTTGTCTAGCTTTTTTCAAAAATTCCTCCTGTGCCGCAATTATCTCTGTGCTGCTTGTGCAGAGTGCATACTTTTCCAACAGCTCCCCATTCAATTCCAAAAATGAATGTCCCCATGAAAATTTTCCGAGGTAAAGATTTGCCTCGTTTGTAAAGCCCGTTATAATCAATGTAGCCGCTATAGCTTCCACACAGCTCAGCCGACAAGGCTTCCCATAGTTTATTGGATTGGCAGCGACTAAGAATGGCAGCAGTCTAGGATAGGGTGACTTCATTCTGTTAAAAGGAGTATCATCCAAGCGAGCCCAACTGCAATCCACAACTGCACAGCCATATTCCCGTACAATATCACAATCTGTTGGACTTACACACTGCAAAGCAATGTTATTAACATTAAAATGTCTCTAGCAAACTTGTATCAATAATTATTGCTTCCTCATGAGTTAACTACCTTCTCACCGATTGGAGTGAGGCACAAGCCTGGAAATCTGGCTCCCAGTCTCAAAATCTTTATCAACCCATGTCTTGCAAGCTTTCTTCCTGAACACTTTTTCGGATCACAATGCTCCATGTTCCACATAGCCACAGGGAACTGAATCAACTGTTTGCTGTCTTCTGCAAATGTAACCCTGGTCATTATAAAAATACAAAACTTTAAGAATACGCCTAACCTGCCTCGCCCTCATCGAGTTCCTCGCCGCTTTCTCGATAATACTTCTGTTCCTTTCCGACTGCATACCGAGATTTCTTTTCCAACAACTTGCTCTTGTTCTTCCTTCTACGTCCTGACATCTTTCTGCTTGAAAATATTCAGAAACGCTAAGTTACCTCGGATATGTTGTTCCTTCAGTATGTAAGCGTAACATATCCTATTAACGACTGAAAACCAAGAAATAAACAGAAAAAGCTTAATACTTGCAAAAAGTTAGAAGTTGAATATTTTTTTTTTTTTTTAATAAATTTTGCAAGTTTTTGCTAGTTTAATTGTTTCAGAATTCAACCAATAAGAGCGTGGAAATAAATGCGACACGTATGTATCCATACAGCAGAGAGCTCAATTCTGAATCGCGGCTTGCTACGCGTACATATGCAGAGGCTCGTTCGTGTGAAACCAGCGCTTCGGCTGCCGTCGGATAGAGGAAAAGGCCAGAGCTATACACTATCTGTCCTATTCTTTCGCGGCGTCTTCGGTAACTCGGTAGTCTCGGTATCGTGCAAGCATGATGGTAACCGCTCGAATACGAACGGCTACTCTTATTTACCATGTACTATGAAGCTTACCATGTTACCATCATTACCATGTAAAATAAAAATTGAAAATAAATAAATTATTATTCATAAAGAATCTTTCTTTTTTCAAACTAAATCACTTTTATCTCACAAGTTAGCAGTACGAAATGAACAGAGTTGATTTTTATAAATTTGTAGCTAATTTGTTGTTAAAAAGTAATTAGCAAAAAAAAAGTTTGTTACTCTCTGGATTTATTATTATAAATTTTTTAATAATGTTAAAGTAAAAGAAGATGAAGTTGGTTGCAAAGAAATTTAATCGAGATAACACTTTGTTGCTTATTTATCGCTAAATATTTGCCAAAGGAAAATATTAAATTGCTATTTTCTTTTCGTAGTTAACAAATTGATATCTTCTACGTAAACGCTCGTTGTTAGGTGAAGGTTGTTGCTATCGATTAGGGATTTCAGATATTTTGTTTAAAAATTGAAAAGAAGTTATTTCAATTGTTTAAACAATTTTTTTACAAAAAAAAGTCACTTATCGGATTCGGTCGCCGGACGATGTTGCGAGTGACATAGTATAGTCTTTTCTTCAATATTAACATTTTTGCTAGTTAACAAATGGATATCTCCGAGAACGAGTGTCCGATTTTTTGCAAAAAATTATTTAAACAGTTTAAACTTTTAGACAAACTCCTAGAGCTACAAACTTCTAGACAAACAAATGTATTAAAAATGTGCAAAGGGGAATACTTTTATTTTGGTTTAGATAATATTATTAGTAAAATGTTGATTAAAAATAATAATAAATGTTTAAACTTAATAATACATATTGATGGTTTGCCAGTATTTAAGTCATCTCAAGCTTCTCTATGGACTATTTTGTGTTCTAATACAGTTATTAATGTAGTGTGTTTACTTGGTGCATATTTTGGTTACAAAAAACCTAGTAATTCTAATGCTTTTTTACAACAGTTAGTTAACGATTTTATTAATTTTCATAATGGTTATGTTTATAACGGTAATTTAATTAAAGTTGTATTATATGCTTTGATATGTGACGCACCTGCGAAATCTTTTGCATTATGTATAAAAAATCATACTGGTTTTAATAGTTGTAGTAAATGTTTAATTAAAGGCAAATATTTAAATGGTAGAGTTTGTTTTCCCTGTAAAAAAAAGTATCCTTTAAGAACTGATCAATTATTTTCAATTAATGCCTACAAATATTTTCAAAATAGTTTTTCTATTTTAAATAATATTCCTAACTTTGCACCCATAACTAACACCCCATTAGATTACATGCATTTGATTTGTTTATGAGTTATGAAAAAAATGATGTTACTTTGGATAAGTGGCCCGCGTTTTATTCGTTTAAGTTCAAGATCTATTAATAAAATATCTCATTTATTGATTTTACTTAAAAATATTATATCAAGTGATTTTGTTAGAAAACCCAGAACTCTAAAAGATGTTAGACAATGGAAAGCTACAGAATTTAGAACTTTTTTATTATATACAAGTCCTGTAGTATTACGACATATATTTTCAAAAAAAATTATATTTATTTTCTTACATTGCATGTAGCTATTACAATTTTAACACGTCATATTAATAGTACACAATTGATTGATTATGCTGAAGCTTTACTCACTTAGTTTGTTGAATCTTTTGAAACTTTATACGGTAAAGAATATATATCACATAATGTACACAATCTTTTACATTTATGTTGTGATGTCAGAACCTATGGTGTGCTCGATAATTTTAGTTCTTTTAGATTTGAAAATTATGTGACATTTATAAAAAAAAGATTACGTAAAACTGAGAAATTTTTGCAACAATTAATTAAAAGATATGTGAAGCCGAAAATTGTAATTTTGTATTTGATAAATGTAGTAATAACAATTAAACATATTCATTCAAATATATACATAACAATAGTCCAATACCTGATAATGTAGAGGTCAAATCGCAATATTTTATGATATTAAATAAAAAATTTAGTGTTAATTGTAGAAGTTTTTCAAATAATTGTTGTTTATTGAAGGACAACACATATGTGTTGATTAAAAACATTATTAAAACTAAAGATAAAGATATTTATGTTGTTGGTAACAAACTAAAATATGTATAAGATTTATATCAGTTACTGTGCTCATCCAGTGATTTTAATATTAAAGTAATGTCATTATGTAACAGTAATATTTATTTTTGGCCAATTATTGTATGTAAAGCATGGAAAATTCCTTATGAAAATAAAAAACGTACTTATATAATTTTTCCTGTAAATCATGAAACATAGTTTTGTGCGTTATAACTTGACATATTTTTATAATATAACATGAGCATTTTGTTCGTTTCGTCTTTCGGGAGTCGCTCTGAGCAAGCCCAACACATCCCAAGTGCGTTTGAGGAGACGTCATTCGTGCAACTTGGCACTGTCTTCTTTTTTTAATGTGTGGCATTAGAAGAGAAAGACGTTGCCGGGTTGCACAAGTGACGTCTCCTCGAATACACTTGGGATATGTTGGATTTGTTCGGAGCAACTCCTGAAAAGCAAAACGAACAATAAATTACAGTACATTAAATACACTTTAATTATTAAATTTTAGTACATATGTGGCCGATGTGGCGCGGTAGTTGCGCAAACGCCGTTGCTATGAATGACAATCATGGTTGCTAGGGACGATTTGACGAGATAAGGTTCGTCATTTCAGTGAGTGATAGTGGAATGTGAGTTTACTGGGTCAGTTCTTATTTTCTCGATATCTGTATAGAAGACAGCATAGAAGACAAAATCTTGCGCAATATAATTTGGTGGCAATCACTCGGCACATGGTAACGGCACGCACATGTATAATGCTAGTCTCATCCATGTGTTCTGTTCGCCAAAGCACGTGGATCAATCTTGCATTATACGTGTACGTACCGTTACCATGTGCCGAGTGATTGCCACCAAATTATATCGTGCAAGATTTTATCTTCTATGCTGTCTTCTATATTATAGATATCGAGAAAATAAGAGATCGTGGTAAATCTGAAGGAGACGGGCGACCTTACGGATACGACCTAAAATTTTTTTCTCAGACAGATTTTCACCTCCTGATAACAAATCCGTAAGTTAAAAGTGTCGCTCGTTTCTACTATTAAAAAAACAATTTTTAAAGAACGCAATTTTGAGGTTAGGAAATCCGTCATATCACTCCACACAGATCAATGCTGGGACACATATACGTTCTACGCAGACCAATCTGTTATGGTTGGTTAGTTAGGTTTAGTTAAATAATGCAGGCACACACATACATTCCACGCAGCCAACGTTTTATTAAAAAATTTTAAAATATAAAATTATATAATATATAAAATATTAAATAAAAAAAATATTAAAAAATTAAAAAAAACAATTTATAAATTTTTTGTTTTATGAATTTTTTAATAAAACTTTGGTCTGCGTGTAATGTATGTGTGTGCCTGCATTGTTTAACTAAACCTAACTCTAACCAATCATAGCAGGTTGGTCTGCGTAGAACGTATATGTGTCCCAGCATTGATCTGTGTGGAGTGATATGACGGATTTCCTAACCTCAAAATTGCGTTCTTTAAAAATTAAAAAAAAAAAGTAGAAGCGAGCGATACTTTTAACTTACGGATTTGTTATCAGGAAGTGGAAATTTGTCTGAGACAAAAAATTTAGGTCAATCCGTGAGGTCGCCCGTCTCCTTCAGATTTACCCAATTAATACCTGCAGTATGGTATAATGCAGACACATCATCTTGTATTTGGCCTAGTCACTTTAAAACCAAACTAAGAATTAATAAGGCGATAATAAATTTTGAATTACCTCATGACAGACAAGATTGGCAGGAATAATCAATGTCAAGAGTTTTTGGCATTGCAAGTAAGTGCATGTATATATCACAAATAAATTTATATTTGTTTTTAATACTTTTTATAATTTTAAAATAATATTGTTTTTAATTATTTAGGTACTTATGAAGAGGGTATGCAAAAATTAGTTTTGGCAGAAGATACGTCGCACGTTGAAACAGGATATATCATGCAGCGAATTAAAAGAACGAGAGAAAAAGAGAAGACGCATAAAAGCGAGGAAAGTGATGACATCCTCTTCAGAAGAAGAAGATTTATATTTACATGCAAATAAGGAAAAAAACAATGTTACACAAAGAAAGATATTGCCAATTATTCCTCGTAGGCAATCTTTTATATCAAATGTATTGCATACACCTCCTTTCAAAAACCACAAACTCACACCGAAAGCTAGATGTACAAATGATGAGCTTTAACAATAATTAATTTATAACTAATATATATACACTTGTAACAAAGTTTTAAATTTAAATATTTTTTAGATTTTACTGAGAACAATTTGAACATCAGTTTAAGTAACACGCCTATGAGTTTTATGACAAAATATCATGCTCAAAATAAAAATTTATATTCTAATGGTAAGAGGATTTTAATAAAATAAAAATAGAATACTGAGAATTATAGATATTAATTATTATAAATATTTTATTTGTTTCAGAATTTAAGAAATTAATGTTAACAACATTAAATAAAATAATATATCAAATAAATAATTTAGAACATAAAATAGATATGTACAAAGAAAAACAAAATTTAGATGAATTCTGTGCGACAGAGAAAAGAAATATTCCATTTCCAATATCATCATTTAAGGAATTAACTATTTTTGAAGATTAAATGCAAGATATGACATTTAAAAAAGATGTACGTATAAGATAAAAGCTTAGTTAATTTATACATACATATTTTAATATAATGTTATTTTTCTTTAATGTTAATTTAATTATTTTTCAGTTAACTATTTTTCGATTGGTTGGAAGGAATAATGCACACATTATGATGAGAAATATATTTAAGACAAATATCATGGATAACTTGGCTACAAATTTTAGTTGGACGGGTAAGAAAAACAAAAAACCTTTTAAAGATTTAGAGGTTTCTAAATTGATGATACGTAAGTATTTTTTTATTCTGGTTTTTAGGCTTTTGGTCACTGGCTTCAGGAGGAGTGGAGGTTTTCGATAAAAAGCCGCGTTGAGGGTTTTCGACGTTTCACAAATATATTATTTTTTATATTTTGTTACTAGTTTTGATGCTATTTTTTATATTTTAAAAGCTGTTTTTTTATATTTTAATATATTTTTTATATTTCAAAAGCTGTTTGTATTTTTTATAATGATATTACAGAAAGTGATTTTGCTGACTACGCTTTTAAGTGGCTTGCACAAGCCAGTGTAAGAGTGTAAAGAAGAAATTAATACTAATAATTAAATATATAGAATTCTTCTGTATGCCTTATACTTAAGTTTTAGAAAAAGCGCGAATTTTATTTTTGGATGTAACAAAAAGGAGATAAAGACTTTATTACATAATTTTATTCACATGTTAACACGTACGTTTATATATTAATATTATATAGAAATATATAGTTTCTATTTGCATTTCTAATATAAAAATAAATAATTGCAATCGTAAGTCGCATTTTATTAATTTTAATTAATAAACATTAAATATATATATATATACAGGGTGTTTCGGATCAATGGACTTTCCCGAATATGGTAGGTAGGTCTCATCAAGACAAATCGAAAAGTCCAATACCATTTTACAATTTTCGCAATAATAACCGAGATATGAGTATGTATCTTATTACCGATTTCGGGCGGAGCATCGGTGCCTTTCTCCCCACTCGACGCATAGATTGGGCTAGAGGCGTAGCCTCAGTGTACGCGAGCGAGGCGAGGCGACGACGCGCGAGCGAGGCGAGACAACGATGTACGCGAGCGAGACGAGGTGACGACGCGTGAGCGACACGAGACGACGATGTACGCGAGAGAGGCGAGGCGACGACGCGTGAGCGACACGAGACGACAATGTACGCAAGCGAAGTGAAATGACTACACGCGAACGAGAACAACTTCCGAATTTAACATTTTCACGGTAGAGACGCTATCGTTTCCACACTATTCATGTCCGACGAACGTGCTGGCCACGCATTTGCCTGCCCCTCCCCCCTGTTCGTCCCATCCATCTATCCGGAAAATTATTGTTTAAGACGCGCGTGGCGGGAAAAATAAGACGGAGCGCCGTCTTGCCGGAAAATGGTTTGTCTCGCTATTAAGGCATGGAGGATGAAAGAACGGTTCGATCTGACAATGAAACATGCCAATAAAATTTTTACAAAATTTATATGAATATTTATTAAATAAATTTTTACTAATACTTACAACTACTTCCTGAACAATGCTTTGTCCGTCCATAAAATGTATTTCCCTGGAAATAACTCGTTTCCCGGCATTGGACAAGAAACTGTACAAGTATTTTTTTGTAAATAATTATTATAAAAATCTCGTACTTTGTATTTCATCGCGTAGTAGAAGCTGGTGCACTTGTTGTAAATTAAAAAAAAATGTAAATGAAATGTAAGGAAGACGAAACATCTACGATATCGACTACGCGGCGGATACTATTTGTCGGGTCTTCATAAAAGGCATTTAAAATTTCATCGGTGTGATTGAACAAATTAGCATATCAGTACATTCGGCTGTTGTAAAATCCATTATAAAAAGATACACCGTAATCGCAATGCGCCGACACGTTGAAGAACATGGCAATCCAGAAAAAATAAAATTATAAAATTATTTTAGTAATAATCAACAAAAATTTAAAACTTGCAATTACTTTGCTTATTTATCGACACATACGGAAATGCTCTAAAGTAACTGATTCCGATATCGAGCGTTTCGTTCCGTAGCAGCACAATGTTCTCGATTTTCAATTGTTTTTCGTGGCGTGCCATGTGCTTCGGCCTGTCGACACAGTGTCTTACGGTGTATCGTATCGCTTAACGATGGAGTTTTCAACGGCCGAGTTAACAGACATGTTAATTTGTTATGGTGTAGCGGGTGAAAATGCCAATCAGGCAGTGCGTGTATACGCGGAAAGATATCCGCACCGAGCGCGACCGTCTTCCAGAACTATTTTACGCTGCCTTCGTCGTGCTAGAGAGACGGGATACCTAGGTTTCAATAGAGAAAATCGGTTGCAAGTCGATCGTGGTGTACGGCGAAACTTTAATCGCGCCGATGACATTTTAGAATTATTTTATGAAGACCCGACAAATTCTATCCGCCGCGTAGCCGAAATCTTCGGTGTTTCGCCTTCGTTTGTGCATAAGGTGGTAAAAGAAGACGGATTGCATCCGTTTCATTTACAACGGGTGCACCAGCTTCTACCACGCGACGAAAGAGAACGCGTCATCTTTTGTCAAGGTATTACCTTTTTTTCTTTTCAAAGTACGAGATTTCTTATAAAAATTAATTACAAATAATATTAAATACTTGTAGGATTTCTTGCCCAGTGCCGGCGAAACGAATTATTTCCAGGAGAAATATTATGGACGGATGAAGCGTTGTTCACCCCAAACGGAATATTTAATTCCAAAAATTTCGTTTTGTGGGATCACGTTAACCCGCGGTCCATTCGCCAGGGCGCCTTCCAAGTCCGGTGGCAATTAAATGTATGGGCAGGAGTAATAGGAAGTCGAGTTGTAAGTATTTTTAATGCGTAAAAATTTATTTTATAATTAAAATTTGCAAAATTTTTATTGACATATTTCAGATCGGGCCGTTCTTTCTCCCTCCACGGCTTAATGGCGAGTTATATGCAGACTTTTTGCAAAATACTCTGCCAATACTTATGGAAGACATTCCATTAGATTTAAGAATAAAAATGATCCTGCAACAAGACGGCGCTCCGCCTCACTTTTCCCGTCGCGCGAGAAATGTATTAAATAATAATTTTCCTGATAGGTGGATGGGGCGAGGGGGGCCAATTTCGTGGCCAGCACGTTCCCCGGACATGAACGTGCTGGACTATTTTGTTTGGGGCCACATTAAGGCAAAAATAGAACATATGCGTGATCGTACAGTTGAGGAGGTCCGCAATGCAATTATAGCGGCCTTCCATACGATCACGCCTGACATAGCGGAAAGAGCAACGCAACAAATTGTTCGGAGAGCCGAACTGTGCCTACAAGCACAAGGGAGGCACTTCGAACAATTTTTGCGTTGAGCTTTCCGGGTGGATTAGGCCTACTGGGGAGACCACATTAAAAAAAACGCACTGAGCTATCTACTTCAAAACGTAGTGTGGAAACGATAGCATTTCTACCGTGAAATTATCAAATAATTAGACAAGAAATCGTAAGTTGTTCTCGTTCGCGCGTATTCATTACACCTCGCTCGCGTACATAGTCGCCTCGCCTCGCTCGCTCGTCGTCGCCTCGTCTCGCTCGCGTACATCGTTGCCTCGTCTCGCTCGCGTACATCGTTGTCTCGCCTCGCTCGCGTACATCGTTGTCTCGCCTCGATCGCGTATATCGTTGTCTCGCCTCGATCGCGCGTCGTCGCCTCGTCTCGCTCGCGTACATCGTTGCCTCGCCTCGCTCGCGTACATCGTTGTCTCGCCTCGATCGCGTATATCGTTGTCTCGCCTCGGTCGCGCGTCGTCGCCTCGCCTCGCTCGCGTACACTGAAGCTACGCCTCTAGCCCAATCTATGCGTCGAGTGGGGAGAAAGGCACCGATGCTCCGCCCGAAATCGGTAATAAGATACATACTCATATCTCGGTTATTATTGCGAAAATTGTAAAATGGTATTGGACTTTTCGATTTGTCTTGATGAGACCTACCTACCATATTCGGGAAAGTCCATTGATCCGAAACACCCTGTATATATATATATATATATATATATATATATATATAATATTGCAACATTACATTGCTATTTTATAACAATATTGAATTACAATGTTTCAAAAAGCGGACATTTCATAGTTGCTGTAATATTACATTAATATTGTTACAATATTTCACAATGTTTTTGCAATGTTACAAGCTTGCCGGAAAATTTTGCTGCAATACTGTTATAATTTTGCTGTACTGTATGGGTAACAATATTTTTATAAAAGTAATTATTGTATTGAATCAGAGGGCTGTAAATTAACGTTAAAAATAAAAAAATTAAAAAAACAATAAATCTTGTGGCGAGGGCATATGCCTCGCCACTGAAAGGGCGAAGACCCGCCCTGAACGGCAACGGCCGTCCACCGAGGTGCACAGAGCGAACATCGGCCCAGGCGACACCGGACGCGCCGAGGATAGTGCGTCGAACAGCCACCAATTCGACGATGGCGCGCGCCGCCGAGTTAAGAGTGGGAGTTTCCCCACTCTTATCTCGGCGGCTATATAAGACGAGCTCGCGGCAGAACAGATACCTTGTCTGGTCCCGATCCTCGAACCAAACACATCCTCCAGTTCCTAAGGCTTCGGGCGCTCCCGAAGCCTCTCGCATACTCTCCGACTCGGGCGCTCCCGAGTCGACCCCGGGCACTCCCGGTGAGAGTTTCTGCTGCCTTGGGCGCTCCCAAGGCTGAGTTTAAATTTAGGTTCCTGGAGACCTCGGGCGCTCCCGAGGCTTCACCACCGACTCGGTGGCACCGAAGCGACCGGATACCGCCGGCGCCCCCGGGCTACCAAAATCCCCTAGACGGGCGCTCCCGTCTAGGCTTTGGATCTGTCGTAAGGCCGTCAGCCGACGACACCGCCGCAGTCGGGCGCTCCCTACTGCCGCAGACATCCAGGGCACTTCGTGCTCACGCGATCCTCCGGACGGGCGCTCCCGTCCGGCGCCGGATCCGCCGCGCGATAGCCAGTCGCCGACATCGCCGCGGTCGGGCCCTCCCGACCGCTGCTCCTCGGATTATTTCGAGCAACCTCGGCTTCCCCGACGGGCGCTCTCGTCGGCCTAGGCTCAAAAAGTCGATGTCGGGACTCAGCGGCACCGTCTTGATCCGTTTGCTCTCGAGCGAACAAGAACCGATCCCAGAGCACGAAACACGGGGTGAAGTAATCTTCGTCTCGGCCAGGAACTCCTGGCGCTCACGATCCTCTCGTTTCGATCTACAAAGTTTCGCACGACTAGCTCGTGGGGTGGAGCGCACTTCGCCTCCTTCGAGAACTCTCGATCCTAAGTCTGCGTTATGAATAGACCGGAGTCCTAAAGATCCTGTCGCACTGTCGTGATCCTCGGGGTGGAGTGCTCTCCGCCTCGGCCAAGTACTCTTGGCTAAACGACATCGGTCAAGGTGCATCCTGATCCACCGATCTATCGATCGTTCGCGACCACCGTCGAAATTCATTGTAAATCGCGCACCTGAAGAACCGCGACCGTATCTACCATTGTTACGCGGGCCACGCCCGCCATTTCGCGCCCGCGTCTCGCGTACCGTCGGTCCTGCCGAAAAGGATCGTTCATAGATCTCTGTTCGACTGCGATCCGCGCCGAAAACCGCGCCCACCGATACGCGACACCCACCGTGCCTGTCGTGAGGCATTCGCGACCATCCGCGAATTGTATTATAGCGCACGCGTCTTATCGATTACGATCTACGGACCCAACGTACTCGCCGCGTAATTGTACATTGTCCAGCTCGCATTCTGTTATATCTGTATTATCGCGTATTTATATCGACGTCGCTTGACCAAGCGTACGTCTTTATTATATAATAAACGTTATTATTTTGTTACCAAATTCTATTTCGGTGCATTCGGACCTACTCAATCGAATCCTGCATCCCGACGAGCACTCCAGGCTCGCTAGTTCGATATTCGATATATGCGACGAAAGCAGATCGTTTCAAGTGTTAATAAAATAATAACATCAAAACTATGAAATGCAATATTTTTTTTTAAATGATCAGCGCGTCATTGCACCGCGGTATTTTTATGCGGCATCGCGAGTTTCAAAGGGTCGCGATTTTTCAAAGGAATCGCGAAAGCTGAACCGCATCCCTGCGGCGGCGACCATCATCGAAATAATAAAAATTAGATATTTTTCGAAATTGATAAGCGCGTTATCGCACGGTAGTATTTTCATGCGGCATTGCGTGTATCAAAAGGGTGGCAATTTTTTTCAAAGGGATTGCGTTAGCCTTAGCCGCGTCATCGGCGGCGGCGAGCGGCAGATCGCAAAGTATCGCACGCCCATTGCAGTGGTCGCAGATTTGGTACGACGGCAACAGACGCACATGACTGTAGCTTCGTGTCCGTATGTTCGATCGGGCTCGAGCTGTAGAAGAAAGCAGAAATATATTCCTGACTTTCTCCAGAGAGCTCAATTCTGAATCGCGGCCGGCTATGCGTACAGATGCAGAGGCTCGTCCGTGTGAGGCCAGCGCTTCGGCTGCCGTCGGATAGAAAAATAGGCCAGAGCTATACACTATCTGTCCTACTCTTTCGCGGCGTCGTTGGTAACTCGGTAGTCTCGGTATCGCGCAAGCATGATGGTAACCGCTCGAATGCGTACGGCTACTCTTATTTGCCATGTACTATTACGAGGCACGGTAGTGCCTCGCGCCAAGTATAGGCGCAGCGTACTACAGTGCCTATTATACGCGAGACCCATTTTAAGAAATCCGTACATATTTGGATCTCGACAATGGCTGAACCGATTGCTTTCTACATAGGTTCATTGTGTAGATTAGAGTCAATTTATATAATAAAAGTGTTTTTATTTTTTTGCTACGTTATTTACAAACGAAGATATTGCGATGTAAAGTTTGCTTGCAAGAGTAAAATCACATTTTAACGTCGTCGTCGTCGACGACGAAAATGTCCTTTTCGTTTTCGCGCCGCTAGATGGAATGGATTGATTTATCGACTCTGTTTTATTTATCGACTGTGTTTATTGATGAGTGATGATCGCGTAATAAATATCTATTAAATATTACAAATTTATGTGAAACCGTACAAGCATGAACCTAGGTTTGTCTTGATACTTTGAATAATTTTTTGAATAAAATCTTCTTTACAAAAATATTAATACAATCTAAATTTGAAATAAACTTTACAATTTTTATTAAAAAATGCGCTAATCAATTTTAATATTTTTATAATAGTTGCAAAGCAGTTTTTTCTGCTGAACAAAGTTAAAGATTTTTCTCAAGAAACTCGAGTAGTGATAAACAAAACTAAATATTGCAAACTTATATAAAAACGTATGAGGCGTCAATAAGGTGTCAAATGTAATACTACAACGAAGAGACGAAAAAAATTAATTTGGTGCGTCTCACGAGTTTGGGCGTCGGATGGGGCCCATTCTATTTTCTATAATATTATAAACACATGTCGAACCGTACAAGTGTGACACAAGTTTACCCCGAACTTGTTATAGCATCAATTTTATCAAACATTGTTCTAAAAAGTATCAATCGTACAGCAAAAATAGATAAAACAAAAAACGTGTATTTCATGTACAAACTTATATATAAAGGAACACATTTAGAAAGCGATCGGTTAGACCGTTGTTGAGATCCTAACATCTCAATAGCTCTAAATAAAAAATCTCGCGTAATGACACGCTCGGTCACGCTGCTTGTGCACGTAACGCAGAACACTAACGTGTCTCTAGATTATACTATAATTACAAAATAAATAATATTCCTCCCAAAAACTTATCTTTTTAAAAAAAAAGGTTTAAAAAAGCGCCAAGTATAAGTGCGCGAGAAAAGCTTTCTTAAAAAAGTTTTTAAGCAAAACCAAAACTCCCCCCAAAAAGATTTTAACTACAAAATAAATAATAACCCTCCAAAAAACTGACCTTTTTAAAAAAAAAGGTTCAAAAAAAGCGCCAAGTATAGGCGAGCGAAAAAAGCGTCCTCGAAAAAGTTTTTAAGCAAAACCAAGACTCCCCCCCCAAAAAAACTTCTTTAAAATTATACTCCCCAAAAATAGACCATAAAATGTGTACTTTAATAACAAATACTCTTTATAAAATTAATGAGATCAAATAAATGCGCCAAGCACGTGAAGAAAATAGAAATTAATTTTTAAACAAAATCAAGATTTCCCCCAAAAAAGACTACCCCAAAATAGAACATAAAATGTGTACTTTAATAATAAATACTCTTTATAAAACTAATGAGATAATGTAAAGAAAAAAAAAACTTGGCGCTGCAAAACCAAATCTTTAAAATCGAAAAAAAAAAAAAAATTAAAATTACAAAAAAGTTTAAAAAAATAAAAATATTGAATAAGAAAAAATAAAAAAAAAAAAGAAAAGAAACATAATTCTAAGAAGACAAAACAAAAATGCTGATGACTTAAAAAATATGTACAATATAACAAAAATATTGAAAATGGGCAATGCAACAAATTTTTTGCCGTCCCACTTTTACAGATTGCGGACTGTTGGATGTATTTAAAAAATACTCTTTAATATACATCCAGTGTGGTTACAAAAATCTGATGCATAGCACATCGTAAAAAGCAAAATTATAATTTGAGATTTTAAAGATTTGGTTTCGTAGCGCCAAGTTTTTTTTTTCTTTACATTATCTCATTAGTTTTATAAAAAGTATTTATTATTAAAGTACACATTTTATGTTCTATTTTGGGGGAGTATAATTTTAAGGGAGTCTTTTTTGGGGGGTGAAACTTACCATGTTACCATTATTACCATGTAAAATATAAATTAAAAATAAATAAATTATTATTCATAAAGAATCCTTCTTTTTTCAAACTAAATCACTTTTATCTTACAAGTTAGCAGTACGAAATGAACAGAGTTGATTTTTATAAATTCGTAGCTAATTTGTTGTTAAAAAGTAATTGGCAAAGAAAAAGTTTGTTGCTCTCTGTTTTTATTATTATAAATTTTTTAATAATGTTAAAGTACAAGAAGATGAAGTTGGTCGCAAAGGAATTTAATCGAGATAACGCTTTGTTGCTTATTTATCGCTAAATATTTGCCAAAGGAAAATATTAAATTGCTATTTTCTTTTCGTAGTTAACAAATTGATATCTTCTACGTAAACGCTCGTTGTTAGGTGAAGGTTGTTGCTATCGATTCGGGATTTCAGATATTTTGTTTAAAAATTGAAAAGAAGTTATTTCAATTGTTTAAACAATTTTTTTACAAAAAAAAGTCACTCATCGGATTCGGTCGCCGGACGATGTTGCGAGTGACATAGTATAGTCTTTTCTTCAATATTAACATTTTTGCTAGTTAACAAATAGATATCTCCGAGAACGAGTGTCCGATTTTTATAATTATTTTTTTAACAATGTTACAGCATCGTCCGACGACCGAATCCGATGAGTGACTTTTTTGCAAAAAATTATTTAAACAGTTTAAACTTTTTCGCAATGTAAAATTGCAATACGCAATTTTACAGAATTGTTAGAACGGGTAGAACATAAAAGTATATTGCATTAATTTCTTGCGCGCCTTATTTTTGAAAAATTCTGAATAATTTCCGAGAAAAAAATTAAAATTATGTACGCGTAAGAGCGGCAAAGAAGCGTGGGCTGAGTGAGGGCGCGATAGACAGCGGCGAGTATATCTTAAAGGCGATGGGCAGAATCCGCGCGTAGCGAGCGAGACGAGGCGACAACGAGCTCTATTAAGCTAGCAGAGTCATATTATCAGAACTCAAAGATTAATATATCATAATTTTTTGCTATTTTTTTGCTTTTTTTTGTTCCATATAAGAATTTTTTTGCTGCAACCGTAAAAAAATAACGCGTGGCTGGGTAGCTTAATATTAAGTTATCCAGCCACTCTTGACTACAACATATTTACACTATCAGAACACAAAATTTAATACATTTTTTTTTTTGCTATTTATTTGGTTTTCTTTGTTCTTAGTAAACATTTTTTATTTTATTTTATTTTATTTTTAAAATTTATTTAAGGCTGCAAATTTTGACAATACTTATGATTATAGTATCAAAATCCTTTTGGAATTATTTGCTATTAAGATAGCAAGGTCTTGAATTTTTTTCTTACGAATAAATCGGTCAAAATAGGATAAAAGTGTCAAATAATTAAAATTTTACAAAATATTACTTTTATTATTCTTATAAAATAATATTGCTGGCATTATTTTTTTACCTTTATTTGGTGGATCTTATTTCTTTTTGCAAGTCCATCAAATTCTTCCCAAATTCCATTTGGTCGTCGACATACTGCAGTGTAATGTCCCACAGTTGCGGTGTTGCCTTCATATCTTATAATACCGCATAATATATATTGGTTTTCTTCCCCTTCTTTTATTCTTATATAATTAGGTATTTCTTCAATTTTGTGCTTATTAGAAGTAACAATATCTATTATTACTAAATCACCTGTGACATTATGAAAATAATAATTATATTTTGATATGTACCATATGTAATAATACACACATACACACACGCACGCGCGCTTTTTGCTATTTATTTGCTTTTTTTATTTTAAAAAAGAATTTTTTAATTTAATTTTTTAAAATATATTTCATATAATTGTTTTATATATTTATTATAATTTAATAATTTAGATATTTAATAATATTAAACAATTTTTTAAAATTGAAATTATTTGTAACAAAACAAAATAAGTGTAAAAAAACAAGAGAAGATTGTTAAAGAACCTCGGCGTTTGTTGCGCTGTCTTTTATTTTTACATGTATAAACGCGAAGACAGTCGTCAGACAGTCAGTCAGTCTGTCGTGATCAATCTTTCCTGAACGAAAGACGAAAGTAATTTGAATAGATTTGTTATAGTAATAGTGATAACCAAATGAAACGGCAAAGAGAAAGACCTCAGAAGATCAACAAAGATCTATTATTAAAATGTTACAAAAAATATAAAAGTGATATTATAAACAATAATCAAATATGCACAAAAGAAAATCAAATTTGGCATACAATTTCAAAAGAAATGGGCGACACCATTAATCCAGCTTCTGTATATACATATGCATGCAATAATATATATAACAATTAGGATTTATTGATAAATAAGAAGGAAATCTCAACAGTAGATTCCTCAATTACCAGTTTAGATTCATCGAAAAATTTATCAGAAATTTTAATAACCGATGACGAAAGTGCAACTTTTGAAATTTCTATACCGAAAGAAGAATTAAATTCGCTAATAGAAGAGCGAGTTCAGAAACGAAACAGACGCAATTTTAATAAAAAACCATATTATAGAAAAACTTTAAAATTTAGGTCAGGTATTTATCAAGAGTATTTTGCTAAATTATTGTGGAAAACAAGACGAATACAATCGTGTGCAATAAATTATTCAAACCACTATATACCACAAAATATTAATGGAGGATATCTTAATGGTAAAGTATTTAGATCTAGTTTTTTAAACCTTATTATAGAGAAAATGTTTTTAAGGTGTACTTATATCTGCTTCCATAAATACAATTCTTTTATACTTTATACTTATAATTACAATTCTCTTTACTTATAATTAGTAGGTATTTTTTTATTACAGTTATTTTATAAAGTTTTGTTAATTCTTTCTATTTATTTAAACGTCTTTAACCATTTTTTAAATAATTTTTATAATTGCTTTTATGGCACATACACGCGCACGCGCAAAAAATTGATAACATTATTATACATTTTCTTTATTTTTACATTAGAATACTGTCGGTGTGGTAGCAAAATTCGAATAACATTTAACGTAAGAGACTGCAATGTTATATTAATATGGGGTTTTGAAAAAGTAAAAGTCCTAAAAAATGTGGCCCATTATATTTAAGAGGAGAAACTCGAAAATTGATGCGTCAAGAATGCGAAAAAACAAGTGTTTATACTCATCGAGCAACATTAATTAGTTATTTACGGAAGAAAATGTGGAGCCTTGATATGTTCAGCGGTAACAGTGAAAGCGGTTTTGAACATAGTTCAATGTATGCTTTATTAAAGCTTACTGTAGTACTCTCCTACGAGAGACAACAACATCTGGAAAAAGTTTTGGATGCGATATTTTCCTTTATCAATTTGCTGAAAAAAAGGTCCTCAGAAATGAATTTACGATGAAATTTATAAAATCAAAGAAAATAATTTTAGGTTAGGTATAAATATGTGATATACAAGTGGGTGAAAGTGTGCATGAAAGAGAAAAACATTAAAATATGTGTGAAATATAACTCTTATTTGAAAATTTTTTTTTAGATTTGCCGATGAGGAAAATTCAACAGATTATGTGGAAGATTTGTGTGAAAGTATGCATTTTTATCCGCCATGCGATTATATTACTGAAAACGAGCTTTATTTCGAGTATAATCCAGATGTTATACATAAATGTTTGAATTATTTGGTGCTAGAGAATGCGAATATTATGATTTTCAACGAAGATTTTGACAATCTCGAACTGAATAAAATCGAGCCGTGGTTCAAAACTAAATATCTAGACATCAATATGCCAAAGGAATGGGTTGAACGCTAGAAAACCATCAAACCATTACCAGATTTTCATTTACCATTACTAAATACATTACTTACCAGCGATTTTTCAATAATTTTGCTGCCAAAAGAGGTTCTAAAATATCCTATTAAACTACATAATGATCATATATCAGAAATTTGGTATCGTTCAGATCCCAAGTGTTGTTTGCCAGAATGTTAAATAAATTTTCATTTTATTTCTTCTCTCAGATTTCAGTTGCCAAAAAAGTTAGTAATAGTACAAAGAGTTTAATATTTACATTGATAAAATAATTAATTTTGATTTATCACCATTATAATTTATGTATTATGTTTATCTTATTAAAAATACAACGTTCTTATTATGACATTTTAGTGCATTGTCCACGTTATTTCCAACTGTAAAAGACAAATAAAAATATGTTATTTTAATTAAAAATTGTCGTTGCAATAATAAATTATTTTCTATCAATTTTAATCACATACTTGGCTGACATCTTTAAAAGGCTTCACTTTATACATTTTTCGAAAAGCAGGAGTATAAAAAAAAATACCATCTTTGAACTCGATAAAATTATCAGGAGGCAACCCGTTACTTGGTATATCGGCAAAGCACGATGTAACATACTATTTAAATCTATCCAGTGGTAATCTCGCCTACAAAGAAATGTATTGTGCTATGAATTAATATTAATATTTTGCAAGTAATTATTCTTATAGTAGGCATTAAGGCAAATTTACAATCGATAAAACCTTATTCACAATGCAAAGGAATAGGTAATTCAATTGGTCGAAACGGTCTTTCGAGAATTTTCAGATATTAATTGTATTTTAATATTACAACAAAATTATTATTTCGCAAATTCTGAAATTTTACAGACGTGTTTCGCAAATGATTTCGAATCAAATAACATAAAAAAAAATAATTTTTAAAGTGTTGTCTGCTATCTGAATGTCCAACTTTAATTAATTAATTTTATCTAAACTATTAATTTCTAAATTATAAGAGTGTTTTTCTTAACTTGCGCAAACAATTCGCAAGCGATTAGAATAGTTGGAAATAAGAAATATTAAATTTGTTTGCTAAGTATATGGTGGTGTGACGTCTCGGCTTATGGATTTAGGGATTTCTAGGGGAAATACTGAAAAGGACCAGAGCGTTGATATTTATTTCTCCACTCTAGGTATCCTAAGGTCTAGGTTGGAGTTGCTCTTCTTTAGTTTAAGGGGCAATCTGCATACACCGATTATACCCCGGGATGGCAAGAGCCGTTTCTGCCTTATCATGGGAAGTTAAAAGAATAAATCCCTTTTATCTTAACATTTATTTTTCTTTCGAAGTACAATTATTAATAATATTGTTAAATAATCGGTCGATGGTTTTATTAGGGGGGTTTTCGCCCAAGACTTCCACTTCGGTATCCGAAGTGGTAAGATCTATCGTTTCCACTATTCGTGGCGGACGTTGAACGGTAATAAAGTGCCCCTTCTGAATACTGAGTATTCGGGGGCCTCTGGGCTTAAATGGCCCAGGCTGCGGGTCTTTCGGCGCGGTCTTTTCGGGTGCCCCGAACAAACTGTGAGGGGGAGAACTTGGAGGTTGGTGGCTGCTTTTTCTGCGGCGATGAGATCTCTCAAGCGCCAATAAATCTCCGTCCTTTCGCGCCTTTTCTTCCCGCCTTTATACTTCTTTCTCCATACCATCTAGAATCATAATGCGTAAATGCAGACAATTTTCATCGAGCTTGCTCTATTAGGCAAATGATTTTATGAAATAAGAAGGGAAATTGTGATGCGGAAGGTATGCCTATTGTTTTTGAATTGCATGGATCGCAGACGACCGTTCAGATCGTGGTGCGGCTATGCATCAAAATATCAATTAAGCACATTACTCGCAGACAATTGGAGAGAAGGGAAAATTGTAATGCAGAAGTGTGCAGATCGTGGTTGAGTTGCACGTATTTGCAGACAATCCTTTAGATCGTAGTGCAATTGTGCAGTTGCGTTTCGATTATGCTCATGCTTGCGGACAATTTTAGGGAGAAGGGGGAATCGTGGTGCAGTAAGATGCAGACGATTGTAAAAGGAAAGAAATTAAATTGCGAAATGCCAGGATTCGTATTTAAGATGGCGAGTATTGCAGACGACCCTCAGGTCGTCATGCACTGTTCGTAGCGAAAATCGATCCCGCACTATTGAGCAATTAATGGTTGAAATAGGAAAGGCTTGATTTGCAAAAAGTTAAGATTTATTAATTAAGATGGCGAGTATTGCAGACAACCCTCAGGTCGTAATGCACATTTCGCAGCGAAATAACAAATCTGTACTATTAAGCAAATGTTAAGGAGTAAAAAGGATCTGATTTGCAAAATGCGAGGATTTATATTTTAGATGGCGAGTACTGCAGACAACCCTCAGGTCGCAATGCAAGCTTCGCAGCGGAAAAACAAATCTGCACTTTTGAGCAATCAGTTTTATAATTTATTCAGAAATAATGGTATGGTTTAATACAGAGGAGAAAGAGAAGAACAATATTAATTTTACGCTTTGATCATTCTCTTTAAACTCCAAGGGCTTGTAGATGTACCAATAAGCAGTTACTTCGATTTCTCTTAATGCTAAAAGGGTCAAGTTTGGAAATGGAAAGAATTGTTTCAAAATTCCAATTAAATTACTTTAATTTTATTGACGAGTAGACGCAGCGCCTTTACAAAGTTGGATAGTTCGGTTGGTTCAGGCAGACGCAGCGTGATAGTGTTACAATTGTCGGCTGGAAGCGTCTTCGTAACCCTCGGGTGGCTTCCGAATTTACAGAGATTGACTCTCGTAGATTTTTGAAAAAAGACTGAACGCTCGCTCGGGCCGCGGGCCCGCTTATATAGGTCTAGCATCCCTTGCCTTAGACGACAGGGAATGGGGTTTTTTGCGTCTTAGATTTTCGGTATGACGCGGCTAGCGGCGGAGAAAGAGTATGGAATTTCTTCGTACATGTACTGTTTATTAATTTGGGGGGTTTCGGTCCCCCTAGCGCTGATAGCGGTGCGATTGAAACCTGTAGCTCTGAATGTTATTGTTAGATATCGCGAAACTATGCGTTCCTAGAATTGGCGACTGATCTAATGCCGTGTGAAAGTTTATTCCCACGCGATTTAAGTTTTAAGCATTCAGAGTCACAGATAAATCTTGCGGGTGTATTAGAACAATTATTTATAAAAATTATGCAAATACATATGAGAGTAGACACGTTAATATTCTTACATTCAATGTTGCAGAAAGAAAAAGATATATGCACTCATATGTACGTGCATTTACAATGGACGACATATAATAATTACAAGTAATTTTAACAATAATTATCGGTGCGCTTATGATTATCGCAACGCTGCGCCTGTGGAACGGCAGCTCGGTGGACAAGCATGGTTGCCTGTTAGCCATTTGGAAGGCGCTAAATACATGTACTTGGGTGCTCTCATGTGGTAACATGGGTGGTCTCTTTTCTTAAAAGTAATTTAGTATTTAAGTAAAATATCCTTAAATATGATCGTTCGGTATTACTAAAAGTATTAAATTTTTGTAAACTCTAAGAAAAGGTGACAGTGCAAGCGAAAGTGATACAGATTTAATATTATAAAATTCAGTAAGTGATTGTCAGTTTCTACAATCGTTAAATTATTAAATTATTGAATTTAGCTCACTCCACGTATTCTTAGAGTTTTAACAATAGAACTTTAGCATTCAACAGTCAGCCAGAGACATCGGGTTAGCCATAATGTTTATCATATGTCAGCAGGTAGAGCGTGGCGCCTCCATTTTGTATATCTCATAAATTAGACAATTAGGGACCGCGTGTGCGACTCAAGGATCCGATATCTCGGGCTGTTTATTGTTCGCGCTCTTGACTTTTGGCGCCTTTTTGGCTGGCCCTTTGTTCATAGTTAAAGGAAAAATACTTATTCTAATAATCTATGATTATTTGGCGGAACGCTTTGCATTTTATCAATTTAATAGAACAGGTTTTTTAAAAGCGCGAGAGTATACGGCGGTATAAGAGAAAAAGTCGCGCAGCGGCTCATAAATTGTTAATATATATATATATATATATATAAAAATGGAAAAATTATATTCTAATGTAATCAAGTTCTTTTAAATTGACATTATGCGTAAATATTTTAGGATGTCGCTGTATGTTCTGTTTTATCATTAACATATTGGTTATTATTCTTAAAGTCTACCATAGATTATTTCTTACAGAGAGGGACCGTCTATCCAAAAGACCAGGTTGAGAATCCTCACTTTCATGCTATTGGTCGAATCAATTTTACTAGGATCTAGGAACTTTATTTAGTGGAAATTTTAATTTCTGACGTCACAGTGGTAGTAACCGTGGCTATCGCAACGGGCGCGACTAGGGGTTACAAACTCCTATGATTTGATCGGTACTAATGTTTGTAGCGCCCTCACCGAAAGACAGGCTTATGGACGAGAATATTAAATGAAGTGTGTAGTGTGAGTGGTTAGCCATATTGAAATGCGATATATATTTATCTTAGATATTAATAAAGAGAATAAGATATTTGTATTTATTGCATTGCCGTTAATATTCAGTAAAAAGTGATTTCTTGAATTCAATTGACAAGATGATACGAGCATGTTCAGTATTCGACTGTACATCAGCAGGTACTTCACCATTACACCGATTTCCGAAAAGGTTAGACATTCGTGAAAAGTGGATGAAAAATTTAATATTAAAACCACATAAAGAAGATGACATTTTCAAACTAAGAGTGTGTTATAAACATTTTAAAGAAAGTGATTACACAAATAGTAATAAATATAATAGATTGAGTTAAACAGCTGTTTCTTCTATGATAACAGATATATGTGATGAAAATATACAGCAAAACAGTACAGGTTTACAAGAACACCAACACGAATTTACTGTACAAATAGAAACAAATATAGAATTATTATCTCAACAGCAAGAGAAACAACAACAGAGTATTGTACAATTACAAAAAGACAGCACATATATCTGAAAAGCAAGTACAAATGCAAATGAAACATAATATTCAGTTACAAAAAATAAAAGAGGAACTGGAAACATTGAAATCACAAAGGCAACAACAGTTACAAACAAAAAGACCTAATCTGGCAGAAATAACTCGAAAAAATAATTTGTCCCCAAAAGCAAGAATATTGTATGATAATAATATAAAACTACAAGCACAGAAGAGACGCATGATGAAAGTTATTAAAAGATTAAAACAAAGAAATCTAAACAAAACAATAAAATTGACTAAAATAAATAAAACTCAAGAAGATAAAACTGCAAAAGTAAGAAAAGATTTTATAAATATGGTGTTAAGAAATACTAATGTTCTACCACAGGTAACATAATTCCTCTTTGTACAATTTCCTATAATATATTTTCTTATTATTTCAACTATTTTATCTAATATCAATCCAATGCCGATAAACATCAATCTTTTTGTATTAGTATAATGTATTATTATATATATTATAGTTAATATATTAATCATTTTATATACTGTGTTTAATTATAGCATTTGCATAATATTAGAAAAAATAATTGATGTTTCTAACAAAATTTATCATGTGAGAATAGAGTAATTTTTTCTTTTTTTTTTATTATTTCCATATAATATTTTATACACATGTATTTTGATATTGATTTTTGATTGTTTTACTTTTTTTACGTGTTGCTTTGCATATATTCTTATGTACTTATTTTTATTAATCTTTGCACAGGCAAGGCGGTACACAATACAAAATAAAATGATTTGTTTAAGCATTTATCGTAGATTCCGTTCCTCTTATAATTATTTATCTAAATATCTGTTGTGTCCTAAATACACTACTCTAAATACACAAGTAAATCGTATTTTGATTGATACTGGATGTAACAATATTATGCGAAAATATCTTTAAGTGCCAAAAATATAAACGTGAAAGACTTATATACAGGGTGTCCCAGATCAGTGGACGATGCCGAAAATGATAGGTAGATTTAATCGAATTAAAACGAAAAGTCCTGTACCATTTTGAAAAATTCTCTATAGTTTTCAAGAAAAAAATTAATTTATGTACGCGTAAGAGCGACGAGGAAGCGTGGGCTGAGTGAGCGCGACAGAAGACGGTGCCATTTTTAGTCATTCGCCTGTCGCGCTCACTCACGCGCAGCTTTCTTGTCGCTCTTACGCTTATACATTTTATATATTTTAATTTTTTTCTCGAAAACTATTGAGAATTTTTCAAAATGGTAAAGGACTTTTTGTTTTAATTTGATTAAATCTACCTATCATTTACGGCATCGTCCACTGATCTGGGACACCCTGTATAATACTCGTTTGGAACGAAATGGCCATACAACCCGCTCTTACATATAATATTAAAAGCAATAAAATTATTGGATTTGAAGATTGGATAAAAAGACGTATACGAAGATTTGCTGACCATGCCATTGTATTCTATATTAGATGTCTTGCTTCTGGTCATAAAATGCCTGTTGGATACGGTTTTTGCAATAGCGCAACAACATCAATTCAATTGTCAAGATGTGTAAAAGAATGGATCGAATGTCTGCAAAATTGTGATTTCAAACCAATGGTTATTGTATGTGAAAAAGGAGGGCCAAATATAGCAGCAATAAATATGTTAATTAAAGATACACGTGCACAATATTTAAGACATAATAGTAAGTACTAATGCACATATTTATCATTTTACTAATTGTATATGTTAAAAAAAATAATTTTGTATTTTCAGAAATTATGCCTATGAAAAATGTATTTCAAGTAAAAAAAGAATGTATTGTGTCTTTATACGACTATATATGTACATCTTTAAAAAGGTGTGCGTAACAATCTTGTGGAAAAAAATTTACTTTTAGATTCAGATGCTAAATGTTCAGACCGTGAAGGTAAATGTGCTTCTTGGAATGATATAACAGCAGCGTATACAATTGATCAAAAGAGTTTTCCACATCGGAGAAAGATGAAAAGATTGACAGATAGTCACATTTTTCCACACTTAATTCCAAAAATGAAAGTAAAATTTGCAGTACAGTCACCGGCAATAATGGCCTGTCGCACTGCGGCGACGGCGGCTCCCGTGCGTGAGGTGGGGTAGTGTGCGTGAGGCCTCACCGCGGATCGCGTACGTGAGACGCGGAACGCCGAAAGGAGCGAGAGGACGGGGGAAAATTTGGTGAGGGGCGTTCTCATGCTCTCTCTCACCCGCGACCCGTGAGTGTGAGAGAGAAAGCATAAGTGAACGCTAAGGAATTATTATAGGCGCACCTTCGCTCTCTCTCTTGCACGCGTTCGTGTTTATACGGGTAGACAAGGATAGAAGTATATCGCAAGAGTACGCTATTAATTCTAGCGTATACTTTAAGACATTTCGCGACTTTTAACAATCGAAATTAAATACTCATGTTACTTATATTTTAAATATATATTTTTACATTACGTATAATTTAATTTTGAGATAATTTTCGTTTTCTGTCTTGAGAAAGACAATTTTTTTCTCAGTTATTACAAATGTTTGAAAATTTATTTATTAAAAATTTTTTTGCATTATTTCGACACGTAAATGAATTTTTTAATTGTCTAAATATATTTTCTAACTGCTTAAATATCTCAAACGTTTCATTATTGACAAAGAATAACGTATTATCTTTGTACATTCACAATCGAGCTAATTTGGCATATCGTAATAAACTTTTACGTGTTAAACCAACACTCTGAATGCAACGCTGACAAAGATGTGTCATGCCTTTTATACTTGTTATAATGTATCCCACGATATTGTATAAACTATTTATTTCCATACAATTTAATTCTTCTACGTTTTCAGCCGCATATAACATATCATTTGATTCAATACATGATTTAGATTCGTGTTTAGTAATTTCTTCTAAAAAATCATCTTCATAATTAGTTCGAGAAATCGGTCGCAAATATAAAGAAATAGTAATTAACTTCAAATTATTTTTAAATTGCAAGGCATTTAATGTAATATTTTTGCTTCGAAGCACAGAGAAAAGGTTTTCTACACAATCCTGAGTAAGTCTACCTGTCAGCAAAAAAGAAAAATTTTTTTCGCGAAAGAGATATTCTGAAAGTTGTAAAATAGAATTCGTCGAAATTATCACTCCTTTCTGAACAGGTTTAAAACCTCCTTTTGTACCAATACGAATATTAGAAAATATGTATATAACTTCATTTAAAAAAGAGACATTATCTTTATACAGTTCCAAATTTTTTGTACCTAAAGCAATTCTGCAATGCCTTGAGGTCATAATCGTATACCATTTTACAATTATTTTTACAAAAATTGCTGTAGTAATATATTCTGATGTAGAATTTTCATCAGCCAATAATTCTAAAGCACTACTTACTTCATGGCTTAATAAATTTTTTGCTTTATTAACACGCATTTTTTCAAAGTTATTATTTGTGTCAATATCGGTTAAATTCAATTTTGGTGTTAATAATAATTGGAATTCTTTTTGTGTTACAATTAATTCCTCAAAGTGTTTTGCTTTTACCGTATTTGTTGGCAAAAAATATTTGCAAACAATATCAGGAGGTAGCTCGATAAATTTATTATTTAAAATAGACGCTTTTAAATTTTTTAATAAATGGGGTACGTCCGCAATAATATATAATTTACGTTTTGAATCGCATGGATGTGCAATGTTACTTATAATTGTACTATGTCTACTAGCCGTAATACCAAGTGTTTTCCATAAAGCTTGGTTGCCTGATCCCATGTCGGAAGTAACAGCATTTATTGTAAGTCCAATTGCTTTGGCTCTGTGAAGAACGTCTATAATTATTGGCTGTAACAAAGCACCATTAAATCCATCACCCGTAATATAATATCCTATTATCTGTTTCCACCGACATGCAATTCTGCTTAACATAAATACCATAGCGTGAGTTGCTATACCTGTATGTTCTGGAAAAGTTACATCTCCAATATAATTTTGAGATGAAGTATCGAAACTTCTGCCCGATGAAATACTAGTTTCATCGAATACTAAACAACATTCTTTGTCAATTTCACTCCAATTCGATATTTTTGCTTTGAAAAAGTTGAAAACGTCATCCGAAATCCCGCTGTCATATTTAAAGTGTTCTATTTTTCTTTGCAATGTACGAAGTCCTGGTAAAGGAAAGTGTTGGCGACGAAGTTCTTCATATCCGCTCACACCACAAGTAAATCTTAATCGAAGTGCTTTTTCAATAGATTTATTATTCCATTTCTGCATTTTTCGGTTATTGGTTAAAGCTCTAATTAGATCACTGGTAAATATTCTTTGTATATTTTTAACCAAAGCTATGTAATTAAATTTCTTCTCATTTCGTTTTTTTTTCATTTTTATTGTCTTTATAATATGTTGTGCAGTAACTAAGCGATCGCGATAATATCTCAGTTTGATAGATTTTTGTTTCATAATGCGAAATCGTTTACGTATTATTCGTTGTTGTTTGTTTAATTTCCGTTCCATAACTTCCATATCTTGTATTATACTATCGTTATTCAGTGGAGGACTCTTCTCGCAATTATTATTTTCTTTTTCATTATCAATATCTTGCACTTCAGTTTCGGTAGATTGTGATGTTGCATACTGATGTCTTTCAACATTACAACCCACTTTATTGAGCAGATTTTCAGAATAACTTATCTGAAAAAAAAGATTTATTACAATTTATTACTGATACTTAAAACATCTTATAATAACTGTTACCTCTTTCGCTTCATTTGCAAATATTGTTGGTACAGCAGTTATTTTAAGTTTTCTTTTTCCGTCAACACGAGGACGTTCCCACACATCAGCTGCAAAATGTACAGTGACCGGCAATAATGGCCTGTCGCACTGCGGCGACGGCGGCTCCCGTGCGTGAGGTGGGGTAGTGTGCGTGAGGCCTCACCGCGGATCGCGTACGTGAGACGCGGAACGCCGAAAAGAGCGAGAGGACGGGGGAAAATTTGGTGGGGGGCGTTCTCATACTCTCTCTCGCTCGCGACCCGTGAGTGTGAGAGAGAAAGCATGAGTGAACGCTAAGGAATTATTATAGGCGCACCTTCGCTCTCTCGCTTGCACGCGTTCGTGTTTATACGGGTAGACAAGGATAGAAGTATATCGCAAGAGTACGTTATTAATTCTAGCGTATACTTTAAGACATTTCGCGACTTTTAACAATCAAAATTAAATACTCATGTTACTTATATTATAATATATATATTTTTACATTACGTATAATTTAATTTTGAGATAATTTTCGTTTTCTGTCTTCAGAAAGACAATATAAAATTGTCTTTCTCAAGACAGAAAACGGCATTTAAAATTGTCTATCTCAAGACAGAAAACGAAAATTATCTCAAAATTAAATTATACGTAATGTAAAAATATATATTTAAAATATAAGTAACATGAGTATTTAATTTCGATTGTTAAAAGTCGCGAAATGTCTTAAAGTATACGCTAGAATTAATAGCGTACTCTTGCGATATACTTCTATTTTTGTCTACCCGTATAAACACGAACGCGTGCAAGCGAGTGTTACGTCCCACCGGATATAATCGCCTTTTCTCGGTTAATTTTCGACCGTGACTAATTCTTAGTAGTTAGTATATATATATATATATATATATATATATATATATATATATATATATATATATATATATATATATATATATATATATAAAAACTTAGAAGCTACGCCATACATATGGCATCCGTGCGTACAAAATTACTAAAAATGTTAGTAAAAGTATATTTTAATTTCTACATATAAGTATTTCGGCGGGAAAACCTGGACCACTTCCACGCGGCCCGCAGCGCCGAACGCCGCTATTCCCACCACCACCGTTCCACTTCCAGGCGGCCGGCAGCGCCGAACGCCGCTACTCCCACTACCTACTCCCACTACCATCTAAGCGCTAGGTGGGAGGCAGCGCCGGTGAAGCCCGGAGCTCAGTCTCACCGAAGCGTCAGTTCTATTCCCAACTTAAAACCTTAAGCATCTCTCTTCTCAAGAGAGTCCATCCCGCGTGCGGGTCCTTTACTATTTTCTTAAACTTGTCTCTATCGAAACTTAGTTCGTACTTATATTCTTGTATAACCAACATTATTGTAACGTAACTTTAGAATATATACTTATTGTTAATTCTATATCGTGTGACTAGATTCAGTGATACCTTACCTTACCATGATCCAACAGTTTCACTATTTGCTATATTTATTAACCTGTGTGATTGAAGATTGATTTCGGTGCAGCCGCACTGCACGTCTTTGAGATTCAGTCTAGCAGGTATTCCTGTGTTGGAAGTAGTGCAGACGCACTGCACGCTTTCTGCCCGGAATCTTTACTTAACTTATTTGTACTTTGTGAAACTACCCATGACAAATTCTAAATCACGACGCGGCGGTCGGAAATATCAGATTCGCAAAATTACGGCCTATTACCACGCGCTGAATCGACGATCGCGCGGCAACCCCAGAATCACCAGCCACCGACGTTACCGCCTGACACCGATCACCGTGGTCCTGAGGAAGCCGAGTTTAGACGACATCCCTAAAAACGATCCCCGCAGACAGGCGTACGGAAACCGTCCACGAGAGAACGCCGTATCCTGCGACGCCGACTTCATCAAGGAGCAAAAGAGGCAACACCGCGAGGTACAATCGAGATGCCAGCAGTGGGTGAGCCAAATTAACAGTCATATTTAATTTCTCTTGCATTCATTTTACAAGCCACATCCGACTAGACCAGCGCATTTCTGTCCAGACTTGTGCAACTTTCACTTTACCTCATTGTCCTGTGGAATTTTCTAACTTTCTCTTTACCCTATTGTCCTGTGGAATTTCCTAGCTTTCACTTTTTCACCCTTTCGTCCCATTGTCTATACCCGGATACGGCACCCCGCAGTGAGGGTCGTCTCTAACTTTCTCTTTTGGCTTGAAGGAATTTAGTTAAAATCTTGTGCATGAAGATTCTATATTTTACTTGACATCACTATGTATAATGTGCCCGCCCTGTCGATCTGTGCCGCAACCCGCTAATAATTCTCGCGACATTGTTTTATTGAACTCGACCCGAACGTTGACCGAATGGTTAGACACAGGCCGCTGTGTTCATAAAGTGTATAGACGACATCGCGAAACTCGCGAAAATTATTGTTTAACCTGCGCACTCGACGCCGATAGATTTAAAATCAATTTCGTTCTTGTCACCGGGCATTACCTTTGTTTGGGACCTTCTCACGATCCTCCCAAGTGCCATAGCTGTAGAATTGTTTTAGAGATTTCTGAGTCGTACCAAGACTGCGATTATTGTCGGCTAGTACGTCGCGACTTTTCGCGCTATTTAACTCTGAGCGGAGATAGAGTATATTTACAGAACAACCCCGTTGAGATTTTCATAGAAACGTTAACAACGGTCTAGTCTGAGTTAATAAATGTGTCCAAGGCGACCTCGCGCGCGTGTGCCCATTTGTAGAATCCCGTTAGATATAACTAGAATAATTATTAATTGGCTAGCTCACGCGACTTGCGAGACTAGATACCGGCTATACGAGCAAAAGGTGACGCGTCTCCCTTTTTGCCGGAGGTGTATGCTCAGATCGGGGCAACCCTCTTCGGACTTTTACTACGTGCCGTCGCATAGAATTAATATCGGCTTGAGTCAAGGAGAATATGAATGTAGTAACTGCGGAGTATTAGTCGCCGACTCGCGAAATATCAGACACTGCCTACAGTGCCAAGAAGCTATACGGTTGTTTCTAATCTACCTCGAACGAAACCCGCAAGATCAACCCTACTTGAATAGCGAAGCAACTATCATCTGCATCGAATATCAGAGAATTGCTTTAACGTAGATCAATCCCATTTTGTTAAGTTATCGTAACTCCCACATTTGCCTAGGCCCGTAGTCTGAATCCGCCTTGGGCGCCCGCGACTACCGGGACGTAACACGAGAGAGCGAAAGTGCGCCTATAATAATTCCTTAGCGTTCACTCATGTTTTCTCTCTCACACTCACGGGTCGCGGGTGAGAGAGAGCATGAGAACGCCCCTCACCAAATTTTCCCCCGTCCTCTCGCTCCTTTCGGCGTTCCGCGTCTCACGTACGCGATCCGCGGTGAGGCCTCACGCACACTACCCCACCTCACGCACGGGAGCCGCCGTCGCCGCAGTGCGACAGGCCATTATTGCCGGTCACTGTACCTGTAATATAATTGCAACAAACAAGAGCAATAAATTTTAATTTTAGGTTAGATTAAGTTTTTATATATATAATCTAATGATTCTTTTTTTTATAAGCTATTATTAAATGCGCGTATATGTTATACAATAAAACGTGCTTCACATAGATATGATTTGTTTGTCGGTGTCCATCCCTTTTATTTAACATTTGCAACCCATTGGGCACGTCGACTGGGGTCGCGAGGAAATACTTTCATTATATATCCTTTTTCATCTGAATTCGTACAATTTGACGCTGTGCATCACGTCATGGTGAAACTTTCACAAAGAACACTAAAGAACACTTCACAAAATTACAAAACTTGCAAATTGCGATTTACGACGCGACACAAAGGAGACGTACTGTCCTGTGTCCGTACTTCGCAGTGATGATATATGGATAGGATAGTATAGTATATGTCTGATGATACTATACCAAAACGAGGAAACATGGCGGAACCAATCAAAACGCTCAAAATGTGGGATCACTTTTACAAGAGGTGATGGCCAGACTCTTATTATAGGGTCTCTACCAGAAAGCGGAACGGGCTCCTCAGCACGGCCTCTAAGGGAATTAGACTGAAGGAGTTGGAGGGAGAACAACCGTGGTTGAGGATCTCGAGCACGGAATTTGTAGCAGTTATGAGAAAGAGTTGTAGCAAGCAAGTGATTGTGAATTAAAGCTGATTTATTAGAAAGCCTTTGTCCGCTTCACAAGTCTTAAACCCTATCCTCTTGCATTCGAGTCTTGCGGCGCCTGGCAAGCCATTGATATTTAGCGCACAAATAGAATACTGTGGCGGTTATTGTTATCACCACAAGCGCCTACCGGGCGGCAACCCGGTAGCGGCGCAAATATCACGCGCTACGAAGGATCGCCGCTGGGAAGCGCAATTTTTCCGCGAGTGTGGGATTTATGGCCGTATCTACCTCATGTTCTGGCATAACCCACACTTTTATGCCAGTGAGGTCTTGGAGGGAATGATTCACATCCGATAATAATTAACAACGAGTTTTTACTAAAAATCAACTTTCTGGGTGTTACAAAATATACGTCTTATCTTCACGACTTTCTTCTAACGAATAATGTAATGGTGTAGGCACGCACTGCCGAGAGAGCTTATCTGCCCTCTATATACATTTTTGTTTTATGAACTAACAAGCAGGAGAGAGAGGTAAAGGGCGCTGTCCCCACATACTCCCCCTGAGTGTAAACGTCGTAAAATAATTGCTGTGAGCATTACAGATAATACAGATAATAAACTTAAAATTACTCTAAATTACATTACTTGGGAGTATTTATAAGAAGTTTTAAATAATAAAGGATATTGACGCAAAATTTACTTAAATTAATGACTAAAACGAATGATTAGTCCGGAATTTAAATATAATAAATTAAATTAATGTTTAGGAGATTTTAGCATCATTAGAAAATTGAACTGACTTGCGAGCGTAAGTTTTAGTCGGAGGAAATTGCGAAAAGAGTGACCTGCTAGTATTCGATACATCTAAATTAACGGAATTACATTCAATATCGTCAGAAACTACAAAAGCTGGCTTCAGCAATTCAACAGAGACATTTTGCGGTTCACCCTTTCGGTTTAGTATTTTATAAACCCGGTCCGAAATTCGTTCTAAGACGGTGAAAGGTCCTGAGTATGGACGTTCAAGCGATTTCTTAGCGACATTGCAAAGAAATACCTGTTTACAATTTGCCAATTCTTTAAAAATAAATACGCGATTCTTATTATTATGCGCAGCCGGAATAGGACGAACTTGTTGCATAAATGAACTATAATCTTCAATAAAATAGTTTGGTTCCGGAGTGAAATCTTCTGGCAAGAAAAATTCGCCAGGAATGCGAATAGGCGTACCGAACATGAATTCGACAGACGCCGCATCCGTATCTGAACGAACGGCAATACGCAATCCTAACAGAACTGTGGAAAGAATATGTAACCAATTTGTGTCCGCATGGCACATTAACGCAGTTTTAAATGTTCGGTGCCATCTTTCAATGAGGCCTTAAAACGCGGGATGATATGCCGTTGTGCGTAATCGCTCGCAACTGATTAATGAAAGATAAGCAGTGAAAAATTGCGATTCAAAGTTAGAACCCTGATCTGTCGTTAAGAGCCTTGGAACACCATAACGCGATATCCACGTTTCGTGGAAGTCACGAGCCACGGTTGCCGCGGAGGTTTCTTTGAGAGCAACAGCTTCGATCCATCGTGAAAAACGATCAATCATTGTAAGAATATATTGATAGCCTTCAATATTGGGCAAGGGACCGACAATGTCTATATGCACATGATCAAAGCGTTCGTCCGGCGCTACAAATCTATCAAGAATAAGCTTAGTATGTCGTGAAATTTTTGATTGTTAACAATTAATACATTCCTTGGCCCATCGAGTAATGTTGCGGTGCATTTTTGGCCAGACGTAGTGTTGCCTAACGATTCTATCGGTTACCTTGGCTTCCCGAATGCGCGGAATTATGATAAAAATTAAAAACGTTTTTTTGCATATTTGCCTGAATGTAAGGTCGTATAAATTCGCTAGAGACTTCACAATAAATGGGAGAGTGCGACGATCCAAAAATGAGTTTACGTAATTTTAATGGAAATTTATCTGAAGAAATTGTTTTAACTGCTCGTCATTTACTTGCTTCTCTGAAAGTTCAATAAGACTACATTCTGTGGGAAGACGAATAGCTTCGATTCTGGAAAGTGAGTCCGCGACAGGATTTTCAGTTCCACGAATATATTCAATTTTGGTGGAAAACTGAGCAATATAAGCAAGTTGACGTGTCTGCCTCGGCGATGTCTTTTCGGAGCGCTGGGCAAAAGCGTATATTAAAGGTTTGTGATCTGTCAGAATTTGAAATTCTGTGGCTTCTAAGAAGTGAGAAAAATATTTAATTACTTCATAAATAGCGGTGAGTTCACGATCATAAACCGAATAATTGAGTTGAGCTGCCGTGAACTTTCGTGAGAAAAAAGCAAGAGGATCTCAATCGTTTCCGTTTTATTGCTCGAGGACGGCGCCCATGGCGTAGTCCGAAGCGTCAGTAACAAGGCGGAGTTTCGCTCCTGAACGAGGGTGAACAAGTAAGGCTGCGTTGGCTAATTCAGCCTTGACCTTTTTGAAAGCTTTTTCGGTATGATCTGTCCAAGTAATAGGTCGTTTATCGTTTTTGCGAGAATTAATAAACAGTGCATTAAGCGCTGCTTGAGATTCGGCCGCGTGAGGAATGTTTTTTCTATAAAAATTGACCATGCCAAGAAAACGACGCAATTCAAGAAATGTTTGAGGTTTAGGGTAATTCAGTATTGCATTTACTTTAACCTTAGTTGGACAAAAACCCTGACTATTTATGGTCTAACCAAGAAAATCCAGTTCGTTAACTGCGAAAATGCATTTTTCAACGTTAAGATGCAAATGGAAATCTTTAAGCCTTTGAAAAACAATCTTTAAATGTTCAATATGTTCTTCATGAGAAGAAGATGCCACAAGAATATCATCTATATAAATATAGACAAAATCTAAATCACCTAACGCGCGATTGATAAATCTCTGGAATGTTTGACTGGCATTACGCAAGCCAAAAGTTATAAAAAGAAATTCAAATGAGCCAAAAGGCGTTGTGATAACCGTTTTCTTTATATTCGAAGAAGCAATTAGGATTTAGTTGAAAGCTCTATGGAGATCTAAGCCAGAAAAGACCTTTTTTTCATGCAAGTTTGCCGAGAAGTCTTGCAAATTGGCAGTTGGATACTTATCAGGTATCGTAACTGAATTTAAACGACGATAGTCACCGCAAATTCGCCATGTGCCATCTTTTTTTCGAGTCATATGCATTGGACTAGCCCAAGGGCTACTAGAAAGACGACATATACCGGCCTCCAACCAAGATTCAAATTCAGCCTTGGCAGCCTTAAGTTTGTCCGGCGTAAGTCTGCGAGGACGTTCCGAAACCGGAAGACCTGTAGTTATAATATGGTGCAAAACATCGCAAGAAGTTAACCGATCTGGTTGTGAGGAACTACAAATTTTCGGAAAAGTACAAATAAATCGCGACAATTTACATTAGGAGCAATCGCACTAATGGACTGTATATGAGCGTTAGCTCAGTAACCATTAGAAGAAATTCCAAAGAGTGAGTCTAAAATTTAACGCGAGCTTAAATCTACCGTAATATTATAATAAGATAAGAAATCCGCACCGATAATTGGATAAGAGACGTCCGCGATACAGAAATTCCAAAGAAATCTCCTACGCAATCCTAAATCCACAGCAAGCAGAATTTCGCCGAAAGCCTTTATACTAGAATTGTTTGCGGCAAAAAGTTTACGTGTAGATGGATCCGCAAGAATATTGAGGTTAGCAGGCAGCAACGAGATGTCTGCTCCCGTGTCAATTAGAAAAATTCTCTTGAAAAGAGAATCCCGAATATGAAGACGTTTAGAATGCACGGTTTCGGGAACGGTCTTCACGGACGGAGGCGCATTCAGTTTTTTCGATCAGATGTGGCCCATTCTTGGTGTTTAGCGCACCATTTGGTACAAGTATTGGTTTTATTCAAAAATTTTCTATGCCAAAAGCAGAGACTATTTTTGTCGCGTGACTGCAACTGATTATTAAGACTATTTGCAGCCTTATCTTTACATTTATCAACCGAACGTGATTTTGAACGAGAACGATTAAATTTACCCGGACGGATTTGTCTAGTAGTATGAAACGCGCGATTTGTCTCACGAGAACCAGGTTTTAATTCATTTAGAGAAGAAATTATTTGTTCAAGAAGAGTTTGAACAGTATTTGACTCAGAGTCTGAGTGGATCGTAAGTTTGTTCTGATCCTGAGAAACTGTTTCAACAAAAGAGCCAGAGCAACCGACCTCCGCTAATTTGTCTGCCGTTTTAGCAAGAGCACCTAATCCTACCGTGCCAAGGACCGAAAGAATTTCTTTGTGTCGCGGGCTTAAATGTTCAAGAAAAATGTTCCTGATAATCTCATCAGAACAGACATTATTGACGCAAGAGTTTTGAGCGCGAAGATATGTTAGAATCTGAGTAGGTTTATAGTGCGCTGGAATTTTCGCCTTTAAGACATTACGAAACTACTGCTCAGGTGTTTCGTTAAACGCGTCAATTATTCTAAGTTTCGCATGGCAGTAAGCGTCCTGCGGCTGAGGAGTGGTGATTAATAAATCTCTAATAGTCATCACAGCTTCAGAATCTAAGTAAGTGTTGCGAGTTTCATCGAATTTTTCTTTTAATTAAATTTTTGATACAGCGCGTTAGCATTACTTTCGATGAATTTGCGGTGAAACTCTGTCTTCATATCATTAGAGTTGTGTTTATTCCTGTGTCTATTCTTGTCGTCAAGTGTTCGGTGTTATTACCTGAGACCTCGTGTATTTATATAACGGGTCTTTTCGTTCTCTTCGTTGCTTATCTAGATTCTTCTCGTTGCTTCCTTGTGACGTATTTCCTTTTCTTGAGATTTCTATGTGACGTCCTTCTTGTGCTCGCTTTTTCTTAATCTTTCCAGAATTTTGCGAGGGTATATAATTGTCAAATTTTGCGCCTTCAAGTCAGTCGGTTATCATTACTCTGAGTATACGAATGCTGTATTATTTTCTGTTCGCACGTGCGGCGCCTTGTGTCCTGCGAGTAAGTGTAAGCGCTCCAGTGGCGCGATTTAACCGAACTCAAAAGACAGTTGTAAATAGTGTACATATTGTGGCAAGGGCATATGCCTCGCCACTGAAGGGCAAAGAGTCGCCCTGAACGGCAGGAAGCCGTTCACTAAAGAACGACGGGCGAACATCGGCCCAGGCGGCACCGGACGCGCCAGATACAGTTTGTCGTACGTCCACCAGTCCGACGATGGCGCGCGCCGCCGAGGTAAGAGTGGGAGTTCCCTCACTCTCATCTCGGCGGCTATATAAGTCGAGCTCGCGGCAAAGAAGGTACCTTGTCCGGTTCCGATCCTCGACCCGAACACATCCTCCAGTTCCTAAGGCTTCGGGCGCTCCCGAAGCCTCTCGCATACTCTCCGACTCGGGTGCTCCCAAGTCGAACCCGGGTGTTACCGGTGAGAGTTTTCGCTGTCTTGGGCGCTCCCAAGACAGAGTATAAATTCAGGTTCCTGGAGACCTCGTGCACTCCCGAGGCAACCAGATACCGCCGGCGCCCCCCGTATTTCCCGGGCTACCGAGATTCCCTAGACGGGCGCTCCCGTCTAAGCTCTGGATCTATCACACGGCCTTCAACCGTCGACATCGCCGCGGTTGGGCGCTCCCGACTGCCGCCGATATCCAAAGCACTTCGTGCCGACACGATCCTCCGGACGGGCGCTCCCGTCCGGCACCGGATCCGACGCGCGACAGCCAATTGCCGGCATCGCCGCGGTCAGGTGCTTCTGACCGCTGCTCCTCGGGTTATTCCGAGCAACCTCGGCTTCCCCGACGGGCGCTCCCGTCGGTCCAGGCCGCATCTAAGCCCGACCTATTGCGGTCCATCAAATTCGTGCGAACTTTGGCACCGGCAAGCCTTAATCCGGCAAAGACTACGCGACGCGGGAAAGTCGCTACCGTTACAATATTAACGTGAATAAATCTTTGTACCGATAAACATAAAAATGGATCAAAGTTTTCTCGAGGAAGAGCGCAAACTCCTGGTGCAGGCTGACGACGTGACCACATTGGAAAAATTTTTCGTGTGGCTCGAGAGATATGACAAACTAGTGAATCAGCTGAAGGAACGCAGTCGCGCCAAGCGAGCGCGAGTATTTGTCGGGTGCACGAATTCCATGGTGGCGTGTATCGCGCGACTCTTGGGTGCCAAGAAAAAGTTGGATAGACGTTTTGTGCCCCAGGGTGGTAAGTACGCGAGCATTAGTGCTACCAAAAGTGATGGTGATAACGCAGCTGGTGAACTCAAGTGGCACGAGATTGAGACCGCGTTCAAAAATCGTATCTCAACGGGAATCGTGATAAACGTCGACTATATCGAACTGATGCGATTTCTGGAGGATGCCGGTAACGTAGTGTGCAAGCGCGTACGAGACATCGTGCATAAAAACAATTGTTTGAAAGTGAACACCGCGTTAAACGGTGAGTTTACGGTCAAAGACACACGCGCCAATCTAAGTATAACCACAAAAAACCATGAAATCTTTCGAGATACGGATGTGCGCGAGTGGTACCGACTACACGTTATCGAATCCACGCTGTCTTCTCTCGAAGAGTTTCAGGAGCGTGACAGCGGATGGGCGTTGTCGCGAATTTTGAACTTGTTGATCAACGTAAACAAGTACAATCCGATGCGTGCAGGATGTCCCGTTATGTTACCGCAGAAGATAGCCGCTAGGAAAGCGGTGATATGCGTAAAAACGATGGACGACAAGTGTCTTGTGTGGTCAGTAGTGGCGGCTCTGTATCCCGCGAAGCAGCACGTGGATCGGGAATCGTCGTACCCGCATTACGCAACGGTGTTGAACGTCAAGGATATACAGTTTCCCGCGACTCTTAAAGATGTTGCGAAACTCGAACAATTGAACGATATCTCAATCAACGTGTACGTCACTGAGAGACGTGGAAAAGAAGTAGACGTTCTACCTATACGCCTCAGCAATGAGAAGAAAAAGAGACACGTAAATTTATTGTACGTGCAACGCGACAACGACAACGACGATAACAATAACCAGAAAGTGGGACACTTTATGTGTATTCGCAATCTATCGCGCCTCGTCAGTTCGCAACTGAGCAAGCACCAGCATCACAAGCACATTTGCGATCGGTACGTATGGTTTTTAATTTTTTATTGATTTTTTTATGATTATTATTTTAAAAAATTATTTTATTTTAGGTGTCTTCACTACTTCAATTCGAGCGAGAAATTTAAGGTTCATATCGTGGATTGTGGAACTTTAAACAACTGCGCTATACAACTACCTAGCGAGGACAAAAAATGGCTCAGCTTTTCCAACCACGATCACAAGGAGCGCGTGCCGTTCGTCGTATACGCCGATCTGGAGTGCGTGCTGCAAAAGATCGATCCACCGTCGTCGCCGAAACAAACGACGTTTAATTACCAACGTCACGAAGTATTCAGCGTGGGATACTACGTGCGATGCTCGTTTGACGAGTCGCTGTCAAGATATAAATATCGTCGCGGACTTGATTGCGTCGAGTGGTTCGTTGAGCAGCTAGTGAAACTGGCTCATCGCGTAAAAACTATAATGTTGAAAACCGTCCCGATGGAGACGTTGTCGAATGCGCAGCGCCAGGAGCATAAGAACGCGACAGTCTGCCACATGTGCAAAAATCCGTTTGCGGTGGGCGAGAAGCGTGTGCGCGATCATTGTCATTTGACTGGTCGGTATAGAGGCCCCGCGCACTCAAAATGTAACCTGCGATACCGCGACACACGTTACATCCCCATCGTGTTTCACAATCTGTCGGGCTACGACGCGCATTTTATTATAAAGGAGATCGCCACAGCGTACGAGGGTAAAATTAATCTATTGCCGATAACGAAGGAGAAATATATCTCCTTTACGAAACACGTGGACGACACGATAGAGGGACAGGACTCGCGAACTGCGATAAAGTTGCGCTTTATAGACTCGTACAAATTTTTGAACGCTAGCCTCGACAAATTATCGTCTCTACTCGCCAAAGACAAATTGCGAATCTTGCGCGCTGAATTTGCGACACTTTCAGAAGAAAATTTCAATCTTTTGACGCGAAAAGGTGTATTTCCGTACGAGTACGTCAACAGCGTTGAAAAATTGAATGAGTCAAGCCTACCGTCGCGCGACTCATTCTTCAGTTCGCTGACCGGTGACACGGTGAGTGAGACAGATTACGCGCACGCCGAGACCGTATGGCAGCGGTTCTCCGTTCGAACTCTGGGCGAGTACAGCGATCTGTACCTCAAGACTGATGTATTGCTATTGGCCGACGTATTTGAAAATTTTCGCGATAGATGCGTCGAGAGTTACGGACTCGATCCCGCTCACTACTACACCTTGCCCGGTTTCACGTGGGACGCAATGCTCAAGCATACGCGTATTAATTTTGAACTGTTGACTGACATCGACATGGTGATGTTCGTCGAACGCGGTATACGCGGCGGTCTCAGTCAATGCTCCAACAGATACGCGCGAGCTAATAACAGATACATGCGGTCGGGGTACGACTCGTCGAAACCTTCGTCGTACATCATGTATTACGATGTAAACAACTTGTACGGTTGGGCTATGTGTCAGTCGTTACCGTACGCGAATTTTGAATGGGTCGACGACGAAGAACTCGCAAACCTCGACGTAAACGCGATAGCCGCGGACTCGCCCACGGGTTATATCCTTGAGGTGGATCTCGAGTATCCTAAAAGTGTGCACGACGTGCACTCTGATCTGCCGTTCTGTCCCACGCGAGAGAAACCACCGGAAGCGAAACATAATAAAAAACTTTTGGCTACGCTGAAAGACAAGGAGAAATACGTCATACACTATCGCAATCTGCAGCTGTGCACGCGTCACGGTCTTCGCGTCACCAAGGTTTATCGCGCGCTGCGATTCACTCAGTCAGCATGGTTGCGCGATTACATCGAGCTCAACACGCAACAACGAACTCGCGCGACCAATGATTTCGAGAAAAATTTGTTTAAACTGATGAACAACGCGGTGTTCGGTAAAACGATGGAAAACATACGAAATCGCGTCGACGTTCGATTGCTCACGCAGTGGGACGGACGGTACGGTGTGGAAGCGATGATTGCCAAACCTAATTTTCATAGCAGAAGCATATTCGCGGAAAATTTGGTGGCTGTGGAATTGCGTAAACTCAAGGTGAAATTAGATAAGCCGATATACGTTGGTATGTCCATACTCGACATATCTAAGGTGTGCTTGTACGAGTTTCATTACGAGTACATGTTACCAACTTTTGAAGACAAATGTAGCGTCATGTATACCGACACAGACAGTCTCGTGTACAGCGTCCAGTGTGAGGACGTATACGAGATGATGAAGCGTGATATCGCGCGGTTCGACACGAGCGACTATCCACCTGATAACGCGTACGGTATGCCTCTCGTGAACAAAAAAATACCGGGTTTAATGAAGGATGAGTGCAACGGTGCGATTGTTACAAAGTTTGTCGGACTTAGAGCGAAAATGTACGCGATCAAGGTGGACGGTAGAAGCGACACCAAAAAAGCAAAGGGTGTAAAGAGCGGAGTCGTGGCGCGAACTATAACGTTCGACGATTATGTGAAGTGTCTCGATAACGAGATCACTATGACTCGCGACCAATCGTGCGTAAGATCGAAATTGCATGAAGTGTACACCGTATCCGAGACAAAGATCGCTTTGAGTCCGTACGACGACAAGCGATATCTCGTGCCAGACTCGACTAAGACCTTACCATGGGGTCATTATAATGCACCTTGATAATTATACATATCAAGAGACGCGGTAGTGTCTCGCGTCAAGTGGACGAACTGCACTTGACTACCGCGTATCTTTTACGCGAAAAATCGTACCGGGACCATTTGATATATTTTTTTTTCTATTTTACGTTTATCCTTTGTTTTATGTTAATTCGATAGATCATGGTCGACTTTATTAATAAATATATTTTTACTTTTTTTTTTTACGCTTTTATTTCTTTATTTTTGTTATTATTCACTCTCTTACTTGACGTTTTTTTCTGATATAATTTTTTTTTTTTTTTTTTTTTATAATTCAGTTCGTTCACTTGACGTTTTTTTTTTTTTTTTAAAAAGATTTTTTTATTTATGGATATATTACGGCAAAATAGTAAGGTGTATCGTTTACAACGATAGATTGAGTTAAGGTACACATGTACGTAGTATACATGTATGCAGTATACATGTATGCAGTATACATGTACGCAGTACGCGCAATATACATGTACGCAGTATGCAGTACACATGTACGAAGTATGCAGCATGTATTATAGATGTAATTATATAAATGAAGTAAAACATTGTACAATGCACACGTTTATATATTTTCTCATTTTTTAAATACATTTTTGTATCGAATCATACATACACATGTGTGAAATGAAAAAAAAACTTTATTAAATTATGCTGTTTTTGTCGATCCACAAATTGTGCGATCCATCGAATCCCAGCCAGTATGAAGACGATCACGCGCGCCTATTTATAGTTGCGCAAACTCTGCGAATAGCTCATTAATCGATATGTATCTCGCGTTGAAACATTCCCGTGACGTGTTAAACTTAACTTCGCAACAATTTGTAACGGTGCACCCGGCGATGCACCGTTCCGGCCACAACAACGGCCGGCCGCCGGACACAACACCGTCCGGCGGGGACCCGGGGCGCGGTGCGCCCCAAACTTTATAAAACTGTACACGCCGGCACAGTACGGCAACGCGTAGCCGTTCCGCGGCTAAGTCCATCCGCGGACTTAGCCGAGCGTCTCCGAGCGCCGCCGAACCGCGCCGTCGGCGTCGAGGCCCGTCGTTTCCGAGCGCGCCGCATCCCGGGGCCTCGGCGCCACGCGTCGGAACACGTCACGCACCCCGCTGAGCCCCGGCAACCCTGCGCCGTCACTTTTTACATATAAAAAGTCGACGCCAGGACTCAGCGGGACCGTCCTGATCCGTTCGCTCTCAAGCGAACATCCGTCCTAGAGCACGAACCACGGGGTGAAGCGAACTTCGTCTCGGCCAGGAGATCCTGGCGCTCAGAATCCTCTCCGTACGATCTCTAACCGAACGCACGACTAGCTCGTGGGGTGGAGCGAACTCCGCCTCCTTCGAGGACTCTCGATCCTAGATCTGCGGTACGGAAAGACTCGGACGAAATAAAAGATCCTGTCGCACCGTCGTGATCCACGGGGTGGAGAGATCTCCGCCTCGGCCAAGGACTCTTGGCTAAACGACACCTGGCAAGGTGCATCCTGACCACGCGCATCGCGTCCCCCGCGATCCACCAACGCATCGGTAAATTTCGACCACCGAACGAAATAAATTGTATCGCGATCCATAGCACGACGGGCCCCGCCCGTCACGCGGCCCCGCACCCCGCACCCTGTCGGTCCGCCCGGCAGGATCGATCGCGACACCGACGATCCGCGGCGTAACCGCGCCCACTATTCCGCGCCCGCGGCCCGCGTACCGCCGGTCCTTCCGTCAAGACCGATCCCGAAATTAACGATACGCGCCGAACACCGCGCCCACGATTTCGCGCCACCCACCGCGCCTCACGTGGTGCATCCGCGACCATCCGCGAATATCCGTATAGCGCACGCGTTATATCGATCCGCGATCGAAGGGCCGACGCGCCCACCGGCACATTATATCCGCACGCCGTACACACATTCATTTGTCATCTTCATTGTATATATCTCTATCGATCGGCGTCGCTTGACTAAGCGAGCGTCGTTGTTAAGAAATAAATTATCATTTGTTAATTAATCCAGTCTCTCGGTGTCTTCTCGACCTTATTATCTCGAATCCTGTGATCCGACGAGCGTCCCGGGCTCGCTGGCCCGTTATTCGAGGACTACGCGGACAGGTCGTTTCATGGCGCCCGAACAGGGACCCTGGGGTCACTAGTTAACGCACCGGAATGCCCCGAGGCTGGATTTACCGATTGTTAAAAAGCGAACTTGCGACCGAACTCGAGGAACTACGGATAGACGCGACAGGCACGATCGACGAATTAAGGCACCGTCTTAGCCAGTACGTTAAAAACCATCCGGACGAGTATTTCACACCGCGACCAGGACCGTCCCAGGCCACGATGACTACACCCTTAATTGAGGTGACTCAGGCCACCCCCGAGGCGATTTCCCCGCCCGTCGTAGCCGCCCCTACGCCGGTCATACACACGCGAACCGAACCGCCCGCGGAAGATCTCACGAAAATCATGGGGCAAATTAGACAATGGGGATGTCAGTTCGACGGGAAAGACCCGGCGGGATTCCTGGAACGAGTGGCCGAACTGACCGAAGTTTACGGATTCCGAGGCCGGCATTTATTACGCGGATTACCAGAGCTTTTGCGTGGGGAGGCATTGGAGTGGTTCCGAAACCACCGCGACGAGTGGCGTACCTGGGTGGAATTTCGCGACGCGTTCCAAGAACAGTTCTTGCCGTACCGATACCGCGCCCAATTAAGACGCGAAATCGACGCACGCACGCAAAAGCCCGGCGAGCCGTATCGGAAGTTCGCCACAGAAATAACCACTCTGATGCGCCGTGCAGGGGGGTATACCGAGGAAATGAAACTCGAGATTCTGCTGGAAAATATGGATCCTCGGCTACGGCCCTTCATTAGTAGCGAACATGTTGGTCCGCCGCCGAACTCGCCCGCCGGACCGCGGAAATCGAGAAAAGCCTCGACCGGCAACCGCGTTCCGCCGCCCCGCGCGCCGCCGCCGCGACCAACACCGCTTACGATCGAGCCGAGTGTTGCTGGAGGTGTAAGCAACGCGGGCACACTCGGTTCGATTGTAAAAGAATACCGAGGAAATTTTGTTCACAATGCGGGAAGGACGGGATTTTAACGCGAGATTGCCACCCGGCGGGAAACGGCAATCGGACCGAGGAATCGGCGGACGCGCCTCGGTCCCCGCAATAAGATACCTGCCGCGACCGCACCTGACCGTTACAATACACGGACGACCGTATGAAGCGCTTCTGGACACCGGCTCGGAAGCATCCTACGTAAACGTCGACACGGCCGAAACCTTACGTCGAGCCGGTGCCCGAAGCCGAGATATCTCCGGTCGGGTGCAGCTCGCGGACGGGTCGGCGGTCGACGTAATCGAGGCGATCCGGGGGAAAATACATATCGCGGACCAAAGCTTCGACCACGAATTCCAGGTAATCCCGACCTTGGATAGCGCCGTTCTTCTCGGAGTAGACATATGGCATCGCGCCGGATTTGCCATCCCGCCTCCCCCGCGATCTAACGAGCAATTAACGTCGCGACGCCTCCACTGCGGGGGGGCCAGACCGGACGAAGAAAGGGATACCGACCGAACGAAACCATTAACCGAAACAGAACGGCTGCAATCATTTCTCGAAAGCGAACTCGCGAAATTTCAAGACGTACGCGGCCCGACGCAAAAGATCGAACATCGTTTAAAAGTCCTGACCGATACACCGATCAAGCAACGGTACCGCCCGCGTAATCCGGCAATGCAGGCTATTATCGACGAGGAGGTAGAGAAAATGCTGGCCGAGGGGGTAATCGAACCGTCGGAAAGCGGGTGAAGTTCCCCAATCGTGTTGATTAAAAAGCGAGACGGAAAACATCGATTTTGCATCGATTTCCGACGAGTGAACGAAATCACAGCTCGCGACGCGTATCCGCTGCCACAAATCAACGCGACGCTAGATAAATTACGGGGGGCGAAGTATCTCTCGACCCTCGACTTAAAAAACGGATACTGGCAGGTACCTCTCGCCGCCGAGAGCCGTCCGGTCACCGCGTTTACCGTCCCCGGACGAGGGCTCATGCAGTTTCTCGTAATGCCATTCGGGCTACATTCCGCACCGGCCACGTTCCAACGATTACTCGATACAATCCTCGGACCCGCACTCGAACCATCCGTTTTCGTTTATCTCGACGATATCGTTATATGTAGCCCCGACTTCGAAAGTCACTTGACCACCTTGACCGAGGTATTTCGCCGGCTACGCGACGCGCGCCTTCGCCTCAACGCCGAAAAATGCAAATTTTGCACCGAGAGTATTAAATATCTGGGGCATATAATTGACCGCCACGGAATACGGACCGATCCGGAAAAGACCGCCGCGGTGACCGACTGGCCCGTGCCCCAGAACGTACGACAGGTACGTTGTTTTCTGGGCGTCGCGTCGTGGTATCGACGATTCATACGCGATTTCGCGACCGTAGCCGCTCCCCTCGCCGCGTTGACGCGTAAACAGACCAAATGGACGTGGGGAAGCGAGGAACACAACGCGTTCGAACAACTAAAGACTATACTGACATCCGCGCCGGTTCTCGCCTGTCCAGATTTTACGCGCAAATTCGTACTGCAAACCGACGCGAGTACCGCCGGCCTCGGCGCCGTTCTCACGCAACATTTCCCGGAGGGGGAACGCGTCGTGGCATACGCCAGCCGGACGTTGAATCACGCCGAACGCAATTATAGCGCCACCGAGCTCGAATGCCTGGCCGTCGTATGGGGAATTAGAAAGATGCGCGGATATCTCGAGGGGTACGAATTTTTTGTAGTGACCGACCATCAGTCACTAAAGTGGCTGCAGAAACTCGAATCTCCAACCGGGCGGTTAGGACGCTGGGCATTCGAGCTGCAGCAATATCAATTCGAGATACGGTACCGGAAGGGAGCATTGAACCGTGTAGCCGACGCACTCTCGCGACAGACGCATGTGGGGAGCACGACGCGACCAAAATGCCCATGGTACGAAACCCTGTGGCAGAAAGTCCGGGAACGACCGCACGAAACACCCGATGTACGTATCGAAAACGGGCGCCTATACAAACACGTGTTGCATAAGCTAGACTTTAAAGACGCGCCGGCCGCCCAACAGTGGAAGGAATGCGTACCGTCCGACAATCGTCCGAATATCATGAAAAGATACCACGACGAGCCGACCGCGGGACATCTCGGCATCGCAAAAACGATCGCCCGCATCGCGCCGTATTTCTACTGGCCCGGTATGTTTCGCGATATCGCGCGATACATTCATAAGTGCCCAGAGTGCTTGGGGCATAAAGTCGAACAAGCCAAACCGCCCGGGACACTCCACAGTACCGAGATTACGCGCCCCGGCCAGCAAATCGCGATTGATCTCATAGGACCGCTACCCCGATCCTCTAAGGGACACATTTGGCTGCTTAATATGCAAGACCGCTTTACGAAGTGGGTCGAGCTCCGAGCATTACGCCGCGCGACCGCGGACGTAATTAAGCAGCATCTCCGCGAAGCCATTATTTTACGACACGGGTGTCCGGAAGAGATCTTATCCGATAACGGCACGCAATTCAAAGCCGAAAAAGTTACCGCGATGTTGCGCGAGCTAGGGATCCGGCATAAATTCACGCCCGCCTACGCACCGCAGTGTAACCCAGTCGAACGCGCTAACCGAACTGTCAAAACCATGATCTCGCAATACGTAAAGAAAAAGCACCGAGCCTGGGACGAGTACCTCCCCGAAATTCAATTCGCGTTCAATACCGCGACCAGCGAAGCGACCGGCTATACACCTGCGTTCCTCGAGCACGGCCGCGAACTCCGTCGGCCCGAAGAGCCGCCCGGCGAAAATATCGCACCATCCGCGCGTAAGAAACAACTCGACGAGGCCTTCGAATTAGCGCGCATTCATCTCGCCCGGGCATTTCAACGGCAGGAACACCACTACAACCTGCGACGACGAGAGTGGAGACCCGTCATCGGCGATATCGTATGGAAACGCGATCACCCCCTCTCGAACAAAGCCGCCGCCTTCAACGCCAAACTCGCGCCAAAATTCATCGGCCCGCTCGAGATCCGCCGAATTATCTCACCGGTAATCGTCGATCTCCGGAGCGAACGCGGGAAGTGGTATCGTCACGTGCACGTTAAGGATCTCAAAATCGAAACGACCGAACCGCTAACCGACGACCGCCTGACGTAAACATTACTGAGCTAACAACAAAACACGCAAAATTGGCAAAACGAGATGAGATCGCACGCCGTGACCGACATTCGATCACGAACCCGCAATGGAGCGAGACATACTGAGAGAAATCAACGAGATCCTGAACGAGGGCTACGACCCGGCGGAACCGGCCATCAGTCCGACCTGGGTCACGGCATTTCGAGGATCCACGTCCCAACCGGACTCCGCCGAACCGACGTCGACGACTACCACCGTCAGCCGACCGAGTCGAACGACCGTTCCGCGAGTCGGGACGCTGATCCAGCGGTCCGATGCGCAGAATGCACAGAAGCGGGCCTGGCTGCTGACACCGCCGCCGCCGCCTCCGCCGCCGCCGAAAAGAGTGGTCAGCACGCCCCACCCCGTCCGACACTGGAGCCGCTACGGGTGATGGGGCCCATACCGCCGCCGCCGATTCCGGTCGAAGTGGAGCCGGGAGTCATTCTCGACATCCCGCACTTCGCCGTACACGTCGCCCGCCAATACAAACCGCGGCTGGGCAATCGCCGGTGGCACCTGAGGTTCGACGCCGCCGGCCGACTTAGATCCTGCAAAGAGAAGTCGCAGCAGAGGAAGGCGTAAAAGTGCCTCAAATGCAGGCACCATTCTGCGAGGGGGGGGGTGATGTAACGGTGCACCCGGCGATGCACCGTTCCGGCCACAACAACGGCCGGCCGCCGGACACAACACCGTCCGGCGGGGACCCGGGGCGCGGTGCGCCCCAAACTTTATAAAACTGTACACGCCGGCACAGTACGGCAACGCGTAGCCGTTCCGCGGCTAAGTCCATCCGCGGACTTAGCCGAGCGTCTCCAAGCGCCGCCGAACCGCGCCGTCGGCGTCGAGGCCCGTCGTTTCCGAGCGCGCCGCATCCCGGGGCCTCGGCGCCACGCGTCGGAACACGTCACGCACCCCGCTGAGCCCCGGCAACCCTGCGCCGTCACTTTTTACATATAAAAAGTCGACGCCAGGACTCAGCGGGACCGTCCTGATCCGTTCGCTCTCAAGCGAACATCCGTCCTAGAGCACGAACCACGGGGTGAAGCGAACTTCGTCTCGGCCAGGAGATCCTGGCGCTCAGAATCCTCTCCGTACGATCTCTAACCGAACGCACGACTAGCTCGTGGGGTGGAGCGAACTCCGCCTCCTTCGAGGACTCTCGATCCTAGATCTGCGGTACGGAAAGACTCGGACGAAATAAAGATCCTGTCGCACCGTCGTGATCCACGGGGTGGAGAGATCTCCGCCTCGGCCAAGGACTCTTGGCTAAACGACACCTGGCAAGGTGCATCCTGACCACGCGCATCGCGTCCCCCGCGATCCACCAACGCATCGGTAAATTTCGACCACCGAACGAAATAAATTGTATCGCGATCCATAGCACGACGGGCCCCGCCCGTCACGCGGCCCCGCACCCCGCACCCTGTCGGTCCGCCCGGCAGGATCGATCGCGACACCGACGATCCGCGGCGTAACCGCGCCCACTATTCCGCGCCCGCGGCCCGCGTACCGCCGGTCCTTCCGTCAAGACCGATCCCGAAATTAACGATACGCGCCGAACACCGCGCCCACGATTTCGCGCCACCCACCGCGCCTCACGTGGTGCATCCGCGACCATCCGCGAATATCCGTATAGCGCACGCGTTATATCGATCCGCGATCGAAGGGCCGACGCGCCCACCGGCACATTATATCCGCACGCCGTACACACATTCATTTGTCATCTTCATTGTATATATCTCTATCGATCGGCGTCGCTTGACTAAGCGAGCGTCGTTGTTAAGAAATAAATTATCATTTGTTAATTAATCCAGTCTCTCGGTGTCTTCTCGACCTTATTATCTCGAATCCTGTGATCCGACGAGCGTCCCGGGCTCGCTGGCCCGTTATTCGAGGACTACGCGGACAGGTCGTTTCAAATTGAGTATCGTACCAAAGGCCGTTTTGCTTTACGTCTGCGCACATCGACGGACCTGCTCCATTAATCCAAGAGTGCGGCGAGTGTCAACGTCGTTGTCCATCTCTTCGGAATTAAAGTGCTGCGGCAAGGGTTTGTTGAATCGCGCGATAAACGCTCTTACCTTCGAACTGCGCAGCCCTGATTATCAATTTTGCGGCTCGGAAACTCGACTGAAAGAACGCATAGTAAGAAGCGATCGAAACGTCAATCTGTTGGACGAAACATGTCACGAACACGATTTGGCGTACGCGCGAAGTAACGATCTCACAGACAGACACGCAGCTGACAGAGAATTCGCCAAGAGAGCGGAAAAACGCCTTCCAGCGAGATCTTAAACGTGTGAATGTAAAGCGGAAGAGTCGACGAACATTGCGTATTCATTTCCTTTCCGTCGTATGCGTAACGTCGATAGAGAAAGAGCGATAGAAAAAAAGATAGTCATCGTCGTCATGAAACTTTTCAAGCATCAACCATCTTGTTGGTGTAAGAACGCGAGTTACATGAAAAAAAATAAAGCTACGCAAACGGATTCTAGACCGACGGATCACATATCGAACAAAGGAATGACGTATCGAGTGACACCTTCAAGAAGCACAGTGGTTGACGCATCTACGCAAATGGATAAGAAGTCGCAAACCGAACGAGTTAAGGAACGCGTGACGAATTTTATCCCGAAACATTTTAAAAAATAATGCGAATTGGAAAAGAGAGGGATAAAAATTAAAAAGATTGACTACGATCGCGCATGTTCAGTAACAAAATTTTCAGGAATCGAGTTGCATCGTCAAACGTTATCTTCATCAACATTCTTCTCAATCTCATCATGTCCACGCCAACATTCGTCGATCTGCAAGGATATCCCATCGAACGACGTTTCGTCGTGAAAGAAGCGGCGATTTTGCGAGGTGGTACCGTTCTCGCGCATTACGTCTTTGCGACTCCTATGCCGTGAGGTACAGTATCGCGAGACAACAGACGCCTCGTTACCTGGCTGGTACGAAATCATCAGGGTATAGCGTGGGAAGACGGGGACGTTCCGTACAGTCGAGTTAAACGCCTGATCATCAGGGCCCTACAGAATGAGGAGGACTGCAACGATCACGCTATCCAATACGTTAAAAGACTTAAAAAATGCAATTGGCTGCAAGATATGCTCGAAAAGGATTACTACGGCGACGACTATGACGATAACAAATTCTACACAGACAATCTGATCGTCAGGAACATCGAAAATGATTTCGAACACGTTGAATTGCTCAACAATTTGAACGATTTGGATACTTTCCACTGTAGAAGACATTGCAAAAATTGCGCCGTGCAAAATGTATTTAAATTGTACAATTGGTGGTGTAATCGTCAAAATGATGATAATGTATAATTTTTTTTTAAATAAACTACTTTCACACTTATACATGTGCGCCTTTGGATTATTTTCCCTCTCTGAAATACCCTTTCCCAATTACTTTCTCCCAATCACCCTCTTTTAATTACCCTCCCCAAAAAATTTTTCTGCGTTTTATATTCCCTTACTCTATGCAAAAATTTAAAAAAAAAATGAAAGAGGAAGATTTTTTCGCAACCGTCTTTGACTCGAGGTACCCTCAGATCGTGCGATCAGTACATTCTTCGCTTTGGCCGCCGCAGCAGCAACGACTACGACTACGTCTACGACTGCGAATACGACGATGCATTACAACGAAAGAAACTGTTACGAAGTACGTCGAAATGATTGCGGTGATGAAGCCTCATCTCGCGAGAAAAAATCTAACGAGTAAGTTAATTTTCTTATAAAAGTTTAAATCTACCGTAATATTATAATAAGATAAGAAATCCGCACCGATAATTGGATAAGAGACGTCCGCGATACAGAAATTCCAAAGAAATCTCCTACGCAATCCTAAATCCACAGCAAGCAGAATTTCACCGAAAGCCTTTATACTAGAATTGTTTGCGGCAAAAAGTTTACGTGTAGATGGATCCGCAAGAATATTGGGGTTAGCAGGCAGCAACGAGATGTCTGCTCCCGTGTCAATTAGAAAAATTCTCTTGAAAAGAGAATCCCGAATATGAAGACGTTTAGAATGCACGGTTTCGGGAACGGTCTTCACGGACGGAGGCGCATTCAGTTTTTTCGATCAGATGTGGCCCATTCTTGGTGTTTAGCGCACCATTTGGTACAAGTATTGGTTTTATTCAAAAATTTTCTATGCCAAAAGCAGAGACTATTTTTGTCGCGTGACTGCAACTGATTATTAAGACTATTTGCAGCCTTATCTTTACATTTATCAACCGAACGTGATTTTGAACGAGAACGATTAAATTTACCCGGACGGATTTGTCTAGTAGTATGAAACGCGCGATTTGTCTCACGAGAACCAGGTTTTAATTCATTTAGAGAAGAAATTATTTGTTCAAGAAGAGTTTGAACAGTATTTGACTCAGAGTCTGAGTGGATCGTAAGTTTGTTCTGATCCTGAGAAACTGTTTCAACAAAAGAGCCAGAGCAACCGACCTCCGCTAATTTGTCTGCCGTTTTAGCAAGAGCACCTAATCCTACCGTGCCAAGGACCGAAAGAATTTCTTTGTGTCGCGGGCTTAAATGTTCAAGAAAAATGTTCCTGATAATCTCATCAGAACAGACATTATTGACGCAAGAGTTTTGAGCGCGAAGATATGTTAGAATCTGAGTAGGTTTATAGTGCGCTGGAATTTTCGCCTTTAAGACATTACGAAACTACTGCTCAGGTGTTTCGTTAAACGCGTCAATTATTCTAAGTTTCGCATGGCAGTAAGCGTCCTGCGGCTGAGGAGTGGTGATTAATAAATCTCTAATAGTCATCACAGCTTCAGAATCTAAGTAAGTGTTGCGAGTTTCATCGAATTTTTCTTTTAATTAAATTTTTGATACAGCGCGTTAGCATTACTTTCGATGAATTTGCGGTGAAACTCTGTCTTCATATCATTAGAGTTGTGTTTATTCCTGTGTCTATTCTTGTCGTCAAGTGTTCGGTGTTATTACCTGAGACCTCGTGTATTTATATAACGGGTCTTTTCGTTCTCTTCGTTGCTTATCTAGATTCTTCTCGTTGCTTCCTTGTGACGTATTTCCTTTTCTTGAGATTTCTATGTGACGTCCTTCTTGTGCTCGCTTTTTCTTAATCTTTCCAGAATTTTGCGAGGGTATATAATTGTCAAATTTTGCGCCTTCAAGTCAGTCGGTTATCATTACTCTGAGTATACGAATGCTGTATTATTTTCTGTTCGCACGTGCGGCGCCTTGTGTCCTGCGAGTAAGTGTAAGCGCTCCAGTGGCGCGATTTAACCGAACTCAAAAGACAGTTGTAAATAGTGTACATATTGTGGCAAGGGCATATGCCTCGCCACTGAAGGGCAAAGAGTCGCCCTGAACGGCAGGAAGCCGTTCACTAAAGAACGACGGGCGAACATCGGCCCAGGCGGCACCGGACGCGCCAGATACAGTTTGTCGTACGTCCACCAGTCCGACGATGGCGCGCGCCGCCGAGGTAAGAGTGGGAGTTCCCTCACTCTCATCTCGGCGGCTATATAAGTCGAGCTCGCGGCAAAGAAGGTACCTTGTCCGGTTCCGATCCTCGACCCGAACACATCCTCCAGTTCCTAAGGCTTCGGGCGCTCCCGAAGCCTCTCGCATACTCTCCGACTCGGGTGCTCCCAAGTCGAACCCGGGTGTTACCGGTGAGAGTTTTCGCTGTCTTGGGCGCTCCCAAGACAGAGTATAAATTCAGGTTCCTGGAGACCTCGTGCACTCCCGAGGCAACCAGATACCGCCGGCGCCCCCCGTATTTCCCGGGCTACCGAGATTCCCTAGACGGGCGCTCCCGTCTAAGCTCTGGATCTATCACACGGCCTTCAACCGTCGACATCGCCGCGGTTGGGCGCTCCCGACTGCCGCCGATATCCAAAGCACTTCGTGCCGACACGATCCTCCGGACGGGCGCTCCCGTCCGGCACCGGATCCGACGCGCGACAGCCAATTGCCGGCATCGCCGCGGTCAGGTGCTTCTGACCGCTGCTCCTCGGGTTATTCCGAGCAACCTCGGCTTCCCCGACGGGCGCTCCCGTCGGTCCAGGCCGCATCTAAGCCCGACCTATTGCGGTCCATCAAATTCGTGCGAACTTTGGCACCGGCAAGCCTTAATCCGGCAAAGACTACGCGACGCGGGAAAGTCGCTACCGTTACAATATTAACGTGAATAAATCTTTGTACCGATAAACATAAAAATGGATCAAAGTTTTCTCGAGGAAGAGCGCAAACTCCTGGTGCAGGCTGACGACGTGACCACATTGGAAAAATTTTTCGTGTGGCTCGAGAGATATGACAAACTAGTGAATCAGCTGAAGGAACGCAGTCGCGCCAAGCGAGCGCGAGTATTTGTCGGGTGCACGAATTCCATGGTGGCGTGTATCGCGCGACTCTTGGGTGCCAAGAAAAAGTTGGATAGACGTTTTGTGCCCCAGGGTGGTAAGTACGCGAGCATTAGTGCTACCAAAAGTGATGGTGATAACGCAGCTGGTGAACTCAAGTGGCACGAGATTGAGACCGCGTTCAAAAATCGTATCTCAACGGGAATCGTGATAAACGTCGACTATATCGAACTGATGCGATTTCTGGAGGATGCCGGTAACGTAGTGTGCAAGCGCGTACGAGACATCGTGCATAAAAACAATTGTTTGAAAGTGAACACCGCGTTAAACGGTGAGTTTACGGTCAAAGACACACGCGCCAATCTAAGTATAACCACAAAAAACCATGAAATCTTTCGAGATACGGATGTGCGCGAGTGGTACCGACTACACGTTATCGAATCCACGCTGTCTTCTCTCGAAGAGTTTCAGGAGCGTGACAGCGGATGGGCGTTGTCGCGAATTTTGAACTTGTTGATCAACGTAAACAAGTACAATCCGATGCGTGCAGGATGTCCCGTTATGTTACCGCAGAAGATAGCCGCTAGGAAAGCGGTGATATGCGTAAAAACGATGGACGACAAGTGTCTTGTGTGGTCAGTAGTGGCGGCTCTGTATCCCGCGAAGCAGCACGTGGATCGGGAATCGTCGTACCCGCATTACGCAACGGTGTTGAACGTCAAGGATATACAGTTTCCCGCGACTCTTAAAGATGTTGCGAAACTCGAACAATTGAACGATATCTCAATCAACGTGTACGTCACTGAGAGACGTGGAAAAGAAGTAGACGTTCTACCTATACGCCTCAGCAATGAGAAGAAAAAGAGACACGTAAATTTATTGTACGTGCAACGCGACAACGACAACGACGATAACAATAACCAGAAAGTGGGACACTTTATGTGTATTCGCAATCTATCGCGCCTCGTCAGTTCGCAACTGAGCAAGCACCAGCATCACAAGCACATTTGCGATCGGTACGTATGGTTTTTAATTTTTATTGATTTTTTATGATTATTATTTTAAAAATTATTTTATTTTAGGTGTCTTCACTACTTCAATTCGAGCGAGAAATTTAAGGTTCATATCGTGGATTGTGGAACTTTAAACAACTGCGCTATACAACTACCTAGCGAGGACAAAAAATGGCTCAGCTTTTCCAACCACGATCACAAGGAGCGCGTGCCGTTCGTCGTATACGCCGATCTGGAGTGCGTGCTGCAAAAGATCGATCCACCGTCGTCGCCGAAACAAACGACGTTTAATTACCAACGTCACGAAGTATTCAGCGTGGGATACTACGTGCGATGCTCGTTTGACGAGTCGCTGTCAAGATATAAATATCGTCGCGGACTTGATTGCGTCGAGTGGTTCGTTGAGCAGCTAGTGAAACTGGCTCATCGCGTAAAAACTATAATGTTGAAAACCGTCCCGATGGAGACGTTGTCGAATGCGCAGCGCCAGGAGCATAAGAACGCGACAGTCTGCCACATGTGCAAAAATCCGTTTGCGGTGGGCGAGAAGCGTGTGCGCGATCATTGTCATTTGACTGGTCGGTATAGAGGCCCCGCGCACTCAAAATGTAACCTGCGATACCGCGACACACGTTACATCCCCATCGTGTTTCACAATCTGTCGGGCTACGACGCGCATTTTATTATAAAGGAGATCGCCACAGCGTACGAGGGTAAAATTAATCTATTGCCGATAACGAAGGAGAAATATATCTCCTTTACGAAACACGTGGACGACACGATAGAGGGACAGGACTCGCGAACTGCGATAAAGTTGCGCTTTATAGACTCGTACAAATTTTTGAACGCTAGCCTCGACAAATTATCGTCTCTACTCGCCAAAGACAAATTGCGAATCTTGCGCGCTGAATTTGCGACACTTTCAGAAGAAAATTTCAATCTTTTGACGCGAAAAGGTGTATTTCCGTACGAGTACGTCAACAGCGTTGAAAAATTGAATGAGTCAAGCCTACCGTCGCGCGACTCATTCTTCAGTTCGCTGACCGGTGACACGGTGAGTGAGACAGATTACGCGCACGCCGAGACCGTATGGCAGCGGTTCTCCGTTCGAACTCTGGGCGAGTACAGCGATCTGTACCTCAAGACTGATGTATTGCTATTGGCCGACGTATTTGAAAATTTTCGCGATAGATGCGTCGAGAGTTACGGACTCGATCCCGCTCACTACTACACCTTGCCCGGTTTCACGTGGGACGCAATGCTCAAGCATACGCGTATTAATTTTGAACTGTTGACTGACATCGACATGGTGATGTTCGTCGAACGCGGTATACGCGGCGGTCTCAGTCAATGCTCCAACAGATACGCGCGAGCTAATAACAGATACATGCGGTCGGGGTACGACTCGTCGAAACCTTCGTCGTACATCATGTATTACGATGTAAACAACTTGTACGGTTGGGCTATGTGTCAGTCGTTACCGTACGCGAATTTTGAATGGGTCGACGACGAAGAACTCGCAAACCTCGACGTAAACGCGATAGCCGCGGACTCGCCCACGGGTTATATCCTTGAGGTGGATCTCGAGTATCCTAAAAGTGTGCACGACGTGCACTCTGATCTGCCGTTCTGTCCCACGCGAGAGAAACCACCGGAAGCGAAACATAATAAAAAACTTTTGGCTACGCTGAAAGACAAGGAGAAATACGTCATACACTATCGCAATCTGCAGCTGTGCACGCGTCACGGTCTTCGCGTCACCAAGGTTTATCGCGCGCTGCGATTCACTCAGTCAGCATGGTTGCGCGATTACATCGAGCTCAACACGCAACAACGAACTCGCGCGACCAATGATTTCGAGAAAAATTTGTTTAAACTGATGAACAACGCGGTGTTCGGTAAAACGATGGAAAACATACGAAATCGCGTCGACGTTCGATTGCTCACGCAGTGGGACGGACGGTACGGTGTGGAAGCGATGATTGCCAAACCTAATTTTCATAGCAGAAGCATATTCGCGGAAAATTTGGTGGCTGTGGAATTGCGTAAACTCAAGGTGAAATTAGATAAGCCGATATACGTTGGTATGTCCATACTCGACATATCTAAGGTGTGCTTGTACGAGTTTCATTACGAGTACATGTTACCAACTTTTGAAGACAAATGTAGCGTCATGTATACCGACACAGACAGTCTCGTGTACAGCGTCCAGTGTGAGGACGTATACGAGATGATGAAGCGTGATATCGCGCGGTTCGACACGAGCGACTATCCACCTGATAACGCGTACGGTATGCCTCTCGTGAACAAAAAAATACCGGGTTTAATGAAGGATGAGTGCAACGGTGCGATTGTTACAAAGTTTGTCGGACTTAGAGCGAAAATGTACGCGATCAAGGTGGACGGTAGAAGCGACACCAAAAAAGCAAAGGGTGTAAAGAGCGGAGTCGTGGCGCGAACTATAACGTTCGACGATTATGTGAAGTGTCTCGATAACGAGATCACTATGACTCGCGACCAATCGTGCGTAAGATCGAAATTGCATGAAGTGTACACCGTATCCGAGACAAAGATCGCTTTGAGTCCGTACGACGACAAGCGATATCTCGTGCCAGACTCGACTAAGACCTTACCATGGGGTCATTATAATGCACCTTGATAATTATACATATCAAGAGACGCGGTAGTGTCTCGCGTCAAGTGGACGAACTGCACTTGACTACCGCGTATCTTTTACGCGAAAAATCGTACCGGGACCATTTGATATATTTTTTTTTCTATTTTACGTTTATCCTTTGTTTTATGTTAATTCGATAGATCATGGTCGACTTTATTAATAAATATATTTTTACTTTTTTTTTTTACGCTTTTATTTCTTTATTTTTGTTATTATTCACTCTCTTACTTGACGTTTTTTTCTGATATAATTTTTTTTTTTTTTTCTTTATAATTCAGTTCGTTCACTTGACGTTTTTTTTTCTTTTTTTTAAAAAAGATTTTTTTATTTATGGATATATTACGGCAAAATAGTAAGGTGTATCGTTTACAACGATAGATTGAGTTAAGGTACACATGTACGTAGTATACATGTATGCAGTATACATGTATGCAGTATACATGTACGCAGTACGCGCAATATACATGTACGCAGTATGCAGTACACATGTACGAAGTATGCAGCATGTATTATAGATGTAATTATATAAATGAAGTAAAACATTGTACAATGCACACGTTTATATATTTTCTCATTTTTTAAATACATTTTTGTATCGAATCATACATACACATGTGTGAAATGAAAAAAAAACTTTATTAAATTATGCTGTTTTTGTCGATCCACAAATTGTGCGATCCATCGAATCCCAGCCAGTATGAAGACGATCACGCGCGCCTATTTATAGTTGCGCAAACTCTGCGAATAGCTCATTAATCGATATGTATCTCGCGTTGAAACATTCCCGTGACGTGTTAAACTTAACTTCGCAACAATTTGTAACGGTGCACCCGGCGATGCACCGTTCCGGCCACAACAACGGCCGGCCGCCGGACACAACACCGTCCGGCGGGGACCCGGGGCGCGGTGCGCCCCAAACTTTATAAAACTGTACACGCCGGCACAGTACGGCAACGCGTAGCCGTTCCGCGGCTAAGTCCATCCGCGGACTTAGCCGAGCGTCTCCGAGCGCCGCCGAACCGCGCCGTCGGCGTCGAGGCCCGTCGTTTCCGAGCGCGCCGCATCCCGGGGCCTCGGCGCCACGCGTCGGAACACGTCACGCACCCCGCTGAGCCCCGGCAACCCTGCGCCGTCACTTTTTACATATAAAAAGTCGACGCCAGGACTCAGCGGGACCGTCCTGATCCGTTCGCTCTCAAGCGAACATCCGTCCTAGAGCACGAACCACGGGGTGAAGCGAACTTCGTCTCGGCCAGGAGATCCTGGCGCTCAGAATCCTCTCCGTACGATCTCTAACCGAACGCACGACTAGCTCGTGGGGTGGAGCGAACTCCGCCTCCTTCGAGGACTCTCGATCCTAGATCTGCGGTACGGAAAGACTCGGACGAAATAAAAGATCCTGTCGCACCGTCGTGATCCACGGGGTGGAGAGATCTCCGCCTCGGCCAAGGACTCTTGGCTAAACGACACCTGGCAAGGTGCATCCTGACCACGCGCATCGCGTCCCCCGCGATCCACCAACGCATCGGTAAATTTCGACCACCGAACGAAATAAATTGTATCGCGATCCATAGCACGACGGGCCCCGCCCGTCACGCGGCCCCGCACCCCGCACCCTGTCGGTCCGCCCGGCAGGATCGATCGCGACACCGACGATCCGCGGCGTAACCGCGCCCACTATTCCGCGCCCGCGGCCCGCGTACCGCCGGTCCTTCCGTCAAGACCGATCCCGAAATTAACGATACGCGCCGAACACCGCGCCCACGATTTCGCGCCACCCACCGCGCCTCACGTGGTGCATCCGCGACCATCCGCGAATATCCGTATAGCGCACGCGTTATATCGATCCGCGATCGAAGGGCCGACGCGCCCACCGGCACATTATATCCGCACGCCGTACACACATTCATTTGTCATCTTCATTGTATATATCTGTTAGAGGAACCAAGCATTTAAAAAGAGCGCGCGAATGGCGCGCCCTCCGCTATTACGCAATTGGTTTTCACTTTCTTCCTTCATTCGGATTGGGCGCTTGAGAAACACACACTATTAGATGTGTGTGTGAATAGGTTGCCGAAAACGAGGCAAAACGTGCAGAGTTTCTTTAGACTTCTTACAAGGAAGGTATCCTCGCAGCATAAGAGGTATTATACGCAATAAGGACCTAAATCGGTTTACCTCAGGAATTGCTTGATAAGCTAGCCAAATTCTACAAATAGGTCAAGCAATTTTTCAGCCTTGGGCAAGGATCGTGTACACACGATTTTCTATATCTTAGACCGGTCTTACAAACCGGGTTCATTTTGGGATCGTCTCTCGACGGTTATACAAGATTTCTTTTACATTAGCAGTTAACCACAGAGAGTATCAACTTTAACGTTAAGGACAGGATTTTCAATTCCCAAGGATTTTCTTTACTCTGCTCAGGCGACATCACGAAATATAAAACACATTTCAACGAAGGTCATACCTAATCTTAGGAGTTCCGTGAGTCAATAACGATTGTCATTCATTCAGATTAGCAGATTAATGAACTACGATAAATATAATGTGTCCTTTTTTTTCCAGGTTAGATTAACTTATGTATCGAAACTCAGAGCCCAAATTATTAACCGAAAGAAGAAAGAAAGAAATTCGATTAGCTAGACTGATAAGAACTTATGATTGTTAATTTAACTCTAAACTTACTAAAATTTTATTTTGCTATTTTGTCTTTAATTATTAAATTTTACTTCGAGAATAAATTGCTATTTGATCTTTGAAAACTCTACATTTATGGTCCTTCGAGCCGGATCTGAGTTTCGGTGCTGTTATTCAATACATATTTCATTCTTTTATTTTATATTGCTATTATTTCCTACACTTTTATTGTTTTGCGCAAGTTAAGACGTAATTTTCTTTTGTTCATACCAGTTACATTACACCCTTTAATTTTATGTCACGATATACGAAATATTTTATATTTTATATAACAAAATTGCATTCTGACCCGAAGGTTATTGTCTTATCAAATTATAAGTTCTACGTCTTTTCTTAGCTGCATACAAATTAATTGCTGCATTTATGCGCAGATAAAATTTTGATACTTTCTGCTATTGTCATCTCTTTATTGAATTATGTTTATGTTTTATTCATATTCTATCTGTCAGTTCTTATAACCTTTATATATTTTACAGTTTCCTTGAGCTTTAACATATTCATATCTACTCTATTATTCCTAACTTATATTCAAAATGGATTCTTTTGAGACAAGAGTAGAGTTACAAAAAACCAGATTTAGTCTAATACAAGATGCAGCAGATGTCAATAATCAAGAAATTCCTCTTTTAAATCGGCAAGGTATCATAACGAAGATATCTATTCTCGAACAAAACTGGTTGAAGTTCCTTCATGAACATGAAGAGCTCATCAAATATAAAAATGAGTCCATTGACATTCACGATTACATAAAGGAAAGGTATTATGAGCGAGGTCAAGCATTTTACGTTTTTGCTCGCTCTCAATTATCTACTCAACTATCTACACATCTTGATAAACCTGAAACCTCAAGATCTACGTCCTCGCTTATTGAAAAGGAAACATCGAACACTTTCTTAACACGTAGCTCTTTGCCACGTATAAAACTACCAACCTTCACGGGTGACTACAAGTCATGGAGAGCCTTTCGAGATTTATTCAGGTCAATGATAATCAATAATTTGGATTTAACAGACGTGGAACGAATCCACTATCTCAAAACTTGCTTATCAGGTGAAGCAGCTAAACTGATAGTAAATATGACTGCCTCAGGTGAAAACTTTGAAATAGCATGGACGTTACTCAACTCCCGTTATGAGAACAAACGATTTTTGATTTCGGCGCAACTGGATCGAATTGGAAATCTTAAGCCTCTTAAATCAAAGAATGCAACAGACCTAAGATCTCTTTTAACAACAATTATGGAATCTCTCGGCGCGTTACGCGCTCTCGACTGTGCTGTCCAACATTGGGATCCCATCCTAATACATCAAATGACACGACTCTTAGACCCGGAAACCCGCGAGGATTGGGAGATAAGCTTAGGTTCTATGGAAGATTTCCCTGACATGAGGAGGTTCCAAATGTTTCTCGATAGTCGAGCGAGAGCACTCGAAAATTTAAGCACTAATTTAAACCTAATACACAACAAGGAAAATCGACGCCCATCTTTCGTTAATCCCAGAAATCCATCGAGAAATATTGCTCACACTACAACGATAAATAATGCCTCGATTTCCACTAAATGCGTTTTATGTGGCGGTATTCATCCTTTGCAAAAATGTGACCGGTATTTGTCCATGAACTCTTCTAAAAGAAAGGAATTTGTGATCAGGAAAGGCAGGTGTTTTAACTGTCTCGGTGCACATTTGATAAGCAAGTGTCGCTCGACTACAAGATGTTTCACGTGCGGGAAAAGGCATCACACCTCTATACATAATAAAGAGATTGACGCGAAACCTGACTCGACCATTGCCTCCACACAAGCCTCAGAACATGCATCCGCTCCTATATGACTAGAAGATCCGAAAACACCGGAGCCTCTAACTGATAAGCTGATCTCTAATATTAATTTTTCTAGTCAAACCACCCATTCAATGCCAATGACTTTGCTAGCTACAGGTCGAGCTCTATTAACTAAAAGGAATGGCGAATATCTACCCGTTCGACTACTATTAGACCAAGGATCGGAAATATCCTTTATTGAGGAGAATTCAGTAAACACTGCTCAATTAGCCCGAAGTCATGCTTCGATACAACTAATAGGAATCGGCGGTACTCGCTCTGGTCGAACAAAAGGCGTTGTTACGCTAAATTTAAAATCAATTCACGATTCATCTCTTAGCTGTCAAATTAACGCTTATATACTTCCTCGTTTAACTATGACTATACCACAATTCAAACAAAACCAAGAAAATTGGCCACATCTGACGAATCTAATCTTAGCCGACCCGGATTTCGCCACTCCTGGAAAGGTTAATGTCATTATTGGAGCTGACAATTTCAGCTCTGTAATCCAGCAAGGAATGAAAAAGGGGGACGCTTCCACACCCTTAGCACAACGCACGATCTTCGGTTGGGTACTTTCCGGACCCGTTTCTACAACATCATCAAATTCATCTACCAAAAGAACCCATTGCTGTGTTACAGACTTCGACCTTAAGGATTTAATTGCAAAATTCTGGTCTCTAGAGGAGGTATCGTCTAATTCAAATGGTGTAAGAAATAAAGAAGAAGAAATGTGCGAACAACATTTCTCAACGACCCATTCACGTGACACTACAGGACGCTACATTGTACGACTCCCTCTCAAAGCGGATCCTCAGCTACTCGGCAACTCAAAGGAAAAGGCCCTTTCTTGCCTTAAGCGCATGTCATATCGATTTCAAAAGGATCCTAATTATCTAAGTCTATATACAAATTTTCTGGATGAATACAAATCGCTAGGACATATGTTACCCATTGACAAATCAGAAGAAAATATTATTCCGCATTATTACTTACCGCACCATGGAGTACTGCGTAAAGAAAGTCTTACCACAAAGTTAAGAGTCGTCTTCAACGGTTCAGCTCCCACGACTAGTAATCTTTCCTTAAATGATCTGCTTTATACAGGAGAAAAACTTCAAAAGAATATTTTAGAAATTTTATTGTGGATCAGAACTCATCGAGTTCTATTTTCTTCGGACATTGTCAAAATGTTCCGCCAAATTCAGGTACACAACCGAGACAGAAATCTTCAGAGAATCTACTGGCGGGATTTAAATGGACAACTTTGTAGCTATCAGTTAACCACGGTAACTTACGGCCTTAGCTGCGCCCCTTTTCTGGCGTTACGCACATTGGATCAACTCATATTAGACGAAGGCAACAAATTTCCACTGGCAATTTTACCTATGACAACTGGGCGCTACGTAGATGATATTTTTGGAGGTGCTGAATCAAGGGAAGAAGCAAAATTGATAATTAGCCAATTGATCCAATTATGTGATGCCGGCGGATTTCCGTTACAAAAATGGCGGAGCAATTTTCCCGAAATTCTTCCGGAACAAAAGGAAAAAATATCAGCTATAATGGAGCCAGAACCATCTCAACAGAAAATCTTAGGACTTCTTTGGAATTCCGCAACGGATAATTTTGGATTCTCAGTAAAACCACCTGAAACACAAAGTTACACAAAGAGACTGATCGCCTCGGATATTGCCAGGCTGTATGATCCTCTTGGGCTAACAGCTCCAGTTATCATTAAGGCCAAGATAATGTTGCAGGAAATTTGGTGCCTTAAAATTAGTTGGGATGATCCTCTCCCAGAAGGCCTGCTAAAACGATGGTTAGGATTTCGAACTCAATTGTTAGAGCTAAACAATTTAACAGTACCTAGATGGATTGATGGAATTCGCAAAAATAGCTCATTCGAATTGCACGGCTTTGCTGACGCATCAAAACATGCAATGGCAGCAGTAGTGTTCGCCAGAATAACAACCAACGATGGCAAAACTATATCTCGAATGATCAACGCAAAAACAAAAGTTGCACCAATTAAACGGCTTAGCATTCCACGATTGGAATTAACAGCAGCCCTGTTATTAATTCGCCTACTCATTTTAGACATAAAGGCTCTAAATATACCTCAACCTGCCGTCTTTTGCTGGTCTGATTCGACAAACGCGCTGGCGTGGATAAATTCTCCACCGTCCCAATGTCCTTCCGAATATGTACGCAATCGCGCGGCTACCATACAAGAATTACTCCCTAACTGTTCCTGGAATTTCGTCCCTGGCAAGGAAAATCCAGCTGATTGCGCTACCAGGGGGATAAAAGCGGACCAGTTGTCTTCAAACGAATTATGGTGGCAAGGGCCCACCTGGTTAATAAAAGACAAAAGTTGTTGGCCTAAAGGAAAAGCTAAAATCAATCAAGACATTCATATCAAGGAAAGTTCGAAGAATGTTTTCTTTTCTTCAGTTGTTACACATACATATTGGAATATTCTAACCAGATATTCATCATTCTTAAAATTAATTCGTGTAGTCGCCACTTGCAGCAGGTTTGTCAAGAAGCTTTTAGGACGTCCAGGCATCTCACTGACTCATCACCCACTAACACCAAAGGAATTAGAACAAAGTCGTAAAATCGTGATCAGAAATATTCAGAAAACTGGATTTGCAAACGAAATACAGTATCTTTCAAAGTATAAATCCTTGCCTAACTCAAGTCCTCTCTTGAAACTCACCCCGTTTATCGATGGCGACGGTTTGTTACGAGTTGGCGGCAGGCTCGACAATGCTGCAATAGATGAAGAGAGCAAACATCCTCTTATTATACCCAAAGACTCGCCCATCACCCCCCTCATTATAACTGAAGCACATATTAGGACATTGCACGGCGGAACACAGCTCACTCTGGGCTATTTACGAACTAAGTATTGGATCATGAACGGACGACCTACAGTGCGGTCGCACATTTTAAAATGCATTCGTTGTGCACGTTATCGAGCAACACGTGCCGAACAGCTCATGGGCAAATTACCCACTCCTCGCGTATCAATAGCACGTCCTTTCACTAATACGGGCTTGGATTATGCCGGGCCCATTACTTTAAAGACATTAAGAGGGCGGGCGGCACGTCACTATAAAGCTTACATTGCAATTTTCGTTTGCATGGCTACCTCAGCTGTTCATATAGAGTTAGTTACGGACTACTCAAGTAACGCTTTTATAGCTGCCTTTAAAAGGTTCACAGGTCGAAGAGGATTATGTGCTACCTTGCAAAGCGACTGTGGGACGAATTTCGTAGGCGCCAACGCCGAACTTCGTAGGTTATTCGATTCAGCATCCTCAGAACTAAAAGAGATCGCCACGCTACTGTCAAATGATGGGACGGAATGGAAATTTAACCCTCCCGGTGCACCGCATTTCGGCGGCAAATGGGAAGCTGCCGTAAAATCGGTCAAGTTCCACTTGAAAAGAGTACTGGGCGAAATTATATTAACCTATGAAGAGATGTCAACGGTTCTAACACAAATTGAATCCGTGCTTAACACTCGACCTTTATGTCCAATCACAGAGGATATCACTGACTTAGCTGTGTTGACTCCAGGACATTTTTTGATAGGAGGCTCCCTTGCTATAATTCCCGAACCGGACCTTACGACGGAACCAACGTCTCGTTTATCTCACTGGCAAATTTTGCGACAACTTCTCGATCATTTCTGGACACGTTGGTCCACCGAATGCTTACAGCGATATCAGGCTAAATCAAAGTGGCATCATCCCTCTAATACCGTCAAGGTCGGCTCGATGGTGCTAATAGTCGATGAACGATATCCGCCAGGGAAGTGGCCCTTGGCACGAGTGACTCAGCTACATCCTGGAGCAGATGGCTTTACCAGAGTTGTGTCTTTAAAGACTGCTTTTTCGGAATATAAACGCCCTGTGGCTAAGGTCTGCATTCTTCCTATGGACTCAACTGAGAATTTTCAACAAAATCATTTGTTGAAGGCGGGCGGAAAATGTTAGAGGAACCAAGCATTTAAAAAGAGCGCGCGAATGGCGCGCCCTCCGCTATTACGCAATTGGTTTTCACTTTCTTCCTTCATTCGGATTGGGCGCTTGAGAAACACACACTATTAGATGTGTGTGTGAATAGGTTGCCGAAAACGAGGCAAAACGTGCAGAGTTTCTTTAGACTTCTTACAAGGAAGGTATCCTCGCAGCATAAGAGGTATTATACGCAATAAGGACCTAAATCGGTTTACCTCAGGAATTGCTTGATAAGCTAGCCAAATTCTACAAATAGGTCAAGCAATTTTTCAGCCTTGGGCAAGGATCGTGTACACACGATTTTCTATATCTTAGACCGGTCTTACAAACCGGGTTCATTTTGGGATCGTCTCTCGACGGTTATACAAGATTTCTTTTACATTAGCAGTTAACCACAGAGAGTATCAACTTTAACGTTAAGGACAGGATTTTCAATTCCCAAGGATTTTCTTTACTCTGCTCAGGCGACATCACGAAATATAAAACACATTTCAACGAAGGTCATACCTAATCTTAGGAGTTCCGTGAGTCAATAACGATTGTCATTCATTCAGATTAGCAGATTAATGAACTACGATAAATATAATGTGTCCTTTTTTTTCCAGGTTAGATTAACTTATGTATCGAAACTCAGAGCCCAAATTATTAACCGAAAGAAGAAAGAAAGAAATTCGATTAGCTAGACTGATAAGAACTTATGATTGTTAATTTAACTCTAAACTTACTAAAATTTTATTTTGCTATTTTGTCTTTAATTATTAAATTTTACTTCGAGAATAAATTGCTATTTGATCTTTGAAAACTCTACAATATCTCTATCGATCGGCGTCGCTTGACTAAGCGAGCGTCGTTGTTAAGAAATAAATTATCATTTGTTAATTAATCCAGTCTCTCGGTGTCTTCTCGACCTTATTATCTCGAATCCTGTGATCCGACGAGCGTCCCGGGCTCGCTGGCCCGTTATTCGAGGACTACGCGGACAGGTCGTTTCAAATTGAGTATCGTACCAAAGGCCGTTTTGCTTTACGTCTGCGCACATCGACGGACCTGCTCCATTAATCCAAGAGTGCGGCGAGTGTCAACGTCGTTGTCCATCTCTTCGGAATTAAAGTGCTGCGGCAAGGGTTTGTTGAATCGCGCGATAAACGCTCTTACCTTCGAACTGCGCAGCCCTGATTATCAATTTTGCGGCTCGGAAACTCGACTGAAAGAACGCATAGTAAAAAGCGATCGAAACGTCAATCTGTTGGACGAAACATGTCACGAACACGATTTGGCGTACGCGCGAAGTAACGATCTCACAGACAGACACGCAGCTGACAGAGAATTCGCCAAGAGAGCGGAAAAACGCCTTCCAGCGAGATCTTAAACGTGTGAATGTAAAGCGGAAGAGTCGACGAACATTGCGTATTCATTTCCTTTCCGTCGTATGCGTAACGTCGATAGAGAAAGAGCGATAGAAAAAAAGATAGTCATCGTCGTCATGAAACTTTTCAAGCATCAACCATCTTGTTGGTGTAAGAACGCGAGTTACATGAAAAAAAATAAAGCTACGCAAACGGATTCTAGACCGACGGATCACATATCGAACAAAGGAATGACGTATCGAGTGACACCTTCAAGAAGCACAGTGGTTGACGCATCTACGCAAATGGATAAGAAGTCGCAAACCGAACGAGTTAAGGAACGCGTGACGAATTTTATCCCGAAACATTTTAAAAAATAATGCGAATTGGAAAAGAGAGGGATAAAAATTAAAAAGATTGACTACGATCGCGCATGTTCAGTAACAAAATTTTCAGGAATCGAGTTGCATCGTCAAACGTTATCTTCATCAACATTCTTCTCAATCTCATCATGTCCACGCCAACATTCGTCGATCTGCAAGGATATCCCATCGAACGACGTTTCGTCGTGAAAGAAGCGGCGATTTTGCGAGGTGGTACCGTTCTCGCGCATTACGTCTTTGCGACTCCTATGCCGTGAGGTACAGTATCGCGAGACAACAGACGCCTCGTTACCTGGCTGGTACGAAATCATCAGGGTATAGCGTGGGAAGACGGGGACGTTCCGTACAGTCGAGTTAAACGCCTGATCATCAGGGCCCTACAGAATGAGGAGGACTGCAACGATCACGCTATCCAATACGTTAAAAGACTTAAAAAATGCAATTGGCTGCAAGATATGCTCGAAAAAAATTACTACGGCGACGACTATGACGATAACAAATTCTACACAGACAATCTGATCGTCAGGAACATCGAAAATGATTTCGAACATGTTGAATTGCTCAACAATTTGAACGATTTGGATACTTTCCACTGTAGAAGACATTGCAAAAATTGCGCCGTGCAAAATGTATTTAAATTGTACAATTGGTGGTGTAATCGTCAAAATGATGATAATGTATAATTTTTTTTTAAATAAACTACTTTCACACTTATACATGTGCGCCTTTGGATTATTTTCCCTCTCTGAAATACCCTTTCCCAATTACTTTCTCCCAATCACCCTCTTTTAATTACCCTCCCCAAAAAATTTTTCTGCGTTTTATATTCCCTTACTCTATGCAAAAATTTAAAAAAAATGAAAGAGGAAGATTTTTCGCAACCGTCTTTGACTCGAGGTACCCTCAGATCGTGCGATCAGTACATTCTTCGCTTTGGCCGCCGCAGCAGCAACGACTACGACTACGTCTACGACTGCGAATACGACGATGCATTACAACGAAAGAAATTGTTACGAAGTACGTCGAAATGATTGCGGTGATGAAGCCTCATCTCGCGAGAAAAAATCTAACGAGTAAGTTATTTTTCTTATAAAATTAATTACTTTAAATTAATATATTAATATTTACGATTGCGCTTATTTAATTTTCAGCATCTCGCCAAAACGATACGTGACGAGCTTACTCTGCACGCGATACCAGCTGACTCGCACGGGATACAAATATTTAGAGATCGGAGTGAACGTTGGTCCGCGTTGTTTTGTGGAGATCATCATAGGTGATAATCGAAAAGATGAATTAACCATGTCGTTCGACACTTGGAAGGAACTTTGCGAGCATCGATGGACAATTCAGAATAGGCTTCGCGATCGACCGAATCAACCGTACGACTTTGCGAACATAGGTTCGCTCACAGTACGAATTTGCCACAAGAACGAAATGAAACTTGTGCGACTCGAATCTATCGACGCACGTATGGCCATGACCGAAGCTACGTTCACGCGAATGCTGGATTTCGATGATTGTGTCTCTTTGACGTTCAACGTACTTACCAAAGCCCTACCGAAGATCGACGACAAATACGAGCGATTTTGCAAAATCGTTTCCACATCGAGGAATCTCACCGAGGCGGTGAGCGCTGTACGCAGCAGCGATTCCTTCAACGAACAACAAATTGTAGATTGCGAACTACTTGCGCTTGTAATAAATGTATAAAAAATATGTAATACATTGTATCGCATATTCATAAAATATATGTATATACTTCTGTAGTCGACACATATTATTTTTTAATTGTTTCTACTCCATCCTTTATTTTATTATAATAGCGAGAAGTGAGTCCGCCTCGTGAATCCGCTTTGTTTGTATGCAACGTACGTATATGAGTGAGACCATCTCACTGTGAGAAAAAAATAAGATAAGAAGAAGGAGCGATTAGCCGAGGGTGTGCGTGCAGCATCACTCGCATTCGAATCCTATGAGCGTGTAAATAAATCGTTGGTAAATGATCCAAATTGCCACTAAAATAGCTAATAATCAAGCTCTCCTGAATTTAAATCGACGTTCCAAACATCGCGCGCTCGCGTCTACTGCGTCTCGTCTCGCGCTTTGTTCCGTTTATTGAAATATATTATTCTCAACAGCTTGAATTTACTTGATCGCTTACAGAGCAACGATTACATCGATCGTTTGATACACGAGCGACCGATCAGCGTCCGTTTCTTTCGACATATTCAAGTATACTTATCCTCGCAAATGGAGAGTAGGTGTATAAACACCGTTTCTGGACCACTATGTGTTAGTGTGTCCGTGTGACCTACGGCGAGAGGTAATGACGTCACGCGGGGAGGGGGGTAGTTATCCATGAGTCACCCCTGTGTCGGCGATTCTCGGAACTAACATAAGTGTTTATAAAATAACAATAACATCAAAACTATGAAATGCAATATTTTTGTTTAATAATAAGCGCGTCATCGCGCCGCGGAATTTTCATGTGGCATCGCGAGTTTCAAAAAGTCGCGATTTTTCAAAGAAATCGCTCGAGCTGAACCGCGTCGCGGCGGCGGCGACCAGCATCGAAATAATGAAAATTAGATATTTTTCGAAATTGATAAGCGCGCTATCGCACGGTGGTATTTTTATGCGGCCTCGCGAGTGTCAAAGGAGTGACGATTGATTTTAAAGAGATCGCGCGAGCCTTAGCCGCGGCGTCGCGGCGTCGGCGGCAGCGAGCGGCAGATCGCAAAGTATCGCGCGCCCATCGTTCTCTCTCGCTCGCACTTGTTCGCGTCGCCTTTCGCTCTCTCTTGCTCGCTCTCGTTCGCGCCGCTTATCGTTTATCAACGATTCTTTTACACGCTCATACGATTCGAATGCGAGTGATGCTGCACACACACCCCCGGCTAATCACTCCTCCTTCTTATCTTATTTCTCTCTCACTCAGTGATGGGAATCGGGACAGAATTTTCGCGCATTCGCGTTAAAAATAACTCTCATTATAGTAGCCACTACTAGGGAAAAGATGTATCGGTGGTTGCCCCTCTAATACTACGTTTTTTAATAGCTTCTTTATCATTAAAATCCATTATGCATAAATATATAACTGATAAATCTGCTTATTTGTATGAGCTATATGCGATATTGGACGGATTTATTTAACCGATTTAACGGTGCGACTAGATTTAGCGGTAACGCCATAAATTACACCAGACACTACATTACTGGCAATTTAGTTATTTCTACCGCGCATGCGCGAAAATTCCGTCCCGATTCCCATCACTGCTCTCACTCAGATACGTACGTTGCATACGAACGAGGCGGACTCACTCTTCGCTATTATAATAAAATGAAGGATGGAATAGAAACAATTAAAAAATAATACGTGTCGACCACAGAAGTATATACATATATTTTATTAATATGCGATACAATGTATTACATATTTTTTATACATTTATTACAAGCGCAAGTAGTTCGCAATCTACAATTTGTTGTTCGTTGAAGGAATCGCTGCTGCGTACAGCGCTCACCGCCTCGGTGAGATTCCTCGATGTGGAAGCGATTTTGCAAAATCGCTCGTATTTGTCGTCGATCTTCGGTAGGGCTTTGGTAAGTACGTTGAACGTCAAAGAGACACAATCATCGAAATCCAGCATTCGCGTGAACGTAGCTTCGGTCATGGCCATACGTGCGTCGATAGATTCGAGTCGCACAAGTTTCATTTCGTTCATGTGGCAAATTCGTACTGTGAGCGAACCTATGTTCGGTTGATTCGGTCGATCGCGAAGCCTATTCTGAATTGTCCATCGATGCTCGCAAAGTTCCTTCCAAGTGTCGAACGACATGGTTAATTCATCTTTTCGATTATCACCTATGATGATCTCCACAAAACAACGCGGACCAACGTTCACGCCGATCTCTAAATATTTGTATCCCGTGCGAGTCAGCTGGTATCGCGTGCAGAGTAAGCGCGTCACGTATCGTTTTGGCGAAATGCTGAAAATTAAATAAGCGCAATCGTAAATATTAATATATTAATTTAAAGTAATTAATTTTATAAGAAAATTAACTTACTCGTTAGATTTTTTCTCGCGAGATGGGGCTTCATCACCGCAATCATTTCGACGTACTTCGTAACAGTTTCTTTCGTTGTAATGCATCGTCGTATTCGCAGTCGTAGACGTAGTCGTAGTCGTTGCTGCTGCGGCGGCCAAAGCGAAGAATGTACTGATCGCACGATCTGAGGGTACCTCGAGTCGAGGACGGTTGCGAAAAAATTTTCTTCTTTCATTTTTAATTTTTGCATAGAGTATATAAAACGCAGAAAAATTTTGGGAGGGTAATTAAAAGAGGTGATTGGAAGAGTAATTGGGAAAGGGTATTTCAGAGAGGAAAATAATCAAAGGCGCACATGTATAAGTGTGAAAGAAGTTTATTTAAAAAAATTATACATTATCATCATTTTGACGATTACGCCACCAATTTAAATACATTTTGCACGGCAATTTTTGCAATGTCTTCTACAGTGGAAATATTTGAATCGTCCAATTGTTGAGCAATTCAACGTGTTCGAAATCATCTTCGATGTTTCTGACGATCAGATTGTCTGTGTAGAATTTGTTATCGTCATAGTCGTCGCCGTAGTAATCCTCTTCGAGCATATCTCGCAGCCAATTGCGTTTTTCGAGTCCTTTAACGTATAGCGTGATCGTAGCAGTCCTCCTCATTCTGTAGGGATGATCAGGCGAGCCTGTACGGAACGTCCCCGTCTTCCCACGCTATACCCTGATGATTTCGTACCAGGTAACGAGGCGTCTGTCGTCTCGCGATACTGTACTCCACGGCATAGAGTCGCAAAGACGTAATGCGCGAGTACCACAAAATCGCCGCTTCTTCACGAAACGTCCTTCGATGGGATATCCCAGATCGACGAACGTTGGCGTGGACATAATGAGATTGATGATGATGGCGTTTGACGATGCGACTCGATTGGAGTTGGCTGAATTCACGATCAGATTTGTATCAATCTTTTCCTCTTTTCAATTCGCATTATTTATAATGTTTCGGGATAAATTCGTCACGCCTGCTTGCGACTTTCTTCCATTTGTAGATGCGTCAACGTGCTCGAGATGTCGTTCCTTTCGATATGTGATCCGTCGGTGTAGATCTTTGCGTTGCTGCTTGTTTCTCTGACACGCTATCACACCAACAAGGTGATTGTTGAAAAAGAATTCATGACGACGATGACAATCTCTTTCTCTATGGACGGGAGGATTGCCAACAGGAGTCGACCGTGTTCTTTCGAGTCGCCGCCCGAATCGTCGAAATAATGCCGAGGAACGGAATGGATTGAGAATCTATTATTGCGCGTCGAATGGTCGCGGCGAGAACAGAGTCGATGTCGTCGTCGCGGCTTTTAGTTGGTTGAAGGTAGGCCGCTCCTCGCCCTTTATTGTCGGTCGGCCATGATCGCGCGCTTCGAGCACTATAGGCTATTCTCCAATCGAGTTCGTCACGCCATCACCATCAACATTCCTCTCAATCATGTCCACGATGAGAATGAGAGGAATGTTGATGGTGATGGCGTTTGACGATGCGACTCGATTGGAGGAAATTATAGCTATAGTGCTGCTCCGAAGGCGCGCGATCATGGCCGACCGACAATAAAGGCCGAGGAGGTACGGATACCTCTACCTTCAACCAACAGGTATAAAAGCCGCGGCAACGGACGAATCGGCTCTCTGTCCCGATCCGGTTCTCGCCGCGACCATTCGACCGCAATAGATAGATTCTCAATCCGATTCCGTCTCGGGGTATTATTTCGGACGATTCGCAGTGCAGCGACTCGGGAGAAAACACGGTCGACTTCCTGTTGGCAATCCTGCCCGTCCATAGAGAAAGAGATTGTCATCGTCGTCATGAATTCTTTTTTCAAGCAATCACCACCTTGTTGGTGTGATAACGCGTGTCACGAGAAACAAGATAAAGCAACGCAAACGGATCCTACACCGACGGATCACATATCGAACAGAGGAACGACATCTCGAGTGACACCTTCAACAAGCACAGTGGTTGACGCATCTACGCAAATGGATAAGAAGTCGCAAACCGAACGAGTTAAGGAACGCGTGACGAATTTTATCCCGAAACATTATAAAAAATAATGCGAATTGGAAAAGAGGGGGAAAAAAATTAAAAAGATTGACAAATACGATCGCGCGTGTTCAGTAACGAAATTTCCTCCAATCGAGTCGCATCGTCAAACGCCATCATCATCAACATTCCTCTCAATCTCATTATGTCCACGCCAACGTTCGTCGATCTGCAAGGATATCCCATCGAAGGACGTTTCGTCGTGAAGGAAGCGGCGATTTTGCGAGGTGGTACCGTTCTCGCGCATTACGTCTTTGCGACTCCTATGCCGTGGAGTACAGTATCGCGAGACGACAGACGCCTCGTTACCTGGCTGGTACGAAATCATCAGGGTATAGCGTGGGAAGACGGGGACGTTCCGTACAGTCGGGCTAAACGCCTGATCATCAGGGCCCTACAGAATGAGGAGGACTGCTACGATCACGCTATCCTATACGTTAAAGGACTCGAAAAACGCAATTGGCTGCGAGATATGCTCGAAGAGGATTACTACGGCGACGACTATGACGATAACAAATTCTACACAGACAATCTGATCGTCAGAAACATCGAAGATGATTTCGAACACGTTGAATTGCTCAACAATTTGGACGATTCAAATACTTTCCACTGTAGAAGACATTGCAAAAATTGCGCCGTGCAAAATGTATTTAAATTGTACAATTGGTGGCGTAATCGTCAAAATGATGATAATGTATAATTTTTTTTTTAAATAAACTTCTTTCACACTTATACATGTGCGCCTTTGGATTATTTTCCCTCTCTGAAATACCCTTTCCCAATTACTTTCTTCCAATCACCCTCTTTTAATTACCCTCCCCAAAAAATTTTTCTGCGTTTTATATTCCCTTACTCTATGCAAAAATTAAAAAAAAAAATGAAAGAGGAAAATTTTTTCGCAACCGTCCTCGACTCGAGGTACCCTCAGATCGTGCGATCAGTACATTCTTCGCTTTGGCCGCCGCAGCAGCAACGACTACGACTACGTCTACGACTGCGAATACGACGATGCATTACAACGAAAGAAACTGTTACGAAGTACGTCGAAATGATTGCGGTGATGAAGCCCCATCTCGCGAGAAAAAATCTAACGAGTAAGTTAATTTTCTTATAAAATTAATTACTTTAAATTAATATATTAATATTTACGATTGCGCTTATTTAATTTTCAGCATTTCGCCAAAACGATACGTGACGCGCTTACTCTGCACGCGATACCAGCTGACTCGCACGGGATACAAATATTTAGAGATCGGCGTGAACGTTGGTCCGCGTTGTTTTGTGGAGATCATCATAGGTGATAATCGAAAAGATGAATTAACCATGTCGTTCGACACTTGGAAGGAACTTTGCGAGCATCGATGGACAATTCAGAATAGGCTTCGCGATCGACCGAATCAACCGTACGACTTTGCGAACATAGGTTCGCTCACAGTACGAATTTGCCACATGAACGAAATGAAACTTGTGCGACTCGAATCTATCGACGCACGTATGGCCATGACCGAAGCTACGTTCACGCGAATGCTGGATTTCGATGATTGTGTCTCTTTGACGTTCAACGTACTTACCAAAGCCCTACCGAAGATCGACGACAAATACGAGCGATTTTGCAAAATCGCTTCCACATCGAGGAATCTCACCGAGGCGGTGAGCGCTGTACGCAGCAGCGATTCCTTCAACGAACAACAAATTGTAGATTGCGAACTACTTGCGCTTGTAATAAATGTATAAAAATATGTAATACATTGTATCGCATATTAATAAAATATATGTATATACTTCTGTGGTCGACACGTATTATTTTTTAATTGTTTCTATTCCATCCTTCATTTTATTATAATAGCGAAGAGTGAGTCCGCCTCGTTCGTATGCAACGTACGTATCTGAGTGAGAGCAGTGATGGGAATCGGGACGGAATTTTCGCGCATGCGCGGTAGAAATAACTAAATTGCCAGTAATGTAGTGTCTGGTGTAATTTATGGCGTTACCGCTAAATCTAGTCGCACCGTTAAATCGGTTAAATAAATCCGTCCAATATCGCATATAGCTCATACAAATAAGCAGATTTATCAGTTATATATTTATGCATAATGGATTTTAATGATAAAGAAGCTATTAAAAAACGTAGTATTAGAGGGGCAACCACCGATACATCTTTTCCCTAGTAGTGGCTACTATAATGAGAGTTATTTTTAACGCGAATGCGCGAAAATTCTGTCCCGATTCCCATCACTGAGTGAGAGAGAAATAAGATAAGAAGGAGGAGTGATTAGCCGGGGGTGTGTGTGCAGCATCACTCGCATTCGAATCGTATGAGCGTGTAAAAGAATCGTTGATAAACGATAAGCGGCGCGAACGAGAGCGAGCAAGAGAGAGCGAAAGGCGACGCGAACAAGTGCGAGCGAGAGAGAACGATGGGCGCGCGATACTTTGCGATCTGCCGCTCGCTGCCGCCGACGCCGCGACGCCGCGGCTAAGGCTCGCGCGATCTCTTTAAAATCAATCGTCACTCCTTTGACACTCGCGAGGCCGCATAAAAATACCACCGTGCGATAGCGCGCTTATCAATTTCGAAAAATATCTAATTTTCATTATTTCGATGCTGGTCGCCGCCGCCGCGACGCGGTTCAGCTCGAGCGATTTCTTTGAAAAATCGCGACTTTTTGAAACTCGCGATGCCACATGAAAATTCCGCGGCGCGATGACGCGCTTATTATTAAACAAAAATATTGCATTTCATAGTTTTGATGTTATTGTTATTTTATAAACACTTATGTTAGTTCCGAGAATCGCCGACACAGGGGTGACTCATGGATAACTACCCCCCTCCCCGCGTGACGTCATTACCTCTCGCCGTAGGTCACACGGACACACTAACACATAGTGGTCCAGAAACGGTGTTTATACACCTACTCTCCATTTGCGAGGATAAGTATACTTGAATATGTCGAAAGAAACGGACGCTGATCGGTCGCTCGTGTATCAAACGATCGATGTAATCGTTGCTCTGTAAGCGATCAAGTAAATTCAAGCTGTTGAGAATAATATATTTCAATAAACGGAACAAAGCGCGAGACGAGACGCAGTAGACGCGAGCGCGCGATGTTTGGAACGTCGATTTAAATTCAGGAGAGCTTGATTATTAGCTATTTTAGTGGCAATTTGGATGCGCTGGCCATACATTCAATCTGTTAATTTTTCTATTTATCGAGAATTCAGCCGCTTAAGGGTCAAGTAAGGAGACAGTAACAGCTTCTGGTGGCCGGTCGTGAAGTACGATATCGTATTTTTCATTTTGCGGCCACAGTACAGGTTAAATGTTAATTAATTAATGATATTCGTGATGAGGAGTATTAATTACTGGGTGCTACAGAGCGATTTTTTTAAGATTTACGTCTAAATAAAATTTTTATTAAAAGTGGAGAGAAGTGCTTCTAGTACAGAGCACCGGTGCATTCAGCCGCAAGCAATAATTGATGTAAACGATTTATATATAAAGTGCAGCCATATTGTACGCTCTGCACGCCAGCAACTTAGATAGTTCACCATACACCAAGTAGGCTGTATAGATGGCAGCTCGATTATAACCTAGGTACCGTAGAGACCCTAGATGGCGAGCAGGTCGAGCGACAGTCGTCTGCAGGTAGGGAGCAGACGAATGGAGAAAGGAAGACGAGTCGTCTCGTAGTTAGGAAAGAGGAAACATCGGTCGAGAAAATAAAGAGAGCACCTTTGCACTAAAACTAGTTCTTTATTCTTCTTCCTATAAGACGGCTACATTGATTTATTATAAATTTTTGACGACCTAAATGCAAAACAGGCTTTGTAGCACCCTGTAGAATTACATTGCAAATATATTGAAACCAAAATTACGGGAAAATACATCTTCTTCAAGGCAAGAAATGGAGAATACGGATGGTGCTAAAGAGCAGCTCGTATAAGGATATTTTTGTAGACATATACGTGGTTAGACAAGGGCAGAACAATTATCATTTTGTCTTTGTCTTGATTGAAGCCCATGGCATTCAGTTCAGTGATGACAGATGCTTCAACAACACATAAAAAGTATTTTTTTAAAGATTATTTTAATATTTTTCTATGTAATTATGTATGCATGTAACCCAGGTGTATTATAATAAATGCATTAATGCATGCATTTACAATTAATAATAAATAAAAATTAATATTGTTCTACTGCGACGCTACATAGACTAAAATAATCTAGCAATTTTAAATTGAACATATACACATTTATACACATTTATTTTTTTTATATTATACATATATTATACATGTGACTTTCGCTTCCGAAACGCGGCGTACTGTTGGTATAGTTTGTTAGTGAGAAGTGTGAGTGGAGACAGAGGAAAGTGGAGAGAAATAGGGTAAGAAAGGGGTGGATAGGATTGTGCGGAGGAAGTTAAGTAGAAGGGTTGATTGGAGGGAAGTACGTGGGTAAAAAAGGGTGAGGAGGAAAAAGGGATAAAATAAGAAAGCGGGATTTTGAGGTTAGGAAGTAAATAGGAAAGAAAAAGGTGTGAGTGAGAAGGTAAAAGTGGGTAAAAAGAGCAAGGGGAGGGCGAAAGAGGAGAGGGGGGATAGAATAGAAAGAGGATATAGGGTGGAAGGGCGAAAAGGAGGCAGAAGTGGAGTGAAAGTAAGAAAACTGGCGGAGTAAGAAGGGAGTGACTAGGAAAGGAGAAGGAAAGGGAGCGAGACAAAAGATAATAAGAAAGGTATTGTGTATTCTCTTTCTTTATTTCAATTCGTACAAATACAGTTGTTCGCTCGGAGGCTAATGATAGACTGACTGCTCGTCTTGAATCGTAACTGAGCCGTTCGTTTGTATCGCTCGGGGGACAGGGGGGATGGGTTTTATCTTATATAGAGGTGCGCTGTACTTACTACATATATTAATAAAGAATCGACTACATATATTAATAAAGACTAAAGAAACGCTATATCTAACAATTTCTTCCCTCCTAGTTTAATTTCTTTTTTTTTTTTTTACCCGGGTGTGAATCGCGCCGGAGGGCGACTGGGGCGTGCCGATTTCCTAACCGTATTTGGGGGAGAGAGACGAATATAATTCTTAGGTGTGCTGGCGGAAGGAGAAGAGGAGTCGGAAGAAATGCTAATGTATGATCGGGAGCTCTCCTCTGTGATATTTTTTTGTTGGAGATGCGTGGGTATATCAGTATTGTAAAAATGGGGCCTTCGTGGCTCTGTCGCTTGTTTCTTGTGGTCGGAAAAAACACCTTGTGAAGTAGTAAAACGATTTCGAATTTGGTCAACATGTCGTTTAAAGAACTTGTCCTGGAATTGTATAAGGTAGTGGAGATCTCCGAGACGGGAAGAGATTACGCCCGGTAATCATTTGTCTATTCGGGGGTTTCCGGAGAGGAAGTAAATGCATTGCTTAGGATAAAATTCGCGTAATGTCGGAACGGTTGGAGTTGACAGTTTGTGCGTAACCTTGGCGTGTGTAGTTTCCGGACGAACGAGATCTAGGTTTGTTCGGATGGTTCGATTGAAAAATAGTTGAGATGGTGTTTGTCCCGTGGTTGCATGAGGGGCGATCAGGTATTGTTTCAGAAAGAGGCACAAGTTATGATGTAGAGATGCTGAAGTGGAAGACAAGTTTTTTAAAGCGTCCTTGACTGATTGGACATAGCGTTCTGCTTGACCGTTGGTTGAGGGATGGTACGGTGCCGTTTTTTTTATGATACTTAACTCCGTTTTTCTTAAGAAATACCTGAAATTCGAATGAAGAGAATTGGGGTCCGTTGTCGGTGACAATAGTAACCGGGGATCCATAGGCGGCAAAAATTTCTTCGAGAATAGATGCTGTTGCTTCTGAGGTTGTAGAGTTTGTGATTTTTACTTCAAGCTATTTGCTGTAGGCATCCACGATGATCAGGAGCATTTTACCGGTGACCGGTCCTGCGTAGTCCAAGTGGACTCGTTCCCACGGTCCCTTCGGGTATTCCCAATGATGGGTCCTGATCTGAGGCGGATCGTGCGCGTTTTTAGCACAGTGAACGCATTCTTTTGCTGTTTGTTCGATGTCAGCATCAATTCCGGGCCAAAAAACAAACGAACGTGCTATTCCTTTTATTTTTACAATGCCGAGATGCGCCATGTGCAGTTCTCTTAATATAGACAGACGAAGTGAAGTTGGAATGACGATGCGTTGTTCAAATATAAGGCATCCGTTGCTTAGAGAGTAGAAGGTCTCCGGAGGTTTAAATTCGGGTCAAGTAAGAAGTTGTCCTTTCTCTAAAATTTGTAAAATTTTGCCCAGGCGAGGGTCTCGGCGAGTGTCGCGTGCGATGTCTTCTGCGTTAATGGGTAGTTCTATTTGGTGGAGGACAAAGCTGTCGAAGTCGTCTGCTGATATTGTTTCCTTTTTAACTAGTGATAGTTGATGAAGAGACTGCGTGGTTGGCAGAGATATTCTGGAGCAATAATCGGCATTAGCGTTGGCGCGAGTTGGTTTAAAGAAAACTTCAAAATCGAAATGAGATAGGTAATCCGCGTAATTGGCCATTCGGCTGATGCACAGGGAAGGTAAGGATTGATTTGGTTGCAGAATTTGTGAGAGAGGCTTGTGATTGGTGTACAGAGTGAAGTGTCGGGCATATAGGTAATAGAAGAATTTCTGAACAGCCCACACAATCGCCAGGGCTTTCTTATCTATTTGAGTGTATTTTTGTTCTGTAGGTGTCAAGGTTTGACTTGCAAAGGCGATGGGTCTTTTTTTGTCATTAAGTAATTTATGGGAGAGCACCGCTCCTAGGCCGGTTTTACTGGCGTTGGTAGAAAGGATTAGAGGTCGTTGGGGGTCATATGGCATGAGTACCTGAGGTGAAATTAGAATTTCTTTGATTTCCTCGTACGCCCTGTTGGCGGCTGCAGTCCATTCAAATGGTTTTTTCAGTAGCATGTCTCGCAGCGGACGGTCCCGCGTTGACAGGTCCGGAATGAATACGTTGTAGTATGAGGCTTTTCCGATGAACAACTGAAGCTCTTCTGGGGTTGTAGGTTTAGGCGCGTTTTTAATAGCTTGAATATGCTTGTCTGATTTGTGTATGTTATTGCCGTCTATTTTGTGACCTAGAAATTTGATTGATGAAGAGGCGAAAGTACATTTGCTCTTATTTAGTCGGAGGCCATGCTCCTTAAGTCGCTCTAGGGTGTTATCCAGGACCTGTAGAAGTTCTTCAAAGTTGTTAGCAAATTGAAGGATATCGTCGTAGAAATTTTTAACGTTTGGAAGATTCTTAAGAATCATTTCCATCCGGCGTTGCCATATTGCGGGAATGCTGGCGGTATCGTAAACTGCTCGTGTCGGACGAATCAGTCCGTGTGTAGGAGTATTTAGGGTGAGTACGTGTGCGGCTTTTTCGTCAAGGGTAAGGTGTGAATAAACATCTGTGATATCGAGGTGACAGAAAATTCGGGCATTTTTGAGTTTACTGAATATAAATTCTATTTTTGGAATGGGGTGTTCGTCGATGATAATTTGTGGGTTGACCGTTGGTTTGTAATTTCCCGTTATACGAAGTTGACCGTCTTTTTTCGCGACGACGTGGGTTGTTGAGGCCCATTCCGAGAAGTCTACACGCTTGTAGAAACCAGAGGCAATTTTTTGTTTATTTCCTTCGCATATTTATCTCTGAGAGCTAAGGGTACATCTCTTGCTTTGGCAAAGATGGGTGTGGCGTCTGGTTTGAGATGAAGGGACATTGAAGGTCCGCTCATGGTGCCTAAAATGTTGCTAAAAATCGATTCGTGTTTAGATAATAAACGGCGCAATTGTTTCTCTTGTTTATGTGTGAGGCTGGGTGTTGATGGACTTACGGCATTTATGGTGTCTGGGGAAGAGAACAAACGCTTAAAATCTAGGACATGAGCGAAACTCGTGATCCATTCGCGTCCGAAAAATGAATCAAATTGTCCTTTAACAATAAAAAGATTTAAGGTGTGAGACGTAATGTTAATAGTAACGGGAACTTCGAGACGTTCGATACAGGGAACGCGATGTTCGGTGTAACTGATAAATTGTCTGTTTGTCTTTTTTAACGAGAAGTTTGGTTTGATAGAGCGCAGCGTATCCAGGCTAATGATGCCACACGGAGCCCCGGTGTCAATTTCCATTGAAATTTGTTGACCATAAATCGAAACAGTAATTAGATATTTGCGCGAGGAACGAAGAGAGTTAATGGTATCAAGACAGATAGTGTCTTCGTTCGCGGATTCGGTTTCTAATACGCCACTAGACGCGCGTCTGGTAGAGTTTCCTTAGATCTACAAACCCTAGCTAAGTGTCCTTTTTTACCGCATGTATTACAGATAACGTCACAAAAACGATATCGGCTTTTGAGATGTTGACCACCGCAACCGTTGCATGCTCCCGCTGAGGGGGAATCCTTGGCTCTTTGTTTTGGTAGTGCCCCGTCATCTCGGTTATTAGATCCTCTTGATTGGAATGGATGACGTGAGTTGGTATCGAACTTTGTCCTTGGTGTTCCGTATCCGAGCTTATGAGTTGTTTCCATGGCCGGTTGATCTGATGTTTTCACCACGTTAGTAGTGAGGTGGGTGGCCTCAAGCGTATTGGCGATCTCAAAAGCTTCCATGAATGTCGCAGGCTTTTTTGCTACGATTTCATCACACATTTCTTGCAATTTCAGACCATGCAGAAGCTGTTCTCTCAGCATTCGATTGAGAAAATCCCCGTATTCACAATGTGCCGCTCCTTGACGGAGGCGAAGAGCGAAAGATGCAGTAGTTTCCTCGTCTCGTTGAGACAAAAGGCGGAATTTGATACTCTCCGCGTACTTATTTTTAGCTTGGTCGAAATGTGCAATCAATACTGTGCACAATTCCTCAAAAGAGACGTCTTCCGGTAATCGAGGACTTACGAGAAATTTGAGTGCGTTATTGAGTTCCGCTCCCATGTGAACTCGTGCGTAGTTGGCGAATTGGTCCTCCGAAATTTTACTTAATTCTAGGCTCCAGGAGAAACGTTTAAAATAGTCTTCGGCCGATGTGTCTTTCGCTGATCGGAATTCAGTCATGGAAAAAGGGGGTAGACGACGCACTGCTGGCGTTCCTCCGTTGGTGCCTTCAGCATCATTGCTCATATTAGCGATTGAAGCCTGCAAGGCATTTGCCATCATTGAAGACATTGCCTGCAAGAGTTCTGAAGGAACAGTTGTCTGTTGTTGTTGAGCCATCTCAGTGTCTTCTCCGATCCCATTTCTGACACCACTATTGTGTATTCTCTTTCTTTATTTCAATTCGTACAGATACAGTTGTTCGCTCGGAGGCTAATGATAGACTGACTGCTCGTCTTGAATCGTAACTGAGCCGTTCGTTTGTATCGCTCGGGGGACAGGGGGGATGGGTTTTATCTTATATAGAGGTGCGCTGTACTTACTACATATATTAATAAAGACTAAAAAATCGACTACATATATTAATAAAGACTAAAGAAACGCTATATCTAACAAAAGGGAAGAGTGAGAAAAAGAAGGAAGGAAGCAATGACAGAGGAAAAAGTATAGAACGGATGAACAAAAGACAAGGTGAGAGATAGGGAAAGGAAAACATTGAGATAAAAAGTAAATATGGATAAGAGACAGGAAGAAATATTAAAGGGGGGTAGAGGGAGGAGTGGGAGTATGATAGGGATAGAGGAATTCATGAAAAGGAAAAGGGAGGAAAAAGAAGGGAAGGATGAAAACGAAATAGTGCAAATTAGAAAAGAGATAAAGAAGAGAGCCACAAAAAAAGAAGCAGAAGGCAAAGGAGAGACGGAGGGGAGATACTAAAGATAGTGAGAGAGATGAGAGAGGAGATTAGAAGAGGGATAAAGGAGTTAAAAGAAGATAACAGGGGAATGAAAAAAGATTTGGAGATAATGAGGAGGAAAGAAGAGAAATGGAGGGTAGAGAGAGAAGCATTGATAGGGAAAGTGAACGAATTGGAGAGGAAGATGGAGAAGGGAAAGAGAGAATATGAGGAAGTGAAATATAAGATAAAAAGATTGGAGAGAAAAAATGAAGAGATGGAAAGAGGGAAAAGGAGAAAAAATATAATAGTAAAAGGAGTGAAAAGTACAGAAGATAAGAAGAAAATGGAGGGAGAGATAAAGGAGATAATAAGAAAGTTAGGAGTAGAGATAAAGGTGGAAGAGATAAGGAAGTTAAGGGAAAAAAATGATGAAATAGGAGGGATAATTTTAGTTAAAATGGAGAATGAGATGGAAAAAAAGAAGATGATAAAAAATAGGGAAAAGTTAAAGGGAACAAAGATATGGATTCAAGAAGACAGAACATGGGAGGAAAGAAAAATGGAAAGAGATATAAGGGAGGTAACAAGAAAGGAGAGAGAGAAGGGAAGGAAGGTGTGGATAAGTGGAAAAAAGATTAATATAGACGGGATCTGGTGGTGATGGAACCAACATAAGGAAAACTTGGTCAACGGAAGAGGAGACAGAAGAAAGAAGGAGGAACAGGGGGAAGGAGAGGAGGGAAGGGAGAAAAGGGTGACATAGAGAAAAAGAAGGAGGAGAGATATGAAAAAAGGAAGAGAAGAGGAAATGAGAGAGAAACGGGAGGAGAGGAGGAGGGAGAGGGAGAGAGGGAGGAAGAAGGGGAGGAAGAGAAAAGGGAGGTTTATAAGAGGAGAGATAGGCAAAACGAATGGAGTATAGCATATTGGAATGTGGCGGAATTAAAGAACAAGGATAGAGATTTTTGGGAGAGGTTAAAAGAGTGGGATGTTATGTTCCTATTGGAAACGTGGATGGAGGAAAAGAAATGGAAGAGAATAGAAAGGATGTTACCGAGAGAGTACATATGGAGAAAGCAATGGGCCAGCAGAAAGAACAGAAAAGGGAGAACGAAGGGAGAAATGATAATAGGAATAAAAAAAGAGATAGAAGTATTAAATGAAAGGAGAGGAGAAGGGGAGAGAGAGGGGATTATGGTGGAAAGGATAAAGATTAAGAATAAAATATGGAATCTAGTTGGAGTATACATGAACGAAGAGGAGGATGAAAAATGGGAATGGATAAAGAATTGGATGGAAAAAGGAGAGGAGACAGGGAAAACAATAATCGGGGGAGACTTCAATGCGAGAACGGGGAATGAGGGAGGGAGGATACAAGAAGAGGGGGAGGAGGAGGAGGAAGGAAAAAGAAAATCATTGAATAGGAAAATAAATAAAGAGGGAAGGAAAATGATAGAAATATTGGAGGAAACGGGCTGGTTTATTATGAACGGAGGACTTAAAAGAGACGAAGAAGGGAAATAAACATACGAGGGACCAAGAGGAACATCGGTAATAGACTACGTGCTAGGAAACGAGGAAACATGGGAAGAGATGCAAGGAATGGAAATAGCAGAGAAGATCGACTCGGATCACTTCCCAGTGGTGGTAAAAATAGAAGGAAAAAAAAGGAGGAGAGGGAAAGAGAGGAAAAAAAGGAGAGACAATGAAATAGAGATGGAGCGAGGAAGGGAAGGAAGATTTTAAGGAAAAAGCAAAAGGAATATATAGTGAGGAAGGAGAGATGGTGGAGTGGAAGAGTATGAAGAAAAAAATTAACAAAATACTAGAAAAGGAACAAGACGGATGAGAGAACAAGCAAAGGAGAGGATGGTGGGACGAGGAATGTAGAGAGGAAAAAAGAAAGGTAAGAAAGGCATTAAGAGTATTTTGTCTTGGGCTCGTGGTTTCAATCCGTGCGACGTCCGTCGCTTCGCAGGAGATGGTGGGTGCGAAATAAACTGAAGCCTTTGACTGAATTATAATTATAGTTTATAATTCGACTGAGCCTCTCAAAGATGAGAGATTTGCACGTCGGGATACCCTTGGTCAGCCCGCCGCTGATCAGCCGTCCGGAGGCCGGATCTGTCGCCAATGGTCAAGTCGTGTAGCCCTGAGGCTTTATAAAAACTTGTGCGAAATTTATAATGCGAATGTATGCGCGAATGTGTCTTCGCGGATCCGCCGCGTCGTCTTTATAATTACCCCCCCCGCACGGTCGCTCACTTGTTCGTTTTAAGTGACGTCGTCGCCACGTCACGCGTTCAAAATTTTCCCTTTGTCTCGGCGGTGAGACGTTACCGAAAAGCGGTTATCCTTTTTGTTTATTACGTGTGGAAACTGTTTTTTTAACGCAACACAGCTGACTCATCAGCTTGTTGTGTATTCGTCGTGTTATTATCTTTGTTTGTCTTTAGCATTTAAGTTCGCTTTTTACATTCTACGTTCGCTTGTGGTCAATTTATTTTACAGTTTGAATTATAATTTTATTTAATTTCCGAGATTTATTCGCTTCCCGACATCCCGCCCCCCTTGAAGGATTCGCCTTCAAGAATGTCGCACGCTCGCAATCTCCGGTTCGCATTCGCGTCGGTCAGCTCCGCGCCTCCTCCTCGCTCCGCTGCGGATGCTCGACCTCGTCCGTCTCGAAAGGCAGCACGGCCAATTTCGTGGTGGGCCGCATGATGGTTCCCCTCTTGGATTTTAAGGTGGCTGTGCGCACTTCCCCGTCGGCGCCGGGATGCACCTCCGTCACGCGCCCAAGCAGCCACTGCAGCGGCCCCAGTCCTGGTTGCTGTATGAGCGCCAACTGTCCGACACAAATCGGAGCGCCCTTGGAGGCCCGCCACTTGGTGCGCTGGACAAGAGTATGGAGATATTCCTCGCTCCATCGTTTCCAAAATTGCTAGCGCAATTGTTCCACCCGCTGCCACCTCACCAATCGCCCTTCGGGTATCTGCGTGAGGTCTGAAACAGGGAAGCTAGACAAGGCTGCACCGATCAAAAAATGTCCCGGCGTTAGGCAACTTGTGTCGTTCGCATCGGTGCTCAGAGGCGAAAGCGGTCGCGAGTTAAGAACCGCCTCTATCTCGCATAGAACTGTCTGCAGTTTTTCAAATGTCAAATGCGCCTGCCCGATTACGCGATTTAAATGAGTTTTCGTGGATTTTACCGCCGCCTCCCACAATCCGCCGAAGTGCGGGGCGTGCGGCGGTATGAATCGCCAATCGATTCCCTTCTCACATAAGTAATTGCGCACGGTTGATTGTGCTTGTTCGCTTTTCACAAATTCATGCATTTCCTTTATTGCTCGGTTAGCTCCGACAAACGTCGTGCCGTTATCGAAGTATACGCACGCAGGCCTACCGCATTTCGAAATAAATCGCTTGAACGCCGCTAGGAATGAGTCCGACGTGAGGTCACTCACGATCTCTAAGTGTACGGCGCGGACGGTAAAGCACACGAAGATGGCCAGATACGCCTTCGACAATTTGGCGTTTCGCCTTCTGCCCTCTTTTAACAGTACTGGGCCGGCATAGTCTACTCCCACGTGTGTGAAAGGACGCGATACCGTCACTCGATTTCCTGGCAAATTTGCCATGATTGTTTCAATCATTCTCGGTTTGCATTTGAAGCTGTTGTAACCTGAGCTGCACTTTGAAGAATGCGCTCTGGTTGCAAACCACCCCGGAAATACCTTGCGTTTTCGACATCGGGCAAGGACCTCGGGATTATCGCCCGATGTCGAAATAAGGAAATGAATTTACATTTAACAATTAAAATAAGGCCGCGCGGTTGACGAACCTCTCCGGTCAACCACCGCGACCGAAACTCGCTGAGGTTGCAACTCGGCTGAGTATATGAGCGACGACTCGGAAGCCGTCGCGGGCACTCCTATCAGGAGAAACGTGACGCGTGTCAAGTGTATCAACGAAAAAATAAATAAGTACAAAGCATTGCTAAAGGAAAATCTTTATTAATACTCCACACCCGGCTCCTCTCACGGTGTGATACACGTTCCGGCGAACGGACCCACACCCGCACCGTACCACGGTGTAACAAAGCATGCGACGCATCTTTGCACCACGCCACGCACCACCGAACGCGCCGCGATCGGCCAGAATCGTTGCCGAACAGCCGCGAGCGTCGTTTGCGCTCCGGAATGTAACGTGTTACGATGTTTTATTTCAATTATGCGCGTCGTCAAAATATGCTTTTTCGGTAAAAGTATTGGGTGCCTGGCGTCGTATGGTATCGCCGCATCTCTCAAACGACCTCCCACGCGAATCATTCCTACGTCATCGAGGAATGGAGTCAGCGCGGAGATTTCGCTCCGATTATTTATCGTTTGTTTGTCGCGCAATTGTTTGCGCTCGTCCTTAAATGTCTCGCTTTGCACGCGCTTGATTATAACTCGCAAGGCCGCCTGTATTTCTCCCGGCGAAATGTTAACATCCGTTCGCTCCGAATTATGTGCACGCATAAATCGTCGACAATACGCTATGATGCTGTGACGTCAGAAATTAAAATTTCTACTAAATAAAGTTCCAAAATCCTAGTAAAATCGATTCGACCAATAGCATGAAAGTGAGGATTTTCAACCTGGTCTTTTGGATAGACGGTCCCTCTCTGTAAGAAATAATCTATGGTAGACTTTAAGAATAATAACCAATATGTTAATGATATAACAGAACATACAGCGACATCTTAAAATATTTACGCATAATGTCAATTTAAAAGAACTTGATTACATTAGAATATAATTTTTCCATTTTTATATATATATATATATATATATATATATATATATATATATATATATATTAACAATTCATGAGCCGCTGCGCGACTCATTCTCTTATACCGCCGTATACTCTCGCGCTTTTAAAAAACCTGTTCTATTAAATTGATAAAATGCAAAGCGTTCCGCCAAATAATCATAGATTATTAGGATAAGTATTTTTCCTTTAACTATAAACAAAGAGCCAGCCAAGAAGGCGCCAAAAGCCAAGAGCGCGAACAATAAACAGCCCGAGATATCAGATCCTTGAGTCGCACACGCGGTCCCTAATTGTCTAATTTATGAGATATACAAAATGGAGGCGCCACGCTCTACCTGCTGACATATGATAAACATTATGGCTAACCCGATGTCTCTGGCTGACTATTGAATGCTAAAGGAAAAGAGTTCTATTGTTAAAACTCTAAGAACACGTGGAGTAAGCTAAATTCAATAACTTAATAATTTAACGATTATAGAAATTGGCAATCACTTACTGAATTTTGTAATATTAAATCTGTATCACTTTCGCTTGCACTGCTACCTTTTCTTAGAGTTTACCAAATTTAATACTTTTACTAATACCGAACGATCCTATTTAAAGATATTTTACTTAAATACTAAATTACTTTTAAGAAAAGAGACCACACATGTTACCACATGACAGCACCCAAGTACATATATTCAGCGCCTTCCAAATGGCTAACTGGCAACCATGCTTGTCCGCCGAGCTGCCGTTCCACAGGCGCAGCGTTGCGATAATCATAAGCGCACTAATAACTATTGTTAAAATTACTTGTCGCAATTATATCTCGTCCATTGTAAATGCACGTACATATGAGCGCATATATCTTTTTCTTTTTTGCAAAATTGAATTTAAGAATATTAACGTGTCTACTCTTATATGTACCTGCATAATTTTTATAAATAATTATTCTAATTCACCCGCAAGATTTATCTGTGACTCTGAATGCTTAAAACTTAAATCGCGTGGGAATGAACTTTCACACGGCATTAGATCAGTCGCCAATTCTAGGAACGCATAGTTTATCGATATCTAACAATAACATTCAGAGCTACAGGTTTCAATCGCACCGCTATCAGCGCTAGGGGGACCGAAACCCCCCAAATTAATAAACAGTACATGTACGAAGAATTCCATACTCTTTCTCCGCCGCTAGCCGCGTCATACCAAAAATCTAAGACGCAAAAGGTCCCCTTTCCTGTTGTCTAAGGCAAGGGATGCTAGATCTATATAAGCGGGCCCGCGGCCCGAGCGAGCGTTCAGTCTTTTTCCAAATTTTGTAATAATCGAACTGTGCGAACCTTGGAAGCCACCCGAGGGTTACAAAGACGCTTCCAGTCTACAGCTGTAAACGAAATCACGCTGCGTGGACCATCCGAGCCAACCTACCTTTGTAAAGGCGCTGCGTATATTCACCAATAAAACTAAAGTAAGTTGATTTAAATCTTGAAACAATTAGCCTCATTTCCAACCCTGACCCTTTTAGTAATAAGAGAAATCAATGTAACTAGTTATTGGTACATCTACAAGCCCTTGGAGCTTAAAGAAAATGTTCAAAGCTTAAAATTAATATTGGCCGCTAAGTCGTTCTTCTCTTCCTCCTCTGTATTGAACCATACCTTTATTCCTGAATAAATTATCAAATTGATTGCTCAAAAGTGCAGATTTGTTTTTCCGCTGCGAAGCTTGCATTACGACCTGAGGGTTGTCTGCAGTACTCGCCATCTTAATTAATAAATCTTAACTTTTCGCAAATCAAGCCTTTCCTATTTCAACCATTAATTGCTCAATAGTGCAGGTTCGATTTTCGCTGCGAAATGTGCATTACGACCTGAGGGTCGTCTGCAATACTCGCCATCTTAAATACGAATCCTGGCATTTCGCAATTTAATTTCTTTCCTCTCACAATCGTCTCTATCTTACTGTACCACGATTCCCCTTTCTCCTTAAAATTGTCCGCAAGCATGTGCATAATCGAAACGCAGATGCACAATTGCATTACGATCTGAAGAATTGTCTGCAAATACGTGCAACTCAACCTCGATTTGCATACTTCTGCATTACAATTTTCCCTTCTCTCCAATTGTCTGCGAGTAATGTGCTTAATTGATATTTTGACGCATAGCCGCACCACGATCTGAACGGTCGTCTGCGATCCATGCAATTCAAAAACAATAGGCATACCTTCCGCATCACAATTTCCCTTCTTATTTCATAAAATCATTTGCCTAATAGAGCAAGCTCGATGAAAATCGTCTGCATTTACGCATTATGATTCTAGATGGTATAGAAGAAAAAGTATAGAGGCGGGAAGAAAAGGCGCGAAAGGGCGGAGATCTATCGGCGTTTGAGGGATCTCATCGCCGCAGAAAAAGCAGCCGCCAACCAACCTCCGAGTTCTCTCCTTCTTAGTTCGTTCGGGGCACCCGAAAAAACCGCCCCGAAAGACCCGCAGCCTGGGCCATCTAAGCCCAGAGGCCCCAGAATACTCAGTATTCAGAAGGGCCACTTCATTACCATTCATCGTCCTCCACAAGTAGTAGAAACAATAGACCTTACCACTTCGGATACCGAAGTGGAAGTCTTGGGCGAAAACCCCCCTAATAAAACCATCGACCGATTATTTAACAATATTATTAATAATTGTACTTCGAAAGAAAAATAAATGTTAAGATAAAAGGGATTTATTCTTTTAACTTCCCATGATAAGGCAGAAACGGCTCTTGCCATCCCGGGGTATAATCGGTGTATGCAGATTGCCCCTTAAACTAAAGAAGAGCAACTCCAACCTAGACCTTAGGATACCTAGAGTGGAGAAATAAATATCGACGCTCTGGTCCTTTTCAGTATTTCCCCTAGAAATCCCTAAATCCATAAGCCGAGATGTCACAATGCGAAGTATTTTATTCAAATTGGAAACTCGCTCAAGCAAGCCGCGTATTACTTCCCCGTCCACCGCCGTCGTCACGAGTATTATTTTCCGCTGCTCTGGTAGTTCCGCCGCCGAAACGCCGCAATCGAACTGCGGCCACCGATCCGCCGCCGAAAGCAGGAACGCCGGACCGTTCCACCACAAAGTCGAGTCGCGCAGCTCGTCCACGCTCGCTCCACGAGATAAGATGTCCGCAGGATTTTCCGCGGACGGAACATGTCGCCACACTCCGTGCCCCGCCGCACGCTGAATTTCGCCCACCCGGTTGGCGATGAACGCCTTCCATTTGCGCGACGGCGAGGCGATCCACTGGAGCGCGACCGTAGAGTCCGACCATAAAATCATTTTCGACGGACTCGTCGTGAATGCCGCGCCAAGTTTTTCTATTAATTGAGCTAATAATAGAGCCGCGGTTAGCTCCAGACGCGGCAACGACACGGCTCTCACGGGTGCGACTCGCGACTTCGAAATCAACAGCGACACTCGAACCTGCCCGCACGACGTGGCCGTTCGGACGTACACGCACGCCCCATACGCGCGCTCGCTCGCGTTGCAAAACCCATGCAATTGCATCGTTCGGGCATTCAGTGCCCACCCATCTGGGGACCCGCATCGTTCTCAAATCGCGAAGTTGTTCCCTGAACAACGTCCACCGCAGATAAAGATCCTGCGGTAATGATTGTTCCCAATCGATCTTCGCCATCCACGTTTCCTGCATTATCATTTTTGCTCGGACGGTCAACGGGCCCAGTATTCCCAGTGGATCGAATACGCTCGCGATTTCCGCCAGCATCGTTCGTTTCGTCACGCGTTTCCCTCGCGGTGCGTCTAATGACTCTATTTCAAACTCGTCATTTTTCGGATTCCAACGCAGGCCGAGTATTTTCTCGTTGTTTTCCCCAGTCAAAGAATTTAAATTGTCACCGACATCTCCGCTATCCGGAATTAATCTTACGTCGTTAGCCAGTGTTATATCCCGAGCCCTTAGCAACAGAAACTCGGGAATAATGCCGGAATGTCGCACGCGCGCGACCGTTTAGCTTGATCGGCAGAATACCGCCGATCAAGGTAACCCGGCATTTCCGGCCAGGACGCAAAGTCCGAGGACAGTCGCGGTTGCCACCCGCGATTCCGCTGATTGCTATGAATTTTGGCATAGCAACAGTAGGAGATATATAGGGGCAGCCGCGGCCCGGACAGTCAGTCGCAATTAAGAATCGTGCTGAGAAATTGTAATCCAGTGAATAGCGTGAAGTGGCCATCTGTAATCCGCAAGACAAAGGAAATAAAAAAAATAAACCAATATAATAAAAAGACGACTTTATTCTTTCGAGATTACACCAGTCTCTCCGGAAAACGGACCCCACGGCACCTTCACGGTGCAACAACTGGTGGCAACGGTGGGATCCGCCCTCCGGAGTCAAGTCGCTCTTTTTTCACCGCTTACTGGGCGTCCGATTGATAGTGCGGGACCTCTGCAACAAACAAATAAAAATTCATGAGAACTCATTCATGAATGAGAAGATAGAAGAATACCAGAAGCAAAAGAGAGCCGGACGTGAAACCTGAGCATCCCCTGACCAGCGTAACTACGAAGCAGCAGCCACGCAGAGAAGCAGCCACGCAGAAAAGCAGCCACGCAGATAAGCAGCCAACCAGACCGAATACGAGATAGAGAAGCGTACGAGCAGCCAAGCTGAAAACATCGCGACTCATCAGCTACCAAGCAGCATGCTGTTACCGGCGCTATTGTGAGTTAGTTATATATATGCATGCAAGGCGAAAAGCGAAGAAAATTATATGTACCGCGGCGAATTCCTTTTACATTGTCACACGTCGCGCCTATCTTGGTTGAACGGCATTACCGAGCCCGAAAACCTACAACCGATCTTTAAAAGAATTCCGTATAGATCGACGAATCAAACGCGAAGTTTTATCCGCGAAATAACGGTAGACGACGAAATCTTGGACCGCGACAGCGCAATATACAAATTTACAAACGGAATCTCCCTCCCTGTACCCATGTATTCCGGCAACGCGAGTTTCGTGAATTACCGAGAAGTTGAGGAACCCGGTAATCAAAGTCGCCGATCGTCAATAGGATCGATAGTGAGCGAAATATTTGCGCCCAAAGACCAGCGATTCGTATTCATGATGACCGATAACGGCGAAAGGAACGAGCCCTCGCTTACAGGCGGGGAAGACGTGAGAGCGCGAACCTCACAATGCGAAAACTCCATCGGCAACACGGAACCCAGCGCGAACACAAATATAACAGCCACAGTACCGACACTCTTCACCGATATCGCGACAAGGCGGCACGACGCGCGACGACGCGATGCTGACGATACTCGACGCGATATCGCTTACCGCAACACGAGTAGAAAGGTTGGAAAATGAATACCTCGCGCAAAGATACGGCAGCAGGCTCAACAGAACGGCGGACTCTTTGCAGCACCTCGTGCCACCCCCGCGACGGCCCCAAAGAGATGTACGACATTCTCTTAACAACCCGCGGCAATATTTAACGCTGCAAAACGCAATCGGCTTTATACCCACGTTTGATGGGAACGAAAACAACGTGAAAAAGTTTGTCAAAGCATGCGAGTATGCAGCGCGAAAAGTAGACCCGGAAGACGTGGACGAATTACTGGCGGCTATACTTTATACAAAACTCACGGGACGAGCACTCTCGCGATTCGAATCAAAACAAATCTTAAATTTCGCGCAATTTATACGCGAAATCGAAGAAGGCTACGTACAGCGACGAGGTACAGCACATCTCCAGCTAGAATTCAATCAGCTACGTCAGCGCACAGGGGAAAGCGCGCAAACGTATGGAACCCGAGCCGACACGTTAGTAACCGAGCTATACAACGCGTTGAGCGAAGACTCCAACTACTCGGCGGACGAAAAACGCGGAATATGGAACTCGCTTCAGAAGCAAGTACTAAACAATTATCAGACGGGTCTGTTGCCGCATTTACAAACAATCGTCTGGTCGCGGAACTACAGGACGTTACAAGAAGCGGTAGCAGGAGCGGCAGCGGAAGAGAGACAGCGTAGCGCACCCGTACGCACATACAACGAGCGAGCGTACATCGAGCGAAACTTTCCGCGCACCCCGGCAAACCGCCTCCCCCGTGCCAACATGCAATAGATGCGGGAGACAGGGGCACCCGGGATTTTTGTGCCGCACCGGCAAATACGCGGCCAGGTACGGCTTGCCCAGGGCCGAAAATATACCGCGGGTTAGCACCACGGACAAGTTCTGCAACTATTGCAATAAGCCGTATCATACGCGCGAAGAATGTCGTAGATTAAAAAGGGACAGCGAGACACCGCAAGAAGCACGACGCGATAACCGAGTTCCCCCGCGAACACCCCGACGCACGACCACGGTGCATTCAACCTTACCGGAAGAGAGAGCAAGAGCGCCAACGAGACAACCGACACACGACGACACGCGCGGAGATAACGAAGCACGCCGTTACGAGACACGGCCCGCGCGGGATTATCAGGTGTCACACATCTCGGACGACAACAAGAATCGTCACTTGGATCTAGTCACTCTGCCCGTATTACAAGCCACGGGCGGGAAGATGACGTTCTTGCTGGACACCGGTGCAGCTATCACCCTCGTTAAGGTGGGGAAACTGAAGGGCGATACACCGATTTACACTGAATCGATGGCCCTAACTGGCGTGACCGGACATAAGACGCAAACGATAGGGACAACGCGCGTGTTAATTTACTTGCGAGACAGCACGATCTCGCACATTATGCACGTAGTGCCCGACGAATTTCCCATTGCCTACGACGGGATACTCGGGATGGATTTTCTTAAAGCGCAACGTACCGTGTACGACGTCGAGAACGGACTTTTGATAATTAATCGCGCCGCGATCCCGTTACAACCATACGTACGCACGACGCTACCACCGAGAAGCGAAACGATAATACAAGCCATTACCGATAGCAACCAGATCGGAATAATATATGCCGATGAACTTAAACCCGGCGTGTTCATAGGCAATTGTCTAGTTGCTTCTGAAAATAATATATGTGCCATAAGCGTATTAAACACACGAGACACAGTCGTGCCATTCCTTACACCCGCAGTACACATAGAAGCGGAGCCACAATTGTGCAGGGTCAGCGCGCTCGCGTTACAAGATAAGCCAAATATAGCCGCAGTACAGCAGCGAAGAGAACACGTTAAGAAGCAACTTAGAGTCAACCACTTAAATAAAGAAGAAAAAAGCGAATTGATAAAAATCTGCGAAAGTTTCTGCTATATTTTCCAGTTGCAAGGCGATCCACTTTCCTTTACTGAATCCGTCGCGCACGAAATTGTCACGGAAAAGGAAAGTAGGCCAATTAGCTGCCGCCCTTACCAACTGCCCGAGAAACACAAGGCAGAAGTAAGGGAGCAGGTAAAGAAGATGCTCGACGAAGGAATTATAAGAACCAGCGCAAGCCAATGGAACGCACCCATACTAGTTGTCCCCAAAAAGGCCGACGCATCCGGAAAATCAAAACTAAGAATAGTCGTCGATTTCAGAAAACTGAACGATATTACAATAGGCGATTCTTTTCCAATTCCAAATATGACCGATATACTTGATCAACTCGGGCACGCGAAGTATTTTACGACCCTGGATTTGGCATCGGGATATCACCAAATCCAGATGAAGGAAGAGCATAAACAGAAAACCGCGTTTTCTACACCCGAGGGACATTATGAATTCAACAGGATGCCTTTCGGACTTAAAAATGCACCGGCAACATTTCAGCGCATGATTGTACTCGGTCTTATCGGGCCTGCACGGTATTAAGTGTCTCGTGTATCTAGACGATATAGTCATCTACGGATTTACGCTAAAGGAACATAATAAGAGACTCGAAGCCGTTTTAGTAGAGAATAAACACGGGTTCAACTTGAGGGAGGAGGGGGAAAAATCCTGATGAGAGAGCGCGGGGAGAGGTAGCCGTAGGTGGGAAGAGACCGTGGGGGGGTATATGAATGGGTGACAGAAACCCCCCGGTCTCTTCCCACCTACGGCTACCTCTCCCCGCGCTCCTCTCATCGCGGATTTTTTCCCCGTCCCCTCGCCTCCCTCAACGCTCCTGAGTTAGAACCCGTGTTTATTCCCCTCACAACACCCCGCACTAGCAGCTACCATTCACGTCAACCCACCCACACGTTCCCCAAATTTTTATATAAAATATAAATAATTGATATTAAAAACTTACGTTTTTAGTTTTGCCGCATTTTTTTTACTGGCGGCAATTCGCTGTCGACGAAAGCGATCGTTTCCCGTGGGTGCACAGATTTAATCTTTTGTCCACGACGTAGCCGCACTCACCACCCACGGGATTTTCGGGTATAGAACGAGGGGTTTTATCAAAAGTTAATGTTTCCCCTCGTTCACACTCACCGCGTATGCGGTTATCGTAATATAAATATAATTGTGCTGAATTGTTTTTTTGGTGTGCGCCACACCACACACCACCCGCACTAAACGGGGTACGATGCCCCAACTCGCGGCGCGCAAGAATGTGTACCAACGATGAGCACTTATCCATCTATTTTTTTTTAATACACGTGTTGCACTTGAAAAAATCAGCATGCGACTGACAGGCAACAGCTACGAGCTCACTGCAGACAGTCAGAAAGTAAAAACGAAAGAATTTTTTTATCAACAGCAGTCCCGAAGGTGTGACATATACTCGTGAGAATCTTTTACAGCGTTTAGCACGTTTGAAACTTAAGATGCATTCTATCACGCAATGAGAGATTAAGAAATTATTTCATTTAAAAGATGTATCTCGAAAATGTGACATATACTTACGCAAATCTTTTTACATTTAATTCTAAGTTTTTAAAGAAATATGTATGAGATCAATCAGTAGTTCATGGATATTGGAGAAAAAAATGCAACAATAAAAAATTTTTTAATATAAACATTTAAATTATATATATTTATTATAAAATATAACATTATTTGTATATTTTGACGGCAATAAAAATGTTTTAATATAATATAATATAATATAATATAATATAATATAATATTATTTTCGCGCTCCAAATACTAGAGCTAGCAGCTCACAATCAACAATTTGATTCCCATCACAGCAATCGCTAGCATGTATCGCGCTTACAACCTCGTCACGAGTTTTAGCAGTGGAAGCGATGCTAGCAAATCGTACAAATTTCGAATCAATTATTTTAAGAAAAGATGTTAATTTATTAAACGCCAATGTAATACACTCATCAAGATCAATCATTTTAAGAAATGTCGATTCCATCATCATTAAGCATTTGCCAGCTGATTCAAACCGCAAGACATCCATGCCATTAAAGTTGCGTAGTCTGGCTGTCAACGCACCGAGGTACACGAAGTCTTGAGGATTTTTAAAATCGTTGTGGAGCAAACTTAAAATGTTTGCGCGATACTCGCAGAGTGATTTCCAAGCCTCGAGAGATAGCGGCATTTCCAATCCTCGATTATCGCCAATAATAATTTCCACATAACTAGGTGTTCCAACATTAACACCAGTTTCTAAATATTTATAACTCGTAGCCGTCAATGCATATCGCTTACATAGAATACGGATTGCATGATCTTTAGATGAGCTAGTGTAAAAACAAAAAAAAATGACCATATAAAGTTTTTATTTAAAAAAATTTTTTAGTTAGAAAAATTAATACTCACTCATTATTCACACACGATGTGCTAGATGCATTAGCTGGCGTGTAATAATTCATATTACACGCATATGATGTATTAGCTGGCACATTAAATTCCTTATTTGTATTAGTTGGCACGTAAAAATCCATCACATTAAGAACGGTAATAACAGATCAGTTTGATGCGCGTGTTACATTTAATGTGATATAATTGTTCCGAGATTTTTTATATATATATCCCCACCACTAATAAGAAATGCATCAATTAAGTGGGGGGGGGGGGATTAAATCTTCAAATTGTGTAAGTTTTATTCCTAGGCAACACACACAGGACACATGTTGCATGGAATTATCATATACATTGGAAGTCCACAATTACTACATGATCTACCGCATAATGCGTTTTGAGTATCAATTTCATGTTTGCGAATGGCAATCATTGGCCCACCCACATCAGCTAAATTAATCATACATGGTGCACATACTGCAATAGCTTCACTAGGTGTGCAATAATAAAAAGACAACATACAATGTTTAGTACGTCCATTAAGCGCGAAAAGTTGTGGTGAATCTATTTTTCGAGAAATACAATCTTCAAGATCTTCACTTTGATCACTCATATAATCACTATCGTTGGGCAATCCAATATCGTCCTCATCAGATAAATCCATTAATTCTCCATTGTCATTTACAGCATTTAAATCAGCCATATTCTCTTAACACAAAATATAAATTTAGTGAACTGTCACCCGATGGTATTTATATAGATCACATTTGTAGGTAATAGTGGGGATCACAAGCATTAGTCTTAAAATAAAAAATGATATCATAAAGATTGCATCAGAAATGCAAGATTTGCGGGCACCACACGTGCTACTGCACTGCATTGGAAATGCAAGATTTGCAGACGCCGCACGTGCCAGTTATCTCAGGCAATGGTGTGGATTACAAGCGTTTAGTCTTAAATGAAAAAAACAGTGATTTTATGTAAGCGATAATGTTATGAAGATTGCATCAGAAGCGCAAATTTGTAGGCGCCGCTATTAAAATGTAATAAAAATAATATCATATAAAGATTGCAAGATTTGCGGACACCACACATGCTACTGCATTGCACTGCATTGGAAATGCAAGATTTGCAGACGCCGTACGTGCCAGTTATCTCAGGCAATGGTGTGGATTACAAGCGTTTAGTCTAAAATGAAAAAAAACAGTGATTTTATATAGGCGATAATGTTATGAAGATTGCATCAGAAGCGCAAATTTGTAGGCGCCGCTATTAAAATGTAATAAAAATAATATCATATAAAGATTGCAAGATTTGCGGACACCACACGTGCTACTGCATCGCACTGCATTGGAAATGCAAGATTTGCAAGATTTGTAGACGTCACACGTGCCAGTTATCTCAGGCAATGGTGTGGATTACAAGCGTTTAGTTTTAAATGAAAAAAACAATGATTTTATATAGGTAATAATGTTATGAAGATTGCATCAGAAGCGCAAATTTGTAGGCGCAGCTATACACATGTGCTGAAACAAAATACTAAGCAAAAATTTGTAGACGCCACATGTATGTCACTTATCACAATATGCACGTGCAAAACTGCTAACATTAGAAAAAATATAAAATTATCAGGCGGCTTCCAGTGTTTCATTTGTTCTCCATCGTTATGAAGGTTAATACTTAAAATGCTGACATAATCGCTATGAATTCATTGAACTTTCTTAAAAATGTAAACGTAGCAGTTTGTCATATACCACATATAAAACTGTGGAGCATACATCACATTTTATCATTTAACATATTGAAATCTCGAGAATAAAATGGATCGACGAGAGCAACAGTTGACAGCGCAAGCAGATCGATTGACTTTAGAAGAATTTAATGCATGGAATCAGCAATGTGAAGAATATATCGAATTATTGGAGGACCAGGGGCGAAATAAACGTGCAAGATTATCAATCGGTGCGAAGCAATCACTAGTTGCATGTATTGCACGTATCGAAAGTTTAAGAGATTTAACAAAACAACGTTTCATTCATGTGGGTGCTGGACATAATACAAAAAATAAAGGACTTCGATGGAGTGAAATTGACACAGCTTTTGAAAGCCGCATATTAACTGGTGTGGTAATTAATTCAAACTATATCGAGCCTCGCAAATTTCTGGAAGATGCGCAAGACATTGTATTAAAACATGTGCAAAATGTTATGCATAAACATAACAATATAAAAATTAATGTTGTATTTAATGGTGAATTTGTGGCTAACAATAAAACTGCAAATAAAAGTGTGTGCACAAAAAACTGTGAACTCTTTCGTTCAAGTGATCTACAAGAGTGGTACGAGTCACGCATTATCGAGCCTATTCTCACATCCTTGGATGAATTTCAAGAACGTGACAGCGGGTGGGCACTGTCGCGTATACATAATTTGATGATAAATGTAAATAAACACAATCCATTACATGCTGGGTGCCATGTGATATTACCACAGGAAATTAAAATGAAAAGAGCTGTGATAAATATACAATCTGCTGACAATGCATGTTTCGCATGGTCAGTGGTAGCCGCTCTATACCCAGCCGAGAAACATGTGGATCGAATAATATCATATCCACATTATGCAACAGTGTTAAATCTTGAAGGTATTGAGTTTCCAATAACTATGAAACATGTTAAAAAATTTGAAAATCTTAATAATATTTCCATCAACATATATACGATTGAGAAGAAAAAAATTCTACCAATACAACTCACAGATAAAGTACGAGAGAGACACATTCATTTGTTGTACACACAGCGAGATAATGATGTTGGACATTTTTCATTGATAAAAAATTTATCACGTCTTATAAGTTCACAGCTTAGTAAAACAAAGAGTAAGAAATATTTTTGTGATCGGTAAGTATAAAATGTAAGAAAAAAATGTTTTTTCTTTTATACAATAAAAATTTTTAATGCATTTATATTCTTTATTCCAGATGCTTACATTACTTTAGTTCAAGTGAAAGATTAATGGTACACAGCGTAGATTGTGGAAAAATTAATGAGTGCGCAATTATATTACCATGTGATGAAAAAAAATGGTTAAGTTTTGACAACTATACTAGAAAGGAACGATTTCCATTTGTGGTATATGCCGATTTGGAATGTACCCTAGAAAAAACGAATGCTGACTCTACCACATCTACATGTGCACACCAACATCATAAGGTTTTTAGCATAGGGTATTATGTATGCTGTTCATACAACAAGTCGCTATCAATGTATCGGTTTCATCGCGGTAATAACTGTGTCGCATGGTTCGCCGAGGAACTTAAAAATTTAGCGCATAATGTAAAAACAATTTTATCAGCTAATGTACCCATGGCTGATTTTACACGAGACGAGTTGGAAAATTTTAACAAAGCTACACATTGTCACATATGTGAAAAACCATTTGTATCAGATGACATACGAGTCCGCGATCACTGTCACTTAACCGGTCGATATAGAGGACCAGCACATTCAAATTGTAATATAAATTATATGGATTCGAATTGTATTCCCATAGTTTTTCATAATTTATCGGGTTACGATGCACATTTTATTATCAAAGAAATTGCAACTGCCTATGAAGGAAATATAGAACTGCTTCCCATAACGAAAGAGAAATGTATATCATTTACAAAAAATGTTACAAGCACCACCGATAATAGAAATAATTGTATAAAATTAAGATTTATTGATTCATTTAAATTTCTAAATACAAGTCTTGAGAAGTTAGCATCATTTCTAAGTAAAGATAAATTGCGAGTGTCGCGATATGAATTTTCTAATCTAACTAATGAAAATTTTGATTTATTAACACGTAAAGGAGTCTTTCCATATGAATATGTTGACAGTATTGAAAAATTGGAAGATGTATGTTTGCCTCCACGTGAATCATTTTACAGCTCATTGACTGATGATACAGTATCCGAAAATGATTATGCACACGCTATAGATATCTGGCAACGATTCTCAATTCAAACGCTCGGAGAATACAGTGATCTGTATTTAAAAACTGATGTCTTGTTATTAGCTGACATATTTGAAAACTTTAGAGACAGCTGTATAGTGAGTTACAAACTTGATCCCGCATATTATTACACCTTACCAGGTTTTACGTGGGACGCGATGTTAAAACACACGGGTGTAAAATTTGAACTTCTTACTGACATTGATATGGTTATGTTTATTGAACGTGGTATACGCGGCGGTTTAAGTCAATGCTCAAGCAGATATGCATGTGCCAATAATAAATATATGCAGTCATATGATTCATCAAAATCATCAACATATTTAATGTATTTTGATGTTAATAATTTGTATGGATGGGCGATGTGTCAACCGCTACCATATGCCGATTTTCAATGGGTTGACAATGTTTCTAATTTCGATGTGATGAGTGTGCCACTAGACTCACCCAATGGTTATATTTTCGAGGTTGATTTAGAGTATTCACAACGTTTACATGATGCGCATGCCGACCTGCCATTCTGTCCAACGCGCGATAAGCCACCCGGTAAGCGGCAGGACAAGCTTCTCGCAACCTTATATGATAAGAAGCGTTACATCATTCATTATCGCAATTTACAGCAATGTATTAATCATGGACTGCATCTTACAAAAATACATCGCATATTACAATTTAAACAATCCCCATGGCTACGTGTTTATATAGAACTTAATACCAAATTTAGAACGCTTGCAAAAATGATTTTGAAAAAACTTGTATAAATTAATGAATAATGCAGTATTTGGAAAAACTATGGAGAACGTGCGTAATCATGTTGATGTAAGGCTCGTAACACATTGGGAGGGCAGATTTGGTGCTGAGGCATTGATCTCGAAACCGAATTTTCATAGTCGTAGCATTTTCGCCGAAAATCTGGTAGCGATTGAAATGCGTAAACTTGAAGTGAAATTTAATAAACCGATCTATGTTGGAATGTGCATTCTGGACATATCTAAAACATGTTTATATGAATTTCATCATGAGTACATGCAACCTCTTTATCAAAATAAATGTAAAATTATGTATACTGACACAGACAGTCTTATATATCATATAGAGTGCGAAGACGTTTATGAGATTATGAAACGTGATATTAATAGATTTGATACAAGTGATTACGCTTGTGACAATGTGTATGGTATTCCACAAGTCAATAAAAAAGTACCAGGTTTGATGAAAGATGAAAACAATGGAGCGATCATGACTGAATTTATTGGACTTCGAGCAAAAATGTATGCATTACGAGTAGATGGTAAAAAGATACAAAAAGATTAAAGGTGTTAAGAGTAATGTTGTCGCCAAGAAGATAACGTTTGATGATTACACACGATGCTTGAAGGAGGAAATAGAAATGACGCGTCAGCAAACATGTATAAGATCTAAGCTGCACGAAGTGTATACTATACATGAGGAAAAAACTGCTTTAAGTCCATATGATGATAAACGATATATTATACAGGATTCTATTGAAACATTACCATGGGGGCATTATAAAATTCCGTTGTAAAAAATTTTTATATATATTATACATTATACATTATACATTATACATTATACATTATACATTATATATTGTAAATAAAAAATTTTTTTCAATTATATAAAATTCTTATAAAACGTTATTCTTGCATATCCATGAGTTATGTGAATTATTAAATCCCAGCCACTTTACATAAACATTATTTCCTTGTTTTCGTAACACTTTTTCAACAAGATATACATCAGGATTATTTACGTGAAGCAATTCCTGTTCATAGAATCCTCCAGCGATAGGTTTTTCACAAGAATCCTCCAACAAGTATGTCACAGGATTAGTTTTTTGCACTTTGACGATTGTAAATACTTCCGTAGTCTAATTTGGTGTATAGCCTTTTTCAAATATTGTTTTGAATTTGCTAACACGTACTGAATCACCAGTTTTAAACCGTGCTGGAGCAGCAATCTTTATGCGGCTGTAGACCGTTGCCAAGAGTTTGCCTGCGTTTGCAGGGGTAACATCGACAGGTCGCATACCAATAGTTCGATGTTTTCGCATACTATAATCCAAAACGAGCTGCTGCAGTGAATCAAGCCATTTATAATTTCCATTGAGTGTAAACATTTTCCACATAGCGTTTTTAAGCGTTCGATTAAATCGTTCGACAACTGACGCTTTCATTACAGTGTATGTAGAATAATGGTTAATATTATGTTTTTTTAAGAGTTTTTGTACGTTTGCGTTGTAAAATTCTTTTCCTTTATCAGTTTGAAGATTATTCAGACATCTTTTATTATTGCGAAAGATCTTTGCAATCGCTGTTGCAACTTCGATACCGCTTTTTATCTTTAATGGTACAGCCCATGCATGCTTGCTCAGCACATCGATAACGGTGAATATGTAGTGGTAACCTTGGTTGACACTTGTGTATGGGCGCATCTCGACTACATCAGCTTGCCACAAGTCTTCATACCCGCGCACTATGACACGCCTTCGAGAAAAATTTCTTCTCGCCGGTGTATGCAATTCGTTTACCAATTGTAGTTTTTCTGAGCTTATTTTCTTTGACATTTTTTTAAAGCTATGAGATTTACCGCACTATTAAAAAAATTTTTTTCATAAATATGAACAATAGCAACACCGAAAACGATAACAAAAACGGTATTAACAATAGAAACGGCAACGGCAACGGCAGCGGCAACGGGAACGGGAACAGCAAACGGCAACGGCAGCTGTTTAATTCTGTTCACCGCGAATAAATTTATTGCGAAGCGTGTTTACCACAACCTGTAGACTACTCTGTAGTATTTCCATTTGCTTATTCAGTTCATTTAGTTGATCTTTTAAATTCTGCACATTCTGTTGAACATTATTATTAAGTTCCACAATTTCATTCTTTAAAATCTGTAAATTTTGTTGAACATATTGTTTGTTGACAGCATCATCATCGTCCAAAGGTTCAGCTACATGCTTAATTTTGCGTGATCGCGCGTCGTAATCGGTGGATGTTACACAAAGAGCGTTATCGCGCACGTAATTTCTAACTAACGCATTATATCGATAATGTTGATTAGTATTACTTCCTCCACCATCTTTAAGCAATGTTCCAAACTTGTTAATCGGCATTTCGATATCAAATGATTAAATTGTGTATGCATACTTCAATTTATAATAAGCCCCACTTCGCGAAGTTCCTCAATAATTGATAAAATCTCATTGTCGTGAGCGTTATGACCTGCATAGCGTGAGGCTTCGAGCAATCGAAGACGATCTACGAGCTCGTTTGGATCATCCCAATGAACATAATCGATTTTATTATTGTTTAATGTTACAGCGTATGGTATACCTTGTCCAATTTTTTTACTCAGCACAGGAGCGATTATATTCTTATATTTGTGACCCTTGTTACTCTTTACTTGATTTTGAGAATTGTAGTCACGTTTATGTGCATTCGTTGCCATGAGTATACTTTTATAATTTTCTTTATCGGTATCAGTATAACTGCTCTCATCGGGAAATCTCATAAAAATCAATTCGTAAAGTCCCACTGTTCCAGGATACTTTTTACCATCTATCAATATATTATCATTTTTATCTAAATCAACACGCTTGTTGCCAATCATCGTTCCATTGTCGTTGAAATAAACTCCGTAAACGCTATCGATGTTAATAGATTTTTTTCCGCTCAAAACAGCGCCTAGATACTTTTGCCCCAACGGTCCATAATGAGTTTGAAGAGTCTTCCAACCTTCTGATGTTTGCAACTTTTGTCGAATAGATGTTACCAACGGTTCGTCTGCGGTATCGAAAACGTCTTCAATGGAATGTGAGTGTGAACGTTCCCTTGATGAAAAATTTCGTTGTTGCGCGAACTTAGGCGTCTCGTTTAATGTGGACGGTATGGTGTGTGATCGTTTTAACGCTGATTTAATTGGAGTCGATGCTGTTATCGGTGACGTTGCATTTGATCGTTTTCGTTTTGGTGTCAATCTACTTTTTCTCCCAATAAAGATATCAACTATGTATTTATTAATCGATTCTGTTTTGGTGTCGATCTACTTTCTTCTTTTTCTTCAGGTAATGATATTGGAGATGCTGTAATTAATCGTTTTTGTTTTGGCGTTAACACATCTTTTTTTTCCGGAAAATACGATTCGTTCTTTGATATGGCTGATTCAACTTCGTTGTTTCCAACGGTGTTTTCTACAATCTGTTTAAGAGGCTCAACGATGGGTTTAAAATGTCGCTCCAACGCGATATCTTCTTCCATTTTTCCCGTCTTCATAGCATGATACTTTTTGCGAATCGAATCGCTCATTTGAGCAATTTTCTTCGCAATTATCTCTCGATTTTTAAGTTTACTGTTGTTATTCATATTGAGCTTGACAGTTATCAATCGGTGTATCGACAACGACTGATCACATTATGATACCACGAAGTCGTTAAATCCCTTTTTATAGCGACCGTTTGAAATAGCACTGTCCTTATCAATCACCACAAATCCATACTTTTGTTGCCAACATATTCGACACAATTTATCAAAATCTTCGAATGACATATCAGTGTTAACATGATCATTATATATATGTTTCATATTTGTAACATCCTGTTTAAATAGAATTAAAAAATTCGTATTGTCACGTATAAGATGCTTCGGTATTTTCGCATACGTTTGACAAAGATAAAAACTGTCAACGTTCGCGTGTCGCCCCATTGCAAAGTATTCTCTTACCGCATCCTGCTTATCACATGCTATGTCATCAAAAATAAATATAGAATTCGGAAGTGCTTCGCTCGGTGGAACAACATCAATATTATTTGAAAATGTGAAATATTTAATTTCTTCTATTGGTGCCAATATCTTTTTCAAATACTAATATTTTGGTTGTTGCAACGATTTCGAGTATACATAAACGTTTTCAAATCGTATACCATGCGGACTTTCCAACAGACTTATTAATACATTAGTTTAGCGCGAATAGAACTCGGTAACATGTTTCCATGTCTATGTAACACACACTCGAATAATAACTTGTCATCGAAATTCACCACCTTGATTGGTGGCGCTTGCTGTATGAACCGCATTCTACCTTCTAAATGAGATCAATATCATCCATGCTGATATATTTATAGTTGTGTGCATAAAAATTAAACGCTCAGTATTCACTATGTTTTTGTTGCTGTCGGACGATTGTAATATTTGTGATTTAACCGCTGAACAACTACAACATATTCCAAAAATATTCTTATTGCAACGATTTTCGCAACATATTGACTATTTGTGGAATAAGCTTCCTGAACACTTAAAGGCTGATTTAGATGTTCAACAATACCGTCGATGTTTAAAACATTATAATTTATTGAGTTATGAAACGCATGTTGACGGTCCTGCGCCATTAATAAAAAACTGTATTGAATGTCTGAGAAAATTGGGCGAGGCTTGTTAAACAGAGCGATTAACGCACTTCCGTTTGAATTGCACATACCAGGGTACCAGTTTTGTGGCCCAGGAACTCGATTAAACGAACGATTTGCCAGAGGAGATCGTGGAATTAATCCGTTGGATGCGGCTTGTCGCGATCACGATATAGCCTACTTACGTAGCAACAATCTCGCAGAGCGCCACGTGGCTGACAATATTCTTGCCAATAAAGCGCTGCAACGTATTAACGCAGAAGATTCAAGTTTTGGTGAAAAGGCCGCAGCCACGACCGTATGGGCAGCTATGAAAGCAAAAACGAAACTTGGTATGGGCTTATGTGTAGCGAGGAAGAATACGCTGAAGAAGAAAACGGTGAAGAAACGAACACTTCCGATAGCAAAACGTGGTGGCGTTATACCGCTTCTGCCCTTACTGGGTGCTATCGGTTCGCTCGCTGGTGGAGCCGCAGGAATCGCAAAAGCTGTAAATGATAAAAAAGCCTCACAACGCCAACTTGAAGAAATGAAACGTCACAATTACGCCATGGAAGGTCGCGGTGTTTATCTCGCTCCATACAAACGTGGTGGTGGAGTTCGAAAAATAATGGAAATAAGAAAGGAAAAAAAACGCCGATGAAACGTTAAAACTTCCCAAAGGTGCTACTACCGATATACAGTTGCGACAATTAGCGAAACACATGCGCATTCCATATTTTAGAGGCGTTTTTATGCGTGACACTTTACTGATTGGGGGAATACATCAAAACGAGAGCGGTATTGTGAATTTAGATAAAGTTGAAGGATTAGGTACCCACTGGGTGGCATATGCGAAAAGAGGAAATCGCGCTATGTATTTTGATAGTTTTGGTAATCTTCGACCGCCACAAGAACTTGCTCGATATCTGGGGAATGACGCAACACAAATTGAATATAATCGCTTACCATATCAACGATATAATCAAAACAACTGTGGGCAATTGTGTCTACAGTTTCTACAGACGATTGATACACAATTTAAGAACAAACATTATGCGCTGTAAACTCAGTATCAAACATGTCGCTGACGCTCACGTTATCGGGCAAAAGTAGTATCCTCGCGGTGAGCTACTTTCCCGCTATAGATTTAAGCGATGGAGAATATGAACTCGGGCTGGCTGATTTTGAAACGTATTTTACAATTCCTAATGTAAACTCATCAAATAATACATTCTATTTCGATAATGCTGATGATGATAATGATAGAGAAAGTATTACCATTTCCGACGGCGCGTATGAACTGTGCGATATTGCTGAATATCTAAAACGTACGCTCGACGAGCTTCATATCAATGATGTTGCAAAGAACGTGATTTCATATGGTAATGATGAAAAAGATTATCCTTTAACGATTAAAGCTAATAACAATACGATGAAAAGCGAGATTAAGTGTATTTATCAAATAAATTTCACCAAACTATGTAACATTGGATCGTTGTTAGGATTTTCATCAGATCGCATACTCGAGCCGTTACGTTGGCATGAATCGGACGCACCGATACAAATTATCAATGTAAATGTTATTTGCATTGAATGCAGTGTAACGGGGGGTGCATACAGTAATGGAAAACGTGTACATACAATACATGAATTTTCACCTAAGGTTCCACCTGGATATAAGATATCTGAAACTCCAACACAGATCATTTACCTTCCAGTCGTCGTACGAAGCGTTACTGATTTGACGATTCGCATTGTAGATCAGAACGGACGATTGCTTGATTTTCGTGGTGAAGAAATTACCGTGAGACTGCATGTGCGGAGACGACTTTAGTGTGAGATGCTCGTTTTGAATAAAACGTCGAACGTGAGACAAACTAAATACACAGCTTCCACCAAAGGGGTTCAATTATTGAAGAAAAAACTTACTACATCAAACGTAGAATTTTTAAAATCATTGGGTTTCATTGTGTGTAACATCTAAAATGGCTGATATATTGATTATTGATGATAAGCCGATCTTTGACAATAGTATTGTTAAAATTGAAACTCATACGTACAACCCATATGCTAACACAACGTTTGGATATAGTGATGAAATACGGATACCAATACAACAACAGGATTTGTATACGTTGCCATGTGACAGTTTTCTCTACATTGAGGAAAAAATAAAAATAAAAAAACCTGACGATAAGTTAACAGCTGCGCTAGGAAATAATTGTGTAGCATTTATGTTCGATGAAATCCGTTATGAACTCAATGGTGTAGAAATTGATCGCAACAGAAACGTTGGAATAACTAGCACTCTTAAAAATTATATATCGCTAATATCTGATAATGCTGTGATGCTGCAAAATGCTGGATGGAGTGAAACATCAACTACGTCAGAAGGATTCTTTAATTTTTGTGTACCCCTCAGTATATTGTTAGGTTTCTGTGAAGATTATAAACGAGTGGTTGTCAACGCTCGCCATGAATTAATTTTAATACGCGCTCGCAATGATAATAATTCCATTATAGGAGATTCGAAATTAGAGCCAGAAATTGAATTGCATAAAATACAGTGGCGAATGTCTCATGTCATATTAAATGAGGTCAATAAATTATCCATGCTGCGAACTTTGGATAGTGGGCGATATTTAAGCATGACTTTTCGCTCGTGGGATTTGTATGAATATCCTCTTTTGCAGAGTACTACAAAACATTCTTGGGCCGTCAAGGCTGCAACGCAACTTGAAAAACCTCGATACGTTATCTTTGCTCTGCAAACCGATCGCAAAAACGTTATGTCTAAAAAATCAACCATTTTTGATGATTGTAAATTAACGAATGTGAAACTTTTTCTCAACTCTGAATATTATCCATATGATGATCTGAATTTAGATTTTGACAAAAAAAGATACGCCATTCTTTATGATATGTATATACGTTTTCGTAAAGCTTATTATGGCAACAGTTCTTATGAGGCTTTTTGCAATGTAGCAGCATTTCTATCATATGGACCATTTGTTGTTATCGATTGCTCTCGACAGAACGAGTCAATCAAAAGCGCCACTGTAGACGTGCGATTAGAATTTGATTGCAAGGAAAATGTTCCTGCAAATACAACCGCATATTGTCTTATTTTACACGATCGCATAGTTGAATATAGTCCACTGTCTAACGTTGTGCGCAAGGTCTTATAAAAATTGCTATATCAGCAGTTTTTATCATATATAAAGAAACAATTTTATCTACACATCATTATTGTTTCAAACACGCGTTCATCATGATTGCGCCAACGTTTGTTGATCTTCAAGGTTTTAATATTGGGCGGCGATTTATTGTAAAAGAAGTTGCAGTGCTAAAAAAGGGTACTGTTCTAACTCATTACATCTTTAAAAATCCAGTGCCATGGAATTTTTTGGCACAATCTGAAAAGTCATACATTTCTTGGACAATAAAATATCATCATACATTGTCGTGGGAAGAAGGAACCGTGCCATACAACATGGCAAAACAATTAATTACAACAGCTGTAACAGGTGTAGATGGTGATGAAGTGTCACGTCTTAATATGTCAAAGGATATGAGAAATGTGCATGGTTGGCTGATATGCTCGACGACGATGTTAGAGAAGATTACATCATTGAAACCTTAGACGCTGATTATGAAGATATTGAATCTTTAAATATTTTAGATGCTATTAATACTGTGCGATGTGGAAATCATCTTACGCATTGCGCTTTACAGAATGTATTTAAAATATTCAACTGGTGGTCGCAGCGCCAAAAGGAATTATAAAGATTAAAAAATTTATGTTAACGGGGATGGCGATGAAGTGTGGCATCTTATATCAAAAGATATGAGAAACGTACATGGCTGATATGCTCGACGGTGATGTTAGAGAAGACCGCATCATTGAAACCTTAGACGCAGATAATGAAGATGTCAAATCTTACAAAATATTTTAGATCCTATTAATAATCATTTTACGCATTGCGCTTTACAAAAAAATGTATTTAAAAATATTTAACTGGAGCATCAAAAGGAGTTGTAAAAATTTTAATAAACAAATTTATGTTAGCGGATGGTGATGAAGTGTAGCACCTTAAAATATTCAATTAGTGGTTGTAGCGTCAGGAGTTGTAAAGATTAAAATAAAAATTATTTTTTATGTAAAATTATGTTTTTTATTTTTAACAAATATATATATAATATATAAAATATATAAAATATAAAATATATAAAATATTTAAAACATATATTTTTAATCTTAATCTTAATCTTAATCTTAATCTTAATTTAAAATCAGGTTTTGGGGGCTGAAATATAATTATAAATTAAAAAAAATACAATTATAATATATTAAAAATATATATATTTATTTTTACCTAATTCCAACTTTCCGGCGCAAAGGCGATGTCTTCTTCCATGTTAAACATCTTGCGCAGCCCGAAAACATCACCACCTTCATGAGGGCCCATCCAAATATATCTATTATACTCCCTATTGCGACGGCGTTCATTTTTTCTCGCATATTTTTTTTTTATATTAATAAACCCTTTTATATTGATTTCTTCCGGATCAATCCAATCCTACAAAATTAAAAAATTAAATTATTTTATTTCTACATTCTTTATTATTTAAATATATTTTTGTGTAAAAAGATGACTTACGGGCTGTACGTGTGGAATTTTTATTTTCATGATATGCTTTATTTGCACCTCATGAAACGGTTCGCTGTCTATGTATATGCGCTGAAAAAAGTATTATGATACATTTTTTTTCATTAAAATAGTTTGTATTTTTACATGATAGTTCTTACCCCAATCGCTGGATATGTCACATCAATGTGATTTTCTATACAATCGTTATAGACAGAATCCATTTTTTAAACAAAAACTTTTATAATAAAAATTGGCTCACAAAAACTCAAATGCTTCACGACTGAATAGATTTTCATCTCACAGCCTCTCTTTATATATACATTTTTTGCATATTGATGCATTTTTAACACATGTCGATTTGACAGCATTTTTTAAAATGATTCGCACGGGTATATGTCACACACACCTTAGGATAGTAGATGATAAAAAAATGCTTTCGTTTTCTTTCTGACAGTCTGTAATGCTCTTATTTTCAAAGAAAGATTCGCATGAGTATATGTTTTAAATGTTTATATTATATTTCAAAAATGTTTATATTAAATATATTGTTTATAAGAAAAAAATATTTGCAAATTTATATTTTTAATATAAAATAATTTCACATTATGTGCAAGAATGCATCTTGAGTTTCAAACGTGTAGCTATAAGAAAAATTTGCATAAGTATATGTCGCATTTTTCGAGATACATCTTTTAAATGAAATAATTTCTTAATCTCTCATTGCATGATAAAAATGCATCTTAAGTTTCAAACGTGCTAAACGCTGTAAAAAGATTCGCATGAGTATATGTCACACCTTCGGGACTGCTGTTGATAAAAAATTCTTTCGTTTTACTTTCTGACTGTCAGCAGTGAGCTCACAGCTGTAGCCTGTCAGTCGTATGCTAATTTTTTTAAGTGTAACGTCTAATTTCTCTCAAATGGAAAAGTGTTCGTCGCTACTGCATATTCTTGCGCGTCGCGAGTTGGGGGATCGTACCCCATTCAGTACAGGCGGTGTGTGGTGTGGTACACACCAAAATCACAGTTTAGCTCAATTTAGCTTATATTTAGACAATCGCTTATGTCGTGAAAGCAGCCGTGGTGGAATATTAATATTAGACAGAACTCTTCGTTCAATTCCTGAAAATCCCGTGAGTGACAAGCGCATATATGTACTTGATAAGCAGATAAACTTGTGCACCCACATAAAACAATCCGTTTTGGCGGACAGCAAATTGCTGCCGATAAAAAGAATACAAGAAAATTAAAAAACGTAAGTTTTTATTGTATTTGTAATATAATAACGGTTGTTGCTAGCGCGGAGTTTTGTGAGGGGGAATAAACACGGGTTCTAACTCAGGAGCGTTGAGGGAGGCGAGGGGACGGGGGAAAAAAGTCCGCGATGAGAGGAGCGCGGGGAGAGGTAGTCGTAGGTGGGAAGAAACGGGGGGGGGATATAAATGGGCGACAGATACCCCCTCCGTCTCTTCCCACCTACGGCTACCTGCTTCCTCATCTCGGATTTCCCCCGTCCCCTCCTCCCAGCTCCTGGGGAACCCGTGTTTATTCCCTACTTCGGCCCTTCCCCGTTAAAAAAATATTCACTAAGAAAGTTTCAAAAATATGGCAGGTATTTGAACTATATTGACGGGGTATAAATGATTAAATAAAGGTAAAAGTGTTATATACATAAATAAATAAAAGTTTTTTAAAGTGCTAAATTGTTATATTTATTATTTGTATATTTTTTATGCATTAATTACGTGATTCGAAATTTAAATTTAGCATTTCTTTGAAGTAAATGCTGTAGCTATAAACACGACTACGTCGACTTCGTCCAAATTCCTACAAATTTATAAAAATTATTAATTAAATATATATTATATATATTTAATATGTAATAGTTATAAAAAAATTAACTTACTTCGTGATTTAAATATAGAAACCTATCTTTAACGTTGCGTCGTCTCTCGTTTGTATAAGCACTTTTTAATGTGAACTTTAAGATGTCGTGTAGAAAGTCTTCAGAAATAGCATTTAAATATGCAAAATTAACGACAATCATTCGATTGTGATTCTTAAAATTTTTGTTCCAAAATATTTCGCGTATAAATTTAGGCCATGTTCTTGCATCACCAATAACGTCTTGCACTGCAAGCCACGGGTTCTTATTTAATTGTTCTACTGTGTAGCCCATACTGGATTAATAGTCCACAAATTTAATTTTGTAATCACGTCATTAATGTATAAAAAATATACAAATAATAAATATAACGATTTAGCACTTTAAAAAACTTTTATTTATTTATGTATATAATACTTTTACCTTTATTTAATCATTTATACCCCGTCAATATAGTTCAAATACCTGCCATATTTTTGAAACTTTCTTAGTGAATATTTTTTTAACGGGGAGGGGCCGACCTCAAAAAAGTGGTCAAGGTCTCTCAGGGAGGTGACCTTGACAACATATCTCAAGGTCATCAAAATCGAAGAGGACTACCCTTTTATGCATAATTACCATACTTTTTTTACAAAAAATTGATAGAAATAAATATATTTAACAAATTGCATATATGGATCAAGAAGTAATCATTAATGAAAAAAATGTAATAAAATCTGATTGATATTTAATTTAGACATTTATAAAAAATTTGTTAAAAAATAATGATACAAATTAAATTTGATATGGTGTTTACTAAATTGTAAAGTAGATTTTTCTGCTGAACGTAGCCAAAGATTTTTCTCGAGAATCTCGAGTCTTGATAAAATATAAGTTTTTAAAGGATTATATATAGAAAATGATTTGTTGAACCGTTGTTGAGATTTGAAAATTTTAATAACTTTGAATTAAAAGCCTCGCGTAATGATATGATGATTTTATTGCACGTACACGTAACCTCGAAAAACTAACGTGATTCTTGATAACTATAAAATAAGTGACATTTTCCAAAAATTACTTTTTTAAAATAAAAGGTATTTGGTGCGTCTCGATTACGAGAATGGGCATTGGATGAAGTCCATTCTATTCTATTTAATATTACAAATTTATGTGAAACCGTACAAGCATGAACCTACACTGAGAAAAAAATTTAGTTAAAAAAGGTAAAATTTATTTCACCTTACTAAATTATTTGTTTGCATACGTGCAAAAAAATATATTCCGAATTAGACAAAATAATTTGTTAACATTTTAAATAAAACATTTTTAAAGTAAAAAAAGTATGTGTTTAATATAACCATTTGCGGTTAATACAATTAAATAAGGCTTTGATATATAAACATATTTGTTTAATTTGTAGATAGCGTCAGTTATCTTAAGAAACTATTAATTAAATAAACCAAACTCTTCTGTCTGAAACTAAAAGACTGCTTTAAAAAACAAAATATGAAGTTTAACGAAATACATATTTAGTTACATTAATTGATATTCAGTTGAAATTGATGATTGTGGAATTACGAAGCATCTAAAATTACGTTACTTTAATCGAACTTGTGATATGTGCAGCTAAATATAAAATTAAAACTACAAAATATTTATTTCTCTGAAGAAAATCTGTCGTTGATTTAATGAAAAATTTGGCGTTAATATTAGTTGATTTGATTCAGTAGACATTGTTAATAAATGCTGTATTCAAAATTTTAGTTATTTTATTAAACAACTTTTATTAAATCAAGAAAAATGTGTTTTATTAAAATTAAAACTTTATTCATACTCCAAATTGTATAGTTTTTCTACAATTCTGTTCATTTACAGTAACTAAATATTTATTATGTATAAAGTATATAATAAACTATAAGAGTAAACCAAATAAAGATTCTTTTATTAAGAATAAATTTTCTACAACATGAACAAAAGATTTAATTGTTGTATTTAGGCGGATACATTGGTTCTTAAAACATTTCATTAACAGACAAGAATATTTTATTGATTGAAGTCTAAATTCAAATAAATGAAAAGAATTTATGGTTCATGTATTGATGCAATTGTGTTTTTAACTAAAATATGTATGAAAATAATATCGGTAAAGTTTGTTATACTAAGAAAGTTGTTGAAAAAAATGTAATATAGGAATTGAATAATCCAAATATATAATTAAAAAAATTAAATAGTATATAAAGTTAACAAAATACTTTTGTTTCTTTTGTTAAAATATTTAGTTTATCTTACTCGACGTCTTTTCATTTGAACTAAATATTTATTTCACTGGAGCCTATTATATGGTTAATTTAACTTAAAACTTTTTTGAATAATTTTCCTACGTAATGATAAAAATGCACAGAATATCTTAGTATGTAATTATTATATTTATTACAAATAGTACAAAAGAGAGAACATCACGTACAATTATATAATTAATTAAATAAAATATAGTTTTTTTCATTTATGGCAATTATATTTTGTACGTTATACGAAGCCAAATCTTGAAACTTGATGACTTTCCAAACTTTTGTGTTTATTACTTCGTATGCGCAATAGTGTTTATTAGCACCTTTGGTAAATAATTCTACATATACAAAAAATATTTGATCTGTCTTATCGATAATAAAATAACAAATTTTACCAAATACAATATTATCACTTAAACATATAGGTATGGCAGCGTCTTTATAATAAATTATTCCATTAAATTGTACCCAAGTATCAAGTATATATTTGATTTGGATGCCTACCGGAATAACATGCTTAAAATTATAATAATCAGCGATATTATTTATTGATATCTTTAATGTAGGTCCCCAACTTAATCTTTTTGAGAATCCTTTTTCACTAAGAAATTTGTGACACAAAGAAAGCTGATGTTTCAATGCCAAAGTATAAGGAGAATTTGTACGCGACATTATAACTTTAGCATTGTTTTTGAATACCTTATGTTTAGCTTCAAATCGCATGCTCGATAAATGTTTAACTGGTCCTAATTGTTTGATAACACGGGGATAGTGCAGTAAAAAATGGTGTTTAGGTTTCAGCATTTCGTTAAAAACTCGTAAATACAATGAATGATGTTCAGTAATTAATGTTTCAAGCAATTCAATTGTTGCAGATGTGAACGTTGAATTCATTAAAATACAAATAATGTCATGGAGAGTCAGGAAAACTTCCCAAGCATTATGATTAACAGAAACTAAGTCACCGATAAGAACACCTAAATGTTGAACCAAAAACACCATTTCCGACGCAGAGATTATTAAATGTTGTGTTTTTAGAACATTGCTCGAAATTGCAATTGGTACATTTTTGGAAAAGTTTCGTCCACAATCAATATGTTGTAATCTACTATTTAAGATATCGAGAGAAAATAATTTTTCTTTACAAATAAAAATATGTAATAATTGTGCAATCTCATATCTACAGATACCCTCGAATATATCGTGCATTACATCAACAGTTGCATTTTCGATAATGTGAAAATTAGGTATTTCGTTAAAAACGCATTCTCCTTTAACGCCACTACAAGAATTAATACAATGTAATTTGTAACGGTTCGTAGCAAATGCTGATCCTCTTTAATTTGATTTTGCGTTTTTGTTTTTTGAGCAATACATACTCTGCACCAATTATGAGAGTTGAAGCTAGTATTAAATTCGAAAATTTCATTTATTGCCAAATTATCGCCAACAATACCTAATAAAGAAAAATAAATAGTTTATTCTTGTCCATGTATATTTATTATAGATAATCCATTACTCGAGAGGTCAATAATTTGATCAATAACATTGCGAAAGATTTTAACATTACCAGCTCTTTTGTGATCCTCCGTGTTGTGTAATTGGGCAAAAAAAATATTATCCAAGGTACTGCTGTATTCATATGGAATACATGGTAGTAAGAAGTAGACAGCACCGAGCTTATGTATGTTAGCGCGAGAGCCGAGAGGGTTGTTTATTTCGAAATCGTCAAAATATAATAATAACGGTAAGACTAATTTTCCTTCGAATTTTAATTCAATTTTTTTCCACACTTCACTTTGATTATATGAAACTATCGCATCACTACGCTTGCATTCCTCAATGTGCAGTAAAATATTAGATAATGTATCAGGCAATTCCAAAAATTTTTTAAGAACCTTTTTAGTATTTATTACCTGAATTTGTATATTAGAAATCACAGCTTTCCGTTTTCCTTTGGTTACTCGAGAACTTAACAGTCCACAAATGTTTATTGAATCTGGTTTAATTAGAGTACCTAATTTTGAAAAATATTTCAGGCTTTGTCGATCGGTTTTAAAATTATGAAATCCATGTTGTAAAATTGTTAACATTTTTGTCAGATCATGTGTTGATTGATTCGTGTCTGTAGAATTACACGTTTTTAATATTATTGGTAAAAAAGTCTCATTATACATTTTATTTAAATTTGTAATTAAATTAGAAATAAATGATCTTGGAAGAACAGAAGATGCGTATAATTCCGAAACAAATAATGAAATTTCTTTTTGCATAATAAAATCAAAATTATCGATATTACAATCTAATGACTCGACGTTAAAGGAGGATGTAACCTGAAGTGATGGTATAGCTAAATTTGTAGAAATAGAATCACTCCCATTATTTATTTCTAAATAATTACAAGAATTATCGTTAATATTCCAATTACCATTTTCAATTTCTACTGTCTTATGTGAAACACAATGTTGTAATAATATGTGTTTTTATAATTATAAAATTCACAAACGTTCGCGAACAGTTTGGTTCGCGACATTTGCATGCGAAACGCATCAGTGTTTTATGTTGTACTTTTATATGAAAAAACAAAATTTTAATATTAAATCTCTTATCACAAAAAGGGCACCCAATCATTATAATATTTAAATTTTAAACTAAGAAATAATAGTCTTTTAATATATAAATAAACACGAATTGCACACTTTAAATAAATAAATAAACAACTTTACTTACAAAAAATAAAAAACATAATTGTATTTAATATAAAGTAAATATATAAGAAACTAAAAATAGTACTCTGGTATTATATACTGGTATTATATAAGTAAATTCTTTTACACGCTTTAAAAAAAAAAGTTTAGGTAAAAGTTTGCACAATACAATTGTACACTAGGCGTTCGTGTTTTCAAGCGTTCGTAAATCACTGATGGTTTCTGTTACATACGGCGTCAATTTGTCGACATCGCTACTATAATGATATAATTCTCTTTGCATAAGCAACCATAAATGAGCACTTTCAACCGGGTATTCTAAATCAAACACGTGATATATTTTGTAACATATATCAATTGCCTCCAGAGCTGATAATATTTTATAGATTGTGGTATCTACGGCTAAAAAAAATTCGTTACTTTTAGCAAGTGTTGGACCAACAGCAATCACATACGGCTGCAAGGTTGTACCGATATTCGCCGCTGCTGCTCTTCGGTTTTCTTGTATTTTTGTTATATCACCGAGTATCTGTAAAAAAGTATAGTTAGAAACAATACTGTTAAAAATCGTATTACAATTTCACTATTTTTAACTTACTGTTATATGAACAATCAAACTATCTTTGCATTCTATAATGGACGGTTTCCAATGCTGTTTTTTTAGATATACGCGACCTTTCGGAGGCAGCAAGTGGGGCAATAATTTTAATTGTATAACAATCTTGCTATCTGTGATAAAAAATAAAATAGATTATAAAGTTAAAATAATATACAAATAAATACAGATATAAAAATATAAATTTAATGATTTCTTTAAAATAACAATTAAATAACATAATAATTAGGGGAACTAGTATTTCAAAATTACGCAAATATTCTTACTCTCGGTTAAATCTTCAAGTTCAAGAACTTCTAATAGAGAACGTGCATTGTCGTCATCTTTTTTTGCCGGTCTAATTTTCAAGATGTTCGTAAAGAACTTGTTCCAATTGTCGAATGTTAATTTTTCAGCTGATAACCTCAAAAAGTTAAAATCCTCTGCAATTAATTTATATGCATTTGGATGTTTCAAAATGGGCCAACGCTCAAAAATTTCGCCCAATGTTAATTTCCGATTTGCTTTCAGAATTTTTTGTCGATGTTCGACAGTCTGTTTCCATTTATTTAAAACAAGTTCCCACGGTGTAGAATGGGCTCTAAGCCATTCTTCTGCTTCGGGAGTAGATTCTGTAAAATATTTAAGAGCATAGAAATCAAAGATTTAACATATATTTAAAAAAAAATGATAATGTACATATGAAAAAATAAATTTTTTACCTTCATCCGAAGATAGATATTCGGTTGACTGACTACATGATTGAGAAATTAATGATAAATTATAAAGCGTCAATGCGTTTTAGGTCGCGTAACCTATTCCTGTATTTGTCAACCAATTTTCCCCGAGAAATTATAGATTTTCCCACGCGAGATAATTTTTTGGGAATTGCAGGAATAAAATATGTAGAAATGTTTTCGGTAGGGAAATCTTTTACTATTGCCTCAGCAATATGTTGAAAATCTTCGTTAGTTAAACTGTAAGAAATAATATAACAAAAAAATTATTACCAAAATATAAAAATAAAAATTATCTAATGTATTTAAAAAATTTACCGGGATGCTTCGTTCATTAACTCTGTTAATATTATATCAACGATCAAATTTCGTGACTTTCGGGTCAAAAATTTACTTAATTTATATGACTTGATTATTGCCTGTCCTTGGAGGTTTTTACTCAAAATATTTTTAACCGATATTTTTTTTGATCTTAATTCAAAAGACAACTTTCCAGAAAAAGTCAACTGTCTTTTTAATGATTTATTATGTTCATCTACTAGATTTTGACTTAGACCGGATATATCTGACGAAGTCTCCATCTCTGTTTCTGTCTCTGTCTCTATCTCGGAAGTGGTTTGCTCAACCTTTTCATTAAAATACATATTAGATATTTACTATACTAAAGTATTTTTTTTTAACCATTAAATTGTACATATATAACGTATACTAACATTACAGTTTGTTTTAATATATGTTATTTTCCATTTCCGTAAAAATTCTATTCTTAAACCGATAGGTTTTATCATCTCTTTTATTAAATCCGGAGTCAAATCGCCCAGAGTGTCATCACTTATTAGATTTTCTAAAAATAATATTTTTTAATTACTATATGTATTTTACATTAAAATAAATTAATTATTTAGTTCTCGGAATCAATAATTTTTTTGAAAAAAATTTTGTCCACTATGCAAATCTTTAAAAGTATCAACCAAATCTTATATAAAATTTATCACAACAGCTACTTACTATTATTTTTATTAAAAAATAAAAGTAAAATTTTATAAAATAACATAGAGATTTTCATTTATCTTTCAAAATATTTAGTTGAATTTAACTACATCTTTATTCCTTTCAGATAAGTGTTCATAAATAAAGAAAATATTTTTAGAGTAAAATAGAACAAGTTGGTTGTATATTTCTAACCAAGCATTTGGTTGGTACTGCAAGGAACTTAAATCAAAATATTTTGTTGGATTTAACTAAATTTTTAATTCTCTCAGATAATTGTTCATAAATAAAGAAAATATTTTTGAAGTAAAACAGAACAAGTTGACTGCGTATTTCTAACCAAATACTTGGTTACAAATACCAAACCAAATTGTTCTGTTTTACTTAAGAAATATTTTCTTTATTTATGAACATCATCTGAAAGAATAAAAAATTTAGTAAAAGAAAAATGTATTATTGTCCGAACCAAATGCTTGATTATAATATATGCAACTAAATAGTAGAGTTCTGTAAACAAATAATTTTTTAGTTATATGTACGTTTAGAAGAAGCAACTGAATATTTGGTTAGATTTCACACGCCATTTGCATCTTTTACTAAATATTAAATTTAACATTAAACATTAATTAAACATCCCTTTGGTTGGGATAACCAAAAATAAAATTTTTTTTCTGTACAATATCAGATATTAGAAAAAATTTATCTATTAGTGTATGGCGAGGAGAAATACCGTTTGTAGAAAGTTTTACCTATATATGTACGCAGTAACTATATATGTACAAATATGTTTGTAAAAAATGTTATTCAGAAACGAAGCATGGCACAATAGAAAATACTTTTAGATAAATACGTACCTTCAATTATTTTTACAAGATTCTCTTCGACGGAATCTTTTAATCCCCAGCTGCGGATAATGTTGGCCATTTCGCACTGTTAAAATTTATACAAGGATCACAAATTGTTGCACAGAAATAAAACAGCCACTGATGTCTGATACTAACCACAGCTATCTCTAACTGACGAGCACGTTGTGACATGTTAGGCGAAACTGCTATGCCCTTCTCCTTACCGTAACAAAAACGCATCGCGGGCCGCGCGTGTGTTAACACGTAGGCGCGCCAGAAAAATTCCGGAAATCGGCAACATTGTATGATTCTACAAATTTTCATTTTTGAATCAAACTTTTATTTAGTTAAACATTTTTGGACCAAATTATATATGTTTCACTAATTTTCAAACCGTGATTTTGTTCTTTTAACCAAATAAGATGTATGGTTGTAGTTTCAAGTCATATGAAATTAACAGAATTAGTTGAATTGTACGAACTAAACCATTTAGTTGTTCGAAAGTAATTCACATAAAAATTACTAAAATATTTGTTACTTTGATGTATTATTATTGTATAGATATCTTCTAAAATTTTTTGTTACTTTAACTATATATTTATTAAAGTAGAAAATATGAAGATGACAAAATAATTTCGTGATAAAAAAAAATTTAAGTATTATAAACTAAACGAAATTTGACAAAATAAAATTTATGTTTTATCGTTTTAAATTTGTTAATATAGTATGTGTTAAATATAATAATGTTAACGCAATAGTATACTTTCCAAAACATTTTATATATTTGTAAAAGAAAATTTTATTTGTATATTTAACAAAATAAAATTAAAAACAATTCAATATTTGATTAAACTAAAAATGTGTATTACAAATATATTTAGTCTATTTTTTATAACACTTAATCCATCCATTAAACCAAGATGGGAAACATATACAAAATATATTGTTTGTTTAAGAAAATAAACAAATTAATTGATTTTTTTTATTAAACAAATCGTTTCTTGTACATCTACGTAACTTGTTTAGTTCAAAATGTATAAAAATTTTTAACTACCACGAAACTATTAGGTCGTCTTTATATTTGTAAATTAAATTAATATATCAATGTTGCAACAAAATATTTTGAAAATATATAGAAATAATAATTATATTTTAAAATAAATAATTTAGTCAAGTATTTTTCATACGCTTTAACAAACTCACTTGAGTGAATAAACTCTTACGTATTTAATGTAATTAAAAATTTGTTAGATTTACTAAATTTTTCTGTAACAAAATGCATTAGGTTCAAATAACTATATTTTTTTCTCAGTGTAGGTTTGTCTTGATACTTTTAACTTGGAGCAATATTTTTAATAAAATCTTCTCTAAAAAAATTTTAATACAATTTAAATTTAAAATATTTAAAATAAACTTTACAATTTTTATTAAAAATGCGTCTATTAATTTTAATATTTTTATAATAGTTGCAAAGCAATTTTTTCTGCTGAACAAAGCCAAAGATTTTTCTCGAGAAACTCGAGTAGTGATAAACAAAACTAAATATTGCAAACCTATATAAAAACGTATGAGGTGTCAATGAGGCGTCAAATAATAATACTACAACGGAGAGACGAAAAAAATTAATTTGGTGCGTCTCACGAGTTTGGGCGTTGGATGGGGCTCATTCTATTTTCTATAATATTACAAATACATGTCAAACTGTACAAGTAAGACATAAGTTCACCCCGAACTTGTTATAGCATCAATTTTATCAAACATTTTTCTAAAAAGTATCAATCGTACAGCAAAAATAGATAGAACAAAAAACGTGTATTTTATGTACAAAGTTATATATAAAGAAACACGTTTGTTCGGAAAGGAGAGAAAACACCGTCGCTGTCACCGCTTAGCGAGCCGGTGCCGCGTGGATCACGCCGCGCTCGCGTGCCGAACAGCTGGCTTCGACGCCAGCCACGATATCAATATTTTCAGCGCGCCTTGGTGAGCAGCGAGTCACCTCAATTTAAACTCCTATTTTTGTCGCCGTCACGCCGGTAAAATTCATCTGAAGCGATCTAGATCACTCCATCGTGACGTGTTTCCGGCGCCGGCACTTTCCAGAAAATGCTAGACTTTTTTGCGGTATAAAAGGAGCGGCTCCTTTCGGTGCGGCACAGTCGTCTCTTAAATAGCGTGCGGATTCCCCGTTTTTTTTTGCGACCTGTCAATTGCTCAACGCGTCGAGTGCTGTGAGACAGGTGTCTCGATTTAATCGCGTGCGACACGTTTTGAGTTTTTGCAACACTGTCGCGCGTACATAAACATTTCTTTTGTATGAAGTCTAAATATATCTGTTTTCAACCGAAACTGTACTCAATCCCGTCTTTTCATACATTTAATGGTCCTTCGAGCCGGATTTGAAAGAACAACAGTGCGGTACGGTGACAAGTGCAGTGAAAGCAGACGACCGTAAGGATGGAGGCGCTTGTTGAAGATCAGCGGGAACTTCAGGGTCGCATGAGCCGCACAGTAGCTAATGTCAAAAAGGTCGGCGCCGCCAGAAGAACCGGCCCAATGCTGGCTTCTGCAATTGTGGCCTTGGACAAGAAGTGGGACCGATTCGAGGAGCGTCACGATCTGCTTTGACGATCGCACTGGGACGCGTTAAAGGTACATGATTACCATCTCACTAGCGTTATAGACGTCGCGGAAAGCGTGTATCTTGACCAGCGAGCAGAGTTGCTCAAGATGCAGGAAGATCTGACTGCGGATCGGGTGGTCGAGCGACCGCAGAGAACTGTGGTCTCCGCGCCTCCGCAAACGACTCTTCCTAAGATCGAGATACCGAAGTTCTCGGGGCGATTCGAGGAGTGGCCGTCTTTTCGTGACCTATTTCAGACTCTGATCGTGGATGACATTGCCTTGGCAAACGTAACGAAGTTGCACTACCTCAAGGTCGGTGTAAAGGGGGAAGCCGCGTCGCTAATTAGTGAATTTTTCACGACGGAAGATAATTTTGCCAGAGCGTGAGATTCGTTGTCTGGCTTCTACGACAATCAGCGCTTGCTGGTGCGATCGGCGTATGCGGCGTATACCTCGCTGCCTAAGTTGAGGACGGAATCGGCGGAGGGACTGAGGAAGCTTTTCCTCTCGATGACGAGCACGGTCGGATCATTAGCCAGTATCGGGCGGCCCATACACTCGAGCGAGGATCTCTTCGTCTTCACTACCGTGGAGATGCTAGATCCGATCTCCAGGCGGGAGTGGGAGGCGAGTATTGGCGACTCGTCCGACACTCCGTCGTACGCCACGCTCAAGAGGTTCCTGGAGAAGCAGCTGCATACTCTGGAGGCGGTCAAGGTGGAAAGAGCGCGGCCTGAAACAAAGAGCGGAGATCGCTCTTCCAAGCCTGTGCGATCTCATCTCGCGAGGACGGCGCAGACGAAGGCCGAGCGTGACAGATGCGCGCTGTGTCACAGGGACTATTTCGTCATGCTGTGCGAGGCATTTAAGAAGAAGTCGCCGAAGGAGAGGAGGACCTTCGTGGTACAGGCTGGCCTCTGCTGGAACTGCTTGGGACGTCACAGGGTGGTCAATTGCTTCTCGACCCGCACGTGTACGGTGTGCAGCGGCAAGCACCACACGGCTCTCCATGAGGCGACGGAGCCGGGGGCGGGCGCGAGTGCGTCCGCCACGGACAGGACTGACGCGACCGCTTCGTGTCATTTCGCGGAGGGGAAGAGAACCGTCCTCCTTGCCACGGCGCGAGTTGCTTTGCGCGATCATTTCGGCAACGAACATCACGTTAGAGCTCTCATTGACCAGGGCTCGGACGCGTCGATGGTCACCGAGGCGCTGGTGCAACGACTGCGTTTGCCGCGCGAACGATCAAACATCGCGATCTTCGGGGTTGGCGGACGGCAGTGCGACACGGCGAGGGGCGTGGTGACGTTGCGAATGGCACCCCTGTGCGGGGGATTGGAGACATCGTGTCGGGCGATTATCTTGCCGCGGATTACGGTTTATGCTGGGCTGGCCAGCACGGTGGCGCGCGACTGGCCCTGTCTTCGGGGGATACCGTTGGCTGACCCGGACTTCATGTCCGCCGATCCTACGGATATTCTTCTTGGTGCGGACGCTTACGCAATGATTCTGCGCTCGGGAGTGCGACGCGGTTCCCCCCGAGATCCCATCGCGCAGGAAACGATCTTCGGCTGGATCGTGTCGGGCCCGGTGGGCGGTGCGGTTGCGCCCTCATCAGCGGTGGCCTTGCATAGTGAGACGGATGACTCACTCGCTGCCCTGATCCGCGGTTTCTGGGAGCAGGAGGAGACGACGCCTGCGGCCGGGGCGGCGTCCCCGGATGATCGTAAATGCGAGGAACATTACGCGCGAACGCATCGACGCAAAGCGAACGGACGTTACTCGGTGCGGTTACCCTGCGCGGACGACTTGTCGAATCTGGAGCCCACCAGAGCGCTCGCTCTCTGAATGCTGCACTGCATGGAGCGGCGCTTCAGCCGGGACGCATCCTTGAGCGTAAAATACTCGGCGTTTATGCGGGAATACGAGGAGTTGGGTCACATGACCCGCGTGAGCGATGCCGAGGCTCCGGCTGCGGTCTGTTATCAGCCTCATCATGGGTTGTTGAAAGGGGAGGATCCGGACTCCAAACTAAGAGTCGTTTTCAACGGCTCGGCGGCTTTGTGCGGCGGTGAATCGCTCAACAACAAACTGTTTACGGAGCCAAATTTACTGCCCGTGCTTTCGGACGTGCTTCTTCGCTGGCGTCGGCATCGCGTGGTTTTTACGGCCGACATCGAAAAGATGTATCGGCAAATCGAGGTGCATCGCGCGGATCGCGACTTGCAACGAATATTGTGGCGCGCTGACTGTGACTCTCCGGTGGTCACCTTTCAGCTCAATACAGTAACGTATGGCCTCGCCTGTGTCCCGTTTTTAGCCATTCGCACGCTGAATCAATTGGCGGAGGACGAGGGACGGTGCTATCCTTTGGGCGCGACGGTTCTTAGGCGCGACACGTACGTCGACGATGTTCTGGCCGGCGGAGATTCTGTAGAGGAGGCGGCAGCGGCGCTCAGGGACGTGCGGGCATTGTGCATGGCGGGCGGGTTCCCACTGAAAAAGTGGGCAGCCAGCAACGAGGACTTGTTGCAAGAAGTACCGTTGGGCGACTTATCGCGGCCAGGCGTTCACTCGTGGTCTCCTCAGGACTGCACTGGGCCTGCAGTGGCATCCCGTTCCGGACGTTTTCTCGTTTCGGGTGCGCACTCTGCCCACGGACATCGTGACGAAGCGCACCGTTGTGTCACAGTCGGCTCGGTTGTTCGACCCCATGGGATGGCTGGCGCCTGCCACAATTCGCGCGAAAATATTTATTCAAGGCCTCTGGTTGCGTGGCCTTAACTGGGATGCCCCGCTCGCGGACAACGACCGAGATCGCTGGTGCAACTTTGTTCATGACCTCGCCGCGCTTGAGGAGGTGCGTGTGTCGCGGTGGATGCGGCTGTCGGGACTTCGGGAGATTGAGATTTACGGTTTCGCCGACGCTTCGGAGCGGGCGTACGCTGCCGTTGTTTATTTCCGAACGCGGTCCAACGGTGCGTCAAACTGGACGGTGGCCTTGGTGGCCGCCAAGACCAAGGTACCTCCTCTCAAGCAGGTGTCCTTGCCGAGATAGGAACTCTGCGCCGCGGTGCTGCTGGTGAGGTTGGTGGCTTACGTGAGGGGACTTCTCGACCTTCAGGGCAATTCCATCCACCTATGGTCGGACTCGACGGTGACGCTCGGATGGATCCGACGTCACCCATCACGGTGGACAACTTACGTGGTCAACCGTGTGTTACACCGCAAGGGTGCCGTGGGATTCGTTCTCCGGAGAGACTTGTAGTTTTAGGAATAAAGTCGCCTTTTCATTAATCTGTTTCACTTCTTTATTTCCTTCTTTCCTTCTTTTACAGAGTTACACTTACACTTGTTCTTCAATTAAAGATTCCACGCGAGATACTAGTTAGCGACTGACTGTCCGGGCCGCGGCTGCCCCTATATATCTCCTACTGTTGCTATGCCAAAAATCATAGCAATCAGCGGAATCGCGGGTGGCAACCGCGACTGTCCTCGGACTTCGCGTCCCGGCCGGAAATGCCGGGTTACCTTGATCGGCGGTATTCTGCCGATCAAGCTAAATGGTCGCGCGCGTGCGACATTCCGGCGTTATATCCCGAGCCTCTGTTGCTAAGGGCTCGGGATATAACATCCCTCCCCCCTAGGGAGAAGAAAAAGGGTTGAATGTTTCGTTTTTTGTTCAAGCCTTTTCCTTTTACAAGTTCCCTTTCCCTCGGGGAGAAGACGTTGAGCTTGTGATACGTCTTTTTTTTTTTTTTTTTTTTTGGTTAATTATAGTTTATTTTTATTACAATATTTTTTTCTTATTATAGTAATAATTATAATAATGGCAGTAAATACGGTTAATGTTGTACTTAATCCTACGGAATATATTATTATTGTTTTTGTTTTTGCCTCAACATTATTATTATCTAGTTCGGAACGCATTTTGTTTAAATCTAAGCTTAGTTGTAGTAGTTCGTTTTTATTTCGTACAATTGGTTCTCTTTGTATGTTTTTTAATTGTGACGTCATTTTAGCGATGTTGGTTCTATCTTTGATTGGTATCATAGTGATATTATATGTTGGTATACAAATATTGATATCGCTTTCTCCTAGAAGAGTTTTCGATTGTATTGTGAGGTCGTTTGTATTTAATTGGCACGCGTCCCTTAGTATTATTTTACCTGATCTGATTATATTTATTTTTTTACTCGGCTTGTGTTTACATCGTAGTTCAATGGTCTGTGACGCGGTCGAGTATAGCCACGCTTGGGGCTCGTTTAGTGCTGTCCATATGCTAACATTAGATATGATATGGCGGGTCTCGCATTTCTCGGTTTGACGTCCCGGCTCGGTGAGTGCTAAGACTTCGCAAGGTGCGTTATCTGATATGTGGTACGTCGCGAAATTGTTTTTGCATATGAGTTTTTTACTTCCGCGGATACAATTATTAATTTCATCGCGGGTTAAGGTTATGTATTTGTTATTTTCTTTGTCTAACGCGATATATTCGTGCGCGGTTTTAATTGTTTTGAAAATGTTAGCGTGGTCATAAACGGGAAACGGTATGACCGCTTTTAATTCGTATGTCGTATCGGTGACGACTGGAAATTTAATAATTATCATCAGAGCGTTGTGATCGCGGTAATGTGCTGTAATCGATATATATTTTTCGATTTGATTCCAGTTCTTAGGATTGGTATCGAACGGGAATTGTGATCCTTCGGGTAATTGAATCGTTGCGTGTAGTAGCTCTGTTATGATTTTGTCGATCGGTAATAGCCGTGTGTTAATGATGCCTTTTTTTGTCCAGGAGATAAAGTCGATGGTGTCTTGTATGTCAGTCAGTAGGTCAGTCCCGAGTATTCTTAGTGTGTTAAGGTGTTCCGTCATCTCCATTTCCCACGTTACTCTATCTATCTGCTGACTTAGGAGGATGGTCGCGTTCGTTAAGACGCGGTCGTGTTGCTTGAGTTTAATCTCTAATTCTTGTATATGGCTTAGTGTACCGTTTAATATTTTAAGTTGATTTTTCGCTACGTGTTGAGTCGTTTGCTGGCTTGCAATTAGCAGTTGTAACTGCTCCTGAATAATTTTTTCGTCGTTGGCGTCCATTATGCCGAATAAAGTTTTTCCTACTGTGCCTACTAAGTCTATGAGACCTCTTTTAACGTGTTGGACTTCATAGGTCGCGGTTAATCTATCTAATGCGGTGTTGTAACCCAAACCCCGTTACAACACGAAACATGACGCAGGGCATTTCGGAATAAGTATCTCGTAATTAAATAACCTCGGAGGATGCAAGATCAGCAAACCTCCTTAAGAAATTAAATAATAAAAGAAACACGTGCGAGAACTTATTGCCGAAATCGCTGAGGTTGCATTCGCCGAACTACCGAAGTTCGGCATTGCAACCCGAGGAGGCCAAGGCCCTGCGTCACTATTAAATAACCGCGGACCGTCACGGACGGGCAGTCGCATCATAGTCCGTACCGTAAACTGAGAGCGGTGATAACGAAAGTTCGGTCGCGTGCCAAGTAAGAAGAGACCTCGCGGAGACGAGGACGCGTGACAACGCGAGGACGTGTGCCGAACCGACAGAAGGAAAACTTAGGGAGATAGAAAAGTGCAACAGTGTAATCAAATAAAAATCCCAATCTTTTATTTCGATAACTTATTATTTCGCCCTCTCTATCACGGATCCCGAAGGACGGACCCCGTGCACCGGCCCCGGTGCAACAGCGGTTATTAGTTTATTATTTTGCATTGTAACCAACATTGCTAAATTATGACATTTTTCTTTTAATAATTCACCGTTATATGCTTCATGTAGTTTATTACAGGCATTTTCCGCGTCGTTGACTTGGTTTTGTAATTTCTTAAATCTAATTTCAAAGTCGGCGATGTTTATTATTAATACTAATTTCCATGTCGTGTCGGATAGATGGAGAAGTCCGTGGTCCTCATAATATAATCCGGGTTCGTGGGTGAATTGTGTAATTGTATAAGGTGCGGTTTCGATTGCGCCCTTCGCGGTGGTGAACGTTAATCTGAAATGTTCACTGGTTAAGTATGTGTGTGTAAAGGTGTTAGCATATCGTGCTGGATAGGTGTGTGAGTTTCGCGGGTCGTCTTCATCGTGGGAATGAAGATGCAGCGTCGGCTAAAGGTACGTACTTTTTATCTTTGGTATAGGGTTCTATGCACGGATAACAATTACTTTTTTGGAGCTTTGGTTTATCAAAATTCGCTCTCGGCTTTAGCGTCAAAGTTTTTTCGCTCGTCTCATTAGTAAGCCTTTGACACTTGTCTGAGCTACATCGTGGTTGTAATTTTGAGAAAGAAAAGAAAAGGAAAGAGAAAACAAAAAAGTAATTGTTAATTTATACGCGAAGTATGAATATGTTATGTGTGTGTTCGTGTGATTTATTTATTTTTTGTGTTTTTCAGTGGAGTCCCAGTCTTTCTATTATGTGTGTGAGGAGTGTTACCTGGCCTTTCGGCCGAGAGTCTGTTCAGAGTGCGTGGGGTTGCGGGCCCGTCACAGGGTCCGTTACCTATGGCATAAATTGGAGCCGCGTCTGGCCATAAGGACGACGCGGGATTTGGAACAGCGTCAGGTGGCTGTCGTCCCTGGGGCTTATATTGGTAAGTAGAAGTATATATACACATTTTTTTTTTTTTTTGCTTATTGTCTAATTTGTTTTTTTTTTTTTTTTGCTTATGCTTAATGTTCTATGAACGCTTTTAGTCTATTTGCATGTACTTTTATTATTTTTCTGCCTTTTCTTATGCTAAAGTTAACATCGCTATGCTTTTGTAGTACTATGTACGGTCCTATCGACAGCGCATCTAATTTCTTGGACCGGCCGCGTCGAACCGTTTCGTCGTAAAGAAGAACGGAATCTCCGACTCTAAACTCGCGTTTTCGGGAGTCTTTGTCGTAATTTTCTTTTGCCTTTTCTTTCTCGGTTTTCGCGTGATCGTGTGCGAGAGAGTTGGAGGCTCGTAATCGTTCGCGTAATTCATTCGCATAGTCGTCATATGAATACGTTTCTTTCGGCGCGGTCTTCAGTGCTGTCGGTAATGTAGCACGATATCCGTAGATAAGTTCGAAGGGGGTTAATCCGGTTGCCGTATGCGGGGTTGTGTTATATGTAAACATTGCATATGGCAACCATTCATCCCAATCGGATTGATCTTCGTCGATGTAATGTCGTAGGTACTCGGCCAGTGTTCGATGCGATCGTTCGAGTGCGCCATTAGTTTGCGGATGATATGCAGTCGTTTGTATTTTTTCCATCCGTAGTAGTTTACAAATGTTTTTGAAAATGTTGCTCGTAAAATTCGTTCCTTGATCGGAAAGAACGTATTCCGGTATCCCGTGTTCAAAAATTATTTGAGTCACGAACGCTTTTGCTACGGTCGCGGCTTCTTGGTTTGGGATAGGGATCGCTTTACTAAATTTCGTGAGATTATCTTGAAACGTTAGAATGTATTTATTATTATTGTTCGTTATTGGTAGCGGTCCTACTATGTCTAGGGCGCATTTTTCGAACGGTTTAGTCGGCGTGTCTGTGATTATTAGCGGCATTTTTGTCTTCCTTGATAACTTATTTTTCTGGCACTGTTCGCATTTCTTTATGTATTCCTCTATGTCTCTTCGCATGCCTGGCCACTCATGCTGTAATCTGATGCGGTGTAGTGTACGTGTGATGCCTTGGTGTCCGCCTATTGGTGTGTTGTGGTATTCATGTAAGAGCTTCGCTTTTTCTTCTGTTGAATATGTGTTCTTTTCTTTTAGTACATATATTGGGAGCTTTTCTTCTTGCTGCGGGGGGTTTCTGCTAAGCGCGTCCGCGTTCGTGTTCTTTTTCCCATCTTTATGGACTATTTTGTAATTATACTCTTCGAGTTTCAATCTCCACCTTATCAGGCGGGACCCAGGATCATTTACGTTGAACAGCCAGATCAATGGTTTGTGGTCTGTTACAATCGTAAATGTTGTTCCATAGATATAGGGTCGGAAATGTTTCACCGCCCATACTATCGCGAGTAGCTCCTTCTCTGTCGTGCTGTAATTTCTTTCGGCCTTGTTTAATATACGGCTTGCATATGCAATCGGATGATCCCTTCCTATCTCCCCCTGCGAGAGGATGGCTCCGATTGCAAGATCCGAGGCGTCCGTTGTGACGATAAACGGGCGCGTGAAATCGGGGTATTTAAGTATCGGTGCGGTGGTTAAATTTTCCTTTAATATTTCGAACGCGTTCTGTTGATCCATTTCCCATCGAAATTTTTCGTCCTTTTTCGTGAGCGTCGTCAATGGTTTCGCGATTTTCGAGAAGTCTTTTATAAATTTCCGATAGTATCCGGCTAGTCCGATAAATGATTGTACGTCTTTTAACTTTTTTGGTACCGGAAAAATTTTTTACCGCGAAAATTTTGGAAGGATCGGGTCGAATTCCATTTTCGGTTATTAGATGTCCGAGATATAGTACTTCTTTTCGTAAAAACTCGCACTTGTCCGGTTGCAATTTTAAATTATTTTCTCGTAAACGTTTGAAGACGGCTTCGAGTCTCTTATTGTGTTCCTTTAGCGTTGATCCGTAGATGACTATATCGTCTAGATACAGGAGACACTTGATACCGTGTAGACCCGATAAGACCGAGTTCATAATGCGCTGAAATGTTGCCGGTGCATTTTTAAGTCCGAAGAGCATCCTATTAAATTCATAATGTCCCTCGGGTGTAGAAAATGCGGTTTTCTGTTTATGCTCTTCCTTCATCTGGATTTGGTGGTATCCTGATGCCAAATCCAGGGTCGTAAAATACTTCGCGTGCCCGAGTTGATCGAGTATATCGGTCATATTTGGAATAGGGAAAGAATCGCCTATTGTAATATCGTTTAGCTTTCTAAAATCGACGACTATTCTTAGTTTCGATTTTCCGGATGCGTCGGCTTCTTTGGGGACCACTAGTATGGGTGCGTTCCATTGACTTGCGCTGGTTCTTATAATTCCTTCGTCGAGCATCTTCTTTACCTGCTCCCGTACTTCTACCTTATGTTTTTCGGGCAGTCGGTAAGGGCGGCAGCTAATTGGCCTACTTTTCTTTTCCGTGATAATTTCGTGCGCGACAGAGTCAGTAAAGAAAAGCGGGTCGCCTTGCAACTGGAAAATGTCGCAAAAGCTTTCGCAGATTTTTGTCAATTCACCTTTTTCTTCTTTATTCAAGTGTTGGATTCTAAGCTGCTTTTTAACGTGCTCTCTTCGCTGCTGCACTGCGGCTATATTTGGCTTATCTTGTAACGCGAGCGCGCTGACCGTGCACAATTGCGGCTCCGCTTCTATGTGTACGGCGGGTGTATGGAATGGCACGGCTGTGTCTCGTGTGTTTAAAATGCTTATGGCACAAGTATTATTTTCGGGGGCTACTAGACAATTGCCTATGAACACGCCGGGTTTAAGTTCATCGGCATATATTATTCCGATCTGGTTGCTGTCGGTGACGGCTTGTATTATCGTTTCGCTTCTCGGTGGTAGCGTCGTGCGTACGTATGGTTGTAACGGGATCGCGGCGCGATTAATTATCAAAAGTCCGTTCTCGACGTCGTACACGGTACGTTGCGCTTTAAGAAAATCCATCCCGAGTATCCCGTCGTACGCAATGGGAAATTCGTCGGGCACTACGTGCATAATGTGCGAGATCGTGCTGTCTCGCAAGTAAATTAACACGCGCGTTGTCCCTATCGTTTGCGCCTTATGTCCGGTCACGCCAGTTAGGGCCATCGATTCAGTGTAAATCGGTGTATCGCCCTTCAGCTTCCCCACTTTGACGAGGGTGATAGCAGCACCGGTGTCCAGCAAGAACGTCATTTTCCCGCCCGTGGCTTGTAATACGGGCAGGGTGACGAGATCCAAGTGACGATTTTTGTTGTCGTCTGCGATGTGTGACACTTGATAATCTCGCGCGGGCCGCGTCTCGTAACGTGCCTCGTTATCTACGCGCGTGTCGTCGTGTGTCGGTTGTCTCGTAGGCGCTCTCGCTCTCTCCTCCGGTAAGGTTGAATGCACCGTGGTCGTCCGTCGGGGTGTTCGCGGGGGAGCTCGGTTATCGCGTCGTGCTCCTTGCGGTGTCTCGCTGTCCCTTTTTAACTTACGGCATTCTTCGCGCGTGTGATATGGCTTGTTGCAGTAATTGCAAAATTTGTCCGTGGTACTAACGCGCGGTATATTTTCGGCTCTGGGCAAGCCGTACCTGGGCGCGTACCTGCCGGTGCGGCACAGAAATCCCGGGTGCCCCTGCCTCCCGCATCTGTTGCATGTTGGCACGGGGGAGCGATTTGCCGGGTTGCGCGGGAAGTTTCGCTCGATGTACGCTCGCTCGTTGTATGTGCGTACAGGTGCGCTACGCTGTCTTTCTTCCGCTGCAGCTCCTGCTACCGCTTCTTGTAGCGTCCTGTAGTTCCGCGACCGGACGATTGTCTGCAGATGCGGCAGCAGACCCGTCTGGTAATTGTTCAGCACTTGTTTCTGGAGCGAGTTCCATATCCCGCGTTTTTCGTCCGCCGTGTAGTTGGAGTCTTCGCTCAGCGCGTCATATAGCTCGGTCACTAATGTGTCGGCTCGGGTTCCGTATGTTTGCGCGCTTTCTCCCGTGCGCTGACGTAGCTGGTTGAATTCCAGCTGGAGGTGTGCTGTACCTCGTCGCTGCACGTAACCCTCTTCGATTTCGCGTATGAAATGCGCGAAGTTTAGAATTTGCTTTGATTCAAATCGCGAGAGTGCTCGTCCCGTAAGTTTTGTGTAGAGTATAGCCGCCAATAACTCATCCACGTCTTCCGGGTCTACTTTTCGCGCCGCATATTCGCATGCTTTAACGAACTTTTCTACGTTGTTTTCGCTCCCGTCGAATGAGGGTATAAATCCGATTGCGTTTTGCAGTGTTAAGTATTGCCGCGGGTTGTTGAGAGAATGCCGTACATCTCTTTGGGGCCGTCTCGGGGGTGGCACGGGGTGCTGCAAGGAGTCCGCCGTCCTGTTGAGCCTGGCGCCATATCTTTGCGCGAGATATTCGTTCTCTAATCTTTCTACTCTCGTTGCGGTCAGTGATATCGCGTCGAGTATCGTGAGCATCGCGTCGTCGCGCGTTGTGCCGCCTGGTCGCGAGATTGGCGAGGAGTGTCGACACTGCGGTTGCGTTGTGTTTGTGTTGGTGCCGGGTTCCGTGTTGATGATAGAGTTTTCGCCGTGTGAGGTCCGCGCTCTCGCGCCTTCCCCGCCTGTGAGCGAGGGCTCGTTCTTTTCGCCGTTATCGGTCATCATGAATATAAATCGTTGGTCTTCGGGTGCAAATATTTCGCTCACTAGCGATCCTATTGACGATCGGCGACTTTGATTACCGGATTCTTCGGCTTCTCGGTAATTTACGAAATTCGCGTTATTCGAATACATGGGTACAGGGAGGGAGATTCCGTTCGTGAATTCGTAAATCGCGCTATCGCGGTCCAAGATTTCGCCGTCTACCGTTATTTCGCGGATAAAACTTCGCGTCTGATTCGTTAGCCTGCACGGAATTCTTTTAAAGATAGGTTGTAGGTTTTCGGGCTCGGTAATGCCGTTCAACCACGATAGGCGCGACGTGTGACAGTGTAGTAGGAATTCGCCGCGGTACATATAATCTTATTCGCTTTTTCGCCCTGTATATATATATATATATATATATAACTAACTTACAATAGCGCCGATAACAGCATGCTGCTTGATAGCTGATGAGTCGCGATGTTCTCAGCTTGGCTGCTCGTGCGCTTCTCTATCTCGTATTCGGTCTGCTTGGCTGCTTATCTGCGTGACTGCTTATCTGCGTGGCTGCTTATCTGCGTGGCTGCTGCTCGTAGTTACGCTGGTCAGGGGATGCTCAGGTTGCACGTCCGGCTCTCCCTTGCTTATGGTCTTCTTCTATCTTCTCATTCATAAGTTGAGTTCTCAAAAAATTTTTTATTTGTTTGTTGCAGAGGTCCCGCACTATCAGTCGGACGCCCAATAGAAGGAAGGGCGACGACACGAGGGCGACTAAACTCCGGGGGGCGAATCCCACCGTTGCCACCAGTGTTGCACCGCAAGGGTGCCGTGGGATTCGTTCTCCGGAGAGACTTGTAGTTTTAGGAATAAAGTCGCCTTTTCATTAATCTGTTTCACTTCTTTATTTCCTTCTTTCCTTCTTTTACAGAGTTACACTTACACTTGTTCTTCAATTAAAGATTCCACGCGAGATACTAGTTAGCGACTGACTGTCCGGGCCGCGGCTGCCCCTATATATCTCCTACTGTTGCTATGCCAAAAATCATAGCAATCAGCGGAATCGCGGGTGGCAACCGCGACTGTCCTCGGACTTCGCGTCCCGGCCGGAAATGCCGGGTTACCTTGATCGGCGGTATTCTGCCGATCAAGCTAAATGGTCGCGCGCGTGCGACATTCCGGCGTTATTCCCGAGCCTCTGTTGCTAAGGGCTCGGGATATAACACGTGTGTCGGAGATCCAACTCACGCTGCCCGAGGCAAGGTGGCATCATGTGGCGGGCACCGAGAATCCCGCGGACTGTGCCTCCAGAGGTGTGTCTCCTTCCGAGCTGGTGCACTCGTCCTTATGGTGGCAGGGCCCTGCGTGGCTGACCGCGGACGCGGACTTTGGAGCGGGGGATGAGGAGGCTGTGGCGGAGGGGGATCTTCCCGAAGCTCGGATCTCAGCGCATGCCTCGGTCGTTGCTTCTGATGCGGAGGAGCCTGAATGGATCGGCAAATTTTCCTCCCTTTCACGGCTGACTCGCGTCGTGGCCTGGTGTTTCCGGTGGCGCCGAAGGGACAATGTTCGCGCAGAGTCGCCGGGCCTTTCGGCCGAGGAGTTGCGCGGGGCGCTACTGGCCGTGGTGCGCGGCGTTTAGGCCGTCCTCCTCCAGAGAGAAGTGCAGCTTGTGGCTTCTGGCGCTGCGCTTCCTAGGGCTCACTGGTGTCACAAGCTTTCTCCCTTTCTAGATCCTCAGGGTGTTCTTCGAGTGCGCGGCCGTCTGAGGCATTCTCTCTTATTGTACGACGAGAAGCACCCTGCCATTCTACCACGAAGTTCGCACCTGGGTGCCTTGCTGATCTCTTCTTACCACGCTCGCGCTCTTCATGGTGGAGTTCAGCAAACTCTGGGCCTCCTGCGACAGCAATTTTGGATTCCCGGCGCTCGAGCCGCGGTGAAGAAGGCAATTCACCGCTGTGTGACATGCGTGCGATGGCGGGCGGCTGCCCCGACCCCCCTCATGGCGGACCTTCCTTCGGCAAGGGTGAGGCCGTCTCGAGCATTCCAGCACACTGGCGTGGATTACGCTGGGCCGTTAATGCTGCGGGCCGGCAAGGGCCGTGGGCGGAAGGCTCACAAGGCTTTCGTTGCCGTGTTTGTTTGTCTGTGCACCCGTGCTGTGCACCTTGAAGTGGTGTCAGACTACACGTCTGAGGCCTTTCTGGCCACGCTGCGACGCTTCGGGTCCAGGCGTGGCCTCCCGCAAGTCGTTTACAGCGACTGCGGAACAAATTTTGCAGGTGCGGAGGCAAAACTGCGCGAGATGTTTCGAGCCAGCAGTCGTGAGGCCCAACGCATTCACCGGGCACTAGCTGAGGAGCACATTTCCTGACGGTTCAACCCCCCCGCCGCTCCCCACTTCGGAGGCCTTTGGGAGGCGGTCGTCAAATCGGCGAAGCATCATTTTCGACGGGTGGTCGGCACCGCCACTCTCACCTTCGAGGAGATGACCACGCTGTTGGCCGGCGTCGAGGCGTGTTTGAATTCACGCCCCTTCGCCCCCCTGAGCGACGACCCGGACGATGTCTCGGCCCTCACCCCGGGCCACTTCCTGGTGGGATCTGCTCCACTGGCTGTTCCGGAGCCCACCCTGTTGGACGTCCCTACTGGCCGTCTGTCGCGCTGGCAGCTGGTCGTGCAGATGCGCGATCATTTTTGGCGTCGATGGTCGGGCGAGTATTTGCACGGACTCGCTTCAAGACCAAAATGAGCAACTCCCGTCTCCCCGCCTCAGGTGGGACAACTGTGCCTAGTGCGATGCGAGAGTTCCCCCCCCCCTGCGCGCTGGCCTCTCGCAAGAATTACGAAGGTGCATCCGGGCGACGACGGCCACATCCGCGTGGTGACTGTCCGCACCGCGGCCTCTTCCTTGGTTCGGCCCGTCGTCAAGATCGTGCTGCTTCCCGTTGGCGACGAACGGCCTTCGGACCGTCCGGTTAATTAAATTCTCGCGTTTGCAATTGAAGCATTGTGCAACGTTCCGGGTTCCTTGCGGTTAGTTATATCAATTAACTTTTCCTTCTGTCTTTTGCTTGGTTCATTGAGCTTTCTTGGGGTTTCATTTTTTTGTATTTTTTCATGACAGCATTGTTTGGGCTGCTCTGCGATGCAGCATCATTATGACGTGAATTCATTTCATTTCTTTACCCGCGCGTGCATCGCGTCTCTGTTCTGAGAGGTGTCGTCCGAGCCTGTGTGCAGTGCACATGACGTCTTGTTTTAATCGCGAATTAACTCTGGTTAAATCATTCCGGCGATACAACATTGTCTTTAGTAATTCGCGAGGCGGGCGGGATGTTCGGAAAGGAAAGAAAACACCGTCGCTGTCACCGCTTAGCGAGCCGGTGCCGCGTGGATCACGCCGCGCTCGCATGCCGAACAGCTGGCTTCGACGCCAGCCACGATATCAATATTTTCAGCGCGTCTTGGTGAGCAGCGAGTCACCTCAATTTAAACTCCTATTTTTGTCGCCGTCACGCCGGTAAAATTCATCTGGAGCGATCTAGATCACTCCATCGTGACGTGTTTCCGGCGCCGGCACTTTCCAGAAAATGCTAGACTTTTTCGCGGTATAAAAGGAGCGGCTCCTTTCGGTGCGGCACAGTCGTCTCTTAAATAGCGTGCGGATTCCCCGTTTTTTTTGCGACCTGTCAATTGCTCGACGCGTCGAGTGCTGTGAGACAGGTGTCTCGATTTAATCGCGTGCGACACGTTTTGAGTTTTTGCGACACTGTCGCGCGTACATAAACATTTCTTTTGTATGAAGTCTAAATATATCTGTTTTCAACCGAAACTGTACTCAATCCCGTCTTTTCATACAACGTTTAAAAAGCGATCAGTTAGACCGTTGTTGAGATCCAAACATCTCAATAGCTCAGAATAAAAGATCTCGCGTAATGACACAATCGATCACGCTGCTTGTGCACGTAACGTAGAACACTAACGTGTCTCTAGATTATATTATAACTACAAAATAAATGATATCTTTTCCAAAAACTTATCTTCTTAAAAAAAAGGTTTAAAAAAAGCGTCAAGTATAAGCGCGTGAGAAGCTTTTTTAAAAAAGTTTTAAGCAAAACTAAGACTCCCCCCAAAAAGATTATAACTACAAAATGAATGATATTCCCCCCAAAAACTGACCTTTTTTAAAAAAAAAGGTTCCAAAAAAGCGCTTAGTATAGGCGAGCGAGAAAAGCGTACTCGAAAAAGTTTTTAAGCAAAACCAAAACTCCCCCCAAAAAGATTATAACTACAAAATGAATGATATCCCCCCAAAAAACTGACCTTTTTAAAAAAAAAGGTTCAAAAAAAGCGCCAAGTATAGGTGAGCGAGAAAAGCGTCCTCGAAAAAGTTTTTAAGCAAAACCAAGACTCTCCCAAAAAAAGACTCCCTTAAAATTATACTCCCCAAAAATAGAATATAAAATGTGCACTTTAATAACAAATACTCTTTATAAAACTAATGAGATCAAATAAATGCGCCAAGAACTTGAAAGAGCTAAAATATTTTTAATTACAAACTTATGTGGAACCATACAAACGTAGACCTAAGTTTGCCCCAATAATATAACGTGGTTAACATTACAAACCCATAGAACTGTACAAAAGTAAACTTAGGTTCGCCCCGATATGATATAACATGGTATATAACATGGTAATGTAAAGAAAAAAAAAACTTGGCGCTGCGAAACCAAATCTTTAAAATAAAAAAAAAAACGAAAAAAAAAATTAAAATTACAATAAAAGATAAAAAAAAATAAAAAAAATATATTAAATAAAAAAAAATATACAAAAATAAGAAAAGAAAAATAATTCTAAGAAGACAAAACAAGAATGCTGATGACTTAACAAATATGTATAATGTAACAAAAATATTGAAAATAAACAATGCAACAAGTTTTTTGCCATCTCACTTTTACAGACTGTGGACTGTCGGATGTATTTAAAAAATACTTTTTAATATACATCCGGTGTGGTTACAAAAATCTGATGCATAGCACATCGTAAAAGCAAAAATATAATTTGAGATTTTAAAGATTTGGTTTCGCAGCGCCAAGTTTTTTTTTTCTTTACATTACCATGTTATATACCATGTTATATCATATCGGGGCGAACTTAAGTTTACTTTTGTACAGTTCTATGGGTTTGTAATGTTAACCACGTTATATTATTGGGGCAAACCTAGGTCTACGTTTGTATGGTTCCACATAAGTTTGTAATTAAAAATATTTTAGCTCTTTCAAGTTCTTGGCGTAATTATTTGAACTCATTAGTTTTATAAAGAGTATTTGATATTAAAGTACATATTTCATGTTCTATTTTAGGGGTCTTTTTTGGGGGGAATCTTGTTTTGCTTAAATATAATTTTCTATTTTCTTCAGTTTCTTGGCGCATTTATTTAATCTCATTAGTTTTATAAAAAATATTTATTATTATATTATATTAAAGTACACATTTTATATTCTATTTTGGGCAAGTATAATTTTAAGGGAGTCTTTTTTAGGGGGAGTCTTGGATTTACTTAAATATAATTTTCTATTTTTTTCAGGTTCTTGGCGCAATTATTTGATCTCATTAGTTTTATAAAGAGTATTTGTTATTATTAAAGTACACATTTTATGTTCTATTTTGGGGGAGTCTTTTTTGGGGGGAATCTTGATTTTGTTTAAATATAATTTTTTATTTTCTTCAGGTTCTTGGCGCATTTATTTGATCTCATTAGTTTTATAAAGAGTATTTGTTATTAAAGTGCACATTTTATATTCTATTTTTGGGGAGTTATATAAATTCTAAGATAAAAAAGATTTGTTCCTTTTCCCTCTCACGATAAGGCAGAAAAAACTCTTGCCATTCCGGGGTAAATTCGGTGCATGCAGATAGCCTCTTAAACTAAAGAAGAGCAACTCCAACCTAGACCCTAGGATACCTAGAGTGGAGAAATAAATATCGACGCTCTGGTCCGTTCTAAGTGTCAAGTTTTTTTCTTACTTTCTTTTTTTTTGGCTCTTTTGGTTTTCTTTTTAACATCTTTTTTTTTTGACGTTTTTTTCTTGATATCATTTCTTTTATTGAGTGTTTTTGGAAAAATTTGGCTTTTTTTTTCTTTTTTTGTTTTTTTCTTTTTTTTTGTCTTTTTCTTTGTTTGTACACTTGACGCTATTTTTTCTTTTTTTTGAAAAGTTAGTTTTTAGAGATTTTAATATACAATGTATATACATTGCATTTACATTAAAAGATATGACATATCTTATGAATATGCAGCGATAAACAAAGGACGTACACTGCATATCGTAGGTATGTGCAAATGCAACGCGCTGTATGTGCACTCGATATTCATACAATATAACATATGTATTGTCACGATATTTTCTCTCCTCCTCGCGGAGAAGAGTCGCGAGCAAAAAGAGACGGCCGTGTACGGACGGAAAATCCGTGCACCGTCGTGACACGAGGGGATAGGGAGGTAGGAAGGGTCGCGGCTCCTCAGCCGTATCCCGGCGCGGGACGGCGTATCTCTTGAAGCCGATAGTTTTGGGCGCCAGGCACGAGCTCAGCCGTGCCGATTTTTCTTACGAATTAATTACGGTTTCCCCGGCAAATAATTAGGGAACTCAAACTGCCGTCACGCGCGGGGGCTAGCTCATCCAAACGGAGAGAGGCGGTGTATAACGGGCGGAATCTTTGGACGGACAGAAATCACGGCACAAAGTAATCGGTACGCGAACAAAACGATAAACAATAGACAGTCCGTTTATTGTTCTTAACGGAACAGAACTAGTATGACAATTGATAAGAGAAACGTAACAAAAACAAATTCAATAGCGGGAATGCTCAATCTTTGCGGGATCGTCTAGATCGTACTTTCAATTCAGAGCCAATGTTAAATCGTGTTCCCGTACTTCTCGCGTCGGCCCTGACTAATGTGGTGCCGGCCACACGCCTCCCGTGCACGCGGCGTGTTTTCGCAGGACGCAACAACACGAGAATTTACGCGTAAGATCGCCCGTCGTAAACAAGATTGCGTGATTTCGGTTCCCGACCTCGGCCGCTGCCGAGGGCTCTCCGTGCGGACACGACGTACGAAAGCTTTGCAAACGATAGAATTAACTAACGTAAATAGCTTGCCCCGGTGTTTCCCGCGGGGTCCAGCCACCGGCCTTCAGACGCCCATCGGCTGCCACTCTCTAACGTTAAGTCCTTGTTTTGCGACAAGGATCCACCAAATAATCTATCGGGCCCGCGTGCTCGTTCTACGTGGCCGGGTATCGTCTGAGCCTACGACGGTCTCCTCGGAAAGCGGAGGGTTTCACAAAATAATATTTCCGCAATGCGGGTGGAAAATCTTGTGGTAAACGCACTCTCGCGGATCATCCGGGGACTATACATATCATGCAGTTCTCTCGCATGGGGGAGCGCGCGTATCGTCCCCGCGGGATAAACGAGAGAAAGGGAGTAGATAACAAAATGTTTCATGTACTATAATAAATAAAAAGGATTCTAACGTTTTGTTCTCGAAATTTGAAAACCTCGGTATAACGTTATCACAACCCAACCTCGAGTTTACAACATTGGCGACAAGGAAAAGTTTTGAAACCACGTATAACCTCCGATACGTCAACGGTAAGAAAAAATTACAAAATTTTCAACGTGACCTAACCTTCAAACATGACCGACATTCAGAAGCTCATCCAAGTAATGCATGATCAGAGCCAAGCACAATTGCAAATGCTTCAACAACAAATGCAACAGCAACAAGCAGCTGCCGAACGACGCGAACAGCTGCTTTTGCATCAAATGCAGCAAATGCAGCAACAGCAGCCATCCGGGCAGGCTGCATTCGCACAAGACACAACAGCATTCAAAGTCAAATGCCTTGCCGGCTCAATGGTGCCATTTGATTACGACCCGGACAACAACCAGACATTCGAGGCCTACTACAAGCGTTACGAGTCGGTACTCACAATACAAGCTGACGGGCTCGACGAACCAACAAAGGTCCATTTACTGCTGCAAAAATTCCCACAGGCTCAGTATCAGCGCTACGTCAATTCCATTTTGCCACAGAACCCTCAAGACCGCACGTTGGCTGAGACAATCAAAACTCTCAAACAACTTTTTGGCTACAAGGAAACAAAATTTGCCATGCGTCTCAAGTGCTTCAACCTCACCAAGCTTGACAGCGAGGACTTCAGCGAGTACGCAGTTCGCATTAATAAAAACGCCGAAAAGTTTGACATTGGTCACTGTTCAGCTGACGACTTTAAGGTTCTGTTGTTTGTGAGCGGCCTCAAATCATCACAAGACTCGCTCATTCTGGAGAAGCTCCTAACAAAGGTGGATAATCGACACATTGAACTGGAGAAGGCAGCTGACGACGCTGCTCGAGCCCTCATACACAAACTTAATCTCCAAGACCTTGTAAACGAAGCCGAGCGCATCACGTGCCTTAGGTTGGACAAGGGAAAGATCGGCGAATCACCATCGATGTCCGGAATCAACGCGATTCAACAGCGCAATTTCTGCAAAGGTAAGTCCTTAAGTTCCATGTCACCGGACCAAAATACAACAAGTCTCCGGGACCCGGAACAAAGCGGAAAATTCCTTTCACACCCTGCCGAGCTTGTGGAGGCGTTCACTGGATGGAAAACTGCCCATTCAAGGATAAGGAATGTGACGAATGCAAGAAAAAAGGACACAAAGCCGGTTTCTGTGACATGTACAAGCAGTTCAAAACAAAGGCAAGCAAGCGGAACAATGCGCAGTCGCATCAAGTCACGGCCATCATCAACCTGGTCACCGATCGCAAATTCATCAAGCCAACCGTCAATGGAGCAGCTCTTAAACTGCAATTTGATACAGCCTCAGACATAACGATCATTTCGCAAGCAAACTGGGAAACACTCAAACGTTCTGAACTCTCTGCAACTTCACGCTCTAACGCAACAAGCGCTTCAGGCGATACAATCCCACTGCTGGGTGTTTTTAATTGCGTTATCTCGCTCAACGGCAAAGAAAAGCAAAGCTGCTGCTACGTCAGCTCGCTCAACCTCAACTTGTTCGGCATTCCATGGATTAACGCATTCGACTTGTGGAACGTCCCACTCAACTCGATCTGCAATCAAGTTAAAACTGACGACCTGACCACCGACGCCCGCAAGATGTTCCCGAAACTTTTTGCTGAGGGACTTGGCTGCTATAACAGATCTAAGGTCTCGCTCAAACTCAAGCCGGGAGCTCAACCGATCTTCCGAAATGCACGACCAGTTCCGCAGGCAGCTTGAGTTGACATAGCAACGGAACTAGAGCGACTTCAACATTTAGGGATCATCAGCCCAATCAAATTTTCTCCATGGGCAGCCCCGATAGTCGCCGTGAAAAAGAAGAATGGAAAAATTCGCATTTGCGCCGACTACTCGACCGGTCTCAACGACTCGCTTGAACCTAACAAGTACCCACTGCCTACGCCAGACAAAATTTTTGCAGAATTTACTGGCAAGAAGGTTTTCAGCACGATCGACCTGTTTGACGCCTTTTTCCAAGTCGAAATCGACGACAAATCAAAGAAGATGATATCCATCAATACACATCTTGGTTTGTTTCAAGTGAACCGACTTCAACAAGGTGTTAAGACGGTTCCAGGAAAATTCCAAGCCATCGTTGACATAATGCTGGCCGGAATTTCGACATTCGGTTTTATCGACGACATAGTCACAGCCGGAAACGACACTGAAGATCACAAAAAGCAGCTTTTCAAGACGCTTAAACAGCTTCAAGATTTTGGTTTCAAGCTCAACATCGAAAAGTGCGACTTCGGCAAAAAATCTGTCGCATTCTGTGGCCACATCATCGACGGCAAGGGTGTTAGTCCACATCCCGTCAAGATTTGGAAGATTCAAAATATACCACGCCCAGTGGACCAAAGTCAACTACGCTTGTTTCTCGGTTCTGTCAACTATTACGGTAAATGTATCAAATCCATGAAGCAGTTGAGAGGTCCATTGGACGATCTTCTCCAGAACGGCGTAGAATTCAAATGGCAAAACGAGCATCAAGACGCCTTTGACAAACTCAAAAAGGAGCTTTCCTCAAACCTCGTTCTCACGCATTTCGATTCCAACAAAGAAATCGTCTTAGCCACCGATGCTTCAAAGGACGGCATGGGAGCGGCACTCATGCATCATTTCGCTGACAGAAGACTTCACCCTATTATGCATTTTGCTGCGACGTTTAATGCTGCTGAGAAACACTACTCTTAGATCGAAAAGGAAGCCCGCGCCTTTATTTTCGACCTTAAACGTTCGCACTACTACATCGCTGGCCGACGCATCACTGCTCAAGTGGATCACAAGCTCTTGTTAACCATATTTGGATCTAAAGCTGGCATTCCCGTCTACACGGCCAATCGACTGCAGCGATGGGCATTGACAGTCATGGATACGACATAAAATTTGAGTTTGTCGGCACTAACAGCTTTGGATATGCTGACGTCGTCTCTCGCCTGATGTCTCAACACACGAAACTTGATAAAGACACGGTCATTGCTCTAATTAACTTTGGTTCGGAGCAAGAAACCGACGAAGAACTTCTTTGCCACGCTATCAATTTAGCCAAAGAGCTTCCAGTCAACTATCAAGATATTCAAGAAGCAACCAAAGCTTGTCCAACGCTAGAAAAAGTCATTAAATTCACCATAGCAGATAATTGGCCGCAGCGAAAATTTCAAATCAAGGACTTGGGCGTCGCCGCCTATTTTGAGCACCGTAACGAATTCAAGGTAGTCCAAGATTGCCTTTTCTGCGGTGAACAGATTGTCATTCCGACAAAACTTTGCCAACGCATTCTCGAAAGTCTCCACAAAGGCCATCCGGGCGAATGCCGCATGAAGCTGCTGGCGGCCGATAGTTTTTTGGCCCAATATCTCCAAAGATATCGAACAAACCGTCAGAACCTGTGACAGTTGTGCAAAGGCAGCAAAATCGCCCATCAAGTGCACCCTGCAGCCTTGGCCTATGTCGCTAACTGCGTGGACACGAGTTCATCTTGACTACGCCGGCCCTATTAACGGGTTCTACTTTTTAGTCATTGTCGACACTTACAACAAATGGCCGGAAGTTTTTAAGACTTCATTAACCACCGGTACCAAGACAGTAGAGTTATTTGCAGAAGCGCTCGCTCGCCAGGGCTTGTGCGAAGTCTGTGTCACCGACAATGGCCCGCAGTTTGTCTCTGAAACCTTCGAGGATTTCTGCACGTCTCAAAGCATCAAGCATATGTTACACCGCGAGGGTGCCGTGGGGTTCGTTCTCTGGAGGAAATTGTAGTCTTAAAGAAATAAAGTCGTCTTCTTCGTTATATCGATTAATTTCTTTTATTCCCTTCTTCTTTTTACAGACTTACATTTGCACTAAATATTCGATATTATATATTCCACGCGAGATACTTGTTAGCGACTGACTGTCCGGGCCGCGGCTGCCCCTATATATCTCCTACTGTTGCTATGCCATAATTCATAGCAATCAGCGGAATCGCGGGTGGCAACCGCGACTGTCCTCGGACTTCGCGTCCCGGCCGGAAATGCCGGGTTACCTTGATCGGCGGTATTCTGCCAATCAAGCTAAACGGTCGCGCGCGTGCGACATTCCGGCGTTATTCCCGAGCCTCTGTTACTAAGGGCTCGGGATATAACACGTATAACGACAGCATATTACAGCCCACAATCCAACGGCCAGGCTGAACGTTTCGTCGACCTGCAAAAAAAGGGTCTCCAGAAAGCCGAAGGAAATCTTGACCAGAAGCTTCGAGAGTTCTTAAGTACATATCGCCGCACGTCATCATACAATCTCGGGTTAAAATCTTCTTTTGAGCTGATGAACGGCCATCCAATGCGCACGAAACACGACCTGCTCAAGCCTCGAGTTCACCTGACTTTGATAAGCAATAACAAGATGGCAAGTCAATTCAATTCTCATCACGGCGTAAGATGGAGAGAATTCGAAGTTGGCGATAAAATCTTTTATCAACTCCAATCCACAAATGGCTGGAAATGGGTACCAGGTACAATCAAAAGCCGCCACGGTGCCGTCAATTATATAGTTTACATCTCCAGACGAGCAGTCAGGGCACACTTCAATCAGCTTAAGCGTCGCTACCCGAAGAACGAGCTGATTGAACTTTTCGACTTGCCAGAATTCGACGACGACATCCAACATGGACCCATCGGCGAGGTTCAACCAACAATTGTTTCTGATATCAAGCAAGAAATCAAAAAAGATGCCGAAAAAGACAGCGAAGCGGGAAACTACGAAGACTCTGAAAACCAAGTTCAACACCGCTATCCAGTTCGAGAAAATCGTAGAATAACATCGCGATTCAACGACTTTGTCAGATATTAAAGAAAGAAGATTAAAACGACCAGCTCATTTTTTTTATATATGTATATACAGGGTGTCCCATTTGATGTAAAAAAGTTTTTAGTTGTAGGTTGGGCTTCCAAAAATAAGTAGAAAAGTCCTATACGGTTTTGTAAGTTAGGCGTTAATAACCGAGAAAATAACATTTAAAGATTTGACGCCCCGCGTGCGAGCAAAAACGCGCCGTTCGAAGCTACCGAGACGTTAGTGGATCTAGAGATGTGGCTTATCTTACTCTATTCACAAAGAAATGAGTAATCTATGAATCTCTGTAAATAGAGTGGGATGGGCCACACCACCACTCTATTTACAGAGATTCATAGATTACTCATTTCTTTGTGAATAGAGTAAGATAAGCCACACCTCTATTTCCACTAACGTCTCGGTAGCTTTCAGCGGCGCGTTCTTACTCGCACGGGGGGCGTCAAATCTTTACATGTTATTTTCTCGGCGCCTAAACCGTATAGGACTTTTCTACTTATTTTCGGAAGCCCAACCTACAACTAAGAACTTTTTTACATCAACTGGGACACCCTGTATATTTTATTTTATTTTTAATTCGACTGGTCATTTTAAAAGGGGAGGAATGTGGTAAACGCACTCTCGCGGATCATCCAAAGACTATATAGATCATGCAGTTCTCTCGCATGGGGGAGCACGCGTATCGTCCCCGCAGGATGAACGAGAGAAAGGGGGTAGATAAAAAAATGTTTCATGTACTATGATAAATAAAAAGGATTCTAACATTTTGATCTCAAAATTCGAAAACCACGGTATAACGTTATCACAACCCAACCTCGAGTTTACAACAGATCTCACCGAATAAGTTCCGCCGGGGCCTCGCACGCTCCCTGCTCTCTTTCTCCCTCGCTCGCTTCTGCAGGTTCTCGCTCTCTTGCTCTTGCTCGCTAACGCTCTCGGCCTGTCGCTGAGTATCAATTGTCCGCCTATCTCGCTAGTCCACACGGAAGAGAGCGAAGACCGCGCGAATTTTCGGCACGAGGCCCGGCGTATCCCCACGCTTGCGTTTCGCGGATTTTTTCGCGCTACGTTGCCGATTTCCCGCGGAAGCCGCTGCCCTCACAGAGCCCTATCGGTACTAGCCGGTTGGCGCGGATTTTGGATAGTGCGTTGTCGTAACAATTCCCCCGCAGGTTGTTTTCTGCGCCGAAATGTGTAGGCGATAAGTCTCCTCCAAAGCTCTCGGGATGGGTGGCCTCCCATCCCGGGCCCGTATCCGGTCACCCTCTCTTCCGGAAGTTCGCGCCTTCGCATATGGTACGCTTCTCTCGCTCTTCCCGCGGCAAAGACAGTCGGTAATCTCGACAATATACGGTAGCAACAAAATCCATCAACGCGATCGTTAATTATCGCCTCAAAACAAAATAAGGACCCTCCGGAGATTCCCGCGACCCCTTCCCGCTCTCTACGCTATCGCGGCTCGTCCAGCGCCGCCGCGCTTTGTGACGGCCGCGGGGAGCTGCGACGAAGCAGCCAAAGCCGCCACGTCACAGTATATTTATCTAACATTTTATGTATATGCATATACATATATACACAATAAATATTTTTGTACATACATTAATGTTACGTCAGGATTGGAAATATTTTTAAAGGTTGCTTACCGCTTCTTGGTAGCTTAGGGAAAGACTCGAGAGCAGGAAGGGAGGAGGAAAAGATTTTGGAGAGTGACGTAACTACTGATCCTTGCGTGACACGTGTTTAGATGTGCCACGCGTAAACGCGCTAGGAATGGGTTCGAGTTAATTGCGAGATGGAGTTAGTGCGTTATTTCAGTTCTTTTTAGGAAAAGAAATTTAATTCTTATTCCCTGGGACAGAGCCAGAGGTGATTTTTCGCACACAATGGATTGAGGGATTATCTTAGAAACACAAAGATTAGGTTTTCGCCTTTAACACAAAACCTTTATTATCAACTAATTAATACAAAAGAAATAAAAAAAAATAAGAAATAATAAAAAGATTAAACATTTTAATTTTTTGTAAAAGATAAATTTATCAACTAATGAGTACAATAAGGAAAAAAAACGTAATTATATAAATAAATAAGACAATTTGTTAATGAATGTGTATAAATGTGAGATTGTGAAGTGTGTATAGAAGAGGGTGTGAGGTTATATAAATATATGTTTATTCAAGATCTATTTCAATGATTTCGGAGATCTGGGCAGTCGATCTCGGGAACACTCGGTCGATGAGCCTGATCGGGGCAAGAAAGGGGAGTTCCACTCCGGGATAATAAATAAAAATATTTTGATCAGGAGATGCCCCACTGGCTTCTCTCCTGGTCTCCTCAGGATCAAAATAGTCAGGGCTTATGGTAAAGGCCCTTTCTGGGACAGGATTCGTCCACGGAGTGCAGGTCCTCCGGAGGAAATCGAGGAGAAGATCAACGACCGCTCTCGGTTCCTCTTGCTCCCCGAGGAACTCCACACTTGGGGCGGAGGAAGGGGAATGTTCCGGGCTGTCAGGCTCTTGCCAAGAGACGGTTTCGTCCTCAGCAAAGAAACCGACCTCTTCGGGTTCCCCAGGATATGGAATCGGTAATGGGATAGGAAAGGAGCATGCTCTAGAAGCAGTTCCAGGAGAATGGTCGTTGGATTTTAAAGAGATGTCAGGAGTATAGGAGGGAGAAGTAGGGCGGAACCGCTCCGACTCAGGCTCGGATCCATTTGCGAAGACATTTGAGAGCGATGGACTCGGAGCTTGGGGTGGTTCCGAAGCGAGATTTTGGTCTTGCGCGGTCTCTTGCGGAGCCGGTGAATTCGGGGGAGCGGGTGGTGGAGGAGACCACGACCGCTCTCCTTTTCTTCGGGGAGGGTCGGATGTTATCTCTCCTGGCGCCGCCGCGAATAAGTATTGGATAAAGAAACTCTGAATTAGGCTCCTCAAATTCCGTATTTGCCGATTACGGCGAGCCCGGCTTTTCTTGAGAGTTCTTAAATTCGATGATTCCACTAAAAGGATTTCATTTTAATGAATTAAATTAGTAAATAAATTATGGAGAGGAAAATATGCCTGGGCATCACAACTCACAACTCTTTTCGGATCTCTCCGTCGTCACCCTGAGCCACCCTGGTTCCTCTAGCCGAATGGGGGCCTTACTCAAGTCAAGGTTTTGATAGTCACCATTTATTGGCGGCATATCGCAACCCCCGACAAAAGGAAGCCCGCTAGGCAGGTCGAGGCACCCGAGAAAACAGGAGGATTTGAGAGAGAGATAGCGAAACTACGAAGCGTGAACGGCACCCTGACCATTCCCTCAATTTTCATTTTATTTTTATTTATTCAAATTAAATGCAAAGAAAAATCTATTTAATGGAACCGTTTCTGGTTTTAAGGGGAGGGTTAGGAGTAAATAAATGATAACACTTACTACTTGTTGTCTTGAGGTTCCGTAGACTGACTCTTTGAATCTTCTCTTTATTTCTGCCCACACAAAGATGTACAAACAAACACTTCTTTTTAGTCTCCGGTAACAATGGTAAAATACTGTGATGCGAAATTCGGATTGAGAATGAGAATGAGAGCGAGTCCCGCCGGGACCCGCGGTTTTATAACCTCGGAAAAGGGGAGGACCACCGCTTGATTTTTCAGTTTTCCAAAATTTGAATTCTGTTCGTTAGGCTTATTCCTCCACTTTTCCGTCTTTCCAATTATTGGTCGCCCTTCTCTCAGTTTTCTTAATTTTCTAAGTTTTCGCCCTTAGTTTCTAATTTTTGGTGAGGAGTTCCCGATATCTATTGGTCCAGGAGAAAATGTTTATGAGCTCCCCTCTACATGGTTTTAGCCCTTCCAAGCTTCCAGATAACAGATTCGAAAATGTTTAGATAACTTCCTTTTATTGGCAGCGTGCAATTGCTCCCTGAATTGTATAGTTTCCGGCCGCGTATCCCATTTTTATTATTACAGGCTTCTTGCCTCCGTTTTCTAATCCCTAAGATCCACGGCGAAATTTGATTTTACTAAATTATTTTTCTTCCCGAATTTCCTTTGTGTACCGCCAGACATTTATTGTTAGTTTAAGATATTCCAAATCTTTCCGAGCTATTTTATTGAATATTTTGACAAATCCTTTCGTTTTGATTTTTATATTCCACATCTGTTGTACAATTGTTTCAGGTTCCTTCTTTTATTTATACATCTGGCGATTCAGGATATTCCGTCAGTTAAAACTATTTTTCTGGAAACTTAGAACTTTCTCCTTTGATACCAATACATTCGGTATACTTTTCATTATCTACTTTATCAACCATGTGTCGGAAAAAGGAGATGTGGAGTTACAGGACGTAACACTTCTATGTTAATGTTTTGTTTCTTGCGATTAGATGTGTAATTATGTGTTGTAATTTCTTTGTAAATTTTTTGTAATTCTGTATCCGTTTTTGTACAATTTGCAATTTCTTCTGCTGTAAGTGGTAGGAAGTTAATTGTTTCTAAATGAAAAATATCAATTACTTCATGTGTGTCATTTTCGTTTTCCATAGGCAATCTAGAAAGGCCATCCGCATTTGCATTAAGTTCGGATTTCTTATATTGAATATCATAATTGTAGGCACGTAAAAATAACGCATAATGTTGCATACGTAATGCTGAAAATGTTGGTAAGTTTTTGTCCGGTGAGAAGATTCGTGTTAACGCTTGATTATCTGTAACAAGAGTGAATTTGGCACCAAAAAGAAATTGATGAAATTTTTTAATGCCAAAAATAATGGCATAAGCTTCATTATCAATGTTCGTGTATTTTTGCTGTGTAGGGTTTAATTTCTGAGATGCGCATTGAATGATTCTTTCCGATTTATCGGGGTACACATGAGAAAGTACTGCGCCAATCCCGTAATTGCTTGCATCCACTGCTAAAATTAAAGGTAATTCGGGATCGTAATGTGCAAGTATTTTATTTTCACTAAATGCTTGTTTAGCTTTGCCGAATGCGTATTCGCAAGAATTATTCCATTTAAATTGAACATTATCTCTTAATAAGTTGTGAAGTGGATGTAAAATTTCCGAGAGATTTTTAATAAAACGCGCATAATAGTTAACGAAACCTAGAAAAGCGCATACCTCTGTTTTATTAGTTGGCCTTGTCATTTTTTCAATTGCCGCGTATTTTGCCGGGTCTTTATTTATTCCATTTTTATTTATTATATATCAGCAGAAATGTATACTTTCTTTAAAGAATTCGCTTTTCTCTAAATTTATTTGTATGTTAAATTCCTGTAATCTACGGAAAATTATTTCTAATTTCTTAATATGTTCCTCTTTTGTTGCGCTAGCGATTCGAATATCGTCCAGAAAGATTTTGACCCCGCTAATATCGTGAAAGATTTCTTCGATCGTACGTTGCCAAATCGCGGGGGCAGAAGCTACACCGAACATAAGACGCGTAGGTTGATACAGTCCGCAATGTGTGGAGAGAGTGAGTAGCTTCTGTTGTTTTTCGTCTATACGTAATTGTAAATACGCTTTTTTTAAATCTATTTTAGAAAATATAGTCATTCCTGACATGCAAGAAAATAGTTCCTCTAATTTGGGCAGAGGATATTCATCAATAAGCAAATGCTTATTAAGTGTCACACTGTAATCTCCGCAGATTCGTACTGAACCATCTTTTTTAAGTGCGGGGACAATTGGCGTGGCCCATTCGGATGATCTAACGGGTATTAAAATTCCTTTCGCGGTTAATTTATCTAGTTCAATTTTAATTTTGTCTTGCATCTTGAAAGGGACTGTTCGATGCTTAATAAAAACTGGTTTCGCGTTATCTAATAATGTAAATTTACCCACGTAAGATTTAATTACTCCCTTGCGATCCGTAACAATATCGTATTTTTGTAATAATTTTTTTATTATTGAATTTTCATTAATTGTATGTATGTATGGCGTCATGATTTCGTCATCGGTATATAAACCGTTCATTTCTTTTGTGTTTACTAGTTCGTGGAATCATTCTCTGCCCAAAAGAGGTTTACAATAAATTTTAACAATGTATAAATTTAAATTTAAGCTACGATTATCCGATTTAACTCGCACTTGAATGTAACCGATTGTATTGATCGGATCTTTATTAAAAGATTGTAATCTTACATTCGGCGGAAAAACACGATGCGACGGAAAGAGTTTCTTCGCGTTTTCCGCACTAATAAGACTCACGGCGGCTCCCGTGTCCACTTCGAAAGTCATCTGATGTTGCTCAACTAGGAGCGGCATGATGAATTTGCTCTTTGCATTGGCAGTGTCGATGGTGCAGACTTCCTCGACAGTATTGGCTGATTCCTTCCTTTTCCTGAAGCACACCCGTGCTAGGTGCCCTTTCTTCTGGCAGAAGCTGCATTCCACATTTTTGTGAAGTGTACATTCATTTGCGTAATGCTCTTTTCCGCACCGAAAACACTTCACATTTTTAGTTGATGATTGCACATTCTCATATTTCCGGTCCGGTTTCGAATGCGTGGGGCTTCTGAAATTCTTCTTGTAGTTGACGGATGAAGATTTCACGTTCCGTTTTTGTTGACCTTTTTTTTGCAAATTTCCTTTGTACCGATTAGTTTCCGAATTCACGTATTGTATATTTTCGGCTGTTTGAGAAGGGTTGCGCAATTGTGTGGTACTGCTTTCAGCAAGTTCCATGGTAATGGCCGTAGAAATTGCAGAATCGAAAGTCTGATTTTGGGTTTCCAGAAGTCTTGCCTGAATATTTGGATTACGGAGGCCGGCTATTAATTGCGTACGTAAGACTGTCTTCAAATAAGCCCCAAAATTGCACTTAGCACTGAGTTTATGTAAATCGTTGACGAAGTCGCGCACCAACTCGTTTTCCTGTTGCTTTCTTTTATGAAAAACAAAAATCTCTGCTGCTTCGAGAGGTTCCGGCTCCAGTATCGCCTTCAATTTGTCAATTAACGTAGCCCAAGGAGCGGTGTAGGGATTTTTATTATCCATAGTACTCTCCAGCTTGGTGTATGTATCCATGCCAATGTATTGCAAGAGATAAGTTCGTTTCTTTGCCTCGGTGGTAATGCCAAAAGCCTCGAAGGCTCCTTGTAGTCGCTGTAACCACGTAGTCCACCGGTGTTTAGTGGCGTCAAAAATTTCAATTTTAAACGAGCCGGGAATCTCAGTCATGTTGGGAGGCTCGATAGTTTCCATTGACTCCGTACTTGTACCTGCTCCAGTCGTAACGTATGGTTGTAAAGGTGAAGTCTGTGGTTCAATCTTAACGTTCACTTTTTGCTCATTGTTTGCGACGAAATAAAGGTTCGAACGAAAAAACTTGATTGCAGGTTGCACTATATAAATTTTATTTTGCAAGAATTAACACTTAGCCACTGCTGGGCACGAAAAAATAGAAAGTATTATAATGTCTTTAATTTAACAATGAATGGCTCTGCTGGCCGCGATAGTATTAGCGAGAGATGCGTTCTTAATGCGTATAAGAAGGCGACTGACTTGAGAGGCATTGCTTCAAAAGAAGCAGAGCAGTTTTCTATTGTAACAAACAGCATCTTAGGTTTCGTTCGGGACTGGCCCGTCTTTAGCGAGATAAGGCACGAAAAATTTAGAATAGTTTCTTTTGAGTAGATTCTTATGATGACAGAAAAATAGTATCATTTGAAACAAAGCCTCTCATATGACCAGACTGGCGTCGCTCTGACGGCATTCGATAGTTTAGCATTCAAAATATTAGAATAATATAATCTAATGATTTTGAACATTTCCGCCCGCCTCGTCAGGAACTGACGAATTTTTTGCAAAGGAAGTATCTTGCACAGGCAAAGGAACAATTTTAACGGCGGGTCGCGTAAATGTGGATGATGCAGTGCGTACTGTTATCACCCTAACTTGCCCATCAGAGCCCGGATGAGTTCCTATAATTCGTGCAAGAGGCCATTTACCTGGCGACGTTGTTTCACCTTTTATTAAGCAGAGCATGCCTACTTGCAGATTTGGCTGAGTGGTTCGCCATTTAGAACGTATGTTAAGTGTAGGCAAGTATTCGGCTGACCAACGCCGCCAGAAATGGTCACGCATTTTTTGCACGAGTTTCCAGCGGGAAAGTTTATTGTCAGGTATATTAGTCAAGCATGGCTCGGGCACAGCATTTAATGCATTTCCTATAAAGAAGTGTCCTGGTGTAAGTGCTTCTAGATCCTCGGGATCATCGGAGAGTGGTATCAAGGGTCTAGAATTTAAACACGCTTTAATCTGTGTTAGTAAAGTATACATTTCCTCAAATGTTAGAGTAGCCTCTCCGATGACCCGTCGGATGTGATGTTTTGTAGCCTTAACAGCAGCCTCCCAAATTCCGCCAAAATGAGGTGCCGATGGAGGATTGAATTTCCATTTAATTGCTTGATTTGCGATGGTTTGAGTAAATTCCTTACTTTTTATACTTTCAGCAAAAAATTTTCTTAATTCTTTGTCTGCTCCGACAAAATTAGTTCCTCGATCGCTCGAAATAGTGGAACAAATTCCTCTTCTAGAAATAAAACGCCGGAGGGCTGCTAAAAAAACTGCGGCTGTATAGTCTGAGACCAATTCAATATGTATTGCGCGCGTGGAAAAACATATAAAAATGGCCAAAAATGCTTTATGGGCTCTTTGCCCTCGACCCTTGCTTGTTTTGACCATTAAAGGTCCAGCGTAGTCTATTCCGGTATTTAAAAATGGACGATTTGCCGTAAACCGAGCTTGCGGCAAATCGCTCATTTGGGGATGCGGAGATGTGCCTCTCCAACGAACACATAGTACGCAATTTTTAATGTGTTCTTTTACTGACGCTCTGCCTCCCATAAGCCAGTAGCGCTGTCTTATGGTTGACAATGTTAGTTGCGGTCCCCCATGCAGGGTCCTTTTATGATAATGATCTATAATTAAAAAGGTTAAATTCGAGCGCTTAGGTAATATTATCGGGTGCTGCTGATCCCATGACAACGACGCATTTCGTAATCGACCGCCGACTCTTAAAATTCCGATCTCGCTTATAATAGGAGACAGTGGTGATAAAGCATTATTTCGAGGAAGCGATTTTCCATTAGTTAATAATTTAATTTCTTCAGAGAACCAATGTCGTTGTGTTGTTATGATCCAGAAATTAAGCGATTTATTTATTTCAGACCAAGATAATGGTCCCTTTGAGCTTCCCTTTAGCCAGCGTCGGCATAATGCCGTGATTCTTAATAACTTAAGCAATGTCGAAAATTTTAATAATAACTCATTTTCTTTCGGTAATGTGGTTATAGTAAGCACTTGAGATCTTTGCTCGTTTTTAATAGCACTTAATTCTTCAGAATTAATATCAAAATTATTTTGTTTTGGTTGTTCATTATTATTTTGCTTGAGCCATTCCGGGCCTGACCACCAGAGTGGATGATTTAGCAATTCGCTTGGCAAGAGACCGCGAGAAGCGCAGTCGGCAGGATTTTCATGGCCTGGAATATGATTTCAGTAAGCAGATGGTAATGCTTGCTGGATTTCCGATACGCGGTTTGCTACGTAGGTGGTCCATTTTGAAGGGTGACCCTTGAGCCACGCAAGAGTTACGGTAGAATCGGACCAAAGATTAATGCTATTAAACTTTAACTTTATAGTAGCTTGAACGTGTATAACTAATCGAGTTAAAAGAATGGCGGCGCACAATTCTAATCGAGGTAAGGATATTTTTTTTAGCGGTGCTACGCGAGTTTTGGCTTGTAATAATGATATTTTAGATTCATTATTCTGGCTAATTATGACAAAAATTACTGCGGCATAAGCTCGCTCGGAGGCATCTGCGAAACCATGCAATTCTATTAAAGATGTTGTTTTCGTGGTCTTAAGCCACCGTGGTATTTTAACTTCCGACAGCTTTAATAATTCCTTGCAAAATTGATACCATAAGTTGAAATCGTCTTTATCTAATGGATGATCCCAATCATTTCCCTTAAGCCAGAGCGTTTGAATTAAGATTTTTGCTTTAACAATGACCGGTGCAAGCCAACCGAGAGGATCGAAAAGCCGGGCTGTTTCGGAGAGTACTATTCTTTTCATAGGTATTTGATTCTCTAATGGTGTTACGTGAAAATAAAAGAAATCCTCTGCAGGATTCCAGCGAAGGCCTAAAATAGTGTGCATAATATCACTGTGAAAATCTACTGGACCCTTGCTTGGCTCAGATGTCGGTATTATTTTGTTTAATTTATTGCTATTGAATGACCATTTGGCTAAAGGGAAGCCGCCCGCCGTGCAAATACTAATTAACTGCGTAATTAAGATTTTTGCGGATGATACTGAATCTGCGCCAGTCAATATATCATCCATGTATGTTTCATGACGGAGAACCGATGCGCCTAAAGGAAAATTGTTCGCTTCGTCGAGGGCTAATTGTTTAATTACTCAGGTTAGCTAAATATGGCGCAGAACATAATCCATAAGTAACAGTATTTAGTGTATAATCAAAATATTCATAGATAGGACTTGGACGCCAAATTATTCGCTGATAGTCCCGATCCTCTGGATGAATTTCAATCTGCCGATACATTTTTTCTATATCTGTTGTTATAGCTATCTGATACCGTCGCCAATTAGAAATTATATCAGAGAGTGCAGGAAGTGGATTAGGTCCGTTAAGCAATACATCATTGAGAGAATCTTAATTTTTAAATCGTGCAGAAGCATTGAAAACTACTCGTAATTTTGATTTAGGGTCGTTGTCCTTGAATACACCATGGTGAGGCAGGTAATAATGTTTGTCAGATGTTGGAAGCGTTGTTTTGGACATGTGTCCTAACATTTTGTATTCGTGTAAGAATTGATTGTATTGAAAACGTAAATGAGGTTGTGAGCTAAGGCGTTTTTCTAGCTTTGAAAAAATATTAATTGACGACGGTCGAGAGTTTGCAAACTCCGGGCCTTGCTTAGCGAACGGCAGTCTAACCATATAACGGCCTGACGGCAATCGTTGAGTAGTTTTTGTAAAATATTCCTCGCACTTTCGATCTGCGTCGGTAAGAGGGATTGATTTTAGTGGTAATTCTTCCTGTTGCCAGAAACGCGATACCAGTTCTATTATATTTTCTTGAGATTGGCAGTGATTTATGGAGACAAAAGCGGCAGATTGAATTTCACCCGTAGATCCAGATAAAATCCATCCCAATGCGGTTTTTAAAGCTACGGGCATTTTAGCTGTGCCCTTTCGCAAGCCATTTTCTATTATAATGGCGTGAACTTCTGCTCCTAAAATTAAATCGATAGGATCGTTAGAGGAAAAATCGGGATCAGCAAGCACTAGGCCTTGCAAATGTGGCCATGACTCATTATTGTTAATAACACGCTGTGTGTTAACGGTAACACGAGGTAAAATTAACGCAGAAATCTTTACGCAAAATTCCTGATTTACACAAAATTTTAAATTGAAATTAACACGACCGCGCGCGTAACAAGTTTTATCACCACCAATGCCGAAAATTGTGGTGGTGTCTGATTTTCGGGGTAAATGTAGTTTTTCTACGAGAGCTTCCGAAATAATTGAGACTTCCGAACCCGGATCTATGAGCGCTCGCACTATTATTTTTTTGTTGTACTTATTGGTAATTATAACCCTTGCTGTGGCCAATAAAACTGAGACTCGTCCAGTTACATAATTACGCAAATGGAGAGACGTGACTGAGGCGTTTTGCGTGGCGGGACGCTCTTCCGGCTTTTGCGATGAGAGGGTTGATGGACCTGTTGATGCTGAACCTGCTGGCGATGAACCTGCTGGTTGAGCTGTTCTGTGCATGATCGCTGGGCTTCGAAGGAATGTTTCGTGAATGGTTGAGTGGTGCCGTCTTCCGCAGGAGACACAACTTTTTTTTGAAGGACACTGGCTAACGGCATGCTTTCCGAAGCAATTGATGCACAAACTATTTTTCTGCGGCATTGTCTCGGCGCGCTGCAGGCCCTGTCCTGGAGAACTCACTACATGTAAGGATATAATGATCTCCCTTGCATAAAAAGCATGAGGAGGGCTTACCTCCCGTGTTAAATGGCGCGGTGTGCGTAACCAACGCTCGGGCTGGCTTAGAAACAGTCGATGTTTTTGTTGAGGTGTCATGTCCCGCAGGGTATAGAGCTTCTAGAGTCCGCAACCGATTTTCTAAAAAATTTTTTAATTCTTCAAAGGTGGGTGGTTCGGTAGTGCCACCGATCGCAGTTTCTCACTCGCGGCGTGAACGAGAATCCAATAGCTCGATCACTAAATGGATAAAGAGATCGTTATCAGTAATGGGGCGGCGAATTCCTTCCATTGTTCCGGCAGTCTGAAGCACATTATGGAAGAGTCGTCTTAGTTCTTGGACAGATTCAGTCCGCATTTTAGGCATGCAGTAAACGTTGAAAAGCAGGAACGCACAAGCATACGCTTATTAGCGTAATATTCTTTCAACATAGTCCACACTCGTTCGTAGTTGTCGGCAGTAGTGGGAATATTTTTTACTAGCTGCTCGGCCTCACCTTTGAGACAGCAGCGTAAATAATGGAGTTTTTCTACCTCCATTAATGATGAATCTCGTGCTATCATAGATTGAAAAAGATCCTTGAATGCAGGCCAGTCCTCAAATTTTCCAGAAAAGGTAGGCAGTTGAATGCGGGGAAGCTGGCGTCGAGAGGAAACTTCGCCCTCGCGCAGAGAGAGCTCGGATTTTTCCTCCGTTTTGCGATGTTCTTCTGCAAGATCCATCAAGATTGCCCGCTGCGAGACATAAGCTTCTTCGACCATGCTATAGGCATCGGCCTTAACATAATCATGCTCGGCAAGTTCCGTCCAAAAACTAGTATGTAGAGTTTCATGGCCCTTTTCGAATTTGCTCCAATAATTATCGAGAAGTCTCAAGCGAGTCTCGATGGAGCCGGGAGTGATTTTAGCCGCACCTCCTTTTTTTAAATTTTCCACTGAGCGTGAAATACGCCCGTATAAATCCGTCTGGCTACGGATTAATGAATCCATGCTTTGACTCATGTCGATTAAGTCTTTTACACAACACTGCACTGTAACAAATTTTTCGAATGGGCAAGGATATGCGTATCCGGCTCGAAGGACCAAAAAATGTTTGCGACGAAATAAAGGTTCGAACGAAAAAACTTGATTGCAGGTTGCACTATATAAATTTTATTTTGCAAGAATTAACACTTAGCCGCTGCTGGGCACGAAAAAATAGAAAGTATTATAATGTCTTTAATTTAACAATGAATGGCTCTGCTGGCCGCGATAGTATTAGCGAGAGATGCGTTCTTAATGTGTATAAGAAGGCGACTGACTTGAGAGGCATTGCTTCAAAAGAAGCAGAGCAGTTTTCTATTGTAAGAAAGAGCATCTTAGGTTTCGTTCGGGACTGTCCCGTCTTTAGCGTGATAAGGCACGAAAAATTTAGAATAGTTTCTTTAGAGTAGATTCTTATGATGACAGAAAAATAATATCATTTGAAACAAAGCCTCTCATATGACCAGACTGGCGTCGCTCTGACGGCATTCGATAGTTTAGCATTCAAAATATTAGAATAATATAATCTAATGATTTTGAACACTCATGGTCTTTACTGTCTTTCCACATTAAGTACGAAAGACCTCACACCCAAAAGGGAAAGCGCACCATTCCATCCTCGTCGTCAGTGTTGTAATTTAAGGTATATTATGGAAGGTGGTTAGAATAAAAAGAGAGAGAGTGGAGCGTTGATCTATCTGGTAGCTTTATTTTAGAGCGACTGACTGCTCTGGATCGTTTTATAAGTCCAAGGCAGCTATCCCGTTGATTCATCCTTTGTTGTCTGTATATTGATATTAGGTATCAATTTGCTGGAAGCGCAGCTGAGAGATGCACGCGTGTTTTATCACTCTAAATGACGAAGGACGTATCAAAGTTCTAGTCGGAAGATACATTACGAAGTGACTAAGAAACTAATCTAAAGAGATACGAATTACTACGGGGAAATATCACACTTCTCTTATTATATATCCCGGTACTTGCTTTTTCACACCAAACAGCCACCTTAAGTACCTGTCCTGCAGACTCTCCACTTTCTTCCTTTCCCTCCACCCCCATATTTCTACCCCCTAATTTGCCACAGACCATATTAGTCTATCAAACAACCATATCCTTTTACTCTAATCTTTTCCAAATTTATTCTTCCCTAAACCCCAAACTTTTCCCATTACCTTTGCCGCCTTTTTATCCCTTTCTCTCACATGCTCCCTCTGGTCTCCATTTCTCATGACCATATAACCAAGATATCTGAAACTCTTTACTTCTTCAATTTCCTTTCCCTTCCAATTCCACTTTACCTTCTTCCATTTTCCACCTCCTTTCCTACATCTTAATATCTTTGTTTTCTCTACATTTACTTCTAAACCCTTTCTTTCCACATATTCTTCCAAGGTTTTTTTCATACCCTTCATCCCAGCCTCATTTTCCGCCACCAGTGCACGTCATCCGCATATGCTAACGAGAAAATCTTTTTTCCTTTAATTTTAATTCCACCCCACCTCCCTTTTTCTAATTCTTCATCTATATCTGCCAATAGCACTGTAAACAAACTCGGGCTTAGCGGACACGGTAATTATGCATAAAAGGGTAGTCCTCTTCGATTTTGATGACCTTGAGATATGTTGTCAAGGTCACCTCCCTGAGTGACCTTGACCACTTTTTTGAGGTCGGCCCCTCCCCGTTAAAAAAATATTCACTAAGAAAGTTTCAAAAATATGGCAGGTATTTGAACTATATTGACGGAGTATAAATGATTAAATAAAGGTAAAAGTGTTATATACATAAATAAATAAAAGTTTTTTAAAGTGCTAAATCGTTATATTTATTATTTGTATATTTTTTATGCATTAATCACGTGATTCGAAATTTAAATTTAGCATTTCTTTGAAGTAAATGCTGTAGCTATAAACACGACTACGTCGACTTCGTCCAAATTCCTACAAATTTATAAAAATTATTAATTAAATATATATTATATATATTTAATATGTAATAGTTATAAAAAAATTAACTTACTTCGTGATTTAAATATAGAAACCTATCTTTAACGTTGCGTCGTCTCTTGTTTGTATAAGCACTTTTTAATGTGAACTTTAAGATGTCGGGTAGAAAGTCTTCAGAAATAGCATTTAAATATGCAAAATTAACGACAATCATTCGATTGTGATTCTTAAAATTTTTGTTCCAAAATATTTCGCGTATAAATTTAGGCCATGTTCTTGCATCACCAATAACGTCTTGCACTGCAAGCCACGGGTTCTTATTTAATTGTTCTACTGTGTAGCCCATACTGGATTAATAGTCCACAAATTTAATTTTGTAATCACGTCATTAATGCATAAAAAATATACAAATAATAAATATAACGATTTAGCACTTTAAAAAACTTTTATTTATTTATGTATATAATACTTTTACCTTTATTTAATCATTTATACCCCGTCAATATAGTTCAAATACCTGCCATATTTTTGAAACTTTCTTAGTGAATATTTTTTTAACGGGGAGGGGCCGACCTCAAAAAAGTGGTCAAGGTCTCTCAGGGAGGTGACCTTGACAACATATCTCAAGGTCATCAAAATCGAAGAGGACTACTCTTTTATGCATAATTACCTATAAATCTTTGTAAAAGTTATACACAAGTTATACACAAGATTTAATTATGCCTCGCAAAGCCTGCATAACGCCAGATCAAATTTTTGACGCTGTGAAAGATTGTGATATTAAAAATAATTTAACTACGGAATTAAAACCACGTTCTGATCCATTATGGATAGATATTTGCCGTTCTCTAGAGGAGAAAATAAAAGTCACAAACCTTTACATATATCTAAAACAAAATAGGAATAATGTTTTGCTCAAATTTTAAATTTTAAAGGCATTGCCGAAGAAGCAAAAGATTCCAAACATTTTTCTTTTAATTCCACTATAAGCACCATAACAACAACAACAAGTGTAGAAAGTGATGTTTATAGTGATAATGAACAAATTCGCATAAAAACCGGACAGATGTGCTCAACAATTTTATACGACATCGTAACTGATGCTGAGATATGGCAACGTATAAGTCCAAAACCAGTCATATATAAGAATCGTAGTTGATCTACTACACGAGAATTTTTGATGCTGCAACGAAGATGGACGAACGTCGTATCAAAACTGCTGGGCCAAGACAAAAATTCCATGCGCGTATGTCTTCAAAAGAGCTAAAGTATGTAAATATGCGAGTGGTTTTTACATTAGAATTATTGGCAGATGCAAAGATTGTTCTGCATTTTTCAATGCACATTCAACTAAAAAACTAGAACCAGAAGCTGGCATAAAATTATTTATAAAAACAGTTGACACAAGGGGAATACCTCATGAAAAAAAAAGAGCGTTAAAAGGTGCAGAACGATCTAAAGTGCAAAAAGATCTTTTGACTAAAAAAGCAATTATTTGGCGTCGCGAAGCTATAAAAGATATGAACTATGGTGATCCCGAATCTAGTCATTTATATACCGCGGATGTGTTAAGGAAAGCGCGTCAAGAAGCCAAAGACAAAGAGTTAGGAGTTTATAATGTGCAAGATCCTATTACGTTTATAAACGATTTAAAATATAAGGTTGAATACGCTGGTATGATACGCGAGATAGGATTAGACAAATATTTTTGTATGTATTAGTCATCATTACAAATAGATATTTATAAAGATATTATGAAATTAAATAGTGTTGTGTATTTGCTTGAAAAGGGCGAGTGGAATCGCACAAATAAAAGATTCGGTGAAAGACTATATTGGTATTTACTAACCTTTTTAAAAAAAAGGTATAAGAAAGCGCCAAGTATAGACGTGCAAAAAGCACCCTCGAAAAATTATTTTGAACCCCCAAAAAAGATTTCTCTTAAAATAATACACCAAAATTATAATCCCCCTATGTTCCGGCAAATTCCAGGTTCGTAGGAATGAGGTGAATGAGTTGGGAAAAGATGATTTATTTTTAATGCGTTCTCGAAAATTATGCACTTTATTTTTAACTTGATTGTGGCCCTAGGCCCCGAATTAAAACTCAGACCCCGCGCCGCGGCCACCACCGATCGCCCAGAGAAAATCGCGCGGCCACCGTCAATCACTTAGATATCGCGGGCCACCTAACCGCTTGCAGCGTGTAGCGCGAGCCACCGCGGCTAGTAACGTGGGCCGCCCAACCGCCCACACCGCGCGCCGCCACCGACCGCTCGAGAGTGGGAGGTCCCCCACTCTCGGGCCCACGGGTATATAAACCGCCTCGAGCGCGGACGAGGCACTTTTTCCTCGCTGGAGAGCACTCCAGCATCCGACCCTCCAGGTCTTGGGCGCTCCCAAGCCTTCCTCGACCGGGCTCACCCGGCCTTCGATACCGCTACCTCCAGGACTCGGGCGCTCCCGAGCCTGTCCTCGACCGGGCTCACCCGGCCTTCGATACCGTTATCTCCGAGACTCGGGCGCTCCCGAGCCTTCCTTCGTCCGGGCGCTCTCGGACCTCCCTCGCCACAGTCCGAACGGCCCACCCCGTACTTTGCGCCGCTAACTCGCGATCGCGGAGATTGTACGACCGCCACGGCCCGAACGGCTTACCATGTAATCGGCGCCGCCGACTCGCGACCGCGAAACCTGTCCGACCGTCACGGCCTGAGCGGCCCACCTTGTACATCGTACCGCCGACTCGCGACCGCGTATTCCTGTCCGAACGACACGACTCTGAGAACTTATTATACACCACGTCGCCGACCCGCGATCACGCCGTTCCGCCCGAACGATACGACCCGGAGGGCTTGCACTACACGCTGCGCCGCCGCCTCACGACCGCGTAATCCCCCGAACACGGGGCCCATCTTGGACCACGCGCAGCCGGCTCGCGGCCGTGTACCGTCACCCACGGAACGTAGCGCCGATCGATCCGTCTCTTCGGCACTTAGCGTAATAGAGGCTGGTCGTGTACCGTTCCGCCGAGCGACTAGAGTCTTTTTTTGTTTGTTTCTGCGTAACTTTAGCATTATATTTTATTTGTATTACAGGTTTATTTTGTGTTACCATTTATTCTTTAAGTCTATAATAAAGTATAGTTTACTTCTCTTTCACGTTTAATCACGTCTCACTTCTTACTCGTACCCCGGTTCCTGGCGAGCTTTCCACCGATAAAATTACCGCGTTACATGATGAATACAAATTTCACAAACGCGAGCCACGCGAATTTGAAGCAAGCGCGAAACGCGAAAGTGAAAATGCAAGCACACAATTGCTTTTAAAATATAGTTGAAATCGTCACGATAAAATCGCATGAAGTGTCTTCGAGCAAGACTCAGGGGATACTGACGCTATTAGCCGATCGATGACAAGTGCTTAGCACAAGTTCTTTGTTTTAGCGAGGACGCAATCCCGGGGTTCCCGGCGATCTCAGAATCCGCAGGATCGTCTTGCGTTGCTAGCCGGATGTTATAGTTTCTAATTTCACAATTGTTCGTGACGTTAGCCAGAAAATGGCACTGCGTATTTGCAGATCGTTATTAAGACACAATACGTGCTTAATCTTTGTCTGATGAAACAAAGAAAGGGCTAGCAGTAAGCGTAATTTATTTAAAGTGCGTATTGAGTGACGCGACGGCGCCAGGAAGGCTAGGAATTCGTCTCCGTTAATCATTAATTATTTAAAACTTATACACCCTATGTAAAACATAAAATGTGTATTTTAATATTAAATATTCTTTAAAAAACTTGAAAAAAAAACTAAAAAATAATAAAAAAAAAAAGAAAACCCCCTAACAGTAAACCCCCTCAAGAACGATTTCTCAAAAATAGAACATAAAATGTGTATTTTAATATCAAATATACTTTATAAAACTAATGAGATCAAATAATTACACCAAGAACTTGAAGAAGCTAAAAAAATATTTAAACAATACAAACCCATGTGGAACCGTACAAACGTAGACCTAGGTTCGCCCCGATATGATATAACATGGTATATAACATGGTAATGTAAAGAAAAAAAAAAAAACTTGACGCTGCGAAACCAAATCTTTAGAATAGAAAAAAAAGGGGAAGAAAAAAATAGAGTAATATTAAATAAAAAAAAAATAATAATAATAAAAAAAAAATTATTGTAATAAAAGAAAAAATATTAAAATTGGCCAATGTAACATTTTTCGTCCTTAAAATGATCAAAAAAAAAAATGGAAAAAAAGTGAAAGAGAAAGATAAAGAAAGGGGATAACTTGAAAAATATGTATTTTGTAAATGGACAATACAACATTGGGAAAAACAAAGTCATAATTTGAGATTTTAAAGATTTGGTTTTGCAGCGCCAAGTTTTTTTTTTTTTTTCTTTACATTACCATGTTATATACCATGTTATATCATATTGGGGCGAACCTAGGTCTACGTTTGTACTGTTTTACATGGATTTGTAATGTTAACGTTTTATTATCAGGGCGAACCTAGGTCTACGTTTGTACGGTTCCACATGGGTTTGTATTGTTTAAATATTTTTTTAGCTTCTTCAAGTTCTTGGCGTAATTATTTGATCTCATTAGTTTTATAAAGTATATTTGATATTAAAATACACATTTTATGTTCTATTTTTAAGGAATCGTTCTTGAGGGGGTTTACTGTTAGGGGGTTTTCTTTTTTTTTTTATTATTTTCTAGTTTTTTTTTTCAAGTTTTTTTAAAGAATATTTAATATTAAAGTACACATTTTATGTTTTACATAGGGGGATTATAATTTTGGTGTATTATTTTAAGAGAAGTCTTTTTTGGGGGTTCAAAATAATTTTTCGAGGGTGCTTTTTGCGCGTCTATACTTGGCGCTTTCTTATACCTTTTTTTTAAATAAGTAATTTTGAAGGGATTTCATTCATTTTGTAGTTTTAATCATTTTAAATACACATTTATGTGTTTTTTACACATTCAGAGTATTTTTGAGAAATATTATCATTTAAGAGACACATTAGTATTTTTCGTTACGTGTACATGCAGTGAAACCGACCATGTTTGAAAGAAGTTTAAGAAATTATATAATTTTCACTTCTATTTAAGGAGAGAACCAGTTTTTTACATTTTTTTTATTCTTATACATAGAATCAAATGCTTTAAACAAATTCTTATTTTTTGAAAAACAAAATTATTGTTTCTCTCTTTGAATAAAAATGTGAATTTTAATACGAGTGTTACAGAGTACTACGCCAGTAGATGGGTATAGACCGGTTCTGGACCAATTCGTGTTAGTGTGTCCGTGTGACCTAGGGCGAGGGGTAATGACGTCACGCGGGGAGGGGTGTTTTTCCAGGAATCGCTCTTTTGTCTGCGATTCTCGGAATCGATTGTTTATAAATATAACAATAACATAAAAGTTATGAAATTTGATATTTTAATTACGTAATATGATATTTTAATTACGTAATTTGATATTTTAAAAAATAAATAAGTGCGTTATCGCGCCGCGGTATTTTCCTGCGGCATCGCGAATTTCAAAGGGTTGGAATTTTTTAAAAGGGAAAGGGGGTGTCTTATTTTTACAGGGGTAAGGGGGGTGATCACTCGAGTCTTAGTCATGGCGTCGGCGGCGGCGAGCGGCGGGGCGGCGGTGGATCGCAAAGGATCGCGCGCCCATCGTTCCGTCTCGCTCGCACCCGTTCGCGCCGCCTATCGTTCCCTCTCGCTCGCTCTCGTTCACGCGTTCGTCACCATCGACTACGACTCGCTCGCACCCGTTCGCGCCGCCTATTGTTTATAAACAATTTAGTACACGCTCATACGATTCGAATGCGGGTGACGCTGCGTACACCCCGGCTAATCGCTCCTCCTTATTATCTGATTTCTCTCTCACTCAGATACGTATGTTGCATACGAACGAGGCGGACTCACAATTATAATAAAATGAAGGATGGAGTAGAAGCGATTAAAAATGATACGTGCCGATTACAAAAGTATATATTTATTTTATGAATATGCGTTAAAATATATTACACATTTTTCACGCGAGTCTTAGTCAAGGCGTCGGCGGCGAGCGGCGGGCGGCGGATCGCAAAGGATCGCGCGCCCATCGTTGCCTTTCGCTCGCACTTGTTCGCGCCGCCTATCGTTCCCTCTCGTTCTCGTTCACGCGTTTGTCACCATCGACTACGACTCGTAGTTTTCATGCGTAGTATGCCGCTTTGAAATATAATATTAAACAAAAGTTGACACTATGAGGATGCACAACTGTCGGCTTGAGTGTATTTTCCTCTTCTTATTATTCTTACGATAAGAAAAAATTTTAATAGGTTCGCTAATGTCGTGTTTATCAATCGCTCATGTCGTGTTTATCAATCGCTCATGTGGTATTGATTCCTTGCCCAAGACAATCATCGAAGAGCTGTGCGATTCATGTAATCCGTAAATGGTAAGTATAAAGATAAATAAAATAAAAATATTTTTATTCGTACGAATAGTAGCCGTAAAATTTTAATATTACAGAAGGACAATTTTGCGTAAAGCCAACGTCACCGGCGTTTTCATTGCAATCATCATCGTCGTCGTCGTCATCGTTGCTCGCATTATATCGATTGTATAAGATAATATCGTTAAAATATAAAATTGTATTTTCTCGTTCAAGTGCCATTCGCGCTCTCGCTCACACCCTTTCACGCTCTCACTCGCATTCTTTAGTTATCGTTTGCAGATGCGTAACATGCTATCGCTAGATTCTTTTCTATATACCCGTGTGGTCAAAAAATCTTTTGCGTTTGTATGGGCTTCAAACGTTGTAAAAAATCTTTTTGCGTTTTTCTCTTGGTCAAGTGTCGTTCATGCTTTTCTAGTAATCGTTTCAAGATGCCTTCGTTAGATATGGACGATTTTTTCTACACGCCTATGCGACAAAAATCTTTGGCGTCTGGAATCTTTTGTATCACGTTTCGTTTTTGTTGGCCCGGCGTCTATTTTCTTTGTTTATTGATGAGAACGACGACGACGACGACGATGTGACCATGCCTCATTCTCAGTCTCACATCCGTTGGTGCAGGAGCTCTTTTTGAAGAAAGTTTTGACAGTGAAGAAAACTTGTAGTAAAAATGGCATATTTTGGGGAACCAGGTATGTATTATAATAGAATTTATAATACAATTTAGAAAAATAATTTAATCTGTTATAAAATGATATATAATATGTATTTTTATGTTTTTAGCTCAAAAACAACAGCTCTGCCGCGACTTCCAGCGAGGAGCCTGCTCGAACAGTTATTGCGCGTTTGTGCACCCTTACAGGTATTGTTTCAATTACCAAAACAAGAAGTGCACAAACGCGCAATGCAGATTCTTGCATGTAACGAGTGTGGAGCAGGCTCGTTACGAGGCCACCGGATTATCGTCAGCAAAATTACGCTACGAAGTTGGACGCACCCTGCAGAATTCCATCATTTGCGGGGACTACAAGGCCGGCAGGTGCAACAGGACGGACTGCCAACGTCGGCATATCGGGCACGACGAAAAACTGGAATGCATAGTGTGCTGCGGCGAAATTGTGTTAGACACGTTCGGGGCGTCCAGTTGCGGGCACGTGTATTGCTACACGTGTGCCCTAAAGTGCCAAGGCCCCCCGCGTCCGTACACTACGCTTACGGTTGTGTGCCCGGTATGCCGATCCGTCGCCAGCTATGAGCAGTTGCATTAGCTTATGTTGTTTTTTGCGTATATTGTATTTTTTTGCTTATGTTGTTTTACTTATGTTGTTTTGCTTATGTCGTTTTGCGTTTATTGTAGTTGCTTCTGTCGTTTTTGCGTTGATTGTATTTAATGTAATTTTAAAGGTATTTTTAATGTAATTTTTAATGTAATTTTATGTATTTTTATGATTATGTTTTTTTTTTTATACTTGTATTATTTTTAATTTAATTTTTAAATTTAATTGAATTTTTATGTTTGTATGATAATTTTTTTGGTATTAAATAAGATTGAAAATATTATATTAAAAACATATTTTATTTCTTATGTATAAAATATATTTTAATGATTAAAAAACTTACAACTAATAAACTTGTGTACAATTACTTAAAAATATAATAAAAAATGAATACATATAAATGACTATATAATATAAAATGAATATATGAAGAAAATAAAAATGAATATATGAAGAAAATAAAAATAAAATATTAAATTAAAATAAAACTTAACCTAAACTTATAAACTAAAAAAATGTAGTAATAAAAATGAAAATAATAAAAATAAAAATAATAAAAATGAAATATAATACAAAAAATGAATATAATACAAAAATGAATATATAAAAGTGACTATAATATAAAAATGAATATCTAAAGAAAATAATACAAAATAATAAAAAATGAAAATAATAAAAATGAAAACAAACTTAACTTAACTTAAACTTATAAATTAAATTTTTTTTATTATCCTCCGTGTATTTTTCTTTTTTGGTCTTTCGGAGTCTTTAGTCAGTGTCTGAAACGAAAAAGAAATTATTAACAGGGTATAAAATAAAATGTATTAAATAATTAAAATTTATTTCAAATATACTTACATAGATTGATCTGCACCTTCCATTGTTTGCACACCGTGCAGAGATGTTTGGGCACTTGGCCCTGCATGGCAAATGGTATTACCTTCATGCACGGTGTGCAAAAGGAGTGACCGCAAATTAAGGCCTGGATCCCTTTGAAGTGCTGCACCCGACAGAAAGTGCATCTCGGCGTGTTATCCTCTGTAAATTTTAAAAATATAAATTAAAAAAGTTAAAAAAAAAAAAAAAAAAAAAAAAACAACTTACTGGGAAATGTCCATTCTCGCAAGAGAGCACTCCACATGCACTCTCCAAGTAAATTCTTTGTGCATGTGTGAGGCCTCTGATCCGGCAGGTACGTTTCGTAACAGGTACGCTAGGCGTTTTAATTCGCAAAACGCCGTTTCTGATATCGGCCGCACGTGGTTATTAATTTCGTCCACCTCATCCTGGGTCAGGTGGACAAATTTGCACGTGGTTCCTGATAGGCATACCGACTTCGTACACCGCCGGACCTCGTGGAACATTCTGCAGTCACTCCTGGCGCACACTTTCATCAGGTAGTCTCGGCAACTCATTTTTTTTGTTTTAATTTAAAAAACAGATCTTGTCAAAAAAAAAACAACAAAAACTAAAAACAATATAAGCAAAAAAACGACAACAGCAATAATAAAAAAACAACACAAGCAATAAAAACAACATAAGCAATAAAAACAACAGAAGCAATAAAAAACAATATAAGCAATTTCGACATGTGCACTCCTCGACTGGCGAGCGACTGACTGACGAGCGACCGACTGAAAATCACGTGCTGCGTTTCTATCCGCTTCCATATGTGTGTTCGTAAATGCACAATGAATGATGCTTAAAGAAGCGGATATACGAACGGACTTAAGGCCCTTTCGGTGTAATTCATTCAGCCGGCGTATCGATCCACATGATGAAATTTTTTGCAATACCCAGGTGTATGAATAAAGTTGACATATCTACCGGGTGCACATTTTCTGTTTGCCCGACTCTAATTAACGAAACAAGAGCCGCATCGCCAGAGAGAATATCATTGACGGTAATCCACCCCCGCGCTTTTTCCATGATTATTTTAGCGAGTGTGATCTCTTGCTCCGTCCATATCTGGGCTTGTCGAGGCAAGATTCCGTCTAGAACACACGGTATCGCTTGCCACTTTAATTCACAGAATCGTTCGTCCAGTCGGAAACACTCATAAGGTAGTCTACAAGTTTTGCGAGCCCAGTCGCGAAGATGTACCGTAATCAATGTAGCACTAACATCATCGACGATTCCTCTTTGCCACTTTAAACCTTCTCGGATAGCAACAAGGGTTCCCACTGTAACTTCATGTGGTAACAGCATGAGGTTGGCTGCTGCAATCCTCATAAATGCAGTCAATTGTTCAAGCATCTCCAAATGAGCCTTCTCTTCGTTTATTAACTTTACCCAAAATAGCGTGGGTGATTGTACGCGTATCACGCGTACTTCGTGCGGCCAGCGGGTAAGTTGCCTTATATTGATGTTGGAAATCATCTGAAAAAAATATTTTATATTAATCGGAAATTTTAAAAAAAAAAAGATATTAAAAATAATATCAGAAAAGATATTAAAAATAATATCAGAAAAGATACTTACATTTTTTTGTAACTTGTTAATTGGCGACGATCAGTTACCGATGCCTGGTTGCAAGGAACTGATCGCTCGACGGTTGAAGAACTCATCTCGATCCAAATTGTTTTATACTGATAAAAAAATTATCGTTCTCACTCGCGTTGTCACTCACGTTGCCACTCACGTTGCCACTCACGTTACCCCCGCATCAATGAAAAATAGACTGCTAAGAGAACAAAAGACTATGCGGCTAAATTCAAAGACTGCAAACGGAGGTAGTTGCTATTTAGCAGGTATGCATTTCTTTTCTCGGAAAGAGATAAGGTAAAGATTTTAATTCCCCCACATCATTGAAAAATAGACTGCTAAGAGAACAAAAGACTATGCGGCTAAATTCAAAGGCTGCAAACGGAGGTAGTTGTTCATTTAGCAGGTGTGCATTTCTTTTCTCGGAATTTTTGGGCTGATTGCGTAAACAGATGACATCTTGTGCACATCCAGATAATTTAAACTCTCCTTTTTTTAATTATTGCTTCTTGATGGACGTTATTTGAAACGTAAGTATTCCGTGGATTAAACGATAAGACGGTAGGCGACGTATATCCGTTGCCAAACATAACTGAAATTTTAAGTCAGTTAAAAAAAGCAAAATAATTCTCAATATTTAATTTAACCTCGGGTTTTCACCAAATTAAAATGCATCTGGAAGATAGTCATAAAACTGCATTTTCAAAACCGCATGTTTATTACGAATTTGACTGAATGTCTTTTGATTTAAAGTACGCACGGGCAATTTTTCAAAGATTAACGGATTTAATTCTAACTGGGACGCAAGGAAACGAAATTTTCATACATTTAGATGATACTGTTTTATATTTGTGTTTATTAATAAAACACGCAATTAAATTTTAGATAACTACACGTCTGCGACAAGCAAATTTAAAATTTTAACTGGATAAATGTGAAGTTTTAAGAAAAGAAGTTACATATTTAAAAAATATAATAAGAAAAGATGGGGTCTAACCGGATCTTAAGAAAATTGAAGCAGTGAAAATTTGTCTAGTACCCAAATACGTAAAAATTGAGTATCGATCGAGCTCGCCGAAGGCGGGCGAAGTTCGATTGAGATTATGCTTCGTGTCTCGTTCTCGAGATCATTAAATGATAACTGTTAGCATTTCGAGTACGGAAGTACGGAGGCAAAAAACACAATGCGTACAAACGTGAATAATTGTAAAACGCAACTTAACGTAATCGGCGCGAGACACATGTGAATATGTTAACAGACTAATAACGACGACGTACAATACGGTTCGGTGAGCGAAAGGCGTAGCGGACGTACTAACAAAAAAGAAAAGTAACTAAAGAACGTAACCCGCCGACAGATGGCAGGATATACATAAGTCCCGCGCATAGCGAGTCGCCCGCCAAATACGAACTTATAACTAACAATAACAATGTAAATGTTTAGAGCATTAACATAGAATGCATCTTTATATTTACCTTTAGATAAAATAGTTTCTGCAAATAAATTCTTTTTATTGGTAATCGGTCGATTATAAAACCTATCAAAAGTATTTGAGTTTTTAGACCATCCTACTTAACTTTTTATAATGTGTTATGTATGCCGAAGGAGAGAGAGAGAACATAGGAACGCTATTGTAATGAGCCAAACTGATAAAGATATATTTCTAGCACGTGTATATTCAACAACTTAGAAAGATGAAGTGAAGTACGATTTGCGAAGGCTCGTGCGCTGTTTTACATAAAAAGTTGAAGAGCGGGTAGATTCGTTCCGCTCGTATTCTAATTCGCTGAGCATAACGCGCGCAATACAAAAATAGTGTGGGAATAAGTTTAGTTAATACGTAACACCCTCTTCTGTTAAAGTAAAAATTACTTTCGTTCATATGACAAGAAATCAGGTCGTTTCTTTTCTCTAGTTGAACGCCTTAACGTATTATGAGAGTTACTATGATTTGTGTTATGTGTAGGTTGTAAGTTTTCCTTATCTTGAAGTAAAGTATCTTGCTTTTCTGTAATTATATTGCTAGTGTCCCAATAACAATCATTGTTTGGATTATCTGTAATTGTAGGTGTCTGATTTCCAATTAAACGCATCTGATTAACGTGTCTGATCCATAGACGACCGTCATCTAATACAATTTTGTAATGTAACTTTCCTATACGCGTATGAATTTTTCCAAACTTCCACTTATCTTTGCCAGAATAATTCCTGCATGCTACTCTGTCTTTACATTTAAAACTTCTAATCGCCTTATTATAATTTTTATCAACTGCCTTCTCTTCTTTAATCGGAAATACTAGATCTAAACGTGTACATAGTTTTCTTCCTATAAATAGCTCCGCAGGTGACTTATTTGTCGACGCATGTAACATAACTATATATTGTAACAATAGATTACATAAAACTAAATTTATATTTGCTGAATTGCAGTTTGTACGCTTTAATGCTTGCTTTAATGTCTGTACAAAACGTTCGGCTTGACCATTTGTTGATGGGTTGTAAAGAGAAGTTAGTTTGCGACTAATCCCATTTAATCTTACAAATTTTTGAAATTTATCTGATATGAAAGTTCTTCCATTATCAGTTACAATTGTTTTGGGTAAACCATAGTTTGCGAATATCTGTCTACATTTAGAAATTGTAATTTCAGCTGTAATATTAGGCATAACATGTACCTCAGGCCATTTAGAATATGAATCTACCATAATTAAGAACATTTTCCCTAAAAATGGCCCAGCAAAATCCAAATGAATCCGTTGCATTGGCTCTGAAGGTTGTTGCCAGAAATGCACATCTACTTTAGGTGGATTATTTCTGTGTGCATTACAATTTGTACAATTCTTTGCAATATCTTCTATGTTTTTATCTAAACCTGACCACCAACAATAACCTCGAGCTAGATTTTTCATTTTAATTACACCAAAATGTCCATTGTGCAATTCTTTCAAAATTTGACTTTGTAACTTTTTCGGAATAACTACGCGGTGTCCACGCATAATAACACTATTTAATAAACTAAATTCAGTTTGTTCAATATTAAAACGCTTATTTTTATGAACATGTTTTCCCGTATGAAGCGCTTGCAACAAATCCTGAAGTTCCTTATCCTGACTTGTCTCTAATGCAATTCTTTTTGCTGTAATTGGCAATGTATTAATTGTTTGAAAATGAAAAATATCTATAACGTCTGGAGAATCTTCTGCAATATTAATTGGAAGTCTTGATAGGCAATCGGCATTAGCATGTTTCTCTGACCTTCTATATTCGATTTCGTAATTGAATCCTTGTAAAAAAATCGCATAATGCTGCATTCTCATTGCTGTGTAAATGGGTAAACTTTTTCTTGGTGAGAATATTTGAACTAAAGGTCTATGGTCTGTTATTAATGTGAACTTATTGCCATATAGAAACTGAAAAATTTTTTAACTCCAAACATTATTGCAAAAGCCTCCTTGTCAATTTGCGAATATTTCTTTTGCGTATCTGAGAATGACTGAGAAGCAAATTGGATTACTTTTTCCGAACCGTCAGGATAACGATGTGATAAAATAGCTCCCACTCCGTATGCACTAGCATCAGTGGCTAAAATTAAAGGCAACTTAGGATCAAAATGAACTAAAACTTTATCACTTGCGAAAGTCTCTTTTGCTTTCTGAAAAGCTATCTCACACGAATTTGACCATACGAAAGATGCATTTTTACGTAACAAGTTATTTAAAGGCTGTAAAATTGTACATAAGTCCGGAATAAATCTACTATAATAATTTATCATGCCTGTGAAGGCTCTGACCTCTAATACATTTTTAGGTTGAGGCATGGACTTAATAGCTTCCATTTTCCTTTGATCTTTATGTATCCCTTGTTTGTCAATTGTATACCCACAATAATTTACTTTGTCAATGAAAAAATCAGACTTTTCTAAATTAATACGAATATTAAATTTATGCAATCTTTCTAAAACTTCTTCTAGTCTTTGCAAATGTAAATCATCAGATTCTCCAGTGATTACTATGTCATCGAAAAATATAGCTACACCTGAAATACCCTGCAAGATATTTACAATCTCTCTCTGCCAGATAGTTGGTCCGGAAGCAATACCAAACATCATTCTATTAACTTTGTATAGCCTCCTACATGTACTAATTGTTAACAATTTGCAATATTCAGGTGCCATTTCTAACTGTAAATAAGCCTGGGTTAAATCGATTTTTGAAAATTTGACACCGTTGGTTAATTTAGAAAATAATTCGTCGATCGTAGGTAAGGGGTGATCATCTATAATTAAATTCGGATTTACAGTAACTTTATAGTCTCCGCATATTCGTACTTTGCCAATTTTTTTTAATATGGGGACAATCGGTGTAGCCCATTCTGATGTTGATACCTTTTCTATTATTCCTGCCTTTTCCAAAGAATCTAATTCTTGTTCAACGAGGGGAATAAGTTTAAAAGGAACTTGCCGTGCACGTATATATATTGGTGTAACATCAGCTTTTAATGTTAATTTAGCTTGAATGCCTCTGATGGCTGAAAATTCCGGGGGATTAAGCTTTTTGTACTTAATAAGCAATGTGTGCAATTTATTTTGAGACGTAGGTATATTGTTTACTGCAGCGCCACGCACTAGAAAATCATGTTCATTTGACAACTGTTTAATCCATTCCCTGCCTAAGAGTGGTTTTCTATGACCTTTAACAATGTACATTTTGAGCTCTTTTTGAATTTCGTTAAATTGAACATTAACTGTAACATAACCTTTACTTTGTAAAATATTTCCGCAATATGACATTAATTGTAAATTTGTTTTTTGTAAGACCTCGTTTTGAAAATATTGATTATAATCTGCTTCACTTATAACTGTGACTGCGGCACCGCTATCAATTTCAAACTTAATTTGCTTATCGTTTACCTTAAGAACAATGTAATATTTATCTCGATGATCATCATGTTCCAATGCTAGCATCTCCTGTAATTGATTGTTCGAAGTGGTATTTTTAAAACAGACTACATTTAAATGACCTTTCCTTCCACAATTAAAGCATTTAGTGTCACGACTTAATGTGCATTTACTTGCTAAATGAGCTTTACCGCATCTGAAACACTTAATATTAGTTTTTGTTTCGCATCTAAAATTAGAATTAGAATTAGTATGACCTGTGGGCTTCCTGTAGTTTTGCTTTGAATTTTTGTCGTTGCCGTGTTTGTGCTGCAATTTCCTTCCAGTTTTCAAATAATCAATGGTGGAGGTTGATGCATTACCAGTCTTCATCTGTTCAGAACTCTTTTCAGATAATTCCATTGTTACTGCAATTTTGACTGCTTCCTCAAAATCTAAATCTTTCCGCTCAAGTAAACGGGCTTGGCTCTTCTTGTTTTGTAGACCAAATACAAATTGATTCCGTAGGGCTGTTTTTAAGTATTCTCCGAATTTACAATGAATACTTAGTTTATGTAATGCTGCCACATATTGTTGCACTGTCTCTCCTGCCTCCTGCTTCCTTTGGTGAAATTTATAATTTTCTGCTATTTCCAAAGGAGCTGGCTCATAAAACTCTTCCAATTTTTGCACCAGCGTATCGAAACTTTGAGAAAAGGGATCGACTGGATCGAGTCGATCACACAACACATCAAATGCTGATGATCCTACGTAATGCAATAAATATGGAACTCTTGAGTTCCCAGCGATGCCAAAAATTAAGAAAGCACCTTGTAGACGCTGAACCCAACGTTTCCACGTGGTTGTAGCTGGATCGAAAGCTTCAATTGCAAAAGATCCTGGAATGGCGGGCTTACTATCCGTGCTGGATGATGATTGCGCCATATTTTATTTTTTTTTTTTTTTTTTTTTTTTTTGTGTCGTCCCGTATATTAACTTTTCGTGCATTAAATGTGGTTTGTTTACTTAATTTCGCCGTCCTCGTCGCCAATTATGTTATGTATGCCGAAGGAGAGAGAGAGAGAACATAGGAACGCTATTGTAATGAGCCAAACTGATAAAGATATATTTCTAGCACTTGTATATTCAATAACTTAGAAAGATGAAGTAAAGTACGACTTGCGAAGGCTCGTGCGCTGTTTTACATAAAAAGTTGAAGAGCGGGTAGATTCGTTCCGCTCGTATTCTAATTCGCTGAGCATAACGCGCGCAATACAAAAATAGTGTGGGAATAAGTTTAGTTAATACGTAACATAATGTTTAAATCCACACCTTTTTTGAACGCTGCTGACGTGGCAGCATGACGTATACCATGAGTCCCGTAGACTTTATTTATTCCACTCTTGATTAAGAATGCTTGAGTCTATTTGCCAATAGTATCTTTTGACGCATCTTTGAATGGTTTTATGGTTGTAATTTGTACGTAATTCTTCGAACGGAATTACGATACTTCTTACGCTGGTCCTGGTTCTCTACAGATGTGTGAGATAAGAGCACTTACTCTCGCTTTTTTATTCTCCGAAGTGGAGATAGAGATGCAGGAGAATTTTGTATGAAGTAACCGTCCCGAATAATGTATAATATATACGTTTAATTATCGTATAAACGTCTTGAAAGGCCAGCGGTATTATTTGGTTCTTATTAAACTTTCGTTGGACTAGTTCGCTTTGTTAGTTCTCGCATTTATATCTTTTATACCTTTTCTTCCATATTAATTGTGTTATGTATTAGGCTATACAACATCCAGCATTGTTTGTTTGCATACGTCACCAAGCATTGTTTGTTAGACTATGTGTCCGGTCAATATTTATCAAGCTACGTAACACCGCCCGCCTTGGAAGACTCTGTCTTACAATTTTCTATAATGTTTTTCGTGACATAGATAATTACAAAAGTTTAATTTAGTAAAGAACATTTAGTAAAGATTATTCTTTACTAAATGTTCTTTACTAAATTATGATGTAACGTTGAAATTACAAATAAACCGTGAAAGAAAACATCCGATAATACCAATTAAGTAGATAAAACGAAAATTTTTTGATAATTAAATAACATATAAAAAAATAATAATAATGAAACAAAAAGAATTATGTGTCAGTAGGTTGTCTGTTGGATTGCTCGTCGTTTAAAGGTGAAATTGTCAGTCTCGTCAATGGTCGTGTTAAAATGCCCTTTGAGGTAACTATTTTTGCTGATCTGGTAATTCTCTCTGATTCTAGTTGTACACTGTTTACTCGTCCAACATTCCAATGTAATGGATTTAGCCCTGGCTGTCTTATCAACACCATCTGTTCTTGCTGTAATTGCCTTCCTTTGTTGACCTTTCATTTTGGCGTAACTGTAATTCAGTCAAATATTCATAACTCCACCGCTTCCAAAATTGATGTTTTAATTGTTTGACTCGTTGCCAACGTAACAATCGATTCTCGCGAATCTCCGTTAAATTGTGGCAAGAGAAGCTATTCAACGCATCGCAAATTAGAAAATGTCCGGGAGTGGGATAATTTAAATCGGAACTTACAAGGAAATCTCGCAAAATGGAAAATTCAAAAAATCTAAACTTTGCACACATTTAGAGTCAATATTAGATGAATTTAAAAATAGACGATCTTGATACATTAGAGAGATTGCGACTAACTGCTCAGTATAAATTGTTGCTAGGCTTAGCTGACCTGCCTTTGTTCCTAAGGACGTTCGCATAATATTACAAGATAGCCCGAGTTTCGAGAAAAATGACACTTATCAGGTTGCCTACGTGACCGGATAAGATGTTATAAACAGTTCGGCGCCAGGAAAGCCAGGAAAGCCAGGAAAATAAAAGAAAAGAAGGGTCTTCAAGCGCTTAAAGAGAATATCGTTTTGCATTTTTTTCTAATATTTTTTCTTTCAAAAACAAGGCTGTTGTAGGACCGAAAATGGAGTTTTTGAACCTTGTTCCGGAATGGTTTCCGAGCCACTATGATAGTAGAATATTTCAAAATTCTGGGTTTTTACGAGATTCCAGCAACGTGAGCTAACAGGAATGTTAGTAAGAGACGCAGGATATCCTGCTCTTTACATTTTTCTAACTCCATTTAGAAATCCTCAAAACGAAGAAAATACAGGTAAGGCTAACAGATTTTTAATAAATTTTAAGAAATTTTAATTGTAATTAAAATTTTTTTTTTTATAATTTTAATTGTTTACCACAATTTATTTTATTTATTGTTATCATAAATGTATAATAAATGTTTATAGACTTTCGTTTCCAATAGCGTATAAGACGTGAGATTCTGTGAGTGTATGTTCTGAGGGTGGAAAGGATAGAATAAAAGGGTATTTCGAAGGGGTGCTGTAGTGTAGAAGGTATAGGGGTAGGTAAAGTAGAAGGGCTGTTGAAGGGAAGTAAGGGCAGGAAAGAAAAAAATTAAATAGAAAAGTAAAGGTGTGAATATTTGGAGGTTAGGTTAGGTTGTAGGTGTACGATCGTGAAACAAAGGAATTGAGACAGTAAGACAAAGAAGAACAAAGGAACAAAGGAAGGATAAAAGAGGAAAGAGTAAAGCAGTTAAAGTGAGTAGGTTAGAAAAAGGAAAGATAAAGTAAAAATGAGTAAAAAAAGGAAATAGAGAAAAAGAAAAAATGGAACTGGAGTTGGAAGGAAGAAGGAAACTGAAGGTGGTGAGGAAAAAGGGAAAAAAAGGCTAGGAAGGCCTCCTAGAGTGGAAATGCTGGGAAGAGAGAGATCGAATAGCTTGCCAATTAAACTGGCATTTAGGATGGGTGAAAAAAGGAAAGAAAGGCAGGAAGATAAGGAGGAAAGAATAGAGATAGAAGGTTTTAGGAAGAGTTGCAAGATTGGAAGGTCACCAGTGAAAGGTGATGAAGGAAAAGGGAAGGAAAGAGATTATGAAGAAGAAGGTACTAGTAAAGATAGATTTGAGGAAGTGATTAAAGAAGTAAGGAATGGCTTTAAAAGTTAAATAAACAGATGAAGGAAGTGAAGGAATGTAAGGCGCAAATTAAAAAAAAGATGGAAGAATTAAAAAAAAATGTGGAACAGGGAGAAAATAGCGCTAGAAGAAAAATTGGATAAAAGATTGAAGGAATTAGAAAAAAAAGTGAATGAAAAAGGGGAAAAGGAACAGAAGATACGGCAGAAGAAATTGATTGGAAGATGATGAGCCTGGAGGAAAGAGTAAGAATGATGGAAATGGGTAAGGAGAGAAAGAAAAATGGAGAAAAATAATGTAATCATCAGAGGAAAGTTAAAAGAGGAGGGTAAAGTGGCATTGAGAGAAAAGGTGGAAGAAATTTTGAGAAAATTGGGGTAAAGGCCAAGATAGTGGATGTGAATAAGATAGGTGAGGTTAACAAGGGGTTACAGTATGGCTTGGGTAAAATTGGAAAGTTTTAAGGATAAAGTAGAGATAATGAGGGAAAAGGGAAATTGAAGGAGAAAACGGAATGGATAGGGGATGATTTAACGGAGTATGAAAGAAAAGTAGAATGGTGCATTAAGAGGGAAGCAGAAAAATATAAAAAGGAAGGAAAAAAAGTGAAAATAGGTTATAAAAAACTGTGGGTGGAAAAAGATTTTTTGGTGTGGGACGATTTAAAAGAGAAACTAAGATTATATGAAGTGGTAAAAGAAATGGAGGGGAAAGGGAGAAGGATAAGGGAAGACAAGGCAAACATGAGTTTTTAAAAACAGACGGAGAAAGAGAGATAAGGAAAGAGGAAAAGGAAGTGGGGAAAGAAAAAAAGGGATCAAATTATAAAGAGAATGAAGAAAGAAAAGGAAGAAAAAAAGATAAAAATACAGTGGAAGGTAAAAGGATAATGAAAGTGGGATTCTGAATGTGGCGGGGTTAGGAAATAAGGATGAGGAGTTCTGGAAAAGACTGGAGGAGTGGGATGTGATTTTTTTATGTGAGACATGGATACAGTCAAGAGGTTGGAGTAAGTTGAAAATGCGTGTGCCAAAAGATATGAATGGAAAGTAAAAGGAGCAGAGAAGATTAATAAAAAAGGAAGGGCAATAGGGGGCATAGTGATGGGATGGAGAAAGGAATTAAAGGGAAAAATAATTTTAGGAAGAGACAAGAAAGAAGGAGTATTGGGATTAAAAATAAGAAGTGGAAAAAGATGGTGGAAAATTGCAGGAGTATATGTAAATGGGGACTTGGATAAGATACTGGAGGAGATAGTAACGTGGATGGAAGAAAGGGAGGAAGGTGTGGGATGCCTAATAGAGGAGATTTTAATTTAAGAACAAGGGAGGAGGGGGTTTATGGGACGAGGAAGCAGAAAATGATAAAGAGGAAAAAGAGGAGATCAAAGGATATAAAGATAACAAATGAAGGAAGGAAGTTTTACAAATTTTGGAGAAAAGGGGTGAAGAATATTAAATGGATGTACCAAAGGGGATAAAGAGGGGGAATGAACATGCGGGAGGAAGGGTAACACGGTGATTGATTATGTAATAAGTGATGTGGAATCAAAGAGTAAGATAAGGGAAATGAAAGTAGGGGAGGATATAGAATCGGATCATTTTCCGTTAATAGTGAATTTAAGAAAAAGTGTGAGGAGGGAAAAAGGAGGAGGAAAAGGTAAAAAAAAAAAAGATAAGATTAAACTGGGATGAAGAGAAGAGAGAATTGTTTAAAGAAAAATATGAAGAGTTGAAAGAAGAAAAGGATAAAAATAGAGAAAGCTGGGAAAGATTATGTAAAAGATAAAAGGGGTTAAAAAGTGGTTAAAAAAGTAATAAATGGAAGAAAAGAAGATAGGAAGGAACAAGCAAAAGAAGTATGGTGAGATAAAGAATGCAGAGAAGGCAAAAAGAATGTAAAGGAAGAACTAGAAAAATGGAGAAGAAAAGAGAATAATGGGGAAAAGTATAGGAAGGCAAGGAGTATATATAAGAAGTTATGTGAAGAGAAAAAAGGGATAGAGAAAAATAGATGGGAAAAGAAAATAGAAGCAGTAAAGACGGAAAGAGATGTATGGAAAATAATAAATAAGGGAAGGAAGAGGAAGCAGGAAATAAATGAAAAAATTGAATTAAAAGAATGAGATGAATATTTCAGAGAAATGCTAGGAGGGGGGTAAATAAAAGATAGAAGAAGATCTGGAAGAAGAGCGGAAAGAAGATGAAGAAAAAGAGCTGGAAAGAGAAGAATTTGAAATGGCGATAAGAGGATTAAAAAAAGGAAAAGCAGGAAGTGATGACTTAGAAAATGAAGTATGGAAATGGGGGGAGAGGAAGTGAAAGAAGGATTATGGAAAATTTGTAGAAAAGTATGGAAAGAAGGTGGAATGCCGAAGGAATGGTGGGAGGGTATTGTAGTACCCGTGCTGAAAAAAGGAAAAGGAGAGAAGGTGGGGGATTACAGAAAAATAACACTGACGCAAACGGCGTATAAAGTCTATGCATCGGTGTTATCTGAAAGATTAAGGAAAGATATAGAGGATAAAGGTATATTACCGCAGAGTCAGGCGGGTTTTAGGAAAAATATGGGAACGATAGATCAGATTTTTATATTGAATTTTCTGATTAACAGAATGATTAAAGAGAAAGAAGGAAAAATTGTGATAGCATTTATAGATATGAAAGCAGCGTTTGACTCCGTGGACAGAAGAAAGCTAGTGGAAGCTATGAGGAAAAAAGGAGTAAGAGAAAGTTTGGTAAAAAGATGTGAAGAGATATTAGAAGAAACGGTATGTAAGGTGGGTAAGAAATGAGGAAGGGGAGAGTTTCTGGACTGGGAAGGAAGTGAGACAGGGTGTCCGCTGAGCCCGAGTTTGTTTACAGTTTTATTGGCAGATATAGATGAGGAATTAGAAAAAGGGGGGTGGGGTGGAATTAAAATTAAAAGAAAAAAGATTTTCTATTAGCATATGCGGATGACGTGGCTCTGGTGGCAGAAAATGAGGCAAAGATGAAGGGCATGATAAAAAGTTTGGAAGAATATGTGGAAAAAAAGGGTTTAGCGGTGAATGTAGGGAAAACAAAGATATTAAGATGTAGAAAAGGAGGTGGAAAATGGAAAAAGGTAAAGTGGAATTGGAAGGGAAAGGAAATTGAAGAAGTAAAGAATTTTAGATATCTTGGTTATACAGTCACGAGAAATGGAGACCAGAGGGAACATGTGAGAGAAAGGGTTAAAAAGGCGGCAAAGGTAATGGGACAAGTCTGGGGCTTGGGGAATAGTAAATTTGGAAAAGATTGGAGTAGAAGGATATGGTTGTTTGATAGACTAGTATGGTCTGTGGCAAATTATGGGGTAGAAATATGGGGGTGGAGGGAAAGGGAGGAAGTGGAGAGCCTGCAGGACAGATACTTAAGATGGCTGTTAGGTGTGAAAAGGCAAGTACCGGGATATATGATAAGAGAAGAATTACAAAGAGAAAAGTTAAGAGGTAAAGCTGGAATGAGGGCATGGAAATATGAGATGAGACTGGACGAAGGAAGAGGAGGAGAATTAGCAAGGTAGTGTTGGCAGGAAATTAAAGAAAAAGCAAGGGATGGAAAGGCAATAGAAAAATGAGAAAAGAAAAGGGAAGAATATTATAAAAAAATGGGTTGGTCGATAAAGGAAATGGAGAAAAAGAGGATAAAGGAGGAGTTGAGGGGGAAGTATTAATTGAAAGAAGTAAAGAGATTGTGCTAAATTTATTTAATTCATAACAAGGAAAATTATAAAAATCAAGAATTACAAAAAAAAAATAAATTGAACGTTACCGAAGTCGGGGATAAACCCGCGATTCATATAAGGAATGCAATAACCAAAAGAAAATAAAAGGTAATTCGAGGACCGAAATGTACTGTGACTATACCAAAATACAAAAAGAATTTACCAATGGAAACTAAGAAATTTCACCCCGGCTATAATTTAGCACAAAGTCTATTCGAAACGAAAAGGGAAAATACGCATACAGTTCGCAAGAAGGAAAACGCAACGCAAAACGGCACGCGAGAGAGATACGCAACGCACGCAACGGAACGCGAGAGAAATACGCAACGCAACGCAACGGAACGCAAGAGAAATACGCAACGCAACGCAACGGAACAGAACGCGAGAAAAATAGTATGACTGCCGACATACGGCGATACAATGCCCACTTCCCGGTACCCCACCGAGAACCGATCGGCTTCCAACTTTCCCACGCGCGCAGGACGTCGCGACACTCGCGAATTCCTGTTCAACCCCCTCCCTTTCACCCCGCTCCACGCAACACGCTCGCAAATACTGCCGCACGCCGTCTTCCCGTGATGGCTGCGACTCGACGTCCCACGTCGCGATGAACACGGCACTCCGCCGATTACCGCTTTTCCCCTCAGTGGCTGAATACACTGGAAAGCCGGTCCCACGGCGCGGCGGAATCCGTCGTCGCCGTTTCGAATCCGCTCTGATGCGGTACTCGCGCCGGCACCCCGTGCTGGTCACGTGATCAGTGGGTGATCGGCAGCCTGCCGCTTTTCCCAAAATACCGTAGCTCAGGTTACCAGCCCCTGGCCGGAACCTGTTTATTAAACGTAATTAATATTAGATACCGGGCGATCCTGGCCCTTCGTCACAAAACGGCACTCACGATACGGCATGAAAACCGCGTGCTCAACAGCTCGCCGGTCGCTCTCCCTCGTCGTCAGACCCACCGGGCGGAAAATTCATGGAAGACTCGCTCGGCGAAATCACTCAAGCCCTTCACGGGCGGAAAATCCATGGGAGAAGTTCTGTCGGCGACAGCCTCCGCACCACTTTGTCGTCGGTCCGTCGGCGGAGTTCGGCACCCGGTCTTTGTGCGACTACGGCGAGACTCGCGAACGGGCCTGTTGCCAGGCCAACCGCGCCGACGCAATACCTTACTACGGTGTCGGTACCGCCAATTTTCGCGAGTCGGTAAATAGCCAGGTCGGTAATCCGACACCGAGACCGCGAGATAACGCAGTTTTACGTTGCAAGATACAAAGAAAGAGAGAAAAAAAAATAATGGAATCAAGATTCAATAAGATTTATAAAAGAATTAAGAAAGAGGGGTGCTAAAGTATTTGAAAAGGGATGGAAGGAAGAGAGATGGATGAGAATGGCAAGATTCAGATTAAGAAATGAAATGAAGGGATATAGATACTGGGAAAGTGAAGAAGGAAGAAAATGCAGGATGTGCGGAGAAAAGGAAAAAACATGGAAACATGTATGGACAAAATGTATAGATTGGGAAGAAGGGAAAAATTGGGAGGAAGTAGTAGAAGAAATTTTGGGAGAGGAAGGAAAGGGAGAAGAATGGTTGGTAATATTGGATAGAATCAGGGAAGGGATGGGTATGAATGAAAGTATGAATAGATAAAAAAAATTGGAGACAAAATTAAATATAGAAAAAGATAAAAAGTAAAAGCATCGGAAGCGAGGGTCCAAGATGAATGAATGAGAAAAGTATGGCATAATTTGTAGGTGTGGGTAAACGCGATCTCTCTCTCTCTCTTTCGTGCGTTTTGGCGTAGTTTTAAGAAAAGTGTGTGAAAAGGCGGAAAAAAGGCGTTATTTTTTGTAAGGTTTGTAGGTAAAGGAAGAAGAAGGAGGCTTGAAGAAAGAAGAGAAAATGTAAAAAGAAGAAAAAGTAAAATGTCAATTGGAAATAGTTGCATGGGTCTAGAGATTGTTAAGAGTAAAATAAGTGGCATAAAGAATGTATAAAGAAAGTAGAATGGAAGGAAAGGTTTTAAATTGTAAAGGAAATAAGAAAGTGTATAAGAAAAATGGAAAGTGGAATGTACAGGTGTGGAAATAATTATTGAAAAAAGTAAAATGTAGTAAAGTGAAGTAAATTAGTAATAGATGTAGAAGTAGAAAAATGTAAATATGTAAATAAAATGACTGGAAACAAAAAGTCAAGTGTACTCCAAATAAGAAAATAAACACTATTATATATATAAATAAAAACAGTATTATTTATAAATAAAATAGTTAAATTATTTAAAAAATATAATAATAAATATTATATACCCATCTAATAATTGATTTTACAACATCAGATGAGTATGTTATAGGCAATGCACATTTCTATATTTTTTTTATAATAAGGAGCCAATGTAAATTAAAATTCCGTAATTCTAGAATTAAATTATATCAAAAATAGATGAATATTTATATTAACCTTAAGTCCTTACACATGTCGCTAAATGTAATTCCGCCAAACGCTGATTCTTCCAATCAACGAGCAGACAAATGTCGAGCTCGCCAATCGCCGAGCCTGCTAGCTCGCCAATTGCCGAGCTTGCTAAGCACTGTTGGCGGTAAATGCGGTAATGAGTGTTTGAAAGACAACGTAATTTTGGTTAAGGTAAAAATAAAGAAATTATTTATTTTTAATATGGCCTCAAGCGAAAAAGGAGCAATTAAGAAACGTAGAATTAGAGAATTTCAATATTTGTGGCTAGATAAAAATATTTTTAAAGGATGGTTGGCTCCTTACCATTAAGAAAATAAAGCATTATGCACTGCATGTAACAAGCTCATCAGTTGTAGTAAATCTAATTTTGTACAACACTCACAAACGGTCAAATATATAACTAATATTAATTTAAATAACAAAATTTACAGTGAAAGTCCCAATGATAAAGTAGAGTTAAATCATAAAGATAAAGTTAAACGAGCCGAAATGAAATTAGCTGCTTTTTTCGCGGAACATGATACTGCTTTTAGTACTGCCGATCACTTAATTCCACTATTGAAGAATATTTTCTTGGAATCGAAAGTCATTCAAGATCTCAAACTCGGTCGGAATAAATGTAATAAAATTGTTAAACACATTATAGCCAAACGCGAAGTAGAAAAACTAATTAACAATCTACAGTTTTGCAAATTTTCGATTTTAAATGACGACAGCACCGATATATCCGATTCAAAATTAATGTGTGTTCTTGCAAAATACGTTTCGCCTGGCAATGGCCAAGTTATTACTCAATTATTAGAATTAGTAAGTTTAGACGCAAGAGATTGTTCGGCCAATAAACTTTTTAAAACTTTTAAAGATCTTTTAAGCGAAAAAGAAATTCCTATTTCGAATATTGTCGAGTTAGCTTGTGATAACGCATCGGTAATGACGGAATGTAATAATTCTTTCACGCAAAATCTAGAATTAGAAGTTCCTAATTTAATTGTTTTAAATTGTTTATGTCATTCTTCTGCTTTAGTAGCTAGTAAAGCTTGTCAACAGATACCGTCATTGTGTGAAAATTTAATTCGCAATATACAGGGTGATTCAGAACAAGTATATAGTCCCTGAAGGGACGTGTTCTTGAATCAAATCTGAAACGATTTTTCCTCTATGAAAATTTTATTTGAGGTCTAGTTTTTGAGTAAATTAATAAAATATTTAGCTACTTACCGGACGGATACAAGTGGTAGCCAGGGACGTACATGACTTATCGTCAGAAAGTGAAGGGCCCCACGGTGACATTGCGCGCGCGCGCAAATTGTTTCTAGCGTGTGTTGTTCGTCTAACAATCGATGGTTTAATGTATAAGGAAAATAATTATTACCGGTAGTAATTAATTAATAATATCAATTATTTTATTCGCGAGTGTCAGATGAATTATTAATTTTATGTTAAAAGTGTTATGCGCGAGTGCTTGTCACCGTGGGGCCCTTCACTTTCTGACGATAAGTCATGTACGTCCCTGGCTACCACTTGTATCCGTCCGGTAAGTAGCTAAATATTTTATTAATTTACTCAAAAACTAGACCTCAAATAAAATTTTCATAGAGGAAAAATCGTTTCAGATTTGATTCAAGAACACGTCTCTTCAGGGACTATATACTTGTTCTAAATCACCCTGTATATTCTTATATTTCAAGGAGTGCAAAATAACGGCAATTTTACAAGACTTCCAAGATTTCTTCGAAATGGAAAGAAACAAGTTGTTAAAATTATCGGGAACTAGATGGCTCGTATTACATCAATGCGTTTTAAGAATTTTAGAAAATTCGGACGTCTTAAAAAATTATTTTATACTAGCAGTAGTAGAAGATAAATTACAATCGACAAACGTTATTTTAAGTTCATTAAATAATAATACAATTAAAGCCTATTTTTTATTTTTAAAATACGTGTTAAATTTTTTAAATTAATTTTAATGGATTATTTCAATCGCGAAAAATTGTAATACATAAATTATATGTAGGTAGCCGACAATTGATTCATCAATTGGCTCAAAATTTTATGACCGCAGAAGCATTAAATAATATTGAAAATATTAATATTAATAATAATGAACAAATTTTTAATTTAGAAGATGTATGTGTAGAACCGGAATGTGAGAAGTTTTTAGAATTATTATCACATGAATGTAGAGTAGATTTTAAGTTAGTTTGTCTAAATTTTTATAAAATTGCAGTTCTAGAAATGTTTAAACGTTTACCGTATAATGATTTTATTTTTTAATCGTTAATGTTTTCAGATCCATTGCTTTATACAGGTTTCTCAGCCCATGTACTTTTACAGATAGGTAGGTCTTGAAGATAAGAAAAAGTTCTTTAACGTTTTGAAAAGTTCTCAATATTGAGAAAAATTAATTTGTCTAGCGCAAGAGCGACAAGGAAGCTACACGAGTGAGCGCGATAGGCGACGGCGCCATTCCTAGCCATTTGCCTGTCGCGCTCACTCGCTCGCAGCTTCCTTGTCGCTCTTGCGCTAGATAAATTAACTTTTTTCTCAATAACGGTTAAAAATTTTTCAAAATGTTAAAGAACTTTTTTATTTATCTCTCCAAGACCTACCTATCTGTATAGGATTTTACATATGGGCTGAGATACCCTGTATAATAAAGATAGAACAAAATTTAAAGATTTAACAGATATTGCCGCGATATTAATAAAAGATATAGATATTTGTCAATTAGCTTATGAATGGCAAATTCTACCTTCAATTTTTGATAGTGAACAAAAAAAAGAATTAGAAATTTTAGAAATAGATATTATGTAGAACAAAATATTAAATCATACAAATTTTAACGAAAAAAAGACTTTTCAAAATTTAAAATTGTTAGTAGAAATCGTTCTTTCTTTTCTTCACTTAAATGCCGAGACTGAACGAATTTTTTCAATGGTAACGGATATTAAATGTAAAAAGCGAAATCGGTTAACTAATGATAATGTTTCTGCTTTTTGTGTAGTTCGGTCAAGCTTTCAAGCGGACGGTATTAATTATACTAATTTTGAAATTAAGCGTAGGCACCTAGAACTGCATAATTCACACAATTTATACGATAGCACATCTGATGAGGCTGAATAATTTTGCTTTAATTTTTTTTTATTTTACGTAAAATCCTATACCTAGCCACAATTTTTCTAGTCAGTTTAGTCATTACATTGTAATTATTTCTTTGTGCAATAATATTTTTAAATATGTTTCAGAGTAACTATATTTTAAAAGATTAAAATTAAATTTATTATATGTTTTATAATTATTATAGACGTTTTTCTTATGAATACTGGTAAGGTTTTTGGCGGTTTTCCTTACCCTAGCAACAAATGTTAGTATTCTGTACAAAATTCCGCCAAATAAAATATTTTATTTTAAACATATATTCTGTTTTATTAATTATTAATGTTTCCCTTTCCTTATTTACATAATATATTTAATATTATACAAAAATTAATTATTTTTAATTAAAATGTATATGGGTACTTAAAAAGCCAAATTTTATTGTAACGTGTACAGAACTGAAGCCTTACTGGCCGCGCATGCGTGAGAAAATCCGTCCCATCTAACATCACTGGATATTACCGCAATTTTCGTCGCAATGTTGTATTAATCAATACTTGCAAAATCGTTTCACTTGCCTGGCATTAGTTGCTACAATGATCCAAGTGGAATGAACAATCATAACGCCGCGAGCGTGAGCATTCGTACTATCAAGTGGAACGCACCCTATGATTCAAACACCCCTACTACATATTTTTTTATAGAACGCTTTTGTGTTCTCAAGCTTGCGACCATTAGTACATTGTTGGCTATAGATTCATACAGTTCGGTAATTTAAGTAACGTCGTTTTTCAGTGTCATACATGCAGTTTGCATAGCCTATCTAAACATCGTGTTAACTGTATACTATTTTTGACGCGAAAAAAAACCATTTTCAGCATTCCAAGTGTGACAGCTCGCCTCACTCATCACCTCTCGAAAGCCCTGCCTCATCTCTGCTAGAGGAGCAAGGAATATGACCTCGGACGCCTTCTGGTTCACCTCCTCCTCTTCTTAAGGAGATATGTAAACCTCAGACGTCTCCAGGGTCCCCTCCTCCTCTTGAGGAGATGAGCGCTGGACCCTTTTTGTCATTTATTCTTCTCTCTGGAGTCAGAGAGAAGAGAGTAAACTATGTGCGATGAACGGTGACTGGTGGTTACGCAATCCAGTAGAAGACTCGGAATGCACAACCGTGGAAAATTCCGATGATGACGCCAGTTCTCACGCGAAAGTCAAATCATATGTTCATTCTGATGAAAGCACTGAATTGGAAGAAGACTATTTATTTAAACGGCGCAGAATTCATTGAATGTGAGTGTGTATAATAAGATGCATCACTTTCGCATCTTTTCATACAGACATTTTATTACTAATATACAGTAAAGAGAAGGAGGAGGGAGAAGGAGGTGGAGCGCGTGAGCTGTATACAGGGTGTTTTGTTACAACTTATTAACCCGGTATGAGTAGATAGATCTCTTCAATACAAGTATGAAAGTCCCATACCATTTTTTAATTTGGACGTTTATTTTTGTAAAGGTATTCCTTTTTTTGTATTTTTGTTAATTAAAATGCTTTTCTTCCTTTTATTTATAAAACACATGTAGGCTTTCTGGCGCAATGTTGGCGAAATCCAAGATTTTCCGACCGAATACTGTGGACGGACGAGGCACTGTTTATTTCCAACGGAGTATTCAATTCTAAAAATTATGTTGTATGGACGCACGATAACCCACACGCTGTCAGAAAAATTTACCAACACTTGACCGGAACTCAATTGATTTTGTAATATTCTCTATACATAATCGTTTGTATTTCGTTTGAAAATGTTTGAAGTGCAATTAAAATCATTTGTGAGTCATTTGTTTAATTATAATTAATTAATTAAGTTTTTGGTTGGAAGTCAGCCGAAACATATTAAATTAACAAAGTCCTCATATATAATCGTTTGAAGGTAGTCTAAAAAGGTATCAAATGCTTTTTTTAACGTTTGTGAGTAATTAAAACGTATTTTAATTAATTGATGGAAGTTAGCCGAAAATTGGTTTGGTCGGTAAAAACAGAGTCAGTTTCCCTTTTTAAACTCTGCATGCTTTATGATCCAAGATATGACACAGCGAAGCATGTTTCATCATGTTGCTAAGTAAGTACTTTTTTTTAAGTAGCTATTAATTTTTATAAAATATCTGTTTGCTAATGGCATCTAAATCAATAAACTTAAACTTGGTCGTAGTTGCGGCAACGGAAACTAGTGGTACATATTTCTTAAGAAATACTTGTGCTTTTGACTCTCTTGCACAAATTATCTTTACTGCTGTCTTATATAATTCAAATTATTGCACGTTCGCTGAAAACTTCAATAATGCAATTTTTGAAATTATTTTTAAATTTATGAGCAATGATTCAACTCAAGAAATAAAACAAAGAGAGATTTAAATTATTAAAACCCTTGTACAAAAGTACCAAATGTATCATAAAAACAAATCACCACAAAATTATAACTTCTTATGATGTAATCGATAATCCAGCAGCAATTTGGATAAAATTGATAAATTTAGTGCCAAGTTTATATTAAATTGAAACGTGCAATAAGTGTGGCACTCATGAAAGAGAACAATTAACGTTACTTACAAATTTTAACACCACTAAGAAGAAAGGATTTTGTGCTCTAAATAAAGCATTATAGTTTCATGATATAACATACAATAAACGATGTCAATGTGGTAGCTGCTCTACTTTAACAACTGAAACTAATTGCCATGTCTTCATACAATTGGTTATCACAGCTGATATTTGTTCTGTTCAAAGATTTGAATTAGTTAATTATTCATGTTACAGCCGCGGGGGCAGCACCTCGTGGCCGATCGCCGGCGATGGATCGACATCGATCCATCGTTCGATTATTGCCTCCGATTCTCGAAGACGTTGCCGGCTCGAGACTTCATTGTTCGTTTAGCTGTGCCAAGCATCATCTCGTGTGCAACAACGTGCAGTGTGCCTTTTTGAAAATTCTTACTCATCGTGCTACTCATCGTTCAACTCATCGCTTTGGCTCCAGTACAACTCATCCAGATCATCCTCGCCGTCAAGAATCATCTGGAAGACATCATCCTGCAGCACGAGGCGTGTTGAACCTCGTGCTCAGTAGCTCATTAGATCTTGCAGCGTTTGGTCTTATAATTTATACAATTGTGATTTCAGTTCAACTCAGTGCGGGCTCTCAAATACATTCAGACAGACAGATCCCGATTTACAGGAAAACTCACGCGTGAAAACTCATTGTTAAATTCAGTGCGGATCTCATCTACCGGCCACGTGCTCATCGCGTGTATCCGCGTGACTCGTATAATCGATGGACTTTCCATTCGCCTTTTCGCGTTAATTAAACCGGCCACGACCGCGTTACCATCCCCGCAGCGTTAATCATTAATCTCTAATTATGTAGTACTCATTTTTTATACATGTTCAGAACCAAAAAATTGTAAATTAGAAAAAATACCGCCAATGCTAACATTTGCAAAACAATATAAGTATGTTTTACATTAAATTTTACAGTTTGCAAAACAAGATATAATAATCGTTTGTTTTATTATTTCAGGTTGACAGGAGTTATTGCAGGATATCTGGGTAATTTTGTTGCTATTGTAAACGGCTCACAGGATTATGGGAACAATACAATGATTTAAACACTAAAGTAAATCTTGCAACACTAAAACAAACACTAAAATAAAATCTTGCACACCAAAAGAAACAATTATTCCCATAGCTGAAATTTATATAATTAATCAAAATGATTGCTGTCTTTTCAAAATCGGAAGACGCTACAGGGATCTGATTAAAAGCACGATGTAAGTCAAGAGACGAGAAAATTTTCTTGCATTGGAAATTGAAAGAAAAATCATGCAACTGTGTAGTTGAATATTTATTAGGAATTGTGACGGCGTTGAGTCGACGATAGTCACCGTACAAACGCCAAGTGCCTTTTTTTTTCTTGGCCATATGATGAGGATTCGCCAAAGGATTGCTGGAAGGACGACAAATGCCAGCTTTAAGGCAAGCATCAAATTTCGCTTTTGCAATTTTAAGTTTTTCAGCAGTGAGTCTTCTAGGACGTTCTGCAATGGGAGGGCCATTAGTAACAATGTGGTGAAAGACATTGCAGTTAACTAAGGAATCTGGTTTATCAGTCCCACAAATTTCAGGAAATTTCTTTAGGATTCTGCTGCAGATTGAGCCGGGCATTATAATACTGAAAGAAGATGAGGAAATGCAACCCGAGAAACATTTTAAAGGAAGACCAGTTAATGTGTCTATAATTTTTTTAGAATCAATATTAACTGTGATCTTATAATAATGAAGAAAATCTAATAATAGGAAATAGCACCTCTACGACGAAAAAATTCCATCTAAATCTACGGCGAAGACCCAAATGTAAAGTACAAGAATTCTCGAAAAATACATCTATGGATGTACTGTTTGCAGCAAAAGTTTTTTGTGGGAGAAATTTTTTATTCTCCGATGTTACTGGAAGCAACGAAATGTCAACCCCGGTGTCTATTAAAAAACTTTTTTAGAAAGAGGATCAAATATATGGAGACGTTTCAAGGTATCACCTCCATTGACCATCTCCGTGCACAAAGACGTATTTAGTTTTTTTTTCTTTTGCGTCTAACTATTCTTTATATTTAGGGCATGACTTTCTGCAGTTTAACGGGTTATCCGGATATTTAGAGTGAGCAATACAAAGATTATTATTATCGCAGTTTTTTGATGCGCTACGCGGGCGAAATTTATTGTTTGACGCGTTAAACTTTTTCTTTAGAGATTTTGAACGTGGTCTATGCAAAAATTTGGAACTGTTTAAATCTAATTTCTCTAAAATTTCTTTAAGTAATCTTTCAATATTATTAGTTGAAGATTCCGTATGAGGAGAGATATTGTTAATCTCATGTAAAACTGAACTGATATCATAAGTATTTTCAAAATATTCACCGATTTATATGCAGCTTCTGCGAGACCATCAAGGGATTCGGTGGTTAGGATAGAGAGAATTTCGCGGCGACGCAGTATAAGATGTTCAAAAAATATGCTTCTCAAAATTGTTTCCAAACAAAATATGTGTCAACGCGCGAATTGTTTACGCGAAAATGTGAAAAAATTGAAGTAGGTTTTAAATGCGAAAGTAGTTCAATTTTAAGTAATTTACGATGTTGTTGTTCCGGTGTGGCAGAAAATACATCAATTAGTCGTTTTTTCGCTTTAATATAAGCATCCATCAAAAAAGGTTCAGTAACAAGAATGTTGCGAATCGCAATAGTTACTTCGTTATCAAGATAAAGCACTATCGCATCGAGCTTGTCATGATCCTCAGATATATTCGCTCTACGTAATGTCATCTCCGCTATCCTAAACCATAATTGAACGTCTGACGTAGAGTGAGAAAGAATGGACAGTTTCGGGAATTTTTCCGGCAAAAAATGTGCCACGAAAGAAGCGGAAGGAACAGCGTGAGGAAGAGTTGCAGAAAAAAAAGAATGAACAACAACTTGTATGGCGGCGCTAACATCCTGCTGTTTTTTTCTTAATATTTACTATAAATTTTAATTTTCTTGTTCTAACATAGCCAAACGCTCCTGCGCTGCATTAAGTGTAGCGTTATTTTTTTGTCATTCTGCCGTAATAGTTTGTTGCATGACAGTGAATTGTATAGGCATTTGTTCGTTTTCGCGGATTTCCGCCTTTAGCAAAGTTTTGGCATCAGCAGGACTTACATCCATGTTTGTCATGTCAAAAAAAAAAAAAAAAAAATAAGAATGAATAAAATATAGGGAACATATGACACACGAATGATATAGCGAATGCGCGTCAAACACCAATTACACGCGAGAGAAAACGCGCGATGTTTCTGGCACGCAACGGACTATACGCAATTGAGATAACGCTATTATGACAATTAAATAATATTACACGTTGTTAAACAAACATTAACGTTGGTAAGAAACAAATTAGAGACGTATTGACACGTCTAAGAACAAAGTCGTGTGCTGTACATAAAGTGATTTTACACAGCCGCGCTATTTACGAAAAAATACCGCGTGACAAAAGAAAACGGGCAAGAAAGCGTGCAAAAAACATAAAAAAATATTTATGTATTGCAAACTGAATGAAATTTAAATAATACGAGCACAAAAATCATTGAAAAAGTAAGTGAGCACTCTTCTCTTTATTTTCAAATCGAATTTGTGTAATATTATTTGGTGTACAATTAAGTTTCCACCGTTTGATTAAAGTTGGTGCCACCAGTAAGTTACTGTTAAAATTGTTATGTAAAACGTCGTTGTCATCAGATTGAACACCTGTTAACAAGTTAACCTTGACATATTAATTAATTTTTATCAATATACTATATTTTTTGTGTGTGAAAATGTCAAGTTTTGAACCAAATAAATATCGAATGGGAACAATTAATTTATTTCTTCAATTTGAAGAAATTTGCAGCAGAGGCGCATTGATTGCTTATAGAAACATACGGTAAGGCTGCCTTAAGTAAAAGAAGTTGTCGTGAGTAGTTTCATAAGTTCAAGAACTGTGATTTTAACATCGACGACAAAGAACGTAGCGGAAGGCCGAAAGTGTACGACGACGCGGAATTGGAAATATTACTAATTGAAAATTCGTGCCAAAGGCAAGTATGGTATAATCAGTTGTTCTCCAGATGTTTTTCAACATATATTTATTTAATCTTACAATTAATTAACAATATTAATTTTGTGATTCTATAAGCGGCGCCCTTTTGGCTGGGCGCCTATTCAAAATGCCGAAGACCTTAGTCTTGTCGGCGTTCTCTATAGCTCAAGTGTGGTCTTGTAAGTGTGACCAGGATCGGTCCCCACTTGTCGTCTCCGGGGTACTTGATCGGGAAGACCTCTGCTCTCTGTGTTGTTCCGCTGAACTCTGCTCCTTCTGTCTGTGTTGCTTTGCTGCTCTCTGCTCCTTCTGTCTGCGTTGCTTTGCTGATCTCTGCTCCTTCTGTCTGTACCTCTGCTTCAGCCTTTGGTGTTTCAGCCTGTACTGCTGCCTCAGCTGTGGTTGCCTCAGCTGGACTTTCCTCCTGTTGAGTTCTCGGGATGTCAATAGGGATGAGTTTCCAGGGGAAGAATTCCACTCCTTTGTCGAGCCCTCTTTTCGGTAAGATGGTCACTTTCCCTCGGAAGTCCTCGATGCTCAGGATCTTAGGACGATTCTCCTTCTCGCTTTCCGAGGATGATGGTAAGAAAGCTGGAGTAATTATCCTCTTGGCCTTCTTCCCTCTCCGCACTCTTTTATAAGAGATTTTGCTCATCTGATTACAACACTTTTGCCTCGGGTGCTTCCGTATGTTAGGCGCACACCTCGGCAGATTACAACACTTTTGGCCTTTGACCACTATTACCAGAGCGGATCATTAGCGACTTTGACCGGTCAACTGGTCCGGTATATGACCAGTTGGCTGGCCGTTTTTACTATCGAGAATTGAATTTGCCTCCAATCCACCTGGCGGAGTGGAGGCAACTCCTCGATGACAGCTCAAGCTGTCATAGTGAATAGGTTATGAGGTTAACCTGTTAACCTATACTGTAGCAGACGACGCATTATGCTGCGTTCACAAATGCGTCGACCGCTACAGCAAGAAAAACTTGCACTTACATTAAAAGTGACTCAACAAGCAGTTTTACATCGGTTGAAATCATTGGGAATATTTCAGAAACAAGGACATTGGGTTCCACATGAACTAACGCCTGAACATACTTATCTGCAAACACTTAATAGGAAAGTTTTACTCCACCCGCCATATTCGCCAGACATTGCTCCATCTGATTTCCATTTGTTTCGATCCATGGCGCATGACTTGTTTAAACAGCACTTCACATCATATGAAGATATGAAAAATTAGATCGATTCGTGGATAAACTCAGAAAGTAAAGAATTCTTCCGACGCGGTATCCATATGCTGCCTGAAAGATGGCAAAAAAGTGTCAAACGACGAACAATACTTTGATTAAAATGCAGGTAACGTTTTTTTGTAACAAATGCTCAATTTTTTATAAAAAAAACAGCGGAAATTTATTTGTACACGTAATATTTACTTTAAAACGTTTAAAACAAAATTTTAATGCAAATGTCACTTTTTTCTAATCTTGATTCTAATTCTTTATTTTAATTTACAGGTCTAAAACTTTGTAGAAGAAAAATATAAGGATAAATCTATAATGGAAAACCGAAAAACCCCGAAAAGGCAAAAGTTCCTTTCACTAAAATTTTTATAAGAAAAAATCCACGACCCACCCAGTATTTGAAAATAAAATTAAAATTTAGGATTACAACAACAATTAAAAAAAGCATTTCGCATACATATAATGTAATATTTTATCATAAACAAATGAATTTAATTTAAAATTACTAACTTATTGCCAAAAGAGAAAAAAGCAAGGAGCAGACATGAAAAAACAGAAGAGAAGAAATACAGAATGTTTCTGATTAATGGACTTTACAAAAAATAGTAAGTAAAACTAATTAAAACAAAACAAAAAATCCTTTACTATTTTAAAAACTCTCAATAGTTTTCGAGAAAAATTAAAATATATAAATGTATAGGCGTAATGTAAGAGCGACAAGCAAGCTGCGTGTGAGTGAGCGCGACAGGCGAATGGTTAGGAATAGCGCTGTCGCCTATGGTGCTCACTCACGCACAGCTTTCTTGTCGCTTTTACTTCTATACATTTTATACATTTTTTTTAATAAAGGTTGAGAATTTTCTAAAATGGTATAGAACCTTTTACTTACATATTAACAATATCTTTCTAAATCTGAGATGATGTACACTTAAAGCGGGACACCCTGTATATGTTACTCATAATCGTATTAATACAAACAAAATAGGCGATAGCAAGCGCCGCGCTATCGTCTCGCGGCTAAGTCCCCGCACGGGCTTAGCCGAAGTACGCCGAACGCGCCGACGACGACGAGGACCGCCGTTTCGCGATCGCGCCGTAACGAGATCCTCAGCGCCACGGCAGGATCATCCGTATCCCCGCTGAGCCCCGCAAACCCGGCGCCATCGTTTTTTTTTTTATAAAACCGCGATGCCGGAGCTCAGCGGGACCGTCCTCGATCCGCTCGCTTGCGAGCAACATCTCCGACGACCTAGAGCCGATCCGGGGGTAGAGCGCTCTCTGTCTTCACCAGGTGATCCTGGGGCTCGTTCCCAACCTAGTGTTCGCGACTTCCGACGCACCGGCACGGCCAGCTCGAGGGGTAGAGCGAACTCTGCCTTCTCCGAGTCATCTCGGACCTCGGCCACCGGTCTCGTTAAGTCAAAGAACACGCAAATTAACGCTTCTTATCGCACCGTCGCCGACCACGGGGTAGAGAGATCTCTGTCTCGCTCGAGTGCTCGGGTACGCGACACCGCCGGTGCCTCACCTCCCGTCCCCACGAACCGTCACCGACACCGCGAATTGTCTGGGCTTTTCGGCGAATAGCGCAAGCACTTAAGATCAGGTCCCGCGTCAAGCGTACCGCGCTCGCACGTGCCGCCAAACGGCACGTGCCCGTAGGATCTGTCCCGCGCCGCGGACACGCCGGCACCGCGTGCCTCGATCACGATTATCGATCGCCTCACAGCCGCTCGCGCGGCCTTATCACATTTCGTGTAACTATTGTAAATACGCGTTACTTTTCTTTCTTTTTAATAAATCGTTGTTACATTCAATATAACAGTCTCGCTGCATTTCCGGACCCTATCTACTCGAATCCCGGAATACCGACGAGCGCAGCGGGCGCATCCCGCACCGAGCCGACGATTCGGTGTACGCGAAAACAGGGTCGTTACAAGCTAGTGTAGCTGAAACTATTACTGCTGGAACTGGCTATGCTCAGTTCGAAGAGCAATGTGCGGCCATGAACGTGTTTTGCATGACTGAGCGAACTTATCTGAAATACAGAGTCGAACTGGTGAATGATTTCTAAAAAACAGCCAAACGAAGTATGAAAATGGCCGAGATTGAAAACAACTCGCCATGGAAAGAAATGATGTTATAGACGGTGTTCCGTACATCACCGTTATAGTAGACGGTAGTTGGATGAAAAGATCGTACAGAACCGCTTATAATTCTCTTTCCGGTATTGAAGCCATAATCAAGAGGCACGTTAGTGCCTCGCGCCAAGTATAGCAGCGTACACCTGCCTATATTTACGCGAGACCCATTTTAAGAAATTCGTACATATTTAGATCTCGACAATGGCTGAACCGATCGCTTTCTACATAGGTTCATTGTGTAGATTAGGGTCGATTTATATAATAAAAAGTATTTTTTTCGCTACGTTATCTACAAACGAAGATATCGCGATGTAAAATTTGCTTGCAAGAGTAAAATCTTATTTTATTTTTAACGTCGTCGACGACGAAAATGTCCTTTCTTTTTTGCGCCGCTAGATGGTGTGGATTGATTTATCGACTCTGCTTCATTTATCGACTGTCTTTATTGATGTGTCAGTTTAGTGGTAATGAGTGATGAGTGATGATCGCGTAATAAATAAAAAAATAATAAAGTAAACGTAAGTTGTCATACGATCGGTATTAAGATCAAAAGTTTGAGTAATGGCAATCAAGTATTAAAACGAGGTATTTACTAATAATTCATGAGATGGATTAAAGTTATTCCTGGAAAATGCGATAATTGATAAACATGATGTGTGAACATATTAACGATTTGATTTATTGTAAATTAAGTCAAGGAAATTCTTTGGAAGACCAACCATTAACTAGTGACAAAAATAAACGAGGAATTCTATTAGATAAATTTAGTATATCTATTTCTATTCTGTAATAGTACTCTATTAAATATTCATAGTTTACTTTTCAGATTTATAAAGAAGATGCGATAATTGATAAACATGATGTGTAAACATATTAACGATTTGATTTATTGTAAATTAAGTCAAGGAAATTCTTTGGAAGACCAACCATTAACTAGTGACAAAAATAAACAAGGAATTCTATTAGATAAGTTAAGTATATCTATTCTGTAATAGTACTTTATTAAATATTCATAGTTTACTCAGATTTATAAATAAAATGTAGTTGTCACAGCACAGAGTAAAAGATAAAGTTGAATGGAACTTCAATTAATATTAGTGGCTGCTCTTGTTAGTAAAGCTTCTAGTCAGCATTCTTTTCGCAAATACTTAAGGTTATTGTGCAATTTATTTTTCTAACTTGTAATTAATGTAGTATACAAATCAAATATGTAATTAATATAAAAAATATAAGTAATGTTTTTAATTTAATTAATTGTAGTTTAAGTAGTTGTTATTAATTGTAACCGAGCGGAGGTCCGGTGTACCCTGCAAGGGAAATAAACACCAATATAAAAGTATAAAAATAAATGTTTTATTTTATTTAATATTTAATATTACATTCTTTTACTTAATATTAAATAATTATGTACATTGTTCCGATATGAATCGGTTAATCATTTATTACAATTTTTTAATCAATATAATATTAATCAATATAATATTTAATCTAATAATTAATCATTCAATATAAATTAGTTAATTTCTTTTTCTTAATTTATTAATATGTTATTAAAACTTTTAAACATGTAATAATAAAAAAATAAAATTTGTCAAATTAATAAATGTTAAATATATGTCAAATTAAAATAAAAAAAATTAACAATACATTTATAGAAATAAAAATTAAAAATATGTATAAAATATGTATGTAAAAAAACAAGTCTAAATAATTTGAAGAAAAATAAAAAAAAAATGTAAAAAAAAATTAATAAAAAAATATTGCTTGTAGGGGCCGTTTTGGTAGCCACGATCTCTCCTGCTACCGCGACCCCGTCCGTTACCACGACCCCGTTCGTCACCGCGACCTCGCCCGCCACCGCGATTGTACATGTAGCGGCCAGCTCTTTTCCAACGAGGAGCTAAAAAAAATTAATATGTTTTTAAAAGTTATAGTAAAAAATCCAGAAGTACGATAGTACCTCATGCCAAATGTACTTACGTCTATTTAATTTTTGTTCCAAGATTTCTAATCTTTTCTTAACTTTGTTTTCGCGAGCTAAGGTCGCGGCTTCTGTGGTTTGCGCCGTTTCTCCGGCTCTGTCTCGGCTATTTCCTGTGGAGGCCAACGGCTTCTCACGACGAGGAGACGATTGCCTTTGGGCAACCGCCACATCGTCGCGAGGAGAAAGCTGTCTTGACGGCCCAGGCTGAACGTCTTCAAAGTCCATTTTTCCAAATGATCTGTAATATATATAATATATAATAAAATATAAAATATAAAACAAAATAAAAAGTAGAATATTTAAAAAATAATAATTACTTACGTAAAAATGAAATTTTCGTCGTATAGTATGTCGTCTAAAGATTCTATTTCTTCGTTCGTTCTTTTGTTTTCACTTCTTGCCATCTCACTGAGGACTGTTGAAAATTATTAAAAACAGAGTAAACGTATTTTTCAAATTGATATAGATGTCGGTTGTTATTAATCGCATAAAGGCGAGTTTACAATTTTGTAACGCTATTACACTTGCGAACTATTAATACACTACTGCTCGTGCGGTGACATTGGCTGCCGCGTGTGATTGGTTGTCGCTATCGAGCCGTGATCCTCCAATCCGGTGACAGGAAGCAACATATAGTATGTCAGCTGCAGTTACACTGTAACCATCAGTTACACTGTAACTGTTATAGAGTGATGGTAGCAACGTCACTGTATATGTGTAAGATCTACATTTCTTACAGGTTTCTACTTCGTGAGAAATTTTTCTCCGCTCTCTCTCTCTCTCTCTCTCTCTCTCCCTCCTCTCTCTCTCTCTCTCTCTCTCTCTCTCTCTCTCTCTCCTCCCTCCCTCCCTCCCTTCCCTCCCTTCCTCCCTCCCTCCCTCTCTCTCTTTCTCTCTCTTTCTCTCTCTTTCTCTCTCTTTTTCTCTCTTTCTCTCTCTTTCTCTCTCTCTCTCTCTCTCGTTTTTTTTATTTTCTATCATTTTTTTTTTATTTTTTATTTTTTTTTCTCGGTGTTTCTTATTTTTTACATTTTCTATCGTCATGTCATTTTATGCTCTTTCTCGGTGTTTTTAGTTCTTTTCACATTCTATCGTTCTCTCTTGTACGTTTTTGTTTTCGTTCGCTTTCTCTTAGTTTTTCTTGTTCTCACTCGTTCTTTCTTATTTTTTTTTTATTTTTTTCGATATTTCTTGTTCTTTCTCGCACTTTAGCGTTTTCTCTTGCTTTCTTTCGTTTTCTTTCTTGTTTTTTTTAACACATTTTGCTTTCTCTTGGTCTCTGTTGTTCTCTATTGATCTCTCTTGTCCTGTTTTGCTTTTTCACGCTATTTCTTGTTCTTTCTCTCTTTCTATTATTTTCTCTTGTCCTCTTTCGTTATATGTTAGTTTATTTCTGTTCATTTTCGTAATCTAATCGTTTGTTACATGTTTTTTTTATTTTTCTCCTTCCTGTCGTTTTCTTTCACTTTCTAAAGTTAAAATATGCTTTTCATCGTTCTTTTCTATTTTCTTTTATTCCTATTCGCTTTCTAATGTCTTTTAACTTGTTTTTTCCGCTAATTGTTGTAATATTGTGTTTTGTTGCCGTTTTTTAACTGCAACTAGATCAATAACTTTTTTACTTCAAAAACAATAGTTTTAGTAAACGTTGATTGGTTGTATCTTTATTTTTTAATGTTATTTGATCTTTATTTGTTTTTGCGGAACTTTATTTAAAATTATATATGTTTATTTCTTTCAGATTATTTCGCATTCTATTCTTTTTTCATACTTTATTAAAAAAGAATAGAATTATGTCGCCTAAAATATTTTGCGCTGTGAGCTAAAAATAATAGTGGCTGCGTGCTAAAAATTTAAGCGCTGTGCGCTTAAGAATATAATTGGCTGTGCGCCAAAGAATATAAGTAACTGTGCGCAATAGAGCTTAAGCGCTGTGCGCTAAAAAATAACTTAAGCGCTGTGTGTTGATAAACGTGAACAGTCCACGAGTCACAGGTAATAGACTGCTTCTGCGCCAAACAATATAGGCTGTTTCTGCACCCAAGATAGTAAACTGTTGTGCGAGTGCACAAAATGTCTGGTTTGTTTATATAAGAACAAATTAATGACTTAGATAATATAATTTCAAAATTACGAAAAGTTATTTTACAATTTAAAGAAAAAGATGAGATGTTCGAGGAGATTGGTTAAGTGATGTCCATATGGATCATTTTAACAATCTATTAGAAAATCATTCAAATTTTAAACTTATTTCAACATGGCGGATACAATTACCAGACACAATAAATCCCATTCCGCTAAATAAAAAACATATACAAATATTATACAGGGTGTCCCAGTTGATATAAAAAAGTTCTTAGTTGTAGGTTGGGCTTCGAAAAATAAGTAGAAAAGTCCTATACGGTTTGGTAAGTTAAGCGTAAATAACCGAGAAAATAACATGTAAAGATTTGACGCCCCCCGTGCAAATAAGAACGCGTCGCTGAAAGCTACTGAGACGCTGGAAGTACGGTCCATCCCACGCGACTTTACAAAAATCATAGATTGGGCGGTTCGGTTCTTAGGCGAGTCGGAGGACGGTGCGCGGGTAAGGGAAGCGACGACGCATGGTGAGGGAAGAGGTTTAGCCGTCCGAAATCACAGCTTACGCTATTATCGCGTTAATGTATACTATCTATTCAAGCATCGAGCAATGCGCGAAGGAAATTGTAGGGTTTATTTTCTATTCGTGTTCGCGAATATTTACTTGATTTAATGTCTTTATTATTATAACTTTAATAGATAAGCAACCTGATGAATAAAGTATTATTTTTTAATTGTTTCGACTATAGAAATTCTATTATTGCGGTATGAAAACGCTATCGTTTCCACACCATCTCGCGAGGTAGATAGCTTGGCGCATTTTTTTTACGTGGTGTCCCCAATAGGCCTAATCCACTGTTAAAAATTAGTGCATTAGCTGCTCAAAATGATTGCCCTGTTGTTGAATGCATAATCGTGCTCTTTGAATAATTTGACGAGTAGCGCGATGTGCTACGTTTGGCGTAATTGTATTGAAGGCCGCTATGATGTTTTCGCGTACCTCCTCTACATTACGATCGTGCACATTCTCCACTCAATTTTTTATGTATCTCCACACAAAATAATCAAGGACGTTAAGATCTGGAGATCTTGCTGGCCACGAAATTGGACCATTTCGGCCTATCCACCGATCCGGAAAGTGTCGATCCAAGACCATTCGCGCGCGACGTGAATAGTGCGGTGGTGCTCCGACGTGCTAGAAAATCATTGCCGCATTTCTAGAAGAAGCTCCTCTAACAAAATTGGAAGATAATTTTCCAAAAATTGCGCGTATCTTTTTCCATCAAGGCGCGGAGGCAAAAAGTATGGACCAATCTGCAAATTAATAATACAAATATTTAAAATTTGGTTTTTTATTATAATTTTTATGTAAGAAAAATACTTACTACTCTATTGCCAATTATTCCTGCCCAGACGTTTATCTTCCATCTAAATTGGAAGGCACACTGACAGACGGCGTGTGGATTTTGGTGTTGCCACATAATGAAATTTTTAGAATTAAAAATTCTATTTGGAGTAAAAATTGCCTCGTCGCTCCATAAAATATGGTCAGGAAACGTCTCATCTTGACGACATTGAGCTAAAAAGACTGTCAACATACATTATTAATTATTATTAATTGAGAAATTAAATTAATTATAAGTATCAGTTATAACAAAGTATACATACATATGTACTCGTTAGACAAATGTATGTATACGCGTTCTCAACGTATTTAGAGTCAAGCAGGTCGACTAAATGTTGTCGCGTCGATTGTGTACGTACATAACGTTTACATCGACCTGCTTGTCTAACAAGATTAAATGTTTTTTTCAAATTAACTGAAAACGATCAAATTGCTTGCAAGATTCTCGATTCTAATAATAAAACAACGAATTACTCGAATTAGATTTAACAAAAGAGTTTGCGCGTCGATCGTTTTATTCGCTTTTTCATGTATTTTGTCAAAACAATGAGTTTTAAGAAATGAAAAAATATAAATACCTTTACAAAAGATTGCGCGTTGCATCTGGTCCCGTGGGAGAAGATGTTGCACCCGTTGGTAATGAAACGGATGCAATCCATCCTCTCGAATCACGCGGTGCACTAATTGTCTTGATACATCCACATTTTTAGCCACGCGCCGCACACTATTCGTTGGATCATTTTCGAATTCATTTAGAATTGCTTCCTCACGATTAATGTTCCGACGAACACCGCGATCAAATTGCACTAACTGTTGTCTCTGCACACTGACAAAACCCGTATTTCGCGCACGCCGAACGCATCTTAAAATTGTCCCAACCGTTGGAAGGGCTCGGTTGGAAAATCTTTTGCGATAAATACGGGCTGCTTCTAACGCGTTTTTGTGAGCCATACCGTAACAGATTAACATATCTGTGACTCACTAGCTGTAAACCGCATTTTTCAATATAAAATTGAAAGCACTTAAGGGGATCCTAAAAACAACCAAATCGTAAATTCGAAAAATCTTTTTTTTGACTTAACGGAATTAAAAATCCTTTTACACGATTAATGTACAGACGCTAATACATTGGAGAATAGTCAGTTTTTAATAAAATATTGAAAAAATTTTTTCAAGTTTTGTAGTTTATATAAATAATTGTTTCATACACAAAATATGTACTATATGTATACAGATAGAGACTGTTCTCCAATGCATTCAATATCACAGAAGACAATAGCGTCTGTGAAATCTCGATTAAAAGCCTAAAAAAAAAGATTTTTCGAATTTACGATTTAGGCAATTATGCATATGTCAACATGTGCATTAGTGATGTCTCTTGGTAAAAGTGTCACAAAGATTAGTTGCCACGTCTTTGAGTAGATGGCACTGTTAAAAAACATTCAGCGCGTTATCAACTACAACTCTAACCGAGTGTCTATAAAATTTTCATATTGTTTCTTGTGAAAGTGTATAAATTCATACAAAAGAAGAATGGAAGAAAAACGGACTAAAAGGAAAAACGACACTCTTGGATGGAATATGAGCATGTAAGTGTAATTAATAATAAATTTATTATTTTCTTTTATATATAAAATAAATACATGTACCCCTTGCAGTGAGGAGTTGGGGTACGTTATGCGGCTTACAAAAATTTTACGAGGACGACGGTGACAGAAAAAATCATGGAGTGCATGGAGTACAAGGACATTTCACGAAGCACGGCGACATGAGACACAAAAGCGGCACGATATCGGGAAGATCGCTGGCGCCGACGGATAAAACGTTAATATTTCTGCAACAAATTATTGCGAGCAGCATTTTTATTTTAGCCTCTTGTCCCTCATTTCCGCGAAAGCTTGCTCGTGGAAAAGACGATAAACACATTCGTTTCCTGTGTACATAAGTCTTGCCCGTGTTGTAATAATCCAAATTTTATATCGATATGTTAGAGTAAGAACGTAACGCACAAATCTAATAATATACCGCAACGGTTTTCGGCAAATATTATTTTCTAAGCTATTGTGATCTATTATACTAAAAGCGAATAAATACCCGTAATGATTAACTGTCTGTAAGAAAGTGGTGTTAGGACTCGATGCTGAATATGATCGAAGTTCAACCGTAACGTTAATTATTTTGTTTTTTTTATTTGCATATGCAAAATAACCACACACCATAAATACATTGTTGATTGACGCAATAATACCGATGCATTTTGTGAATTATAAAATTCGACTAATTAGTTGAACAGATTTATGAAAACATATTCGACATAATGTTCAATTAATTAGTCGAATTTTATAATTCACAAAATGCATCGGTATTACACATTGCGTCAATCAACAATGTATTTATGGTGTCGTTGTTATTTGCATATGCAAATAAAAAAAAAAAAATTTACAAAAAAAATAATTAACGTTACGGGACTTGAACCCCCGAACTTCCGATCATTAATCCAGCATCGAGTCCTAACGCCACTAGGACTTTCTTACAGACAGTTAATCATTACGGGTATTTATTCGCTTTTACAGTTGAATGGTATTTGTGTGTGTGTGTTACAGAGGGAGAGAAAAAAAGAGAGAGAGAGAGAGAGAGACCTATACCTATAGCATGTAATTATTCTGTCTTCCTTTCATCTATTCATGTGCTTTTGGGTATTTTCTCGTTGTATCTCTTTATTCTATCTTCTTCTATTTTCTCTTCTGATATTTTTATATACTTTATACGAGTATTTACCTAAAATAAATTTTGTACAATTAATTTGTAATTTCGTAATAAATCGCGGTATTATTACACTTATTTAAACTTTGTTTCCTTACATTAATGATTGGCAAAAAAAAAGAAACAAATAAAAAAACAGAAAATGAATCTAAATGTTTTTTAAATTATTGTATAATACTTACCATGTACTCCTTTACTGATACTATGGCGATAAAAAACAGCACATCGCGCTATCAAAACATCGCAGCGCGGGATTGTCAGTCGCGATTGTTGCTCGTAACTGTCAAGACGTGACAACATTGAGTGCAACAAAAATTACACATTTCCAAGCACGAGCAGTTAAATTCTTGTTACGTGTTTGTTTGTAGGTGTGTGTTATTAAACATTTTAATTTAATTTTTTTTTTTTTTTGTAAAATGAATATTAGTGAAAACCGAAGACCTAGATTATCCGGTTGGCGACTCTCTCGCAGAAAAGCAGCTGCAAAGAGGTAGGAGAAATGTAACCTTTTTAATCAATTACAGTTTTCGTGACAATAAAAAATCGTACTTTTTCGGTATGAAATTAGCAATTCGCGGCTACAACTCGCAACCAGTGATCGCAGAATCGGTACCCCTGTAACACATGCACACAAAGCAACAGTCGTGTCCATGTGTTCGTTCGAGATCTAGGTATAGAAGAGAGCAGATATATATTAAGTACGGGGACACGATCATGTAAACAATTCGTTTAATTAACAAATAGATTGCTCGAAGACGAAATAAGCGATTTTCATAATTTCTTCTTAACAACATCGGTATTACGGTTGTTTTTAACACGGCATCAAAGAAGAATTATTTAAATAAATGTGTAAAAAAATGTTTAAACAAATAATTTTGCAAAAAAGTCACTCATCGGATTCGATTGTCGGACGACGCTGCGAGTGACACGGTACAATTTTTTTTTCAGTATTGTAATTTTTCTTAATTAACAAATGGATATCTCGAAAACCAAGTATCGGATTTGCATAATTTCTTTTTATTTAACATCATAGCATCGTTCTACGTTGGATTCCGATGAGTGACTTTTTTGCAAAATTGTTTAAACAAATAAATTTGCAAAAAGGTCACTCATCGGATTCGGTTGTCGGACGACGCTGCGAGTGACACGGTACAATTTTTTTTTCAGTATTGTAATTTTTCTTAATTAACAAATGGATATCTCGAAAACCAAGTATCGGATTTGCATAATTTCTTTTTATTTAACATCATAGCATCGTTCTACGTTGATTTGATGAGTGACTTTTTTGCAAAATTGTTTAAACAAATAATTTTGCAAAAAAGTCACTCATCGGATTCGGTGTTTCGGACGACGCTGCGAGTGACACGGTACAATTTTTTTCAATATTGTAATTTTTCTTAATTAACAAATGGATATCTCGAAAACCAAGTATCGGATTTGCATAATTTCTTTTTATTTAACATCATAGCGTCGTTCTACGTTGGATTCTGATGAGTGACTTTTGCAAAATTGTTTAAACAAATAATTTTGCAAAAAAGTCACTCATCGGAAAAAATTATAATAATTATATTATTACAATAAATATTTTTTTTAGGCGAAAACTTATGAAGGCGCTGAAGGAAGCAAAAGACTCCACGAAAAATGATTCATCAGAAGTTACACAACAATCATCAATGATACCACTGGTGATCAATTCCGAAAGCCGCTCAGATACGAGTCTTGCCGCTAATAAAGCATCTAATAAAGGTAAATTAAGTGAATATAATAATGAAGATGACAAAAGTCATCTTACCATCGAAAAAGGCCTAGATATAAATACTGTCCAAAAACATGAGCCTGATGGTAACTATATTATAAACATGTCCCATTTTCTAAAAGAAATGCACAGGACATTTGATGAGCATGCGCGTGGAATAGAGTGCCTATTTAAAGACTGGCTACTCATAAATTCTCGTCGCTGTGGCTTATTGACTGAATTTATGTTTCAATGTCAGATGTGTTATTTCAAAGCAAGTATTTGGTCAGAACCAAATAATTCAGACAATTTAGATATTAATTCAGCCACCGTAGCTGGTACTATTACTGCTGGAATTGGCTTTGCTCAGTTGCAAGAACTGCAAGCAGCCCAGAATATTTCTAGCATGTCTGAACCAACTTATATAAAGTATAGAGAGTCGTTAGTTGATGACTTTCAAGAAACAGCCATGAAAAATATGAAAGAGTATGGCGAGGTTGAAAGAAATCTAGCTATTGAAAGAAACGACCTAATAAACGGTATTCCGTACATTACTGTTATAGCAGACGGTAGTTGGATGAAGAGATCGTATGGTAATACATATAATTCTCTGTCCGGTGTTGGGGCAATAATTGGCTATCACACGAGAAAAGTTTTATTTGTGGGTGTGCGCAATAAATTTTGTGCAATATGCGATATGGCTAAGCGTACAGCTACACACGTAAAAGCCCACAAATGTTACAAAAATTTTGACCAAAACGCAAGCTCTACAAGGATGCAGTTTAGAAATGCATGGTTTGATATATAAAACTGTTATTGCGGATGGAGACAGCAGTGTATATCAAACTATTCTTGATAACGCACCGTACCAAAAGCAAATGGTGACGGTTAAAAAAATAGAATGCGTCAATCATTTGCTCCGCAATTTATGCAAAAAATTAAAAGTTGTAGCAGAAATAACTCAGCCACAAATGCGAAGACAGCGTGGCTTTGTACAAATTCGAAATATTGTTCAAAAAAATATTTTAAATATTAGAAGAGAGGTAGAAAACCTCGCAACATTACGGCGAAAAGAATTAAAACCGCAGCATTGCAAGGCTATGGAGTTACAAAAAGATATAATTAACGTTCCAAGTCATATTTTCGGTGAACACAAGCGATGCAAAGCACTTGGCCGAGAGTGCAAAATAAATGAAACAGAAAAAAATTACGTACCATATTTGAAAGTATATGGTTTGTATGAAAAAGTAGAAAGAGCTATTATATACATAAGCGGTTATTCCGACAGTTTGTTGTTGAACTGCACCAATAATCCTGCAGAATCATTTAATTCCATAATCTGTAAAGAGATTGGTGGTAAACGCATTAATTTCGGCAAACGAGGCTCTTATAATGCAAGAATTGCGGGAGCAGTTGTACAATTTAATACACAACAAGTGCTAACAAAAATACATCGAAACAAATGCGATAATGTTCCGCCCGTTATCGAGAAACTTGAAAACCGACGTAAAATTAAAATTGCAAAGACTAGAGAATACCGTCAAACTGTGGGAAGGCTTAAAAAAATTGAAAAAGAGCCAGGTACTGATGGTTATTATGGTCCTCAATCAAAAACCAGACCTCCTCGTTCGATGTTTTCGAACAACTTCGCGAACATCATGTTGAAGAGTTGTCCGAAAACGCCCAAAAGTGGCGGGAAATTGAAAGTGAAACCAGAAATCAAAATGAATCTAAATTATGGTTAGCACTTACACGGAAAATGTTAACCGCGTCTAATTTTGGAACCGTATGTCGCATGAGACCGACAACATCTTGCGCAGGGACAGTGAAAACGATTTTATACCCTTCGTTTATAGACACCGCAGCCGTGAAATATGGGCTTGCTATGGAGGAAATAGCGAGAAAAGAATTGGCAACAAATCTAAAAAAAGAGGTGAAACCTTGCGGATTATTCATAGATACAAAAAATCCATGCTTGGGTGCCTCTCCAGATGGCCTTATTGACGACAATGGTGTCGTTGAAATTAAATGTCCTTTATCGGCTGAAAGTTTAACAGCAAAATCAGCGATAGAAACATTGCCCGCTTTAAAATTTTTTTTATCAAATATACCCTTTAGGGTATATTTGATAAAAAAAATCCGAATGAAATAAACCAAAAACATAGATATTTTTATCAAATTCAAGGACAGTTGAACATAACGCAACGAGAATATTGCGTTTTTGCTATATGGACGCCAAAAAGTATGAAGATTACGTATGTAAAACAGAGATCATGAATTTTTGGGAAAACAAAATGCTCCCTTATTTAATTACGCTTTTATTACGACTGTATGTTACCGGAAATTTTAGACAGTCGATATAACAGACATATGTCTATTCGAGATCCGGAATATACAGCAGCCCACCATGTAAAATTCATAGATATTGAGGAAATAAATAAAAAAGTCTTTGACCGTTTCGAAAAATTCTCATTAGTTATTGAGAAAAATAATTACTTTGTGTAGCCTAAGCGCGACAAGGAAGAGGCGAGCGAGCGAGGCGAGGCGACGACGCGTGAGGCGGAGTAAAAATCGACACGCGAGCGAGATGATGCGACAATGCGCGCGTAAGGCGAGCCGACAGTGTGGAGCGGAGTTAAGAACGACACGCGAGCGAGACGGTGATACAGGTGCGTGAGGCGAGCGAGATAGTGGTCGTGCAAGCAAAAATTACAAATTTAAAGGTACCATTGCCACGGCAAAAACGGCTATTCTTTCGGGCATCACCCAGCATACGGCGCGCTTAGAAAGGGGTTTCGGTAAGCCTAATCCACTGTAAACAACTGTCGCAACACCAGCCTGAGGCCGATCGTTTGCCAGGCTGGCGAACACCTATTGCCGCATGTTGTGTCATACCGGCCAGATGAACGCCGCCATTATCAGGAACCTCCACAGTAATATCAATGCGCCGACTTGAGCTTTGCACTCCTCAGCAGTGGCCGACTGCGAACGTGGGGCTGGGCCGTGCATGATTCCCACATCACCCGTGAAACGATTTCGCACGGCGAATGAGGCGGGAGCGTTATCGTTCAGTTGGTATCAACTTTTGTCGGACGAGCGGCAAACTCTAAAGTGCCGGCAGCTTCCTCATTCAACACGTCTATCGAGGCGGTAGAATGGCCCGACGACAAATAAAATTGCGCCGATGAAATTGGTTACATTTCACCGATATTTTTCGATAAAATACTTTGTTAATTCTTATCTTTAATTAGCTTGCCCACACATGCTTCCATTCGTAGAAAGCGCAATATGGATAATGCACTCAGTCAGCTCTGAAGGCTCATCAGCTACCATTGGGCAAAACATGTTCATCCATAATACATCTGGAATGACGCAGCGACATTGTGAACTCCTGTGCATTCATTGGTTTTATAATAGAAGCATACTTTAAAGATGTACGTAACAAAAAGACGTAAATAGCGCGTTGTTCTTCTCATCCCGAGGAAGCCGGTACGACGTTAGGCGCACCCTTCGACAACGCGTACTAAACATCGTGAGTTTAACGACGCAGTATTACCTGTGGACGTTCTCGTACGATTTAGATATTTCCATTTTCGGTGCAGTATTCTCTGCATGCCGTTCGAACAGCTGCCTGTCACATCGCTGATGCATCGCCCCGGAAATTTTCGCGTGAGCAATTACCTGGTAGCGCGTGCCGCACTCCACATATCGGCATTTCCGATACGCTCATTTTTCGCACGAGCATAAGACAATACTGTGAGCAAAGCAAGGACGCACAGCCTAGGGAACTTGAGAATCGAGAAAAACAATTGGAAAATAACGCTGCGGTGCTGCTCTAATGATTGCTATCACATCTGTCGATAAGAGACAAGTTTGTGAACAGCCACTACTTATCGACTAAAGCAGCACCGCAAACGTTTCCGATTTTCAATTGTTTTTTCTCGATTCTCAAGTTCTTCGACAACGTGCGTCCGAAAGCATTACAGTGTATCTTATCTCGTGCGAAAATGAGGTACACAGTGTCAGAATATACCGATATGGTGATTTGTTATGGTGCCGCGGGAGAAAACGCACTTGCCGCAGAACAATTATACGCGAAAAGATTTCCGGAACGTGCGCATCCTTCGTATCAAACGATCTTGAGGTGCGTACAGCGAACGAGAGAAACGGGCAGCGTGATTCCGAGGCAACGCCATGCAGAACGAATACTGCACCGAAATGTTAGGATCGAAGAAAATATCCTAAATCATTTTGAGGAACGTCCACAGAATAGCCTGCGTCGTGTAGCGCGAGCGTTAAATGTTCCACGATGTTTAGTACATCGCGTTGTCCGAGAAGAAGGGTTGCACCCGTATCATTACCAGCGGGTGCAACAGCTTCTTCCTCGGGATGAAGAACAACGCGCTATTTTTTGCGAAGGTATTTCTTTTTTTGTTACGTACATCTTTAAAGTATGCTTCTATTATAAAATGATAATTAATGAAATACTTTTAGGGTTCCTGGCTCAATGCAGGAGAAACGCGTCATTCCCAGATCTTATATTATGGACTGATGAGGCAATATTTACACCCAATGGTGTATTTAATTCAAAAAATTTTATTTATTGGAGCGACGAAAATCCCCGCGTAGTCAGACAATGCGCTTTTCAGTACAGATGGAAGCTGCATGTGTGGGCAGAAATAATTAAAGATAAAATTGTAAGTATTTTTATCAGAGAAAAATGTATTACATTAAATCTTAACCAATTTCGTAATAATTTTATTTGTCATTTTAGATCGGGCCATTCTTTTTACCGCCTCGGTTAAATGGGGAGCGGTATGCGAGATTTTTAGATGAGGAGCTGCCGACGCTTCTAGAGGATTTGCCGCTCGATGTCCGACAAAAAGTTATTTACCAACAAGACGGTGCTCCGCCTCATTTTTCGCGCCGTGCAAGACAGGTATTGAACAATCGTTTCGCGGGGCGTTGGATAGGTCGCGGTGGTCCCATTACCTGGCCAGCACGTTCACCGGATTTAAACGTGCTGGATTATTTTCTTTGGGGCCACATAAAGGCTCAAGTCGAGCACGTGCGTGAAGCTACTGTGGAGGAGGTTCGCGATGAAATTATAGCGGCGTTCGATACAATGATGCCCGACATGACACAACATGCAACGCAACAAATTGTTCGGAGAGCCGAACTTTGCCTACAAGCAAACGGTCGGCACTTCGAACAATTGTTGCGTTGAGTTGTTACAGTGGATTAGGCCTACCGGGGAAACCACTCTAAAAAAAACGCGCCATGCTATCTACCTCGATAGGTGATGCGGAAAGGATAGCCGTTTTTACGCCGTGTAATAATTACTAACTTTAAATTTGTAATTTTTACTTGCACGTCGTCGTTCGCCTCGCATCGTATGTTTTTGTCTCGCACATTGTCGGCTCGCCTCACGCGCGCATTGTCGCATCGTCTCGCTCGCGTGTCGATTTTTACTCCGCCTCACGCGTCGTCGCCTCGCCTCGCTCGCTCGCCTCTTCCTTGTCGCGCTTAGGCTACACAAAATAATTATTTTTCTCAATAACTAATGAGAATTTTTCGAAACGGTCAAAGACTTTTTTATTTATTTCCTCAAGACCCACCTATCTGTAATGGATTTTACATGATGAGCTGAGCATTTCGTATAACAGAAGCGAAAAAAAGAAGCGGCTGTAAAACAGAGTAGTCGTAAAGCATAAGGCAAACACGCACAAGTTAAAAATACGGTCAACAAGAAACTTTGTCGTGTTTAAAAGCAGACATTGATACTAAAACGCTTGATTCATGTATGGATCAAGATGATGAATGTATATATATTAATACAATTACAAAACAAATTATATCTGAAGACGATAAGACAAGACGTAAAGTAAATTTAGATAAAATTATTATTCCTGTTTTTGTTGTAAGAAAAAACGTCTTATCCAACGACATGTTAAATGATGAATCGCTAGATTCATTTTTACGTGTTGTGAGAGAAAACTCTGACTTTGAAACTCAAAGTGTGCAGTATCAGTCGTATTCTGATATAATTGAAACTAGTCAGAGCAATAAAAGCTTGCAAATCATTGGTGGGAAGAGTAGTTGCCCCAAAATGTATAATAAATTAGAAGAAATTATACACTGGCGGTGCATATTTTTTGATGGCGCCAAAATTTATGTATATGATAGTATGCCGAACTATACATATGACACTTTGGCTGCCAAAGAAAAGAATTATATACGTTTACGATATCCTACAATCAGGCAATGCGATATCATATTTGAAAATGTTGATATGCAACCTGATTACGAAAGTTGTGGTATATACGCAGCGGCTTTTGCCACAACGGTTGCTCTAGGAGATAATCCTTGCAAAATAAAATATTTCAAGAACGTATGAGCCATGAGAAATCATTTTATGAAAATAATACAGGACAATAAACTGATACCTTTCCCCATAACAAACTAGTAACATACATACAGAAAAATGCATTTCGCTATGTATTACTTGATGTTATGAAAAAAAAATGTAATAAAAGAATCAGTTTTTACGCTATTAGCAAAATAATAGTAAAAGTCTATTCAGATGGTACTGATTTTTATCAGAGGCATACATCAGATATTGATCGTTATTAATAAAATAAAACATGCATCTTTTCAGGTAATTGTACTGAAAATTAGAAGCGTCTTTTTTGACGGTACTAAATATTAAAATTATATGTAAAATTAAAACGGAGAGACGAAAATATAATTCTTGGTTGCGTTCTCACGAGACTGGGCGTTGGAGGGGTCCATTCTTCATTTTTCATATTTGAATTAAAAAAGTGAAATACTGGCACTTATTCTATTATTTAATTTGAGTCAAAATAAGTTGCCAATGTCAATTACAAGTGCAAAAATAATTGAAAGTAAATGCATGTCTATGTATGTATTTATATAGTTGGACGTACATAATTATTTTATATTTTACTTGTACATCTATGCACGTATGTACATGAACACGATTTCAACCAATGGGAGTTGATCGAAAATCGTAAAGTGACGCTCTGAACTCGATCGCTTTTACATCGTCGCCGGTTCCTTCACCAAGTTCAGAGACGACTCGACTGAAAACCCGTCGAAAAAAAAAACTGATACAAACTCGCGAGTGCAAAGTTCGTATTGCGGTTGAAACGCACGGAGTTTCCGACAGTTTCGACGTGATGTTCATCGCAATAATTATTTTCGAGTCAGTGAACGTTCAGTACGCGTAAATGTAAAGTGCGTGTTCGACGTATCGCGGGTCACTTTATTCGCCGTCTGTTTTGAGCTCCCGATGTCCGCCGTTTTCGCCGACGGGAGTTGATCGGAAACCGCAAGGCGACGCTCTGAACTTGATCGTTATTCATCATCGCCGGTTCCTTCACCGAGTTCAGAGACGACACGAGTAAAGACCCGTTGAAAGAAAAATAATGCAACGAGTATCGAGAGTACGAGGGTTATGTTGCTTGTTGCTGTCAAAATGCCCAGAGCTTCCGACGTGAGGTTTGCCGCGATCATTGAGTCAGTGAATATAACAAGAATCAGAAGCATGTAATACGATGATACTGATTCTAAGAAACATCAGAAGCATCTTTTTAGATGGTACTGAATGTAACAAGAATCAGAAGCATCTGTTTATACGGTACTGATTCTAAGAAAAATCAGAAGCATTTCTTTAAATGGTACTGAATGTTACAAGAATCAGAAGCATGTAATACGATGGTACTGATTCTAAAAAACATCAGAAGCATCTTTTTAGATGGTACTGAATGTAACAAGAATCAGAAGCATCTGTTTATACGGTACTGATTCTAAAAAAAATCAGAAGCATTTCTTTAAATGGTACTGAATGTTACAAGAATCAGAAGCATGTAATACGATGGTACTGATTCTAAAAAACATCAAAAGCATCTTTTTAGATGGTACTGAATGTAACAAGAATCAGAAGCATCTGTTTATACGGTACTGATTCTAAAAAAAATCAGAAGTATTTCTTTAAATGGTACTGAATGTTACAAGAATCAAAAGCATTAGTATGATAGTACCGATTTTAACAAGAATCAAAAGCATCTGTTATGATGGTACTGATTCTAAAAAAATCAGAAGCATCTAATGCTTTATACGCTTGTACATTTATATATGTTCACCCTGTATGTGGTAATAGTATAATTACAAATGTTGATATTACCGACTCTGTTGATAATACCAACATTTGTAATTCTTTTATTACCATCCCCGTTTAAGTTCGCGATTCACTTTAGGATCCCCTTAATGTCTCGCAACACGTTCGCACAAAGAAGCACTCGACTGTTAAAAAAAACAACAATTTAAAGTTATAAATATTGCTTGTGCTGCTTTTGTAACAAGGCGCTTAATATTATAACTAATAAATTTAATACCGGTCGGTAAATACATTCAACTTTTGCGAGTGGTCAATTTTATTCAAAAAAATAAAAAAATTAAACAAAAATTATACAAAAGAACGAAATAAATTTTTGTTAATGAGAATTAACACGCAAAAGTTGACCGGTCGGTAAATACATTCAACAGTTAGTGCAATTTGATCGCGGTGTTCGTCGGAACATTAATCGTGAGAAAGCAATTCTAAACGAGTTCGAAAATGATCCAACGAATAGTGTGCGGCGCGTGGCTGAAAATGTGGGTGTATCAAGACAATTAGTGCACCGCGTGATACGAGAGGATGGATTGCATCCGTTTCACTACCAACGGGTGCAACATCTTCTCCCACGAGACCAGATGCAACGCGCAATCTTTTGTCAAGGTATTTATATTTTTTCATTTCTTTAAACTCATTGTTTTCACAAAATACATGAAAAAGCGAATAAAACGATCGACGCGCAAACTCTTTTGTTAAATCTAATTCGAGCAATTCGTTGTTTTATTATTAGAATCGAGAATCTTGCAAGCAATTTGATCGTTTTCAGTTAATTTGAAAAAAACATTTAATCTTGTTAGACAAGCAAGTCGATGTAAACGTTATGTACGTACACAATCGACGCGACAACATTTAGTCGACCTGCTTGACTCTAAATACGTTGAGAACGCGTATACATACATTTGCCTAACGAGTACATATGTATGTATACTTTGTTATAACTGATACTTATAATTAATTTAATTTCTCAATTAATAATAATTAATAATGTATGTTGACAGTCTTTTTAGCTCAATGTCGTCAAGATGAGACATTTTCTGACCATATTTTATGGAGCGACGAGGCAATTTTTACTCCAAATAAAATTTTTAATTCTAAAAATTTCATTATGTGGTGTCACGATATCTTCCCTCGTTCGCGAGGGAGAGAGTCGCAAGCAAAAAGCGACGGCCGTGCACGGACGAAAATCCGGGCACCGTCTTGACACGAGGGGAAAGGAGGGAGGAGGGGTCGCGGTACCTCGGCCGTGTTCCGGCGCGGGACGGCGGGGTCTCACACGAATACAATTTTTGGGCGCCAGGCACGGGCTCAGCCGTGCCGATTTTTATCCCGGATCAGTTATCCGTTCCTTGACAATTAACACCGAACTCGAACCGCCGTCACGCGCGGGGGCTAACTCATCCGAACGGAGAGGGGCGGGGTATTACAGACGGAATTTCTCGGACCGGCGGGAATGACAGCACAAAATAATAGGTACGCGAACAAAGCGAATGCAATTTTCAGTTCGTTTATTAACACGCAACGAAACGAGACAAATATGACGAGTAACAAAAAAAAATAACAAAATTTTTATAATCGTACGCGGGCTCGATCTTTGTGCGATCACCTAGATCGCGGCTTTAGTTCGAACCTCTGTTAGATTGCCACGAGGGTCCTCCGTGAACCTTGTTCTCCCAATCTCTCGCGTCGTCCCTGACTATTTTGGTTGCCGGCCACGCGTCTCCCTTGCACGCGACGTGCCTCCACGGGACACCACAACACGAAAGAATATACGCGAAAGCTCGTCCGTCGTTAACGAAATCGCGGAATTTCGGTTCCCGACCTCGGCCGCTGCCGAGGGCTCTCCGTGCGGACGCGGTGTACGGCAGTCTCTCAAATCATTACAATACTTCGCGCAAATAAATCGGGTCGGCCTCTCCCGCGAGGCCCAGCTACCGGCCTTCAGACGCCCGTCGACTGCCACTCTCTAACGTTAAGTCCTTGCCTTGCGACAAGGATCCACCAAATTCTCTAGCGGGCCCGCGTGCCCGCTCTACGTGGCCGAGTCTCGTCTGAGCCTATGCCGGTCTCCTCGGGAAGCGGAGGATCTCACAAAATAGTATTTCCGCTATGCGGGTGGAAGATCTCACCGAATACACGTCCAGGCCCTCGAGTCGTCCTCGCTCTCTCGCACTCTCTCTCGCTCTCGCTCCTATCGTCTGCCCTTGCTCGGTCTCGCTTTCGCTCGCTCGCTCTTATCTCTATTGCCTTCGCTATCGCCCGCCTCGGTTGCCGGTCTACACGGAAGAGAGTGAGGACCGCGCGAATTTTCGGCACAAGGCCCGGCGTATCCCCACTCTCGCTCCTCGCGGATTTTTCCGCGCGCTACGTTGCCGATTTCCCGCGGGAGCCGCTGCCCTCACCGAGCCCTAACGATACCAATAGGTTGGCGCGAGCTTCGTATCATTCGCGGTCGTGTTAAGTTCCTCGCAGGTCCCTTCCGGCGCCGAGACGCGTAGGCGGCGGGTTTCCTCCAAGGCCCTCGAAATGGGTGGCCTCCCATCCCGGGCCCGTATCTGGTCATCCTCTAGTTCGGACACCTGCGCCTCCGCGTATAATCCGTTCCGCTCGCTCCCTCTTCGGCCAGGACAACCCACAGTCTCGGCGACATACGGTAGCAACACAATACGCAAAATCGCGATCGTTAATTTGTGTCTCCTAATTAAAGATAAAACCCTCGGAGATTTCCGCAGCCCCTCCTTACTTTCCCCTCTATCGCCAATTTTCGCGGCGCCGCTACGCCTTTGTGACGGTCGCGGGGAGCTGCGACGAAGCAGCGGAAGCCGCCACGTCACAACTCCCCCACGCCGAGAGAGAGCGTATCAGGGGTCCTCTACCCGCGGTCCCCGCTTCTCGTGGAGTTTACCTCTACCGCGGGCCCGGCGGGATCTCCGGAGGCGACAATTCCCAATAGTTTAAGGTACCAAAACAAAATAATTGCCAACTTCCACTCTCTTGCTTTAAATCAAATATAGTCAATCTTTTATTTTTACTTTGGGAGCTACTCGACTCCCAAGCCATTTGCGTCTCCGTAATACAAAATAATAAGGACTATTAAGGGATGCTCACAATCAAAACAAACATTACCGAGAACAACAAAAAAAAATCAGGTTTCAGTTCTAACTCTTCTCACACAAAAAATAAAAAAAATTAACGAAAAGTCCTTTATAAAAGAAGAGAGGGGAAAAAGAAAGAAAGAAAGAAAAACAAAAGAAAACATCTATCCCCGTCGCCATGCTTCGTGGCCTTTGGAAAAACTTTACGCGCACCCTTTGAGGAAAAAAAAACAATTCTTTTAACATACAACTAACGAAGAAAAGAAAAAAAAAATCTTTAACAATAATGTCCATAGATGCCACAAATCCTTTTCGCTCTCGGTGGGTCCTACCCGGGTGCGGTAGCTTGTTGAGTCTCTTGTTCTCCTGGTCGGCGTCTAATTCCGGCCTCGTCGAGTACCCGGAGCTCCGCCTCGTCGTTTGGGCAGCTCACCTTGCGGCCTGAAGCCACGAACAGGTAATTAACCACAGACCCCGCGCCGCGACCACCACCGTTCGCCCGAAATAATCGCGCGGCCCCGAACATAGTTACGCGCGGGCCGACCAACCGCCCGCGGCGAGTAGCGCGGATCTACGCAACAAGAAACATGGGCCGTCCAACCGCCCACACCGCGCACCGCCACCCGACCGCTCGGGAGTGGGATATCCCCCACTCTCGGGCCCACGGGTATATAAGCCGCCTCGAGCGCAGACGATGCACCTTTTCCGCGCTGGGGAGCACCCCAGCATCCGATCCTCCAGGACTTGGGCGCTCCCAAGTCTTCCTCGACCGGGCTCACCCGGCCTCCGAAACCGACTTCGCTCTACACGACTCGGGCGCTCCCGAGCCTTCCTTCGACCGGGCGCTCTCGGCCGTCCTTGACACCGACATCTCCGAGACTCGGGCGCTCCCAAGCCTTCCTTCGACCGGGCGCTCCCGGCCGTCCTCGACACCGACATCTCCGAGACTCGGGCGCTCCCGAGCCTTCCTTCGACCGGGCGCTCCCGGCCGTCCTCGACACCGACATCTCCGAGACTCGGGCGCTCCCGAGCCTTCCTTCGACCGGGCGCTCCCGGCCGTCCTCGACACCGACATCTCCGAGACTCGGGCGCTCCCGACTCTCTCTCTCTCTCGCCGACACGGCCCTGGCGTTCCGTCTCATAGGCAAATTAAGTCGCGGCGCCGCCGACTCGCGAACGCGAAGCCTGTACGACCGACACGGCCCAGACGGCCTGGCTTGTAGTCCGCGCCGCCGACTCGCGACCGCGGAACCTGTACAACCGACACGGCCCGAGCGGCCTGGCTTGTAATCCGCGCCGCCGACTCGCGACCGCGAAGCCTGTACGACCGATACGGCCGAACGGCCTGGCTTGTAATCCGCGCCGCCGACTCGCGACCGCGGAGCCTGTACGACCGACACGGCCCGAGCGGCCTGTCCTGTAACTCGCGTCGCCGACTCGCAACCGCGGAGCCTGTACGACCGATACGGCCCGTTACATAGGATACGTCCCAAAGCGACCCGAACTAGCGTTCACCTGGAATCCAGCTCACGGCGGATGGCCGTTTTGTTCAATTCATCTTTAGATTATTACATTGTTTATTCCTTTGTTTCATTTATTCTTAGATTAAGTGTATTATTTTGACTCTACATTATTTCTTTTCTTAATAAATTTTTTATTTTACGATTAACCAAGTCTCGGTTCTTTACACTCGCACTCTGGCTTCCGACGAGCTCTCCGAACGCGAAATTACCGTGTTACAACCTTTCTGGTTGCCCACGCCGGGCACGTATGGGCCCTGGGCTCTCCACTCCTCCCCACAGTTGGGACAGTTTTTTACTGTGGTCCCGGGGCGTCCACATCGGTAGCAGAAGTCACGGCGTCGTGGTTGCGGGCAATTGTGGAGGAAATGTTTCCTCGGCCGCAATTCCAGCATCTTTCTCGGTCCGTGCCGGGGGCGGACTTGGCCCTTTCGACAGGTTTCGGAGGGTTTCGTACCGGTGGCCTCGATCTATCGGTTTCTTCGGGTTTTGGCAGGGGTTTCTCGGAAGTGGTCACTTCCGGTGTCGCAGTGGGTGCGGATAGCTGTTCCCGCTGTACCTCCAGGTACGTAGTCTGCACCGCTTTGTCCCTCATAACGCTCGGATCTCGAACGCACCGTAATGGCGGGAAGTTTTCCTTCGGCCAGTCGTCGGGAGTCTGCGTGCCCACCGAGACGCCTTCCCACGCGGTCTGCGCTTCTGCCTCCTGGCAACCTCCCAGCACCTGGGTTAATACTGGGCCCATGTACAGGGGTTGGCCTCGTCTGTGCGACAACACGACGCACTCCAGGCGCTGCCAGAAGCCTGGCATTCCAGACTCCATTTGTATCAGGAGGCTTATGATGTCTGGATGTACTCCGCACCGCATGATGGTACCGGTAGCGTTCTTTGCCCAATTTATCTGGCCTAAGGGGTGAAGGGTGGTACAAAGGCTTTTAAATCTTTAACATGACTTTTCCCCGCTACATTTCCCGATGGATCCGCGAGTTCGTACACGACAGGCGACAACACCTTTGCTACCGTAAACGGACCGTGAAATTTTGTCGCGAGTTTGGCTGCAATGTGTTGCGTGGCGGACGATAAAACGTGTTGTCTTTTAAGGACTTGATCACCGATTTTAAACCGCCGATCTTTATGCCGAGCATTGTAATATCGCGCTTGCTTCTGTTGAGCCTCTTCTAAATTTTCCATAATCCATTCCCGCAAAAGTTGAATGCGCTCCATGCGCTCTTTCCATTTTTCGGGCTCTGTAGGCTCAACCTCTACGTCCGCCTTGGTTTTTCCGTACTTAGTTCCTACCGGTTGCGGTTCCCTCCCAAAATTGAGGAACGCGGGCGTAGCTTGCAACAACTCGTGGTGCGCCGAATTATATGCAAAACGAAATTCGTTAATGTGTGCGTCCCATTCGCGGTGATCTCTTTTTAAATAAGCGGTATCATGGTTTTTAAAACGCGATTAATTCTCTCGACTGGATTAGCTTGTAACGAGGTAGGCACCTACCTCGCCCCGGCAAAACATCGGCCGGCCCGTCGGACCGAACATCGTCCGGCGGGAATAGGGGCGCGGTGCGCCCCGACCCTTTTTTAAAACACCGCGAAGATTAACGCGCGCCGTTATAGGTAAGCATACCGCCGTCCCGCGTCGCGCGAAAATTAATACTATTAACGATTGCGACGAGCGCTGCGACGCCAACCCCCGGGAACCCGAACGCCCCGGGCCACGCGAAAGACCGAATAAAAAGGCCGGGTACCGAGCGATCGAGAGCAGTCTTCCGGTCTACTGAGCTCCGTTCCGGGCCTCCGCTCAGTAGCTTCCCAGACAACCAAGCCACCCAGGAGTCGCTAAGCATGTAACGGTGCACCCGGCGATGCACCGTTCCGGCCACAACAACGGCCGGCCGCCGGACACAACACCGTCCGGCGGGGACCCGGGGCGCGGTGCGCCCCAAACTTTATAATTTTATCTGCGCCGGCACAGCACGGCAACGCGTAGCCGTTCCGCGGCTAAGTCCATCCGCGGACTTAGCCGAGCGTCTCCGAGCGCCGCCGAACCGCGCCGTCGACGTCGAGGCCTGTCGTTTCCGAGCGCGCCGCATCCCGGGGCCTCGGCGCCACGCGTCGGGACACGTCACGCACACCGCTAAGCCCCGGCAACCCTGCGTCGTCACTTTTTTACGTATAAAAAGTCGACGTCAGGACTCAGCGGGACCGTCCTGATCCGTTCGCTCTCGAGCGAACATCCATCCTAGAGCATGAAACCACGGGGTGAAGCGAACTTCGTCTCGGCCAGGAGATCCTGGCGCTCACAATCCTCTCGTTACGAATTCTGACCGAACGCACGACTAGCTCGTGGGGTGGGGCGCACTCCGCCTCCTTCGAGGACTCTCGATCCTACGTCTGCGGCACGGAAAGACTCGAAATGCAATAAAGATCCCGTCGCACCGTCGTGATCCACGGGGTGGAGAGATCTCCGCCTCGGCCAAGAACTCTTGGCTAAACGACACCAGGCAAGGTGCATCCTGACCACGCGCATCGCGTCCACCGCGGTCCACCAACGCATCGATATTTCCGACCATAAAACGAGATCAATTGTATCGCGATCTATAGCACGGCGGGCCCCGCCCGTCACGCTGCGCCCGCGTCCCGCGTCCCGTCGGTCCGCCCGGCAGGACCGATCGCGAGATCTACGATCCGCGGCGTAAACCGCGCCCACTATTCCGCGCCCGCGGCCCGCGTACCACCGGTAGTTCCGTCAGGACCGATCCCGAAATTAACGATACGCGCCGAACACCGCGCCCACGATTTCGCGCCACCCACCGCGCCTCACGTGGTGCATCCGCGACCATCCGCGAATATACGTATAGCGCACGCGTTATATCGATCCGCGATCGAAAGGGCCGACGCGCCCACCGGCACATTGTATCCGCACGCCGTACACGTATTCATTTTATCATATTCTATTGTATATATCTATATATCTATCGGCGTCGCTTGACTAAGCGAGCGTCGTTGTTGAAGAATAAATCATTCTTTGTTAATTAATTCCGTCTCGGTGCATTCTCGACCTCATCTACTCGAATCCTGTGATCCGACGAGCGTCCCGGGCTCGCTGGCCCGTTATTCGAGGACCACGCGGACAGGTCGTTTCAAGCACGAGGGTCAAGCGTTCTCGGCCTTCGCCAAGAGTTCTTGGCCGCGACATCGCCTCCTTTCCTTCGAAACTGCCAGGTCGCCGGCCACAGCGGATAAAGCGGGGTGAAGCGTGCTTCGCCTCCGCCGAGCGTTCTCGGCTTATCCCGTGGCAGACGCCCGGGCAGCATCTCCAACCGCTTCGGCGGTTCCTGACGAGCGCGGCGCAATCCAGAGGTAAAGAGTCCTTCGTCTCTGCCGAGCGTTCTTGGCGATTGCCACCCGCGCTCCCGTTCCTAAAGAAACCGCGGTCCATAATAGGGAGGGCACCTTATTACACCGCCACGCGCGGATTCACGCGACCGACGACGATTCTGTTTGCGTCACCCATGCGATAGGCGCCGCGGCCTAAAAACGCCTGTATAGAAAATCGAAACTCACGCGACCGCCGACAACTCTGTTTACGTCGCCCGTGCGACAAGCGCCGCGGCCGAACACCTGTACATAAGAACATTGTAAATAACCGATCCAAAAATAAATGTGAATAGAATACAAAAAAAGACACGAGACTCCAAGTGTTTTCGCTCCTTCCCGCGGACACCCCGGCTGGCCCTAGACGCACGCGACGACTCGCCGACTACCGCGGCGAGTCGCTTGACCGTGTCCGGCCACACGGAAGGGAGAAAGGGGGGTGTTACAAGCTTGCGGATGATATGGCGGAACAGTTGAATGATAGAGGCCGTATTTGTCCGTTAGTTCTTTAATATCTCGGTTATTAAATTCCGTGCCGTTATCCGTGAGCAGTACGCGGTGCGCCCCATCGAAAAATAATTAAATCTTCGATAGCTTCGCGGATTTTTGCTCCCGTCGCTTTTCGGAGTGGTCGGCACTCAACCCATTTTGTGAAAAGATCTTGTAGGACGAGCAAATACGCGTGACCCGATTTACTAATCGGTATCGGTCCCATAATATCCGCGGCGACCACGGTCCACGGGGCTTCGATAACGCGTCGTCCCATCAATCCAGCCGGTACGTCTTGTTCGATTTTTGTTTTCTGGCAAATATCGCACCTACGCACGTAATTCACGATCGTTTTGTGCATGCGAGGCCAATAATATCGCGTCGCGACTCGACGGTACGTTTTCTCAATTCCGAGGTGTCCCGCCTGCAGCGGATCGTGATTTTCGCGAATAATTTTTACCCTATCCCTCTGTGGTACCACTAATTTCCATTGATCGAGATCTGTTACCGCCTGCGATATCTCCGCGCGAGGTTTGCGAAAATATAGTTCTCCGTCTTCGATTTGCCACCCGAGATGTTTTTGTGGTTCTGCCGAGACTTCCGCTTTCTTCGCGTTGTACCACTGGTCCGCCTCGACCGCGACAGCACAGAGTTCTCCGTCTTTTTCCGAAATTCGCGAGAGGGCATCCGGTACGTGGTGCATCGCGCCCTTACGATGTTCGACAACGTAATCGTATTCTAACAATTCTAATGCCCGTCGCGCTAGCCTTCCCGTCGGATTTTTCAAATTATGCAACCACCGGAGGCTGCTATGATCCGTGATTACACGAAAGGAATATCCCTCTAAATAGGGGCGGAATTTTTTTATGGCCCACACCACCGCGAGACACTCTTGTTCGGTTGTAGAGTATCGTGTCTCCGCGTCTGATAGTGCACGACTCGCGAACGCTATTACCCGCTCCATTTCGTCGATATCTTACGTTAATACGGCCCCGAGACCTACAGAACTCGCGTCGGTCTGTAACACGAACGGTTCCGAAAAGTCTAGACACGCGAGTGTAGGCGGGGTGGTAATTCGTTCTTTTACTAGCTCAAAAGCCGCCTTTTGAGCATCCCCCCAACCCCAAGAGTTGTTTTTCTTGAGAAGACGCGTCAGTGGTTCGAGAACGGTCGCACACTGTGGAATAAAGCGCCGGTACCACGACGCCATCCCGATAAAACGCCGTAATTGTTTAATGTTTCGCGGCGGAGGGTAATTCCGAATAGCTTCCGTTTTATCCGGGTCGACTTTTAAACCGTCATTTTGCACTAAAAATCCGAGGTATTTCACCTGCGAGCGGCAAAACTTACTTTTCTCGGGATTTATTGTAAGTCCCGCTTCACGAATCTTCGCGAAAACTTTTCCGAGCCACACTAAGTGGTTTTCAAACGTTCTTGTGACGACCACGATGTCGTCCAGATACGCAAACGCGTGAGGTTCCATTTCCGGCCCGATTAATTTATCCAACAATCGTTGAAAGGTCGCAGGCGCTCCCGTCAATCCGTACGGCATTCTTGTGAAATGATATAATCCACGTCCTGGCACGGTAAACGCCGTAAGTTCGCGACTTTCTTTTTCGAGCGGAATTTGGAAGTAAGCCTGGCTTAAATCTATCGTCGAGATGTAACGCGCGGCTCTCAGTTTATCTAGAATCGCGTTCATGTACGGTAATGGGTACGCGTCTTTCTTTGAAACGCTATTTAATTTCCGAAAATCTAAACAGAATCGATAGCTGCCGTTCGGTTTCTTAATCATTACTATCGGCGTCGACCACTCACTATTCGACGGCTCTATTATTCCCGCTTCGAGCATTTTATCGACTTCCGCGTAAATAGCCTCTTGTATCTTAGGCGAAACCGGATAGTATCGCTGCTTTATCGGCGCGTCATTCCCGACGTCGATTTTGTGTTCCGCGAGCGTCGTGGCACCAGGCCTTTCCGGATCCCCCTGGATCTCGGAAGCCAAAAATTCGGCGAGCATCTTTCCTTCGTCGGGCGAGAGCTCGCTAAGACCGCAGCCTAACGCGAAACCCGGATCCGCTCGCGCCTCTTTCCCCCGCCTCGGAGGAACCCATGCCGTTCGCCCCCGCGAATCAGCCGGAGACGCTACGTTTCCCGCTTTTCGGTGCGACTCCCCTGGAATTGCCCGAATCTCGCCGTTCGGCCGCTTTCTTTCCACGGAACGCCGTGGTTTCTCGAGCATGAGCGCCTCGCCCTGCTCAAAGCGATATTTCGTTGCGGTATTATCAGCGAAGTGCCACTCCCGCGTCGCGAAATCTATCACCAACCCGAATGCCGCCAAGAAATCCGTGCCCACAATGCACGGTAACGCCAACGACGCTAGCGAACAGACGCTCAATTTCCGCGTCTCGTCCCGTAAAGTGATCGGTATCGCGGCTTCCCCCTGGACGCTCGCGATTTGACCGGTGGCAGTAATCACTCGATTCCCGGTTTTTCCGTCAATTTTGATGCCGCGTTTTTTGAGCGCCCCCACGGCCTCCTCCCCGAGGAAGGTCCGGCTGGATCCTGAATCCAGCAGCGCCAAAAATTCGCACGGGCCGACGGAAACGCGAAGAAAATTCAATTGGGTCGAGTCCCGAGCTCCGTACGCGCTATACGCGAATTCACGACCCCCGGTCGCGCCAGAACTTTCGAGGCTCTCACTAAGAGAGGTCGGATCGCCCCGCAACCCCGGCCCCTTTACGCGTTTCCCGAACAATCCGGGCAATCGCGTAACGTTACTTCCGCGCGTCCACACCGATAACAATGCACGCGCGGCTTGGCCTTACATTCGCGCGCGAAATGGCCAGCTTGCTGACAATTCCAGCATTGACCGATTAACGGGCGCGAGATTTTTTTCGGAACAGTCAGTAGATGTATACTGAGCGGTTCTGGATCACTACGTGTTAGTGTATCCGTGTGACCTAGGGCGAGGGGTAATGACGTCACGCGGGGAGGGGGGTGTTAATCGTTCCCTCTCGCTCGCACTCGTTCGCGCCGCCCATCATCTCCTCTCGCTCGCACTCGTTGAACGCATGGAGCGGTTCTGGATCACTACGTGTTAGAGTATCCATGTGACCTAGGGCGAGGGGTGATGATGTCACGCGGGGAGGGGGGGTGTTAACGGTTCTGGGTCCGTGAGACCTAGGGCAAGGGGTAATGACGTCATGCGGGGAGGGGGCGGGTATTTATAAATCGCCCCTGTGTCGGCGATTCTAAGAACGAATTGTTTAGAAAATAATAACAACATCGAAACTCTGAAATGCAATATTATTTTTAAAAATGATAAGCGCGTCGTCGCGCAGCGGCATGTTTATGCGGCATCGCGATTTTCAAAGGAGTCGCGATTTTTTCAAAGGAGTCGCGATTTTTTAAAAAGGGTCGTGTGGCGTCGCGGCGGCAACGGGCGGCGACGGCGGCGGCAAGCGGCGGATCGCAAGGTATCGCGCCCAGCGTCCCCTCTCGCTCGCACTCGTTCGCGCCGCCCATCGTCTCCTCTTGCTCGCACCCGTTGAACGCACAAGGTCGCGCGCCCAGCGTCCTCTCTCGCTCGCACTCGTTCGCGCCGCCCATCGTCTCCTCTCGCTCGCACCCGTTGAACGCACAAGTGTCGCGCGCCCAGCGTTCCCTTTCGCTCGCACCCGTTGAAAGCAAAGTATCATGCGCCCCATCGTTCCCTCTCGCTCGCACTCGTTAAGCGTGCAAGTATCATCCTCCAACTAAAGAGATTTTTTTTTTAAATAGATTTTAAATAGATTTTTAAATAGATTTTTGATCTGAAAGCAGGCAACCTCACTCATTCTATTGCTCCTCCGTTATCTCTAAATTCCTTAAGTGTAACTCTCTCATTCTTTCACCCTCAAATAAGTTTTTGTTCGCTCGCTCTTATTCACGCGTTTGTCACCATTGACTACGACTCGCGTGATCCTTTTGCGGAGTATCTCGCTTTAAAATATAATATTAAACAAAACTGTAAACTATGAGGATACATAACTGTGTAGGCTCAGGGCTCAAGTGTTTATTCCTCTTCTTATTTTAACGATAAGAAAATTTTTGAAGATGTTGCGACGTTGCGACGTTGCAAGGAAGTTTTGTGCCGAGAGGCCAGTACGATTTAAACGTTCGGACAGTTTAGTTTCAATTGACAGTGAAAAAGAATATTTTGAAAAATGGGGAAAGAAAGAATTTCGGAAGGACTAGATGAAGATATTAGTGAGGACGACTTCAGACCTTTACGCTTCTTTAACTTTGTGAATGATGACAACGATGACAATAACGCTAATGATGACAATAATGCTAATGAAGTTTTGGAGGGGCTCGTGCAAAATCATATGGGTGAGGTGGAAGAGGAAAATAGAGAAAATCCTGAGGAAGAAAATGAAGAAGAATCAGCGTCTGAAGGAGATTTTATGACGGAGATGCAACAAATGTTCGATCAGATGTTTAGTGAAATCGGTGATGATGTTGCAATAACTGAAGTCACCACCGAAATCACCAATCAGACAATGCACTGCCGCATCTTTTTTTATTATACTAACGATTATCTATTTTACTGTATACCATGCTTTATGGATGAACAGTTATTAGCGCATGAAGACTTTAAAATGGTGAGATGTCACCGCATCGAAACATATGAAGTTCTTCTGACTGAACAACCCATCTTCTGCGATAAGTGTAAAAATTCATTGGCAATTATTATAAACTCAGATATGTGTCAGTCATGCAATCCATAAATGTCACCAGTGCCTTTGTCGTCACCACTGCCTTTGTCGTCATCGTCACTGTCATCATCGTCGTCGTTTGTCATCATAGCTCATGTTGTTTTTTATGCTCATGTTGTTTTTTATGCTCATGTCGTTTTTTATGCTCATGTCGTTTTTTATCAATTGCTGCTCATGCGGAAAATAATTCCTTGGACAAAGATAAAGGAGCTCCACGAATTATGGAATCTATAATTGGTAAGTATTAAAAACAAAATAAAAAAAAATTTGTTATTTATGTATAATATTATTAAAAAAATTTTTTTCTATTACAGAATAATTATTTTTGGTGTGAAGCCGTCACTTTCATCGAATTACAAAAAAGCGTGAAGCCAACGTCACCGGCGCCTTCATCATAATCATCACCATAATCATCATCACTATAATCATCATTGTTATCATTGTTATCATTGTTATCATTGTCATCATTGTTATCATTGTTATATTAATCATTTATGTAAAATCGGTATAAAATAATGTTTAAAATAATGTTTAAAATAATGTATATTTTAAAATAATGTATTTTTTAAAAAATATAATCAAAAATGTAAAAATGTAAAAAAAAAAAAATTTCGTTTTTTTTTTGAACACCTTGTATTTCTTACTATTCGGTTTCGCGTTCAAGTATCTATTATGCTCTCTCACACTCTATCTCACACTCTATCTCACACTCTTTCTCGCTCTATCTCACACTCATTAGTTTCTTATGGTCAAGTGTCGTTTACGTTCACGCTCGCACCCTTTCACGCTCTCACTCACATCTCCCTGTTAGCAATCGCTTCAAGATGTGCAACATGCATGCTTTAAAAAATGTGCAACCTGCATGCTTTCACTAGATACGAATCTTTTCATGCCTGGTGGTAAAACTTTTTGTATTTTATGGTTCACCTAAAAAATTTTTTACATATGTACGCTTATGCGAGAAAAATATATTCGTTCTCCGTCAGTGTCTCACGCTTTCTTATCGTTTATTTTGACCACCGAGTTTGCTTCTCCTTCTTCAACCACTGCGTGAGCAGTGAACACCATACTGTTTCGGTATCATTCGTTGTCTTAACATCGTATAGAGAAGGATCTCTATGAAGAAATTTTGTGTGGCTTATTCGCTGTTGTAGTTTTGTAATTTTGCTGTTTTTGTACAGAGTATTATTATACTTATTAGTGAAAATGGCTTATTTTGGAAAGCAAGGTACATATCTTATAAATTACAATTTATATTGTGGTATGATTATAACGTGTTATTATATTTTAGAGAAACGTCAGTTATGCGAAAATTTTATTAAAGGGCGTTGTAACACCAATCAATGCGATCTTCTACATACGTACAAGTATTGTTTTTCATATCAAAATACGACGTGCCGCAACAGTACTTGCTTATACTTGCATATTACAAGTGTTGAGCAAGCCCGATACGAACGAACTGGGAAGGCGTCCGATCGGATGAGGGCAGAGGTGGGGCGAACTCTTCAAAACACAAATATATGCGGCGATTATAAATCTGGAAGATGTCAAAGGGAAAATTGTAATCGGCGACATATTGCACATGCTGAAAAAATGGAGTGCATTATTTGCTGTGAGGAAGTATCGAGAGACACATTTGGTGCTGGAAGGTGTAAGCATGTGTATTGCTACACATGTGCCTTAAAATGTGCAGATTATATTCAAACTGAAGATATTTTAACAATCGAATGCCCCATGTGCAAATCTACAGTATCATACGATTTCTTATATTAACAATTTTTTACCATTTTTTCTGTCATTATTACCATTATACACTACATTTTTTACCACGTTTTTCAAATAATGCTTTTGTTGTATAATCGCTTTTGTTGTATAATGACTTTTGATGTATTTTGATTGTATAACCGCTTTTGTAGTTTTACAGTTTTTTATATTTTTTGTATTTTTGTATTTTTGTATTTTTTTGTATTTTTGTATTTTTGTATTTTTTGTATTTTTGTATTTTTATATTTTTGTATTTTTATATTTTTGTATTTTTGTATTTTTTATGTCTTTTTTTTAATTACATTGAATTGAAAAATAAAATTTACCTTTTTTTTTTAATTACATTAATTTCTTCATTATTTCCGATTGCTAACAGGGAGATGTGAGTGAGAGCGTGAAAGGGTGCGAGCGTGAACGCAAACGACACTTGACCATAAGAAATTAATGAGTGTGAGATAGAGCGAGAAAGAGTGTGAGATAGAGTGTGAGAGAGCATAATAGATACTTGAACGCGAAACCGAATAGTAAGAAATACAAGGTGTTCAAAAAAAAACGAAATTTTTTTTTAAATTTTTACATTTTTTGATTATATTTTTAAAATCGTAAGAGCTTAAACTATTTTCTACAAAATTAGAATTGTAATAAATTAAAGCTAGTGATGTACAAACTATTATTTATAAAAAATGATGTTATCCTATGATTATATCTTTTTAAAATTACAACAATAGCATGATTACAACAATAGCATGATTACAAAAAGATTACAACAATAGCATGATTACAACAATAGCATGATTACAAAAAGATTACAACAATAGCATGATTACAACAATATGATTCAGATTTTAAATGATACAGATTTTAAACATAATGGCAGTTCCTTTTTTTTTTAGTCATTATCTGGAAAAGAAAAAAGTATAAATTAATAAATTATCATATTAGTTATTAAGATATTGGTTATTAAGATATTGACATGTACTTACATAGGTTTATTTTTACTTTCCACGCTTTGCAAGTACTGCAATAGTAACATGGCAGAGGACCGTCAACACTAAACGGAAGAACTGGTATGCAATATTTACAGTATGCATGACCGCATACCAGTGCCTTGAACCCTTCGATTAATTTCATTTCGCAATAATTACAGGTTGGCATGTTTCCTGAAAAAAAAAAATTTGTTAAGTAAAATTTTTTTTTTTTTTTTAATTGAGTAAAAATCTTAGTACAACAGTAAATACTTACGTGTTGGCAGTTCTGCATCTGCAGTTCCACATGCTATACAGGTCCATAAACATTCGCCTAATAAATTGAGCGTGCATGATTTTTTTTTTTGTTCCTCCGGGTATGTTTCACGTAGGAGATATGCAATACGCTTCAATTCTTCATATGCCTCCTTACTGAGTGGTCTTATATTGTTATTAATGTTATCCACTTCTTCTTGGCGTAAATGTACGTATTTACAGGAGCTGCCTTGAAACCATTAATTATTTTTTGTACATCGGCGTATTTCATGATATTTATTACAATTTTCTCGTTGGCACACTCGAATTAAAAAATCACGACAACTCATTTTTCAATAAATGGAAAAAACCCGACAAATATACAACAAAAAAAATCGGACAAATATACAACAAAAACAACAAAAACAACAATTATACAAACAAGAGTCAAAATAACAACAAGAGCAGATAGATAATCACTTTTTTACTGATAATTTTTTTCTGAGATCCTCACCGTCCGATTGACGAGCGAACAATGAAAAAATTCCGTGCTGCGTTTCTATCCCTGCTTTCATAAGTGTGTTCGTAAATACACTCATGATTAGAAGCGGATATTCATATGAACGAACCTAAGGTTCTTTTTTAACACCCTTTTTACACACCGCACATAACGATATTGTTTTTTTCACTGTGTTTGCGATGCAACTGATTCAGTCGGCGTTTTATCCCATTTAAATTTTTTTTGCAATACCTATTTGTATAAATAATGTAGATACATCTATCATAGGCACGTTTTCCGTTTGCCCGCCTCTGAGATATGAAACAAGTGCAGCATTGTCACTGAGAACATCATTGATAATGATCCATCCCTGCGTTTTTTCCATGATGATTTTTGCGTGCACAACCTCCTGCTCCGTCCATACCTGAGCTCGCAGAGGCAAGATTCCATTTAAAACACATGGTATTGCTTGCCACCTCATTTCATGGAATTGGCTCTCTAGTCGTAAACATTCATGCGGCATTCTTTCAGTTGTGCGAGCCCAGTCGCGAAGATTTACAGTAATCGAAGTAGCACCGACGTACTCGATGATCCCTCTTTGCCATTTTGAACCTTCGCGGATGGCAACGAGAGTTCCTATTATTATTTCATTCGGTGACAGTATCAGTTGAGGTGCTGCAAATCTCATGCGTAAGGCCATTCGTTCCAGCATTTCCTTATGAGCTGCTTCATCGTTGATTAATTTCACCCAAAACATTGTAGGTGATTGTACGCGTACCACGCGTACCTCAATCGGCCAAGTGGACAGCTGTCTTACGTCGATGTTGGAAATCATCTGAAAAAATAAATTAAAAAATTTAAAAAAGTATAAAATTATAAATTTTTATGTATTAAAATGGTTTTAAAAATATTTAAGAATATATAAGAATATATACTTACAATTTTTGGTGACAAACGATGACGATCAATTACTGATGAGTGGTTGCAAGGAACTGACTGCTCGACGGTTGAAGGATTCATCTTGAGCCAAATTGTTTTCATGTTTATAGAGATAAAAATTATCATTCTCGTTCTCACTTTGCCCTCGTAAACATATGTGCACTCGCTTCAACCCTCATTTATAAAATAGACTATGCAGAGAACAAAGGCTGTGCGGCTAAACGCAAAGACTCTGCAAAACAGAGGGTAGTTGCTATTCGATGGGTGTACATTTCTTTTGTCGGAAAGAAATAAGTCAACGTTTTTAATTCCGAGAAGTAAAAGTTTTTTAAAATAATTTTAGACGAGGGTAACCGAATTTTTATCTGAAAGAGATAAGCTAACGGTTTTTACTAACGGTTTTTTAATATTAGCAAATGACTCAATATAATTTGAGAGAGGGTAAGAAATGAAATCACATGATTAATTGGTAGTAGGGGTAGGATATAATGCATTCGTTATACCTCTTTTGTCACAATGCGTGAATCTCATTAGTGATTGAGCGATCGACGACTATGTATGAAATGAACAACGAAGAAATCGAAGTTGATGAAGAAATCGAAGTTGATGAAGAAATCGAAGTTGATGAAGAAATCGAGATTCATCCCTTGTCGGAGGATAGTGCTTGCAACACCGACGACGATGAAATGGTTGAAAATACTACGCGGAAAACGATCAATTTGCAGAATTTAAGCGCGATTACTCCGCGTACGAAATTTTGCGCTATATATTTTTATTACGGTGACGAGCGAGGATACAACGTGTGCGCTTCTTGTTTGATATCGATGCAATACGATTTATATGACCCCATCTTCAAGATTCGCAAACACGTTGTAGGATCCTATGACAGTCTCTACGGTACGTGGTGCTCGAATTGCAAAGCTGCAACGTTTGTTATAATCTCGTGTGATATGTGCCCGGTGTGCACAACTGCGTGAACGAGCAATGTACTTCGATTCTACATTCGCGTTAATTGCTAATGTAGTTTCTTTTTGTTGTATTTATTGCTAATGTTGTCTTGCTTATGTCGTTGTTTTTGTTGTATTTATCGCTAATGTTGTTGTTTTGTTGTATTTATTGTTAATGTCGTATTTATCGTTAATATCGTTGTCTTTGTCGTACTTATTGCTACTGTTGTTGTCTTTCAACTTTTGAGTGCGCGAGACGTATGATAAACATAAAAATGGATCGAAGTCTCCTCGAAGAAGAAGACCGTCAACTCCTGCTGCAGGCTAACACCGTGACTACCTTGGTAGAATTTTTCACTTGGGCTGAAAGATGTGACGAGCTAGTAAATCAGCTCGAGGAACGTAGCCGCGCTAAGCGAGCGCGCGTATCCGTCGGGTGCGCGCAATCCACGGTGGCGAGTATCGCGCGACTCCTGGGTGCCAAGAAACATTTATACGAACGTTACGTGCACCAGGGTGGTGAGTACGCGAGCACTAGTGCTGCCGACGGTGATGGTGACAAAACGACTAATGAACTCGATTGGCGTGAGATCGAGACCGCGTTCAAAAGTCGTATCGCAACGGGTGTGGTGATAAACACAAACTATATCGAGCCGCTGCGATTCCTGGAGGATGCCGGTAACGTGGTATACGAGCGCATACGAGACATCGTGCTTAAAAACAATTGTGTAAAAGTGAATACTGCGTTCAACGGTGAGTTTACGGCTGGGGACAAACGCGCCAACAAAAGTATAACCACGAAAAACTGTGAGATTTTTCAAGAAACGGATGTGCGCGAGTGGTACCGGCTACACGTTGTCGAACCCACGCTGGCTTCTCTCGAGGAGTTTCAGGAGCGTGACAGCGGATGGGCGTTGTCGCGAATTTTGAATTTGATAATCAACGTAAATAAGTACAATCCGATGCGCGTGGGATGCTACGTTACATTGCCACGGAAGTTAGCCGCTAAAAAAGCAGTGATATGTGTAAAGTCGATGGACGATAAGTGTCTCGCGTGGTCGGTAGTGGCGGCTCTGTATCCCGCGAAGCAGAACGTGAATCGGGAATCGTCGTACCCGCATTACACAACGGTGTTGAACGTCGAGGGTGTACAGTTTCCCGCGACTCTTAAAGACGTTGCGAGACTCGAACGATTAAACGATATCTCGATCAATGTGTACGCCACTGAGAGATGTGGAAAAGAAATTAACGTTCTACCTGTACACCTCACTAACGAGAAGAAAGAGAAACATGTAAATTTATTGTACGTACAACGCGACGACGACAACGATAAACAGGAAGTAGGACACTTTGCATGTATCAGTGATCTGTCACGTCTCATCAGTTCACAACTAAGCGGACGCGAGCATCGTAAATATATTTGTGATCGGTACGTATAATTTTGAATATTTCATTTGATTTTTTTTTTTTTAAATATATTAAAAAATATTTTATTTTAGGTGTCTTCATTACTTTAATTCGAGCGAGAAATTTAAGATTCATATCGTGGATTGTGGAACTTTAAACAACTGCGCTATACGACTACCTAGCGAGGATGACAAATGGCTCAGCTTTTCCAATCACTACAACAAGGAACGCGTACCATTCATCGTATACGCCGATCTGGAGTGCGTGTTGCGAAAGATCGATCCACCATCGTCGCCGGAGCAAACGACGTTTAACTACCAACGTCATGAAGTATTCAGCGTGGGATACTACGTGCGATGCTCGTTCGACGAGTCGCTGTCAAGATATGAATATCATCGCGGACTCGATTGCATCGAGTGGTTCGTTGAGCAGTTAGTGAAACTGGCTCATCGCGTAAAAATTATAATATTGAAAACCATCCCGATGGAGACTTTGTCGAATATGCAGCGCGAGGAGCATGAGAACGCGACAGTATGCCACGTGTGTGAAAGTCCGTTTGCGGTGGACGAGAAGCGTGTGCGCGATCATTGCCATATGACCGGTCGGTATAGAGGTCCCGCGCACTCAAAATGTAACTTGCAATACCGCGACACGCGTTACATCCCCGTCGTGTTTCATAATTTGTCAGGCTACGACGCACACTTTGTCATAAAGGAAATCACCACGGCGTATGAGGGTAAAGTCGATTTGTTGCCGATAACGAAGGAAAAATACATTTCTTTTACAAAACATGTAAACGATACAGCTAAGGGACAGGACTTGCGAACTGCGATAAAATTGCGCTTTATAGATTCGTACAAATTTTTGAACGCTAGCCTTGACAAATTATCGTCTTTACTCATTAAAGATAAAATGCGAATCTTGCGCGGTGAATTTGCAAAACTTTCAGAGGAAAATTTCAATCTCTTGACACGAAAAGGTATATTTCCGTACGAGTACGTCGACAGCGTTGAAAGATTAAATGAGTCGAGCCTACCGTCGCGCGAATCGTTCTTCAGCTCGCTGACCGGTGACACGGTGAGTGAGACAGATTACGCGCACGCCGAGACCGTATGGCAGCAATTCTCTATTCGAACTTTAGGCGAGTACAGCGATCTGTACCTCAAAACCGATGTATTGTTATTGGCTGACGTATTTGAAAATTTTCGCGATAGATGCGTCGAAAGTTACGGACTCGATCCCGCGCACTACTACACCTTGCCCGGTTTCACGTGGGACGCGATGCTCAAGCATACGCGTATTAATTTTGAACTGTTAACTGACATCGATATGGTGATGTTCGTCGAACGCGGTATACGCGGCGGTCTCAGTCAATGCTCCAACAGATACGCGCGAGCTAATAACAGATACATGCGGTCGGGGTACGACTCGTTGAAACCTTCGTCGTACATCGTGTATTACGATGTAAACAACTTGTACGGTTGGGCTATGTGTCAGCCGTTACCGTACGCGGATTTTGAATGGGTCAACGACCAAGAACTCGCGAACCTCGACGTAGACGCGATCGCCGTGGACTCGCCCACGGGTTATATCCTTGAGGTGGATCTCGAGTATCCTGCAAGCGTGCACGACATGCACTCCGATCTGCCGTTCTGTCCCACACGAGAGAAACCACCGGGGGTAAAACATGATAAAAAACTTTTGGCTACGCTGTACGATAAGAAGCGATACATCATACACTATCGCAATCTGCAGCTGTGCACGCGTCATGGTCTTCGCGTCACCAAGGTTTACCGCGCGCTGCGATTCACTCAGTCAGCATGGTTGCGCGATTACATCGAGCTCAACACGCGACATCGAACTCGCGCGACCAATGATTTCGAGAAAAATTTGTTTAAACTTATGAACAATGCGGTGTTTGGTAAAACGATGGAGAACGTACGAAATCGCGTCGACGTTCGATTGCTCTCGCAGTGGGACGGTCGGTACGGTGTGGAAGCGATGATCGCCAAACCTAATTTTCACAGCAGAAGTGTATTCGCGGAAAATTTGGTGGCTGTGGAATTGCGTAAACTCGAGGTAAAATTCGCTAAGCCGATATACGTTGGTATGTCCATACTCGACATATCTAAGGTGTGTTTGTACGAGTTTCATCACGAGTACATGTTACCAACTTTTGGAGACAAATGTAGCGTCATGTATACCGACACGGATAGTCTCGTGTACAGCGTCCAGTGTGACGATGTATACGAGATGATGAAGCGTGATATCGCTCGGTTCGACACGAGCGACTATCCACCTGATAACGCGTACGGTATGCCTCTCGCGAACAAAAAAATACCAGGTTTAATGAAGGATGAGTGCAACGGTGCGATTGTTACAGAATTTGTAGGACTCAGAGCGAAAATGTACGCGATCAAGGTGGACGGTAAAAGTGACACTAAAAAAGCAAAAGGTGTAAAGAGTGGAGTCGTGGCGCGAACTATAACGTTTGACGATTATGTCAAGTGTCTCGAGAATGAGATTGCTATGACTCGCGACCAATCGTGCGTAAGATCGAAATTGCATCAAGTGTACACCGTATCCGAGACAAAGATCGCTTTGAGTCCGTATGATGACAAGCGATATCTCGTGCCAGACTCGACCAACACCTTACCATGGGGTCATTATCGCATACCTCTATAATTATATGTATTACAGATGTATCAAATGTATTATAGATTGCGTTAATGTATTATAGATTGCGTTAATGTATACAGTACACATGTATGTAGTATACAGTACACATGTACGCAGTATGCAGTACACATGTACGCAGTATGCAGTACACATGTACGCAGTACACATGTACGCAGTATGCAGTATGTAGTATGCAATATGTAGTATGCAGTATGCAGTATGTAGTATGCAGTTTTATATTTTATTATTTTAAATACATCGAATCGCATATAAATGTGTAAAATAATAAGGATATACATCTATGCAGTATATAGTTTTTATTTTTAAATACATTGAATCGCATATACATGTGTAAAAAATAAAAAAAACTTTATTAAACGATGCTGTTTTTGTCGATCCATGAATTGTGTGATCCATCAAATCCCAACCATTTCACGTAGACCTTGTCACCCTTCTTACGCAGAACCTTCTCCACCAGATATACGTCCGGATGTGTCGCGCGGTGCAACTCATGCTCGTAGAACGCTCCGGCTATCGCCTCACCGCGATAATCCTCGAGCAGATAGGTTGCTGGATTGGTTTGCTGCACCTTGACGATCGTGAAAACCTCGGTGGTCCAATTTGGAGTGTATCCCTTTTCGAAAATCATTTTAAACTTGCTCACGCGTACTTTATCACCGACCCTGAATTTGGCCGGAGCGGCTATCTTTATCGCGCTGTACACGGTGTCAAGAAGTTTCTTGGCGATCTCAGGTGTCACGTCGATGGGCCGCATGCCGATCGTTCGATGCTTGCGCCTATTATACTCGTCTACGAGACGCGGTAGCGCGTCGCACCACTCGTAATTGCCGTTGAGCGTAAACATCTTCCACATAATGTTTTTGAGTGTGCGATTGAATCGCTCAACTACTGACGCCTTTAACACCGAGTACGTTGAGTAATGATTGACACCGCGTTTCGTGAAGAGCCGTTGTACGTCGGTGTTGTAAAACTCTTTTCCCATATCGGTTTGTAAATTTTTCGGACATCGCCCGCTTTTTCGCATCAACTCCGCTAAAGCGTCAGCCGTTTCGCTGCCGCCTTTATTCTTCAGCGGTATTGCCCACGCATACTTGCCGAGTACGTCGATGACGGTGAGAATGTAACGGTAACCTCGGTTGAAACGCGCGTACGGTTGCATCTCGACGATATCAGCCTGCCACAAATCGTCGTATCCCTTGACCACGACGCGTCTTCGCGGAAAGTTTCTTCTCGCCGGGGCGTGTAACTCGTCGACAAGTCGCCTCCTCTCAGGACCCGTGTCGTTAGACTTGCGTGATTTAGACATGATCAATCACGTCCCGCAGCACGCCGATTCTGTCGCTTGATTCCTTCAGTCGATTAATTTATAATCAAACCAGCCTCACGCAGTTCCTCGATAATTGACAGAATTTCATTGTCGTGAGCGTTGTGACCGGCTCGACGCGAAGCATCCAGCAATCTAAGACGATCCACGAGCTCGTTGGGATCGTCCCAGTGCACGTAGTCGATCGCGTGATCATTCAACGTCATGAGGTGAGGTAATCCTTTACCGGAACTTTTTCTTCTCGATTTCTTGGCCGAATCGCCCGACATCAGCGGTGCGATCACCTTCAAATACTTTGAGCCTCTGTTACCCATGACGCGACCGTCGTCGCTGAAATTTTTTTATGCGCGTTCGTCGATTCGAGTATGCTTTTGTAGTGACGTTTATCCGCCTCGGCGTAAGCAGTTACGTCGGGTACCTTGAAAATCAACTCATACAGACCTTCCGTTCCAGGATACCTCTTACCAGCGATGATTATATCGTCGTTCTTATGGTCGAATTCAACGTGTTTGTTTCCGAGCATTACTTTGTTTGTGTCAAAGTATATACCGAAAACGTCGTCGATATTTATTCTTCTGTCACCGCTCGCCGCTTCAAGGTACATCGTTGCCAGCGATACGCTGGGTCGCGGTGTTGATACGCCAGGTCGCGGCGTCGATACGCCGAACCGCGGCGTCGATGTGCGGGGCCGTGGCGTCGACGGAAGTTCGACGTCTTTGGTCGTAACGTACGAATCGACGGTCGTATCACTCAATGACGGATTAGCTACGATCGTATCGCCTAACGTTGCCGACGACAACGAATCGTCAAACGTGGCGTTTAAACGCCGTTCGGGTTTTGGTGTCGACCACAATCGTCGCTCCAGTTTCGGTGTCAATCGCTCCGATTTTGACTCCATCTTCGGTACCGCGATACCGGATTCCTCGACGGTCTTAACCATCCGTTTTAGAGGTTCGACGATAGGCTTGAGACGCTTCTCCGACGCAATGTCGGCGTCGATCGTGTCGGTTTTTATGGCTCGATGTTTTCTGCGAATCGCCTCGCTCGTCTTCTCGATCTCCCGCGTAATCTTTTCACGCTCGCGCACGTCGTGGTTGTCATCTTTCCCCGTCATATCGATCAATCGATTGTATCCCCTCCGATCTGTTCTCGACAAAGCGTCTTCGATGACTGGATGTCGCGCGATTTCGACAACCTGTTAAATCAACTCGACGGTACCGCGAACACGTCGAATCCTCGCCTGTATCGCCCGTTGTCGAGCGGACTGTCCTTGTCGATCACCGCGAAACCGTGATCGCGTTGCCAGCATTCGCGACACAACACGCTGAACTCGTCGTACGACATGTCGGTGTTGACGTGATCGTTGTACACGTGTTTCAGATTTGTTCCATCCTGTTTGAACAAAATAAGCAGATTTGCGTTATCGCGTATTAGATGCTTGGGTATCCTCGCGTACGACTGACACAGATAAAAGCAGTCTACGTTCGAGTGACGACCCATCGCGAAGTACTCCCTCACGGCGTCTTGCTTGTCGCACGCGATATCGTCGAAGATGAAAATCGAATGCGGAAGTGCCTCACTCGGTGGAACGACGTCGCTGTTGTTGGAAAACGTGAAATAGCCTATCTCGTCGATCGGTGTCAGCAGATGTTCCAAGTACTGATACTTGGGCTGTTGCAGCGATTTCAAGTACACGTACACGTTCTCGAAACGCAAACCGTGCGGACTTTCCAACAGACTGATCAGAACGTTCGTTTTGCCGCAGTTTGATGGACCGCACACAATCGCGCGCACGGTGTTTGGCAGCATCTCACCGTGCCTGCGTATTCTCTCTCCCTCGAGACTATCCATTAATCGTAATCTATCGTCACAATTCGCGACGCGTATCGTCTGCGGTTGTCGCACGAATCGCATCTTGTCCCCGCTGTACGGAGACAACCGCTCGCGCGCCTATTTATAGTCGCGCGAACCTGCGAATAACTCATTAATCGATATGTATCTCGCGCTGAAACATCCTCTTGACGTGTTGAACTTAACCGCGGAACAGTTGAGCACCATACCAAAGGACGTGTTACTGCACGTTTGCGGTGATTACATTCATCACGTGTGGGACAAACTTCCCGCGCACTTGACGGAAGATCCGGAGGTTCGAACCTACCGCAGGTGCCTCGAGCATTACAATCAACCCTGGCAAGAAACGCACATCGACGGACCTGCTCCGTTAATCCGAGAGTGCGGCGAGTGTCAACGTCGTCTACCGATTCGTCGGAAGTAAAGTGCTGCGGCAAGGGTCTGTTGAATCGCGCGATAAACGCCCTTCCCTTCGAACTGCACATCCCCGGTTATCAATTTTGTGGCCCGGGAACTCGATTGAAGGAACGCATAGCGAGAGGTGATCGAGGCATCAATCCGTTGGACGAAGCGTGTCGCGAGCACGACTTGGCGTACGCGCGAAGCAACGATCTCACGGACAGACACGCAGCGGACAGAGAACTCGCCAAGAGAGCGGGAAAACGCGTTATAGCGAGAGATTCAGGCTTACGTGAGAGAGCCGCCGCAGCAGCCGTGTGGGCTGCGATGAAAGCTAAAACGAAAATTGGCATGGGTATGTCTACTACGACTAGGAAGAAGAGGTTGAGGACTGTGAGAAACAGAACGATTACGAAGAGGCGGAGAAGTACGATTCGCAAAAAACGCATGCTTCCAACAGCAAAGCGCGGCGGCATGCTGCCGATTATTCCGATTCTCGGCGCAGTCGGATCGCTTGTCGGTGGAGCTGCGAGTATAGCGAGAGCTGTAAATGAGAGAAGAGCTGCGCGTGCAGCAGCTGGTGGATCCGGCGTACATCTGGCCCCGTACAACGGTGGACGGGGTCTCTCTCTCAAGCCGTACAGGTACGGTAGAGGTACGACTGTTGCGAAGAGAGGAAGAAAAAAAAAAACGTCGAGAAGACGTTAAAAATGCCCACGGGTGCTACTACGAACGTGCAATTAAATCATCTGGCCAGACGTATGCGCGTTCCTTATTTCAGAGGTGTATTTATGCGCGACGCCCTACCTACGAGTGGCGCACGTACAAACGAGAGCGGTATCGTGAACCTGGATAACGTGACGGGTCCGGGGACTCACTGGGTAGCGTACGCCAAAAGGGGAGATCGCGTCGCGTACTTTGACGGCTTCAGTAATCTCCGACCGCCTGTGGAATTGGTGCGATATCTCGGAGTCAACGTCTCATCGATAGAGTACAATCGACGATCTTATCAAACGTACGATCAGAGTATCTGCGGACAGCTGTGTCTACGTTTTTTAAGTACAATCGACGCGATTACGTTTAAAAACTGACGTCGCGACGCACTTTGCCTCAGTATCACTTCAAACATGTCGATCACGCTCACGTTAACCGGTAGGAGCAGTGTTCTCCATTCGAGCTACTCACCGGCGTTGGATCTCAGTGACGGTGATTACGAGCTCGGGCTCACGGACTTTGCGACTTACAACACCATACCGAACGTCGATTCTACGAACAACAAATTTTACTATGGCACAGACGGTAAAGAAATTACGATTCCCGAGGGATCGTACGAGATACAGGCCATAGACAAATTTTTGAAACACGCGATGCCGCGACAACGCGACACCGTCGATGGAAATCGTAACGAGAAGAGCGAGAAGAATGAGAAGAATGATGATTTCTCGATAGCGATTCGCGCCAACTTCAACACTATGAAAAGCGAGATCAAATCCGCGTACGTAGTGAACTTTTCAAAACCAAACTCGTTGGGACCGCTTCTCGGATTCTCACCGCACCGCGTACTGCAACCGCGAAAGTGGCACAAGTCCGACTTACCGATCAATATAATCAATCTGAATATTATTCGCATCGAATGTAACGTAACCGCGGGCGCATACTGCAACGGCGAACGCGTGCACACGATTCATGAATTTTCACCGAAAGTGCCACCGGGATATAAGATCACGGAAACGCCCACACAGGTCATTTACCTACCGATCATCGTGCGATACGTTACGGATCTCACGATACGCGTCACCAACCAAAACGGACGACCGCTCGACTTTCGCGGAGAGGAGATCACCATCAGATTGCACGTGCGACTACAACGACAACGACAACGATAACGTGGCATGTTAATACCGAACGAAACGAGACGCGTTACGACGATCAGTTTCGGTACTGGTACGATTCAACAGCCTGAACCGCGACAACATATCGCTGTAAATAGCGTTGGAAGGATAAGAAGAAGAAGACTAACCGAAACAAACGTTGAATTTCTGAGATCGCTCGGATTCGCTGTGCGAAATAATTTTATCTAAACGATGGCCGACATTCTGAATATCCAAGACGAACCGGTCTTCGACGATCGAATCGTCAAGATTGAGACTCACGCATACAATCCGTTTGCCAATACGACGTTCGGATACAGCGATGAGATAAGAATACCGATACAGCAACAAGATCTGTACACGCTGCCGCACGAGAGTTTTCTACATCGAGGGAAAATTAACGAAGGGCAAGGTGGTTGCGGGAGCCGACGTGATCCTTGGGGACAACTGTATCGCCTTCATGTTCGATGAGATACGATACGAGCTCGACGGTGTGGAGATCGATCGTAACAGAAACGTTGGCGTAACCAGCACGCTGAAAAATTACGCGACTGTTTCATCCGACAGGAGCGTGATTCTGCGGAACGCGGGATGGCTCGGTCCCACGATCAATGCGAACGGTTACTTCAATTTCTGCGTACCGCTCAACATGTTGCTAGGATTTTGCGAAGACTATAGGCGCGTCGTGATCAATGCTCGTCACGAATTGATTCTTATACGAGCGCGCAACGACAACAACTGTCTAGTGGGCAGTTCCGCGCTCGAGCCTAAAGTTGACTTGCTGAAGATACAATGGCGTATGCCTCATGTACTTTTGAACGAAGTAAAGAAATTGGCGATGTTGCGCACCTTGGAGAGCGGCCGATTCGTCAGTATGGGTTTTCGCTCATGGGATCTGTACGAGTTTCCGCTACTGCAACTCACGACCAAACACTCATGGGCCATCAAGACCGCCACGCAACTCGAGAAACCTCGATACATTATCTTTGCTCTGCAGACGGGTCGAAAAAACGTTATGTCTGAAGACAACAGTCGTTTCGACAATTGCAAACTGACCAACGTGAAGCTTTATCTCAATTCAGAGTGCTACCCGTACGATATGAACCTCGACTTTGGCAAACGTAGATACGCGATTCTCTACGACGCGTACGCGCGTTTTTGCAAAGAATACTACGGCTACGAGTATCTCGAACCGAATCTCACCGTCACGTCGTTTCTGCTCAACGGTCCGTTCGTCATCATCGACTGCTCGCGTCAAAACGAGTCGGTTAAAACCGCTACCGTGGACGTGAGATTAGAGTTTGAATGCAAGGACAATGTAGCGCCAAATACCACGGCTTACTGTCTCATCATACACGATCGTTTGGTTCAATACAATCCGTTGACCAACGTTGTACGTAAGATCACGTAGAAATGATCTTCGACGTGTGTATGTAAAGCGGTGAATCGACGAACGTTGCGTATTCACTTCCATTCCGTCGTATGCGTAACGTCGATAGAGAGAGAGAGATTGTCATCGTCGTCATGAAACCATCAAAGTATCAACCGTCTTGTTGGTGCGACAACGCGAGTCGCATGAAGGAAGATAAAGCTACGCAAACGGATCCTAGACCGACGGATCACTTATTGAACAGAGGAATGACGTATCGAGTGACATCCACGGAAAACACAGTGGTTGACGTAGCCACGCAAACGGATAAGAAGTCTCGAAGCGAACGACTTCAGGAACGCGTGACGGATTTTGTCTCAAAGCATTTAAAAAAGTAATACAATTTGGAAAAGAGGGGGATAAAATTAAAAGATTGATGAATACGCTCGCGCGTGTTCAGTAACGAAATTTCCTCCGATCGAGTCGCATCGTTATCATCATCATCATCATGTCCACGCCAACGTTCGTCGATCTCCAAGGATATCCCATCGGACGACGTTTCATCGTGAAGGAAGCGGCGGTGCTGCGAGGTGGTACCGTTCTTGCGCATTACGTCTTTGCAAAGCCTATGCCATGGGGTGTTGTATCGCGAGACGACAGACGCCTCGTTACCTGGTTGGTACGAAATCATCACGGTATAGCGTGGGAAGACGGGGACGTTCCGTACAATCAGGCTAAACGCCAGATCATCAGGGCCCTACAGAACGAGGAAGATTGCTACGATCACGCCATCGTATACGTCAAAGGACTCGAGAAACGCGATTGGCTGCGAGATATGCTTGAAAAGGATTACTACGGCGACTATGACGATGGTCACAAATTCTACACGGACAATCTGATCGTCAGAAACATCGAAGATGATTTCGAACATGTTGAATCACTTAGCGATTTAAACGATTCGAATACTTTCCGCTGTAGGAGACATTCCAAAAATTGCGCCGTGCAAAATGTATTTAAATTGTACAATTGGTGGCGTAACCGTCAAAATGATGATAATGTATAATTTTGAATAAACTTTTTTTTTTCATACTTATACTTCTGCGCCTTTGGATTATTTTACCCCTCTCCTAATTACCCTCTCTCAATTACCTTCTACCAATCACTTTCTCTTAATTACCCTCTCCGATAATTTGTCTAACTGCGTTTTATATTACCCCACTCTATGCAAAATTTTAAATAATGAAAGAGGGGATTTTTACAACCGTCCTCGACTCGAGGTACCCTCTGATCGTGCGATCAGTACATTTTTCGCTTTGGCCGCAACAGCAGCAACGATTACGACAACGTCTACTATTACGTCTACGATTACGAATACGACAATGTATTACACCGAGAGAAATTGCTACAAAGTGCGTCGAATTGATTGCGGTAATGAACCCTCCTCATCTCACGAGTAAGTATTTTTTATTATAAAAATTATTTACTTTAAAATTAATATATTAATATTCACGATTGTTCTTATTTAATTTCCAGCGATCCACCGAAACGATACGTGACGCGCTTACTATGCAGGCGATACCCGCTGACCTGCACGGGATACAAATATCTCGAGATCGGCGTGAACGTTGGTCCGCGTAGTTTTGTGGAGATCATCGTAGGCGATAATCGAGGAGATGAATTGTCGATGTTGCTTGACACCTGGAAGGAACTCTGCGAGCATCGATGGACAATTCAGAATATGCTTCGCGATCGACCGAAGCAACCATACGACTGTTTGAACATAGGTTCGCTCACAGTGCGAATATGTTATATGAACGAAATGAAACTTGTGCGACTTGAATCTCTCGACGCACGTATGGCTATGACCGAGGCTACGTTCACGCGAATGTTGGATTTTGATGATTGCGTCGCTTTGAAATTCAACGTACTCACCAAAGCCCTACCGAAGATCGACGACAAATACGAGCAATTTTGTAAAATCGCTTCCGCATCAAGAAGTCGTACCGAAACGGTGAGCGCTGTACGCAGCAGCGATTCCTTCGACGAACAACAAATTATAGATTGTGAAATGCTTGCGATTATAATAAATGTGTAAGAAAAAAGTATAATGAAATATATTGTATCGCATATTTAGAAAATATATACTTTGTAGTCTTTATGTAACATTTTTAATTATTTCTATTCCATCCTTCATCTTCTTATAATTGTGAGGCGTAAGTCCACCTCGTGAATCCGCCTTGTTCGTATGTAACGTATGTATCTGAGAGAGAAAGAAATAAGATAAGGAGGAGCGATTACCCGGGGGGTGTGTACAGCGTCACCCGCATTCGAATCGTATAAGCGCATAAAAGAATCGTTGATAAACGATAGGCGGCGCTTAACGAGTGCGAGCGAGAGGGAACGATGAGCGCGCCATACTTTGCGTTCAACGAGTGCGAGCGAGAGAGGACGCTGGGCGCGCGACACTTGTGCGTTCAACGGGTGCGAGCAAGAGGAGACGATGGGCGGCGCGAACGAGTGCGAGCGAGAGGGGACGCTGGGCGCGATACCTTGCGATCCGCCGCTTGCCGCCGCCGTCGCCGCCCGTTGCCGCCGCGACGCCACACGACCCTTTTTAAAAAATCGCGACTCCTTTGAAAAAATCGCGACTCCTTTGAAAGTCGCGATGCCGCATAAACATGCCGCTGCGCGACGACGCGCTTATCATTTTTAAAAATAATATTGCATTTCAGAGTTTCGATGTTGTTATTATTTTCTAAACAATTCGTTCCTAGAATCGCCGACACAGGGGCGATTTATAAATACCCGCCCCCTCCCCGCATGACGTCATTACCCCTTGCCCTAGGTCTCACGGACCCAGAACCGTTAACACCCCCCCTCCCCGCGTGACATCATCACTCCTCGCCCTAGGTTACATGGATACTCTAACACGTAGTGATCCAGAACCGCTCCATGCGTTCAACGAGTGCGAGCGAGAGGAGATGATGGGCGGCGCGAACGAGTGCGAGCGAGAGGGAACGATTAACACCCCCCTCCCCGCGTGACGTCATTACCCCTCGCCCTAGGTCACACGGATACACTAACACGTAGTGATCCAGAACCGCTCAGTATACATCTACTACAGTCCCCGAAGTCGACGGAACCGCTTCACTTGATTCACTTTTAGTCGTCCGCGTCTGTTCCTTTTTCGGTGGTGGAGGAGGTCGTTTTTCCCGTGGCCGCGTCACCAGAACGCTCACGGCCGCTATGGTATCGTACGAACGCGGTGTATCCCGCCGCGTCGCATTTTTCGGCGACCGATACGCCAAATCCGGAAATAAAGATTTATTGGGTGTCGGCGGAGCGCGATAACTTAGCGCGGCCTTATGGCATCCTTCCGCCCGAACAGCTAACAACTCGAGAGCTTCCAGGCTTTCCACCGAATCTCGCGGTATCATCGTTTGTAACCGCGGTAACATTTGTCGAAGCGCGTACCCGATTTTCTCTTCTTCGCTTCACGGCGGCGAGAGTCGATCAAAAAGCGACGTGAGACAGGTTAAATAGTCCCCGACGGACTCCTGTTCTCCCTGCGTACGCCGCATAATTTCGTCCCGAAGGGCGAATTGAAAATCCGGATCCCCGAAGCGTATCCGCCACGCATTCTTAAACGCGGCCCAATCCGTAAAACGCGTTCTTTTTGCACGAAACCAATGTAACGCGACTCCCGACAAAAAGCAGAGCAGACTCTTCAAAACGTCTGCATCGGATACCGCAATTAGCTTTCGGCCTTCCTCAATTCGTATGAGGAAGGTTTCCGCGTCTTCCCCGCGCGCCCCTGAGAACTTGAGATTCCATTTCCGCATGGTGTTGTATGCGGCGGCTGCGGACGTACTCGGTAATTCCGGCGAGCTCATACTGGCCGGACTTCTCCGTTCCGTTCGCGGTTCCGCGCGAATTCGTCGCGCGGCAGTCTCAAAAGGGCTATCGGGGAGCCCCGCCCCGCCCGCGGGTACCTCAAGTTGTTCCGCGTCCGACATTTCGTTATTTCGCGATCTCCCGGCACTCGAAGCTCGACGCAACGTTGAAACTCTCCGCAATAATCTTAGCGCGAGAACAGAGTCGGATCCTTCGGTCGGCAAGCTAAGTCTTTCTAATTCCGCGACGAGATGTGGACGGTCGGAAGCAAAAACCCAATCGTCGTTAGGGCTCTCGGAGCGGCTCATACGGAATCACGTACCCCGAAATCGCTGAAACGCGGATACTTATCGTGAACCCACCCGAAAAATGGCATACAGAAAAAAAAAATTACATAGGCAAAAAGATGAGAATTAAATTTTCGGCGCACAATCTTTGTACACCGGGAGGCTCAACACAAACAAGGCAACAACACAGCGCACTCGCGCTCCATCAATTCGAAATATAAGGCCGGGAAAAAAAACAAAATTATACATGCAACGCAATACAGCCAAATAAATTCAAATTAATAATACACCCGGTATATAGGGCGGAATGCGAGAAGCAACACAAAGCAGCGCAAATACTATCAAAACAAAACGCCGATCGTAAATACGGCTTGGAATCTTCCGCGACCGCGAGTCAAAAGCACGTGGCCGGCACACCAAATAATTATTTCTTTCGAAATTACGAAACACGAAATCGCAAAGTTTCCGTCAACCCGACAAATTTTCCGTTTGGCGGCCCCACGTTGGGCGCCAAATTTTGTCACGATATCTTCCCTCGTTCGCGAGGGAGAGAGTCGCAAGCAAAAAGCGACAGCCGTGCACGGACGAAAATCCGGGCACCGTCTTGACACGAGGGGAAAGGAGGGAGGAGGGGTCGCGGTACCTCGGCCGTGTTCCGGCGCGGGACGGCGGGATCTCACACAAATACAATTTTTGGGCGCCAGGCACGGGCTCAGCCGTGCCGATTTTTATCCCGGATCAGTTATCCGTTCCTTGACAATTAACACCGAACTCGAACCGCCGTCACGCGCGGGGGCTAGCTCATCCGAACGGAGAGGGGCGGGGTATTACAGACGGAATTTCTCGGACCGGCGGGAATGACAGCACAAAATAATAGGTACGCGAACAAAGCGAATGCAATTTTCAGTCCGTTTATTAACACGCAACGAAACGAGACAAATATGACGAGTAACAAAAAAAAATAACAAAATTTTTATAATCGTACGCGGGCTCGATCTTTGTGCGATCACCTAGATCGCGGCTTTAGTTCGAACCTCTGTTAGATTGCCACGAGGGTCCTCCGTGAACCTTGTTCTCCCAATCTCTCGCGTCGTCCCTGACTATTTTGGTTGCCGGCCACGCGTCTCCCTTGCACGCGACGTGCCTCCACGGGACACCACAACACGAAAGAATATACGCGAAAGCTCGTCCGTCGTTAACGAAATCGCGGAATTTCGGTTCCCGACCTCGGCCGCTGCCGAGGGCTCTCCGTGCGGACGCGGTGTACGGCAGTCTCTCAAATCATTACAATACTTCGCGCAAATAAATCGGGTCGGCCTCTCCCGCGAGGCCCAGCTACCGGCCTTCAGACGCCCGTCGACTGCCACTCTCTAACGTTAAGTCCTTGCCTTGCGACAAGGATCCACCAAATTCTCTAGCGGGCCCGCGTGCCCGCTCTACGTGGCCGGGTCTCGTCTGAGCCTATGCCGGTCTCCTCGGGAAGCGGAGGATCTCACAAAATAGTATTTCCGCTATGCGGGTGGAAGATCTCACCGAATACACGTCCAGGCCCTCGAGTCGTCCTCGCTCTCTCGCACTCTCTCTCGCTCTCGCTCCTATCGTCTGCCCTTGCTCGGTCTCGCTTTCGCTCGCTCGCTCTTATCTCTATTGCCTTCGCTATCGCCCGCCTCGGTTGCCGGTCTACACGGAAGAGAGTGAGGACCGCGCGAATTTTCGGCACAAGGCCCGGCGTATCCCCACTCTCGCTCCTCGCGGATTTTTCCGCGCGCTACGTTGCCGATTTCCCGCGGGAGCCGCTGCCCTCACCGAGCCCTAACGATACCAATAGGTTGGCGCGAGCTTCGTATCATTCGCGGTCGTGTTAAGTTCCTCGCAGGTCCCTTCCGGCGCCGAGACGCGTAGGCGGCGGGTTTCCTCCAAGGCCCTCGAAATGGGTGGCCTCCCATCCCGGGCCCGTATCTGGTCATCCTCTAGTTCGGACGCCTGCGCCTCCGCGTATAATCCGTTCCGCTCGCTCTCTCTTCGGCCAGGACAACCCACAGTCTCGGCGACATACGGTAGCAACACAATACGCAAAATCGCGATCGTTAATTTGTGTCTTCTAATTAAAGATAAAACCCTCGGAGATTTCCGCAGCCCCTCCTCACTTTCCCCTCTATCGCCAATTTTCGCGGCGCCGCTACGCCTTTGCGACAGTCGCGGGGAGCTGCGACGAAGCAGCGGAAGCCGCCACGTCACAGTGGCAACACCAAAATCCACACGCCGTCCGTCAGTGTGCCTTCCAATTTAGATGGAAGTTAAACGTCTGGGCAGGAATAATTGGCAATAAAGTAGTAAGTATTTTTCTTACATAAAAATTATAATAAAAAACCAAATTTTAAATATTTGTATTATTAATTTGCAGATTGGTTCATACTTTTTGCCTCCGCGCCTCGATGGAAAAAGATACGCGCAATTTTTGGAAAATTATCTTCCAATTTTGTTAGAGGAGCTTCTTCTAGAAATGCGGCAAACAATGATTTTCCAGCACGTCGGAGCACCACCGCACTATTCACGTCGCGCGCGAATGGTCTTGGATCGACACTTTCCGGATCGGTGGATAGGCCGAAATGGTCCAATTTCGTGGCCAGCAAGATCTCCAGATCTTAACGTCCTCGATTATTTTGTGTGGAGATACATAAAAAATCGAGTGGAGAATGTGCACGATCGTAATGTAGAGGAGGTACGCGAAAACATCATAGCGGCCTTCAATACAATTACGCCGAACGTAGCACATCGCGCTACTCGTCAAATTATTCAAAGAGCACGATTATGCATTTAACAACAGGGCAATCATTTTGAGCAGCTAATGCACTAATTTTTAACAGTGGATTAGGCCTATTGGGGACACCACGTAAAAAAAATGCGCCAAGCTATCTACCTCGCGAGGTGGTGTGGAAACGATAGCGTTTTCATACCGCGATAATAGAATTTCTATAGTCGAAACAATTAAAAAATAATACTTTATTCATCAGGTTGCTTATCTATTAAAGTTATAATAATAAAGACATTAAATCAAGTAAATAATCGCGAACACGAATAGAAAATAAACCCTACAATTTCTTTCGCGCATTGCTCGATGCTTGAATAGATAGTATACATTAACGCGATAATAGCGTAAGCTGTGATTTCGGACGGCCAAACCTCTTCCTCACCATGCGTCGTCGCTTCCTTACCCGCGCACCGTCCTCCGACTCGCCTAAGAACCGAACCGCCCAATCTATGATTTTTGTAAAGTCGCGTGGGATGGACCGTACTTCCAGCGTCTCAGTAGCTTTCAGCGACGCGTTCTTATTTGCACGGGGGGCGTCAAATCTTTACATGTTATTTTCTCGGTTATTTACGCTTAACTTACCAAACCGTATAGGACTTTTCTACTTATTTTTCGAAGCCCAACCTACAACTAAGAAATTTTTTATATCAACTGGGATACCCTGTATATATACAAGGTGTCCCAGATTAGTGGGCGATCCCGAAAATAATAGGTAGATTTAATTAAATTAAAACGAAAAGTCTTGTACTATTTAAAAAAATTTTCAATAGTTTTCAAGAAAAAAATTAATTTATGTACGCGTAAGAGCGACGAGGAAGCGTTGACTGAATGAGCGCGACAGACGACGGTGCCATTTCTAGTCATTCGTCTGTCGCGCTCACTCACGCGCAGCTTTTTTGTCGCTCTTACGCTTATACATTTTATATATTTTCATTTTTTTCTTGAAAACTATTGAGAATTTTTCAAAATGGTAAAGGTTTTTTCGTTTTAATTCGATTAAATCTATCTATCATTTACGGCATCGTCCACTGATTTGGGACACCTGTATACAGGGTGTCCCATACTAAACGCACGTAATTTGAGAAGTAGATAGAACTGGTCTAGACGAATAGAAAAGTCTGATATCATTTTGTAAAATTCTCAACCGTTATTAAGAAGAAAATTATTTTGTCTAACGCAAGAGCGTCAAGGAAGCTACGCGTAAATGAGCGCGACAGACAAGTAGCTAAAAATGGTGCCGTCGCTTGTCGCGCTCATTCACGCGTAGCTTCCTTGTCGCTCTTGCGCTAGACAAATTAATTTTTTTCTCAATAACTGTTGAAAATTTTATAAAATGATATAAGATTTTTCTATTCGTCTAGACCAGTTCTACCTACTTTTCAAATTACGTCCGTTTAGTATGGGACACCCTGTATATACAGGGTGTCCCATACCTCATGACCCACCCAGAATACATGGGTAGTTTTAATTATTTTGAACAAGAAAGTCCCATATCATTTTTTAACTTGGGCGTTTATTTGCGAGAAATCAACGTTTGAAAATTTATTATATCTGACCGAAAGCGAGACAAGAAATGAACTTTATGAACAATTAGTAACAATTAAAATACAAAGTAAACTATAAACCTGAGAATTCAATACGCGCACACGATCAGAAAGAAACGTCGGTGTTTTATATGAGAAGCGAGTGCTTCGTAGGAGCTACACACGAAGACTGAGAGCCGCTCCGAAAGAATTTTAGCGGCTTGCGACCGTTCGTAATCATTTCGAATCGACAGATCACACAGTGATCAACCAACTCAACGCAAAACAAAAACATAATTTGTCGACGGAAAGTCCGTTAAAGCCAACAAGGCTCGGCGGACTCGCCAACCTTCATATACATTCTGCCAAAATCATTGCGTACACTTTGTGTGCTGTCTGCATCAGAATGACCCCTCTGTAATCTTCTGCTTTCTTTCCCTTGCCCTTTTTCTTGATGAGTACAATAACCTTTTCTTTCTATTCTTCCGGAAACCCCTCCCCTCTTCATACCCTCTTACAAAGCTTCTATATTTCTTTCCTCACCTCTTTTTCTTCCCATTTTTATGCCTCATTTGTTATCTCGTCTCCTTTGGGTGCTTTTTCTCCTTTTAGTTTCCATACTGCTTCTCTCTATCTCTTTTATCATTCTCCTTTTCACATCCATCCTCTCTCATTCTTCTTGTTTTATTTCATCCCCCAGTGTATCTCTGAAATACTTATTTCATTCTTTTATTTCTATTTTCTCATTTATCCCTTCTTTTCTTTTTCTCCATCTGTTGACTATTTTTTATACATGTCCTTTTGTCTTTATTCCTTAAATTTTATTTTCCCATTTTTCTCTTTCTTCCCTCTTCTTTCTTTCGAACATTTCCGTATATTGATTTTTTCTTTATCCATAGATTTCTCTTTCTCTTTCACTTTTTTTCTACTTTTTCTCTATTTTATCTGTTGTTTTCTCTATTCTTTCTTTTAAACTCTTCTAATTCTCCTCCACTTCCACCCACTCTTTCTCCCCTTTCCTGAACTTCTTTTTATACTTGTCTTTATCTCCTTCCCTCCATATTCCTTTTCTTTTGCCTATTCTCTTGGTCCTCCCTTCGCTCTTTTAGCTCCTCTTACCTCTTACTTCTACGTGAGTGACTGATGATTCAAGTCTATCTCCTCTCCGATTCTTAGATTTATTATCTTCTTTCTCGTCTTCCTGTTCCCCATCGCGTAATCTATCACTGTGTTCCCCCTCCCTCTAGTAATATGTTCATTCTTCTTTTTCATCTTTTTCTGTGTCCCTGTTAAATATTTCCCATCCCAATTCTTCCAGCATTCTGCATAATTTTCTTCTTTCCTCATTTATTTTTCTGTTCTTTGAATTTCTCTTTTCTATTTTATTTTCTTCCCTTAATCTTCTTCCCCCCTCTAAACACGTTCTTGCGTTGTAGTCTCCTCCTATCATTATTCTTTCTCTCTTCTCTACCCTGTCTACCCTCTGCCCAGTACTCCAATTTTTCCAATTTTTGTCCATATCCTTGTTAATAAACACTCCAATTACTTTTCACCATTCATTTTCCAGTTTCACTTTTATTGTCATCATGCCCTCTTTCTTTTTTTCTTCCCCCTTTTTTTCCCACTTTATTACTTTCTTTACTTCTACTTATCATTCCTCTTGTTGTCCTTCGTTTTCTATTCTTCTTTTCGGCTTCCTACATTTTCCATCTGTAATTTCTTAAAAGTATCCATTTTATTCTTTCCCATCCCCTTTCCTGAATCCACATTTTGCTTAAAAAGATAATATCCCCTTTCTTTAAATTGTCTCTAAAATCTTTGTTTTTATTTTCTATTCTCGCTGTATTCCAAAATCCTATTCTATATCTCCTCTTTTCCTCCCTCCTCTCTTTCCATTTTTTTCTTAGTCCACTCTTTTCTCCTCTCTCTTTTCTCCGTTTCTCATCTCAAAAAATTCTTCTTTGTCTCTCTCTTTCTTCCTCCCCCCATCATCTTGCTCTCTTTTTTTTCTGCTTTTTTTTCCATTCTCTCAATATTTCTTTTTATTTATACCATATCCACAATTTTTCTTCTATCTACATCTTTATATATCTTGCTCTTGCACTTTTAACTTCTCTCCTAATTCTTTTCACCTCTTTTTATTATCTGTTATAACCCGCCACGACACGCTGGTCATTGACCACCGCGTGCGCTACATTTTTATACAAGACTCAACAGATGGCCAAACCGTTGGAATTTGCTGAGCCTACGAAGCAGTCTTGTCAGCTTTTCGTCATCACGTGCTATCAGCAGAAGGCAGTAGGGCACGCGGCTACTTCTTTCTGCGATTTCGCTGACAAGACCAAAATTAATAATATAAAATGCACGAACTCTGAAGCTCGTGCAAATCAGTTTGAGAGTACGAGCTAGCGACTCGTAACTCTATCACTGTTCGGAAAGCAAATTAATTAACGTCGCGGTCACCGCTTTGCGAGTTGTTGTCGCGTGGACCACGCCGCGCCCGCGTGCCGAACAGCTGGCTTCAATGCCAGCCTCGGCAACAATATGTTTGACACGACGTGGTGAGCATCGTGTTACCTCACCTTTAAGTTGTTTATGCCGTGGTCACGCCGGTAAACTCACCCGAAGCGATCGAGATCACTTCATAATAGCGTGTTATCGGCGCCGGCACTTTCCCGAAATTTCTGGGCCTTTTCCGAGTATAAAAGGTGAGGCTTCGTTCGTCACCGCACAGTCGTTTAGAAAACAGAGTGCGGAATCCCCGTTTTTCTACGAGTTGTCATTTCTCGACGCGTCGAGCATTGTAAGACAAGGGTCTCAATTTAATCGCGTGCTGCACGTGCAGAGTTTTTGCGACGCCGTCGCGCATACCAAACCTTTTTGTAAAGGACTAAATATAAACGATTTAAAGCCGAATTCGTTTGAACCCGTTATTTCACACATTTAATGGTCCTTCGAGCCGGATATTAAAGAACAACGGTACGGTACGGTAATAAGTGCATCGACAGCAGACAACTGCAAGGATGGAGGCGCTTATTGAGGATCAACGGGAACTTCAGGGTCGCATGAGTCGCACCGTGGCTAACGTTAAAAAGGTCGGCGCCGCCAGAAGAACCGGCCCAATGCTGGCCTCTGCAATTGTGGCCTTGAACAAGAAGTGGGACCGTTTCGAGGAGCGTCACGACCAGCTTCGACGATCGCATTGGGAAGCGTTGAAGGTACATGATTATCATCTTTCAAGCGTTATAGACGTCGCGGAAGGCGTGTATCTTGACCAGCGCGCAGAGTTGCTCAAGATGCAAGAAGATTTGACTGCGGATCGAGTGGTCGATCGACCGCCGAGAACTGTGGTCCCCGCGCCTCCGCGAACGACTCTTCCCAAGATCGAGATACCGAAATTCTCGGGGCGATTCGAAGAATGGCCGTCCTTTCGCGATCTATTTCAAACGCTGATCGTTGAGGATATTGCCTTGGCAAACGTGACAAAATTGCACTATCTTAAGGTCGGTGTCAAGGGGGAAGCCGCGTCGCTCATTAACGGATTTTCCACCACGGAAGATAATTTTGCCAGGGCGTGGGACGCGTTGTCCGGCTTCTACGATAATCAGCGCTTGCTGGTGCGGTCGGCGTATGCGGCGTATACCTCGCTGCCAAAGTTGAGGACGGAATCGGCGGAGGGACTGAGGAAACTTTTCCTCTCGATGACGAGCACGGTCGGGTCATTAGCCAGCATCGGACGGCCCATTCATTCGAGCGAGGATCTTTTCGTTTTTACTACCGTAGAGATGCTCGACCCGATCTCAAGGCGGGAGTGGGAAGCGAGTATTGGCGACTCGTCCGACACCCCGTCGTACGCTACGCTCAAGAAGTTTCTGGAGAAACAGCTGCATACTCTGGAGGCGGTCAAGGTGGAAAGAGCGCGGCCTGAGACCAAGAGCGGAGACCGCTCTTCCAAGCCCGTGCGATCTCACCTCGCGAAGACGGCGCAGACGAAGGCCGAGCGTGATAGATGCGCGCTGTGTCACCGGGACCATTTCGTCATGCTGTGCGAGGCTTTTAAGAAGAAGACGCCGAAAGAGAGGAGGACTTTCGTCGTGCAGGCTGGCCTCTGCTGGAATTGCCTGGGGCGTCACAGGGTGGCCGACTGCCTCTCTACCCGCACGTGTACGGTGTGCAGCGGCAAGCACCACACGGCTCTCCATGAGTCGACGGAGCCGGGGACGGGCGCGAGTGCGGTTGTCGCGGACAGAACTGACGCGACCGCTTCGTGTCATTTTGCGGAGGGGAGGAGAACCGTTCTCCTTGCCACGGCGCGGATCGCTTTACGCGATCATTTCGGTAACGAGCACCACGTTAGAGCGCTCATTGACCAAGGCTCGGACGCGTCGATGGTCACCGAGGCGCTGGTGCAACGATTGCGTTTGCCGCGCGAACGATCAAGTACCGCGATCTTCGGAGTTGGCGGACGGCAGTGCGACACGGCGAGGGGCGTGGTGACGTTACGAATGACACCCCGGTGCGGGGGATCGGAGATTTCGTGTCGGGCGATCGTTCTTCCACGAATTACAGTTTACGCTGGACTGGCCAGCACGGTGGCGCGCGACTGGCCGCATCTTCGGGGGATACCGTTGGCGGACCCGGACTTCATGTCCGCCGATCCCACGGACATTCTGCTTGGTGCGGACGCGTACGCTACGATCCTGCGCTCGGGAGTGCGACGCGGTTCTCTGCGAGATCCCATCGCGCAGGAAACGATCTTCGGGTGGATCGTGTCAGGTCCGGTGGGCAGTGCGATTGCGCCCTCGACGGCAGTGGCCTTGCACTGTGGGACAGACGACTCGCTCGCGGCCTTGATCCGCGGATTTTGGGAACAGGCGGAGACGACGCCTGCAGCCGGGGCAGCGTCCCCGGAAGATCTTAAATGTGAAGAACATTACGCGCGAACGCACCGACGGAAAGCGAACGGTCGCTATTCGGTACGGTTACCCTGCGCGGACGATCTGTTTAATCTGGAGCCCACCAGGGCGCTCGCGCTTCGAATGCTGCACTGCATGGAGCGACGCTTCAGCCGGGATGCATCCTTGAGCGCGAAGTATTCCGCTTTCATGCGGGAATACGAAGAGTTGGGTCACATGACCCGCGTGTGCGAGGCCGAGGCTCCTGCTGCGGTCTGCTACCTGCCTCATCATGGGGTGCTGAAGGGGGAGGGTCCGGACTCCAAACTAAGAGTCGTCTTCAACGGCTCGGCGGCTTTGGGCGGCGGGAAATCGCTTAATAAAAAACTGTTTACGGGACCGAATTTGCTGCCCGCGCTTTCTGACGTCCTCCTTCGCTGGCGTCGGCATCGCGTGGTGTTTACGGCCGACATCGAAAAGATGTATCGGCAAATTGAAGTGCATCGCGCGGATCGCGATTTACAGAGAATTTTGTGGCGCGCTGACCGTGACTCTCCGGTGGTCACTTTTCGTCTAAATACTGTCACATACGGCCTCGCGTGTGCCCCGTTTTTAGCTATTCGCACGCTGCAACAACTGGCGGAGGACGAGGAACGGCGCTATCCCTTGGGCGCGGCGGTTCTGAGGCGCGACACATACGTCGACGATGTTCTGGCCGGCGGAGATTCGGTGGACGAGGCGGCAGCGGCGCTCAGGGACGTGCGAGCTCTGTGCATGGCGGGCGGGTTCCCGCTGAAGAAGTGGGCGGCCAGCAACGAGGAGTTGTTGCGTGAGGTGCCGATGGGCGACTTGTCGCGGCCAGGAGTTCGCTCATGGTCTCCGCAGGACTGCCACACTGCGTTGGGCCTGCAGTGGCATCCCGCGCCAGATGTCTTTTCGTTTCGGGTGCGCACTCTGCCCACGGATGTCGTGACAAAACGCACCGTTGTATCGCAGTCAGCTCGACTGTTCGATCCCATGGGCTGGCTGGCGCCTGCCACAATTCGTGCGAAGACGTTTATTCAAGGCCTCTGGTTGCGTGGCCTTGACTGGGATTCTCCGCTCGCGGACAATGACCGAGATCGCTGGTGCAGCTTTGTGCGTGATCTCGGCGCGCTTGAGGAGGTGCGGATGCCGCGGTGGATGCGGCTGTCTGGATTGAGGGAGGTCGAAATTCACGGTTTCGCCGACGCTTCGGAGCGGGCGTACGCAGCCGTGGTTTATTTTCGGACGCGGGGCAACGGTGAGTCTAGCTGGACGGTGGCCTTGGTGGCCGCCAAGACCAAGGTATCCCCCCTCAAGCAGGTTTCCCTGCCGAGGCTGGAGCTCTGCGCCGCGGTGCTGCTCGTGAGATTGGTGGCCCACGTGAAGGGACTGCTCGCCCTTCAACCCAAATCCATCATCCTTTGGTCGGACTCTACGGTGACGCTCGGCTGGATCCGGCGTCATCCTTCGCGGTGGACAACGTACGTGGCCAACCGTGTGTCGGAAATCCAGCTCACGCTGCCCGAGGCGAGGTGGCTCCATGTGGCGGGCGCCGAGAATCCCGCGGATTGCGCCTCCAGAGGGGTGTCTCCCTCCGAGCTGGTGCACTCTTCCCTGTGGTGGCGAGGCCCGGCGTGGCTGTCCACGGATACGAGCTTGGGAGCGGGGGATGAGGAGACTGTGGCGGAGGAGGATCTTCCCGAGGCTCGGAAGGCGGTGCATGCCGCTGTCGCTGCTTCGGAGGTGGAGGAGCCCGAGTGGATCACCAATTTTTCCTCCCTTTCGCGGCTGACTCGCGTCGTGGCTTGGTGTCTCCGATGGCGCCGAGGGGACAGAGTTCGCGCGGAGTCGCTGGGCCTTTCGGCTGAGGAGTTGCGCGGGGCGATGCTGGCCGTGGTGCGCTGCGTTCAGGCCGCCCTCCTCCCGAGAGAGGTGCAGCTTGTGGCGTCTGGCGCTGCGCTCTCCAGATCTCACTGGGGTCACAGACTCTCACCCTTCTTGGATTCTCAGGGTGTGCTACGAGTGGGCGGTCGTCTGAGGCACTCTCTTCTATCATACGACGAGAAGCACCCTGCCATTCTGCCACGGAGCTCTCACCTGGGGACATTGCTGATTTCTTTCTGCCACACGCGCGCTCTTCATGGTGGAGTTCAACAGACCTTGGGCCTTCTGCGACAGCAATTTTGGTTGCCCGGCGCTCGAGCCGCGGTGAAAAAGGCAATCCACCGCTGTGTGACATGCGTGCGATGGCGGGCGGCGGCCCCGGCCCCCTTCATGGCGGATCTTCCTTCGGCTAGGGTAAGGCCATCTCGGGCCTTCCAACACACGGGCGTGGATTACGCTGGGCCGTTGATGCTGCGGGCCGGCAAGGGCCGTGGGCGGAAGGCTCACAAGGCCTTCGTGGCCGTGTTCGTTTGCCTGTGCACCCGTGCGGTGCACCTGGAAGTGGTATCAGACTATACGTCTGAGGCCTTTCTGGCCACGCTGCGACGCTTCGTGTCCAGGCGTGGCCTCCCGCAAGTCGTTTACAGCGACTGCGGGACGAATTTTGCAGGTGCGGAGGCAGAGTTGCGCGAGATGTTCCGAGCCAGCAGTCGTGAGGCCCAGCGCATTCACCGAGCACTGGCTGAAGAGCACATTTCTTGGCGCTTCAACCCCCCCGCTGCCCCCCACTTCGGAGGTCTCTGGGAGGCGGCCGTCAAGTCAGCGAAACACCATCTTCGACGGGTGGTCGGCTCCGCCACGCTCACCTTCGAGGAGATGACCACGCTGGTAGCCGGCATCGAGGCGTGCTTGAATTCGCGCCCCCTCGCCCCCCTGAGCGACGATCCGGACGATATCTCGGCCCTCACTCCGGGCCACTTCCTGGTAGGATCTGCTCCGCTGGCGGTTCCGGAACCCACTCTACTGGACGTCCCTTCGGGCCGTCTGTCACGCTGGCAGCTGGTCGTGCAAATGCGCGACCATTTTTAGCGTCGGTGGTCAGGCGAGTACCTGCACGGACTCGCTTCAAGGCCAAAATGGGCGACTCCCGTCCCCCCGCCCCAGGTGGGACAATTGTGCCTCGTGAGATGCGAGACCTCCCCCCCTGCGCGCTGGCCGCTCGCAAGGATTACCCAGGTGCATCCGGGCGACGACGGCCACATCCGTGTGGTAACTGTCCGCACCGCGGCCTCTTCTTTGGTGCGGCCCGTCGTGAAAATCGTGCTGCTGCCCGTGGGCGACGAACCGCCTTCGGACCGCCCGTTAAATTAAAATTTCGAAGTTGCAGTGATGCATTGTGCAGCGCTTCGGGTTCCGTGCGATTGCTTATGTCAATCAATTTTTTTTGTATTCCTTTCTCTTTCGCGTGAATTTTGTATTCTTTTCTCTTTTGCGTGAATTTTGTAAATTTTGTGTTCTGCTCATAACCGCATTGTTCAGGCTGCTCTGCGATGCAGCATCATTGTGACGTGACTTCATTGTAGTTCACTTTTCTCGCGTGCATCGCTTCTCTGCTCTGAGAGGCGTCGTTCGCTCTTGGGGCAATACACATGACGTGTAAATCGCGAATTAATTCTCGTAGATTCATTCCGGCGATGCGTTTTATCTTTATTAATTCGCGAGGCGGGCGGGATGTTCGGAAAGCAAATTAATTAACGTCGCGGTCACCGCTTTGCGAGTTGTTGTCGCGTGGACCACGCCGCGCCCGCGTGCCGAACAGCTGGCTTCAATGCCAGCCTCGGCAACAATATGTTTGACACGACGTGGTGAGCATCGTGTTACCTCACCTTTAAGTTGTTTATGCCGTGGTCACGCCGGTAAACTCACCCGAAGCGATCGAGATCACTTCATAATAGCGTGTTATCGGCGCCGGCACTTTCCCGAAATTTCTGGGCCTTTTCCGAGTATAAAAGGTGAGGCTTCGTTCGTCACCGCACAGTCGTTTAGAAAACAGAGTGCGGAATCCCCGTTTTTCTACGAGTTGTCATTTCTCGACGCGTCGAGCATTGTAAGACAAGGGTCTCAATTTAATCGCGTGCTGCACGTGCAGAGTTTTTGCGACGCCGTCGCGCATACCAAACCTTTTTGTAAAGGACTAAATATAAACGATTTAAAGCCGAATTCGTTTGAACCCGTTATTTCACACAATCACCAATATACTTAAGCATTATACTACAAGGAAAATAAAAGTAATACTCTATATTAAACCAAAAGAGAAACGTTTAATATATAAATATCTACAACTAACACCCTGTACGTGTAATATTTCGGAGAACGGACCTCGTGCACTGCTCCGGTGCAGCAAATTGGTGGCAACGGTGGGATCCGCCTCCTGAAGAAGAGGCACCCTGGACGTCGCCTATACACCGACCGGTGTTGCTGGTAGAAGACAACTGAAACAGAAAAAATAAAGGTGAGAACATCGTCAACGATCAAGGCAGCCAAGCAGCTCACGTTGCAGAACCCACCAAAGAAAAAACATAAGCAGAAAGCTGACCCAGCAAAAAGCAACATGCGTTATATGCTATTTATGTAAGTTAACGAAACTTTTCATAAAAAATCCGGTACGACTAACTTCCTGCTTTAGGGCAGACGCTATTCTGAGAGAAAAACGCTGTGGCCAAAGGCCACGAACTACTAGTATAGTTTCATATCCCACGCCGCGATCACCACCGATCGCCTACAAATTCGCACGGTAACCGACCATTGTTCGAATAACGCGGACCGACCACCCGCCCGTGCCGCGCACCGCTACAGACCGCTAGGGAGAGGGTTTTCCCCACTCCCGAACCATCGGGAATATAAGCCGCCTAGAGCGCGAGCTAAGTACCTTATTCCTCGCTGGAAAGCACTCCAGCAACCGATCCACCAGGACTTGGGCGCTTCCAAGCCTTCCTCGATCGAGCTCACTCGGCTCTCGAAACCGATACCGCTACCGCCGAGACTCGGGCACTCCCGAGCCTTTCTTCGACCGGACTCACTCGGCCTTTGCAACTGCTACCTCCAGGACTCGGACGCTCCCGAGCCTTCCTTCGACCGGGCTCTTTCGGTCTCTGACACCTTCGCCACCGAAACTCGAACACTCCTAAGCCTTTCTTCGACCGGGCTCACCTGGCCTCCGACTCCGCTGCCTCCAGGACTCGGGCGCTCCCGAGCCTTACCTCGACCGGTCTTCCCCCAGTTCCGAATATTGTAGACGGTCTCGCACGCACCGCGCCGACGACTTGCGATCGCGGAACTCTGTACGTGCAACACGGCCGGAACGGCCCGACTTGTTCTCCGCCCTAGAGGCCTGCGACTGCGTAAGAACCTGTCACGACCGTTTCGGCCTAAACGGCCTAGTCTGTACACTCCACTTGATACATCGATACGACGAACGCGGCCTGGTCGGCCCAACCTGTGCATAGCATATCCAATGTGTAGGAAAGCGGACTCTGCGTAAACTAGTTTTTCGCAAATTATTCGCGTAGATTTATATTTTTCTTAACCTTTTGTACTATTTTCATTAATCTATATTCAATTATTTGATTTATATCCTATTGTATTATTTTTTTTGTTCTATTCACTCTATATTAAATTGTTTATTTACCGTTATTCACGTCTCGGTTCTTCAACTCGTACTCCGGATCCCGTCAAGCTTATCACGACGGAAATACGAATGTTACAACGCGACCGAACATAACGCGATATACAAAGAAAATTTTTATGAGAAAATAATTAATTCAATATGTCGCGAAAATACGACTCTGCGAAACCCACTGCCACACGTCATGCGGACTATTTAAATGAATTAAGCAATGAATTCGACGACGATCCGACAGAAGCAACGTACGAAAATATCGAGAGACCTGACAGACGAACGTGCCCCACCGCACACAACACTTTTTGAACAGCTAACGGAAAGCGTTTCATGTTGACAATTACTGACCAAGGACACGATACTGAAAACCCTGTAGCTTCGGGTAGTGCCACCTCCCCCTCGGGAGAACATAGAAGAAGAAGAGCAATCCGAACACGCTCATTTTTCGAATATTGCGCAACCTAATCCAACAATCTCGCGGGACATTACCCTCATGTCATTAAACGCCATGCAAGAATTAACTAAAAGAATGGACCGCACGGAATCTGAACGTAATACGTCAGGAGTTTGACTACACTTTACGCGAGTAACGGATTAGGTTCCGCAAGATAACAGCGAAGAAAACGCCAGATTTACTCTCGATCACTCGGAAGAATATATATCTTTAAAGGAGGCGGTAAAAATAGTTTCAACTTTTTACGGAAATGCTAGAGACGTCCGCGATTTTACCAAGTCATGCGAATTCGCCGCGCGCAAAGTAAAACCGACGCAAGAAAAAATATTATTAGCCGAGGTTTTATATACAAAATTAAGGGGACGCGCGCTAACGCGTTTTGAAACTAAAAGAATCACGAATTTTGGGTAATTCATAAAGGAAATTGAGGAAACATACATACAAAAGCAAAAAACTATGCATCTACAAGTAGAATTCCTTTAACTAAAGCAACGGGCGAGCAAAAGCGCTCAAACTTTCGGAGCAAGAGCAGACATACTAACTACGAACTTATACGACGCGTAAAGCGATGATTCCGTATATTCGCACGAACAAAAGTTAGGAATCTAGAACTCTTTGCAAGAGTAGTTGCTGCTCACTTATCAAAACGGGCTACACCCTCACTACAAACAATAATACGCTCCCGCAATTATGCGACCCTCTCTGAAGCAATCGCAGAAGCCACAATTGAAGAAAGACAACTCGGCACCCCTGCATGGGTTTATACAGAACGCTAAAAATTGTTCCCGTCATATAATCCGCGTAATAATACAAATTGCCAAAAATGCGAAAAAAGAGGACACACGGGACGCGAATGTAAAAATAGTTGTTACGCAAACCGATTCTCATTACCGCGAGCCGACGCTAACGAAAAAGTAAATGCAACCGCAAAATACTGCACGCATTGCAAAATTAACGGGCACATACGTGAGGACTGCTGGCAGCTACACGGACGACCAACGGCCTCACGAAACCCGACCCGTGCCACGCGCGAAGCATCAAATAGCCGACGGAAACGTGAAATTAATAACACGACTTGAGCATATACAAAAGATGCCGATAGCAGCGATGAAAATAACTACTCATCGAAATAGGCAACTCAGACCGTAAAAAATTATCAAGTGTCTCAAATGTTGACACAAGAAAAAACGCGCAGATTAAAATTAATTTCCTTACCGGTAAAGGAAGCAAAGCGAGGAAAAATAACTTTCTTGCTGGATTCAGGTGCGACAATAACGATTATAAAAGTAGGAAAATTAAAGAGAAATACTCCTCTAAATGAACATAAATTAACATTAACCGGCGTAACCGGACATAAAACAATCACCCTTGGACGTATTAAAGCCACAATCAACTTAGGACAAACAGAGATTATACACAAAGCGCATATAGTGAAAGATAACTTCCCCGTGGATTATGAAAAAATACTGGGAATGGATTTTCTGGAAAAACAAGGCGCGGTGTGTGACTTTAAAAGGAGCACACTAACAATGAATAATGCCGTATTCAAGCTACTACCGTACAAACAGATTATCCTGCCGCTTCGCAGCGAAACAATTTGCCGGTCCATTATCAATGCTGATCATATCGGAATCATTAAGGCAAAGGTATGCAAACCCGGATCTTTATGGGAAGTTGTTTAGTCGAACCCATAAATAATATTTGTCCAGTAAATATATTAAATACATCAGACAATGAAATTACATTTAGCACGCCGAAAGTTGTCATAAAAAGAATTGAAAACGCTAACGCAGAAGAAATGCTCATGTTATGCGGCACGCGTAACTCGGAGCCCGTACAGTCACGTCAAAAAAGATTGCGAAATACACTACGTACAAAACATTTAAATGAGAAAGAAAAGAAACCGCTTTTAGAAATGTGCGATAACATTTGCGACACATTTTACCTAGACGAAGGTACTCTAACATGCACTAATGCAGTAGCACATGAAATATGAATGGATGAAAAAGCAAAACCTATAAATTGTCGACCATACAGATTGCCCAAACGACATAAAACAAAAGTGAATAATTAAATCCAAAAAATACTGCAAAAAAAAATAATACGAGAAAGTACCAGTCAATGAAATGCGCCCATTCTGGTAGTACTGAAAAAAGCTAACGCCAATGGAAATCCCAGAGTACGAATTGTAGTGGACTTTCGGAAATTAAACGAGATCACAATTGAAGACTGTTTTCCGATTCCTAATATTATGGATATCCTTGATCAATTAGGACACGCCAAATATTTCACAACGTTAGATTTAGCATCGGGATATCATCTGATCCCAATGCACGAGAAGGACCGAAATAAAACCGCCTTTTCAACAACTCTGAAGTATTACGAATTTAATCGCATGCCCTTCGGGTTAAAGAATGCACCAGCAACGTTTCAGCGGCTGATAAACGCAGTTTTATCCGGTTTACAAGGCATCAAGTGTCTAATATATTTTGATGACATTGTAATATACGGCCCTGTAACGGTAGCGACTTTCCGGTGTCGCGTAGTTCTTGCCGGATTCAGGCTCGCCGGAGCCAGGGTTCGCGCGGACTCGGTGGAGCGCGATAAGTTGGATTCTAGTTGCGGCATGGGCCGACGGGAACGCTCGTCGGAGAGACTGAGGTTGCTCGGGCTGGCCCGAGGAGCAGCGGTCGGGAGCGCCCGACCGCGGCGATGCCGGTGACTGGCTGTCGCGTGGCGGATCCGGTGCCGGACGGGAGCGCCCGTCCGGGAGATCGTGTGAGCACGAGGTGCCCTGGATGTGGCAGCAGTCGGGAGCGCCCGACTGCGACGGTGTCGTCGGCTGAGTGTCGTACGATAGATCCAAAAGCCTAGACGGGAACGCCCGTCTAGGGAATCTCGGTAGCCCGGAATATCCGGGGGACGCCGGCGGTATCCGGTCGCCTCGGTAATAGAGCCTTGGGAGCGCCCGAGGTCTTCAGGAACCTGAGTTTGTATTCTGCCTTGGGAGCGCCCAAAGCAGCGGAAGACTCTCACCGGGAGCGCCCGGGGACGACTCGGGAGCGCCCAAGTCGGAGAGTATGCGAGAGGCTTCGGGAGCACCCGAAGCCTTAGAAGCTGGAGGATGTGTTCGGTTCGAGGATCGGGACCGGACAAGGTACTCGCTTTGCCGCGAGCTCGGCTTATATAGCCGCCGAGATAAAAGTGGGGAAACTCCCACTCTTAATTCGGCGGCACGCGCCATCGTGGGGCCGGTGGTCGCCCGACGAAAATCCCTGGCGCGTCCGGTGTCGCCTGGGCCGGTGTTCGCCCAGAATTTCCACGGAGACGGCGTCGGCCATCTAGGGCGGCTGTTAGCCCTTTTCGTGGCAAGGTGTACGCCCTCGCCACAGCCCTACTCTACGCGAGCATAACAAACGGCTAAAAGAGGTCTTCAAGAGATTAAGAACACAATCTGAAATTGCAAGCAGAGAAATGCGAGTTCCTACGAAAGGAAGTTCTATACTTGGAACATATTGTAACGGTGCACCCAGGAAATGCACCGTTCCGGCCAGAACAACGGCCGGCCGCCGGCAAAACTCCGCTGGCGGGGACCCGGGGCGCGGTGCGCCCCAAACTTTTATATTATATATACATCGAATAGGCGATAGCACGCGCTACGCTATCGTCTCGCGGCTAAGTCCCCGCACCGGGCTTAGCCGAATTCCGCCGAACGCCGCCGAACGCGCCAACGACGGCGAGGACCGCCGTTTCGCGATCGCGCCGTAACAAGATCCTCGGCGCCACGGCAGGATCATCCGTAACCCCGCTGAGCCCCGCAAGCCCGGCGCCCTCGTTTTTTCTGTATAAAACCGTGATGCCGGAGCTCAGCGAGACCGTCCTCGATCCGCTCGCTTGTGAGCAGCATCTCCGACAAACCTAGAGCCGATCCGGGGGTAGAGCGCTCTCTGTCTCCACCAGGTGATCCTGGGGCTCGTTCCTAACCTTGTGCTCACGACTTCCAACGCACCGGCACGGTCAGCTCGAGGGGTAGAGCGAACTCTGCCTCCTCCGAGTCATCTCGGACCTCGACCACCGGGCGCGTGGAATCATCGAACACACGAATTAACATTTCCTATCGCACCGTCGCCGACCACGGGGTAGAGAGATCTCTGTCTCGCTCGAGTGCTCTCGGGTACGCGACACCAAGCCGGTGCTTCACCTCCTATCTCCGCGAACCGTCAGCGATACCGCGAAATATCTAAGGGTTTCGGCGAAAACGCGCACACACCTGCGATCTATTCCCGCGTCAGCGATACCGCAAAATATCTAAGGGTTTCGGCGAAAACGCGCAAACACCTGCGATCTATTCCCGCGTCAGCATACCGCATTCGCACGTGCCGCCGAACGGCACGTGGCCGTAGGAACTTTCGCGCGTCGCGGACACGTCGACACCGCGTGCTTCGCTCACTATTGTCGAACCTCGCCCGCCGCTCGCGCGGCCGTTTCACGCTTCATGTACATATTGTAAATACGCGTTATGTTCTTATTCAGTTAATAAACCTTTGTTTTTACATTTAATATACCAGTCTCGCTGCATTTACGGACCCTATCTATTCGAATCCCGGAATACCGACGAGCGCACGGGCGCGTCCCGCACCGAGCCGACGATTCGGTCTACGCGAAAGCAGGGTCGTTACAATATTATAGCAGAGAACGGAATACGTCCCGACCCGTCTAAAATATCAGCTGTAAGAAATTATCCGATTCCGAAAAGAATTAAAGATATTCAGTCTTTTATCGGATTATCCGGATATTACAGAAAATTCATTGCAAACTTTTCAAAGATAGCAAAACCGTTTACAAATTTAACACAAAAAAGCCAAGAATTTAATACGGAAATAGAGCAACAGCAAGCATTTGAAATGCTCAAGAAAAAATTAACCACTGCTCTGGTATTAAATTACCCGAACTTTGCGAAAAAATTTCTAATTACGATGAATGCCTCCGACCAAGGAATCGGAGCTATACTTTCGCAGGGTGAAATCGGAGAAGACAGGCTGATTTCATATGCAAACCGCATATTAAATAAAGCGGAAAAAATTATAAAACAACTGAAAAAGAATTACTGGCCATAGTAGGGGCCGTCAAACATTTTAGACCGTACATTTACGGGACCAAATTTACCATCATCACAGATCACAAACCATTAACATGGCTCTTTAACGTGAACGATCCAGGTTCACGATTAATCCAATGGCGATTAAAATTAGAAAAATACACATATGAAATTATACATAAGGCAGGAAAGAAAAATACGAATGCGGACGCACTCAGTAGAAACACGCTGCACGAAAAAACCGTCAGCATAAATATAACCGCTGAAACCCGAGAATATACAGCGAAAGAAAAAGATAAAATTCTAAAAGAGTATCACGATTCTCCACTGATAGGACACCAGGGAATATCAAGAACAATAAATCGTCTACGATTAAAACATAATTGGCATGGAATGACAAAAGATGTTGAAAGATATATTAAAAAGTGCGAAAAATGTTAGAAAAATAAATTAAGCCGACAAACGAAAATGCCATTATCAATAACAGATACGCCGAAGCGACTTTTCGAAAAATGCGCCTTTGATATTGTAGGGCCACTTTCCGTGTCAAATGAAGGGAACAAGTATATTTTATCGTTTCAAGACGCCTTGACGAAATTTAGTAAGGCGATTCCGATTACAAACCAAGAAGCGCTGACAGTAGCAAAAGCATTTATAACGAAGATTGTATTCAAGCATGAGATATCGAAGAAATTGCTCACTGATCAAGGAACAAATTTTACGAGCAAAATGTTTAAACAAACATGTAAATTACTGAAGATTGAAAACATTCAAACAACCGCCTACCACCCCGAAACCAATGGTGCGTTAAAAAGATCGCACCGAACACTCACCGAATATCTAAGGCATTATTCAAACAAAGACCAAAGCGACTGGGATGAATGGTTGCCGTATGCTATGTTTACGTATAATACTACGCCACACACAGCTACAGGTTTCACACCATTCGAATTAATATATGGCCATCAAGCTTTGCTGCCTACAGCAGTGTCAGGCACATCGAAGCAAACGTATTCGTACGGAGACTATGTATAAGAGCTCCGGGAACGACTACGGGTATCAAATTTCCTAGCGCGAGAACACGCTAAAGAAGAAAAAATAAAGGCGAAAATAAATTTCGACACACGAGCAAACCTTAGATCATTTAAAGTCGGAGACTCCGTACTATTACACGATGAGACTGTACGGCAAGAGTGGTCAAAGAAATTCGACGCACAATGGGTAGGACCCTATATAATTATGGAAAGACACCGCGAGGTAAACTACACAATAAAAAGAGGAAGGAAAACAACTCGTGTTCACGCAAATCGATTAAAATTATTTATTAAACATTAAAGAGAAAAGAAGGTAGTAATGGAGTGTCGGTAAAACAGGCAGTTAGAAAGCATACGAAAGAAGAATCATGCCAGAGAACAAACAGAAAATTGACACCGAGAAGCATTAGCTGAGGGGACTGGACGACGGATCAGCAGTCTAAAGGGACGGAGTTCGAAGCTCAAAGCAGCAAGTAAGAAAAAAGAATAAAAAAATTACTCACCAGACTGCAGGATGTCTACAGAGCGGGAACCGTCGTCCGAGAGCCGCACACGGAGATCCCGGTCCTCCACCCGGATGATGATCTCCCGAAGGCCGTAAATCTCCTCCGATGCCGTCGAGGGTCCCGGATCCTGAGCCGCGGACACCCCCGAACGATATGCCACCAGCGAGTATGGTGGCGGTGGCGATTCGGAGGGCGGCGCCCGGTATGGTGGAAAGACAGGATCCAAGGACGGAGAATCCGACTTCGGCGTTGTGGGCTCCACCGGCAAAGATATTCCTGATGTTGCCCCCGGTGATGGCAGGGGGTTAGATGAAGAACATGCGGGGGAGAAGGGAGGCAGGTGCGAGAACTCTGGAATTTCCTCCACCAATGTCTTCCCGGTAAGAAGTCCCCTGCAGACCATCGAAGAAAAGGAGCCCATCGAGGGAAAATACAGAGGGGGCGGCAGCCCCACAGAATTTCCCTCGGCCGAAGTAGAAACGCCCATCAACTCCTCCGGCACCTTTGTCGCAGTTGAACTTAGCGACAACGTTGCCGCGGAGCAAGGCTCGCAGTAACGCGGGCTATACGTGCTCCGGCAACGAGGGCAAAAATGCAGACAAGCCCGCGCCATACTGTGCCCCAAACACAAAAGGGCAGAGTGCGGCTCGTCGCATCGGTAGCACCCAGAGGACACGTTTTCACTCACTGAAAACAAGAGAAAAAATTAAACACCGACCACCATATACGTCACATCACATAATTGTATACTTAGTAAAAAAAAAAAAATTTAAAAAAAAACAACACAATAAATAAATAAAAATTTTTTTTTTGTACTTATTAAAATTGAGGTATGCTTAAGAAGACTGTGCAAAACAGACTAAAGAGCTCTGAAGTTAGAAGGCAGCAGTAAAGGAAAGAGAACATGAGACGTGTAAAAAATAAAAAGTTTAGATAAGTGAAATTTTAATCGGAATATGCACTCACCTCATCAAAAAGCACATTCCCACTGTAGACGTTGGACACCACAAAACTGACAGACACTTCCACATAAAAATGCAAAATCAAAAGAACTAACACACAAATCGAAAAAGGCTACTCATCTTTCAGACTTGCATTCGCGGTAACGCAAGCCAGGAACATAGGCGAAAACACAGATACACGTACACTACCATATTCGATCACCCGTTTTACGCATACACCCGAACTGTATTATAAGAGCTAGGGATTTCTACAAATGGCAACGTTTACATGGAAGTTCGTGGTTATAACCGATGTCTCAACTATCAAAGAACAATATAAGAAAATACAAAATTATACAGAAAAAGCGGAAAAACTCTGCAACTACTTTCATGAGGCACACGAAGAAAACATAGGTGAAAAGTGCAACGAGCTATTATACATGGCGCTCGCTAAAAACGATAAATTAACAGTCGCAATAAATCGGCTACAAGTCATATACGGGTCCTCAACACAAAAAAGAGGTTTAATTGATCTCGTCTAATGGACGTAGATGATGAGAAGCAAATCGCGGAACAATTAGAAATACTACACTCGCAATAACAAACTTTACATCATATCGCAAAAAATCAGATAAAAATTCTGAACACGAAAATAGGTCACATCAGAGAAATAGAGAATAAGATGGACCAACATATTAACAATCTAGCAAACGCGACAGCGGCAGTGAGCTGAAAACTCGACCAGATAACACGCCGACTGTACGCCTTAGATTTCGTGTCCATAATAAGAACGCTAATCACTGACACATTAAATGATGTACATGACATCACAGATTTCCTGACACATTCCAAGTCAGATTTGCTGAATTTGCGATTATTTCCGTTAGAAAAAATATTAGCGGAATGAAAAGAAGCCGCAGAAAAATTAAGAAGAGGAAATCACTTCTCATTTCGTATCAACGAACAGAGTTGGTATAATATTCACAAATACGCTGAAATCAGCGCATATTATAAAGAGAATGCGATAATAACAATTATAAAATTCTCGGTAGTGGGATATGAAATCTGTTAAGGATTCGCAGGACACAGTGCAGGATATCGAAACTAAGTGGCTATATATATATAAGAACCAAAAATGAAGATTTATTAAAAGAGACTATAATAGCACGTGTCTAGCGTGAGAGACGATACGTAACGAACTGAAAACATATAACCGAGAAAAACTATTAACAGCGCCGCATATCACGTGACAAACAGAGCCGCCCATAAGAATACGTAGATGGCAACGGTGTTAGCCGCAAACTTGTAACATAGACTTCAATATATATACTAACACTTCCCCTCAAGTTCAGGGTGACAAAATAATATAAATGAAAGAAAATAAACGACGCTCTTCTTAAATTAATTAATAATCTTAAGTCCCGCTGAACTAACGCATAAATTATGTTTGGCTTTAGTTAAACCTTTAGTTAGGAAATCAGCTATTTGCTTATCTGTAGGAATATACTTAACGTTAAACTTTCCGCATCTTAACATGTCGCGTATAAAATGGTAGCGTATATCGATGTGCTTGCTTCTGGCATGAAAAGTCGAATTTTCCGCCAGTAACAAAGAGCTCTTGTTATCACAATGAATCGTAATCGGCGCCAAATTCTCCAAATTTAATTCTTCGACTAGTTGATGTAGAAATGCTGCTTCCTTGACGCATTCTGTTAAAGCCATGTACTCCGCCTCTGTAGTAGATAAAGCGACGGTCCTCTGCTTCTTGGCGTCCCAGGATATTATACCTCCTCCGAGCATAAATAAGTATCCTGAATATGATTTTCTATCGTTGATGCAACTTCCCCAGTCAGCGTCTACAAAACCTTGAATTTTTCCGGAGCCAGATTTATACTCTAATCCCAGGCTGGCGGTTCCTTTTAGGTATCGGAGCACTCGTTTCGCGGCTTTCCAATGAGTAGGTCCGTAGCAATTGTTATATTGCCCCAAGTGGCTTACTGCGAAAGCAATGTCGGGACGAGTGGACGTTGATAAGTAAGTAAGCGCCCCTAGAAGTTCGCGATACGGGAGATTTTGATCCATCTCGGAGAACTTTTCATTCTTCTCGAGCTTGATCCCGGCTTCGATAGGTGTTGCTACCGGATTGCAATCCGTCATGTTGAACCTTTTCAATAATTCTTGAATATATCCTCGTTGACGTAATTTTACAACTCCTTCGGACTGAGTAAATTCAATACCTAGACAGTAACTGGCTTTTCCCAGGTTTTTAACTTGAAAATCGTGCGACAGCTTCTTGCTGAATTCGGTGATTAAATCTTCGCGACGCGAAGCTACGAGTAGGTCGTCGACATATATAGTGATTAGTATTGTATCTTCTCGCGAATTTATCTTAAACAAACAAGGATCGGATTTAGTTGGTGTTGCGCCCAATTTCTTGAGTGTCTCATTTATTTTGTTGTACCAGTTTCTCCCTGCTTGCTTGAGTCCATACAAAGATTTCTTTAGAAGACACACTTTGTTTCCCTTTCGGTACTCTTCCAGCATTAACTTTGCTTTTCTTCCGATTTTACTTGATCCTTCTTTTTTGATTATGAGCTCTAAGACCGTCTCAAATGATTTTGGAATTTCCATGTAAATTTCTTCATCTAAATTACCATTCAGATAAGCAGAATTAATGTCGAATTGTTTTATATACATTTTGTGTCGGGCGGCCAATGCCGCCAACAAGCGAATCGAGCTAAGTCGTGCCACAGGCGCGAAAGTTTCAAAATAGTTAATTCCTTGCTGTTGACTAAAACCTTGCGCGACGAGTCTAGCCTTTTTTCTTTCAATGGTTCCATCCGATTTAAATTTATTTCGTAATACTATTCGGCTTCCGATAACTTTTTGCTTCGTTGGTCTGTCAACGAGTCTCCATGTTTCATTTACAATAATTGACTTGATTTCGTACGCGATCGCTCGATACCATTCATCCGCATCGGGACTCGAAAGTGCCTCTTTCATCGGTACTTCGCTTAGGAATGCGAACTCTTCTTCTATCTGAGAAGCTTCCTCCTGTGCAAGCTGCTCTCCGCGTCCGCTTCGTAAACCTGTTCGAATGATATTAGGTCCTTGGGACTTCCTGGTTCGCCTTCCAGATTGTTGGACCTCGGTCGTTGTGGAATCTTCTGCGTTGTTTTTGGACTCATAATTTTCGTCGCTTCTTGTTGTAGAAGATTTGCTCGTCCTGTCGCTTGTACGCTGGAGCTCGAGATTGTCTTTATCCACGCCTTCTTCGTTTATGCTGACGTGATCATTAGTTTTAGGTGAATTTATCTCTATATCGATGAAACGTCGATTTTCTGATGCATTTTCGATCTCTTCAAGGTATTCATGGTTTCCTTTTTGATTTTCCATAAACTTTACGTCGCGACTGACTATTACTTTCTTCTTTTCTATTGACCAGATTCGATAGGCCTTTGACTCTTCTGCATAACCCAAAAAAATTTCTTCGTGTCCTCGAAAATCTAGTTTACTTTTGCCAGGAGTTCTGTCCAGATAGAAAACTCGACAGCCAAATACTCTTAAGTGTGATAGATCCGGTGTAGCTCCCGTCCACGCTTCGTATGGAGTTTTGTCGCCTAGACTCTTGCTGGGAAGACGATTTCTTATGTAGTTGGCGGTGTTAACCGCTTCGGCCCAGAAAGAATTAGAAAGTCCTGATTCCGCCAGCAGACATCTGGCCGTGCTTATGAGCGTGCGATTTTTCCTTTCTGCCGTCCCATTTTGTTCAGGGTTGAACGGCACCGTCAGTCTTCGCGTTATACCTTGCCTTTTTAAAAAGAAATCAAAATCATGATTTACAAATTCGCGTCCGTTATCAGACTGTATTATTCGAACGTTTTTATCCTTTTGCTTTTCTACGTACGCAATGTATTCTTTAGTTTTATTTAACACTTCCGATTTAGATTTTAAGAAGTATACGTGACACCATCGTGTATGGTCGTCTATGAACTCTAAGAAGTACCTGGCTCCACCCTTTGAAGCTATGCGCATCGGGCCGCACACATCGGTGTGTATAATTTCGAGCATTTCAGTGTTTCGGTTTGACACTTTAGGGAAAGGGGTACGTAACATCTTCCCCTTTACACACGCATCGCATTCAATATCTGTTGCCGAATCGCTTATTTTTACGCCGCTAATAACATTTTTTCGTATCGCATTACATATATCCTTCGCATTTGCGTGACCGAGTCGCTTATGTATAATTTCAAAAGAATTTTTAGCGCTTCTATTATTAGATATAGCAAGGGCAATGTCTGAAGACTCGCATATGTAGTACAAGTTTCCTATTCTTTTCGCGTATAGCTCAGTTTTTCCATTTTGGTTTACTATCGTGGCACCCCGATTGTCGAAGTTAATTGTGAAGCCACGATCAGTGATTTTAGCTACTGAGAGGAGATTTGTCTTAAGATCCGGTACGTACATGACGTCTGTAAGCGAAACGTGTTTGTCGTTACCGAATGTATTTGATTTAAATCTAACGTTGCCCTTGCCTGCGATTTCTGTGCTAGAATTGTTTGCCAAGTTCAGTGTTCCGTGTGCCGCGTCTATTGATTCGTTGTAATTTTTCATATTATTACATAGGTGCACCGTTGCGCCGCTATCGAGACACCAATCGCCTTTTCGCTCTACGCACGTGTTCGCTGTTATCGCATTGGTTACATGTAGACACACGTCGTTACTGAGCTTGGCGATTTGCCTATTGTACCTGCATTCCGATTTCTTGTGTCCCGGTCTTTTGCACACGTAACATCGAATTTCATTTCCGGTACCACTTTTTACATTTTTCTCAGTTCTGACTTGTCGCGTTTTACGATCGTATCTCGTTGTGCTTTTGTTTGCCAACATGGCGTCCGACTTCTCTTCCCGCGTATTACTTTTTCGCGCGTCATTTTCCTCGATAATTTTTGTTCGCAACATTTCCGGATCGGGTAACGCGTCTCGCGATTCTATTGCGCAGCGAAAGTTTTCGAAACTAGCGGGTAGACTATATAATAACATTACCGTGAGTAAGTCCGGATTAATATTAATGTCCATGTTCGCGAGCTTGTCGACTGTGTCGAAAAAAGTATTAAGATGGTCGCGCACTTCGGTATCTTCGGTCATCTTGTGTTGCGTCAGCCTCTTCAGCAGCGTGGCTTTCCTTGCTGGCCCCTTCGACTCATATATTTCCTGCAGCCTCGTCCATGTATCTCTTGATGTGATGCAATTTTTAATTTGCTTCAATTCTCCAGCCGAGATCGAGAGAATGATGTCCGATTTTGCTTTGAGATCGTTTTTGGTCCATTCTGCCAGTGCGATTGTGCTCACCATGCCTGTTTCTCCGGGTTCAGGCTTTACGTTCTTTCCGCTCACATATTCCCACAGGTCGGCTTTGATTAGTAGCGCCTGCATTTGTAGCCTCCAAGTGTCGTAGTTATTTCTGGTTAATAACTCGATACGTGTATTTCCAACGCCGTGCATTTTTCCTTCTCTTTCTAGGTTAACCTTCTTTCGATAAATCTTTCTTATATTTTTTCACCTTTTCTTTTGTATGTGCCTGGGCCCATAACCTGTTAAGGATTCGCAGGACACAGTGCAGGATATCGAAACTAAGTGGCTATATATATATAAGAACCAAAAATGAAGATTTATTAAAAGAGACTATAATAGCACGTGTCTAGCGTGAGCGACGATACGTAACGAACTGAAAACATATAACCGAGAAAAACTATTAACAGCGCCGCATATCACGTGACAAACAGAGCCGCCCATAAGAATACGTAGATGGCAACGGTGTTAGCCGCAAACTTGTAACATAGACTTCAATATATATACTAACAAAATCTTTGAAATAATGCGAGTCACGGCAATCCCCGTGTATAGTGGCGAAAAGATATTTAATGTCGTCAATAACGACAATGAGATAATCGCCTTTGATAAAGATAACGATAATTATGTAAAATTAACCGCGACCGATTTAGAAAAATGCAAACGCAGCGACAAACAATACGTGTACACGCAAAGCTATCCTATATACCACGCAAGGGCAAATGCCCCGTGCGAAATACAAGCGCTCACGAGTCCAGATCAACAGCCGACGCAGTGCAAAGCCCGACACCTTCTGTCAAGAGCGACCATATGGATCTCCGTACACGAAGCACAATTATGGGTATTCTCGACAACTGAGGAACAAGAGATCCAGATATTCTGCATAAACCACCCGAGGAACACCATTAAAATAAGTAATATCGGGAAACTAACAATTATCGGCGAGTGTCAGGTGATAACAGCTGACATGACAATATGAACAAAAACAGTGCATGAATCGCATATCATGATTTACTTACCCGCTTACAACCTGACACTTGACCGAAAAAATATTATGTTAAGCAATCTTAAATTAAAAAACAACGAAATACAAAGCGAAACGATTATCTCTAACCCGCGAGAACTACAACGGTTAACTAACAGTCTCGATGAGTTAGATGGCGAAATAGATAAGGCAAACAAAATACCTATACATAAAATAATTGTATATACCACTAGCGGCGGAACATTTGTAATTACACTAAGCATTATTATAACTACAGCTATCGTAATAATTAAAAAATGTAACAAAAATAAAACACCCGCTCTTCCGCCACGGGCATTAAAACCAAAAGTCAGATACTCCGCTGCGACGGAAAACGACGACGTATAGATTAAAATATAATTGTACAAAAGAAAAAGAATGAGTTAAATAATGTCAACTCACTTTTTTTCTTTTCCCCTAGAAGGGAGAGAAATAGTAACCCGCCACGACACGCTGGTCATTGACCACCGCGTGCGCTACATTTTTATACAAGACTCAGCAGATTGCCAAACAGTTGGAATCTGCTGAGTCTAAGAAGTAGTCCTGTCAGCCTTTCGTCATCGCGCGCTATCAGCAGAAGGCAGTAGGGCACGCGGCCACTTCCTTCTGCAATTTCACTGACAAGACCAAAATTAATAATATAAAATACACGAGCTCCGAAGCTCGTGCAAGTCAGTTCGAGAGTACGAGCTAGCGACTCGTAACTCTACCACCGATACACTTAAGCATTATACTGCAAGAGAAATAAAAGTAATACTCTATATTAAACCAAAAAAGAAACGTTTAATATATAAATATCTACAACCAAAACCCTGTACGTGTAATAATTCAGAGAACGTGCAACCCCGTGCACCGCTCTGGTGTAACATATCCATTCCACCTTTTTCTCTTCCTCTATCAAGTCGTCTATTATCCACTCTCTTTTCTCTCTCAATTTTATTTTTTCTCTTATCATCTCCCTTTTCCCCTCCATATTTTTTAATTTCACCAATACTATTTCTCTATTCTTTTTATTCTTGTTGTAACTCAAACCCCATTACAACAATAAAAGTAGCACGGCATAAGATCCCTCAACAAAATTTGACTAAAGTCGCATCAGTAACCTACATTTAATAAAAAATATAAAATAAATTATAATTGAAAAGAAATTGTTGCGAGATCTTATTGTCGAAATCGCAGAGGTTGCATTGGCTCGGTAACTGAGTAACAGCCATGCAACCTGTTGACAAAGAAGATCTAGATATAATTTAAATGAGGTGAAAAAAAAAGTGTGGTGAAGGTAAAAATAGCTACCAAGTGTTATAAAAGACTAATAAATTACTTTATTTAATTTAAATTTATAACTCTTGTTCAAAGATTTGAATTATGTAATTATCATTGTTACCGCCGCGGGGGCAGCACCTCGTGGCCAATCGCCGAATCGATATCAATCCGTCATTCGATTATTGCCTCCGATTCTCGAAGGCGTTGCCGGCTTGAGGCTTATCACTGTCGTTTCAGCTGTGCCAAGCATCACCTCGTGTGCATCAACCTGTAGTATGCTTCTCTTAGAAATCTTACTCATCGTGTCACTCATCGTATCACTCATCGCTTTGTCTTTAGTGCAACTCATCCAGATCATCCTTGCCGTGTGCAACACGCCAAGAATCATCTGAAAGACATCATCCTGCAGCACGAGGCGTTTTGAACCTCGTGCTCAGTAGCTCATTAGACTTCGCAGTGTGTAATCTCATAATTAATATAATTGTGCGTTCAGTTTAAACTCAGTGCGAACTCTAAGAAATATTCATACGGACAGATCTCAATTCATTGTAAGAATCTCGTGAAAACTCATCGAACATTCAGTGTGGACCTCATTTACCGGCCACGTGCTCATCGCGTGTCTCTGTGTGACTCGCTTTAACGAAGAAAATAACATTCGCCTTTTCGTGCTAATTTAACCGACCACGATCGCGTTAACATCCCCGCGGCATAATTCATTAATTTTGTAAATATTCATTTTTATACAACTTTTCTCTCCTCGCCCACACGGCCCTTGCCCACGGTCCCAAAGGACAGACCCCGTGCACCGGCCACGGTGCAACAGTACATTTTCACGATATTTATAAATTAATTCCGAATTTCGATATATATTGCCTAGCAATTCCTAGAACTGTCGAACAGATGAGTATAAGACCGTCAAGGGTCCATATAATATTATTCATACCACTTTTCTTATGAAACATTCGATAAGCAAACAGCTGAAATGATTAAAGACGTAAGCCGTTGACGTGTGCTGTCGACGTTGTTTGCTTCCTTTTCCGTTCGAATCACATTTAGGCCGCTGCTGCGTTTAAATCTTTTTGTCAATAACAAAAGAATCCTCAAAGTAGGAGGACCTTTGCGACACGCGCCTTTAGAATACAATCAGAAGCATCCGGTGATTCTCGCGCAAGATTCTCATTTGACTGCATTAATAATTGACAGATGCTATAAACGAACACTGCACGGCGGTGTGATTTGACTCTAGCTACGTTTTGACAACGATATTGGCTTATTGGCAGTCGTTAATTCTCAAGTCAAATTCAAATAAAATGAGTCAAAACTCATATTAATGAATGCACGCAGAGTGTAAGATGGAAGGGAACAACGTGCTTTTCCCTTATAGGAAATTTGCCGCGCTCTCGCGCCTCCCTATCGCCTCTCCTTTTACAATACAGGTCTTGATAACGCGGGACCAATCATAATGCGCGTATCTAAAGGCCGAGGGCAGATAGCCTGCAAGGGCTTCATCGCGATATTTGTTTGCTTTTTGACCAGGGCCGTACATATAGAAGCAGTCTTCGACTATACGACGGAGGTCTTCTTAGCAGCATTTCGACGGTTCATTTAGACGCGGTCTTTGCGCTAATCTGTACAGCAATCGCGGCACGAATTTCGTGGGCGCCGACGCTCAACTACGCGGCTTCATGCGAAGCATCACTCACGATCCTTTAACGATTAATAATTTGACAAACAAGGGAGTGCGCTGGCACTTTAACTCCTCTAGTGCACCACATTTTGGGGGAATCTGGGAAGCCGCGGTGAAATTTGCTAAGTACCATATTAGCCTTGTAATCGGAGATGCGACTCTCACCTTTGAAGAACTCGCGACGTTCTTAACTTAAGTTGAAGCTTGTCTTAATTCGCGTCCTATGCTTGCGATTAGCGACGATTCCGACGATTTCGAAGCATTAACGCCAGGGCACTTCTTGATTGAATGCGCCTTAAACGCTGGCCCGGAGCCTTCACTTGAGGAAATATCCGAGAATAGAATAACTCGTTGGCAGCTGACACAGAAAATGAGAGACCACTTTTAACGGCGCTGGTCAAGTGAATATATACTTACTTTAAATCCGCGAAATAAATGGCTTACCACGATCAAGAACCTGAAAACAGGTTCTTTCTGTCCAATACAAGATGAGAACACAGCGCCGACAAAGTGGCCTCTCGCTCGCATAATCAACACGCATCCTGGCGCCGATGGCCAGGTTCGAATTGTCACGGTACGCACCGCAAAATCGATTTACACGCGACTAGTCGTTAAGAATGTCCCGCTGCCAATTGACGACTTCGCCGAAAGCACTAAAAGTTAATTACAAGAAAAAACAATATTATGAACCCAGAAATAGGTTAAGTTAATTTTGTCCCTCGCCCGGCGAAGAGGACGAAATGTTTAAAATTTAAAAACTTATCGTACAAAACCTTTCTAGCGTAATGCAATATTAATTTTCGCCTGTTACGGTTTGGGATTCTAACTGCAGCCAAACTGTTCGAGTAAACAGTTCTGGCAACTCTTATTTAAGCACGCACTCGATATAATAATTAATACCAGAACGTTTTAGAAGCCGGGAACGTTTCATAACCCTATGCCTTTGTCCTCTACGAAAAAGAAGCTTGACAACGGCTGACGCTTCCGGAGTCTGTCGCAATCAGGACCTTAGAGAGAAAACGTTAACTCCTAAGTTCCGTTTGTTAAAGTAACAATCGCGCGCCGCTGCTTTCTTAATAGTTTTATACGCGTACCATCGCGCTACGTATTCGCGAGCTTTCGCGAAACCTCCAAGGAATCAGTGTAACAGCGTGCTATCGCTACTTTTCCACTTGGTTTACCGTTTGCATGCGACGGCACCGAGTTTGTATAAGAACTGAAGTAATAAATAGTTGAGTGTGTTTGTTTTGTTTTCAAAAAGTGATTTTTAACTTGAGTGCTACTTTCCTTTTCCCACTGCTACTGCATTCTTGAACACCCTGTGTGCTTACTTCCCCGTGTAACATCAATACCCTGTGCCCTAGGTCATACAGACACACACAAAGTGATCCAAAACTTAATACTGTACATCTATTTGGGTTATAATAAGAAGTAAGCGCGAGTATCTGGGAGTACACAAAGAATGAGAACGATTGCAGGAAATGACCGGACATAAACGCAGCAATATGACATTACATAACATATTTTATTACTTTTTTAATTAAATTGTCATTTATTTTATTTTATTTGCTTGTTGAAGTATTCACAATACAACAAATATTTGATGGTGTCATTATCTTAAACCCACCCCCATAAATTTTTTTTTTTGGTGCTGAAATATCTGGAAAAATGGTTTTGTATGTAGAATTTAAAGTTTCTTTTTTTATTTTCAGAAAATTCTTGTTTTGTGTATGATATTTTTTTTTTAACTTGAACGTTTCATTAGTCATTGTTGTTATATCTTCTTTACATTCGGTAACTTGCGACTCATACATATTTAGTTCTGCGACGAGACACTGTAAAAAAAGTAAACATTTGTTTATTTATTACAAAATTGTTAAGCATTTGAGAACAAAAAATTTTTTATGTAGATAAAATTTTAAAACTATTTTTTTATAGTTTTTGAATTGTTCTTTGTAACTTTGAGTAAAAAATTTTTAATATTTTACATTAATTATAGCAGATTATATAGTAATGCAATTTACGTGAAAGCGGTTGAAAGTGAATTGCACACATCGAAAATTTTTAATTAACGTTACTAAATCTATTCTTTATATAAATAATATTGTTTACGCGTGTGAACAATGTGCGAGTCACGACCCAAGAGAATATTCATCGGTACCGATCAACGTTAATCGTCGCCGTGTTCGAAAGTTATAGAAATTTGCATCAAAGGTTGAGCGAAGTTTAAAGAGCAAGATGCCGAGGAAATTCTTCTAATAAAACATAAGGTTTTTTTAAAACAGATCACGTCCCGGAGTAGGGTGGCATTGAGTATATTTATTGATATGTTCTATGCCTTCAACATTCTACCCTAAGATTGAATAAAGAAGTCGCTTCGGCACCACTAGATACCAAAGTATTTTCACGCTGTCATGAGCGATTATATAACTAAAAGAAGCATTATATATGCAGATTGCGAAAGAGCTTTTAGAGAAAGAGCATTGTGCCGCGGGGTGCCCCAGGGTTCCGTTCTAGTTAAATTTAAATTATTGTTTTTTCGCTAAAACTATCGCTAGAACTTACTTAGAACTATAGATCTTTCAAAATCATTTTGATACTGTGACGGAAGCTGTCACAGGACAAAGTGATACGCTGCGTGAAGTTGGCGTCTCACTTTGCACTATGTGATTTTTTGGTTTTAAAGGCTAAAACTATTTGTATAAACTTTATAGAACTCTAGAATGATCAAAAAGGAACTCAAAACTCTCAATAGTTTGTAAGTTTCCAGTAAATGATATGACAATTTCACACACACTAAGACCTTTTCTATGGAACCTGGGGTACACGCGGTACTCAATACTGCTCTATCCTCCGGCTGCCACGTTATCTGATATGCAGATGACATAGTAGTTTTAGTTTAGGAGCACAGCTGGGCGGTGGCACAGGTGAAAGAAGAAGTTGCCGCACAAGCCATACTCATGGCGATCTAAAAGACGGCACTCACTGTGATGGCAGAAAAAACGGAGGCCTTGGTTCCATTGCAAGGTCACGTGTCGGCCGCCGCAAACAATTATTGACACTGCCTGAGTTAAGCTTGGGTCCACAGTCAAATATCTGGGGCTACTTCTGAATGGACAATAAACCTACAGCGATCATTTTCGGCAATCTTTTACCGTGTTAAGAAAAGTGCTAATACCCTAAGAAGAATTCTCCCCAACTTAGGTGGACCAAATCAGGTGGCTAAACGCCTACATGCTGGCACAGTGCGAGCCGTCGCTATGTACAGTGCACCCGTATGAGCAAATGATCTGGCAGCTAGTAAAAAGAGCTGTGCTTTTCTTGAAAAGACTTTTTATCCCGCGGTTATCAGGTCAATTAGGTCGTACCGCACCGTGCCACGGCGGCGGCAACAGTTTCATAGGTATTCCTCAGCTTAATCTTACGACTTGTACCTTTGTCCAATTTCGGGTTATAGATGAAAAGAGCGGCGTTTAGCAAACTATAGAAATGAAGATTCGGGTTAAACGTCTTCACCGAAAGACAGTCGAGAAATGGAGAAGAATGAATGGTAATTATGCACTTTAGGGGAGCAAGCCTCGATTACCTTGACCTTGACATATGTTGTCAAGGACACTCTCCTGAGTGACCTTGAAGAAGTTTTAGCCGTCGCTCGTTTTTTATTAAAAAGTTATAAACAATCAAAGTTTGGAAAATATTAGTGTTATTTGCAGTACAGTGACGGGTATAAGTAACGGGTATAAATTAATAAATGTCTTTTAAAGAAGCAAATTGTTGAGATATTAGAGTTAGTTTTTATTATTTCGTTATTTAAAAAAGCAAATTGTTATTACTTAATATAGTAGAAAAATATATCAGTTATTTTTAGTTTATTGCAGGCTCAATAGATAAAGTACTTTCAGACAGGGGATATAATGTTGCCATTATTTCAAAGAATTTGCATATTGGTTGGCGATACACATACTTACGTTCGAATATAAATTCTGCTAAATAATGTACATAATGATATTCGCGAGTTTCATATTTTGGTACTCCATGCCGAATATCACGCCATAAATGTTCAATGTTTTGAGTGTGAGCGCCTGTATCAGGATCCACAAAATTTTCACTTTGATTTACAACAAAATGTTCATAGTTATAATCCTTTAAGTTGCTGTATGATCTCCAGCAGTCACTACAAATAATACTACCCGGTGCAATAAAACTTAAAATGCAAAGAAATCAAACTGCCGCAGATATACAAAAAAAAAATTCTTTGCATTTTAAGTTTTACGTGGTTTAATAACTGTCCAAGCGTATCACGATTTACACATCAATTACAATGGGGTGGGTTAAGTTAGTTTTAACAATCGTGAGGTCCCCCGCAGGGGGGCCGAACCTCCTGTCTGCCATTTTTTATTATGGAGAAAATTATAAATTTAAAAAAGTATCGGTCAAGTGTCTGTGAATATAATAAATACCTTTATTAAACTTAAAATTGGAAAACGAAAGTTTAATAAAGGTATTTATTATATTCACAGACGCTTGACTGGAACTTTATTAAATTTATAATTTTCTCCATAATAAAAAATGGCAGACAGGAAGTTCGCCCCCCCTGCGGGGGCCTCACGATTGTTAAAACTAACCTAACCCACCCCATTGTAATTGATGTGTGAATTCTGATACGCTTGGACAGTTATTAACTCACGTAAAACTTAAAATGCAAATAAATCAAACTGCCGCAGATACACAAAAAAAACATTCTAAATAATAAAAACTAACTCTAATATCTCAACAATTTGCTTCTTTAAAAGACATTTATTAATTTTATACCCGTTATTTATACCCGTCACTGTACTGCAAATAACACTAATATTTTCCAAACTTTGATTGTTTATAACTTTTTAATAAAAAACGAGCGACGGCTAAAACTTCTTCAAGGTCACTCAGGAGGGTGTCCTTGACAACATATGTCAAAGTCAAGGTAGTCTGGGCTTGCTCCCCTAAAGTGCATAATTACCTTAGCCGGAAAGGAGACAAATACTCTGTCCATGTGACGCAAGTGCTGATTGGACACGGAATCTTTTCGTGTACCTGCGTCGCATTGAAAGGAAAGAATCGAAAGGCTGGCATCATTGCGGTGCTCGGCGTGACGACAGCCAGCATATTCTGGAGTAATGTCCGATGTGGGACAAAAAGCGGGCGTCTCTTATCAAAAAAGTGGAACCCAACCTCTCTTTTCCAGCAGTAGTACAAGCTACGTTAAAAGATAAAGAAAAATGGGAAGGTTTCTCTCAATTTTGTGACCGCGTCATGAGGCAAAAAGAGAATGTTGAGCGGGGAAAACAAGTACAGATCACTTTGTCTTTTCCTCTTCCTTTGCTTCTCGCCGTTACGATAACAAACAAAATCGGTAAAGACATGGTTTCGTCTACTCTATCTTTATAAAAAGCGGGAGGAAGACCCGTTACCAGGACGCATACACGAAGCATGGCTGGAGCAGTAAGAGGAAGATATTTGTTGTAAGAACAAGATTTTTAAAAATAGGCGCGCATCGAGCGCCCGGTCAGCCGGCACTGGATATTGATTGATATGAATTTTCCAGCACTCGGAAAAACATAAAAGAAGCTCGGTTTTGCGAGCTTCTCGACGTTCAGTTTTCTTGCACGAATTTGTGACGGAGCGGAGCTCGCATTACGCTTTTCTAATTATATCAGCTTATAAAATATAGTTATTGTTGTTAATAGACAAAAGTTATATCTAATATATATATATTCGCGGTCTCTAGTGCGGGGATAGTGGTGTGCCCGACGGGCCGTGATATTCACGTCTTCACGGCGTTTGTTAATACCCGAAACATCGTGGTATCACATCTTTTCGCCTATACGGCTTTGGAAGCGCGCTGTAAGGCCGCATTGCAATTATTCATTTTCCTGAAACGATACCGTCCGAACGGACTTTTCCTGGTGCCACGTCTTTTAGACAATTGTTGCTGAACAACGGCCAGCATTGCATAGAATTCAGGGTCATACCAGCATTGACCGTAGCCGCTAATTTCCCAGATTTATTTCAGCGTACATTTGCATATTTACGCACGAGTAAGGACAAAAATATTGACGGAAAGAAAGGCGCTAATTTATTTAATTAATAATTTCCGTTATTCTATAGGTTGTGAGTACGCTCATTATTATATTTTTTCCTTCGTGTTTCTTTAACATAATTGTATTAATACTTTATTCTTTTCAGTTTTTGCATGAAATTAATATCGAGATTTGGAAACCCCGAATAAGAGCCAGAGATGACGCTGGAATTATTTACAATAAATCTACAGTTAATTATTCATACATTGGTCCTAATTATTTACTATAAAACTACAGTTAATTATTCAAACAATATTTATCTTTTTTCTTTCCGGTTACTCATGCTGCTATAGCGGCAAATAAAAAAGCAAATCAGCCCATACCTGCGGGCAAAACCTAGTGTCGAATTTAAGATAAAGGACAAGCAAGCCCCTTCCTTTTTTCACGTCTTTGGTGCTTCTGCCTGCTCGGTAAGCGGAAATATATTTCTGGACTTCAACTCGCTAAGATGATGCCAACGGGTGAAAAAACGAAAGTGCCTTAATAACCGCTCGCGATTCTGCAGTGCGCGAAAGCCTCGCCTTCCCACCTGACGCAAGAGAGTGGCAAAAAGCAAGTGGCTGGAGAACCAATCTCTGCACACTTCTAGAGATGGAGTCATGACTAAATGACCTGTTGAGAATGTCGGTCCTTATAAAAAACAGGCGCTGCCACTCTTAGTACAATGGGCGACAGTATGGGGAGCCTATCCAAATTGAGTAGGTCGGTTTCGGGGCCGGGGAAAGTAATGTGTTCCCTTGCTCGCGATTCCTTGCTTCCCCATTGAAGTCCAAAACGCCATGCAACCCAATAGTAAAGTTTTAGCGAATAGTGGGTAAGCAAAAAGTCGTAAAATTTGAATCCCGCATAACCCTCTCTCTTTGCCAAGAAAGAAAGTATGCGTAAATGCAATTTCCCACTAAAAAAAAAGCTTTCCACAAAAGTCTAAACTTTTTGTTTGATGTTTTTCATTATCCACACCTGTACAGTTTCCCAAAAGTTTGTAATGTTTCAAGCGTAACTACGTCTCTTTCCTCTTCCCTCCATCCTACTACATCTGGGCAAATTTGTGTTTACGCTTGTACAGTGTCGAGCGAGTTAACAACTTTTCAAGCGTTTCGAGAATCACGCATATCAATATGTAACAATCGCCTCGTTTTCTTGGACATCGTTTAGTGAACGACCGGCGCCGTCTATCGAATAGCGCGGGTCCGACAAATGGGGTAGAGAAAAGTCGCGTGCGGAGAACAAAATAACTGACGTACGTGTTGCTTACAAACCTAGTTTTATTATTAAGATATTGTTACGCCCGGTATACGGAGCAGCGTGAAGCTGCCGGCCTACTCCGAGGTTTCGGTTCCCCGTTGCTAGGGAAACGAAGACGATTGTTTATTATTATTAAAATGACAGTTCTGCCCGTGACTTAATTCGGTGCGGATGTATTTGGTTAAGTCTAATTAAAACCCTTGTCTTTCCTTTTTCTAAATCCGTCTGCTTCTCTTTCGCGGAGCTCGAGCGCCGCGAGTGTGAGTGAGTGTGAGTGTGAGAAAGAGACGCGAACGCGGAGACGTTCGCCGACCCGTTCCCGGCGTAACAATATGTTCAAAAGTAACACAGCGTAAACGCGACGTCGGTTATATAAACATGACTCTAAATCTACGCTATTTACAAAGAAAATGCGACGCAAACGCTACACAAAATTTACAAATTTGGTTTTGAATTTGCACTTTATATGTATTGTGTTTATATACAATCGAACCGGAATTCTGTCGCGGGCCGCGAGGTACGTCGGCTGGGCACGCATGTGTGCGCACAGCACGGTAGATATTGCGTCTGAGACCGATCAGGGCCTAGCGCGTTTCTGCGTTGGCGGTGTACGAGACGCAGGACTCGATGAAAGATTGAATAGAATTAGATGCACGTTCGGGGTGGTCACCAGGAATTTTTTGGCAGAGACCGGAAACACCCAGTCCTGAAAATCACCCGTGAAAAAAAAAACGGTCTCAAGAGAGACAAACTCCCTTTAAAAGGTTTGTCACGACCCGAAAACCTTTATTCGGTAGCCAAGAACGCTAGGCCGAGGTACGTTTAGCCCCGCGATGCAGAGATACCTGAAGTCGATCAGCAGAAAGAGTCCAGAACGCGGCCAAGAATGGATGGCAAAGGCTTAAAACTCTGAACCCTGGTTATTGCCTTTCCTGAGAGTCTTTGGAGAGTGAGCTCCGGTGGCAGAGTAGTATATTGATCGATAAACGTCACTTGAAACGGACTACGAGAAACGATCTCAAGATCTCCAGTGCTCGCCTTTTTATATAAAAAAAGAGACAGTGTGGTACTCGAGTCAGTGTAGTGTAGTGAGTTTTTCTCTTAGATGGTGGCGGCGGGTATCGTAGCGCGCGTTACTGATCTAGGACAAACCACGCTTGCCGTCATCTGTTAGCGCTCGTTTACCTTCGAGTGCTTTTGGTCGGACCCAATTACGGATTTAGCCGCAGCGACGACTCGCTTGCTCATCGCCGGACTTCTTTTTTAATGTTTAAAAGAAGATACGGGGCATCTTATACCCAGTTGTTCTTCCGGACAGAAAGCCGGTTCTCGGCAGTCGGTCGTCGCCGTGTCGATCGCAGAATAATTCGCGGATTGTTACAATTTATATTTTAGAAACATGTTATATACATTATTATGTTATATACATAATATACATTATTAAAATTTAAAATTTGCCGAGTAATTAAATTAAAAAAAAATTAATATGGCGACAACAATTCCTGTAAAACTCTTTTATTTTGCACGAATGGCAACTTTTTGGAAGCGGGGTAATTAGAAGATACAATGTTCTACTGTTTATAAAAAAAAAGCTATGGTGAGCGTAAGATTTTTTCAATGTAATAATCTATTGATTTATAATAAATTTTTTAACTTTAAATTTTAATCAATAAACAAAATTTTGTATAAATTGAGCTCTTTCCACAATTTTCAACAAATGAAAAAAATTCTGCTTTACATCATAACCCTTTTCTTTATAAACAAGTAAAAAATATTTTTCTGATTAGTCCCGCGTTCAGAATGTTGTCATCTGTACAAAAAAAAGTTTCACAGAAATTGTTGTAGACACTATATTAATTTTTTTATATTTTTCCTTCTCGGTAAATTTTAAGATTTAATAATGTATAACTTGTTTCTAAAATTAAATTAATGTAACGCGATTGTTTATTTAAAAAAAAATGTATGAAAAGCCACTGATTTTGAAAATTGTCAGAATAGGCAAACCTCTTAAATAAACACGTGCAAGTGAGAGGAATGTAATATACTGCTAGAAAAACTACTTCTTCTATAGCGATCTTTCCATCGCACGTTTTGCAAAAAGATGGAACATCAAAACGCGTCTTCATTGAGCGGTTTGACACAAAATACGTTAGCTTTTGTACGTTAGCAGTCGTCGCAACAAAGAAAACGCTATATCTGAACGTTAGTGTACATCTTGTTTAACGCTAATACCGGCAATATTGTACATTTAAAGCTTTATAATTAAAAAAAAAGTTTTTAAAAAAAATTTGATTATAGTTTTTTGAAAAGCTATCACGACATGCTACAAAAATATGTAAAAATTAATAGGATGTATCTTTTAAAAATTTACGGTGATTTTCGTGTAACCTTCTAAAAATTCTTCAAGATCAAATCAATAATACCAACTTATGACACTCTCAAAACAACTTTTGTATGAAACATTTTTCTGTAAAATGATTTAATGTTTAGATATTCAACCGCTTTCAGTCGTTTCTATTTAACAACTTGTATGTGTAAAATAATTGTGAATATCATTTTTGTTTAAATTTCAGTTACACTACTTACATTTATTTTCTGTTTTCTTTTACGTAACAGATTTTGAATCTTGTTCATGTTAATTATTTCCAAATTTGGTTGTTTTGACAAAACATCACAAAGGTTAATGCATAATTTTTCAATTTCCTTTAGCTTTCTATCTTTATTAATCATGCCTGTAGACATTTTTAGAATTCGTTTTTGCAAAATGTCTGTCTTCTTAATAAGTTCAAACGTAGTAGGATCTGTACCCTGTCACAGAAAAAAACAACGGTTACAATAAACTAATTAATTAATATTACAATAGCATTTTAATTAATTGTTGTGTCGTAAACTTCACAATTTTTTTTTCGACACATAAGTAATAAAATACCGTGGAGAGTATAAAGTTGGTATTGTTTACCATTAAGCAAAAATTAAACTTTTATCGAAATTTTAAACTTTTGAAACTACCTGTCATTAATGAGTATCAATTTAGTAAGCGGGACTTTACGTATCTTTTCAAAAAGTTACTTGTAGAGATGTAGAATTTTAATAGGTTGGTTTAAGAAATTTTGAAATTGTATTTGTATGTATAACAATCACAATTTATTTTACTTAAAATATGTTACAATTAACAGTGTTTTGAAAAGTGACGACGATGATAACCCAAAAGTTTAATACAGCAAAAACGCGCGGCCGTAGAAAAACGCGTTGATGTTGATGACATCGCGATACTGTGAGACAAACGCGGCGTAGCAATTTGGATTTGGCTGACGTTGTGCAACTATTTTATCGTATAGCTTATGTGATTAATTTAAACATTTTTTATAAAAATGTTATTATTTTTTTGCTACGTAACCTACGAATGGAGATATCATAATGTAAAGTTTTTTCTAAAATTAAAATAAGATTAAGAAATGTCGTTAATATTGTCGTTTAGTCCAATGTACGATTTGCTTTTTTGCCAGCGCTTTTGCTTTTGGCGCTGATTTTTGTATTTGTCACTTTATGGCAGCAAAAAAACGCTCAATTTGCTTATAATTAACATCTATAAGCTCAAATATGTCATACATCAAAAATATTTTTTTATGATTATCGATCGATTCAGACTTACACGATTTACGTTGCGTGCAAAAATTTAACATTTTAGATTCTATATTGTTATATCTTAGCTTTAACTTTGTAGATAAAACGCAAAAAAAATTTATTTTACAAGTTATACCTAATTATTTCTATTAAACGGACTTAAAATTGAATCCAGCTTACAAGGAGAGGTTGTCAAGTGCCAACGGAGTTTTTGAATGAGCTTTGGTATGGTAGTTGACAATAAAAATATAAGATCACGTGTCGAAGATTAGGTGTAGATACGCAGTCGTTTTCGAAAAATCGAGGTTTAAAGTTGTCAGGAATAAAGCCTTGAATCAACGAACTCCCCTTTGTTAGTTATCTTAGATTTTGTTACCCGTGAGTCACGTATATCATTATTCGCGCTACGTGACTTCTCGGCCGTTCTTTTGCGATCTTATCCTTATTATCTATTCTATTGTTTCATTCCGTTCCGACCGCTCTACCGAGACGGATGTATTCTATTAAATAAAACTCATGTATTCACCAAGTTCCGCGGCTCTTTATTGACAGACCTTTCAACAAAAGTTTAGCAAGCGCGATATCTACCTAAAAGTTAGACACTTTTTCAACAGCGTTTGGTATGTTTGGTCTGCTGCTAAACTTTATGAGACAAAAGAGTTTTTCAGCAATGTCAACGCTGTTGCATTCCCTGAGAAATTAAAGAAGAAAAGGTGTGAAGATTGCGATGATAATAAACTAGCATTTATTCAATGTTCCCATTACCGTCAATTTTTATGTTTTAATTATTTTCATAATAAACTCTCACGCAAACGGCATATAAAGTTTATTCAGCAGTACTGGCAGAAAGATTGAGAAATAAAGTGGAAAAAAAAGTATTCTACCGGATAGCCAGGCGGACTTTAGAAAGAAAATGGGGACAATAGATTTATATTTTGATCAGATTTATATTTTGAATTACTTGATAAATAAGAAGATAAATGAGAAAGAAGGAAAAATGGTAGTAGCATTTATAGACAAGAAGACAGCGTTTGACTCGGTGGATAAGGATAAATTGGTAAAAGCAATGAGAAAAAGAGGAGTGAGGGAGGATCTTGTGGAAAAGTGTGAAAAGATTTTAGAAGAAACAGTAAGCAAGGTTAGAATTGGAAAAAAAAAAAGGTGAAAAATTTTGGACGGCAAAGGGAGTAAGGCAAAGTTGCCCTTTAAGCCCGAGTTTGTTCACACTGTTGATTGCGGATTTGAACGAGGAATTGAAAAAGGGAAAATGAGAAGAAGTAAGGTTAAAAGGGAAAAAATTTTATTCTTTGGCTTATGCAGACGACATTGCATTGGTGGCGGAGAATGAGGAGGTATGATAGGAATGCTGAAAAATTTAGAAAAATACACAGAAGAAAAGAGACTGGAAGTGAACGTGGAAAAGACAAAGACAATGAGGTATCGAAAAAAAGGGGAAAGATGGAAAAAGATATTTTGGAAATGGAAAGGAAAAGAAATAGAGAAAGTAAAAAGATTTAAGTATTTGGGATATACATATAGTGGCGAGTGGTGATCAGAAGGAACAAGTAAGAGATAGATGTAAGAGGGCGACGGCAGTAATGGGTAGAGTGTGGAGCATAGGAAAAAGAAGATTTGGAAATGATTGGTCCAGAAGGTTACGGCTTTTTAATAAACTAGTTTGATCGGTTGCGAGTTATAAGGTGAAAATTTGGGGATGAAAATAGAGAGAAAAATTAGAAAGATTGCAGAAAAGATTTTTGAGATAAGTTTTGGGGGTTAAAAAATATGTGCCGGGATATATAGTAAGGGAGGAGTTGCAGCGGGATAAGTTAAAAGAAATAACGGGAAGAAGGACATGGAGATATGAGAAAAGACTAAAGGTAGGTAAAGGGGAGGTACTGGCAAGATGGTGTTGGGAAGAGATGAAAGAAAAAGCGAAGGTAGAAAAAATAGAAGGAAAATGGGAAAAAGAAAGAAAGGAGTATTTTGCAGGATTGGGGTGAAAAGTGGAGGAAATAGAAGATAAAAAGGATAAAGGAGAAATGAGGGGAAAGAGATAATGAAAAGGGATAAAAGTTTGCAAGGGAAGATAGATGGAAGAAAATTGGGGAAGCAAAGTGTAATAAGATATATGCAAGGATAAAAGGAGAAGAAGTTTCAGAATATTTGAAAAAGAGATGGAAAGAGGAAAGAGGGCAGAGAATAGCCAGGTTTAGGTTAGGGGATGGTATGAGAGGAAATCTGTACTGAGATAAAGAGGATAATAGAAAATGCAGGATATGTGAAAGGGAAGCATGAAACGTGAGAGCATATCTGGTTAAGTTGTGTGAGCTGGGGGATGAAAAGGGTTGAAAAGAAGCGGTGGAAGACATTTTAAAGGAAGATGGGAAAGGTAAAAGTTGGTTAAGAAAGTTGGAAGAGGTAAGGGAAGGGGCGAGTATGTATGAATGTAGTAGTGAAAGTGATGTCAATGGTATCCCCAAAAATAGACCATAAAATGTGTACTTTAATAACAAATACTCTTCATAAAATTAATGAGATCAAATAAATGCGCTAAAAACCTGAAGAAAATAGAAATTATATTTAAACAAAATTAAAATTCCCCCCAAAAAGACTCCCCCAAAATAGAACATAAAATGTATACTTTAATAATAAATACTCTTTATAAAACTAATGAGATAATGTAAAGAAAAAAAAAAAACTTGGCGCTGCAAAACCAAATCTTTAAAATCTCAAATTATAAATTTGTTTTTTGCGTTATGCTATGCATCAGATTTGATTTCGCAGCGCAAAGATTTTTTGTTTTTTCTTTCTTTACATTACCACGTTATATCATTGGGACAAACCTAGGTCTATTTTTATACGATTTTACATGGTTTGTAATGTTTAAAATTTTCTAGATCCTTTAGGTTCTTGGCGCAATTATTTGATCTCATAACTTTAATAGAGAGTATTCAATATTACAGTACACATTTTATGTTTTTTTGGGGGGATCTAATTTTAAGGGTAATTTTATTCATTTTGTAATTATTTTAATTTCGCGCGCTTATACTTGGCGCTTTTTTATACCTTTTTCTTAAAAAAGGTAATTTTGGGGGGATTTCATTAATTTTGTAGTTGTAATATTTAACCGAAAAAAAGTAATTTTAATTGTTTAAACAAATTTTTTTGCAAAGGTCGATATCTATACAGTTGATAAATTAATTACCATCTAGCGGTGCGAAAATAATAACACACCACACACCTCCCTTTTTGAAATAACATAATATTTTAGGTTAATATACAGGGTGTCCCAGACCAACGTCACTTTTTTTTAATGGTAAGTAGAAGTCGTCGAAATAAGACGAAAAGTCTTATATCATTTTTTAAAATTTGCAACCGTTAACGAGATATCAATTAAAATGTAAACGTGTGCGAGCGACAAGAAACCGCAGACTGAGCAAGCGCGCGATAGACAGCGGCGAGTATCGCTTAAAAAGAATGGGCGCAACTAGCGCGTAACGAGCGAGACAAGGAGACAACGCGCGAGCGAGACGATGCGACGACACGCGAGCAAAATAAAGCAACAACGCGCGTTGTCTCTTTGTCTCGCTTGTTACGCGCTAGTTCCGCCTATTCTCTTTAAGCGATACTCGCCGCCGTCTATCGCGCGCTCGCTCAGTCTGCACTTTCTTGTCGCTCGCACACGTTTACATTTTAATTGATATCTCGTTAACGGTTGCGAATTTTGAAAAATGATATAAGACTTTTTGTCTTATTTCGACAAGTTCTACCTACCATAAAAAAAAAGTGACGTTGGTCTGGGACACCCTGTATATGTCATTATAACTATCACCAGAGTCGATAATAATAAAGTCAATAAATTTATCTGCGCCATCTAGCGATGCAAAAACGAAAGGGACATTTTTCGAGACGTAAAAATGACGACTGAGAATCTTAATAATTTTACTCTTGTAACCAAAATTAACATCGCGATATCTTTATTTATAGACAACGCAGCGAAATAATAAAAACACTTTTATTATATAAGTCGACCCTAATCTATACAATAAGCCTATTAAGAAAGCGATTGGTTGAGTCGTTATTGAGATCCGGTAATCTACGGATTTCTCAAAACGTCGTCTCGCGTATAAGAGGCACGGCAGTGTCTCGCTGCGCCTATACTTGGCGCGAGGCACTACTGTACCTCTTGATTGTATTTTACGTGCGTTATTTCTTTCGCGTATTTTTTTATATTTTGCGTGCGTTAATTCTTTCGCGTATTTCTTTTGTATTTTGCGTGCGTTATTTTTTTCGCGTATTTCCTTTATATTTTGTGTGCGTTAATTTTTTCGCGTATTTCTTTTTTTATTTAACGTGCGGTAATACGAGTGATGGTCAATTGTGTAATGCTTATGTTTCTTTGCTTGTGGCAGTCTGTCGGCGTAATTTTAATGCGCGTAACAGTTTTTTAATCGCTTGCACTTTTTTAGATTCCCCGTTCGCGTGGAGCTTTGTCGAGTTTTTTTTTTCTGCGAAATAGCTTTGTATTATTTTTACTTTTGCTTGCAAAAATACTTTGTTCAAACACGAGTACAGAGATTGGTGCGGCCGCATAATTGGTTTAATTATGCAAATTGGGTTACCCTGAATTTTGTATAAATGTCCATAAGAATAAATATATTTTTGTTAAATATTTGTTAAAAGAAAGTATTCACTAATATCATTCCTCTTCGATGAGTTCGTGAGATTCCTTCCCACACTCGAAATGGGGTTTCCGCTAAAGAATACATAAGTATCTATATTGTACAGAACTTAGTTATAAAACGACTAATTTAGCTGTTATCGAGATGTGAAAATCTACGAATTTTTCAAGCGGCGTTTTGCATAAAAAAAGTCGGTAGCACGTTTTGCGGCACATCATGTGCCTATACTTGGCGCGAGGCACTGTTGTGCCTCTTAATTTTTTCCCATATATTGTAAATTATTTTTTATTTCCTTGCAAAGTTAAATTCAAGTCATTGATATGTAAGAAAATATCGCCCGAAAATATATTTTAACAATATTAATCGTATTATAAAACAACTCAAAATAATCCATCTTAAATTTTGTATTTTAACTTTCAAAGAAATTCAAAATATTACTTACAAGTGTTACATCTACAACTCTATGGTTTATTTTCTCGTTACGCAATGACGTAGTAAGAGATAAAATAAAGAAATATGTAAACTATCAAACGTCAATTGAATAAAATTAAAAAACACAAACACTCGAGCTTTTCTAAACTCTTATCGAAAAATTAAAATTATCAAATATAAATCTGATCTGGCTACTTTGCAACTCGAATAAAAAGAAGCAAACATTTCAGTAAATGATTCCATATACAAATCTTGAAACCAAGAATAACCAGATCAATATCTATTTAACCATACAGTTTATTTAAAGACTAGAACAATACAGGCGCGCGCTGCGCGCGCGCATTAATTCAAGAAAATAGCAATTAAGTCGAACCTTGAAACATGCTTCAATATTAATTAATTGTGCGCGCGCAATGTTTTACTTCAAAAAACCAAACCTCAAAACCTCTTTTTTGACAGCTGACATTTTCTTTCGCTTGGCGAGAAGCAAGCCAAGCAAGAGAGAACCAATCAGCGCGAGTTTTAAACGGCAACAATAGATTCGAGATTTCGAGATTCAGCAAATTCAGACGTAAAACACCCTTTTTTAAATAGGAAAAAGCGTGACATGTTCTAAAATAATAAAAATTGAAATTTGAACTGTTACCTTACAATAAGGCATAATTTCTTTACAAATATAAAACAGATGAACCATAAAGATGAAATCTCAGAGCAATATTCTGGAAAGCTCAAACTATCTCGTCATGGACGAAACCTTTCTTTAAGATGATAATTGAAAGATACTAATACGCGATGTGTACGCTCTAATCGATCTTAGAGAAAGTGTAACCTTACCAATAATATTAATTAACTTTAAGATCCAGCAAGAATAAAATTAACCCTACTAATCAAAATGTAAGTTCTAAAAAAAATCAATGAAACGGCAAAAAATCATACAATTGAGATATAACAGTCGAAAAAAAAAGAATATGAAAAGATGTATGAATGGTGGATAAAGAAATGCTTTCTTTAGCAGCAGACTAATAACATGCGTGGATAGAATGGCATGTTTTTTAGTTTATTTAATATTCACCCCTACTTGTGTTAAAAAATTCATAATTTTTTGAATTTTTAATTTTACGATATTTTCTTGTTAATGATATAAATTATATACAGGGTGTCCGAAATATTATTAGCAATATTAAAACTGTGGGTAGAAAGTTAGATTTGGAGACGAAAAGTTTTTTACGAATTTGTAAAATTCGTAACCATTATTGAAAAAAAAATTAATTTGTCTAGCGCAAGAGCGACAAGGAAACTGCGCGTGAGTGAGCGCGACAGGCGAATGGTTAGGAATGGCGCCGTCGCCTGTCGCGCTCACTCACACGTGGCTTCCTTGTCGCTCTTGCGCTAGACAAATTAATTTTTTTTTCAATAATGGTTACGAATTTTACAAATTCGTAAAGGACTTTTCGTCTCCAAATCTGATTCTTTACTCACAGTTTTAATATTGCTAATAATATTTCGGACACCCTGTATATGTAAAATATATCTTCAAAAATTAAATCTTATTTTTTAATGTTTTTTATCTTTCTATGTCATTAGTAAATTTTTTAATTAAAAAATTCCTAATTCTTAAAAAATATACTTACTTCAAGTTTTCGCCATCTATGAATATTGAACGGAGTTTGAGTTTCTTCCTCAAGTGCAATAACTTTAAGCTTTTCTTTTATCAGATTCCGATTTAGATGAAAAGCTTCTTGACGTAAATTACTATTATTAAAAATATTTTTTGCTAGTAACATTTTTTCGGTTTTAAGTTTTTTTACTTCAAACTTCAGTAATCGAATATCTTCTTGTCTTTGACTGTACTGTATTTCTCCACATTGTAATGTTTTATTTAAGACCTACAACATACAAATACGTAAGTACATACAAAACATGCTATTTAGTTACATTCAATATACATTAAACTTTTTTATATAAAAAGTCCCATAATTTTTAATTATCTAATTACGTTTGTATTTTTTTTGTTGATTGTAAAATTAACGTTAAAACTATCAGTATTATTTTGATGCATTTATTACATGTATATGTAATAATTGTACAGGGTGTCTCACTTCTTATGACAAAGATTTTAGAGATAGGAAGAATTTACCAAGACAAATAAAAAAAAACTCTTACCCTGTTGGTAATGTGTAACTGTACAGTTTCTCATAATTCTCATGTAAATGTGGTTTGTTATCAGTGCCATCTACAATATTCTTTAGTTACTATTTACTCTTTTTGACTTCTTACTTTTTGTAAGAAAACCGTTGAGTGTACACTCGTGGTCAGAATGGTTGCAACACATGAAGTTGCAACAAGATTTTTAGAAACAGAAAATGCGAACCGCTACATTCGTTCATGTGCAATACATAGATATGACCAGATCTATGTATTGCACGTAAACGAATGTAGCGGTTCGCATTTTCTGTTTCTAAAAATCTTGTTGCAACTTCATGTGTTGCAACCATTCTGACCACGAGTGTACACGTGGTTGTTTCGAATAATAATAAAGTACTTTCTAAAGGATATTCTTTATAGTTACAATTTATTTAACAACGTCGTAAACCTACATACCCTATTGCAATCTTCACAATTACTACCGAAAAATTAATTTTTGAAAGTTTCACATTTTAGATTTCGTACCTTAATATCTTAATTGCTAAACTGTGTACAAAAAAAATATATATACCATTATTAATAAATTCCAATTCTAAGTAAACTGAATAAAAAAATTAAGGTCAATTTCAATGATAAAAAAAATCCGTTTCAAGAATGTTTTGTTATGTCATTTGTATAAAACTAACTTTATAAAAAATTTTTTTTTACAAAAATAGTGGTATAGAATAATTGCGTCAAGTCTAAAAAATTGTTTTAAGTACCGTAAAAATTGTTTTATAACTTTGTTTAATCAAGAGATGCGGTAGTGTTTTGAGTTAACTGTACACTGACTGGACAAGATAGGTATTACACCGTGGTACGGTGCGGTTGTGGGTCCGTTCGCCGCAAAGTTGCCACAGGAAAAGCCGGGTGTTGTTAAATAAAGACTTCCACAGAATCGCTGTTCACACTTGTTTATTCTCTTGCTTCCTTGATATAGTATTACAGATTACGAACATATACGCGTCGCGTGACTTTGTGTTAGGAAATGCCCGCGACGGCTTCCGTGTCGTCGCTCATATACTTCACCGAGCTGCAACTTCAGCGAGTTTTGGCCGCCGTGGTTAACCGAAGAGGTTCATCAACCGTGCGGACTTATTTTAATTGTCGCGTCAGTTGCCTATGGTACTTGTAAGTTCGTCGCCCTGTTTCGACATCGGGCGATAATCTCGAGGTCCTTGCCCGATTGCGAAAGTACCAGGGCGATTTTAGAAATTGTTTGCAACCAAAGCGCATTCTTGTGCTGCTTAGGTTACAACATAGGGTTCGTTCTACGGCAACAGCGACTAGCTTGCGTGAGCTAGTGTGGTGTGCATAAAGTTATACAACAAATCGCGTACGTGTGCTGCGGAGCGTTGCGAAGTTCGAGAGGACAAACTCGTGCAAATGAGAAAGTTATAGTACACTTCTAACAACGTTCGAACTGGATTAATTTTCTTCTTTTACTCTCTATAACGAATGGGTGCGTGTGAAAGAAGTATTGCACGTCTTTAGCAAGCAAACGCGCGTCTCTCGGTCTTCCCGTCGCTTTGCAGCGTTTCGTTGTGCGTCTTGATGTACACCATGCTAGCTCACGTACGTTAGCCGCCGTCGTCGCAGAACAAACGCTATTGCAGCCGATCAGTGTACGTGCAGCGAGACCGACAGCAAAATCATTCGTGTATTTTAGCGCTAATCGCCAATTTGGCGACAAGTAAGTTGATCGAACTCTAAATGGGTTTAATAGATAGATTTGAGTCAATTTTAATAACAAAAGTGTTTTTACATATATTATACATAGTTTATAAACTAAGATATGACGATCCAAAATCAAAAATATAAATTTTAAATTATGATACGACGTCGTTGTTATCATTACAGAAGAAAATTAAATAAATATATTTTTTTGTTTTTATGTTGTTAGATGATGCGGATCTAATGTGCATACGTAACAACTATGTGCAGTGATAAGCGTAATTAAAATCGGGGGAAAAATAAAAAATGTGTAAAAGTCTAACAGTAAATCAAGAATACAAGTAAAGAAAACGACCGTAAATTTTAACACAAATAACGGATTTGACGAGCAAATATTAATAACGTATAAGTTGATCAAGCTCTAACTGAGTCGAATGGAAAAATTGAAGTTAATTTGAAAACCGTACACCATTACTCGAGTGCAAAAAAGACTTTATTACAAACCTAATATAAAACATTTTTCAAAACAAATGAATAAATTCCGTACAAAAAATGTTTGCACAATAACAAAAAAAAAAACACAAAAAGAGAGGGATAGAAAAATTAAGGCAATTTTTAATGTCATTTAGTTTAATAGTTTAAAAATTAAGTTTTGCAATTGTTACATCCTTAAACTTCACATCTTTTTTCGACACAAATTTGATAAAATAGATACGGGGAAGTATACTGTTCGAGATGTGTCTAAGCACTCCTTGTGAGCACGATAATATTAATTTCGGCGTGTGAATTAATTTTGGTCGACAGCATGCTGCGAGAATTCGTGCTTTCACATCTGTTTTCAATTTCTTTGCCCGGCATTGTTGACGTCCTCGAGTCCTCGCTGTTCTGTTGCTAGGCGCGATGTACATGTACATTCCGTTATCGAGCTAGCCTTGTTTTCGCGGTTTTTCAGCGTCAACGAAATTAGCGGTCGAATTCGTGGAAACATTGAGAAGTTTCCCAATATAAAAGGCCCGGCTCTCGGAAGCCGGGAACTTAGTTGTCGAGCACTCAAGGCTTCATAGCATTCTATTTTCGTGCGGTTTTTTCCGAGATACATTCTCGTGCGTTAAATTGCTTTCGTCGCGTTGCTTGCGCGTGCTAACGATTGTGTGTATTATCATTTGGTACTTTTATATTAAAGCTATAGCATATTCAGAAATCTGCGTAACATTATTTCTTCCACGCGCTTTCATAAACAATACCATGTAACGGTTGGGTTTTGCCGTGCCGCGGAGGTTGCCGGATTGAGGCTCGCCGGAGCCTGAGTTCGTTGAGACGACGACAGACCGAGCGGTTGGTCGGGGTCTGGGCCGAGGTTGCTCGGGCTGGCCCGAGGGGCAGCGGTCGGGAGCGCCCGACCGCGGCAGTGCCGGCGACTAGTTGTCGCGCGGCGGATCCGTTGCCGGACGGGAGCGCCCGTCCGGGGGATCGCGTGAGGGTGCGAAGCGCCCTGGAGGTGGCGGCCGTCGGGAGCGCCCGACGGCGGCGATGCCGATGACTGTATGTCGTGCGGCAGGCTCTAGGCTTGGACGGGAGCGCCCGTCCAAGAGAACCAAAGGTGGCCCGGAATGATCCGGAGAGCGGCAGTCGGGAGCGCCCGACCGCGGCGGTGTCGTCGGCAGCGTGCCGTACGACGGATCCTACGGCCTGGACGGGAGCGCCCGTCCAGGGGATCTCGGTGTGGCACGGGGTGCCCTGGAAGCGGCGGCAGTCGAGAGCGCCCGACCGCGGCGGTGTCGTCGGCAGTATGCCGTACAATAGATCCTACAACCTGGACGGGAGCGCCCGTCCAGGGGATCTCGGTGGCCCGGCCTAGCCGGGGGCGCCGGCGGTATCCGGTCGCCTCGGTGGTGGAGCCTCGGGAGCGCCCGAGGTCTCCAGGAACCTGAAGCTTTACTCTGCCTTGGGAGCGCCCAAAGCAGCGGAAGACTCTCACCGGGAGCGCCCGGGGACGACTCGGGAGCGCCCGAGTCGGAGAGTACTAGAGAGGGCTTCGGGAGCGCCCGAAGCCTATCGGATCTGGAGGACTGGTGTTCGTGACGAGGAGTCGGAACGGACAAGGTACTTGGTCTGCCGCGAGCTCGGTTTATATAGTCGCCGAGATGAGAGTGGGGAAGTTCCCACTCTTACCTCGGCGGCGCGCGCCATCGTCGGGCCGGTGGTCGCCCGTCGAACCTTGCTTGGCGCGTTCGGTCCTGTTCGGGTCGGTGTTAGCCCTCAGGGACGGCGTCTGCCGTCTAGTGGCGGGGCCTAAGCCCTCGCCACAACCATATCTATTTGGAATCGAAAGAAAGCACTTCTAATCTTCCAGAAAAATAATTTTACAATCAGAAACATCTTGTTTTGCCAGATGTATACATAAAAAAAAGAGAAACTTGCAACAAATAATAAAGCAAAGGGCCCAACGAAAAACTAAACTGTAGAAAGTTTTCAAGATTAAAAAAAATAATTAAACTTTCAAGGCCCGGCAATGTTTCAAATAAATATTGAATGTCTGGCAGCAGGTTCTGAAAGAAAATAACTTTTAAGATCGCAATTGCGGCATAGATCTAAGCTTTAGAAAAACAAAAAAGGGGCGTGAGAGCCCCGCAATTAGAGACACAGACGGAAACAATAAAATTCAGGCAACAAATGTGACCTGCCGACAACAAAAAAGGGTCTCTAAACCATTTTTCTAATTTGTTAATAATGTTCTGGAAGGTTGGAAAGGCTGAAGCCATGTGGGGGAAGTCTCTTATAAACATTTGCTCTCAAACCAATAGATGTCAGGAACTCCTCACCAAAATTTAGAAACTATGGGCGAAAATTTAGAAATCTTAGAAAATCGGAGAAAGGATGAGGCGCGAGTGACCAATAATTGTGAAAAGGAAAAAGTGGAGAAACATGCTTAGCAAATGAGAATAGTTGTATAAAAAATGAGTTGTTACAAATTAAAAGTTACGCCGCGGGGATAGTGACGCGGTCGTGGCCGGTTAAATTAGAACGAAAAGGCGAATGTTAATCCCTTCGTACAAACTAATCACGCGGAGACACGCGGGAAGCACGTGGCCGGTAAATGAGATCCGCACTGAGTATTTCTATGAGTTGTCACTAAAGAGTTTTACTGAGGTTAAGATCTGTCCGTCTGAGTATATTTTAGAGTCCGCAATGAGTTTAAACTGAACGCACAATTATATTAATTATGAGGCCAAAACGCTGCGAAGTCCGGTGAGCTACTGAGCATGAGATTCAATACGCCTCGTGCTGCAGGATGATATCTTCCAGATGATTGTTGGCGTGTTGCACACGGCGAGGATGATCTGGATGAGTTGCACTAAAGACAAAGCGATGAGTGATCCGATGAGTGATGAGATGAGTAAGAGATCTGCGAAAAAGCACACTGCATTTCGATGCACACGAGGTGATGCTTGGCACAGCTGAAACGACAATGATAGGACTCAAGCCGGCAACGCCTTCGAGAATCGGAGGCAATAATCAAACGACGGATCGATATCGATCCGTCGCCGGCGATCGACCACGAGGTACTGCCCCGCGGCGGTAACAACAATAATTATCTAATCTTTTAACAATATTGATTTTTGAAAAATAAAAATTTGGTGATAGTCTTCCCCTTTTCCGAGGTTATAAAACCGCGTGTTTCGGCAGGACTCTCTCGCGTTGTTCTCGTACCTTTTGGTCGCAAACAAGTTATCGTTGTCGTGAGTGTAAAGTATCAAAAGAGTTAAAAGGAAGCCTGGGAAAAAAAGGAAAGGAGAATCAAGATCAACAAGTAGTAAGTCTCAGCATTCATTCATTCATTCATTCTTATTTGTTTGATTCCACTAAAAGAAAATATGTCAATTACTCTCAAATTAAATTTCGAGAAAAGTGAGAGGGTGCCATGCGCATATCGAATTTTCGGGATCTCATCGAAGTCCTCTGAGTTTTCTGGTAATTTGCTTTGCGTGGTTGACCTCCTCGTGATAAACGGTTGCGATAAGCTGCCAACACCTGGTGACTATCAGTAGCTTAAAACTCGAATGAGGCTCCATGCATTCAATTGAACTAAGAGAATTTTAGACGGACGGATTGAAGGTTCCGGAAGAAAGAGTGCAATAAGTTGCCGTTAAGCGATTCTCTTTTAAGAAATTTATATTTAAATCAAATTAATTTTTTTCAGTGGAATCTTTTAATAAAAGAACGATTAAGAAAAGCCAGGCGCGCCGAAATAAGAAGATCCGGGATCTGCGGGAGCTCATACGCACTTTTTTTTGTGCAGTTTTTGTTCGCGGCGCCGCCAGGGGAAGTTCCGATTGATACCAAAGCGAGAGGAAAGGTCATGGTCTCTACAGCCACCTGTTCCTCCCCCTTCTTCTATACTCGTAGAACTCGAAAATCTTGATTTATATGAGACTGCGCGGCCACAAACGCCACCGATTTGTAATTCTTCAGTTGAATTGACGGAGCCGGAGTCGGAGGAATTCCGCCCTATATCTCAGTCCAATACAACTGATCTTTCCCCTGTTCCTGAACAACATTTCCCGGAACCTATCCCTTCCCCCGCCCCAAGTGTCGAGTTTCTCGGGGAGCAAGAGAAGAAACCGAGAGTGATCATTGATTCTGTCCTCGAGCTCCTGCGGAGAACTTGCACTCCGTGGACGGATCCTGTTCCGGAAAGGGTGTACACTGTAGGCCCTGACCATTTTGATATTGATGAAATCAGAAAACATACGAGTCAGTCACCTCCTGATGCCAGATTTTTCATTTACTATCCTGGGATGGAAACCCCGTTCCTGGCTCCGGTTAGTTTAATTGACCTGGCGTTCCCAAGGTCATCGGTGAAACTTACAGAAATCATAGAAATAAATTTAGAATAAAACCAATTATGAATAAGTATATTAATATTTATTGTTAGCTTAAAGATAACCTTTTATACTCTAATTCATAAAGATTTGTTTTTTTTATATATTATACTTCAATTTACCCACTCTGGGAGCCACGAGACCTTGCCGTTGGTGAGTGTGCTTAGCCGAGAGGCCAGAGGGGATCGCGCCCGTCACCAACTAGTTTGGTGATGGACGGGATCCCGTCGCCTGCCTCACGGCGAGTAAAAGAGCCAACGGGGCGTACTCTGCTGTATCGGCTTAGTCCGCCCCGAGTGTGACTAAAGAGGAACCCTATAAACGGGCTCTTCTCTGTGCGTGGGACTCTCCGCGAGGAGAGTATGAATGAATGTGAAGACGTGGGGCGAGTTGTGCTACCAGTGACCAAAGAGTGGCTTACTCAAGCCAAGGTGTTCGGACCGTGCCGAGGGCTGCGTAGCGCAGGGGGAGCTGCGTCTTGAATGGTCACTCCTGGACACCATGCGAAATCCAGGAGTAAATAGTCAAGCCCCGGACAACGCGGTTCTGCCCGGGTAATACCGCGCTTCCGCGACACTCGTGAGAACTTTATGGAACCAATGGAACTGAACATTAATTTAAATAGCACCTTCCAGGGCGAGGCCTCTGAAGAGAGCCCTCGACCGGAAAAAAACCTTGGGGATGGGGCGGGACCCTCGGGGGACTGTCTTAAAACTAAAAATAAGCAAAGCGGGGCTGCAAAGCGCCGCTTGAAGAAGCAGCTGCAGGGGAGAAGGGGGGGCAGCAAGTGACTCCCCTGGATCAACCACAACTGCTCAGGAAGGGGGTGGTGGAGCCCGGTCTGAGTCGTGCAAACGGACCAGGTCGGACCACACGACTCCCAGTCCCAATGACTGTCAGGACAAGAGACCTAAAGTCACTAACCAAGGATCATATGCCCAGGCAGCCAGGGGAATGTCAGGTTAGCCTTCGTATTAGAGGGCTATCCTGACAAAAAATTGGGGGCTGAGGAGTGGTACACCGTGGTACGGTGCGGTTGTGGGTCCGTTTGCCGGAACGTTTGCCACACCAGAGAGGAGCCGGGTGTGGATGAATAAAATCTTTCTTTACAAATGTGATGCACTTTTTATTTTCCTGTTGATACAACTGATACGCGTTGCGTTACTTCTGATAAAAAGAATGCCCGCGACGGCTTCCGAGCCGTCGCTCATATACTCCGCCGAGTTGCAACCTCAGCGAGTTTCGGTCGCGGTGGTTGACCGGAGAGGTTCGTCAACCGCACGGGCTTATTCTAATTATTATATACAGGTTTATCGCCCTATTTCGACATCGGGCGATAATCCCCAAGGCTTTGCCCGATTGCGAAAGTACAGGGCGATTTCCGAAATGGTTTGCAACCAGAGCGCATTCTTCAAAATGCTGCTCAGGTTACAACAAGAGGTCGTCTGGATCAGAAGAGTGATCCAAAAGAGCATCTTCCAGCTTCCGGAGGGCACAAGGGTCCCGACCTTTTCCGGGTCATGGGAGAGAGACGGGCCCTCGTGTTCGCCTGCACCGACAAAAAGACCGGGAACTGGCTGAAAAGCCAGGCCTTGGGCTTCAAGTTGGAGGCGAGACCTCTGCGTGTGCTGCCGGCGGGGGAGCATCCAAAGCGCCACCGCCTGGTGATGCACGTAGAGAAGCCGGGACTGTCTGTCCAAGGAGCCTTGAGGCTCCTGGACAAACAGAACAAGGATCTCGGGGCCGGGAGGTAGCTCGTCACCCGGGGAAGCGAGAAGGGAGACGAAACAGGCTCCCATTTCGCTTACCTGGTGGGCGGGACATCGCTCGAGGCACTGAGAGCCTGTGGGTTTAAGCCTTCTGCGAGACGGGTCGGGCAACTGTAAAGCTGCTTGACAAGGACCGCAAGAAGGGTCCTGACGAGGAAGGAAAGACGGTTGGGGAGCTGGACCGGCTTAGAAGTGGCCGGGCTCGGCTTCTCAATAACCCAATTTAACTTGCACCACAGCAAAGGCGCCTCGGCGATCTTAGCCAGGAGCATGGCTATGGTGCAAACAGGTATAGCATTAATACAAGAGCCTTGGCTCATAAATAATGCTGTAAAAGGTTTGGGAGGATGTGGCAAATTATATTATGCCCGCTCAAGCACCAAGCCGAGAACTTGTATTTTGGTAAAAAGACTTAATGCAGTTTTAGTTCTACAGATCAGCGACGGAGACCAGACGGTGATACGAGTCGGACCTTGCATCATCGACGGGAGGACCAGGAAATTGTACATTGGGCCAGGTTTCATGCCCTACAACCTCCCGGAACCACCGCCGCAGAAAAGCGTGAGTAAACTGGTCGAAATGGCCAGGATTGAAAAATGCGAAATACTCTTGAGTTGTAACGCAAACTCCCATCAGTTAAGTTGGGGAAGCACGGATATCAACCCAAGGGGGGAAAATTTACATGAATTCATTGTTAGATCAGAGCTGATCATCCTTAACCGAGGCAATGACTTCACTTTCATGGACTCAAGGAGACAGGAAATTATCGATATGACGCTTTGCACGGGTGATCTGGCGGGCTTGGTGAGAGACTGGAGGGTCTTAAATGAACCTTCGGGATCGGACCACCGAAGCATACGCTACATTCTGCAAGCGGAAACGGAGATAACATGAGGAAGAACTCAAGGTAGACCAGGTGGGAGAACTACAGGGCGGAATTAACTGCCCGAGTAACCAGAATTTCAACCAGATTTCACACAAAAATAATTTAGACGAAGCAGCACAGAGCCTTGGGAAAGTAATAACCAAGGCTTATGAAAACAATTGCCTGGAGAGACAAAAGAGTGTAAGACTAGGGTCCCATAGTGAAACCAGGAGCTGGGAAAGCTCAGGTCGACCACAAGATGTCTCTTCAACAAGGCAAAAAATACTGGACAAGCTGCCCACTGGGAGAGCTTTAGGCAAGCTCAAAGGGAATACAGCAAAGCCATTATCAAAGCTAAGCGCAAAAGCTGGAAGGAATATTGTGAAAGTATCAAAGGAACAGCAGAGGCCTCGAGACTAAGCAAAATCCTTAGCAGGAATGATAAATCACATCTGCGCTGTATAAAGCTACCAAATGGCGAATTTACGGATAACGTTTAAAGCACATTAACACACTTAATGGAAGTCCACTTTTCGGGCTTCCAAACAAGTATATCAAAATAAGGCAGGCTGCACGGGAGAGAAGCCTAGAGACATCCACAAGCCCAGGGAATGGTCACTAGCAGCCAAGATCGTGTACCCTAAGGGAATAGAATGGGCAGTAAACTCATTCGGCCCTTATAAAGCAGCGGGACCAGACGGCATATTCTCGGCCCTATTACAAAAAGGTCCGGGGGTGCTGATGGGACCACTAACAAAAATACTCAGAGCTACTATAGCTCTGAGATATGTTCCAAAAGCATGGGGAGGAACTAGAATAGTTTTCATACCCAAGCTGGGGAGAATCGGGCACATAGTAGCCAAAGACTACAGACCCATCAGCTTGACTTCCTTTGTTTTAAAGACACTGGAGAGGCTAGTTGATGGATATCTGAAAAGAGGGCCATTGATCCAACACCCGCTAGCCTCCTGTCAATACGCCTACAGGGAGGGCAGGTCGACGGAAACGGCACTGCACCGACTAGTGAGGCGGATACAGGGACAGCTAGAGAATAAGGGCTACGCATTGGGAGTTTTCTTGGACATTGAGAAAGCTTTTGACAGCACCTCATATAAAGTGATACAAAAAGCACTGACCAAACATGGAATATCAGAAGCACTGATTGACTGGACTCAGAATATGCTTGCAAACAGGAGACTGAACGTTGAGCATGGGAGAGTATCAGTCCAAGGAACATTCACAAAAAAATGCCCACAGAGAGGAGTGCTTTCTTCACTGCTGTGGATCATTGTGGTAAATGAACTGCTGAGCAAACTAGAAGCAGCGGGAGTCCTCACCTATGGCTATGCAGACGACATAGCCATAATAGCAAGAGGGAAATTTCTACCGATCTTTGGGGAGCTTATAAAAAAAGCACTCAAGATCACACAAAACTGGTGTCAGGCTAAGGGACTGACGATTAATCCCGAGAAGACCTCAGCCATAATATTCACCAGAAAATACAAACCGAAACCCATCAGGTCTTTAAAACTGTGGGGAAAAGAATTAATCTTCGTAACTTCGGTGAAATACCTAAGAGTTTTACTAGATACGAAACTAAGCTGGAAACTTTATTTGGAGAACAAAAGGAAAAATTCTACACGGCCTTTTGGGCCTGTAGAAGGGCACTAGGAAAATCCTGGGGCCTCAAGCCGAGAGTGGCATTATGGTTGTACCAAGCCGTGCCATTACCCAGGCTTACATATGCAGCAGTGGTATGGTGGCCCAGAGTGGAAAAAGTGGAGACGAAGAATCTATTGAAGAGCTTACAGGGAAGTTACCTGAGGGCTGCAGTAGGGACTCAAAAAATGATACCCACGGCAGCGCTACAAGTGGCGCTGTGTATTTACCCTCTGGACCAGCTAATCATTCACAACGCCAGACAAACGGCATATAGACTGCACTGTTAGTGGAGGGATGCTGGGATTGGCCATACGGCGCTCGGCTTCCTGAACAGCCCTCCTTTCACGTATAAACAGGACAGAATCCCCAGGAAATACCAAGAAGGGAGAACCGCAGAGGTAATCATACTTTCCAGGGAACAATGGAGGAAATCAGATTTCCTGAACGGACTGGGACCTGATGTATGGTTTACAGGCGACTCGGAAAAGGATAACCGCCATGGAGCAGGAATTTATGGACCCACGAGGAAACATAGATCTAGCCTGCCTCTAGGAGATTACGCCACGGTTTTTCAAGCCGAGGTAAAAGCAATCGCCGAGTGCGTGCGAATACAGATTGTTGACGAAACCAGCAGCAAAAAAATATACATCTGCTTAGATAGCAGAGCAGCAATTAATGCCTTAGTAAAGCAAAGCACGGATTCGATGACGATCTGGAGCTGCATGAGGGCAATAAGCAAGCTGGGGGAGACTAATAAAGTCACCCTAGTATGGATTCCTGGACATCAGGGCATACATGGTAACGAGGTGGCTGACGAACTCGCCAAGCAGGGAACTTTAATGGAACCTGCAGGGCGGGACGTTTACGTCCCTTTTGTCATGGAAAAAAGAATAATCAGAGAGCTGCTTGAGAAAAGGTACCGGGAGTCGTGGAAAAACGAACCGGGATACCGGCAGGCAAAGCTCCTGATGAAACAACCCAAACCAGAGAGGACGAAAGAACTCCTGGCAATAAGCAGATAAAAAATGAGAATAGAGATCGGCCTATTAACAGGACACGGAACCCTCAGGGCGCATCTGCATAACCTAGGCATAGTGGAGCATTATAAGTGCAGGCTATGAGAGGAAGAAAACGATGACAGTATACACATTCTGTGTCACTGTCCAGTACTGGCAATTAAACGATATCTATCCTGGGGAAAAATGTTTACAGACCCGGAACAGCTCAAAGAAGCAAGGGTGAACAGTCTGATAAGCCTGGCAAACCATGCTGGGCTGAGGACAAAAATACACCCTTGATGAAACAGTGGGGAGTCACAAAGGATCCAAAGGATCTAGGTGACCAAAAAGGACTCACGCAGTCACACCCACTAAATTTAATACTACTACTACTTTAATTTAAATCAAGTAATTACTATTTTTATATTAAGACTTAACCTTTGTACCAACCTAGTTAATTAAATTGTTTTTTTATATTTTTATTTTTACTTATAATATTTTTTTTTATTAACCCCTCGAATCCATTCATGGCGAAAAATCATTTCCGGTTTTATCCCAGGGAATAAGAAATAATTTTCTTTCCTTAAAAAAACCAAAAATACGCGTTTAATTAAAATCTTGTGTGATTCAAACCCACCCCTAGCGCGTTAAACGCGCGACACTCCATCGATCGTGTCACGCAAGCATCAATCGTTACGTCTGTCCCGTTCCATTCTCCAAAATCTACCTGCTCTCAGTCCATTTCCTTGGCTTCCCGTGAGCAATGATTATCTTTCCATTAATATTTCCATTCTTGACGTAACACAATGTCAATTTTTTTTTCTTTTATTCTTTTATAGTTCTATGTGGTTTTAAAATGTTATAACTTTTTTAAAATTAGGGTAATTTTTTATGGGTTTCTTAGAGTTAAAACTTTTATTTGATAACACTATTTTTATAGTTAAAACTTTTTTTCAATAACAATAATATTGTATATAAGAAAATTTATTAAACACTTCTTTTATTGTTTTAATATATACCAATTTGTCCGCTGTGTGTACCCTTGATATCTTTATCATAATTTTTTTTCTTTTTTAAAGAAACTTTTTACGATTTATATATCCGTTATAACATTCACCAAACCATTTTTTTAATAAAAAATTATCATCAATTCTAAATTGTAAACAAAATAACAGTGCAAACGAGAAACTTTTATGCACTGAGCGTGAGAGAGCATAGAAACTTAAGCGAGAGCTTTTAGAAAAAGTATGATATCAAAAAATTAAAAAAAATCAGTTAGTAAATTAATTAGGTAATCAGATAGTAGGTCAGTCAGTAGGTCAATCAGCAGGTCAATCAGTGATGTAAAAACAATTTTGACTATAATATATATTCCGGAAAATATTTTTTATTAAATACTCTTCGTTATACAGAGTGTCTCAAAAAGTCTTGGGCCGACTTCGACACAGCGTCGATCGGGTTTCGCTGTTACGATTGCTTACAGCTGTAAAAATTATTAAAATTAAGCTCTGGCTTTTTTAACCAAATTTCAAACACAGTGTGATATACAGGGTGTCCCATAGTAAAGTATCGTAAATGCAGGAATAGGTAGGGCTTATCAAGACGAATAGAAAAGTCTTATACCATTTTGTAAAATTCTCAACCGTTATTGAGAAACAAATTTATTTGTCTAGCGCAAGAGCGACAAGGAAGGTACGCGTGAATGAGCGCGACAAGTGACAGTCCCATTTTTAGCTACTCGCCTATCGCGCTCACTCATGTGTGGCTTTCTTGTCGTTCTTGCGCTAGACAAATTAATTTTTTTCTTAACAACGGTTGAAAATTTTACAAAATGGTATAAAACTTTTCTATTCGTTTTGACAAGCCTTACCTACTCCTGCAATTACGATACTTTACTATGGGACACCCTGTATAGTGCGAATGATATCAAGCAGCTTGTAGAATTATATGTGCTGTACTGCGTGGAATACCTAAATCGCGTTTAATATTACGTAAACTAACATGAAGATTTATGTGTGTTATTGCTAAAACAGCAATATTTCGAGAATTGTCCAAGTTGAAATCATAATAAATTTGATGTTGACTAATTCTTCCTTGTCGACAATTTGTTTTAATTTGGCGAATTACTTTTAAAAAAGAATAATGCTGCGGATCTCAAAATCGCTTTGCATATAAATAATTGCAACACTCTACGATACAATCCTCGACTCTCACCCAAGATCAGTAAAATATTTACACATTCATTAGGTGGATAAATCATTTTAAACTAGTACTTAGAATGTAGATGTAAATGTTATAATAATTATTATTGTACTGTTGTATGAAAATACACTCTAATCACCAAAATGTTATTAACGTCCCGAAAAAAATGCCAATACATACACAAAGTAAACAAAATTAACTTTCTGAGTTTATTTTATGTTTTAATTAATTTTCTTTTATGTGTATTTCTGAATTAAAATCTGTAAAATAAAAATAGGAGATTTTATTTAAAAAATTATAACTTGACCTTTAATTATGCTCAACAATGACCTTAAGGTTAACTTATAGGTCACCATTATGTGGCTTCTTTTGAACTTTAATACTTTTATTTAATCTATTTTTGCCTCTTTATTTCCTGAAAAATTATTCAGCCGTTCTGTTTCAAATAAGACACCGTGTATATGGCACTGTTCGAAAACGAAATCACGCTCACGCATTAGGAGATCCAAGTAAGATTACTTTTTTATGCACTAGAGACAAAATAGAAGACAAAGAAATTATATCCTCTCACAGCAACTTGATTAAGCACGAACTTAGCGCAAAAAGTTTAATGTCCATGGCATCCCAACTCCTGAGAATAGATCATAAAAAGTAAAAAATAATTTTTATTACGGATTTAGATTTTACGCAAGAAATCATAAAACTTTTGTCTAAAACATTTTTTCAAAAAATGTTATTTTATGTCTTTAAAATTATCTACAAAATAAATTTTGAGAATATTTTAATAACTTAAGATGGCAATTTTCGAATAAATGTTTCAAGCAAAAGTAACTTACTTTTCGATGAAAAATAAAAATCTATAATAAAAAATTGGAGTTTTAATTTAAAAAATTGAAAGTAATTTTTGTGTAACCTTCAAACAACTATTCAAAGTCAAACCAATGATATTTTTTTTTCTTTCGAAATCGTGACATGTCTGTCAAAAACATTTTTTTGTATCTTTTTTAGGTTTTTTAAAATCAACTGTATAAATTAAAATGAGTCACCCTGTACATACCGTTTAATAATATTTATTAAATGATATATATTTATTAACTTAATTTAAAAAAAACGGTATTTAATTTACAGCAAAACGCAATTTGCCTGTTAAAAGATACACTGTGGCGTCTCATTCAGACTAAATGTGCGTATATGACAGATAAAATATACTTAGTTGAAACACTACCGTGTTTCATGGTGATATATGTAACGTAATTCCAAAATTTAAATGTATTAATAAAAAGTTGATCAGATTATTCAGTCATTGCTTTATCTTGATAAAAGTGTTTCCCTAAAAATACCTTAATAAATTTGTAATTTAAAAAGAAAAAAATTTTATCCGTTATTGTGTTAAGAGTTGGAGTTTTAATGTTAAATTTTAGAGTTATTCTAAATTTGCTAATTTACTAATTATATAAATTTGAATTACATATTTGAAATGTAAATAAATTTCAAAATAATTGAAAAAAATGTAAAATAAATGAGTTATAATTTAAAAATAAAGTATCAATAAATGTAACAAAATATATTGTGACTGATATGATAATCAAACCTTTATCCTACTGTAATGAAGTCCAAGTTCATCATTTCTTCGGACTAGTTGTGCACCAAGTATGTCACGCTCGTTCATAACTTTATCAATATCTTTCTTCTGACGCTCAATATCTACATCCGCTTGTTGTACAATCTGCTGAAGGTTCTTTTCTTCTTTCTTTGCTTCTTCAATTTGTTGCCTCAAATTATAGATCTCTGTGCGAGAAGCTCGTAAGTCAATATTGAGTTCTTCTTTTTCCTTCTCAATTTTCCCTAATACTAAGAAAAACATTTTTTTAATGTATTATAAATTTTAATTAATTTCTGAATTATTTTAATATTTTTTAATGACTTGTTATAATCAAACATTATGTTAACAAAGTAAATCAATACCAGATTTAACTAGTTGGAATCTGAAATCTTTAAAATACTGAACAACTTTTCATTGTTTTTTAAATTAATTTTAATTTATAAATTAATATGTAACATATATAGGGTATCTGACATAAGATGGAATTCCCAACATCTAGGAGTAAACAATGGAAATACAATTCCAAAAGTCATGTACCATATTACCAAATTCGTAATTGTTGTCGAGTAAAGAAATAAAATCTTTTAGCAAACTAGCGCAAAGAACACTATGAGTTGAGCGCAGTCAACGAGGTTAAGTGGAGCTTTAAGAAGAGATAAATGTAAGCGCCGCACGGTAACAATTGTAAAAGTATTTATAATAAAAGTCATGACATTAATTATTTATTATAAACACTTAATTAATTATTATAAATACTTTTATACTAAAATTGCACGTAATATTTCTTGCTTTTATAAAGTCTTCCATGTTCTTATTTGCACATTTTTCAAGTGAATATATTCACTTGAAAGAACATATACAGGGTGTCCCAGATCAGTGGACGATGCCGTAAATATAGGTAGATTTAATCGAATTAAAACGAAAAGTCCTTTACCATTTTAAAAAATTCTTAATAGTTTTCGAGAAAAAAATTAAAATATATTAAATGTATAAGCGTAAGAGCGACAAGAAAGCTGCGCGTGAGTGAGCGCGACAGGCGAATAACTAGAAATGGCACCGTCGTCTGTCGCGCTCACTCAGCCCACGCTTTCTCGTTACTCTTACGCGTACATAAATTAATTTTTTTCTTGAAAACTATTGAGAATTTTTCAAAATGGTACGGGACTTTTCGTTTTAATTCGATTAAATCTACCTATCATTTTCGGCATCGTCCACTGATCTAAGACACCTGTATGTTATCACGATATTTTTCTCTCCTGCTCGCGGAGGAAAGTCGCGAGCAAAAGAAACGGCCGGGCACGGACGGAAAATCCGCGCGCCGCCGTGACACGAGGGGAATGAAGGAAGGAGAGGTCGCGGTTCCTCAGCCGTATCCCGGCGCGGGACGGCGTGATCCCACAGCGATATGGTTTTGGGCGCCAGGCACGGGCCCAGCCGTGCCGATTTTATTCACGAATTAATTATCTTTTCCCCATAAAATAATAATGAACTCAAACTGCCGTCACGCGCGGGGGCTAGCTCATCCAAACGGAGAGGGGCGGGGTATAACGGGCGGAATTCTCGGACAGACGGAAACGACAGCACAAAATAATTTGTACGCGAACGAAACGATAAGTAGTTTTCAGTCCGTTTATTGCGCTCAACGGAATATAACAAATACGAAAAATAATAGATAAAAAAAAAGAACAAAAAGAAAATTGGAATCATAAGAGCGCTCGATCTTCGCTCGATCGCCTAGATCGTACTTTCGACTTAGAACAAATATTAAATCGCGAACGAGTACCTCACTTAGACCTCGTTTTCCCGGAATTCTCGCGTCGGCCCTGTCTGTTGTGGTGCCGGCCACGCGCCTCCCGTGCACGCGGCGTATTTTCGCGGGACACCGCAACACAAAAGAATTTACGCGTACGATCGCCCGTTGCAAACGAGATCGCGAAATTTCTGTCTCGGCCTCGGCCGCTGCCGAGGGGCTCTCTATGTGGACGCGACCACTAAAAACTCGCAAATATTATTATTGCACGGATCAAATAACCCGTCTCGTTATTCCCCACGGGGTCCTGCTGACGACATTCAGACGTTCGACGGTCGCCACTCACTAACGTTACGGCCTTGCCCCGTGACAATGATCCACAATCAAGCTATCGGGCCCGAGTGCCCGTTCAACGTAGCCGGGTGTCGTCTGAACCCGCGACTGTCTCCCCGAGAAGCGGAGGGCTTCACAAAATAATAATTCCGCAAGGCGGGTGGAAGATTTCACCGATGAAATGCCTCCTGGGCCTCGCACGGTCCTTGCTTTTGCGCTCTCGCTCGCTCTCTTTCCGTTGCTTGGTCGCTTGCTCTCACTCTCACGCTCGGGCTATTGTTCGCTTCTCGCTCTAAGTATCACCATCCACTTGGCTTGCGTGTCTACACGGAAGAGAGCGAGGACCGCGCGAATTTTCGGCACGAGGCCCTGCGTATCTCCACTCTCGTGTCTCGCGGATTTTTTCGCGCGCTACACTGCCGATTTCCCACGGGAGTAGCTGCCCTCATAGAACCCTATCGGTACTAACAGGTTGGCACGAGCTTCGGATAGTCCGCGGTCGCGTCAATTCCCCCGCAGGTTACTTTCGGCGCCGAGATGCGTAGACGGCTGGCCTCTTCCAAGGCTCTCGAGATGGGTGGCCTCCCATACCGGGCCCGTATCCGGTCATCTTCTAATCCGGACGTTTGCGCCTTCGCGTATAATCCGCTGCTCTCGTTCCTCCCCCGGCAAGGACGGCCCGTAGTCTCGATGATATACGGTAGCAACAGAATCAACCAAAGCGCGATCGTTAATTACCGCCTTGAACAATTAAAAATATACCCTCTGGAGATTTCCGCGACCCCTTTTCGCTCTCTTCGCTACCGCGATTCGTCCGGAGCCGCTGCGTTTTGTGACGTGAGTGGAGAGCTGCGATGAAGCAGCAAAAGCCGCCACGTCACAATGTTTATTTTAAAATGTTATATGACGTAATTTTTTATTCAAATCATTTAACATATCTATTTTTAAATACATATCTATTTTCCTTTTATTACTTCTATTATAAACATACATATAAATAAATGAATCAAATTAATATAATAATTCAATGTAAAGTTAACAAATAGTCAAAGTAATGTCAGCGAATAAAAATAAAACATAAGAATAAAACGTATATGTATAATTAATTGGCAAATATTCTTTCCTACATACTTTATCTACATGAAACTATAACGTGGAGATTGTGGCCCTAAGCCACTAAACTAGAAACTCAGACCCCGCGCCGCGACCACCACCGATCGCCCAGAGAAAATCGCGCGGCCACCGTCAATTACTTAGATATCGCGAGCCAGCCAACCACCCGCAGCGTGTAGCGCAAGCCACCGCGGCTAGTAACGTGGGCCGCCCAACCGCCCACACCGCGCACCGCCACCGACCGCTCGGGAGTGGGAGATCCCCCACTCTCGGGCCCACGGGTATATAAACCGCCTCGAGCGCGGACGAGGCACCTTTTCCTCGCTGGAGAGCACTCCAGCATCCGACCCTCCAGGTCTTGGGCGCTCCCGAGCCTGTCCTCGACCGGGCTCACCCGGCCTTCGATACCGCTACCTCCAGGACTCGGGCGCTTCCGAGCCTGTCCTCGACCGGGCTCACCCGGCCTTCGATACCGCTACCTCCAGGACTCGGGCGCTCCCGAGCCTGTCCTCGACCGGGCTCACCCGGTCTTCGATACCACTACCTCCAGGACTCGGGCGCTCCCGAGCCTGTCCTCGACCGGGCTCACCCGGTCTTCGATACCACTACCTCCAGGACTCGGGCGCTCCCGAGCCTGTCCTCGACCAGGCTCACCCGGCCTTCGATACCGCTACCTCCAGGACTCGAGCGCTCCCGAGCCTGTCCTCGACCGGGCTCACCCGGCTTTCGATACCGCTATTTCCGAGACTCGGGCGCTCCCGAGCCTTCCTTCATCCGGGCGCTCTCGGACCTCCCTCGCCACAGTCCGAACGGCCCACCCTGTACTTTGCGCCGCTGACTCGCGACCGCGGGGATTGTACGACCGCCACGGCCCGAACGGCCTACCTTGTACCCTGCGCCGCTGACTCGCGACCGCGAGGCTTGTCCGACCGACTCGGCCTGAACGGCTTACCATGTAACCGGCGCCGCCGACTCGCGACCGCGAAACCTGTCCAACCGTCACGGCCTGAGCGGCCTACCTTGTACATCGTACCGCCGACTCGCGACCGCGTATTCCTGTCCGAACGACACGACTCGGAGAACTTATTATACACACCACGTCGCCGACCCGTGACCGCGCCGTTCCGCCCGAATGATACGGCCCGGAGGGCTTGCACTACACGCTGCGCCGCCGCCTCACGACCGCGTAATTCCCTCCGGACACGGGGCCCATTTTGGACCACGCGCAGCCGGCTCGCGGCCGTGTACCGTCACCCACGGAACGTAGCGCCGATCGATCTGACACTTCGGCAACTAGCGTAATAGAGGCTGGTCGTGTACCGTTCCGCCGAGCGACTAGTAGTATTTTTGTTTGTTTTCTGCGTAACTTTAGCATTAGATTTACTTTGTGTTACAGGTTTATTTTGTGTTACCATTTATCTTTAAGTTTATAATAAAGTAGAGTTTACTTCCTTTTCACGTTTAATCACTTCTTACTCGTACCCCGGTTCCCGGCGAGCTTTCTACCGATAAAATTACCGCGTTACAAGATTTTATTTAAGAGTATTGTAGAATTTTTTGTTATTGACGGAAAAAAACGTTGAGCATTCAAGAATTCAGATTTTGATTAAACTTTGTACACATGTAAGAGTGGATATTAGGTAAATTAAAAGAACAAATATACAGGGTATCTCATATCTTATGACGCACCCTGGAGAAATAGGTAGGTCCAATTATTAGGGACAAGAAAGTCCCATACCATTTTTTAATTTGGGCGTTTATTTGCGAGAAATCAACGTTTTAAAATGTATTATATCTGACCGAGAGCGAGACGATGCGATAACGCGCGAGCGAGCGGTGCGGCGATACGCGAGGCGTGGTTAAAGACATCATGCGAGCGAGACAATGCGACGACGTACGACCGAAACGATGCGACGACGCGTGAGTGACACGATGCGACCGAAACGATACGTTTACGCGATTGTTTTAGTTATGATATTAGGCGCTTTGTTACAAAAGCAGCACAGATAATATTTATAATTTTAAATTGTTGTTTCTTTTAACAGTCGAGTGCTTCTTTGTACGAACGTGTTGCGAGACATTAAGTGCTTTCAATTTTATATTGAAAAATGCGGTATACAGCTAGTGAGTACACAGATATGTTAATCTGTTACGGGATGGCTCACGAAAACGCGTTAGAAGCAGCCCGTATTTATCGCGAAAGATTTCCCAACCGAGCCCATCCAACGGTTGGGACAATTTTAAGATGCGTTCGGCGTGCGCGAAATACGGGTTTTGTCAGTGTGCAGAGACAACAGTTAGTGCAATTTGATCGCGGTGTTCGTCGGAACATTAATCGTGAGGAAGCAATTCTAAACGAGTTCGAAAATGATCCGACGAATAGTGTGCGGCGCGTGGCTGAAAATGTGGGTGTATCAAGACAATTAGTGCACCGCGTGATACGAGAGGATGGATTGCATCCGTTTCACTACCAACGGGTGCAACATCTTCTCCCACGGGACCAGATGCAACGCGCAATCTTTTGTCAAGGTATTTATATTTTTTCATTTCTTAAAACTCATTGTTTTGACAAAATACATGAAAAAGCGAATAAAACGATCGACGCGCAAACTCTTTTGTTAAATCTAATTCGAGCAATTCGTTGTTTTATTATCAGAATCGTGAATCTTGCAAGTAATTTGATTGTTTTCATTTAATTTGAAAAAAACATTTAATCTTGTTAGACAAGCAGATCGATGTAAACGTTATGTACGTACACAATCGACGCGACAACATTTAGTTGACCTGCTTGACTCTAAATACGTTGAGAACGCGTATACATACATTTGTCTAACGTGTACATATGTATGTATACTTTGTTATAACTGATACTTATAATTAATTTAATTTCTCAATTAATAATAATTAATAATGTATGTTGACAGTCTTTTTAGCTCAATGTCGTCAAGATGAGACGTTTCCTAACAATATTTTATAGAGCGACGAGGCAATTTTTACTCCAAATGGAATTTTTAATTCTAAAAATTTCATTATGTGGCAACATCAAAATCCACACGCTGTTCGTCAGTGTGCCTTCCAATTTAGATGGAAGTTAAACGTCTGGGCAGGAATAATTGGCAATAGAGTAGTAAGTATTTTTCTTACATAAAAATTATAATAAAAAACCAAATTTTAAATATTTGTATTATTCATTTGCAGATTGGTCCGTACTTTTTGCCTCCGCGCCTCGATGGGGACAGATACGCGCAATTTTTGGAAAATCATCTTCCAATTTTGTTAGAGAAGCTTCCTCTACAAATGCGGCAAACGATGATTTTCCAGCACGACGGAGCACCACCGCATTATTCACGTCGCGCGCGAATAGTCTTGGATCGACACTTTCCGGATCGGTGGATAGGCCGAAATGGTCCAATTTTGTAGCCAGCAAGATCTCCAGATCTTAACGTCCTCGATTATTTTGTGTGGGGATACATAAAAAATCGAGTGGAGAATGTGCGCGATCGTAATGTAGAAGAGGTACGCGAAAACATCATAGCGGCCTTCAATACAATTACGCCGAACGTAGCACATCGCGCTACTCGTCAAATTATTCAAAGAGCACGATTATGCATTCAACAACAGGGCAACCATTTTGAGCAGCTAATGCACTAATTTTTAACAGTGGATTAGGCCTATTGGGGACACCACTAAAAAAAAACGCGCCAAGCTATCTACCTCGCGAGGTGGTGTGGAAACGATAGCGTTTTTATACCGCAATAATAGAATTTCCATAGTCGAAACAATTAAAAAATAATACTTTATTCATCAGGTTGCTTATCTATTAAAGTTATAGTAATAAAGACATTAAATCAAGTAAATAATCGCGAACACAAATAGAAAATAAACCCTACAATTTCCTTCGCGCATTGCTCGATGCTTGAATAGATAATATACATTAACGCGATAATAGCGTAAGCTGTGATTTCGGACGGCCAAACCTCTTCCCTCACCATGCGTCGTCGCTTCCCTTACCCGCGCACCGTCCTCCGACTCGCCTAAGAACCGAACCGCCCAATCTATGATTTTTGTAAAGTCGCGTGGGATGGGCCGTACTTCCAGCGTCTCGGTAGCTTTCAGCGGCGCGTTCTTACTCGCACGGGGGGCGTCAAATCTTTACATGTTATTTTCTCGGTTATTTACGCCTAACTTACAAAACCGTATAGGACTTTTCTACTTATTTTTCGAAGCCCAACCTACAGCTAAGAACTTTTTTATATCAACTGGGACACCCTGTATACCCGATGGCCCGAGAGAAGGAAAAACCCCCTCCCGCGCATTACGATAGCGGTGCGCGGTACGGGCGGCTGGTCGGCCTGTGTTACCGGCTGCGGGCGGGTGGCCGGCCCACGCTACACGTGGTAGAAACAAACTTAGATCCGCGCATTGTTTCTTTATGCCGAAAGATCTCGATTCGCGGCGCAGAACTGCTCCTTACTCTGTCTCGTTCGTGACCTCAGGCCACATAGGTTATGGGCCAAGGTCGCGCGTAAGGTACGGACGATAGCACGTGCTCAAACTTTCGCGAATGAGAGAAAGTGCAAAATGATAAACAAGAACGTAAAATTTAGAGATTTTGTCATCTGACCAATTCCAAGAACAAATCAAATCAATTTCACACTAACAAAAAATGTCGCATAATACTATAAATTTCACGCTCATTGAACTGCTGTCTAAAAATAACTACGACACGTGGAGGATTCAAGCAGAGGCGATACTCATCAAAAACAACACATGAGGATATGTTTTCAGAGAAATAATTAAACCTGAACTAGGATCGGCGACTTACCAAACATAACTCACGGAAGACCGTAAGGCAAAATCAGATATAATATTGTTACGTCCGGTATGGAGAACGGCGCGAAGCTCGCTGTCTTGGAGCGGCGCGAAGTCCGAGTTCGGCGACGTTCGGCATGAAGAGTTTTAACGTGAACATTCCGCGAGTTTTGAGTTAGCTGTCACCCGTTGCTAGGGGACAGCTTGTTGTTTTAAAAAAGAATTGTCAGTCTTACCCATGGCTTTGACGGGCGATGTATGTCAAGAGGCTAATTAATTAAATTCGTTTCTTTTGTAATATCTGAGTTTTCCTTACGGCGGGAGTGACGCGGAGTGTGAGAGTGAGAGGGAGCGCTGTAGCGGGGAACGATTGTAAGTGAGTGAGAGGCTGCTGCCTAAGTTTCGCCGTCGTGCGTAACAATATTATCTATTAGTCCCTCCGAATTAAAGCAGATAAAAGCATGTATGTATCAAAAAATGTTTAAAACAAACTAGAATCCATATACGTTTCCAAGGAGCCCGCCCGCAAAGCCACTCTCATCAAAAACTTAATGCTACGTAAGATGCCGGAAAACGGTGATATAAAAGATTATCTTAACAATATATTCGACACCATAGATAAGTTACAATCTATGAATGTAGAAGTGAACGACGATATGCTAGCCATAATTATTTCATACAGCCTACCTGACAGCTATAATACTTTTAGGTGCGCAATGGAATCGCGAGACAATTCACCAGACGCCGAAACATTGAAGATTAAGATAATCGAAGAGAGTGAGGAAAAAATGCGAAAGTCATCGGAAAACGAATCCGGCGCTTTATACGCCAAACACCAAGCACGTCGATCATCTCACTTCACCGGAAATAAATTCAACAAAAATAGCAAAAACGCATTATTCTCAAAACGAATAAAGTGCAATTATTGTAATGTTACGTCAAGAAGATTATATTTTTATTAAATGGTTAATTGAAGGAAATCCTCGGGAAAAGTATTCGTGGGTAAGGTAGAGAGATGACGTACCACCAAATTTTACGTGGGATTCGAGATTCGAATCCACGCTGTTTTACGCGCAGATTAAATTTTCTAGAATTTTGGATTCAGATTGAGCGCGTAAGTGGTTCCTTTTTAGAGAAAGGAAGTGAATCCTTATTTTCTGGGATAGAACCCAGGCGTGATTATTTGCTTATGGTGGATAATTAGGGTAATTATAAAATAATTAACTCATAATTTTAATAACACAAAATTAACAAATTTAATACTAAACATGATGTTTAAAATTACAAAAGAAAACTGATCGTTAAAGCAGGCAGAATTAACAATTTTTATTATTTAGCTGTTTCGTTTGAAATATAAAAATAAAATTAATGTTCTAGCAGAAAAAATCAAGTAGTAAGAGAACGGTTGTAATCTGATAAATAAGTATAAGTTTAACATTGCAAAGAAACGAGAGTATTTACAAAATGTGTGTGTGTGTGTGTGTGTGTGTGTGTGTGTGTGTGTGTGTGTGTGTGTGTGTGTGTGTGTGTGTGTGTGTGTGTGTGTGTGTGTGTGTGTGTGTGTGTGCGTGCGTGCGTGTGTGTGTGTGTGTGTAAATGTATAAACGTCTTCAGTCCAATGTGATCTCTTCGATCTCTGCCACCCTTACTGTGGATCTCGGGAAGACCAAGTCGATTAGTCGCATCGGGGCCAGGAAAGGAAATTTCACCCCGGAATAGTATATAAAAAAAATGAGAATCAGGAGCAGAACGAGCTGCCTGTCTCTTGATCTCTTCTGGCTCAAAATGGTCAGGGCCGATGGAGAAGGCTCTTTCCGGAACAGGATCTGTCCACGGAGTACAGGCCCTGCGTAGGAGCTCCAGGAGAGGGTCTCTAACCTCTCTTGGTTCCGGATGCTCCTCGAGAACTTCAATACTCGGGACGGGAGATGGAGGTTGATCGGGGAAGTCTACTTCTGGGAGAGAAATGGATTCATCTTCGCCCAGAGACTCGGCTTCCTCGGGTTTGAACGGAAAAGGAGGCGGTGAGAGAGGAGAGGAACAGGCTCGTGGCTCACCTCCGGGAAAACGTGGTTGAAACGACCGTAATTCTTGGCCGCGAATGTCGGGCCGGCCGGAGTGCCCGGATATGCTCGCCGGGCGGACAGGATTCGAGAGAGAATAAGTAGGTCCGAAAATACACGAGACGTGGTTTAACGATTAATTGATGGTTTATTCAATTAATAAGAACACTTTACAATAGAGCCATCTGTGACGAACGCGTGGTTGAGACGTCGCCGGACAGAACACGAATATAATAGAACGCTTGCGGTAACGCGGTAATTGGCGTGTGTATGTGCCGGATCGGTACGGCGGTGATCGATACGCGGATCTATGACGGGCGGGCCGTTACAAGTTTTCGGCAACCGCCTAGATAACGCCCTAACGGATCGCGGGGCTAGCGGCGCGAATATTCCCCAGTGTCGCGGGCCTGGGCGGAGCCTGATCGATGCACGCGACGCGGGACGCGGTGGTCGAACTAATTCGTATATCGCGACGCGAATGCGGGTTTTCGGATGTCGTGGAGAACGGAGCACCTGTTCGGTGTTGCAGTAGCCGAGAGTACTCGGCCGAGGCGGAGAGCTCTCCACCCCGGGTTTGTGCAACGGTGCGAAAGGATATTTCGCCTTGGCAAACCGAATGTAGATCCGGGATCGAGATCACTCGAAGGAGGCGAAGTGCGCTTCACCCCACGAGCCGGTCTTACGAATCGAGAATTGCTTTCGGCTGCTAGGAAGATTCCTATGCGGGCAAGCGTCAGGAGTGCCTGACCGAGGCGGAGTTCGCTCCACCCCGTTGTTCTGCTTGCTCCACGAGTCGGTCGGTCCGGATGTTCGCTGTGAGGCGAACGGAACGAGAACGGTGCGCGACTTTTCCGAATTCGCCTTTTTATCTAGAAAAGGCGACGTCCGGGGGTATTCTGGTACGTGGCGCCGGCCGCGGTATTCCGCGGTACCGTGCGCGTCGCGCTCGTTTGGACGAGCTCGGGGCCGCTCGTGTAAGTCCGTTCCGCGGGACTTTGCGCGTTACTCGATACTTGTACAATTATCGCGCCGATGATCGGTTTCTTCGGGAGCCCCCGCGCTCCCCTTCCTGTCCGAGAGGATGGTCGTCTCGGCCTCCGGTGGTTCTTCTCCGGGAACGATGCTTTTGCCGGGGCATCGTTACATGGTTCGGAGATGAGGGATGAATTCGGAGTATACGATGGAGTCGTGGGGCGGAATTGTTCCGATCCCGGCTCCGTGGACTGGTTTGAGAAATTAAGATCGCCGGCCGATGTTTCGAGTTGGATGTTATGAATTTCCTCGGGCGGGATATATCCGAATAAAGGCTCCGGGTCTAGGTGGATAGGCGACGGTGGCGGAGGGCCTGGACGTGGAGACCACGGTTTCTCTTTGTTGCGCGCAGGAGAAACAAACACCTCCTCGCTTGGCGCCGCCGCGAGCAGATATTGAATAAAGAAACGGCGAACCAACTCCCTCAGATTCCGTATCTGTTTATTTCTTCGCTCCCGGCTCTTCTTAATCGTTTTCTTATTATTGGATTCCACTAAAATTCATAATTTAATTTTAATTTTATTTGAACAGAATTTTACAAGATTAACAAAGAAAGGGGCGAAGGAGACTCGTCACCGACGATTTCTAAAGCTTTTGACCCGTCAATGAATGAATCCTCGTAGTTCATCTTTGGCGAGAATCGGTTGCCGATTCTTTAACTGTGGATAGTCGCCAAACTTCCAGCAATATTTTGCGGCGCAAACCACCGTAAATTACTGGTTATTCGACAGCGTATCTTAGCCGATATTCATAAGCAGGCATTCTTACTCATTCGATAGACCACAGGAACAAACGGACAGAATCAAAACTTCGGAACTCCGACTCGGACATTCCCTTCTCTCTTTGATTAAAATTAAAGAACAATTGATTTGAACAATAACATTTAGTGGAATTAATTTTCGCGACGATACATAATGAAACGTTGAGACTTACTTTTAGGTGTTACACCGCGAGGGTGCCGTGGGGTTCGTTCTCCGGAGAGAATTGTAGTCTTTTTCGGAATAAAATCGTCTTCTCGTCATATTGATTAATTTCTTTTATTTCCTTCTTCTTTTTACAGACTTACACTTGCACTAAATATTCGGTATTATATATTCCACGCGAGATACTTGTTAGCGACTGACTGTCCGGGCCGCGGCTGCCCCTGTATATCTCCTATTGTTGCTATGCCAAAATTCATAGCAATCAGCGGAATCGCGGGTGGCAACCGCGACTGTCCTCGGACTTCGCGTCCCAGCCGGAAATGCCGGGTTACCTTGATCGGCGGTATTCTGCCGATCAAGCTAAATGGTCGCGCGCGTGCGACATTCCGGCGTTATTCCCGAGCCTCTGTTGCTAAGGGCTCAGGATATAACATAGGAGATCTTCTCGATGCTTCTTCTGCAATCTTACACTAAGTAACACTCACGTTAATTTTAGTAAAACTTATGCGGCTGTAGCTGAGATGCAAGAGAGCGTGCTCCGCCAAAACACAAGATTTTATAAGCTCGGAAAAGGGGAGAGCTATTCCCGAATTTTCACTTTTCTGAAATTCTAATCTTTCATTTGCAGAGCTTGTTCTTCCACTTTTCCTATCTTAAAATTATTGGGCATTCGCACCCCATCCCTTCTCTATTTCTTAAACTTCTAAGTTTTCGCCCTTAGTTTCTAGATTTTGGTGAGGAGTTCCCGAGATCCATTGGTTTTTAGTAATAAGATATCTACGAAATACCCCCGCTTTAAGGAGTTATCCCTTCCGAGCCTTCCAGAAATTTATTATTATTTTTAAAGAGAGATGGTGGGGAAACTTCTACCATCCGTACGACGCATTGTTAACCTGACTTTATTGCCTTTGTCTGCACCACATACTTCGGTAATTACGGGCCTCTCGCGCCCTTGGTTTTTCTAAAGCTCAGGATCTATGCGCAATTACAATTTTAAAGAAAAGTTATTATTTCTTTTTTTATGATGGACAGGTTATCAGAGTTGAAATATTTATGAGCCCTTCAGGTTTTGATTTTTTGTATTATGTCTAGACAAATTCTTTTGTCTGATTTTCGTTGGCGCCCGTTTACAATTTGTTGCATGTTTTTTATGCTTTCAGGCAACAACTTGTCCCGGAATATGTTAGTGTTTTATGAATTGTTTTTCTGAAAGGTTCTGAAGTTTTTTTTTGTATTGCAATGGACTACGGTCTACCTCCCTCCTTAACTAAATTTTCTAATTTATGTCGAAAAAAAGAGACGCGGAGTCGGAGACGTAACAGTGAAAAGACTAGAAGCAAAGCGGTGGACTGTTATTATAACAAGAAACACACTGAACAGAAAGCAAATCATGCAGATGAAACGGCCCGATTGCAGGCAACGTGAACGACATCACAGGTTTGTGCTTAGACAGCGGGTGCACAGCTTATTTGTGTGGAGATAAAAATCTCTTTGTATACACGAGAGTCATCTCAAGTGGATTAAGGTTAGCCAACAACTCTTCTACCAACGTCAACACCGTGGGCAACGTAAAAATTACTGCTGCAGTACATGAGAATGACAAAAACATAAAGCTGACAAACACACTATACGTACCTGATTTGCGTACAAATTTACTTTCCGTGGCTAAAATCGTCGACAACGGACATGAAGTGTTGTTCAAGAAAGATAGGGCGATAGTAAATGATAATCGAAGTAATACTAAGATGATCGCAAAACGTATTAATAATCTCTTTTATCTACAGAAAGGTGCAAAAAAGGTCTGTATTGCAACCGATACTAAACTATCACAAACACAAGTGTGGCATAATAGAGAAGTCTATTTGAACACAAGAGACAAGACTTAATGAAGATAACACAAGCGGCGAATGGTTTTAAAATAAACGCAATTTAGCCATGGAACGATTGCGAGTTTTGCGCAGCCGGTAAACTAACCAGCAAACCCTTTTTTAAAGATAGTGATAGAACCAATGGAGTGTTAGACCTGATTTATACAGACGTCTGCGGTTTCATGAGGACGAGATCGGAAGGAAAAGCACTCTACTTCCTCACCTACATCGACGATTACTCACGATGGTGCTAGGTATGCTTCATGCAAAGTAAAAGCGAAGTAGCTCAAAAATTCAAAAAGTTCATACTATATACAGAGAAACAAACTGAACGAAAAATTAAAGCCATACAATCAGACAACGGAAAAGAGTTTTGCAATTCCGAGATGGACGATTTGTTCAAGAGATACGGAATTCGACGCTGCTTAACAGTACCTTATACGCTGGGACAAAACGGCTTAGCTGAGCAAAAAAATAGAACATTGGTCGAAGCGGCAAGATGCCCAATAATTCATTCGGGCTTACCAATATCTTTCTGGGCTAAAACGATATCAACGGCTAATTACATACGAAATAGATGCAGCACAAAAAGTTTGACTTCAGCTACTCTGTTCAAAATATGGACCGGACGTCGCTTTAATATCGTTCATCTAAAAACTTTCGAGTGCCAAGCCTTTATTCTAAACAAATCCCCTGGCAAAGGAAAATTCGATCCTAGAAGCATGAAAGAGACCTTCGTTGGATACTCGGAAACTTCAAAAGCTTACAGAGTTTGGATACAAAAGGACCGCAAAATATACGTTTCAAGTGATGTAAAATTTTTGGAAACCAACGTAAATGGACCGACAAGGGACACCACGATACTTGACTCCGACGCGGACCGCTCCACTACTGTGAGCAAACCTAAGAACACGACCATCTTGATAAACACTCAGATTAGACCAAATCGACCAGCAGACGAATCGACCGTCACACAATCCACTGAAAGCACGGCAAGTCAGTCTGTTACAGATGGAAAAGTCAGAAACAGTGGAACTACCAAAACGGGGTCCTGGATGGCTAAGAGGAGTCACCACAAAAACGCACATACCAACAAAGCAATACAATTTGAGGAGCAAGGAACAGACAGAAAGCGATGTTCATCGCGGAGATACAATGTCAGACGACGACATGGAATAGCACAAAGTCGGATACACCTTGATCGCAGACGAAATAAACTTCTTTCGGGCCATTACAGGGCCAAAGGCACACGAATGGAAAGACGCCAAATATAAAGAAACCAAGAATTTAGTTGGAAACTCGTCAACGAGCCCGGCGATAAAAATATCGGATGTCGCACTGTACTGCGAAACAAATATCGAAGCAACGGAGAACTAAAGAGACGAAAAGCTAGAGTCGTAGCGAAAGGGTACCTTCAACAACCGGAAATCGACTTTGTTGACACCTTCGCACCAGTAGCACGTTTAAGCTCACTGAGAACCTTGTTGGCAATGGCCGCACAACATAGAATATTCATCTCACAACTGGATATCACGGCAGCCTACTTACACGGGGAAATGGATATCCAAACGTTCATGAAATCACCGGAACTTCTTGAAGAAATGCTTGAGCGAATTCTAGAAAACGAAACCAACAATCTACGTAAAAAAGCAAGGACTATGCTGTCGGACTATCGCCAAGGACGTAGGACCTGCCTGTTAAATAAAGCAATTTACTGATTACGTCATGCCGGGAGACTGTGGCATTTTAAATTTAACAAAGCCCTAAAAAACGCAGGTCTGAATCGCACCAACGCTGATCTCAGTTGACGCATGCTAGACAAAACATTTAAAAGTTTATAATTACCCTTGAATTAAACACTTGTTAATTATTATTAATAATAATTTTTTTCCAATAACATAAGAAGTCTAATAATTCTCACTTGCAACGTCATTCTAGCTTTCTTTATTATTTAATAGATAAATAATGAAAGAAAACCGAATGACGTTACGAGTGATAATTATTAGACTTCTTAATGGAAAGACTTGTTAATGGAAAGAAATTATTATTAATAATAATGAACAAGTGCTTAATTCAAGAGTAATTATAAATGTTTAAATATTTTATGTAGCGTGCGTAAGAGGTCAGCTGAGATCGTCGCGGGTTTTTCACGTCTCATGCAGAGTTACGCCGTCCCTGCCTACTATGTATAACCGTCCGGTGTGTAGCTAGTTATTAAATGTAATAACTCAAAAACAAAACTTCGGAAAAATTATTCGAAGAGGAAAAATCTTCATAAAATTACCTGAACAACATGTCCTTTCACGGAAACTATAGTTGTTCTGAATCACCCTGTATAAACGGTTTATTAAAAAAAAAAATTAAAAAAAAAAGATTAACTGAGAAAGCAACGGCCCTGCCAAACAATACGTCTAGAACAAATAGCTCTAGCTTTCGTGGAGCTACTGATGGCGAACAATCTCACGAACATCAAATTATTTAATATAATTTCGGTCCGGGTTCTTTCTAGTTTACGAATGTCCCTAATTGTTTTGGCGCCGGCTACGCGTCTTCCGAACACGTGGCACGTCCGCGTACAATGAAACAACACAAAAATTACGCACAAACTGTCACAGGTCGTCGTCGATCTCACGCATCCTAACTACCAACCTCGGCCGCTGCCGAAAGCTCTCCGTGCGAGCGCGGACGATAATTCTTTTACAGGCGTAGCAAACAACACCAAAATTTTACACAATGCCAGCTTTTCGCAGGACTAGACTAGCCAAATTCGGACGCCCAAAAAATGTCACACATTAACTGTAATTACTCGCCTCGTGGCGAGTTACCAAAAATTATCGGGCCCGGATGCTCACTCAAAGCGGCTGGGCATCGCCCGGACGTGGGAGCCACCTCCCCAAGAAGCGGACGGCTGTACAAAATAGTTATTGTTGCAAAGCGGAAAGAAAAGCTCACCGAAATTTGTTCTTCCGAGTCTTTGCCCCCCTCTCTCTCTCTCTCTCTCTCTCTCTCTCTCTCTCTCTCTCTCTCTCTCTCTCTCTCTCTCTCTCTCTCTCTCCCTCTCCCCTCCCTCCCTCCCCTCTCTCTCCCCTCTCTCTCTCCCTCCCTCCCTCTCTCTCCCCTCTCTCCCTCCCTCCCTCTCTCCTCCCACCCCTCTTTCCCTCCCTCCCCTCTCTCCCCCTCTTACCCCTCTTCTTCTCCCCCTTTCTTCCTTTCTCTCTTTCTCTTTCTATCATTCGCTCGTTCTAGTCGCTTGCAAGATTCGTTTGCCTCGTTCGCACGCCAACACGGAAGAAAGCGAGGACCGCGCAAATTTTTGGCAAGAAACCCGGTTTATCCCCACCCACAGAGATTTTGCGAGTTTTCCGCGCGCGATGTCGCCGCTAGTTTTTCACGGGCGCAGCTTTCCTCGCGGGGCCCTATCACTAACCAGTCGATCGACACGGATTTCGTACGGTCGGTTGCGGATGTTTTTCCACGTTGCTTCCGTCGTAAATAAATCCCGACGACGTGGTTTGTCCGTGCGGGGTGGCTTTCCTTTCGTAGATCATCTCTAGCGCTTTCAAGACGGGTAGCCTCCCATCTCGTACATCCTTCTCACGTCGTTGTCCTCAGCGTAGTCAGCGTGTCGGCGCCTTCTCTCATGCGCTTTCTTATCCGGGTGTTTGAGACGGAACGGCGATGGTTTTATGCCGATGTATGGAAGGATGGTGCCAAACGATTTGGCTAAATAAATACATCTCGTCTCATGGGAATTGTACGTTCCGTTTTATTTCTCTCAATAATAACAGAGAGATTGGCGCGATCGTGATTCGTGAAATGATGGCCCGTCGTAGATGACCGCGCGCGGAGACCAAAACCGCCTTGTTTTACAAATAGCGTTTAAATTGTACCAAACTGATATTAGATTATCGCGAGAAACAAGACGTCTGATCTTAACCGCTTTCCGCTACATTTTATATTAGGAGTCCCCCCCCTTGTCGCACTCCTCATCTCGCCGCTGATTTGAATTTCGCGTTTTCTCAATGTTTCTGTAGAAGGTTATACGCGTCTTACAAACATGGATATTTATTTTTCGACGGGCATCGAGTCTCTGTCAGATGCTGCGTTAGCCTCTGTTTTTGTCTTTCAATTACATCGCTATTCGGTTTATAAATTTAACTCCGCGGTCGCCAACACCGGGTTTCATGTTTTCACGCTCCCCACCTTAGTGTGAATATCCTGTAGCACTTACCGATATACGATATCGATAAACATAATTCGCAATAATTAAACAACGGTTTTCAAACAAAAGCAACCTCCTAATACTCCTCTCCCCCGACCTCCCACTCTCCTAACTACGGCGGTCCGCCGGGTGCCGCTGCACCTTGTAACGGCCGCGGGGAGCTGCAACGAGGCAGCGAAAGCCGCCACGTCATAGTACAAAATAAGAAGTATTTAAAGGGTACTGACAGTGAACCATCTGTTCCAATATCCTTAGAGACACATTACATAATCTCTGAGATCTATCTTGAGGACTTTGAAACAAATAAAAACATTCACGACAGAGATAGTCAAGTAAGTCTTGAATAAAAATAATATATAATAATATATAAATATAAGAATAATTAAAGTTCGGTAACATAAATTTATATATTTGTTACAGAAATGCAGCAGTGGTCCAGATAATTCTGTTGAGTGTCAGGATGACGAATTACAATTGGACCCTGCTACTGGGTAAGATTTATTTAAAATAAGTTTTAAAATTTTATTGTAAATAGAATGTTTTTATTGTTTTTTTTATATTATTAAGAAAGTGACATTATTTGTTTGAGTACATTCATCTATCTGGAAAATATTACAGAACTATTGTTCTCTTTCAGCATTTCGGCAGAATATCAATTTGAAAACGAGCCAGGTCTCTCCACAAACCCTCAGGAGGGCCACTTTACGGCGCCATCTACGAACAGAACACCTCAGCCGATTAAAAAAAAAAAGAAATGACTGCCTAGAAAGAGGCCTTGTTCTCTTTTCAGAAGGAGCAACATCTAAAGACCATGGAATTCATGAAATTAGAATACAAAACAAAAACTGTGGGATTTTTAGCAGAACAAAATTTTAAAAAATTACATGAATTAATGGAAATACAAATTAAGTCGTTCCGTTTTTACAAGACAATCCGGGTTGAATTTCTAAGGATGGAATAGTTCAGGCATGAATCACATCTACTGACTGTTACGAATAAATATAGTAACAGCTAATTTCGATAAACTTCAGAGAGATGACATCTGTCAACAATATTCAATACAATTTGCTTAAAGTTTTCGCCAAGAACCTTGTTTCTTACTCTATTGAATATGGCAAATTTTGCACTAACTAAGCAGCATTTGCGGGAGGTTTTAGTTTTCTGCTTTAATTTGAAAAAAGGGCAGCGGAAGGGCATCGAATGATTGTGGAATTCCATTACGGGCGATTGGTGTAGATTACAATTAATTTATTTGAGTCGTGCACTAGAAGAAAAACGGTTGGAATACGAGCAACCACATGACAAGATTTTTCTTCTGCATGACAACGCTCGACCTCGCAAAAAGTGTAAAAAGATATTTAGAAACGCTTGAGTGGAATATTTTACCGCACCCGCCGTATTCTTCGGATATCGCTCCTTCTGATTACTGGTTGTTTCGAAGGATGCAACATGATCGGCTGGCCACCGGTTCACTTCTTTCAAAGAAATTGAAAATTGGTTCTTAACTTGGATCGTCTCAAAAGAAGACACATTTTATTACGATAAAATTCGAAAATTACTTGAGAGATAGGAAAATGTAGTATTCAATGATGGGCAATACTTTGATTAATCTATTCTGTTCTGAAAGTTCTGAAATAAATGCATTTTTACCACAAAAAGCGGACCAAACTAATTTGTACTCCCAATACATTCTCAGTAGAACCTTTGGAAATACACTTGAATGCAAAACTGAAATGGAAACTCCATTTAGAAAAAAAAAAAAATTCTATACTTTTCTATGAGCTTGTACAAAGCTGCTAAAAAACCTGAGACCTAAAGCCGAGTGTGTTACTGTAGATGTACAAAGCAATACTCCTACCTAGGCTAACTTGCACAGCAGTGGGTTGGTGGCCCAAAATAGGAAAAATAGAAGCAAAAATCCTAGTAAACAGCCTATCTTAGGTATGAAAGCTACCTAAAAGCTGTAGTAAGGATTTAAAAAACGAAACCTACGACGGCACTACGAATGACCCTGTGTTTTTGCCCTCTGTACTAATAAATCATATATAAAACCCAACTAACAGCGTACAGACTGTATTGTCAGGGGGAGTGATAGGATTCTGGATCCGGCCACGCAGCGGTCGAATTTCTGCAGTTTTTTTTTTACATACGTACAGAATAGAACGACAATATACCAGGAAGAGAGGATCGTAGATGTACTCATACCATTCAAGAACAATTAGAAAAACTCAGAATTCCTGAACAAAATGGGACCAGATGTCTAATTCATAAATGGCTCAGGAAAAGAAGACCGGTATGAGGAGGTCATTTATACACGTACGAGGAAACATAAATCAAGCCTGCTCCTTGAAGAGCTGACTAAAGTTTTTCAGGCCTACGTGACAGCAATCTCCAAATGCGCAAAAATACAAATTATTGAAAAGACCAGCAACAAATAATTTTTCTGTTTAGACAGTAGAGCAACAATTACTGTCCTTACAAAAACAGCACAGTTTATTACGATCTAGAGCGGCATAAAGCCTTGCTAGGAGTTACCAACAAGGTCACACTGGTACGGACTCCTGGATACTAGAAAATGTATGGCAATAAAATGGTGGACGAGCTTGTCAAGCTGAGAACCTTAGAGGACCCACCAGAGCAGCTAGTTAGGCGTTCTCTATGCCACAGGAAAAACAATTATTAGAGAGATGCTAGATAAAACTTACCGAGAATCGTTGAGTAACGAACTAAAATGTCGCTAAGCACAGCTTCTTATGAAACTACGTAAGCCAAGTGAAACAAAAGAACTTTTGGCAATAAATAGGAAAAATTCGAGAATAGAGATCAATTATCTCACAGAACATGGAATCCTCAAAGTACACTTATACAATTTTTATAAAGTTGAACACAAGAAGTGCAAACTACGCGAGTCAAAAAATAAAGACAGCATTCACATTTTGCGTCGCTGCTTTGTCTTAGCCGTCAAAAAATAATGATCTTGATATTGTAGGCATTATTAGTATTTAGCGACCGCGTTCGATAGAAGACGGCATGTGTACATCGGTACACATGTCTACATAACACCGCTGTTCGAGATGTTGTGACCGATCAGCCTAAATTATAAATATTAGTTCTTAGTCTTGAAGAGCGGTTGTTGACACAAGCGGCGAACGTTACAGGTAAGAATTAAAAGCGATTGGGCGATTGTAAAAAAACGGGGATATCGGGAGACCGGATAAAAAGGCCCACACCGGGAAAAACGGGGCTTTCTCTGTAAAGTTTCAAATAAAGCTACGTATCTTTGTGACACCCGCGCTTTCTCATTTTCCCGCCTACAATATAGAATATTCACTAATTATAATAATCTCAAAGGCGAATGTGAATAGTCTAATTAGTCTAGTAAATCATGTTTGGCTTAGACCAATTAACCACGTTTGGTAAACAGTCACAGATGATCTACAAATCTAGATGACTACAGAAAGTTTACTTCTTTATAATAACAATAGTATAAAATAGTTAAACCCATAAAAAACTGGTTTAAAAATTGTTTTAACATCTAAATTAAAAATGTCCTCTCTACAAAAATAATGGCATTTAATAATTCTTTCAACTCTAAAAAATCCATGCAAAACCACTTTAATTTTCTATACAAAAATTGTAATATTAAATATTTACGCCATGTTTAAGAAGTTCGTGCAAAGTTACTATTCTTAATGTTTATAGTGGTACGAAATAATTAATCCAAGTCTAATATGAAAATAGTGATATCAAATTGTTAAAAACTGCGCTCAAGTGCAGCGCCGAGTAATGACGAATCGATTGACGAATCGATTTTTGACGAATCTTTTGACATGGTCGCGCAGCGATCTTGCTGCTTTTTTTATGCCGGTTCCGGTACCGGCAATTATACGTTAAGGCTCACTTGTGACACATGTACGCAATATTAGTAATTGATATTGTGGTAATATAATTGAATTGCAACGAATAAGCTGTTCTTGTGACAATTCTCAACGACCAAAGGACAATTTGTTATTCTCAACAATTGAGAAACGATTCGGAATACAGATACAACCTCACGTCATCTCCTGCTTATCGTGAGGTTTGCCAGATCTCTTGGGTGACGAACATATTCGGACATCTTGCGCGACCTGCCACGAGATTTATATAATCTCGTGGCTTATTACATAAAACAACTCGACGCTCAGTTATGGACATGACATCTCACCTACAACTCATTTGAAGACTGAACAAAACATTTTAGTAACTTGAAGATTACGATCAGACAACACGTAACAGACGAGTGATAAATGCGTCACAGCTCTACATTTTTTTTTAACAAAAAGGATTGATTAATATTAAGAACAATTTCAGGTAGCGTTAAGATTCGCAGTGACCTCCACAAATATCTGTTCATGTATACAGTGTAAATAATGAAATAAAATAACTAAACTTTTGAACACAAATAATTGTGCCAAGTCTAAAAAAATGTTTTAAGATTTGTTTTAATACGTCTAAACAAACAATTCCTTTTTATAACATTAGTGATATCAAATAATTACATTAACGTTATAAAATCTATAAAAAATTACTTGTGTTTAAATGTAATTTCTTTTACAATTAAATGAGATAAATAAAATGTCAGTATATTGGTATGTGCATGATTTTGAAGCCACATAGAACTGAGAAAAAAGCTTGACTTTGCGAAACTAAATCTTAGAAATCTTAAACTATATATAATGCTAATAGCTTTAATCTTTTATTTTAAAAGAAAGAAAAAGTGGACAAAAGAAAAAAAAAAGATAAAGACGGAGAAAGAAAAAAAATTAAGACAATTATAATTTTTATGCAAAAATGTCCTCAGAGTTAGAGTCTATTTACATTAATGATTGCAGACATAAATAATGAGCTAGAAAAAGGAGAGTGGGGAGGTATAAAGGTAAAAGAAAAAAAGATATTTTTATTAGCGTATGCGGACGATGTAGCCGTTATTGCTGAGAATGAGCCGGAAAGATAGGACTGTTGAGAAATATGGAGAAGTATGTAAAAGAGAAAGGTTTAGAGATAAATATAGAAAAAACAAAGATTATGAGATGCAGGAAAGAAGAAGGAAGACAGAAAAAGATAACGTGGAAATAGAAAGGAAAAAAACTAAAAGAAATTAAAAGGTATAAGTATTTAAGATATATGTATAGTAACGGCAAACGGAGACCGGAGGGAACAGGTAAAAGAAAGGGTGAAAAAGGGAACAGCAATAATGAGACAAGTCTGGAGTATAGAGAAAAGGAAATTTGGAAAAGACTGTGGAAAAAGAAGATGGTTATTTGACAGACTAGTATGGACAGTGATTAGTTATGGTATTGAAATATGGGGTGGAAGAAAAGAGAAGAAATAGATAGAATACAAGAAAGATATTTGAGATGAATTCAGGGAGTAAAGAAGTTTATACCAGGATATATGGTAAGGGAGGAGATGCAAAGAGATAAACTAAAAGGGAAGACATGTGTAAAGGCATGGAAATATGAAAGAAAACTAGGGGAAGGAAGAGGAGGGAAGTTGGTAAGAAGATGTTGGGAAGAATTGAGGGAAAGAGTAAAGGAGGAAAAGTTGAAAGGAAAGTGGGAAATAGAAAGGAAGAAATGTTATAGAAATTTTGGGTGGACATTAAAAAAAATAGAAGAGAAGAGGGAAGAAGCGGAAATCAAAGGAGAAGATATGATGGAAAAGGAAAAAAATATGCAAAAAGAAAAAAGATAGAAGAAAATAAGAGAATCAAATTTTAATAAAGTATATGGTAGAATTAAAAAAGATGGGATACCGGAATATTTGAAAAAGGAGTGGAAAGGAAAAAGGTGGCAAAGGGTAGCGAGATTTAGATTAGAAGAGGAAACAAGAGGAAATAAATATTAGGAGAGTGAAGAGAAGAAAATATGTAGATTGTACATGGAGGAAATGGAGACGTGGAAGCAAATATGGGAAGGATGTATAGATTGGAGTTTGGTCAAAGGATGAGAGAAAATGACAGAAAAGGTTATATAGAAAATGGGGAGGGAGAGAGATGGATAATATAGAAGAAATAAAGAACAGAGCAATGGTGAATGAATGAGGAAATAAAAAGAAAAAAGAGAATGGAAAGAAATGAGCGGAAGCGGAAGTTCAGATTGAATGAATTGGAATAAATCTGAGAAAGGAATAGAGTGGAAGAATGAATGTCTGTTATGTCTTTTTCTCTCTCTCACGAGTATCGTTTTAATGGTAAATAAGATAAGTAGAATAAAGCTTTGTGTTAAATGATTACGTAATAGTTATAAATGAACCCGCCGCGGGGCAGCACCTCGTGGCCGATCGCTCCGGATTAATATCGATTCGGCCTTCGATTCTCGAAGGCGATTCCGGCTCGCGTGTCACTTTCTTCCAATCATAGTACAAAGTTTATCAAGTGTACCTCGGGTGCATCAAGTGTGCAGTGTGCTACTAATTTCTCATTAACTTTTATTCTTCGTGTGCGACTCATCGTGCTCACTTATCAACGACTAAAATCACCGTGTGCAATTCAAGAAAACTCACCGATCAGCACGCAGCATGTTAAACCTCGTGCTCAGTAGATCGGCAGCTTCCTACGTGCACGTCCCGTAACAATTAATAAAATTGTGCGTGTTAATCATTAGTCCGTTGTGAAGCAAGACACTTAAAAGTTGAAACTCATTTTGAAGAAACATTTTCTAACTCATTAGAGACACTCAGGGTGCGATTCATTATGCGTCCACGTGCGCGAGCACACGGTGCCCGCGTGACTCTCCCTCGTTGAAGGACTTGTCAACTGCCTTCTCGATCGTAACGGTCCGGCCACGCTTGCACTTACCATCTCGCGGCGTAAATAATTATTAAAGTAGATAATTATACAGCTTTGTATTGATTAATAGGTAAAAATGGGCTTTATGTTATGTTATGCGGCGTTTATTTTTTGTGTTGTGTTACGCCCTTAAACTCTACGTCTCTTTTTTTTCGTCACGTACTTAATAAATTAGACAAAAAAGGAAGTATATCATATTTTATTGAAGCACAAAGAGAGGATTTCGAGTCTTCCAGAAGAACAATTTTAAAACTAAAAAAATCCGGTACTGCTTATTGCGTGAAAACATAACAAATTGTAAACGGGCGCCAACGAGATTCAGACAAAAGAAACTTGTCTGGACATGACAAAAAATCGAACTTAAAGGCTCATAAATATTTCAAACTCTCATTAGAATGTCCACCGTAGGAAAGGGTTTTAAGAAGAAAAAATAACTTTTTTTAAAAATTGTAATTGCACCGTGGATCCTGAGCCTTAGAAAAACCAAGAGCGCAAGAGTCCTGTAATTACCGGAATGTGTTGTGCGGACGAAAGTAATAAAATTCAGGCAACACAATATAACATACCGATAGTAAAAGTTTTCTAACCGTTTTTTCTAAAAATGTTAACAACATTCTGGAAAGTTTGGAAGGGACGACTTGCTAAGGCGGAGCCTCTTATAAATGTTACGTCCACGCCCTTTTTAATTTCTTTCTTTCTAGAATATTCTGAATCCACAAAGATGACTAATAATAAATGAAAGATCAAGTGGATTGTTTTTAAGAAAAGAGTTTTTTTATCTATAACAACGGAAAATTCGGAAAAATGATTCAGACGGCCCTATGATAAGCGGTGCGCACGGAACCCGTAAACAACGCCCTTTTGAATTGTATAAAAAGCACGAGCGGGCGGAACGGGTATTCATTCTCAAAAAGTCTCTTGGCACCTGGCATTATTTTACCCGCGATTCGTGTGACTATTCCGAGTGCTCCGAACTGAAGGACGAACAAACCGATCCGCTAGCCGCTCAAACTAGCCGATCCACTAGTCGCTCAAACTCACCGATCCTCCGGACGCACTAATCCGCCGATCTCACAAATTCGCCAATCCGCCAGAAGGACGTTTAGACACCAAAACCATTTCGAAGCTTCATCCGTTTTTATTAAAAAACCGCCTAAGTAGTAAGTCCAACACTCATTTTCTCGAATTTCCGTTTACAGTTGTTAAATTAAATCGCTCATTTATAGTGAGCCAAACGCGACCACGCTCTTCCGCTGAGTCTAAAAACCATACGTCTGACTACGATTATTTACTCGTCGCGCTTAAAAAAAGGTTTCCTATGCTATGCGGCGGAAGCTACGATTGTAAAATTTGCTATCCCGAGCTTCGACTTTACGCAGATTATTGTGAGGCCCAAGGCCCGTCGTATTCTCCGACTCCGATCGAATCACCGAACCGCCTTCCTTCATTCAGCTCTCTTATTCCTCCACCGGTTCTTCTCCCGAGTTTTTTGCATTTTTTCTTTTCCCCTTTCTCTTTTCTGCCTAATTATCACTACTGACATTTCCTTGACCAAGTAGCAGACAAATATCCTTCTCTGCCTCAAGAAACCTCTAAACCTCAATCCTTTCCTCCTCCAGCCTTTAAATCAGAATACAGGATTTCCGATAACGATCCCGTCGTCTTTGTCTATCATCCCGAACATCCGATTCCTTTCATTCTTCCGGAATCTCACTTGGTCAAACTTTTATTCTCCTCCCGTTTCGTAGCGTCTTTGTGGATTCAAATTATAATATTATACTATTAATCAAATTTGTCAATAACTTTATTTCTCTTTGTAATCTTAAGGAAATATATTTGTTTTTGTTTTTTTTTATAAATCTGACTTCTCTAATTATTTTAGTTTTAAGTTGCACCGGCCCCATCCCTGATAACAAGTGATTCTTCTATCACCTTATTAAAATAAGTGGCCACCGGTCACGCAGCTTAAATAAGACGTCTTAATGTCTCTCGAGACATTAACTCTTATCGTAGCTTTTGGTGTGAACGGTATCTCGAGTACACTATTTGTAGCGTATCTCGAGATTTTAAGGTCAGTTACCCAGACCTGCCTCAACCTTTTCCTTCTATCTCTAATCATCAACGGCCTGGACGTAACATAAACATTTATTTTAAAAACCAATAGATATCGGGAACTCCTCACCAAAATTTAAAAAATAAGGGCGAAAACTTAGAAAATTAAAAAACAGAGAAGGGTGCGGCGCGAGTACCCAATAATTGTAAAAAAGAAAAAGTGGAGGAACAAAATCAGTAAATAAAATTTTAAATTTTTGAAAAATGAAAAATTCGGCAATAGTCCTTCCCTTTTTCGAGTTTATAAAATTTTGTGTTTCGGCGGAGCACGCTCTCTTGCTCCCCAGATCTTCTGACGTTCAAGTTTATTTTAAAACGAAATTGCGTGTGCCTGTTGTGTAAGACTTAAATAGAAAGAAATTAAGAAGACCCAAAGAAAGATCTTCCAAAAGTAAGTCTCAACGATTAATTATCTATTCTCGCGAGTTCCTGATTCCACTAAATTATTAACAATTTCAAAGTGTTTCCTTTAATATATTCGAGAAGAATGAAAAGGGATCGTCAGTGTCGGGATTTCGGAGTATCAATTATGTCCTCTGAACTTCGTGGTCATTTAATTCCGCAAAGTAAATTGCTGCCGAATATTGGTTGTAATATGCCGTCGAAAAACTGACGACTTTCTGTGGCTAAGAAGCAGTTTTGTCAGCCTTTCGTCATCGCGCGCTATCAGCAGAAGGCAGTAGGGTACGCGGCCACTTCCTTTTGCTATTTCGCTGACAAGACCGGAATTAATAATATAAAATGCACGAGCTCCAAAGCTCATGCAAGTCAGTTCGAGAGTATGAGGTAGCGACTCGTAACTCTATCGCCGAAACACACAGGAAGAATAAAACGCAAACTCACATATTAAACAATTGAGAGTTATTATTTATTATTCGCCGTCAACCTCTTACACCGATAAGTGTAAAACCCCGGAGGACGGACCCCGTGCACCGCTCCGGTGCAACAGTAACAAAATTTTTTAATTGACCAGCTGATCAATCAAACAATATGATTGGTCGACAAACACTGCCCCTCTTCTAATCACAACAAAGAGAAGGGGAAAAAAGAGGTATATAAGGACCACTAAACAACAAGCAAGCTCAGTATCAAAGCTTTTGCTCTGATGATGCGAACTGTAATGTTTACGAAACGTCGGCACAACGCTGTCTCTTAACGCGGCTCTCCTCCGGAAACCTTTATTGCTACAAGGTTAACGAAAACTTACTACAAATATTTGATTTACTAATTGTTCTTAAATTAAAATAAAACGTGATTTACTATTGATTAACTGATAGATGTTAATCTTGTAAAAAATGCGAATTGGTCGTCCGATTTTAACTCCTGAGTTATACAAGTATGATCTTCTAACGGTGGAACTAGTTCAACAACAGATACAACAGTGTTTTGGTCAATATAGAAACTCAACAATACGTAAAGTCTTGCAAAATCACGGGCTTTATATATTTGTTGTTTTTTCTGCGAAAGAAATGTGATTCAGTGATGTAATTTATGCCAAAAAAATTGTTTAAATATTTTATGAGAGCTTGCGGTGTCGTTTTTTCTGTATTAGTCACGAGTAGAATGCATTCTCTGAAACCGGGTGTTTCTTATCAGAATATGAGTTCCATAATTTTTACGAATGTGTCTGAAATAATTTGGAATTTACAAATCAAGAAATGAGTTAACTGTTTGAAAATATAATATAAACTTTCTATAATTGGCACTCAACATTTTTAGGATGGTAAAAACAGACCTGCAACGGTCAATGTCATTGTCACCACACTTGTAATGCGATAGCAATAAAATTTGCTCTGTTCGTGCCTAATTGCGCTAGGCGTCGGAAGATCCTACGGGAAGACCCTGCGCCTCGAAGTCTTTGTTTAAGAATATTAAAACTATGACTGCAATGTCCTGACCAACTCGCTAGTCAGTCGTCTTTCGGCAGCCGCTTCAAAAAGTACTCTCTCGCTTTCGAAATATATCAAGTCTTTTTATTCCTTGTGATAAAACCAGAATATTGCGTGGAAAAGCAATCGCGTGCTATCGCGTTAAGCTTCACAGAAGCATTTTGTTACTTTTTAAATAGTCGCGTGCAATCGTGTGCATTTAGATTATGTTTTAAACAATTATATCATATATTGTGCTAAATAAAAACCATCTATAACAAAAGTGAACTATAGTGTTGTGAAACATTCTTTTAATTCTCACTTCTTGTTCCAAACTATCCAAACGATTTCATTAAATTCAACACTAACGATACCCATTAGTTTTAAATTCTTTGCGTTTGCTCTTTATCAGAGTCAATAGGCGACTCATTACTTCTGTCGCATCTGCTTGGAGCAATAAAAAATTTTTCTAGCAGCAGCATGCAAAGAAAAAAATTAGTGAAGTGTGCTCTTTGTAAATAACCTGATTACGTGATCTTTCTAGAAAAAAATATTATGAAATCTGCAAGATGTACCACATTTGTAGTTTAATTTATTAACCGCAAAGAAGTATTTTTAATTTGATCACCATAAATTGTAGCAGTGGCTAACATCTTGTTATAACATTAATGTACTCAACCGTACAGAAATATTTCTCGTGTAAAAATTCATACAAAGTAACATCTTTATCTACTGACGCTGAAAGAATAAATCTTTTTTTCAAGAACTACATCTGTTTACATCAGTTTTCTTGCTTTCTTAAGCAGGTGGTCTCTCATCTCGAATAATTCTAGTCTATTTCTGAAATTTCTTCTCCAAATTTAGCCTTATACTTCGTTGAAAATTGAGGCCTTCTTTGTCCATTTCTAATTCTCCGCCTTGTTGCTACACATATACTCCGACGTTTCTTTCCACTACTACTTTGCATGTCAGCCGTCAATGTCGGGTTGGCGAAGAGTATCCGGAATTTAATTAATACAAAAATAATTTGATAAGATCCGAATGTAAACACAAATTTTAATCTTCTAAAGATTTTTGTTCTTAGCCCGAAAATCAGCAGTTTATTTGGTTCCCCACAGCCCCTTTTAACGGTCGCAAAGGACTGCCGCATAGCATCAAGAGTCATCTTGGTCACATCAAATACTAAAAAATTTTTACTAATGTATAAGTGCCAAAACTAAAAAAAAGAAAAAAATATTTATGCACTAGATGCCACATTTAACTCACATTACTCAGAAACATTCCATTAGTATTGTTGTTATAAATGCGTAATACCTATAAGTGCGTTATGTTAAAATAAAATACAAGGCTTTCTGTTTTTTTTGTTAATGATTGTACATTACCAATTCAACATATCGTTACTTTTTTCTAAGGAACAATCTTATCGCTCTTTTGTGTGTGTTAGTTAGTATAAAAATAGGAACTAATACTCACTACTGAATGGACTACCGAGCTGGTCAGTTGTCACATTTATTTCTTAATAAAATTATCAAATTATAACAATTGTAATCAATTAATTTGTTTGAACAAATCAGCCACAAAGTTGTAAAGCAGACATGAGTGGCAACGGCAAACATTATCTAATGCCATATGTCGCTTATCTATTGCTGTTCTTTTTTTTTAACAAATACCATTTGTTTATCGTCGCTGCCCATACGCAGCGTATAGCTTGCTTATCGTGCTTGACCATTTCTGCTTTATTTTTTACATAATACTTGTAATCGCCTATCGCGCTTATTTTACAGTTTTCATAATGCATATTTGCACAGACGTTAATTGATTACTTAAAAACAATGGGTCAACCACTACCAAAAAATGTACAGTGATTGCCGTTTTCGGCAATACGCTACATTATATTGCCATATTACTATTGTATTGCCAATATTGCTTGGTATTGCTCAGTATTGCTCGATATTGCTAGGTATTGCCAGGTATTATTAAGTATTGCCCGGTATTGCTCGATATTGAAAACGTATTTCTACTATAGTACATGTATACGTATTGTGACGTGGCAGCTTTCGCTATCTCGTTGCAGCTCTCCGCGGCCGTCACAAGGCGCAGCGGCGCCAGATGGACCGCCGTAGATAGGAGAGCGGAGAGAGATCGCGGAAACCTCCGAAAGGTCATTTTCGTGTTTACAATACGATATTTAACGGTCCCAATTTCTTGATTTATTGCTATCGTATGTCGTCAATGCTGCGGGGCGTTCTCATCATGCGGGAAGCGAGAAAAGCGTGGACCACAGACGAGGAAACAAATTTTTGGATGGCAAGACGAAAGGATAAGTGCCTGGAATGGGAGGCCACCCGTCCCGGGAGCATCAGAGGAAGCCCGCGACGAAAGAGAACCACACCACCACAACTCGTCGTCGGAGGTCGTCTGCAAAGGAATCTACGCGAGAGAAAATCGATAAAAGATTATCTCAAAATCCGCGCCGATCAATTAGTTATCGTTATCGTTAGGGCCCTGCGAGAGCAGTTGCACCCGTGGAAAATTAGTGGCGACATCACGCGCGGAAAATCCGCGAAACCCGTGGGTGGGAATAAGCCGGGTCTTCTGCCGAAATTTCGCGCGATTCTGGCTCTTTTCCGTAATAGCGGAAGAGAAGCGACCAAGCGAGAGCGAGAGACAGACGGGGAGTGCGAAAATCGCAGGAGGCCACGACAGCAAAATATCGGTGAGGTCTTCCTCCCGCCTTGCGGCTTTTCTTATTGAGTAAAGTCTTCCGCTTCTCGTGGAGGCGGTCACGTGCTCGGACGGAACCCGTCCACGTTGAAGAGGCACCCGGGTCCGATAGATCTTGGTGACTCGCCATGGAATGAGCGAGTAAAGAATTAACGAGTGGCTGTCGACGAGCGTCCGAGCGTCGCTGGCCGAGCCCCGCGGGGGACTGGCTTTAGTAAAATTAAAGATTATTTTGTATTACGCCCGTAGAGAGTCTACCGTCCAAGCTCGCACGGAGAGCTCTTGGCGGCGGCCGAGGTCGGGAATTAGGGTGTGGCAAGGGCATAAGCCTCGCCACTAAAGGGCGAAGACCCGCCCTGGACGACATAGGACCGTCCGCCAAAGCAATCCGGGCAAACATCGGCTCAGGCGGCGCCGGACACGCCGCATATAGTTTGCCGGACGACCACCGATCCGGCAATAGCGCGCGCCACCGAGTTGAGAGTGGAAGTTCCCCCACTCTCATCTCGGCGGTTATATAAGCCGAGCTCGCGGCAGAGCAAGTACCTTGTCCGGTTCCGATCCTCGACCCGAACACATCCTCCAGATCCTAAGGCTTTGGGCGCTCCCGAAGCCTCTCGCATACTCTCCGTCTTGGGCGTTCCCGAGTCGAACCCGGGCGCTCTCGGTGAGAGTTCCGCTGCCTTGAGCGCTCCTAAAGTAGAACATATCTCAGTTTCATGTGAACCTCGGGCGCTCCCGAGGTTTCGCTACCGGAGCGACCGGATACCGCCGGCGTTCCCGGAGACTCCGAGCCACTGAAATCCCCTGGACGAACGCTCTTGTCCGGCACTGGATCCGCCGCGCAACAGCCAGTCGCAGGCATCGCCGCGGTCGGGCGCTACCGACCACTGCTCTCCGAGTTATCCCGGATAACCTCGACTTCCCCGACGGGCGCTCCCGTCGGATCAAGCCATATCTAACGATGAACATTTAACTCGACGTTCTCTAGAGTCAGTTGGGCGCTCCCGACTGACTTACGATTCGACTCAAATACCGCCTCCTTTTCCAGGATCCCTGGTGTAGTGGCAATAAACGGTCTACCCTCTGCCCGGCCTAACTCTCGTAGCCCCTCGCGGTGTACCAGCTTGGGCTCCGCGCAAATCCTGGCTCCGGCGGGTCTAACTCCAGCAAACCCCCGCCACAGCAGGAAAGTTGCTACCGTTACAAGGGTTTGCGAGTTCGGTGACGACCGGCAACATTCTGCAGGATAATTCTTTGCGTTACGGTGTCCCGCGAGCACGAGCGGCGTGCTCGGGAGACGCGTTGTCGGTATCAAAACATTTAAAGCCGGCGAGCGATTTGACCCGTATCAGAATCGCCGTGAAAATAATTGTTCGAGAATCGATTTGTAGAAATCGGCTATTGATTAAGGCGATCAGACAAAGATCGACCTCACTTATTCTTTTCTGTCATTAATGTGCTTTTACCGTAATAAACGGCTTTGTTGTTAATGTTATTCGCGTCTCGTGTTAGATTTATTTGGTGTCGTCAATTTATCTGTTCGCCTGCGAATTCCATTCGCCTAATTCCGCTTCTTTCCGTTCGGTTAAGCTAGTCCCCACGCGCGACGGCTGCTAGACTTATTGATAAATCCCGAAAAGTAATTAATAATTTGCGTAGGATATTGGCACGGCAAGGCTCGTGCCTGACGCCCAGGCTTGATTTTGTAAGAATACGCCGTCTCGTGCCGGGATACGGCTGAGAAACCAAGACCTTTCCTCCCCCGCTACCCTCGTGTCGCGGCAGTACGTGAATCTTACATCCGCGCCCGGTCCTTTTATTCGCAGCTTTTTTCCGCGAGGAGAAAAGATACGAGACAGTATACTATACAAATTATTTTAATTTTTTTATTTAAAACATTAATATTATTAAAAACATTAAGTACATAACCACGCACAACGCAATTAAACTTTACAAGTTTAGAAACGTAACAATGAAAAAAACTTTTTTATTTCTGTTATTGAGGCATTATTTAATTTAGATGTTGATTTAATATTATCATATCCTGTATAGTTTAAAAGTAATTTTATATAACTTAGTAATTTGACTTGATAATACTTTTTATAATTTGCTCCATCTATCTCCGCCTATCTCGCTCTTAAGACGACTTTTTATTTAACGATTGCTTAATAACTGTTGGCTATTACTAAATTGTTTAAATAAAAGACGTCCTAAAAGAAAGATAGACGAACCATGAGAACTCTAGTGCAGTTTTCGTCGAGCTTTACTTCAAGAGCTGGAATCGTTAAAATTGTTTTGTGTTGAACACTCAGTTAAACGTTTCAGATTATAAAAATTGTTTAACTGTTATTAAAAATGTTGCACCGGAGCGGTGCACGGGGTCCGTCCTCCGAATATTACACGTTAACAGTGTATATAAGTGACGGCTCAATAAATAGATATTGCTATCGTTGGTTTTAAATATATGCGTTGCCTTTATTCCTCCTTTCAGACTTCGTGTATCGGTGATAGAGTTACAAGTCGCCAGCTCGTACTCTCGTACTGACTTGCACGAGCTTCGGAGCTCGTGCATTTTATATTATTAATTTCGGTCTTGTCAGCGAAATAGCAGAAATAAGTGGCCGCGTGCCCTACTGCCTTCTGCTGATAGCGGGCGATGACAAAAGGCTGACATGACTGCTTCTTAGACTCAGCAGATTCCAACGGTTTGGTTGACAGCAATCTGCTGAGTTGTATAAAAAATGTAGCGCACGCGGTGGTCAATAACCGGCGTGCGCTGACGGGTTACAACAACAACTAATAGTTACTAAGCAACTTGTCAAACAAAAGTCTTTTTAAGAGAGAAGGAGATAAGCGAAGAGGAATATAAAAAAAAGTAATCATATTGTTACGTCAGGAAAGGAAAATATTAAAGATAGTTTGATTACCGCTCATGGAAAGCCAAGGATGTGGGCCTGAGAGCAGGTAGAGTGAAACGAAGTGTTTAAGGAGTGACGCAACCACTGATATTTGCGAGACACGATCGACGGAGTGTCCCGCATACAACGCGCTAGGAACGGGTTTAAGTTGGTGGAGAGATTAAACAAGCGCGTATTTTTTTAGGGAAAGATTCTTTTTAGGAAAAAAAATTATTTCTTATTCCCTGGGATAGAACCAGAGGTGGTTTTTTGCAATGAATGGATTCAGGGATTAATTGCAAGAAAAGAGAAATATCAAATTTAAAAATAAAATGACAATTTAATGAATTAGATTAATACAAAATTATACTTAACATAGAAGTAATAAGAAAAAGATTCGAATAAATGCAAAAATAAAAAAACAATTTTTATTAAAAATAAAAAACTAAAAATAACGATTGATAATATGGATTTGAGAACATAGGTGTGTGTGTATGAATGTATATGTGTATGTAAAAAAAAAAAAAATAAAACGAGTTATTCTAAATCTATCTCTATAATCTCTGATATCCTGTAACGTTATATTTATTTGTAATTATTAGGTGTACAAATAAATTTCCACCGTTTTTTATAAAAAAAATTGGGCATTTGTTACAAAAAAACGGTACCTGTGTTTCAATCGAAGTATTATCCGTCGTTTAACATTACCCTTTACCATTTTTCAGGCAGCATACGAATACTGCGTCGGAAGAATTCTTCACTTTTTGAGTTTATTCACGAATCGATCCAGTTTTTCGTATCTTCATATGATGTGAAGTGCTGTTCAGACAAGCCATGCGCCATTGATCGAAACAAATGGAAATCAGATGGAGCAATTTCTGGCGAATATGGCGGGTGGAGTAAAACTTTCCTATTAAGTGTTTGCAGATAAGTATGTTCAGGCGTTAGTTCATGTGGAACCCAATGTCCTTGTTTCTGAAATATTTCCAATGATTTCAACCGATGTAAAACTGCTTGTTGAGTCACTTTTAATGTAAGTGCAAGTTTTTCTTGCCTTTGGCACGAATTTTCAATTAGTAATATTTCCAATTCCGCGTCGTCGTACACTTTCGGCCTTCCGCTACGTTCTTTGTCGTCGATGTTAAAATCACCATTCTTGAACTTCTGAAACCACTCACGACAACTTCTTTTACTTAAGGCAGCTTCATCGTATACTTCTATAAGTAATCGATGCGCCTCAGCTGCAGATTTCTTCAAATTGAAAAAATAAATTAATAGTTCTCGCAAATGACGCTTGTTTGGTTCAAAACTTGACATTTTTGCACACAAAAGAATATACTATTTTGATAAAAATTAACTATTATGTCAAGGTTAACTTGTTAACGGGTTTTCAACCTTACAACGACGTTATAAATAACAATTTTAACCGTAACTTAGTGGTGGCGCCAACTTTGATCAAACGGCGGAAATTGATTTGTACACCTAATAAAAATAATGTTTATTGTCACGAAGATATATTTTAGATTTAAAATGGAAATTGAAGATGTTATATTAAAATTACTAGAAAATTATTAAATTAAATTACCAAGTTATATAAAATTACATCTAAACTATACAGGATATGATAATATTATATCAATATCTAAATTAGATAATGTCTCAATAACAGAAATACAAAAGTTTGCGAAAGAAGATTTGACGAAATTTTTGAATAAAAACAAATTACAGGAAATATTTGGCATATACTTGTAAAGAGAATATGTGGACGTTGACGGTGTCCAGCCGGTGCTACAAGAGTTAAGGTCACAATTTAATAACAGAAAGGCAAACACTTGACAGTAAAAAGGAACAAACTAAATATATTTAACAAAAATATATAAGAAGTAACAAACAATAAGAAATAAAATAAAGAGCAAAATACAAATGATAAAGAAAAGTGATTCTCTCATTTGAGGAACCAAGAGCGGATCGTTATAGACCGCGTTGGACTTATCTGAATTCCGCAGGGGCGGAATGATGCTAATCGGCAGCAAACGCAAAAGGGCTCGCAATTCGCAAGTGGCCTGGCCAGGCTTGGGTACGCAGTGTTAGCACGGATGCACTCGACGCACAAACTAGTACGCGGTAACAAGACTAGCAAGTGTCGTGGAAGACGACAGCTCAGCGATGCGCTCGCTATGAAAATCGGAGGGACTCTGAGGGCTCGACTGATGCAATGAGCCTACAGAGCCGTTGTCTATAGAAAGTAAATCGGGAAAGTTTCGGGAGATTAGCCGTAATCAACCGGGGAAGTTCCGAGATATTAGTTGTTGTCGGGCGATGACCACGGAGTGACAAATGTTAGAAGAAAGGCCGCGGGATTAATATTTGTTTTCTCTTCCGGACGGCCGGCAACGTATGCGGTGGCGTCATCCGGCCTGTGACGTCGGAGGAATCCGCCACAAATATACTCTCTTTAAAATTGGCGCGTTAACTATACTCTGGGCGCGCGGCTACGATATCGGGCAAGCGCCACGTCAAGGAGATGATAAGAACAAAAGAGAGATGATACGGCAGAAACAAAAGTAATGTGAATCATTAACGAAGTTGCATACCCGACATAAGACGTTAAATAAGATGGATTAAAGAATGGATTAAAGAAAATTAATAATTGTCCTTAATTGTCGTTTTTTGTGTTTACAGGTAAATTGTAAACTTTGTATTTATTATAAATAGTAACTTTAGTAATTATATAATTCTTGTGTTTACAGAGAAACTAATTTGGGTTCAATTATTGTTCGCCACTCTTATTAAATCCAAATCCTAATATAAAACATTATATACTATCGAAATTTTTCACTTTTTAAAATTATTGATGGTCATAAGAAACTATTAATATATTTAAAAGAAATATGTGTCAAAAAGGTTGAAAAGATTTTTTTTTAATGTTCACAGTTTAGTGAGGAAAGTAGTATTTGATAGAAGTATTTGTAAAGAAATAACGAAAAAAGTCAAAAGAAAAGAAAATATCACGATTTACAAAAAGAAAAAAAAGATGTAGTTGAAATTAATAAAGAAAAAAGTAATATTGCTAAAGAACATGTAAAAAACTAAAAAGATCTAGATGTCATTTAAATACCCGCAGGCAACTGGCCGCGGGGCAATCACTCTGATTGTGAGATAAAGACGCTCAGCGACCGACGCGAACATCACATTTGTAACGTGAACTCGAGCGCGTGTTGAACGACGATACCGCGCGGAGACCAGGACGCGAATAAATAAGTATAGTGCGGAGTGTGGTGAAGGTGAAGCATCAACGAAATGTACGAAAACTATTAAACACTTTATTAAAAATCAAATTATATATATATATATATATATTTCTCTTCGCCCACTCGACCCCTTTCAACGGTCCCGAAGGACGGACCCCGTGCACCGGCCCCGGTGCAACAGATTAATAGATTAGTAGACAAAGAAAGTAATATAGCCGATGGAATAGTACGATTCCATATGGCACGCAATAATTTTTTTTAAATTATGGAGAAAATAGCTAGAAGAAAATAACTACAGCATAGACAAAAATTTTATATCTTCTAATGCTTACACATCTGTAGAGTTAAATGCACACGGATTATTAATATTAATTGAAAAATTGTGTAAAAATCTCGATGAAAATAAACAGTTCACAATTTGATTATGCAGCAGTCAACCATGTAAAAAAATTTTTAGACAAATAAGATCGATGACATCAACTTACTCAACAATAGTTAATTTCAACTTGTTGGGAATTTTAAGACGGTTAAATCGAGTGGAAATTTTAAATGAAATAAGTACTGATTTAAGTAAGTATAATTTATAATACTTTAATTAAATTGACAGATAATTATAAAAATTTATTTTACTTTAATAATATATATTTTTATTTTAAGAAGGTGCATTCCAATTTCCACAGAAAGAAAAAAACCGATTAGGAACCTCTCTGAATAAAAAATAAAATTATAATAGTATTCCGTCAGTAGAGGAAATTTTACATATTTTAAACATAGCTAAAAATAATGCAGTAAAATGTGCAATAGAATTAAATATAAATTTAAGTATAGAAATAATAAAGGAAAGTATTGAAACAGTTAACATTCGATATTTAATTGATAAAGGAGAAAATAAAAAAGAAATGGAAAATAACGATATTATTATAGATAAAAATAATAAAGATTTATTTGAAAATGCTAACAAACATTCCGACGACGATTTGGAAAATTTACAAAATAATATTTTAATATTCCAAAATCAAACTGAATTAAATTTCAAAGATTACGCAACTAATCGGACAGAAAATAATAAAGGTTCATTTTTAGATGTTAATGTTAATGGTAAAAAGTATGTTGTAAGAAAATCTTTACTTTGTTGTATCACAATAAAAATAATATATCTAGCGACAGATTACATCGAGTTCGAGGAATAAATGTAAATACCGAAATAAATGTCGCAAATATAAATAAAAAATCTGGTGAAGAATTCGGTAAAAAATTAAAACTAAACCTTGAAAAATATTATTGTGTTTATTATGACACAGAATGGTATATAGGAAGGATACTACATATTGAAAAAAACACATGTCAAATTAAATTTTTATATCCTAACTTACAAGGAGAGCCCAGACCCACTGGATCACCGATTTTCTTGAGATTCAGCCTGTATATTATATTAATACAAAAGTCTCCTATGTTATTCGTAGACGATGCACTTCTCAAGCATTTACGAAAAATCGCGATTTAAAGTTTTGCGTGTCCCTTTACTATCACTGCGTAAGAACGAATTTTCAAAGCACGGCGTAGTGCACAGAACTAGGCGACGAGCTAGAAGTCTGCACGTTGCCGGTTCGCGTCCCATTTTTCCATATTTTTTTTTTTTTTTTAATATATTTGTGTACGTTGCAATAAAATTTATAAATAAATAAGATATATAGATATAAGATATAGATATAAAATATAAAATCTATTAAATAAATGAAAATGTAATAAATAGATATAAATAGATTTTATATATCTTATTTATTTTAACATATCACCGAATTATAATACCGAGTTATACATAATATACATATATGTTCATAAACCGTTTATTAAAAAATTGTTATTTTTTCTATAAAAAAAACTCAAATATGTATTATAAAATGTATTTTTAGACGCACAAATTAAATTAATAATAAATTTTATTGCAACGTACAATAACATATTTAAAAAAAAAAAAAAAAATGGAAAAATGGGACGCGTACCGGCAACGTGCAGACTTCTAGCTTGACGCCTAGTTCTGTGCACTACGCCGTGCTTCGAAAATTTGTTCTTACGCAGTGATAGTAAAGGGACACGCAAAACTTTAAATCGCGATTTCTCGTAAATGCTTGAGAAGTGCATTGTCTACGAATAACATAGGAGACTTCTGTATCAATATAATATACAGGCTGAATCTCAAGAAAATCGGTGATCCAGTGGGTCTGGGCTCTCCTTGTTAGATGAGTTTAGATGGCCAAAAAAAAAAATGATATTCAAAAAGTTGACATAAAGTTTATATTATGTGGACCCATAACTTTAAATGGCGTTAATTCTTTCACAATTAATAAGCAAGAGCGTTCAAGAAGGCAAAAAAAATTTAAAAAGTTTAAAAATACTTAATTATTATTTTCTGTGTAAGCCTTCATAGTCTTAAGTATTCTTCTTATTATTATGTTTCCGTGTTTTTATAAAACTTGTATGTTTAATTACGTTGTACGTATTTATGTACATGTTTTTAACAAAGTGTTAATGTTTTGAATAAAATGGAGCGTACTGCCAAAAACGGTAATCACTGTAAAATTTTTTTTGTAATAATTGACACCTCAATTATATCAGTATCAAATTAGATGATGCCTCAATAACAGAAATAAAAAAAGCAGCATTGCTATTATTGCAAATTTATTGCTAATGTATTGCCACATATTGCACAGTATTGCTAATGATTGCCAAGTATTACCATACATTGCTACGTATTGCTAATGTATTGCCCGTATTACTAGTATTGCCCGTTTTATTGCTGTATTGCCGCAATGTATTTACAGAAAATATACAGTGATTGCCACCAGTGGTTGACCCCTCGCTTAAAAACTAATTCTTTGTGTACATCTGGTATTATTTTAAATTAACTTACAAAATTCTTCTTTAGCAAGACTAGCTTCTTTCATTGCAATGCTTTCTTTCAGTTGCTCAATCTGTTGATTTGTAATCTTTAACTTGCTTTTCAAATCTCGCACTTGTTCTTGTGCTTCAACCAAACTTTTATTACACAGATTTTGTTCTGCACGTGCCATTTCAAAAAAACTTTGATGCTGGCGGTATTTTGTTTGGGAGTCTGCCAAACGCTTTTTGTAATCAAATATCTCTCTTTGTTTGTGTTTGTTTTCGTATATATAAGTTTCTAGCTGTTAACAAATCATTAATTAAATTTGTCAAACGTATTATTTTTCAAAATTAGTCAAAAAATATAAGAACATTATAAATGAATATAAATAAACAGAAACAAAGATATTTATTTAAAAAATTAATCTGTAAATTTTAAATATATGTATGTTATTAAATATTTTATAGCGCACGTTTTAAACGCTTTATTTACTTTTATTTTAATTAATTATTAAATTTTCTACATTAAAATAATTAAAATGTTATACCTGAGATAAAAATTTAACAAAAAACAATATGCAAATGTTCCTTACCGATTTTAATAAACTTTGGATGAGCTTGTAGAACATAAGAAAATATTAAATTTATATTTTTTTATTAATTTATCTCAACGTTTAAGGCTCGAAAAAGTTTTTTGTTTGTTTTGCTAAATATTTTAAGAAAATAAGATAACATCGTGCTATATGTGCCACATCGTAGATAAGTTTTACGTTATTGCTTTTCAGTTAACGTATATGAAATTAGTCCCGATTCTTTTGAGAATTAGACAAGCGGATATAAAATATTGTTATGCTCGAGGTCGGATAGGCCACACTTTAAGGTCCACCGACGTCTCGATAGCTTCAAACGGCGCGATCATACTCGCACGAGAGCGTGAAATCTTCAAATATTTTTATCTCGATTATTAACCCCCAAATTCCAAATTTGTATAGGATTTTTCGATTTATCTTTGGAAGCTCAACCTACCATTAAAAACTTTTTACTTGATTGCGGATACCCTGTATAGTGAAACACAAGAGACAGAAAAAAAGGTGGAAATAGATGATAGAAAGAATAAGAACAGATGGAAACGTATTAAAAGTGGTAAATTTTGGGAAAAATAGGAAAAGAAAAATAAACAAAAATAAAAAAATAAAGGAATAGGACAGATACTTCAGAAAGAGGTTGGGTGGAGTGAAATAGACGGTGAACAGTGAGGGAGAAAGAAAGAGAATGAAAAAGAAGGGAAAATAAAGAAAAAAAAATAAAAAAAGTAATCAAAATATTAAAAAAAAGTAAAGCTCCAGGGGAAGATAAAATAAGAAAAGAGGTATGAAAATGAGGAAGAGAAGAGGTGAAGAACTGGCTGTGAAAAATATGTAACATAGTATAGGAAAAAGCGAGATCTCTGCGAAAATAGAAGGAAAAGGTTATAGTCCTTATAGTAAAGAAGAGAAGAGAAAAACAACGGAAAATTATAAGGGGGTCACTCTGACGTAAACGGCGTATAATATGTATGCGACGGTGCTCATAGAAAAGTTGAGAAAAAAGATGGAAAACTAGGGGATCTTGCCATCGAGTCAAATAGGATTTAGAAAAGGGATGAGAACAGTAAATTAAATATATGTATTGAACTACTTCCTTAACAAGAGAAGAGCAAAAAAAGTAAGTAAGTATGTAAATTAATAACTTTTGTGGACATGGTTGCGAAGTTTGACTCAGTAAACAGGGAGATACTGATTGAGGCAATAAAAGAGAGAGATAAGGGAGGATCTGGTGGTAAGGTACACAAAGTTGCTAAAAGAAACAGTAAGCAGGGTAAAGGTAGAAGAAAAGTAGAGAGAAAGATTTTGGACAGAAAAAGAGGTGAGACAAAGATGTTCACTAAACTTGACACTTTTCACACTGCTATTGGCGGATCTGAATAACTAGTTGGAAAAGAAAAAATAGGCAAAATAAGTTAAAAAAAAATGGCTTTGTTAGTGTATGCGAATGACGTGGAAGTGTTAACAAAAAATGAGGCAAAAATAGTAAATTTGCTGAAAAATTTCGAAAAATACGTAAAGAAAAAAAAATTAAAAGTAATCATGAAAAAGACAAAGGTGATAAAGTGTAGAAAAGAAGGGAGAGGACAGCAAAAAATTATTTGGAAATAGAAAGAAAAAACGCTGAAAAAGGTGAAAAGTTTTTAATACTTGGGGTATGTGCTGATGGAAAATGGGGACCAAAAGGAACAGATAAGAAGGGAACGGCGGTAAGTTGAGTTTGGGGGATTGGAAATTTGAAAAAGACTAGACGAGAAGAATTCCCCTCTCGTTGTGCGCCACCTTGTCATGGTGATAGGGTTTAAGGGATCGAATCATCGATCCGCTGGGGCAGTACCTGGGACTTAGTCCCGGGGAGGGCCCGGCGGGGAGGTTCGGTCCTACTAAGAGCGCACAGTATCCCCTGGCATTGCACTTCGAGTACACCACGTACTTGAGCTGGGGGGGAGGGGGTACAAAAAAACCCTCAGGGGCCACAAGAGCCGTCTCTTTATTAGGACGGAGTAGATCTGTGGTACGAGACTTGGCGTTCCGGAAGATTCCTGAGCCCGATGACCACTTTGCCGAGAGAAGCGGATTATTCCCTCCAAGGTGGTAAGGGAAGATAACCCGGAATTCAAATCCCAGTCGGCTGGGGTTGCAGAGGAAGTGGCTTTTCCACCATGCCACCCGGAGGGGGATTGGGTAGGGGGCTTCCCGTTCAAAGGAAGAAGATCCCTTCTCGAGGCATTGCACGCGGGTGCTCCCGCACCCGAAGGAAGGGATTACCTCTACTCGTTCCAGGACGTATGTAGTGCGTTTCCGGGCGGGTATGAGAATACGCACTGGAGTTGCACACCAGGGGTGTGACCCCACGGTACTGGGGGCGTAGGGTGTTTCGGCCTGCGGGCTGGACACCCCAGGGATGACGCAAGGGGTGTTCCGGGCCTCTCGGACGTTTCCAAGGCGAGGCCGGACACTCCGGGGAGGTTCGACCGCTACGGGGCCGCTCGGACGTATTCCGAGGCGGGGCCCGTGGCGTGTCTCTAAATAGAGTCGGCCAAGCTGGGGTCGTTAGGGTTGGTACCCCACCGCCCTAGGGGAGTAAACCCTAAACAAATCATTATAATGATTTTTTTTATGGGTAATGTCAGTAAAACAGCAGTTTGTTCTACCGTCTCAGGGGGGTCGAATCCTCAGGGACCGGCGAGAGATGGGTACCATCCCGGCCTCTCTCCCGTTGTCATTGTATGACGAGATACCAGCTGCTTGCTCCGCAAGGGCAGCTGTCGAATATACGTCTGCGAGGAAAGAAGATGTCGAGAACGTTGGAAGTAATTCCCCCACTCTCTCATTAAAGAGCGAGGCTAGGAGCGACTATGGCTCCTTTTACCAGCGACACTGATGGAGAATTCATGAAACTTCCTCGTGTCGTTGATATGAAAATTGTAAAGAAGGCGAAACCTGAGTTACCTGCTTCGAAGGGAAGAATAAAACCTTGGCTTAAAAGCAAGAAGAAGCAGATGTAGAACCAACCGGCTCCTTTTGTATACATTAGGCCTATTTTAAGATCTCCATTACCAACGCCACAAGATTCTTAGTCAACGGAAGCTGCTCCTACTCCCACGGTAACGGAGGATGATAAACAAAGATTCTCACGGTGGTCGTCGGACGCAGATATAAACAATCCGGATAATCTAAACAGGACAGACTCTTTAAATGCCTCTATTAAGACAAACGCGTCCGGTGCAGCCAAGCGCACCCGAAAACAAAATGAGAGGCAAACGAAGGCAGCACGGAAAATAACGCGAAGGAGTGATTTGTCCTCTTCTGAGGAAGATTTCGCTATCCTTGACATTCTCGATCCAGAGAAAAACAAAAAGAAACGGGGCCGCCCGATAACAACAGTCAAAGATGTGGCAATTTAGGCCATACAAGAGAAAACAAAGGAGCTTCAATCCCTTAAAAAGGAAATTGATGTAATAAAAAAGATTGCCGAGAGTGGTTACAACCCGGCAGATTTTAAGGGAAAAAAGCGTTCCGTAATGGCCGAAAAACTAGAGGAAGAATCCGCCGGCATGCCAGTTAGAGCATTAATTACGGATATATTGCAGTCCGCAATAAAGGTTAAAGAGGTAGCTCTAAAGTCGAGCAATCTGAAGGGCGGTTTTATCCGCTCCCTAAGAGAATCGGCACTTAAAATAGAAGTAGGAATAGACGCCATCTCCAAAAAGATCTTCCTGAAAACGACACAAGTGCGCAAGAGGTTGAAAAACTACGTTTAGAAATGCAGAACCTCAAAGAAGAACTGCGAAGAACCAAAGAGGCGGCCATTATGCCTTCTCCTCCATTTCCCTCTCCATTTAAAAGAGAAGAAAATTTAGCTGGCCAATCCATGGACATTGATACTGCGCCGAATGATTTCCTGTCGGTGATCCTCCCTCCGAGAGAAGAATGGCCGCCAGTGCTTAGACCAGCGATTCAAGGCAACCGCCGAGTTTTAACGGACGATGAGGATGATGAAATTGTGACGAGAAGCAATACCTCCTCTTTTCACACCACAAAAGCAGAAGCAAAGACGTAGAGAGCCTCATCGATGAAAATCCTTTTCTAAAATCATTAAGGCCCATATACAGGAAATGCTCAACACATTCAAAGAGCAGCTTATTTCCTTCGCCTCCCTCAGCGGGGCTCAGAAAAACGCCTTCGCCACGCCTACCCCGAAGGGCGACGCAGTGGGGCGCCTGGTTCCCGGGGAGGAAACACGAGAGGTTAGTGCCTTGAGGAAAAAGAAGGCTAGTGCGTCAAATAAGAGAGATGCCAGCACGTCTAGCAGGAAAGAACCTGCAAAAGAAAAGCTAGAGGGCCAGAGGCCTATAACCTCTGCTCTCACTTCTTCGAAACCAAGTAAAACTTGGTCATCGGGAAAAAAGGAGTTACCGCCGACCCAATCTGTGACCCCGTCAACCTCAAATAAGAAAGACGGGATCTCACAGCCCGCTGACACACCGTGGACTAAAGTCCTTGGCCGGAAAGCGGCTAAACAGACCGGGAAGAAGACGGCAAAACCCACTGCCTTCTCGACGCCTGACAACTCTAATAAACAGGCTTCTGGAGCTGGGAAAGTAAAGGGAAACAACAAAAAGACGCCACAAGTAAACACCCTTCCCTCCTCTAAAAAGAAGAGGAGGAGAAATAGAAAGCGCGCTCCTAGAACCTCTGCGGTGGTACTGTCGTGCCCTCAGAAAGATATGTCTGCAATCTTATTGAAAGCTAAGAGCAAAATCTCTTTGGCCGATATGGGCATACAAAATACGATTAAAACCCGTTTTACTGCAACGGGTGCGTGGCTTTTTGAAATTCCCGGAGGAGACAGTAGTCCACAGGCGGACGCCTTAGCCGCACAATTGGATACCCTACTTAAAAACCGGGAAGGAGTACGAGTGAGCCGCCCTGTAAAAACGGCCAAAATTCGTATACGTGGCCTGGGGCCTTCGTTATCCGTGGCAAGGTCACAAATGTCGTTGCCCAAAAAGGAGATATCTCTGTCGCTGAGATCCAGACTGGTGATATCAAAAGACTTCCAAGAGCAATGGAAAGTTTATGGATGCGAATCCCTCTCGTGGCTGTTAAAAAAGTCACAAAAAAGGTAATTATTAAAGTGAGTTAGACGCGGGCTAAAGTGGATCTGTTATATCCACGGCCCCTTAGATGCTACAAGTGTCTTGAAAAGGAACACGTAGCGAATAGATGACCGGAGCTCCAGGACAGATCTGGACGTTGCTATAGGTGTGGCAAACAGAGGCACTCTGCTAAGGGATGTACTGCCCCATCGAGATGCCCCATTTGCTCCGATCTAAAGAGGAAAGATAGCTATGTACTTGGCAGTTCTCAATGCACCACACAAGTGCGAAAAGGAAAAAGGGAAGCGCCGAGAGAGAAAAGAGTAAATCCACCCCTCTACCGCAGCGCACCAAGAAGCCTGTCGCGGACAAACGGATCAGCAAAGGTCAAATGGAGATCGATCCTCTGGAGGAAGGGCAAGTCGGTTACATGTAATGGTCTTACGCCTCTTACAGGCAAATGTGGGGCGCTCCCGAGGCGCACTAGATTTGCTTCTCCAAACAATGGCGGAGCAAGGCGTCACTTTTGCGGTGGTATCCGAGCCAAACAGTGTCCCGCGAGCCCTTCCTTGCTGGGTTGGCGATGTACTCGGCTCAGTGGCACTTTTCTGGAGGTGGATACCTGGTACTCCTCCATCATCCGACGACGGAATTCGATGAGTGACTTTTTTGCAAAAAAAATTGTTTAAACAATTGTTTAAACAATTAAAATGACTTTTTTTAACTTTTGAACAAAGTATCGGTAACCCCGAGTAGATAGCAACAATCGTTACTTGATAATTTGCGTTTTTGTAAAAGATATGAATTTGTTAATTAAAGATCTTTTACGAAAATGCTTGTTTTGATACTCGCTTTCCCACGGAAAGTCTTTCCGTCTCACCACGCGTTGGCCCCGCTTTCCCCCACCGCGCGACAGTAGTCGCGCGGAGCTTGCCCCCACTTTCTCTCCCTATCGCCCACGCACCCCGCTTCCCGCGCCCCCTTCTCCGCGCTTTTTGTTAAAACTTTGTTATGTTCTTACTCGGTAACTATTACGAATTTCGGAAAATGGTATTGGACTTTTCGACTTGTATTCTTCCCATCTATCCATGGTTTACGGGAAGGACACCTTATACCGGACACCCTGTATAAAGAGGCTAAAAAGGTTTTACGAGATGCCATTTGGAAGGCAAAAGAAAAGTTTTGGAAGGAGTTAATACAAGCACTCGACGAAGACCCATGGGGTCGTGCATATCAAATCGTGTGCAAATAACTAAGATCCATGGCGCCCCCTATAACCGAGGTGCTTAAACCTCGTTTTCTAGAAAAAGTGATTGATGCACTCTTTCCATCAGACATCCGCGAACAAGGTCAGGTCTGTTCAACAAGACTTCAGACAACACCAGATTGGATTGAGAATCTGGAAATAAATAAAGAAAAGCTTTTGTGCGCGGCTAAACGAGGTTTTAGGGGAAACACAGCCCCGGGCCCGGACGGCCTGACAAAAACCGTCTGGAAGCTTGCGCTGAGAAGTCTCCAGAAAAAATTAAGACGGCTGTTTAACAGCTGTCTTCAGCGTGGCACTTTCCTGTCGATCTGGAAGAGGGAAAAACTTGTCTTATTGCGGAAAAAAAACAAGACCAAGACTTCCTCTTCGGCCTATCGTCCAGTCTGTTTGCTGGACGAGGCGGGAAAACTCTTTGAAAGAGTAATAGTCAACCGCCTCGTCCAGCATCTGGAGGTTGAGGGACCAAACATTAGTTGTTCGCAGTTTGGCTTTAGAGCCGGCATGTCGACTGTAAATGCCATTATGAGAGTGAGATAATTTTCCAAGGAATACATCTCTGAGGGAGGGATTGCGCTTGCCACATCCATTGATGTATCAAATGCATTCAACTCCCTCTCTTGGGAGACCATCAGAGAAGCCCTCAGACGCCATTGTGTCCCTTTGTATCTCAAGGACACTTTGGAAAGCTATCTGTCTGATAGACGGATTATTTTCACGGATCATCAAGAAAAAATGGTAGAGAGAAAAATACAGCGTGGCGTACCCCAGGGTTCGGTTCTTGGACCGCTATTATGGAACGTGGGGTACGACGCTGTTCTCTCTTTGGCTCTCCCTCCCCACAGCGGTATAGTCTGCTATGCAGATGACACGCTAATCCTGTCGGGAGGGAGAAAATGGAAGGAAGCGCAAATTAGAGGAGAGATTGCGGCGGACTTGATCCTCCGGTCTATTTGTGGAATCGGCCTGCGCGTAGCTCCGGAAAAGACAGAAGCTATACTTCTGTCGGGTAAAGTTAGAGGTCTCCAACTATCTCCTTCCTCCATAATATTAGTGGGCACGGCAAGAGTTAAGGTGAATCAGATACTAAAGTACCTTGGACTAATACTGGACCGCGGGTGAACTTTTGGCCCACACTTTAAAGAAATTGCGTCCAAAGTAAAGGACAAATCTATTTCTCTTAGAGGAATTCTTCCTAATATTGAAGGCCCAGGCAGCGCAGCGAGGCGATTATATGCAAACACAGTTCGCTCGATCGCACTGTACGCTGCGCTTGTCTGGGCTAAAGACTTGGCCAAAAATAAGCAAGGCCAAAGGCAGTTGGAATTTGCCTTTCATTTAGTGGCGGTACGTACAACCAGAGCGTATAGGACCGTTGCCCGCTCGGCCGCGGCACTTCTGGCCTGCCTCTTGCCGATAGATATTACTGCTGTGGAGTTCCTTCATGTATTCGAGGACCTTCAAACCCTCAAGTCGAGAAGAATCGTGCCCACAGCAAGTATGAAGAAGCGCATTTGACAGCGCCACAGGACACAATCTATGGAAAGAGAGATTCGATGGAAGAGCTCGATGGAAAGAGAGATTCACCGGCTCATCCAACTTCGGACAACGCACACTGTCGGCCATCCTTCCAGTTATGGAAGTTTGAGTGGACCGGTGTGGATGGTAGAGCATTATCTCTTTTTGGACGACACAGATAATTACAGGCCATGAATGCTTCGCTTCTTATTTATATAGGATCAAGAAGGAGACATCCATAGTCTGTCACCACTGCGACGACAACCTTACGGACAACGCGCAGCATACCCTGGAAGTATGCGCGGCATGGGCTGATGAAAGGCGAGCATTAATTAACGTGGTGGGACACGACTTGTCCCTACCATGCATCATCAGGATTGCTGTAGATAAGGAGAAGGTATGGTCTGCTTTTATGACCTTCTGCGGCACGTTTATGCGCCGTAAAGAAGAGTCCAAAAGGGAGAGAAAGCGGCAGCCACAAACTGCCGGAACTCCAAATCATGGAGTACGTATGAGGGGTGGAATACGTGGTGGCGGTAGCGGTAGGGCTGTTCAAGTCGCTCAGACTCTACAGACTCCGCCCCCTGCCTCCGCTACAGTCTCCACTAGAGCACATAATGTGCAAATAACTACGCGGGTTCTGCGACCCCGCTCAGATTTGACGCTTTCCGTGCGAGTAAAAACGCGTTGTTTGAAGCTACCGAGACGTTGGTGAACCTAGAGGTGTGACTTATTTTATTCTATTTACAAAGATTTGGGTAATCTATGAATCTCTGTAAATAGAGTAGTGGTGTAGCTTATTCCACTCTATTTACAGAGATTCATAGATTACCCAAAATCTTTGTGAATAGAGTAATATAAACCACACCTCTAAGTCCACCAACGTCTCGGTAGTTTTAAACGACGCGTTTTTACTCGCACGGGGGGCGCCAAATCTTTAAATATTGTTTTCTCGGTTATTAACGCTTAATTTACAAATCCGTATAGGACTTTTCTACTTATTTTCGAAAGCTCAACCTACCATTAAAAATTTTTTTACATCAACACGGACACCCTGTATATTTTGCATATTGTAATATTATTTTTTATTGCGTAATATTTTCTACGTAATTTATTGAATATCTAACACATTTAATTTGATTTCCTTAAATTACAGAATTTAAATTTTTTTTATAATTAATATAATTTCAAAATAATAATTATCAAAAAATCGTTTTTGTGTTTATTATTATTTTTAATCTTTTGTAAATACTTTGTATTTTACCTGTTGTTGTAATTCTTGTACCGCCAAAGTATATCTATCCCTTTCCTTTACCACGACTTCCGTTTGTTTTCTCATATTGTCGATGGTTTGGGTCAGCGTATCCACTTCAAGTTCAATTTTTTTTTTATTACGTCCGCATAGGAACAACTCATGGCTTAAATGCTTGATTCGTTTAAGAGCTGTTTCTTTGTTACGAGCAATGGTATTTTTCTCTCGCAGTAGAATTTCAACACGTTGCTTATTCTCAAATTGTTCTTTACGACAAATTTCAGCATTGTGCTCAATATCTTTGATGTTGATAACAGCTTGCTTTAATTTGTGCTCCAACCCGGATCGTTCAGATTGTGCTTTTACTAATCGCTTATCTATTACATTGTTTCTATGTTCACATTTGGCATTATCTTCTTTTGTTCTGAAATATTTGTAATTATGACGTTATATGTAACAATTTTTTGTTATAATTAATTAATATTTTTAATATATTGTTATGCCCGGCTTGAAGCTTGTCGAGATTGACCTGAAGCTAGCGACCTTCGCACAAAGATTTTGCGAGGATTTCAAGAATCCATTAATCCTTTCTCCGTTGGTAGGGAGCGTGTGGTTGTTTTAAGAGACTCAGCTGTTAATTTATCGCGGGATTTTTATAGAAACTAACGTGTTTATCTGTTTACATTATTTTTGTCTAAATAAAGGTTTTTCTACATTTGCAATTTGTAAGTGAATTCTTTTTTACAACGCAAAGATTTTACGAGGAGTACTAGAAAAAGTGCAGTATAATGTGCGCAACTACAAGCCAGAGCTCAACAATATAAATTGCTCGTACCTATTAAGATCATATTTAATGTTTTTTATTGCCTTTTCTTTATCAGTAAGCTCCTTTTCTAATTTATTTATCTCATTTATTGCGTTATCCAGATCTGTTTGCAGATTAATTTTATTAAGTATAAGCTTGTTTATCTCTTTTTGCATTTTATTATCTGCTACTTTTTGGTCTCCTATTAAATTTTCTAATCTTGCTACGTTATTTGTTGTCGCCTTAATAGATGTTTTTGCAGCCTATATATAAAATGTATTTTATTATTTTTATTATGTTAAAATAATAAAACAAATATGGGACTAAAATAAAATTTGTTCAACGCAATTACATAGTATATTTTTAATGTCTTCGAAAAAATTATCAACAATAGTGTCCACTTACAAGATTAACAATGTAAAAATAATATTCCTATAATAATTACTTGTAAAATTATATCTACACATATTTTATTGCTGTGTAAATAATAGATTTCAAAGTTGTTACATAATAAATAATTACATATTTTTTTACAATAATTGGTACAAATGAAAAAAATTAGTAATTCTTATCAGTCATAATGAGACTTCTGTTTCTGGTTGTGAGTGTGATTGAGGTATGAATGTGATCGCTAAGAATAAAAAGAGTTTTAAGGAAAAAAAAACTGGGAAAGAATTAGTAGGAAGCAAAAGAAAAGAAAAAGAACAAAAGGTAAAAGAACAATTGAGAAAATAAGTGAAATAAAGGGATATGGAAAGGAGAAGGCAAGTAAACAAAGTAGGTTGGTGAGGTATGTAGGTGACAATAAAAAATTTAAGCATAAAACATAGATAGTATAGAAACGAAAAGAAATAGAGATTAGTGAAAAAAAAGTGGTGCTACGTGACAAGACAGGCGGGAGATCGATTCAGAGAAGAAACGAATAAGAAGATAAAGAAGGAAGGTAAAGAAAAAAATGATAAAATTGGAAAAGGTAAAAAAGTAAAAGAAAATGAGTGAGAAAAAAAGAAAAGCCGAAATGAGGAGAGAGAAAATGAAGTTAATGTGAAAGTTAAAGAAAGAGAGAATAAAAAAAGATAGGAAAACTGACGAATGCAGAAAGTCTCATAAGAAATAGATCAAATAATATGCCGATTATAGATTCTTTTAAGAGAAGAGCGAAGAAAAAGGAGAGGTAGATGAAAGAGAAAGGTTTAGAAAAGTCGGAAGTGTTCAAGTACAAAAATGGTGAGAACGCCGAAGAAATTAATGAGGACAGATAAAAAGAAAAGACAGGAGAAATAACGGGAAAAATGGTCAGAGATTATAAAAGAAATGAAAGCAGGATAAAGAGTAATTAGAAAAAAAGTAAATGATAAAGAACAAAAAGGAAAAGAGAAAATAGTTTGAAAATTTGAAAATAAGGTCAGAAAAAAAAAGAAGACGTTGATAAAGAAAGTAAAGAAACTGAAAAAAAGAGTAAAAAGATGTTGTGACAAAGTCACTAGCAAATTGACTACCGTTCGACCCCGCGCCGCGACCACCAGCAGACGACCCGAGATAGTCGCGCGGTTCTACGATAACGGTAACGCGGGCCGACCATGCGCCCGTGTCGCGCACCGGTACAGTTTGCTCGGGAAGGGATTTTCCCTCTCTCGAGCTATCGGGTATACAGAGTGTCTGTCTTGTGTAAAATCTTATACGGATAGGTACACTAAAAAAAATGTAGTTCTACGAACTAAATACATTTAGTAAAGTATAGATTTAGTTAATATAGCAAAACTTGATTAAATTTAATTATATTATTGCCTATATAACAATTTAAACGGTATTAATTGAACAAAATGGCTGAACAAAACCAGTTAATTGACGGAACTGTTTATTTTTGTTGCCTTTAACAAATCATAAGTTGAAATGCCTTTACACTTGTTTCAACAAACTAATAGTGGTAACTCAATTAATTTTGTTAAAATTATTAAATTTAGTGTTTATTTAAATTTAAGAATTTTGTTATATTACATAACAACGTTGTTAGACATTATATATAATATACAGGGTGTCTCACCCCATGTGTCGAATCCGTTAGGAATAGACAGAACTCGGGTAGACAAATAAGAAAGTCCCACACCATTTTGCAAAATTCTCAATAGTTATTGAGAAAAAAATTAATTTGTCTAGCGCAAGAGCAACAAGGAAGCTGCGGGCAAGTGAGCGTGACAGGCGAATGGCTAGGAATGGCGCCGTCGCCTGTCGCGCTCACTCACGCGTGGCTTCCTTATCGCTCTTGCGCTAGACAAATTAATTTTTTTCTCAATAACCATTGAGAATTTTGCAAAATGGTGTGGTTTTTTGTCTACCCGAGTTCTATCTATTCCTAACGGATTCGACACATGGGGTGAGACACCCTGTATGTGTATTCAAGATAACAAAATAATTTGTTAAATGGAGGTACATTAAGGTTAGATAGTAAATGTAAATTAAATTGGTTTGACGTGTGATATTCAGTAAATTGAACACATATGTATGTGTTCATAGTAATTCCGTCATCAAGGTATAATTTTTACTGCAACTAAATATTTTTTCAATATAACCAAATTATTTTGTTGAGTCTAGTAATGTTCATATACGTGTGCTAGCTTTATTGTGAAGTTTGACACACACCAAAGTTAGCTCACGTACGTTAGCCACCGTCGCTGCGATGCATTATGTACGTGTGAGCTAACTTCATGTATTGCTTGACGCACACCAACGTCAGCTCGTATACGCTAGCCACCGTTGCCGTAGTTATCTGTTCGGCAACGACGATTGTTTTTTGTCATCTCTATGTTGCCTATGTTTCACGAAACAACAAGAAGTTGCGCGTTTTAGTACACGTTCGCACATGTCTCACGTAAGAGACAAAAACTTAAATAAATTTTGTGGTATTTGTGGTTGCAGTAAATATAAAACTCGCATTAACATTTTAGCATACGTGACAGTGACCAATGACCAGTATGTGATATTTTATACAGTTGCGCAAAAAAAATTCCTCGAGTATACAGGGTGTCCCAGATCAGTGAACGATGCCGTAAATGATAGGTAGATTTAATCGAATCAAAGCAAAAAGTCCTTTATCATTTTGAAAAATTCTCAATAGTTTTCGAGAAAAAAATTAAAATATATTAAATGTATAAGCGTAAGAGCGATAAGAAAGCTGCGCGTGAGTGAGCGCGACAGGCGAATGACTAGAAATGGCACCGTCGTCTGTCACGCTCACTCAGCCCACGCTTCCTCGTCGCTCTTACGCGTACATAAATTAATTTTTTTTCTTGAAAACTATTGAGAATTTTTCAAAATGGTACAAGACTTTTCGTTTTAATTCGATTAAATCTACCTATCATTTTCCGCATCGTCCACTGATCCACTGATCTGGGACACCCTGTATAACAATGCATATATGAAAACAACTTTTTTTCAGTTCCTAATAAATTTTTACAAATACTTTACCTCAAGCTCTTTATTTTTTACAATTATTTCTTCTTCAAGCTTTTGCATTTCTGCTTCCGCTTTTTCACGCTTTTTCTTTTCTCGTAAAATATCATTCAACTGCATTTTAATAGTGCCTTGCATTTCAATAACTTGTTGTTTAATCTCATTGTTTTTCTTTTCAACTTCTTCTGCGTAAATAGATATGTTTTTTATACGTTGTCGCATAGTTTCCATTTCACCAATGAGTATTTCTTTTTCTTTCAGTAAATTCTCCCTCTTTTTAGTAACAGTAGTGCTATAATCATAACATTTTTGATAAGAATAATAATTAAAAAATTAATACAAATATTTTTAAGTACTATTTTTAAATATGTTACCTAATGAACATTATTTGTTGTGTTATAATCCGAAACCCATTACAACAGTAAGACAAAATAAGTAACACGGAATAAGATCTCGCAACATAATTAAAAAGAAGTCACTGTAAAAATTATTTTTGGGCGCGTGGATAATTTTGTAATAAAAACTCTTTATTTCACAAACACTGGTATATATATTTAACTTTGGTTTTACACACTCTTTATAAAATAACATAAAATAACATAAAAGAATATAGAACTGTATTTAAGGAGGTTTCAAAATGTGACACGTCTGTACCCGACGACGACTCTTTTTCAAGTGAGGTAGTCCCGATATTAGTTTTATCTTTGGGACAGAAAGGGGCTTCCCGGACCTTTGTCTTAAGAGGTTTATTCCCTTGCTTATCTAATTGACACAAAGTCACGTAGCGTATCCGGTCTACTAAGAATTATTTATTTGTAAATTGATTCAATCTTATTTAAAGTTAAATTTATAATTATTGTTTTAAAGCGCATATATTTTAACACTCCTCCTTAAATTTATACTTTAAAAAAAGAAAACGATTATATAATTTTTAACAAATTTCTAAATTTCTTAAACTTAGTACTACCAAGAGATTTAGTGAATATATCTGCCAAGTTATCATCCGTATTTATTTTAATAATATCAATTATTCCCTGACTATAGTTTTCATGTATGTAGTGTGAATGTACTTCTATATATTTAGAATTTTTAGTTAAATTTCCATATTTTGCTAATGCAATTGCTCCTGTGTTGTCTTCATAAATTTTTACTGGTTTATCTATAATTTCTCCTAAATCTCTTAGTAGATTTATTATAATTTTAATTTCGCTTACAATTTCTGATAACGCAACATATTCGGCGGCTGTGGATGATTTCGTTACACTTCCCTGTTTTCGGGATTTCCAATATATAGTATTGCCATAAAACTTAATCACATACCCAGTTGTGGATTTTCTATCCACTATGTCTCCAGCCCAATCAGCATCAACAAAACATTCAAGAGGTTCATATGTTATACCCTTTTCAAACGTTAGTTTCAGATTTTTTGTTTGGTATAAATATTTTAAAATTCTCAAGGCATATTTAAAGTGTGTTTCTGTATACGAATTTTGAAAGCGACTAAGATAATTAACGCTATAGCTTACATCAGCTCTTGTTCCGGTACTTATATACAGTAATGCTCCAATTATATTTCTATATTTAATACTTGTATTTACTGATTGTGCTGGTTCTAACTTTAAGTTTTGTTCCATTGGAGTTTGGAATGTTTTTGAGTTTTCTATATTATATCTTTTTGCAAGTGATTCTATATAATCAGATTGATCTAGAGTCATTTTATTATTATTTAAATCATATATAATATTTATTCCTAAGTACATTTTTATTTTTCCAAGATCTTTTACCATAAATTTTTTAGATAATTCTTCTTTAATTTGATTTATTTTAATTAAGTTTTTTTCCGCAAATTAGTAAATCATCCACAAACGCTATTAAGTATATCTTATCACTATTACAATTTAATATATAAAGACAATAATCATTGTTGCTTTTTTCAAATCCTAGTTTACTTAAGTAATTATTCAAGCACTCATACCATAATCTTGGGCTTTCTTTTAACCCATACAAAGCCTTATTTAGTTTGCATACATTTTCTGTTCCGTCTTCATAACCTTGTGGCTGCTTAATATATACTTCGGATTTGATATTACCATTTAAGAAAGCTGTTTCAACATCCATCTGAAATATAGATAATTTATTTTGACAACAATAGCTTAATAGAAGTTTTAATGTTTGTATCTTTGCAACGGGTGAATATATGTCTTCTAAGTTTTCTTCCTGTTCAAATCCTCGAACTACTAGCCTAGCCTTTTTAAATTATTTGGTTTTTTGTATATATCCATTTTACACTTAAAATTTTTTATTTGTTGGTGACGAAACTAAATTCCATGTTTTATTTTTCTTTAAACACTCTATTTCTTTATCCATGGCTTGTTTCCAGCCGTCTGCTTCCTTTGAGTTTATAGCATCATTATAATTGAGAGGACTGTCCGCACTTACATAATTTACATATACAAAATCTGTCGCAATATTGTCACCATATCTATCTGGTCTTTTCCTATTTCTTGATGATTTTCTTACTTCATTCTGTCTTTTAAAGCTTTGATTTAAATCCATTTCTTCATCGGAACTAATTATAATTGTGTCATTACCTAAATTATTATCTTCTTCTTCGCAAGCAACGTTATTCTCTTCATTACTAAATCCAATTAAATTTTCTTCATCTTCTATTATATCTACGTGTCTAGCAATTGTTATTTTATTATTTATTAAAACTCTGTATCCTACATTTTCGTATCCTAATAATAGACCAAGGTCTGCTTTACGGTCCCATTTTGAGTTACGCTTTTCTTCCGGTACCCTTACAAAGACTTTACTTCCATATAAACGCAAATTTTTAATGTCTGGTTTTATTCCCGTTAAAATTTCATAAGGTGTCTTTTTAATTTCTGTATTTGATAAGATTCTATTTTTCAAATATGATGCAGTTCTAACTATTTCAGGCCAAAATTTTTTACTTAAATTTGATTCAATTAACAAACATCTTGCCATATCCATTATGGTTCTATTATAACGCTCAGCTGTGCCATTTAATTGGTGAACATATGGTGGACACGGCTCTATTATGAATCCTTTATTTCTTGCAAAATTAAATATGTCTTTATTAATATATTCTTTTCCATTATCACATCTTAATTTTTTTATTTTTTTGCCAGTTAAATTTTCAATATTATTTACATAGTCAACGAAACAATCATATACTTGCGATTTAGATTTAATTGTATATATTCTTGCTGCTTTACTAAAGTCATCGATAAAAGTTAGAAAATATCTTTCTCCATTTATACCTATTGTCTGGTGAGGACCATTTAAATCAGAATGTATGATTTCTAATAAATTTTTGGCTTTTGTTCGTTGATTTTCAAAGGGAAGGTTATGCATTTTATTTTTAATACAGGTAGCGCATTTAAATTGATCAGATTCTAATTTTTCCGGAATTCCATTTACGTATTTGTTTTTACACATTTCCTCTAAATATTTAAAATTGACATGTCCTAGTATTCTATGTAGTCTTTCTTTTTGTGTGATAGCATTATTTACTCTTGATGTAATGTTTGATTCATTATTTATAAAAAAACTTTTCAATTTATACAATCCATTGTCTTTATATGCTACGGCAATTAATTTATTTTTTTTATTGTAAATTTTTGTTGTATATCCAGCTGCTATTACTGTAAAATTATTTGTTATTTTTGCTACACTTAGTAAATTTTTGTCCATTTCTTTTACATAATATACATTTGTAATTAATATTGGTACTTTTGATTCATGATTAATAAAGATTGTTTTAATATTTCCAATTTTTGTTGCCTTAATACATCTTCCGTCGCCTATTTTAACGTCTACCGGTTTTTGCAAAGTTACAAATTCATCAAAAAATGTATCATTATTTATAATATGATCGGTACAGCCGCTATCTGTCACCCAATTAATTTCTTTTTTGTTGCAAATATTTACTTCCGTATTCATAATTTCTATATTTTGCTTACCTTCGTTTATTTCGGTTTCGAAGACGCTTGATTCGCTGGTATTTGTTTCGCAATTACTGTCTCTATTAAAGTTTCTATTTTGATTATATCTTCTGATGGCTTGCATGATTCTTCTTCCTCTGGGGTTGTTTATCTGACGTGTATTAAAATATCCTCCTCTTCCTCTCGGAAAATATCCTTGAGTGTTGAAATTGTTTCCTCTGTAGTTGAAGCTGCCCCCTTCTTGTGGATACACTTGTTCTGTTGAATTCTGAGTTTTATAGCTTCCTTCCTATATTCTTTTTTTCTCCTTTAAAAGCACTTGATTTTGTCACATTCCTTCCTTGTTCAGTTTTATCGCGTATTTCCCACATCTTGATTTTGTTTTTGACAAATTCACATGTCTGGTCTTGCTCTCTTACTGCATCAATTAAGTCTCCCACATAACTTAACGACTCGGGTAACGTACGTAGCATATAATTCAATTTTTCCTTTTCTGTCACTGTGGCACCTGATGATTTTAGTTCATTTATTAATTTTTCAAAGTCTGTAAAATATGCACTTGAATCATCATAATCCATTAACTTTATTTTTTCCAGTCTATTTTGCACACAAATTTGTATCGCAGTAGATTCTCTGGAATACATTTCATCAAATTTTTTTAGTATATTGTAAGCCGTTTCTTCATTGCTCACAAATTCGAGCTGTTCATTTGATATGGCGCAATAAATGTAATTCATGGCTTTAAGATTACTTTCAGCCCATGTTGTAGAATTGTCAGACGATGGCATTGGTCTGATTGCCACCTCATCACATTTTTTCAATTTTAAATAAAGTAGTATCCGCTTCTTCCATAAATTGTAATCTTGTCCATTGAACTGTTGAATTTTAATTTCTTCAGCCATTTCTTCGTCTTCTTGTATTCCGAACTCAGTGTTTGATTTTTGTTGAATGTTGTTTTTAATTTTAACTATTTTTGTAATAGTTCCTTTGGTTATTTTTTTAATATCGTTCCAATCAACTTCGAAGCCAAGTTGCATTCACTTTTATTGTGGTAAACACCTTTTGATTTTCCAACCACGCTCTGCTACCATGTAAAAATTATTTTTGGGCGCGTGGATAATTTTGTAATAAAAACTCTTTATTTCACAAACACTGGTATATATATTTAACTTTGGTTTTACACACTCTTTATAAAATAACATAAAATAACATAAAAGAATATAGAACTGTATTTAAGGAGGTTTCAAAATGTGACACGTCTGTACCCGACGACGACTCTTTTTCAAGTGAGGTAGTCCCGATATTAGTTTTATCTTTGGGACAGAAAGGGGCTTCCCGGACCTTTGTCTTAAGAGGTTTATTCCCTTGCTTATCTAATTGACACAAAGTCACGTAGCGTATCCGGTCTACTAAGAATTATTTATTTGTAAATTGATTCAATCTTATTTAAAGTTAAATTTATAATTATTGTTTTAAAGCGCATATATTTTAACAGTCACATCACTAACCCACTTTAAATTGACAGAACTAATAAATAATTATCGTTAAAATAAAAGGTTGCGAGACCTTATTACCGAGAATAACAGATCATCGAGATTGCATTACCCCAGTAATCAAGTTACGACAATGTAATCCGCTGACGCCGAAAAAGCGCCTAAGTTAAATACCCGGGGATCGACAACAGCGGGCTGTTGCTAATCACCTCACGTACGTAACGTAAGATTTGTCGCGTGTCGATCAAAATACACACCTCGCTGAGACGAGGCAGCGTAATAATACAGTGTAGTGGAGAGTGGGCAGGTATCTACGATAAACTTAAGTGTATGAATAAAAGGAAGAATTATTATATTTTGAAAGAAGTACATTCTAATTTGGCCGCCCTTATCTTTTAAGTTCCCGAAAGCCCCGAAGGACGGACCCCATGCACCGGCCACTGTGCAACAAATTGGTGGCAACGGTGGGATCCGCCTTCCAGGACGAGCAAGGCCAATTACTCTTTCGCGCTCGGGATAATTACTTCTGCAACAAAGAAATTAAAGTTGTGACTAAACAAAGACATTATCTCCACAAATAATCAGTCCGGAGAGACTGAAAAAATCCAGCGCGTCAGCAATAAGCCCGACACCAGATACCCAGAGCAACGAAGCTACGACGCCAAGCCGCCAACGGAATTGCAAGAAAAACAACTAAACGGAGCGACTGAGAGGACAACAAGCAGCCAAGCAAAGCAACAAAGACAGCAACATAGCAGCCAACTACACACGTGCAACGAGAAGAAACCCGACACAACAAGCAGCGCTCAGCACATAGTCGGATGACTAACCATGAGAATCACTGCGTTATTGTAAGTTTTAATTGTATTGATTTTAAGCGATCTGTCCATGTCCAATATCAAACTTCTCAAGAAGAACAACTCTTGGGATTGGGGGATTGCTCAAAAAGCGGCTTTTGAGCTAGTTAAAGAACAGATCACCACTTCGCCTACACTCGCGTGCTCAGATTTTTCGGAACCGTTTGTATTGCAGACGGACGCGAATTCTGTTGGTCTCGGCGCCGTGTTGACGCAAAATATCGACAGTATCGAGCGGGTGATAGCTTTCGCGAGCCGTGCGTTATTGAACGCGGAAACGCGATATTTTACAATCGAGCAAGAGTGCCTCGCGGTTGTACGGGCGATTAAGAAGTTTTGTCTGTACTTAAAAAGGTGCTCTTTTCGTGTAATAACGGATTATAGCAGCTTCCGGTAGTTGTACAATTTGAAAAATCCGACAGGAAGATTAGCGCGATAAGCTTTAGAGCTTTTAGAGTACGATTACGTTGTAAAACATCGAAAGAACGCGATGCATCATGTACCGGAAGCACTTTTACGAATCTCGGAAAAAGACGGAGAACTTTGTGTTGTCGCGGTAGACGCAGATAAGTGGTACAATACAAAAAAAACAGAGGTCACAGAAAATCCACAGAAACATGACAGGTGGCAAATCGTGGACGGGGAATTATACTTTCGGAAACCCCGCGCGGAATTATCGCAAGCCGTAGCTGATCTCGACCAAAGGAAATGATAGTACCTCAGAAAGATCGAATCCGTTGCAAGCCGAACTTTTAGAAATTGAAAAAACGTACCGCCGAGTAGCGACACGATATTATTGGCCTCGAACGCACAAGGCGATTGTAGATACGTGCGCAGGTGTGATACTTGTCAGAAAACGAAGGTCAAACAAGATATACCGGCCGGATTGATAAGGCGACGCGTTATCGAAGCCCCGTGGACAGTAGTCGCCGCGGATATGATGGGACCGCTACTAACTAGTACATCCGATCACGCGTGCTTGCTCGTATTACAAGACCTTTTTACGAAATGGGTTGTGTACACTGACCGGCAATAATGGCCTGACGCACTGCGGCGACGGCAGCTAACGTGCGTGAGCTAGCGTGGTGTGCGTCAGGCCACACCGCGGAGCGCGTACGTGAGCCGTGGAGCGCCGAGAGAAGCGAGAGGACGAGGGAAAATTTGGTGGGAGGCGTTCTCATGCTCTATCCCGCTCGCGACCCATGCGTTTGAGAGAGAACGCATGAGTGGTCGCTAAAAAATTGTTATAAGCGCACCTTCGTTCTCTCGCTTGCATGCGTTCGTGTTTATACGGACGCGCAAGAATAGAAATAGGTCGCAAAAGTACGCTATTAATTCTAGCGTATACTTTAAAACATTTCGCGATAATGACAACCGAAATTGAATACCCGTGTTACTAATATTATTAAATATATAATTCTACGTTACATGTAATTTATTTTTGCAATAATTTTTTGACAAATATATAAATAATATATCGAGAAAGAACGCATGGGAGGACGGTGCGAAACTGTTAGAGGTGCATCTCCGATCTCTTGCTTGCACGCGTTCGTGTTTATACGGGCGCGCAGAGATAAAGATAGATCGCAAAAGTACGAATTATAGCGTATACTTTAAGATTTTCGCGACTAATGATAACCGAAATTAAATACCCGTGCTACTTATATTATAAATATATAATTCTACGTTGCGTGTAATTAATTTTCGTAATAATTTTTTGACAAATAAATAATGTCTTGAGAAAGACAATTTAAAATTCCGTTTTCTGTCTTGAGAAAGACAATTTGAAATAGCGTTGTTTTTAAAAATAAGAAGTTGCATTATGCACACAAAGCCGCCTAATTGTGTTACGTTCCTGTCGCGATTTTCATTTGTTATCGTCGAGAGTATGTTGTTTTTTCTTCGAGCATTACTTTTCGTGGTGTCGTAGCAGTGCGCGGATATATCATCAAATAGTTTTTTGCGAATTATGGCTCCAATCTTATGCTCTAAGATACGAGGTCACATCATCGGACAGTGGCAGGCCGGAAAATCAGTAGCAGAAATTGCTGCTGATATTCCGTGTTCCGTGCAAGCAGTTCGACGATGGATACGACGATACAATGAGGGCGGAGATCATGCTTTGCATGATCATGAAACGGCTGAGGACCTGTGAATAAACTCCTCTCCCGCTATCCCTCGTATCACTACGGAGGATGGATCCTAGATCCGCGCCCGGCCTTTAGCTTGCGGCTTTCCTCCGCGAAGAGGGGAGTTACGAAACAATATACAGGGTGTCCCAGTTGATGTAAAAAAATTCTTAGTTGTAGGTTGAGCTTCCGAAAATAAGTAGAAAAGTCCTATACGGTTTTGTAAGTTAGGCGTTAATAACCGAGAAAATAACATTTAAAGATTTGACGCCCCGCGTGCGAGCAAAAACGCGCCGTTTGAAGCTACCGAGACGTTAGTGGACCTAGAGGTGTGGCTTATCTTACTCTATTCGCAAAGAAATGAGTAATCTATGAATCTCTGGAAATAGAGTGGTGGTGTGGCCCATCCCACTCTATTTACAAAGATTCATAGATTACTCATTTCTTTGTGAATACAGTAAGATAAGCCACACCTCTAGGTCCACTAACGTCTCGGTCTTCAAACGGCGCGTTCTCGCACGCGGGGCGTCAAATCTTTAAATGTTATTTTCTCGGTTATTAACGCCTAACTTACAAAACCGTATAGGACTTTTCTACTTATTTTCGGAAGCCCAACCTACAACTAAGAACTTTTTTACATCAACTGGGACACCCTGTATACAGCGTGTCTCAGCCCATGTGTAAAATCCTATACAGATAGGTAGTTCTTGGGAAGATAAGTAAAAAAGTTCTTTAACGTTTTGAAAAATTCTCAATACTTATTGAGAAAAAAATTAATTTGTCTAGCGCAAGAGCGACAAGAAAGCTATACGTGAGTGAGCGCGATAGGCGACGGCGCCATTCCTAGCCATTCACCTGTCGCGCTCATTCACGCGCAGCTCCCTTGTCGCTCTTATACTTATACAATTTATACATTTTAATTTTTTTTCAATAACGGTTGAGAATTTTGCAAAATAGCACAGGACTTTTCTACTTGTCTCAATCAATTCTATCTATCCTTCCAGTATCCTTCGTTATGTCTGAGACACCCTGTATAGTAAATTTGTTGTTGTAATAAATGGTAGTTGGACAAGAGCAAGCTTTATAATAGTAGTTATTTATGTTTACGTAGAAATATTAGTTATAGAATTATGTGGTATGGAATTAAATAAAAAGAATAACCAAGATTGTAAGCAGAGCGGAGGTCCGCAAAATGTACTCATCTAGAGCATTTACATATACTACTACTTACGTGTTAGTGTTAATTTTATATTTTTAATAAAAAGTTTTTTTGAAAAATGTTGCACAAATATATAAATTAAAACAGTTCTCAAAACATATGTTTAATATATAATGTTTAACGTAAGTTTTTAAACTTGATGCAATTAACTTACTCTTTTTCCGATGCTAATTGTTTGTTTTTTTGCTCAACCTCTAAGTCCAATTTTGTAATATTTAGTTGCAGATTCTGAAGTATCTCTTGTGCATTTTGTTCACGCGCGTGTGCCACATCGCTCAATTTTGTTATTTTAGTTATTTCTTCTTTTAAATGAGTCATCTCATTCTCATAATTTTTTATTTTTTCTTTCATTTCTAACATTTTATGTGTATTCTCTACAATTTCGTTCTGAAAAAGTATATTTAATGTGTGTTTTAAAATAAATTTGTATATTAGTAAAAGGTAAAAAAAAGAAGTAAAAGACTAAATAAGTAAAGAAGAAAGAAGAAAAGGGATCAACGGCACTCAGGAGAGTAACCTTGACAACATATGTCAAGGTCATTGAAATTGCAGAGGATATCCTTTTTATGCATTATTACCGAAAAAGAGATTATTAGGAAAAAAAGAAAAAAAAAGGGAGAAAAAGATAGAAAAAAATAGGGAGAAAGGAAAAGAAAAGAGAGATAAAACGAAGGAAAAATAAGGAAAAGGGAAAAGGAAAGCGAAAGATAAAAGGAGAGAAGAAAAAAATAAGAATGGAAGGTAAAAGAAATACAGGAAAATAAAACGAAGAATAGAGTAGTCTGATAAAATTTGATCCCACCTTTAACAATGCGCATTGTCCTAATATTTCCTTTTCATTTTTGTGCGCCTTGTACAAGGATTCATAAAGCTTTGTATATTCGGCTTCAAAGGGAGCTAATGCCTCATTAGAATTCATTTCAGTTTTTATCTAGAAATAAAAGAAAAAGTTTCTGAGTTATTACAATTTTTGTGACATATTTTTCATGTTATGTCATGCCCGATAGGAAACAAATGAAATGGGACAGGGTAATTAAAATAATTTGTTTCTTGACAGTATAAGTGTACAACTGAGCCATATACATTAGAAAGACTCGCGTGAGGGTCAATGCCTTAAAGAAACATTGTAACGTTCGTTTGAACCGTGCAAACAGTGCTCCTTATTAAAGATAAAGAACGGATGTTCGTGTTATCTGGAATGGAGCCGGTAAAACTTTTGGCAAAGCAATAAAAATATTACAAGTCAGAAATTTATAAAAGAAATATAACAAAAATTTATTTAACCTATTATCTTTACAAATTATTGTATTCCGCTTATTAATTTTGTCACATGCTGACTGTTTGTAAAACTAGGTCGATTTTATTTTACATTTATTTTACGCTATTTACATGCACGGAAACAAGAGGAGGTCATTCAGATTTAATTAAAAATTACGCAAAATCACATTTTACAATGGAATGTTCGCCGCTCACACACTGTTCACGTGATGTTGCATGTGTCCGCCAAATACCGCACTGGATGTAAGCTCAGTGGATTCGAGAAGTACAATGAGTCCACAAATAAAAGAATACGAAATTGTATTAATCGCGTGTGAATCTATTATCTGAACTTGAGTCTATTCTGCCGCGAGTATCACTTAAATTCTTGGCATTCATGAGATGACAATGATGATGTACAGTTATTGACAGAAAGATTGCAACACTTGAAGTTAAGGACACGATTTTAGAAATAGAAATGCGATGCGAACCACTGCATTCGCTCAAACGGCACTTCATACATGTCAAGTTTTTTTTTTGTATGTATGAAGCGCTGCATGAGCAAATGCAGTGGTTCGCATAAAATTTCTATTAAAAAAATTTTGTCTTTAACTTCAAGTGTTGCAACCTTTCTGTCAATAACTGTACCTGTAATTTGTGCTGAGTTGCTTTTTCACAAGTTAAGAATGTCTTCAAATATAGCTGAGCAGCTTCCCTTGAGTCGTCTAAATATTCTGATGTAACATTTGAGTCACACAATCTGCGCACGTGTTACCACTTTGAGTGCCAACGTACAATTACCGGCACTGGAACCTGCATCGAGCGAGCGGAACACGGAAGCGCCGCTAATCGATCAACGGATTGATTAATAACAATAGGCGCTGTCGTGCACCCGCGAGGTGCTGCCGCTGGTGGGCGCGGTGCATTCAAACGCATTAATAAATACTGACATACATATGTCTTTTAAATTATTTGTTCATTAACAAATTAAACATCATGGAATGTAATAGAATTAAATACTAAATCTATTTTTAAATTCATATCTTAAAGAACAATAACAGGAATAAAGTTTGCTGTTACAAGCCAGTATAGACTAAAGTTAGCTATATGCACTTATCGATATTTACGTCGCTAGTTGGGACCGTCGTGAGTTGCTATATGAATTTATCGATTTTCATGCCATTCCTCCTTCATTAGCAACTCACGGTAAACCAAGTTTCTAACGGAGAACTTAGAGGTACCAATTTATAAAAGAGCAGTGGAATCGTCACGAACGATTCCCATCAATAACTATAGTAGTATCTGTTCACTCATCACAAAAGACAGAGTCATTTAAAGTTAGTTGTGCAGAGCGGTTTGAGATAAGTTTAGTTTAGTGAAAGCAATTTAAGTTGTTCCAGAAAAAAAAAAAAAAATAAGTTCTAAGTTAAACCGGAAACAAGGAATTATAATTAAAAGAAAATTTTTGACAAATTAGCAACCGAAAAGTTTTGAAAGGAAATTTAGAGTTAATTGTTTCCACTTAACATTAGAGTAACTTAACAACAAGTAACATTAGAGAAGTATCATACAGCGATTTTCCTGAAACTTGGCATACAAGTAGTTCATGGAAAACTATTAAACACGTATTTTTTTATATCGGCCCAAAAGCCGTTTAGAAGGTAGAAATCACTCTTATTGATTTTGAGGGTTCGTTTGACTATTTTATAGATTATTTTGCAGTTTGTCACCCTAATTATTCTTGAAGGACACAGTTTATCATCGTTTATTTTTCTTAAAACTTTGAGGATGGTGGGCCAAGTGTGCAGCGAAAATTTTTGTTAAGTAGTTTTTAAGTGATCGCGAAAAAAATGTAATTTTTCATTTATTATATAATTTAACATTTATTCTCTGACAAATAAGTAAATACCTGAGCGGGTCGCTAGGTAGCAACTAGGTTATTAGATTTTGCGCTAATAACTTCAGAACACTGAAAGGTTAAAGGCAAGGCTAAAAATCAATTTGTCACTCCGTCATATAATAGTTTACCAACCAGCATAGAGGGCATTTACAATTCTTTTTCATTGATTTATCTAATTCTGACTCGCTTTATGCGCTACGGTAAACTACTTTTATCAAGACTTGAATTTTTGTTTTTTAACAGCTGCGGTTTTATTTTTTATGATTTATAAATTTAAAGTATCTGCAAAGACAATGGCTCACATTCTGAGCTCACTTTTAGAGGCGCCTTTAGTTAAAAGCGCCTCTAAAAGTGGTTTTATAAAAGTGGTCGTATTCTGAGCTCACATTTAGAGGCACCTTTAAAAGTGACAGTCACTTTTAGCCTAAATGTGCGCTTTTATCTCGAAAAAGCTATTCTGAATCCACTTTTATAGCACATTTATAGACTTTCGCTAAAAGTGCCGCTAAATGTGGTCTGTAACACATTTATCGGCACTTTTAACGAAAATTCAATATGGCGGCACCCATGCGATTTGACAGGTGGACCCATATCGCGACTTAACTAATTAATGGCAACGTTAATCAATTAAATTTGTTCAAAAAAACTATATACGTGAAGTTTTTAGGAGTAAACGAAACTCCAAGTAGTAAAATTAATCGTATTGGAACAATTAAAAAAAATTTCAATTTTAAAAATGCGCGTTTGTATAAAAGGTGCCTTCAACCTATGGTGAGTGTCGTAAGATTAATTTCAATCATCTTAAGTTTGTTTTCAGTCGCTGCACTACTGAATTGATGCACACTAGTGCAATAAGTTGGAGTAAATCAAATATAATTTGTTTTATTCTAACTTACTGCACTAGTTACAGCGTGTAGCGACTAAAAATAAATTTTTTAATTACTTTAAACATGTTAACCGTGGATATTATTCACGAAATTAATTATGTGATCGAAGTTCGGGAAGTAAATGTAGTTCGTGATTGTGATCCGCGAGATTTTTGGAATAAAATAAACTCGTTTGAAAGAGTGACGGCAAACGTGACTTATTTTTTTGAATTTAACATTTAAAACTTTTTTTATGCCAAATAATATTATATGGCTAATATTCATAGTCCGTCCTTATTTTAAAGATTGTTTTAAGTACAGTTTTATTTGGTTTTAAACCAAATACAGAATCGTATCATCGTTTTAAGACATTGTTTAAAATAATTTTGAAATAAGTAACTATAAATACCAATCTACAGGGTGTCCTAGATCAGTGGACGATGCCGAAAATGATAGGTAGATTTAATCGAATTAAAACGAAAAGTCCTGTACTATTTTGAAAAATTCTCAATAGTTTTCAAGAAAAAAATTAATTTATGTACGCGTAAGAGCGACGAGGAAGCGTGGGCTGAGTGAGCGCGACAGACGACGGTGCCATTTCTAGTCATTTGCCTGTCGCGCTCACTCACGCGCAGCTTTCTTGTCGCTCTTACGCTTATACATTTAATATATTTTAATTTTTTTCTCGAAAACTATTAAGAATTTTTCAAAATGTAAAGGACTTTTTGTTTTAATTCGATTAAATCTACTTATCATTTACGGCATCGTCCACTGATCTGGGACACCCTGTATAATGAGATATTAATCCCAGTAAAATTTTAAGACAAACATACGCATGGTTCCAAAGTTTTAAAAAAATGAAAGTGATATTTTCTCATAATTCATCATTTTTCACATTTTTACAGGGATTAATATCGACCCATCATTTAAAAAATAAAAAAAAAACAAGAATTTTTGCCGTCACTCTTTATAATAAACGGAAAGTTTGACAGAAATATTGGTTAATTAAAGAAAATGTGCGTTTTTTGATCGCGTTAAAGAAAAAATAATTAACTGGTACACATAAATGTACCTATATCTTAAAAGCGCTTCTAAATGTGTGCTTAGAATACGGGCGACTTTAGCAGCGCGCCTTTAAAATTGTTCACACTTTTAGAGGCGCTTTTATAAAGGCGCCTCTAAAAGTGAGCTCAGAATGTAAGCCAATGTCGATTAATCCGAAAAACATTGTTCTTTTATTACAAAGAAATTTTAATTCTCCTAAATATGATGTGGATTCTGTTATTACAGACGAAGAAAAATATTTTGCAGCTAATTTGGAAAATTTAATTAAAGATGCTATAGATGCACAGATATATGTTGAAAGCATTGATACTTTGAGCTTTAATGAAGAAAGTGTATATCCTGAAGCAATTCCTTTAGAGGAGGTTTTTGAAAGTGATTTTGATGAATTAATAAAAGATTACAAGAAAATTATATTTGATATTGATATCGAGTATACAGGGTGATTCAGAACAAGTATATAGTCCCTGAAGGGACGTGTTCTTGAATCAAATCTGAAACGATTTTTTCTCTATGAAAATTTTATTTGAGGTCTAGTTTTCGAGTAAATTAATAAAATATTTAGCTACTTACCGGACGGATACAAGTGGTAGCCAGGGACGTACGTGACTTATCGTCAGAAAGCAAAGGGCCCCACGGTGACAAGCACTCGCGCATAACACTTTTAACATAAAATTGATAATAGATCTGACACTCGCGAATAAAATAATTGATACTATTAATTAATTACTACCGGTAATAATTATTTTTTTTATACATTAAATTTCTAAAAATTCAAAAAAATATGAAACTTTGTGTACATGTAGAGTAGTTCATCCGTGACACAAAACTATTTTTTGTTTGTGCTAAATTTCACTTTAAAGGGGTGAAACCACCCTTTACAAATAGAAGAGTTATTTGCTTTTTTCGATATAACTCAACAACTATTTAAAATATCAAAAAAAGGTTTATACAAAAGTTTTACAGTAAAAACAACTATATTTTACTGCAGTAACAGAATTAAATAAAAAAAATTTTTTAACAAAATTGTTTATAAAATTACAAAAAAATAATTTTTTTTTTAAATTTTATTATTGCAGTTAAACGGGGGTGTTTTTACCATAAAACTTTTGTATAAAACTTTTTTTGATATTTTCAATAGTTTCCGAGTTGTATGGAGGAAAGTGAAAAACCTCTACATATGAAAATACTTTATTTCCGTAAGAATTATTTTTGAGCCGCAGCTAAAAATTTTTAATTTATTTGTTACTCTATATGCGTAAAACTTCTCATTATAAGAACAATTTAATCAGGTCAATAAGCTCAATAATAATAATAAAATTTCCACCAAAAAAAGTTAGAGAATCTTTAAATATTCAACATTGTGAAACTTTGTGTGCAATAGTTTTTCTTTAATATAAAACTTTTTTGTTCCAGCTTCAATTCGAGTGACTGATTGTGAAATTGAAAGTAAATGTGAACTTTGCGCGATCTGTCAAATGACGAGAAATAACAATAAAAATGAAACGGAGTCAGGTTGTGTAGATAACCTTATCAAACTTTCCGATTAACTTGATGCGGATGTTTCTGATTTTTGACTACTTCAAACGTTTACATTCACTGTTTGTACATACGTTTCATAATTATACATTGTAAGAAATGTTCAAGTGTAAAACGGTAGATATGCTAAAAATTACAAATTATAATTAGTACAATAATGGTATTCTTCATAAAAATGTTTCAAACAGAAATATTCACCACACCATGCACAGCGTATAAAAACATCTATTCCACAAATTTTACATTTAATTATATGTTTTTCATTTTTAAAGTAACAGAAATCCACTAGATTTTGAAATTCTCTAGGATACGTTTCAACATATCCGCTTTTAAACCAAGCATATTAAAAAAATTTTTGAACCTAGGTGAAGAAAGCTGATGTATTGGTGATTGCAATTATATTATTTTGTTACGGGAATGCAAATTGACATCTCTCTCTTAGAAAATTACATTATCTGAAAATGTGCGTATAAAATTTTTCCAAATCCGGAATCCAAACACATCTAAATGTTGAATCATACCCGTCGTCAATTTTTAGAATGATTGCAAATTGTACTTCTTTTTCTTTTGGAATCAATTGCTGTAACTGGCTTGGACAGTGTCCCGTCCACGAGTCAAGTAGTAGCATGCTTTTACGACTAGTATTCGGTAGGTACACTTCGCTAAACCAAGTTTTAAAATGTTCAGATGTAAGTTTCCCTGATTTCGATGCTTGAATATAGATGTTAACTGGACGGAAAAGAGATTCTTCCACTCTTGGACCAAATGTTCCAGTAGATTCCTTTAAAACCAAGTATAATGGTGAAAGAAGACTTCCATTTGCTGAAATAATCGGCATTATAGTGTAACTGTGTTGTAGCGTAGCTTAATAGTACATAGTAGAGAATAAAGAAAATTCAAAGGGTAATAAATCGCGGGGAACAAAAGATCGCTCGAGCTCTTTGTGGCGTCTACGTAAACAGACTGAAAGACTGTCGCCATGATGACGGCATGCGATAATTGGGTAACAATAGCGCGGTAGGCGATAGCCGCACGACGAATTTGGCGCTGGCCACTATTGGTTTTTGGCATTTATTTGAAGATCAATCACGCGATTTTGACCGCCCACCAAGAACCCTGCGACGAAGTCTCAAGGAAGGGAACTTCACTTGCTCACTAAGAGTCGATCAAAGAAGACGTACTGTATTCTCAATAAAGAGTTAACGAAATCATAACGTGCTGTTAAACTTTTACGTTATTTCCACAAAACATTTTGGTGCCTCCTGTGAGGTCTAATTGACGACCTCACTATAAATTTCGATCGAGTCAGTGAATAATTGAGAAAGCAACCAATAAAACCGGCAAATTGGTCGGTGAATAAGTCGACGGACAATCTCCGAGAAGCTACAGACTAGCGAAAAAAGATTAGCGGCCTACAGAGATCCACGGTCATCGTCCTGGTAGGCAGAATATTCATCAGACTGGTTAAAAGACAGACGGGAAGTTCCGAGCACAATCGTCGAGACAATTTTGACACGGATCCGGACAAAGGCGAGACAAGGACCACGAGAAGGAAGTCAGCGGAATAAACACAATTCACCACCCAGACAATCATCAACGCAGATCAAAAATTTAAATTTATAAGCGGCGATTTATAAAACAAGTAAGAGCGTATCGTTCATTCATTAGTTGTTGCTTTTAAACACATCATGGCGGATCGGATTAAAATTCTTATACAAAAACGCACAGCATTAAAGACACAAATTACGACTATAACAAATTTAGTTGAAAAGAGTAAATTAGACCATACTAATTTAAAATTGCGTTTAACTCGCCTCACTGAATTGTATCACGCGTTTGAAGAACACCATAATGAATTAATGCTATTAGATTTGAATGATGAACATCAAACGGAATTCACAAATTTGCAAGAAAGATATTATGACATTGCTACCAAAATACATAATATGCTATCTCTCGCGAGTACATCAAGTATAAGTAGCATTAATAATGATAGTCGATCGATAGAATCACCAATATTAAGATCTAATAAGGAACGTCGTGTAAAACTTCCCGAGACACCGTTACCGATCTTCCACGGAAAATATGAAGAATGGTTAACATTTAAGAATAAATTTCGCGATTTAATTGACTCTCAATCAGATTTATCAGAATTAAGCAAATTAAATTATTTGAAAGCTTCATTAAAAGGTGAAGCGGCAAACAAAGTAAACATTTTTACGATTGACGGAACCAATTATTCCAAGGCATGGGAAATTTTAGAACGTGCGTACGGTGACAAACGCATCTTAGTTTCGCGACATTTATCTTTGCTAAGAAACATGCCTAACGTGGATAAAGAAAATTCGAGCAATCTATCAAAACTCGCAGATGAAACCCAGCAACACATTGCATCATTAAATGCATTAGGCGTATCTGTCGGTTCGGAGATGGTGGTCAATATTCTCGAATCTAAATTGCCAAGAACAATTCTTGACAAATGAGAAACGTCTCTTGAACGAGATCAATTTCCTTCACTCGACGAATTTTATGAATTTTTATATAAAACAGCAGTGTGTGTATCAAAGCGCGAAAGAAATCAATTGACAGACTTAGAACGGAATAAGGGAGAACCCGTGACAAAAAGAAGACGAATAAACAACTCTCATAACGCTTTCACAATAAATTCGTCGCGTAATTGTATTGCTTGCAAGAATAAAACACATCCCTTATATGTATGTGATAAATTCCAAGCATTATCAGTACCCAAACGCATTGAATTAGTAAAACGGGCTAAGGTTTGTTTTAATTGTTTTCGATCGCATTTAGGATTGCCATGTAAATCTGGTAATTGTACGGTTTGTCACAAAAAACATAACACGCTTTTACACTTAAACCACTCGCTTGCGATAGAAAATTCCGAAAAATCCGAACCTAAAACTTCTCAAACAATCAAATCAGCATGACTCGCGTCCAAGGCGGTAAAAACAATGAATCTCGCAACATCATCTATTAATTTTACACCACAATTGATTACTAGCGCATTAGTATACGTACTTGATAAAAAACGCAAATTTATAAAATGTCGTGCATTGATGGATACATGCTCTACTACTAATTTTATATCGCAATCTTTAGTAAAAAAATTAGATTCACATATTAATGCACAATCAATTCCAGTCACCATGATCAATAACACAAGTTCAGTATCCGAAGGTGTTGCACAAATTACTATACGCTCGATACATAACAATTTTCATAAAACATTAACTTGTCTTACTATCCCGACAATTACAGAAGCCATTCCATCAGATGTTTTTCCGCGAGATTCAATTACAATACCGCCAAATATTAAACTCGCCGATCCAGAATTCCATCTACCACGGTCGGTAGATTTATTAATTGGTTCGAGCGCGACTTTATCGATGTTATCTGTTGGACAGATTGATTTATCTAATGAAAATCACGATTTGTATCTCCAAAAGACTAGATTAGGATGGATCGTAGCCGGTAGTACAGAACCACGATCACCAAAGATGGCAGCGTTATGCCATTTAAGTACATTAGAATCACAATTAATGAAATTTTGGAATATTGAGGAAGTTTCGTCTCAATTACTAAAGTCAACAGAAGAAATAAAGTGCGAGAACCATTTTGTTGAAAATACCATTCGCGAAGATAGCGGTCGTTATACGGTCCGTCTTCCATTCCGCGCTCAGAATATTTCAATAGGCGATTCACGAACTGGTGCTATGAGACGTTTTTTAAATTTAGAACGTAAATTAGATCGAGATCCGGTATTAAAACAAGAATACACGCAAATTATCGAAGAATATAAGACCTTAAATCATGCGTCAGAAATTACCACAACTAACGACGACGGTTTTTATTTACCACATCACGCAGTGATTAAAGAAGGTAGTCATACTACTAAAATAAGAGTTGTCTTTGATGCATCCGCGAAATCGATTACAGGCATATCGTTAAATGATGTCCTTATGGTAGGCCCCACCATACAAGAAAAACTATTCATACATCTATTACGCTTTCGAACATACAATTACGTCATCACCGCCGACATAGAAAAAATGTATAGGCAAATATGGGTACACAAAGATGATCGCAAATATCAAAAAATTCTATGGCGCGAAAACGGAATAATAAAAACTTTGCAATTAAATACTCTTACATTTGGAATTTCTTCTTCTCCTTTTCTTGCTATTCGCACGGTACAAAAATTAGCAGAAGATGAAGCACACAATTACCCTCGAGCCGCGAACGCGTTAAAAAATCATTTATACGTGGATGATTTGCTTACCGGTGCGAATTCTATAACTGAAATTCGGAATATTAGAGACGAAATAATAACGTTATTAGATCAAGGAGGATTTAACATTCGACAATGGGCATCAAACGATAAGCGAGTAATCGATGATTTACCTGATAATGCTATACATGCCAATTTTACGATAACAAACGATAAATCATTAAAAACTCTGGGCGTTACATGGAATGCTCATAAAGACGAGATTTGTTACGTCGCACAGACAATTGACGATACTAATTAGTTTACGAAGAGAAATATATTATCTCAAATTGCAAGGATTTATGATCCATTGGGATTGATGGGTCCCGTGGTCCTGTATGCCAAATGTATAATGCAAGACATTTGGAAATGTAGGACACACTGGGATGAATCAGTACCACAAGCAATTTACACGAAATGGTTCAAATTTAGTAATCAGTTAAAAAATTTAAACGCAGTGTCATTTGATCGTAAATTATGGTTAAATAAATCTCGCGATATCCAAGTACATGGATTCTGCGATGCTAGCAATGCAGGATATGGCGCCTGTATTTATATACGATCTTTAGATACACATAATCTGATTGAGAGTAATTTAGTATGTGCTAAATCGCGGGTAGCCCCACTAAAGCCTATTACAATTCCGCGACTCGAACTGTGCGGAGCATTGTTGTTAGCAAAATTATATCATGAAATAAAGGATGCATTGGGCGTAACACCAAATCGTATAATTTTTTGGTGTGACTCAACTATTGTGTTACATTGGTTGAAAACATCTCCTCATGCGCTAAAGGTCTATGTCGCAAATAGAGTCGCGGAATTACAAGATCTTACAAATGCTATTGAATGGCGACACGTAAAAACCGAGGAAAATCCGGCGGACGCGGTGTCTAGGGGACAATTACCGTACACTTTCTTACAAAATAAATTATGGCGAACGGGACCATCATGGTTAAAGAAAGGCGAACAGTATTGGCCACACGAAAATCCAAGTATTCTTGAAATACCAGAATTAAAAGGAAACAGTTGTTTTTTGATAACATCTGTTGATATTAGTATGTTTGAAAAATATTCATCACATTCCAAATTGTGCAGAATTATGGCTTATTGCCTCCGATGGCGAAAGGGTAATAATTATACGGGTCAATTAACTATAGAGGAGATAAAAAGGGCAGAAATTCAAATAATCAAGGCCATTCAAACAAATAAATTTCCGAATGAATTAAAGGAATTAAAAAATAACCAGACAATAAAATCAAATAGAATTATTAATTTAAGTCCGTTCTTAGATCAAGATGGTTTAATCCGAGTTGGAGGAAGGCTTCCTTCATCAAATCTAAATTTTCAACAAAAATATCCAATTCTATTACCGAGTAAAAATCATCATACCGACCAAATTATTCGCGAAATACATGAAACCCGTTACCATACGGGCATACAAACAACTTTATATCATTTGAGACAGAAATTTTGGGTATTAGACGGTCGAAATCAGGTCCGTAAAATAATACGTTCATGCACGCGTTGTTTCCGTTTTGATGCCGCGACAATGAAATATAAAATGGGCAATCTTCCTCCAGCTCGTATAAAAGAAGCAATACCGTTTGAAAATACAGGCGTCGATTTTTGCGGTCCCTTTTTCATAAAAGAAAAGAAATTTCGTAACCGCAATAAAATAAAGGCATATGTATGTATATTCATTTGTATGGTTATAAAGGCAGTACATTTAGAAGTAGTAAGTGATCTTTCGACCGACAGTTTTCTCGCTGCTCTTAGGCGATTCGTAGCACGACGCGGAATTCCGAAACATATATATTCCGACAATGGAACTAATTTTGTAGGAGCTAACAATGAGTTAAGAGAAATCTATACGTTGCTTAATTCCGACAAACACAAGAATCTTGTTAACAATTATGCTAACAAGCATCATATAACATGGCATTTTATACCACCAATTGCGCCTCATTTCGGTGGACTTTGGGAGTCCACCGTAAAACAATTCAAACACTATTTCAAACGCGTTGTAGGTAATTGTTTACTTACATTTGAAGAATTAAGCACGTTTAGTACAGAAATAGAAGGAATTCTAAATTCACGCCCTATAACTACATTATCATCTGATCCGAACGATACGCTCGCTATAACTCCAGCACATTATTTAATCGGTAAACCATTAACAACTTTACCTGAAGAAAATTTACAATCTATTCCATCTAATCGATTATCAATTTGGCAACACATTTCCAAAATCCGACAGGATTTTTGGACACGGTGGCATTTAGAGTACCTAAATGAACTACAACATCGTGCTAAATGGAAAATTAACGATCAAGAGCCGAAAATTGGAATGATCGTCCTTATTAAAAACAAGAATACACCTTGTATGCAATGGTCACTAGGCAAAATTATTAAATTGTATACTGGAGAAGACAACATTACCAGGACAGTTGACGTCAAAACATCTACTGGTATTGTAAAACGAATAACTCGGTGTTTATGTCCTTTACCTATCTGGGAGTAAACCACGTAAGTAAAGGACAACAATCGAATTGCGTTAATTGTTAAGCTAAACTTGCTATGTGTTAATATTCTATATTTAAAATAAGTTTGTTGTATCTTTCACATGTACAATAATAGACATAAGTTACTCTATAACCGTTTATCTGTTGATCGTTGCTCTCTCAACGGGGGGAGTATGTAGCGTAGCTTAATAGTACATAGTAGAGAATAAAGAAAATTCAAAGGGTAATAAATCGCGGGGAACAAAAGATCGCTCGAGCTCTTTGTGGCGTCTATGTAAACAGACTGAAAGACTGTCGCCATGATGACGGCATGCGATAATTGGGTAACAATAGCGCGGTAGGCGATAGCCGCACGACGAATTTGGCGCTGGCCACTATTGGTTTTTGGTATTTATTTGAAGACCAATCACGCGATTTTGACCGCCCACCAAGAACCCTGCGACGAAGTCTCAAGGAAGGGAACTTCACTTGCTCACTAAGAGTCGATCAAAGAAGACGTACTGTATTCTCAATAAAGAGTTAACGAAATCATAACGTGCTGTTAAACCTTTACGTTATTTCCACAAAACATGTGTGTCGTAGCAGATACCGATTGAACCGTTGCTTCAACTGTTTTCATTTCTATTTTCGCTAATGTTCGCCCAGAATGTATTTCAAGGTTGAAGCCACTCTCATCTGCATTATAAATTTCTTCAACTCCAATAACTGGAATGCTAGATTTTACGTTTGAAATAAACGATTCTGCAATATCTCGTAGATTTTCTATACTTTCAAGCGTAACTCGCATTCTGAATGTTGTTATCTTACGGGAAACAATTCTATGTACATTCTTAAATTTCCAAATCCACCATTTACTTGTCTTAAATTCAGGTAAATCCACTTGATCCTTTGCTTTCAAGGCCCATAATCTTAAATTCATATCATGTATAATAGTTTTTCTATCACAAGCTTCTTCAAACTTTTGCAGTACATATTCCGTTATAAATGCAAATTTGTATGCATTTGTTCCACCATTTTCTATACTCATTTCCCATCTATGTAGCTGTTGTAACGATTTAACTTTGCGAAAACGGTTTTATACACTACTTAAAGTTCAACGTGTCTTTTTTCCGCTTTTTCAAAATTCAATAGCTTGTCTTTTGTAATGAAAACCGATCGTTTTACCTTTATCATCAATAATGCATTCTTCAGATTTAAATGTGTCTTCTTCTCTTTCTGCTGGTGTAATATACTCTACAACTTGTACATCGTACGGTTCTGATGGATCAGCGAAATCAAGCATGTAATTTCAAATGGAGTTAATGGTGTTTGTGTGATACTTGCAATTTGAAATGTCGTTGCTAACATATTAATTACGTTTGCAATTATGAATGATGTCATATTAAAGAAAATTCTATCCAGAAAAGATCACAAATTTTTCAATATAATAATGACAGATAGCTGTCTTAAGTGAAACTGGGAATAATATTTCCGACATATTTATACATATCAAGAGACGCAATAAAACTCATTTTTATTAAATAACTTGATATCATTTTTGTTTGCAATAATGTAATATTGTGTTATTCATGTGATAAATAAGGGAGTGAAAACATCCGCATCAAGTTATTCGGAAAGTTTGACAAGGTTATCGACATAACCAGACTCCGTTTCATTTTTATTGTTATTTCTCGTCATTCGACAGATCACGCAAATTTCACATTTACTTTCAACTTCATAATCAGTCACTCGAATTGAAGCACGAACAAAAAAGTTTTACATTAAAGATGAATTATTGCACACAAAGTTTCACCATGTTGAATATTTAAAGTTTCTCTAACTTTTTTTGATGGAAATTTTATTATTATTATTGAGCATATTACCCTGATTAAATTTTTGTTTTTATAATGAAAAGCTTTACGCATATAGAGTAACAAATAAATTAAAAAATTTTTATTTGCGGCTTAAAAATAATTTTTACGGAAATAAAGTACATATTTTTGTTACGTCTCCGACTCCGCGTCTCTTTTTTTCGACATATATTAGAATTTTAGTTAAGGGGAAGGTAGACCGTAGTCCATTGTAACACAAAAAAAAGGGAACTTTAGAGCCTTTCAGAAGATAATTCATAAGACATCAACATATTCCGGGACAATTTGTTGCGTAAAAGCATAAAAAACATGCAACAAATTATAAACGGGCGCCAACGAAAGTCAGACAAAGAATTTGTCTAGACATAATACAAAAAATCAAAACCTAAGAAGCTTATAAATATTTCAACTTTGATAACTTGTCCGTCACAGGAAAAGAAAAAAATACTTTTTCCTAAAATTGTAATTGCGTATAGATCCTGAGCTTTAGAAAAACCAAGGGCGCGAGAGGCCCGTAATTACCGGAGTATGTGGTGCAGACAAAGGCAATAAAGTCAGGTAACCATATGTCATATGGAAGGTAAAAGTTTCCCCACCATCTCTCGATGAAAATGATAGTAAAATTCTGGAAGGCTCGGAAGAGGTAACTCGTTGAAGCGGGGGTGCTTCGTATGCATATTATTTTCTTAAAACCAATGGATTTCGGGAACTCCTCAACAAAATTTAGAAACTAAGGGCGAAAACTTAGAAGTTTAAGAAATAGAAAAGGGATGAGGTGCGAATGCCCAATAATTTTAAGATAGGAAAAGTGGAGGAACAAGCTCTGCAAATGAAAGATTAGAATTTCGGAAAAGTGAAAATTCGGGAAAAGTCCTCCCCTTTTCCGAGCTTATAAAATCTTGTGCTTTGGCGGAGCTCTCTTGCATCTCAGCTACAACCGACTCAGTTTACTTGAAATTAACGTGAGTGTTAGAGTGTGCAAGACGAACCACCAGGTATCGAAGAAGCCGTTAGAAGATCTCTTACAAAGTAAGTTTCAACGTTTCAATATGTATCCCCGCGAAATACGATTCCACTAAATGTATTTTTCAAACGAATTGTTTTCTAAGTGTTATCAAAGAGAGAAAGAAATGTCCGAGTCGAGGTTCCGCGGTTTTGATTCTGTTCGGATTGTTCTTATAATCTGTTAAATGTGTGAGAATGCCTGTTACCAAATATCGACCAGGATACGCTGTCGAAATACCAGCAATTTTCTGTGGTTTTCGCCGCGAAATACTGTTGGAAGTTTGGCGACTGTCCACGGCTAAAGAATCGGCAAGCGATTCTCGCCAAAGATAGATTACGTGGATTCACTCATGGACGGGTCGAGGCCTTTGGAAATCGTCGGTGACGAATCTTCTTCACTCTATTTTTGTTAAACCTTCCAAAATTCTGTTCAATCAAATTAAAATAAATTATAAATTTTAGTGGAATCTCTAAATAAGAAAACTCTCAAGAAAAGCCGGGCGCGACGGAATAAGCAGATTAAAAATCTGAGGGAGCTGGTCCGCCGCTTCTTCATCCAGTACTTGCTCGCGGCGGCGCCAAGCGAAGAGGTGTTCGTCTCTCCCGCGCGCAACGAAGAGAGACCGTGGTCTCCTCGTCCGGGCCCTCCGCCACCGTCACCTATCCACGGCGATCCGGAACCGTTACACGGATATATCCCGGAAGAAGTGACCCTAAACGTCCCGACCGAAAATTCAACTTGCAAAATCAACTTTTCAAATCAGTCTACGGAGCCGGGATCGGAACAATTCCGCCCCACGACTCCTTCGTATACCCCGAATTCTTCCCTCATCTCCGAACCACGGTTTCCCGGAGGTGAGCCAAGAGCCTGCCCCTCTCCTCTCTCACCACCTCCTTTTCCATTCGAACCTGAGGAAGCCGACTCTCTGGGCGAAGATGAATCCATCTCTCTCCCAGGAGTAGACTTCCCCGATCAACCTCCATCTCCCGTCCCGAGTATTGAGATCCTCGAGGAGCATCCAGAACCGAGAGAGGTTATAGATCCTCTCCTGGAGCTCCTCCGCAGGGCCTGTACTCCGTGGACAGATCCTGTCCCGGAAAGGGCCTTCTCCATCGGCTCTGACCACTTTGAGCCGGAAGAGATCAGGAGTCAGGCAGTTCGGTCTGCTCCTGATTCTCATTTCTTCATATATTATCCCGGGGTGGAATTTCCTTTCCTGGCCCCGATGCGACTTATAGATCTTGTTTTTCCGAGATCCACAGCAAGGGTGGTGGAGATTGAGGAAGTAACATTAGACTGAATCATTATAACAAACACACACATACACACTCATGTACATATTGTAAATACTCACTCGACCTCCGTTATGTTAAATTTATACTTGTTCATCCGGCTTCAACCTTTTTCATACTACTTAATTTTTACTGTAAGAACTTTGACATTATTTTTATATCTAAAACGAGCTGACTAAAATTTTCTAAATTGTTTTACTGTCATTTTATGGATCAATTTTTTTTATTTGTAATTAGAGTCATTATATTTAGAATTAAATTATTAATTTTGCGTTACTTAAATCATGATTTAATTATTTCATTATTACCCTGAATTATCCTACTTAAGCGAACAATCACGCCTGGTTCTATCCCAGAGAATAAGGATTCATTTCCTTTCTCTAAAAAGAACCACTTACGCGCTCAATTGAAATCCGAGATATTAAAATAAATAATCTCCGCGTAAAATTGTGAAGATTCGAATCTCGAATCTCACGTAAATTCGGTGGTACGTCACTTTTCTACCTTACCGTCAAAGTCCATTCCCGAGGATTCCTTCCAATTAATTAATTAAACTAAATTAACCTTCTTGACGTAACATTTTCATATGTAGAGGTTTTTCACTTTTTTCTATACAACTCGGAAACTATTAAAGATATCAAAAAAAGTTTTATACAAAAGTTTTATGGTAGAAACACCTCCGTTTAACTGCAATAATAAAATTAAAAAAAAAATTTTTTTTTGTAATTTTATAAACAATTTTGTTAAAAATTTTTTTTTATTTAATTTTGTTACTGCAGTAAAATATAGTTGTTTTTACTGTAAAACTTTTGTATAAAACTTTTTTTGATATTTTAAATAGTTTTCGAGTTATATCAAAAAAAGCAAATAATCCTTCTATTTGTAAGGGGTGGTTTCACCCCATCAAAGTGAAATTTAGCACCAACAAAAAATAGTTTTGTGTTACGGCTGAACTACTCTACATGCACACAAAGTTTCATATTTTTTTGAATTTTCGGGTTGCCTAACCTTCCTTGTAAGAAACAATTGTCAAAGAAAAAATCATTACAAGCATTAAGCGAATTTATTTCTAAAGTAAAATTAAAGATTATGTTGGTAAGAGAAAACAATGTTTATAATTTCGATCAATCGAGGTTCAATTTAGAAACGCATACAGGTCGCACGCTTGCTTTAAAAAGGTCATTGAAAATCGAGTCTTTAGCGCAATGTTTGAATTCTTTAACGCACAGCTACGCTTTTCAACCAATCATTTCTGCCAACGAAGATTTAAAGTCTTCTTTATTTATAGTCCTATAAGAGACTAGTGGTAAATTTGGACCAATCATTGAAAAAACTTTGTACAAAGCAGACAATATTATCGTATTTGCATCAAAATCAGACAAGCTAACATCCCACCTTGCCATTAATTGGTTTACAAACGTTTTTTTACTAAACACTGGAGAAAATTCTGTCTTTTTGTTAGATTTCTGAACTGGCCGAATTGATCAAATTAATAAAACGTCCAAATTTTTACAATTCTTGCTGGAACTACTGGTTTAATTCAACCGCTGAATGTTTACTTTTTTAAACCTTGGAAGAATTTTTTAAAACAATTTTCGGATATTGTTATGCAGTATAACTATGATTTAAATTTACGTTTAAGAAATAACATTCTCAAAATACAGTTTTTAATTCATAACCAGTTTTCCTCCCACAGATTTAAGAATATTTTTCGATACGCTTGGTGAAAGTGTGGGTACATTGCAGAAAAACCCGACAAATACAAAGCTTCTACAGATTTCTGTTTAAAAAATTGCATTAGCACATGTGCAATAATATTGCAATAATTAAATGTGGTTGGTGTATGATATCAATGTGCATGCAGCACTTTTTGCTATAACAAACGTTAACTTTGCACATTATTGCACTAAATTTAAAGTGTAAGTCGAAACGTATCCCAACTTGTGAGAGGCAAGGGGACTGACGTTTAAAAAGCACCCCAATTTGTGAGAGGCAAAGGAAATCACGTTCAAAAAACACCTCAATTTGTTATATCTGCACGGACTTCTCGCTATATTATATCCGCTATTTTAAATTTATAAAAACGGGCTTCAAATTCGTTATCAGCGACCGCAAAAACCTTTAGAGTGCTTTCCGAAATGCGCATAGAGCACGTAGACTGCATGGAAAATCGTTCCGATTTGGTCAATGCGCGCATTGGTAGCGCTTTGGTAGCGCACAGAATTCCCCAGATTGTATTAACCATTCTGAATTTTTAGCATCTTTCTAACGCATTGACTGCTTCTAGTTTGACTTGAAACAGCTAATGTGTTTAATGCGTCTCATGCAATCTATGTGCTCTATGCGTATTTTGGAACGTGCCTTCGTCGATGAGGAGCCATTATTGATAACAAAAACATAAAAAAAAACATAAAAATTTTGGAACGTGCCCTCGGACGATCGAAAAGGACGACAATAACAGTGTATCATTCGAAAATCGAGTTCTCGTGGACACAGTACATCTCTACTGAATTAAGTACCAAAATTTTTAGATTTTTTCGCAACATTCTGTACATACGGTTTGTATAATTATACTAATGTGCTTGTATTTCTTTCTAGATTTCTACGCATTGCAGTCTTCAATATTAGTGAAGTAAGTCTCCGAATTAATCAACAGTGTCATCGATTGTTATATAGACAATAACTCAGTTATAAGAGTTTCCAGTTTTAATAGAAGAGACGAATAAAGTGCTCACTTTATTTCTAAACGAAGAAGAAATTGAGAAAGCAAACCAAGGTTATATTTATATAATTAATATTTCATGTATGAGTTGTATTATTTTACTTTAATGATTATTTTTATTTTTTATAGACTCAGCATATTTGCAATACCTTGTTAGAAAAGCACTAGAAAAAGATATAAACTCAATTTTTGAATAATAAACTGAATGATACACCGAATGATACATATATCGTCCTTTCAGATCGTCTGAAGGCTCCTATGTATTTGTTGACAATAATAACTCCTCATCGACTCATAGTATGCTTTCAAAACCGTTCCGAATTATTATAGTGCTTTATGCGCATGGACAAAACAAAACGGTTTTGAAGCGCTGCGCAGCAATAATGCAGTCTATGTGTTCTACGCGCATTTCGGAACGCACTTTTAGTTACCTAATTTTGCAACAATCTTAAAAATAATTTGTAAAATAATTGAACCAACCCTCAAAATCAATAAGGGTGATTTCTACCCTCTAAACCCCTTTTGCGCCAATATAAAAAAATACGTGTCTAATAGTTTTCCATGTACTAGTTGTATTCCAAGTTTCAGGAAAATCGCCGTATGACACTTCCGTAGTGTTACTTGTTAGTGAAAATAACTTATACATTTTTATTCTTGATATTTTCTAAATAAAATGTTATTCTGTGTTTAATTTAATTTATATTTATTTTTAAATTTGGTTTTGGCGCTAAATTTGTTTATTCTCAAATTTTGTTCCTTAATTTTTAAATAAAATTTTGTTTGTTTATTTAAGTTTAAATTTGTTTTGTTGTAACCCGTACCCCATTACAACAATTAAAGTAGAATGGATTAGGCTCTCACAACACAATTCGATTAAAGTCGCATCAACAACTTACATTTAACAAAAAATATGGAATAGATCATAATTGAGAAGAAAAGGTTGCGAGATCCTATTGCCGAAATCGCTGAGGTTGCATTGGCCCGGTAATTGAGTTACGACCATGCAACCTGCTGACAAAGAAGAACGAGATATCATACAAATACCCACAGGCCACTGGCCGCGACAATCAGTCAGTCACACTCTAAGATAAAGACGCGCGGTGACCGTCGCGCGTAACGTGATTCCAGGTGCGTGCCGACAACGATACCTCGCGAAGGTGAGGAAGCAAGTAACTTAACATAGTGTACAAAAAATAATTAAAAAACTTTATTAAAAACTGAACAATTATAAAAATACTTCCACTTCGCCCTCTCACCTTTTCCGACGGTCCCGTAAGACGGAATTCGCGCACTGGCCCCGGAGCAACAGTTTATAATTAATTATTTCGGGTCACCCTTGAAAGTGTTTTTGAGAGACCTCGCAAACAAAGAGTATTGCGTTTCATTATCACTGCTCTATGTAGCGCGCGCAGAAAGATTGCTAAGTGTTTCTGCTGCTGTCGCTAGCGAGCGTTTCCAATTCTTATTTTTTTAAATAAAGAGACGCGCCAGTAAGCGTATTCAGATTAAAAAACTCCAAAACCAAATTAAAAGAGTCCTTAAATTTAATCAAAATCTAATTTCTTTTACTTTAAATTAAACAAACAATTAGAATTGTAACGGTAGCATCGCGTCCCAGCGTTGCCGGAATTTTATTTGTCGAAGCTGGGTTTTGCAAGAGCGCAAGCCGGACCGCAAGGTCACGTTAGTTAGATCGGCCGTAGAACGGGACGAGCAATACATTCGGATAACCTTATCCTGGAGAAGGACTCGATACTCCAGGTGTGCAAAAAGCTAGTCGGACTGACTTATCGACGTCAGTGGCGGAAATTTCGGTCACTGTCTACAACGGTCCGGACCGACGGGAGCGTCCGTCGATGGGACTAAAATTGCCCGGAGCAATTGGAGAAGCAGCGGTCGGGAGTGCCCAACTGCAGCGGTGCCGGCGACTGACTGTCGCGCGGTTAATTCAATACCAGGACGGAAAAACCCGTCCGGGGGATCACGGTAATTAAAAGTGCCTTTAAAGACAGCGGCGGTCGAGAGCGTTCGACCGCGGCGGTGTCGGCAGTTGACTGCCTCACGACTGATCTAAAGGCCTGGACGGGAGCGCTTGTCCAAAGGATTGCGGTGGCTCGAAGTCTCCAGGACCGATGGCGGCCGGCGGTATCTGGTCGTCTTTAACTCATCGATTCAAACTGGGCGAAGCTTGAAGCAGCTCATGATGCACTGTGCAGTCAACATTGGTAGGCCGTTAAATATCATGTGTTGCACCACAAAGGTGCTGTGGAATCCGTTCTCCCGACTTATGTGCGGGAAAAATTGATAAATAAAGAGACGTGATAAAACGTTAATTATTCCACAGTTTATTCTTTTTGGTACAGCGTCTTTTCTTATGCAATTTCCTTACGATTAGAGAGGTAACAGACGGCGTTAGTGCGTACCGCGTTATATTTTGCGAATATCCGCGGGCGGCCCGTGGTCGACCGCTAATATACCCGGCTATTACTATGTTAAAATTGCTAGTATTCAGCAATTCGCAGGTGGCAACCGCGATGGTTCGAGAACCGTCGCGTCCCGGCCGGAAACGCCGGGTTACCTTGATTGGCGCGTATTCTGCCGATTTTGCTGTTTTGTTTTGCGCGCGTGTAAAACTTCGTCGTTATTCTCGAGCTTTCTGTTACCAGGAACTCGGGATATAACACATGATATAAGATATAACACATGACTATATCAAAGATGATTTTTACGGTCTCGTGGAGAAAGCCTATACGAGTCAACATGCCGCTTTTCTTAATCATCTTGAAGAAATTAATAAAAAGAATGAGGAGAGAACCGAAGCGACTACTCCAGGCTCTAATTCGTCTTCCCATCGGCAATTGCCTCATATCCAGTTGCCCACATTTTCGGCAAATTTGACGAGTGGCCGGCCTTCAAGGATCTGTTTCAATCTATTATAGCAAGAGACACGTCTTTACGTAATGTAAAAAAGCTTCATTATCTTCGGAGACCAAACAGATAGTTCAAAATATTCCGATCATCACCAAAAATTATAAAAAAAGTTTGAAAAATGCTTGAAAATCATTACGCCAACAAAAGACTTTTGGTACGTACGTGCCTCACAACTTTTACTTCTCTTTCAAAAATGAAGACGGAGTCCGCCTCAGAATTATGCCACCACTTTCATACTATGCTGCAAACTATTGGTGCCCTAGAAGGAATCGATCGGCCCATTATAATAACTCTGATATATTTGTGCATATTGTTATCGAATTACTAAATCCCAGATTCCGCCGGGGATGGGAAACACTCATTGGCTGCTCAGCTGAACTCTCTACTTATGATGATCTGAAAACTTTTCTTGAGAGGCAGATCCATACCCTGGATGCACTAAAATCATCTGCTCCGGAAACTGCAACTCAGTCTTCAAAATCAGTGATTCGCACTTCTCGTTCTTACGAGACAAAAACAGCACCTTCACCCTTGAGCAGAACTCCGCTGTTTTATTTGCAACGGAGCTCACTACATTCTGGGATGTTCAGATTTCCAGAAGAAAGGCCCCTAAGCCCGTAAAGATTTTGGTTTATTTCACCAACTATGCCTTAATTGTTTCGGTTAGCACAGAATCAACAATGTCCCTCCACCAAGAAATGCAACGTCTGCAAAGAACCTCATTATACCACTATCCACAAAGTCTGCGAACGATTAGCACCAGCCGAGCGTAAAGCCTCAGAACCCCCTGCCGAAAGCTCTACTTTGCAAGCCAAGCTAGGGTCAACAGCAACGTCAGTACATTTGTGTTTTCAGCTAAGAAATATCATTATTTTATTAGCTGCGGCTCGTGTTAACATTAAAAATAAATATGGCGAGAATATTCTTTTACGAGCATTAATTGAACCGGGATCAGAAGTTTCTATCACTTCAGAATTTTTTGCACAGAAATTACTTTTACCGCGAAATCTTGATACAACTCCAATTTTTGGTGTGGGGAATAGCAAATTTGGTCATGCGCACGGACGCATAAATCTTGACATTACTTCTCGCTTCAATAATGATTATCATTTGCGTATTTCAGCTTTAATTTTGCCACATGTTTCATTAAATGACCGTCGGGTTATAGAAAATTGTAAATTGTGGCCGCATTTAAAAGAATTAAATCTAGCAGATCCAGAGTTTTTCGATTCCAATTCCGTAGAATTAATATTAAGACAGATGTTTATGCTCTTATAATCAAGAATGATGTAAAAAAGAGAAAATTAAATACACCCACAGCTTTACGAACTGCGTTAGGATGGATAATTTTGAACACGGCGGGCGGTTCAGAACATGCTGGTATTACAACCGTCTTTCACAGTAAGGCAAATACGGATCTTTCTCACTTGGTGCCTCAATTTTGACAATAAAAAAAACTCACTCCTGTTAAAATCCCTCCGAAACCAGTGGATCTCCGCTGTGAGAACCTTTTTAAGCAAACGCATAAACGTTTAGCAACCGGCCGTTATAGTATGGTGCGCTTTTCGCTGGCAAAAAATTATTTTGATTTTTCTGGATCTAGAAAAATCGCCAAAAATGTACTACTTGCAATGGAACGTAAATTCCACCGATCGCCTGAATTTCAATCTGCTTACATTGATTTTATGAACGAATATTTAAACTTAAAGCATATGTCTCTTGATAAAACACCTCAGTTAGAAAATAAATCCATTTGCTATTTACCGCACCACGGGATATTTAAAACAATCGGCACGGAGAAAAAATTCGAGTTATTTTTAATGGTACGGTCCTGTTGCATAACGGGGGATTCATAATATAAATGAAGCACTTCTTACAGGTCCAAATCTTTTAACTCCGTTAACAGATGTCTTACAAAACTAGATGTGGTATCAGATTGCAATTACCTCAGACATCGAGAAAATGTATCATCAAATTATAATTCATCCAGGTGATCAAAACTTACAAAAAATTTTATGGCAATAATTTATCAAAATCAATCCAAGAATATTAATTAAATATAGTTCTTACGGTCTTTTTCCCGTTCCTTTCCTAGCCACCCGAACATTGTATTAGCTAGCTGCTGATGAACAACAACAATTTTCTTTGAGTTCAAATATATTAACAAAGAAAACTTATATGGATGACATTTTAATCGAGGCAGACGATCCTGTTCTCGCCCGAGCAATTATTGATTAATTAATAAAAATTAGTACGGCGGGCGGATTTCATCTGAGGAAAACAAACTTCAGCTATCAAGAATTATATGATACAGTTTTGATAATACAGCAGCAAATCATTGAGTGGAATTTTGAACAAGGTTATTCAATATTAAGATTAAATTGGAATCCGGAAAAAGATGTATTGTTCTTCAATGTTAAACTTACTCATAATAATGAGCCAACTAAACGTAGGATTTTATCTGAAACAACCAAATTATTTGATTCCTTGGGATGGCTGGCACCAGTTATTATTAAGGCCAAAATATTATTACAATCCTTTTGGTTGAAGAAAATAGATTGGGATCAACCCCTTACACCCGAAGATCGGCAAATTTGGACGAATTTTCACTCCAAACTTCCTATTGTAAAAAACATTGCCTTACCACGCTGGCTTCAAAGTCCAGGATCTAATTTCTGTATTGAACTTCATGCATTTGCAGATACTTTGAAAAAGGCTTATGCTGCTGTGGTTTTTCTACGTATAACCACATTTGCAGAGGATGAATTTATTACTATAGTTGCTTTCTTTCAAGCCAAAACCGAAGTATTATCTTTAAAAACCATCACTCTTCCTCATCTCGAACTGTGCAGTCACATTACATACGAAATTAGTTAAAAATATAACTCAATGGCATTACATTTCTAGTAATGAAAATCCTGCTAATTGTGCTTCAAGGGAACAATCTCCCAAGGAATTTATGGATCACCTGCAGTGGTTAACCGGACCGTCCTGGTTACAATCTACGGACGAGACAATGTCACGCCTTGTGATAAATCTTCAATTAACCACCGAAAAAAATCAGCAACCAGTAAAGGTACACGCAGCCTGTGCCCTTCCGATGGCGTGCAAAATCCTACTAAGATTTCCAAAACTTCAACAATTAATCAGAGTAATCGCGTGGTGTCGTCGATGGCTTCTCTGAAAAACACAAACATTAACGGATAAATTATCAACAGAAGAACTTAAACAAACTCACGACCTTTGGTTAATTTGCACACAAACTCTTCGGTTTCTTCTCGCATGAAAAACAATTTCCGAAAAAAGGTCACTTCCTCCGCAAAATTCTTTGGCACGCTTAGCTCCCTTTTACGACAAGACAAAAAATTATGCGGCTAGGAAGACGATTGTAATCAGCATCAATTGCAAAAGACCAGCGTAATCTCATTATTTTACCACGAGATCCATATTTATCAAAATAAATTATAAAAGCTTGTCATCATCAAACTCTCTATGGAGAAACTCAATAGAAATTTGCAATTCTTCGTCAACAATATTGGATTATTGGTGAGCGAAAAATTATTAAGTAATTAATATATCAATGCGTCACTTGCATACGCAGGCAATGCATCTCACCGCATCCTCTCATGGAAGATTTGACGCATAATCGAATTTTCCAAGCTCGCCCATTTCTAAATACAGGCGTCGACTATGCTGAACCAATAATGATTTAAGCATCTAAGGGTCGTGGGTACAAACTTTATAAGGGTTTTATTGTCATCTTTGTGTGTTTCTCAACTCGGATTATTCACATAGAATTGGTCTCAGATTATACGACTGATGCATTTCTAGCAGCTCTTAAAATAGTCATCTCTCGCAAAGGACTACGTAAAAATTTGTACAGCAATCGCGATACAAGTTTTATCGAAGTCGATAACAAATTACGAAAATTTTTCGGTGATTTAACTTAAAAATAACAGGTTGCAAATACCTCAGCCAGTAATAATATAAAATGGCATTTTAATCCACCCTCAGCTCCCCATTTTGGCGGAATTTGGGAAGCTGCAGTTAAAGCTACCAAGTTTTATATGTATCGTGTAATCGGAGATCATACCTTAATCTTTGATGAAATGTCAACGCGTAGTTACTTTAAAAACTGCCTCGCCCACTCTCACACGGCCTACAGTTAAAACTGTGCCTCTCGAAAAGATCAATGCTCAACAATAAAATTTATTTTTATTTAAGACTTAATTGTTACCTAGCTTAGGCTAATTTCATTTATAATCATAGCTAGCGTTTAATATTTTGTCTTAGTCATGACGAGGCGGGCGGAATGTTTGAGATTTATCGAATATTTTTAATAAATTCGAATGGAAAATGCGTTGCATTACAAATCTTTTCAAAAACTCATGTTACAGGCTGAGGTCGCATTACAGATCTTGAGCGTGCTCTATCTCAAACTGTCGCTAGTTTTATTCATGCCATAAAGACGTTCTGGAAACTCGGAGTCTCCCGTAATTATACTCCTATCAATCATCGGAGACAAAAGAACCAGCCTAGCAGCAAGGATCTGGCTTCGATTCTTTGCATCAATGCAAGTTAGTTGGGTTTAGAACGAGCTCGCAATAGCATCGTCGCTTCGGCTAAAAAATCGAAAAGTCTCCATCGTGCAGTTGATATTTATATTTACTGTCTCGCAGAAGACGTCGTTGCCCATAGCCAAGTGTAAATCGAATATTCAGAAAGTAATGTTTTCTTGAGTGAAGCTTGTGCATAAGTGTTTTTATCTTTTCTAACTATTGTTGCGCTTGTGTCTCGCGGCAAGTACAAAATTAAACACGCATATTAATACTTCGAGAACTCTCGCAGAATGATTTTAATATAACAATCCAGTACAGCATATAAGCTCAAAATAAATTACAAGATAATCGTAACGTCTTTTAATTTGTGTTGTAGTCAGATTAAGCAACATTTAATAATGATGTAACTGTCAATAGACATAATTTGCATTATTGGAATGCAGTTAATCTACACTGGATGTGAACTGTAAATTATCAACACCGATAAAGTATTAATCTTTGGGTAGGAATTATTGGCATTCAATTAATTGACCTACACATTTTTTTAGAAATTTCTACCAGGCGCGAGGTTCGTTCATTTTCTTCAAAATAGTTTTCAAAATTTAGTGAAAAATATCACGTTGAAAGCTAGAGTCTAAATGTGGCTTTAGTTCGATGGTGTTCCAGCCTACTTTGCGGTAAGTGCGAAATAAAAGATCAACAGAATGTTTCCAAACAAATGGATTGGGAGAGGTGGATTTACGTTATTTTTTGCGAGATCGCCTGATTTAATATGCTTACACTATTATCTTTGAGAAATTTTACAAAATGATATAGGACTTTTTCATTTGTTTTAATAAGTTTAACCTACCACCAAAATTACTATATGTTGGTTAGAGATTCTCTGCTTTCAAACTAAAAACGTTTCTTAGCTCTTAATTTTCACTATTTTTCGTGTTTATTAAACCTAAGTGCATTAACTCTTTGGTCATAAGTTCAAACTTAATTTATAATTGATAGATTTATCTAAGAAAGTTTACTTTAATTTATCAGAGTTTTTAGTAAAAGAGAATAATAAAAAATTTAAAGAAAAATAAATCCTGGAAGACCGTGGGAAGTAACACTTTTATTATCTTTAAGAAAATAATCAATATATCCACCTTTTATCTGAATACAAGCATCAACTCGTTGTCTCTCTGAATCGCAAACAAGTTCTTAAATTCCTGGCATGATATATATTATTTGAAAAACTGCTACAATTTAGTCGCAAAGAATTTTTACGTAATCCTCTGCAAATGAATGCATAAAGTCTTTACATAACCCTGCAGAAAGAAGTCCAATAAGTTTAAAATTGGTGAGCGTATATACAAAACACTGCAATAATATGAAAATAAGCCAGCGATTACTGGAAAGAGATCGTACATGCCTTCTAACGGGCTTTTAGAATGATATGAGAATTGTGTCACAAAATTGTAATAACTCGGAAACTAATCAATTCCAAACATATGTTGATGTCTTTTTTTTTTTCTTATTGAGGCATTAGGAATTTATTCCTCAAATTTTGCCGCACACTTGAAGAACACCCTGTATAGTAATATTGGTTTAACTATTCAAGTTATCTAAAAACAACCTTAATTATACTCTCTAGCCTTGTCCGATTAAATAAACTATATAGTCGTGCTTTTTGTCGACATTTGTAACTGTTAAAAATTAAGTGGCCCTTCCTGCCTAAACATCGTACGGAATTCACAAGGTGTGCCTCGTGTTCTTCTCGTGTCTAATTTTGATATTAATTCCCATTACGTTTACTTATCCCGTTCGACTTATCGCCTAGTCTCATCGTAATCTCTCAACGAACAATAGTTTGCTGACTTAATTGCGTGCAACTCACAAGGAAGGTTAAGCAATCCAAAAAAAAAAATGATACTTTGTGTGCATGTAGAGTTTATCTGTAACAAAAAACTATTTGTTGTTTGTGCTAAATTTCATTTTAAAGGAGTGAAACCACTCCTTATAAATAGAAGGGTTTTATACTTTTTTCGATATAACTCGAAAACTATTTAAGATATCAAAAAAAGTTTTATACAAAAGTTTTATAGAAAAAACAACTATATTTAATTTCAGTAACAGAATTAGATAAGAAAATTTTTTCAACAAATTGTTTATAAAATTACAAAAAAAAATCTTTTTTTAATTCTATTATTGCAGTTAAACGGAGGTGTTTTTACCATAAAACTTTTTTTTGATATCTTCAATAGTTTCCGAGTTGTATGGAGGAAAGTGAAAAACCTCTACATATGAAAATACTTTATTTCCGTAAGAATTATTTTTGAGCCGCAACTAAAAAATTTTTAATTTATTTGTTACTCTATATGCGTAAAACTTCTCATTATAAGAACAATTTAATCAGGTCAATAAGCTCAATAATAATAATAAAATTTCCACCAAAAAAAGTTAGAGAATCTTTAAATATTCAACATTGTGAAACTTTGTGTGCAATAGTTTTTCTTTAATATAAAACTTTTTTGTTCCAGCTTCAATTCGAGTGACTGATTATGAAGTTGAAAGTAAATGTGAAATTTGCGTGATCTGTCGAATGACGAGAAATAACAATAAAAATGAAACGGAGTCTGGTTATGTCGATAACCTTGTCAAACTTTCCGAATAACTTGATGCGGATGTTTCTGATTTTTGACTACTTCAAACGTTTACATTCACTGTTTGTTCATGCGTTTTATAATTATACATTGTAAGAAATATTCAAATGTAAAACGGTAGATATGCTAAAAATTACGGATTATAATTAGTACAATAATGGTCTTCTTCATAAAAATGTTTCAAACAGAAATATTCACCAAACCATGCACAGCGTATAAAAGCATCCATTTCACAAATTTTACATTTAGGTATATGTTTTTCATTTTTAAAGTAACAGAAATCCACTGGATTTTGAAATTTTCCAAGATGCGTTTCTACATATCCGCTTTTAAACCAAGCATATTTGAAAAGATTTTTGATCCTAGGTAAAGAAAGCTGATTGTGCGTTAGTGATTGCAACTTTATTATTTCATTACGGGAATGCAAATTGACATCTCTCTCTTGAAAAATTACATTATCTGAAAATGTGCGTACAAAATTTTTCCAAATCCGGAATCCAAACACATCTAAAAGTTGAATCATACCCGTCGTCTTTTTTGGAATGATTTCAAATTGTACTTCTTTTTTTTTGGAATCAATTGCTGTAACTGGCTTGGACAGTGTCCCGTCCACGAATCAAGTAGTAGCATGCTTTTACGACCAGTATTCGGTAGGTATCCTTCGCTAAACCAAGTTTTAAAATGTAATTCAGATGTAAGTTTCCCTAATTTCGAAGCTTGAATATAAATGTTAACTGGACGGAAAGAGATTCTTCCACTCTTGAACCAAATATTCCAGTAGATTCCTTTAAAACCAAGTATAATGGTGAAAGAAGACTACCATTTGCTGAAATAATCGGCATTATAGTGTAACTGTGTATCGTAGCAGATACCGATTTAACCGTTGTTTTAACTGTTATCATTCTTATTTTCGCCAATGTTCGCTCAGAATATATTTCAAGGTTGAAGCTACTCATTTGCATTATAAATTTCTTCAACTCCAATAACTAAAATGCTAGATTTTACATTTGAATCAAACGATTCTGCGATATCTCGTAGATTTTCTATACTTTCAAGCGTAACTCGCGTCCTGAATGTTGTTATCTTACGGGAAACAATTTTATGTACATTCTTAAATTTCCAAATCCACCATTTACTTGCCTTAAATTCGGGTAAATCCATTTGATCCTTTGCTTCCAAGACCCATAATCGTAAATTCATATCATGTATAATAGGTTTTCTAGCACAAGCTTCTTTAAACTTTTGCAGTACATATTCCGTTATAAATGCAAATTTATCTGCGTTTGTTCCACCTTTCTCTATACTTATTTCCCATCTATGTAGCTGTTGTAACGCTTTAACTTTGTGACAACGGTGTTGTACTCTACTTAAAGATCGACGTGTTGTTAAGGATAAATGTAAAAATATAGAAGACAAGACGGTTAGAACGCTAGAACAAAGGAATTATAACAAAAAAGAAATTAAATGCGACGTCACTATTTTGACAACACAGTTCAAGGGAACGATAGCGGTAACCGACGCGAGATCAAGTATAGGCTAGGGATTTAGCGAGAAGGTGTGCGGAACACCTATAAATAGATCCGCGGTTGTCTAAAGAGCGTTAGTGTTAGTTTCAAGCCGTAAAAAAGGGACGATAGTTTTTGACGAGTTTCTTTAATTATTCTGATTTCAGTACACAGGCGTTTAACTTTGTTTCGATCAAAAAATTGTTAACTGGTTCGCATCATAGTCTTGCCTTGCAAGACAAAAAAGTAAAGACGGTCACAAAAAACGATCTCTAATTAATTTACAATAAAAGTTATAAATGAGCCGTTTCTATCTATCCACGGACGGACTTGTGTGCTGTCAACAATTGGTCCTTCGAGCCGGATACTTTTGGAAAAAGCGACCAGGGACTGACGAGACGACCGGACAATGCCGGACAGCAACCTGAGGATCAACCTACGCCGGGAAAAGACGGAAACTCGGATCGGCGGGTACCACGGACACAGAGGAGATGACAAACGCAACGCAGCCAAGTCACAGCTGAGTCACGATCGACGAGGCAACGGCACGTCGGAGTAGGGTAAGCTGTATGGGAACTGCGCCAATTGCTATTTAAAAATTTGACATTTGTACAGCATAACGCTCGGGGTTAGCGGAATTACAGTAGATTTGAACGAAACGAGCAACGGTAATTGACGGAGCTATGTCGACCGCTACGAGCAATCGCACCGGCGGCTCGGCGTCTGACGCTTCTCCGTTAAAAAATGCGAATGTTGCGCGGGCGTTAGCGCAGTTGAAAAAGCAACGTGGCACTTTAAAGGGTGCATGTACGCGAATAGAGTCTTACGTAAATAGCGTTCAGGTTGTCGACGATGATGTGCGAGCGCAAGCGAGAGAGCGGCGTGCGCGTTTATCCGGATATTGGAACGAGTACCATGAATTACAATTGAAAATCGAAGATTAGACGCGGCGGAAGACAAGGATCGAGAGCAGTTCAAAGGTGCATATTATGCCTTAACCGCGAAATTAGATAGCTTGAGTCGACCTGCCGGGTTGGCGACGTCCGCGCAATCGACTCCGACAAACGGCGAAAACACGGAATACGGTGGTGAAGCGGTGGGTCAGGTGCGGCTGCCAAAAATTAATATGCCGAGCTTTTTAGGCAAGTACGAGGAGTGGTTTTTATTCCATGACTCGTTTCAAAAATTACTCCACGACAATCTGGCGTTACAATATTCAGAAATTTCAATACCTGAGGGCCGCGCTTACCGATAACGCAAAAAATGTAATCAAAAATTTAGAAATCTTCGAGCTAAATTACGAATTAGCATGGACTATGTTACGCAAGAAGTATAATAATAAGCAGGTAATCGTTAACACGCACATTCGCGCGATAATCGAGCTGACACGGATGCTCAAGAAAAATGTGAGCAAGCTTCGTCGCATCTGCAACGGCTATTCGAGACATTTGCGGGCACTTAGGGCACTGGGGCGTAGCTCGGAGCATTGGGACGATATTATCATTTATATTGTTAGCGCAAAGCTAGACAGAGTGACGCTTGGCGAATGGCACGCATCGTTGACTGGGTCAGAGCTACCAGTTTTAAAAATATTGACAGAATTTTTAATACGGCGAATTCAAATGTTGGAGTTGGTAATGCCAAGAGATGCGGTCCCGTCCCGGCGAGGCGACGGGTGCGCGCAGGGGCGCAGCGATAATAGAAGACATGCTCTGCACGCGACCGCGGTCGAAAACAAATGTGGATATTGCCGCGGTGATCACACAATACATGTATGCGGAGCATTTACCGCTCTGCCGGTTGAACAACGAATTTCAAAAATTCGGAAACAAAGGATTTGTTTGAATTGTTTGCGCTCTTCGACTAATCATGCGGCGCAGTGTCCGGCCGAGACGTGCCGATTATGCAAATTAAAATACAATTCGGTCCTGCATTTGAATCAGAGGTCACTTAATAGCGCAAGCGGCGGTCAGTCGCCTTCAACTTCGGCGGCGAGCGATGGCGCGGGGCCTTTGGGCGAAGTGATCGCTATGTTAGCGCAGAAGACGGCCAGACGTCGTGGCGATTGCGTGTTTTTGTCCACCGCGATCATTTATGTTGTCGATAGGAATAACGTTAAAAAACCGGCGCGCGCGTTACTGGACGGGCTCAGAGGCAAGTATTGTAACAAAGAAATTCATCGAGTCGTTGAACTTGAAATTACGGCCTGTAAACATATCGATAACGGGTGTCGGTGCGGTGACGACCCAAGTGAGTCAAATGACACGAGTCAAAATTCGCTCTCACGCGAACTCTTATAGCGCAAATATGGAATGTGTTGCACCGGAGCAGTGCACAGGGTCCGTCCTCCGGGACCGTAGCTCGGCAATGGGTTGATAAATTGAATAAACGTAATTTTTTTGTATAATACTTTTTGTTTCGTTAATTTATTTCTCCGTGTCGCGTTTATTATAATTGTCGATGGTCGAATTACGGGTCGCTAGTTTGTAATTCATTGACTGCACAAGCTTTGAAGCTTGTGCATTTTATATTATTTACTTACGTCTTGTCAGCGAAATTACAGAAGGAAGTGGCCGAGTGCCCTACTGCCTTCTGCTGATAATGCGCGGTGTCGTAAATGCTGACGAGACTGTACCGTAGGCTCAGCAGATTCCAACAGTTTGGCAATCTGCTGAGTCTTCGTAAAAATTGGTGCACGCAGTGTGTCAATCACTTGCGTAGATGCGTCGGGTTACAACATCCTTCCTCTCTAGAAGAAAGAAAAAGATTGAGTTGATTTTAGAACAGCTCATTCTTTTTCTTTTACAATATTTATTTTGTTGAAACCTAATTTTATATTTCGCCGTTCTCCATCGCAGCGGAGTATCTAATCGTTGTTTTCAATGTCCGCGGTAAAAGGGCGGTTTTTTTTTTAATTATATTTTCTTACTAGTAAAATATGATTATAATAATACTTGTAAGTTTCGATATCAGAAACTTAATCCGTGGAAGTATTGAAAATAATATTAACAACAAATGATGTAGTTACTGAAAACTATTTTAATAATTATTAACAGCATTATGTTGAACATAACATAACAATAAACGAGTACTTAATTACCTACCTAAATCAATACAATTGTCAATACTTCTAATATTATTAGTAATCGGATCGCGATGCTTCAAGCTCGGAGCCATATCTTCTACTGTCTGTCTCGCTGACAATGCGAAGTGAATCATATGGTCGTCGTATAATCGACAGTATCGTATGATAAAGTTTTTGGCGCTAGCGCTTTAAACTTACATACTTAATATGATTACAATTGTTCCGCCGCTGCTAGTATACAGGGTGTCTTAGACATAACGAAGGATACTGGGAGGATAGATAGAATTGATTGAGACAAGTAGAAAAGTCCAGTACCATTTTGCAAAATTCTCAACCGTTATTGAGAAAAAAATTAAAATGTATAAATTGTATAGGCGTAAGAGCGACAAGGATGCTGCGCGTGAGTGAGCGCGACAGGCGACGGCGCCATTTCTAGCGATTCGCCTGTCGCGCTCACTCACGCGCAGCATCCTTGTCGCTCTTACGCCTATACAATTTATACATTTTAATTTTTTTCTCAATAACGGTTGAGAATTTTGCAAAATGGTACGGTACTTTTCTACTTGTCTCAATCAATTCTATCTATCCTCCCAGTATCCTTCGTTATGTCTAGGACACCCTGTATACAATTACTTTATGTACAGGGATCTCGTTTGTTTTATCTATCTCATTATCTAACTCGTCGAGACTGTTAGTTAGTCGTTGCAATTCTCGCAGGTTAAAGATAATTGTTTCGCTCTGTATTTCGATTGCTTTTAATTTTAGATTACTCAGCACAACATTTTTTCGGTTGAGTGTCAGATTGTACGTTGGTAAATGTGTTATGATATGTGATTCGTGTACTGTTTTTGTTCGTATTGTTATGTCAGTTGTTGTTACCTGACACTCGCCGGTAATCGTCGTTTTCCGATATTATTTATTCTGTAACCTGATGTTCGCGTACATTCCGTTCCGGTGTCCACCGACTGGCTGTCACGACCGACCATCCGCCGGGTAGAACAAAGGGCGCGGTGCGCCCACCCTTTTTTTTTAAACTGCGAAACGCGGACTTAACGAGATCTCGCCGAAGAAACCGCTCCACCGGCTAAGTTCGCATTCGGGCAAACAACGAAAAACCGCGAGCGTACGCGAAGCCGCGGACGGGTTTTCGTCTCGAGCCACGCAAGACCGTAGCGCTTGCAAGAGCCCCCACTCATAACAAACTTTCCCTAGGAGGTGCCGAAAAACGGTATAAAAAGGGGTCATCTTCCGGTCTAGACACAACTCTCGATCCGTACCAGTGTGTACGACCGCTCTCCGATCCGCTGTCTCGCCTTTCCAATCTTTAACAAGTCGCAAAAGAGCACGGGGTGAACTATCGTTTGTCTTTGTTGAGGGTTCTCAGCCGCCGCTTCCTTCTCGATACCGACCGTCGAACGACCAAACTGCCTACGGGGTGAAGCGTCCTTCGTCTCGGCCGAGTGTTCTCGGCGGCCGGCCACTACGTGCAATCCTTGCCTCACCGACTCGCCAAGTCACGGGCGACGTTTATATTTTGCGACGCGTGAAAAAACCGCGTTAATAAAAAACAAGGCCTTGCGCGACTTATATTATAAACACCGAGAATAATACCTACGTCGCGCGACCGCGGTGATAAACATCGCGTGACTCCGTAGATCCAGCGCGTTGCCGCGAAAACGACCGAGAATTCCGCGAAGCCAGCGATCGCGTTAACACCGGGATTTCCCACCTATTGTAAATATTGACGGCACATCAAGGCGCCGCGACTATATGTAAATAGCGTTCTTCATGTTTCATGTATATCTATATCTATCTATCTCTGTAAAGCATAATAAATGAAATCTTGATTTCACTTGAAGCGTTGCGTATTTGTTTTTGCCCCGGCCGGACCCGTTCACACGTCAATTCGCCACTCGACAGCGGATCGCCAGGCCGAGTCCGGCCTGCTCGGATAAAACAAGGGGCGGTTTCAATTCTAATGATCTTATTTGGATGATTCACGCATAATATCTGGATCTCTTGCTCTTCGGTTGTCGGAAATATCTGTTTAAGATCGCTTGAAGTGGTAGGAAAAGGGTAGGATTTAAACAAAACTATAGCACTTTAAAAAAAAAGAAAGAGTCACTCAACTATTTATTAATAAAACGATAGACAGACTTTGCCGTCGCACGAGGACAGAAGCTTTATATCCAAACAGCGATAGCACGCTAATACGCCAAAAATTGTGACGAGTTCGCGAAGATTCGCGGATATGCAACACGATTGTACGCGTGTAATAATACAAATAAAGCGGCGGCGCGCGAATATCTCTAAGGAGTAAATGGCGCTTAGAAAGAATTCTGTTCTCTCTAAGATCCAGATAACGATTGACTCCGGCGACGTTAGCCGATACCTAACTTCCTTCTCAAAGGACAAAGGCATAAAGTTACCGGACAATCCCGGCTTCGAGAACGGTCGGGTATTAAATATCATTTCGATTGTGCGATGAGAGAATTGCCAGAACTGTTTGTCAATTGTTTATTGCGTTGGACGCCAGCTTGGCCGCAGTTAAAATTTCGAACCGACGCAGGCCAAAAAAGAGTAATCATCTTTCGCTTGAAATCTTAAACACGTATGCTGCCTGAAAGATGGCAAAAAGTAGTGTCAAACGACAGACAATACTTCGATTAAAAAACAGGTACCGTTTTAATGTAACAAATGCCCAATTTTTTATAAAAAACGGCAAAAATTTATTTGTACACTTAATATACAGGGTGTCTCAGACCATATTGACAAACTATTAGAAGTAGGTGGGTCTCGTGGATACATGTCAGAAAGTCTCCTGCCATTTTGCATTATTTCCACTAATAACCGAGAAAAAAATTTATGAAAATTAATAAAATAGAGCGAATAAGCGCGCGCGTTTAGAAACGGTTCTAGTATAGAAGAATAAGCCCTACCCATTCGACTCACGGATTCGTCGACACGTTAGTGAGACGAGGCGACAGCTCGACAGAGACGATGCGATAATGCGTGAGGAAGAACAAACGGCTACGCGCGAGCGACATGAGGCGACAGCTTGAGCGAGGAATGCGTTAGGAAGAATAAACGCCTACGTGCGAGCGACACAAGGCGACAGCTCGAGCGAGGCGATGCGCCAACGCGTGAGAAAGAATAAGCGGCGACGCTCAAACGATATGAGGCGACAATACGCGTGCAAGGCGATGCGACAACGCGTGAGAAAGAGTGAACGGCGACACGCAAGTAAATTTCTATTTAATTCTTACGGCACCGAAACGCTATCGTTTCCAAAACATCTTATGAGGTAGATAGCTCGTTGTGTCTTTTTTAATGTTGTATCCTCAGTGGGCCTAATCCACCGGTACAAGTTTATTTTATTATGTTGTCCTTTGCGCCATGTCAGGCGTGTTGTATTGAAGGCCGCTATAATAGCATCACGGACTTCGTTCAGCTGTTGTAACCTGAACAGCATTCTGAAGAATGCGCTCTGGTTGCAAACCATTTCCAAAAATCGCCCTGCACTTTCGCAATCAGGCAAGGATTTCGGGATTATCGCCCGATGTCGAAATAGGGCGATGAACTTATACGCGAAGATTAAAATAAGTCCGTACGGTTGACGAACCTCTCCGATCAACCACCGCGGCCGAAACTCGCTAAGGTTGCAACTCGGCGGAGTATATGAGCGACAACTTGGAAGCCGTCGCGGGCATTCCTATCAAACGTCACGCGACGCGTATTTACTGTAACTTAATCACAAGGAAAAATAAAGTGTACACTCGAGATATCAAAAGGAAGAATCTTTATTTCATCCAACACACGGCTCATCTCGGTGTGTGGCAACGTTCCGGCGAACGGACCCACACCCGCACCGTACTACGATGTAACACAGCATACGATCAAGCACATTTTTTATTTGAGCTTTAATGTAGTTTTGAACAAAATAATTCAACACGTTCATATGTATACGGAGAACGTGCTGGCCATGCAATCGGCTCCCCTCGCTTCTTAAAATATGTATTTAATATTTGCCGCAAGAATAATGAGGAGGAGCTTCGTCCTACTGGAAAATTAAATCTTGTCGAACTCGAAGCGGCAGATCTTTCAGAAGAATAAGAAGTTTGTTTTTTTCCGTTTTTTTACTTTATTTTAAGAATGAAGCGTATTGCTTTCCTTTTAAATTAGCTGGTAGAAAATAATTATTTGAAAATGATTGTTCAAAATAAGATTAATCTTAACGTTTCAATTTAACGCGTTTTTAGGTAACAAAAACACCACTTTATTATCAATAATTTCTTCCCATACATGCAGTTTCTACCTGAACTGAAATGAGCACTGGCGGACAGCAGGGGAATTTTCGTGCTTTAATATTATGAAATTTTTTAAATTAAAAATTTTATTTGGAGTAAATAATACTTTGTCGCTCTATAATATTTTTATAGAAAATGAAGCATTTCTTCGGCTATAAATAATGAAGAAAACCTACAATGTGTTTTAGTGGTAAAATATTCTACAATAAAAGTGGCGTAGTTTGAAGATATACGGAAAGAAAACTCGCAATATCCGTTTTTTGATATTGATGTTTCGACGCAATTAATGCTCAATATTTTTGTCGTCGCACTTCCACATATTTCGTTTCTCTAGTACATAGCACGCAATTGCTTATCGTGAACACCGTAGGATGCTTTCAATTCGCAAATTTTTGCACGTACAACGCATTGCGGTTAAAATTTTTTTTCTTTGTTATCCCAAAACAAATTAATTAATTACATTTATCTACTTATCGACAGATAAATGTGCGACAGTAAAAGTAGTTTGGTTATCGACCGATTGTTATTGAAGCAGCACGGCTAAGATTTTAGATTTTTAATTGTTTTAACTCGATGTTGCTACGTGCTGTCGAACGTCGACACATTGTCGTGTTTTGTACTGTGCAATATCGTACGCAAAAATGTATACGGCTCACGAGTATACAGACATAATTATTTGTGTCGAGATGGCAGGAGAAAATTTATTAGCCGCAAAGCGTTTATACGCTCAAAGATTTCCCAATCGAAGGTATCCAACGGCGTTTACAATACAAAATTGTGTGCGACGTGCTCGAGAGACGGAATGCGTGGAAATACGGCGACAAAATATTGAACATCCTTTACAGCGAAATATTCATATTGAAGAACGGATTCTTCAAATTTTCGAAGAAAACCCAAGAAACAGCATTCGGCATGTAGCACGCAACCTCGGTGTACCAAAATCTTTCGTACACCGAATTATTCGAGAAGATGGATTGCACCCGTATCATTACCAACAGGTGCAACAGCTTTTCCCGCGCGACCAGATACAACGCGCAATTTTTTGTGAAAATAACTTTATTTTATAATTTTGTTAAAGTTTGTTCATGTTTAATTATCAAATAAATAAAATACTCGTAGGCTTCCTAGCGCAGTGCCGACGGAACAATGATTTTTCAAGCCAAATATTGTGGACAGACGAAACATTATTTACTCCCAATGGAGTATTTAATTCTTGGGACTTTTTACTGTGGTATCACGAGACTCCACAAGCCGTTCGACCATGTATGTTTCAATTTCGTTAAAAGTTAAACGTTTGGGTGGGCGTAATATCAAGCAAAGTGGTAAGTAATATTAATATTACATATAAATTTGTAAAAAAATTTAATTTTTTTATTTAACTTTTTCAGATAGGTTCATATTTTCTGCCTGCGCGTTTAAATGGGGCGGAGTATTCCAGATTTTTGGAAAAGAAGTTGCCCGGATTTCTAGAGGATTTCCTCTAGGAGTACGGAGAACTTTAATTGTATTTCGCGCCTCTTCCTCAAGATCAAATTGTAGTACCCTCTGCCATGTTCCGATGTGACCACAAATTTTAAAGTTCAAAAACGCCGTCAGGTAGCGGATTCCAAGCCTGCACGGTGTTCGTAACTGATAACTCATTCTTCTTCTTTGTGCCGATGTCATCGCACGCTAGATTAAGTTACTAAATAATGGGGAAGAAACGTCGATATTCGGATAAGGAGAACGACCATCGCCTTCTAAAACGGATTAAGAAGTTAGAGCGAAAATTAGCAGATCGTGAATTAGTTTCACGAGGTAAGCTAGTAAACGATTCATCACTCGTTTTGATGTTTTATCTCTTTCTTAACCTTTTCGAGTTGGTTAGCTACCAACGGCGATTGCTAGGTGGAAAGATTGATACATCCAGCCAAATTTAGTGCTGGTAAAGAGAATATTTATTTCAAATAAAGAAATTGGTCTCCTTCCTAACCTTTTTTCGTGTTGGTCAGCAACCAACTACGTATGCCAGGTAGAAGGATCGATGACCTCTCTCGCTTAATATCAATTTGACCGTTAAAAAACAAAAACTTTTATTTTTATTGAATTAGAAATGTTTCGATGCTAACATTAACACAATTATTCAGATTCAACGTGTATTATAATTCCATTGTTTATTTCGATTCAGACAGAGAAAGAGGTTATTCTGGTGAGGATTCTCCAGAGAAGGAAAGACATCATCGTCGCTATGATTTTTCTAGTCAAGAATCTGTTTATGATGCCTCTCCTAGAAGAAAAAGTAAATCAAGATCGGTTTCTGTACAATCGGATCGAACGGTTCCTTTAATCCAGAATGTATCTAATCCATCAATCGATACTATAACAGACCAATCAGCTCCCCAAGGACAAGAGGCTGCACAACCATCTTCCTCTGCACAAGATAATCCTCTAGATGCAAAGATTCTAGAAATTCTCGGTGCCCGGCTAGAACCGGAGAAAACCTTTGCATCTGCTATTTACGAGGACTTGGCTATTCGTATTTCTGAAATCAGTCGGAGAGGATTACCGCAGGAAGAAAAGAAATCTTTACTGAAAAAATTTCTGCTACCGAGTAATTGTGCAACTTTAGAATCTCCAAAATTAAATCCGGAGATAAAAGTTTGTCTGCAGGAAGCTATCATTAAAAGAGATGATCGTATTGCAGAAAAGCAACAAAGTATTGCGGCTGCGCTAGCAGCAGTTATTGAAGTCTTAACAAAGATTTTTCAAATAGAGTTTTCAGAAAAGTTTGATTTCTTGGGAAGTCTAAATGGCGCAGTACGGTTGATTTCGGATCTTCAATATAATGAGTCCATTATCCGGAGGAGTTTAATTCTAAAAAATTTAGACGCATCCGTAAGAGATATTTTATCATCCACGGTAACAGATGAATGGCTATTTAGCAAAGATTTGGAAAATAGAGTCAAAGCAGCAAAAACTTTGGAATCATCCAGCAAAACGCTGAAATCAAAATCACAAAGTTTTTCAAACTCGGGTTCAAAAAACTCGAGGCGCCCGCTCCGGCGTTCAACCAATTCTCAGAACAAGACGTCTTCGAGCGGGCAGAAACCGTCATCGTCCCGTCGCTCGACTTATCATCCACGGGGGACATCGAAGAGCCAATACAAAGTCCAGCGCCATTACAGATCTCGGAACTAGAATCTGTAAGTGTTATAGGAGGTAGGCTCAGCTCCTTTGTTTCGAAATGGTTTTCGATTACCTCGGAGAAGACAATCCTTCAGTGGATTAACGGTTATGAAATACCATTTATAAACTCACCTCGTCAATACTCTTGGCCAGTAGAACCACATTGGTCTACTCAAGAGTTAATCACAATTAAAAACTTAATTTCGCAACTTTTAGAAAAAGGTGCTATAAGTCAAGTTTCTCGGGTGAAAGATCAATTCATTTCGAACATTTTTCTAATTGAAAAACCAGATGGTTCACACAGGTTAATATTAAATCTAAAGAAATTAAATAATTTTGTTCCTAAATTTCATTTTAAGTTAGAAGATGCAAAGATTGTTCGTCGCTTAATCTCTCGCAATTGTTTTATGGCCACAATCGATTTAAAAGATGCGTATTATTTAGTTGCGATAAAGAGTTCTTCGAAGAAATTTATTAGATTTAAATTCGAGGGCCAATTTTATGAATTTTGCTGCCTTCCCTTTGGTCTCAGTTCTGCACCGTATGTTTTCACAAAATTAATGAAGCCAGTTGTGGCATGGTTACGTCAATTAGGTTTTATGTCCTGTATTTATTTAAATAATATTTTAATTTTTGGAAATTCTTTTAATTCTTGTAAGAAAAATGTCCAGGCAACCTGCCAACTATTACAGAGACTTGGCTTCATTATTAATTACAAAAAGAGCAAATTAATTCCATCCACTAAAGTAAAATTTTTAGGTTTAATTTATGACTCTGTCCATATGACAGTAGAATTACCAGTTGACAAGAAATCAAAGATTAAAAAACTTCTTTACAAATTTAAGAAAATCAAAAGATGTAGCATTCGAGATTTTGCAAAATTTGTGGGCTCTCTTGAATCGTGCTGTCCAACGTTAAAATATGGGAGAGTCTACATGAGGAGTCTGGAAAGAGAGAGATATGTTGCTCTCACAAATAATAATGAAAATTATAACGCGATAATGACGTTATCGAATGAGATTTCAAATGATTTACAGTGGTGGATTGACCATATCAACTTAGCTCGTGATTCTATTTTAGTTAGGAATCCTGATTTAGAAATTTTTACAGATGCCTCTCTTTCTGGTTGGGGAGCGTTTTGTAATGGTAGACGAATTCATGGACACTGGAATGCTGAGGAAAAGAATTAGAGTATTAATAGATTAGAATTAAAAGCAGTTTCTTTCGGGTTAAAATGTTTAACGGATAATGTCTCTAATAGTAATATTCTATTACGTGTTGATAACACAACAGCATTAGCTTACATAAATAGAAAAGGTGGAACTCGATATCCTGATCTTCACACAATAGCGAAAGAAATTTGGGACTGGTGTGAAAAGAATAATAATTGGATTTTTGCATCCTACATTTGTTCAGCTGATAACGCTGAAGCAGATTTAGAATCCCGTCGTTTAGAACCTAAAACGGAATATTCTCTTGCACAATCAGCCTTTGAAAAAATTATTGATAAATTTGGTGTTCCAAATATGGATTTATTCGCTTCAAGAACAAACTTAAAATGTGAGAAGTTTGTGTCTTGGAAAAAAGATCCAGAGGCATTCGCAATTGATGCCTTTACCTTAAACTGGAACTCAGATTTCTTTTATGTTTTTCCGCCGTTTATTTTAATTCCTAGAGTTTTAGAGAAAATTAAACAAGATAAATGTAATGGTATTGTAGTGGTTCCTCAATGGCCAGCTCAGCCCTGGTATCCAATGTTCATGAATTTACTACAATCAGATTTTATAAAATTCGAGCCAGATATCAATTTGTTATCTTCTTTGGACAGGCTTCCTCATCCCTTGTGGAAAAGACTTACCCTGGTTGCCGGGATTTTATCTGGGTAACCTTCACGGAAAAACTAGTTCCAGCGGAAGCCATTGATGTGATGATTTCTTCGATAAGCGAGTCATCATTAAAGCAGTATGAGGGCTGTTTTAAAAAATGGTGGACCTTTTGTCAGCAAAAAGGTTTTGAAACACAAGCATTTGCTATTCCGAACATTTTACTCTTTCTTTCTGAAGAATTTAATAAGGGCGCATCATACGGTACAATTAATAGTCTTCGTTCTGCGCTTGCATTTTTTGCTGGTCCTGAGTTAGCTCATAACCAGCAAATTAAAAGAATTATCAGAGGGACCGCGAAACTTCGCCCTTCCCGTCCGAAATACGATATAACTTGGAATCCTAGTATTGTTCTAAATCTATTAGCGTTATGGGGTCCTAACTCTTTGCTTTCTTTAGAAAAATTATCTTTAAAATTAATTACGTTAATGGCACTAGTAACAGGCCATCGCTTGCAAACATTTTCCTTGATAGATATAAGAAATATTAAGTGTCTCAATGGTTCTTTTGAAATAAAAATATCAGATAGAATAAAAACTTCGGGGGAAGGACGAAATCAACCGGTCTTAATGTTACCGTTTTATTCCAATAATATATTAATTTGTCCTGCTAAGGTTCTAGAATATTATTTACAACAAACTAGTATGTTAAGAAAATCTAGTTATTCGTTATTTTTGTCTTATAAAAAACCTCATGGCAGCGTCTCTTCTCAAACGCTTAGTAGATGGATTAAAAGAGTCCTAGATTATGCAGGTATTGACACTAGTTATTTTGGTGCTTATAGCACCCGTCATGCTTCGATTTCTTGCGCTTTTAGAGGAGGTATTAATATTGATTTGATTAGAAGAACAGCAGGGTGGTCTAAGGACTCGAATACATTCGCAAAATTTTATAATCGTTCGATTACACAAAATAGAAACGAGTTTAGTAACGCGATATTAAAAACATTATATAAATAATGTTCTTCTAAATGTATTCTTAAATCCAAAAAATATATACGTTTAAATTTTTTCTAACTTAATCTAGTTTATCCGTAATTGCCGCAACAGCTTTAAACAGCTACATTTTGATCTTGAGGAAGAGGCGCGAAATACAATTGTATGATTAAACGAACTTACCTGTAAGTAAAGTTCTATCATAATTGTATGAGCGCCTTTTCCGAAAAGATCAGTCCCTCCCTGATTACTCTCCCCCTTTTTTCCCTAAAATGTTACGGCAATATTTTCAAAGAATGAGTTATCAGTTACGAACACCGTGCAGGCTTGGAATCCGCCACCTGACGGCGTTTTTGAACTTTAAAATTTGTGGTCACATCGGAACATGGCAGAGGGTACTACAATTTGATCTTTTCGGAAGAGGCGCTCATACAATTATGATAGATCTTCACTTACAGGTAAGTTCGTTTAATCATACAATCTTCCAACATGACGGTGCTTCTCCCCATTTCGATCGATGTACGCGAAATGTTTTAAACCATATATTTTCAAACAGATGGATGGGCCAAGGGGGGCAGATTCATTGGCCGACACGTTCCCCAAACTTAAATGTCTTGGACTTTTTTGTCTGGAGATACCTTACAACTCAAGTTGAACACGTGTGTGAGAGTACCATGGAGAAGATTTGCGATGAAATTATAGCGACCTTCCGTACAATCACGCTCGACATGGCGCATCGTGCGACGCAACAAATTGTTCGGAGAGCCGAACTGTGCTTACAAGCACAAAGGCAACACTTCGAACAATTGTTGTGTTGAACGTTACGCCAAGTGGATTAGACCTATTGGGGACACCACGGTAAAAAAAACGCGCCAAGCTACCAACCTCCGGGTAGTGAGAAAACGGTAGCATTTTTATTACATTAAGAACACGCGGTATTACGCGTTATATTAATTAATTTAATGTTGGGAACGGCGAAAAACGCAAAAATATTTAAATATTGTGACATGCCGCTGCCCTTTTATTCGAATTAGTTTTTGTTTGTCTTTTCACGCGTCGTTGCCTTTCTTTGATTTTGGTCCGGACCGGTTTATCTAGGCGGGCCGATTGTAACCGCCTGTCTCGTCCCGCGCGCCATCACTTTTCTTATCGATGATTGAGAACGCAAGGATTGAAAACTACCGATAGATAGAGCGTCTCCGCGCGGTGTGGGGGGCAGTAAGTTCCGCCCAAAAGACGTAATTTTCCATAATTATTATCTCGCTTAATATTACTCGAAATAAAAAATGATACATGACTTTTCGTCTTAAAATGACGAGATCTACTTAGTTCCAAAGTTTGTCTACATGACTATGGGACACCCTGTATAATATACATATACAGGGTGTCCGGTTCGTTTTGTCACTCCCGAAATTTTGGAATAGACAATAATAATTCAAGACAAAAAGTCCTATACAATTATGCAAAATTCGTCACCGTTGATTTTGTAAAAATTATAATGTCTCGGCGAATGAACGCTAAGAAATTTATGGGCTGGACGCGGCGATGGCATTGTTTCGTTTTCTGCAGAAAGTAGCCGAGTCGAATAATACTGATTGGCGAGCGGGTTTGGCGAATGAGCTCTAAGCAACTTAGGGGCCGGCCGCGGCCGCGGCGACGACGGTGTTTTTAAAGATATAATCTGAGTCAACTCAGAAAGAAACAATCACGTATTGAAGTCTTTGCGACAAAGATGAAACGAATGCGCTCGCGATCATATGATACCGTGCCGACAAACAATTAAATGTTTCCGCGCTTCCGAAAGCACGATATTAACATTAACATATTATGCTGTCTTTAGGATTTCGGACATCAAATAAAACGTATTTTTAATATTAGGAAATTATTAATATTAAAATGTGCTATCAATTCCTCACTATCTAGCGGTAGATAGCATAGTGCGTTTTTTTTATCGTGGTATCCCCGGTAGGCCTAATCCACTGTCATTGTTTAATTTAAAAATTGTTCAAAGTGCCCTCCTCTTTGTTGCACGCAGAGTGGGGCCCTTCGAACAACGTCTTGCGTCGCTTGATGGACCATATGCGGCGTAATGGTAGCGAAGGCCGCAACGATGGCCTCGCGTACCTCGTTTATAGTGCCGTTTCGCTGAGGCTCAACTAAGTTTTTTTATGTGTCCCCATAAAAAATAGTCCAGCGGAGTCAAATCTGGCGATCGTGGTGGCCAAATAATTGGACCACCACGACCGATCCACCTGTCGCGAAAGCGTGCGTCTAAAAGTCGGCGTACTCCTCAACTCCAATGAGCCGGTGCCCCGTCGTGCTGGTAAATCATGTTTCTCCTTGTTATCAGCGGAATATTTTCAAGAAGACCAGGGAGCTCGGTGTCCAAAAAATATTCATAAAATTCGCCGGTTAAACGTGGCGGAAGAAAATATGGACCAATCTAATACAAATAAAAAAAAATTTTTGTTACAGAGTATTTAATAAAATAATTGTTTTTTTCCGTTTGTACTTGCCACATGATTATCGATGAGTCCCGCCCATACATTTATGGACCATCGATATTGAAAAGCTCCCTGTCTAATAACATGTGGATTTTCATCCGACCAGTAAAGGCGGTTCCTTAAATTAATTACGCCGTTTGGCGTAAACGTCGATTCGTCAGTTCAGAAGATAGAGTCTGGAAAAGATGCGTCTCTCCTGCTCTGTGCGAGGAACCCTGCAGTACGAACATTTTTTGATAATTATTATTCCCTCAAATTATCACGAATATAACAGTTAATAAAAATACTTTTACAGAAATAGAACCGTAGATCGTTTATCATACTATTTACACTCAGTATTGTTTTGTTTTGAAAGTCATTTTCAGTATCCTTTATTATTATCAATTGTTAAAAAATATTGTAAATATTGTCGATAATGTATTATACATAAATTTGACAAAAGATAAAATGTTTAGTCTGTTTACGATCTTTGTAACTTAAACTGGCTTTTTCGACATCTGTCAATTTATCAAGTAAGTAACAAGTGTTGAACCTATTTTATTTAATTACTTATTAAACTACATATTGAATTTAAATGCCTAAAAGCGTTTACTGAGTGTAAATTTGTGTGTCAAACGAAAGGATGCCTCGCTATTATTTCTCGGAAGAATTGACGGAAATAATAATAGCGTATGGACGAGCCGGCGAAAACGCGAAACGTGCTGCCGAAATTTACGCCGAACAATTTCCCGGGCGTGCACATTACCCGTGTAATCGTACAATTTTACAGGTTGTACAAAAATTACGGCAAACGGGGTGTTTTGTGCATAACATAAATAATGCACCTGCACGTGTTCCGGTTGAAAATCAAGAACGAATACTTCATTTATTCGAAGATCAGCCGGACATGAGTATTCGTCGCGCGTCGTATCAACTAAACTTGTCAAGATACAGGATACACCATACTCTTCGGCAAAATGCGTTGCACCCGTTTCATTACCAGCGTGTGCAACAACTTTTACCAAGAGATTTCGAACCAAGGGTGTATTTCTGTGAAGGTATTTTTATTAACTGTTATATTCGTGATAATTTGAGAGAATAATAATTATCAAAAAATGTTCGTACTGCAGGGTTCCTCGCACAGAGCAGGAGAGACGCATCTTTTCCAGATTCTATCTTCTGAACTGACGAGTTGACGTTTACGCCAAACGGCGTAATTAATTTAAGGAACCGCCTTTACTGGTCGGATGAAAATCCACATGTTATTAGACAGGGAGCTTTTCAATATCGATGGTCCATAAATGTATGGGCGGGACTCATCGATAATCATGTGGCAAGTACAAACGGAAAAAAACAATTATTTTATTAAATACTCTGTAACAAAAATTTTTTTTTATTTGTATTAGATTGGTCCATATTTTCTTCCGCCACGTTTAACCGGCGAATTTTATGAATATTTTTTGGACACCGAGCTCCCTGGTCTTCTTGAAAATATTCCGCTGATAACAAGGAGAAACATGATTTACCAGCACGACGGGGCACCGGCTCATTGGAGTTGAGGAGTACGCCGACTTTTAGACGCACGCTTTCGCGACAGGTGGATCGGTCGTGGTGGTCCAATTATTTGGCCACCACGATCGCCAGATTTGACTCCGCTGGACTATTTTTTATGGGGACACATAAAAAAACTTAGTTGAGCCTCAGCGAAACGGCACTATAAACGAGGTACGCGAGGCCATCGTTGCGGCCTTCGCTACCATTACGCCGCATATGGTCCATCAAGCGACGCAAGACGTTGTTCGAAGGGCCCCACTCTGCGTGCAACAAAGAGGAGGGCACTTTGAACAATTTTTAAATTAAACAATGACAGTGGATTAGGCCTACCGGGGATACCACGATAAAAAAAACGCACTATGCTATCTACCGCTAGATAGTGAGGAATTGATAGCACATTTTAATATTAATAATTTCCTAATATTAAAAATACGTTTTATTTGATGTCCGAAATCCTAAAGACAGCATAATATGTTAATGTTAATATCGTGCTTTCGGAAGCGCGGAAACATTTAATTGTTTGTCGGCACGGTATCATATGATCGCGAGCGCATTCGTTTCATCTTTGTCGCAAAGACTTCAATACGTGATTGTTTCTTTCTGAGTTGACTCAGATTATATCTTTAAAAACACCGTCGTCGCCGCGGCCGCGGCCGGCCCCTAAGTTGCTTAGAGCTCATTCGCCAAACCCGCTCGCCAATCAGTATTATTCGACTCGGCTACTTTCTGCAGAAAACGAAACAATGCCATCGCCGCGTCCAGCCCATAAATTTCTTAGCGTTCATTCGCTGAGACATTATAATTTTTATAAAATTAACGGTGACAAATTTTGCATAATTGTTAAAGACTTTTTGTCTTGAATTATTATTGTCTAACTCAAAATTTTGGGAGTGACAAAACGAACCGGACACTCTGTATATTTATAGAAAAACCAGTTTTGTTCAATTGCGATGTAATTAAAGAGATTTTCTTGTTATTTTTGTGTTGTTATAAGAATTTGATTATCTGATTAAAATTGATTACCTATTTTTTTAAAAGAATTATTGTTTTTTTTTACTTCCCTTGAAAAATTAAAACCCTGAAATCCATTTGTTGCGAAACCACTTTTAGTTCTTTCCCTGGGAACAAGAAGTAAAATTCTTTCCCTCAAAAGAACAAAAATCGCGCTAAATCAAACCTGTTGTTGCTTAAATCTATTCCTAGCGCTTTATACGCCTGGCGTTGAACCACACGCGTCACGCAAGGATCGGTAGTTGCGTCTCTCTCTCTCTCTCTCTTTCCTAACTCGTTACCTGCTTTCAAACCATTTCTTTAACCACTGAGAAGCAGTAATCCTCCTTTATAGAATATTTCTATTCCTGACGTAACAAATCAGTTTGGTAATTACGCACGAATTGATATGATGACCCTAATTAAACAACGCTAAAAATAGATACATCGAAAGTTTTGACTCATCATGCAGTAAAAAGAAAAAGCAATCGCTGAATTCGCCCTACGTGTACATTAAAGAGCCGCCTACCCTGAATACAAAATGTTCTGTGATAGGATGCGTATCGAGCAATTATTACATGGCTTGAGATCTCGCGAGAGGTACTGTAACAATGCAATAAAAACATCCTAGTTGAGTCAACTTCATCCGATTCGAGCATTAGACTATGCTGTTGCAACTTGAGCCTTTAGGCAGGGTATTAGCACATTCTAAATGTGCCAAGTGAATGACCGAGGCCCATTAGATTCTCCAATTCATGGAATTTGTTGTTGCCACGCGGAAGATGTGTTCGCGCTTTTTTACAAGACGCACGCAGTTATCGGTTATCGCTTTCCGCCCGCAAATTCGGCTAACTGTTAAGATTTGTCCTAGCAACAGCAATCAATACAATGCGCAATCAATATAATGTGAGCTAACTACAATATCGCCACGTATATCTATATCACAAGGTACAAATGTAACGCAACACTCAAACGGGAGTGAATAAGAAACAAAAAATGAACGAAACCTTTTTACGGAAAATAGCGTCTTTATTCTTTGCCACCCTACATCTTGGGACGGTCCGGGAAAACAAACCCTGGCACTCGGCTGCGGTGCAACAATGCGGTACTCGATAAGGATTAAAACGCCCACATTTTTTAAAAGAAAACTAAAAATAATTTACAGAAACAATAGATCAACGCGCACGCACAATTCTCGATCCTACCCGGACGTCGTATCGCTTCCATAAATGATACCGGGCTCGATATGAAGAGCAGAGCGCGTGCTTCGAACACCACTCGCTTAATCCACACGATTAAACACGTACCAAACCACGATTCCGAGGTGGAAAGTACTCCGTCTCTGTCGAGCATGTTTTCGACAACTTTTGCCCGGACAAACCCAATCGCTAAATCAGATCCTTAAGTTCAGGACGCTCTGAGGTGGAGAGAACTCAATCTTCGTCAAATAAATTATTGACAGCGTCAACCAGGGCATTCCGACACGTTTTGACCGAACGACCAAATCGACGTTCTGAAGTGAAGAGTACTCCATCTCCGCTGAATAATTTTTGGTAGCGTCTCTCGGCCCCGTCGAGCCAAAACCCAATCTCCAGAATATCACTTCTTGGAAAATCGCCTTCTTAAGGAGAAATCTTCCCAGCACCTGTACCCTCCGTGTAAGGCCGGCCATCAACTTCGGAGAGTTCTTTACCTTTACCGAAGGTACTCGGAGGCTAACTTTATATTCTCCCGCGTCGCGAATGACCTATTATCTGCACTTACTACGTGCACAAATCCCACAACCCTGACGGACTATCTCGTGGGCCCCGTAGCACATACCTCCGCGCCGACCTTGAAAACTCATTGTGACAAGCCGCGTTGCTATGCAACCAAGAACCGTTTTTGCCGCTAATTCTCGGCACCGACGCACACGCGACAATGTATATATTTGTGAATATTTATGTATCTACTGATGTACATAATACAATACGTTTAATCTAGCATTCCGCTGGTCAATTTTTTGCGCTCTATCACCGTTTCTCTGCCGACCGAATCCACGATTCTGACGAGCATCCGCCGCTCGCTAATCCCACATTCGGCCCTAACAAAAGGACATTACAGTACGACAAAATTGTTATTAAGAAACTAGCTTCATTTGCGAAAGCATTGGACATCATAAATACGCTAGAAGCGACATTAAGAATAATCAGCGCAGTGAAGAACATCCAGCTAGAAGCAATGGAATCGATACATAAGCTTGGGTGGACGCCGCCCAAGGTCAGAAGAAATAAAGACAAGCTGCAACGCGCATCACCACGCGACTCAAGAAGACAAGAGAAACGAACAGTGTCAACGCAACGTGAATAGAATGAAAAAAGCAGCGGAAGTACATGCAACGGCTGTAAAGGGCAGCACAATCGGAATCAGTACCGTTTCAAGAACGTGTTGTGTAATTTGTTTGGTAAAAAGATCATATCGCGAGAGTGTGCAAATCAAATATTTACAACCAAGAACGCATGTAGTGGCAAAGTTGCAATCGACTTTGACTATCGACCAAGAGTATCAATACAATCCGTGCGTAAAATAAGATTAAATTAGTAAATGCGGTGCGTAAAATCGTAATCAATGTTTTCATAAAAAAAAATTTTTGTAATGTAAATACATAAGTGCCGTGCAGCATTATTAATTCAAACACATTTTGCACAATTAAATTTAATTTTTTACTGAAAAAATAAAACAGACAGTTCGTTAGTTATACAGGCCATCGCGTTCTTATCGGTCGAATTGAAGTCAAAGTTGTAACTGAACAAACAATTAGTAGATTAGATTATTTTATAGTCGCTGCATGTATATACACATATGTGTAGATGCTCATTTCTAAAAATCTATCTCTTGTAAAAGGCGCCTAATATAAATTACGGTCGTGCACGACAAAGGTTGAAAGAATGTTATTGAAAGAATGTATGCGGTAGAATGAAGACAAAGAGATCGCTCGTATAAGACGCCGCCAATCTTATCTTGTCACGAGAATTATCGTTCAGTGTTCGAGTATTCTTTGGGACTTGTCATTCGAGCGAGACAATAAAGAAAACCGCGAGAACCAATCAGAACGTTTTCGGTTCTTCCGAATATTCTGTCACTAACAGAACATGAGCTAGTTGCGTTAAAAAGTTAGTCTAGATTCTGCTAGCATCCGAGGCACACGTCTTACGAGCGATTCTCTGTGTTACGATTTACGACAATACCAACGTTGCTTCGACTGTCTCGACGGCATCTTGACAGATGCCAGTAAAACAGGCCTGAGAGTCGTCTTATCACACAGACTACACAATGGTCAAGAAAAACTTATTGCTTATGCAAGCTGTATTAATTCAGACAGAACAAAAATACCCTCAGATTGATAAAGAAGCATTAGCAATTATCTGGGCCACCCAAAAATTATTTTATTATTTGTATACAAAACATTTTATTTTAATCACAGATCATAAACCGTTGACATAGATCTTACACCCTGAAAAAGTTTTACCAACGCTCTACATTAGTAGAATGGCTAATTATGCAAATTATTTATCATATTTTGACTACAATGTGATATGTAAATCTACACAAGAGAACGCTAACGCAGACTACTGATCACAAATGCACTTACCAATATCTCAGACAATCCATCAAATTTCATGCATAAAGGTGGGAAGAATTGGCAAGAGATGGTTTCGATAAGTTTGTTTTGCATCAAATTAAGAAACTCGATCTGAGGAGATGATATTATATGTGAGGAACGGAAATACAATCACCTAAGTGAAATTGATTAATATTTGAAAGCAGTCTGAGAACTGATGCGATTGGAATACAAATTATTCAAAACTAATTTCACATGAAGTAATGGATGAATAATTATTAAACATCGAATTGTAATTTTCACCCCGAAAAGTCATTTTGAATAAGCTGCATATCGCGCATTTAGATATTGTGAAGATGAAAGTTAAGATGCGATTGTTTGTTTTTTGCTCCAGCTTCAATGTCGACATTGAAAGAAACATAAAAACATGCGTAGATTGTACAAGAAATGCACATGTTCTCTCGAAGATTGACATTCACCACTGGAAATATCCGAACGGTCCGTGGAAAAGATTGCATTTACACTATGCACGACTTGTAGCAGGAAAGATGCTTTTGATAATGGTAAATGCTTATAAACAAATGATTAAAGGTAAAAGTTACAAGCTCTACAACGTCGGTAGCGACGACAGTAATTTTTGTGGAAACATTTTCTGCTTATGCATCTCCGATCACTATCGTTACGGATAATTGGCCGTAGTTTATAGCAGCAATATTCGAATTATTTCTAAAAAAAAACGGAGTAAAGTATTATAAGAAATCAGCCTTGTACTAATCGTAAAAGACAATAAAAGACGCGTTAAAAAACATGGTTACAACACTAGCTTTTTTACAGTAAAATTTATGTCAGTTTTTAAAACAATATAAGAAAGCATCGCAACAAGACAATCGCCGTCGAAATTGTTTTCAGGATAAACCATACAAGCGAACCTAAATCTCGTCATACCTCAGGAAACGAGTGACAAAGTCGTGTATAAGCAACAAGCAGCAAGCAACAAAATTCTTCGAGAATTTTAACCAGGAAAAACCATATTTTTCCTGACAAGAAATATATGGTTTATCCTGTCTTCACGCTGATAAATAGTTGACCGGTGTAATCATTTTCCGTCTTGGAAAATTGCATTATGAGATCAATTATCTAAAAAAAGTAATCAAACGTCACGTAGACCAAATAAGAAGTTGTACTATTAAAGGTAACTTACAAGCATTATCGACAAAGTATAAAGAGCAATTCAAGAAGCCGCGCAGAGTACATTTTTATAGCATTAATGACAAATCGCAAACGCTATTACAACAGAGCGAGTCGGATATATAGTATATAGTTGCATCTTCCGTAAGAATGTGCAACTTTATGGCCTCGCCTCTAGGACATACAAAACATTCTTTCTCGAAGAACCGCTCTGAGAGTGGGCACAAGAAAAATTTATCAACGTCCATAGGCGGTTTCACGGAGACGATAACTTAGTTACGAATAATGCAGTTTAACCGTTAGGTATTCCTGCAACGAACGTGCCCACAGGAAACCATGGAGAGTTGTGACGTCACGTTTTGCCCGAGCGCTTGCATTGTATGTGGTGGAAATCTCAGGATAGATTTATGTAGGATATGACTCAAATCGAGTTATTGGATATTTAAGACGAGAAGCTCTGTTTCCTACTTTACGGTACCACGGCCAGATCTAGTTTGTCGCTTCCCGTTTTAAACCGTCAAGAGGTCGAGGTTCACTCGAGAAAGTTACGAGCTTATCGCCCTTATATCAGAAGTTTCCGACAGACTGCCGACTGTCAACCCCAGAATCTATTTTATCAAAAAGTGTCTTACAAAAGGGCAAATCAAGTACAGCCGGGTCGCCGCTAAGTAGTGTCCTCTCTGCAAGGTTCCACTCAACTCTGGTGAAACTATAGTACCGTGCCTTGTAATCATTAAATTAATTCATATTGTGGCAATATCTAGAAAGATCAACTACTGAGCGTCTTGCGGTCTCCCACATTGAAAACATGCCTTACTAGGAGATGCAGTACACTAGGCACTCACGAGGAAGAGAATTCAACCCTCAGATTTGCATGTTATCGAAATGATCATTGTTCGTGCTTTTTTTTGCTGTCGATATTTTATTTTAAATGCAAATTGAAGCTGCTCGTTTTGCCTCAATTTTCTCCTTGGCAACGCTTATTTATTTAATTTTCCTATTAATGTTATGTTCAGTTTATAAATAGATGTTGACGGAGTATAACGTATATGTAAAATTTTTTGTTAAATATTTAATTAAAATTGTAACTGTACACTCGGCGATGCATCGTTCCGGCCACAACATCGGTCGGCCGCCGAACATAACACTGTTCGGCGGGAACCCGGGGCGTGGTGCGCCTCGAACATTTTTAATACTTTGTATTACGCGTCCGCCAAAGGCAGCATACTTGCTGTCGTTCCGCAGCTAAGTCCAAGCGCGGGCTTAGCCAAAATATTCCGAGCGCCGCCAAACGCGCCAACGACGCCGAGGCTCATTGTTTCTGATCGCGTCGCTTTCCGGGGCCTCGGCGTCACGAGTCAGAAACGTCACAAATCTCGCTGAGCCCCGGAAACCCGGCATCATCCCTTTCCGGTATAAAAAGGCGATGTCGGAACTCAGCGGGACCGTTCTCGTTCCGTGCGCCGTCAAGCGAACAAGAAACCGATTCGTTTCCCGACGAGCACCATCCACGGGGTAAAGCGCACTTTGCCTCAATCAGGAACTCCTGACGTTCAAATCCAACCGATCTAGCTGACACTGTCGTACGACTTGCTCGTGGGGTGAAGCGCACTTTGTGTTCTTCGAGGACTTTCGATCCGACGTTTACGAACAGGTCGTCAGTTAGACATACGTTCCCGTCGTACCGTCGTGATTCTCGGGGTGGAGTGTTCTCCGCCTCGGCCGAGCACTCTCGGCTAAGCGACACCTGGCAAAATGCACCTTCTTCCTAGCCGCCGCGAACCACCACAGTTTAATAACCGCGCCTACATATCGACTTTGTTATCCACGTCTTCATCGAGTATCATCGACTCGCGCCTACCGGACCGCAGCCGGCTTGCACACTCGATTCCGCTATTGCACGCCTCGCGTCTCGCAAACCACGCCTATCGATCAGATGCCCGCGGCCCGCGTACCACCGGTTCTCCCGAAAAAGATCATCCGCCGATCCGCGCTCTACCGCGCTCCCGCCGATCGCCGCGCCCACCGATTCGCGATACGAAAGGATTGTAAAACAGGTTGCACCCGCGTGACTTATTGTAACCATCCGGATATTTTGTCATAGCGCACGCGTATTATCTGTCGTAATTAGTTTATTGTACCGACAGTGTTTTTCCAAACGTATGACATCGTTATTAATACAATAAATGTTCATTGATTGTTATTTAATCTAGTCTCGGTACATTTCACGGACCTATCAATCAAATCCTGTATCCCGACGAGCGCCCCGGGTATTCGCTCGCTAGACCGATATTCGGTTCCGCGAAGTTAACAGGTCGTTTCAAAATTAAACGCTTTTAATAGTGTAATAATTGTAAATGTGTTTTCATTAAAACGGAATGATTTAAATGTTTGAACGGGCTGTTCCCGAAACTTGAATGGCTGCTCTCAAAGCAGTAGCACGGGCTGCTCTCGTTTAATTTTCGGGCTGATCTCGAATTTCAAGCAAAACGGGCTGCTCTCATTCGAAAAGATGGGCTGCTCCCGCTGACTCGCGGTTTCCCCATGTAAGAAATGTGAAATGGGCCAACGTCGGTCCAAGCCCGGTCACCCAAGCTGCCAAGCTTGGCCGGGGATTGTTAGCCAGGACTGGCCCAGGCTTGGCTGAACAACGGAATGATAACGCCGGGCCGATACTAATGCCAGCGTCGGCCCAAGCCTGGGCACCCAAGTTACGGCCAGTCTCGGTTGCCGTTTCTCAGCCAAAATTGGCCCAGTCTTGTTTGTACGACGGAATAAAATCGGGCCGATACTAATACCAGCGTCAGTCCAAGCTTGGCTGTACGACAGGTACTGCATTTAAAAAATTCTTTGTTATTTTTTTTATTTAAATAACGTATACTTAATACAAAATTTATGTTTAATGTTATAAATATTTTTTATTATTTATTTTGTTTATAATTATTTATTATTTATTTTTTATTATTTATAATATTAATTAAATTTGTTATAAATACTATACAAGAGTCATAACATTTACGTATACAGGGTGTCCCAAACATACGTAAACAAACTTTTAGGGTAGATAGAACGTCTAAAAAGAAAACAAAAAGTCCTATACCGTTTTCTAAAATTCTTACTCGTTTTCAATAAAAAAATTAATTTATATACGCGCGAGAGCGACAAGAAAGCGTGGACTGAGTGAGCACGCGATAGACAGCGGCGAGTATTGCTTAAAGAGAATGGGCGAAACTAGCGCGTAGCGAGCGAGACAAGGAGACAACGCGCGAGCAAGGCGATGCGACGATACACGAGCGAAATGAAGCGACAACGCGCGTTGTCGCCTCGTCTCGCTCGTAGCGCGCTGACTCCGCCCATCGCTTTTGAGATATACTCGCCGCTGTCTATCGCGCGCTCACTCAGCCCACGCTTTCTTGTCGCTCTCGCGTGTATATAAATTAATTTTTTTATTGAAAAAGAGTAAGAATTTCAGAAAACGGTATAGGACTTTTCGTTTTCTTTTTAGACGTTCTATCTACCCTAAAAGTTTGTTTACGTATGTTTGGGACACCCTGTATATTTGTTTCCTGTCAGTAATAAGATATACAGGGTGTCCCAGTTGATGTAAAAGTTAATAGGGCTGAAAATAAGTAGAAAAGTCTATACGGTTTTGTAAGCGTTAATAACCGAGAAATAACATTTAAAGATTTGACGCCCCGTGCGAGAACGCGCCGCTGAAAGCTACCGAGATGTTAGTGGACCTAGAGGTGTGGCTTATCTTACTCTATTCACAAAGAAATGAGTAATCTATGAATCTCTGTAAATAGAGTGGTGGTGTGGCCCATCCCACTCTATTTACAAAGATTCATAGATTACTCATTTCTTTGTGAATAGAGTAAGATAAGCCACACCTCTAGGTCCACTAACGTCTCGGTAGCTTCAAACGGCGCGTTTTTGCTCGCACGCGGGGCGTCAAATCTTTAAATGTTATTTTCTCGGTTATTAACGCCTAACTTACAAAACCGTATAGGACTTTTCTACTTATTTTCGGAAGCCCAACCTACAACTAAGAACTTTTTTACATCAACTGGGACACCCTGTATAATCGTCTACGATCCTGTTCTAAAGTTTTTATTAAAAAATTCAAAAGAAATTTAATTTATTTATTAAAGAAACAAAACAAAAAAAAACAATAAAAATTAAAAAATATAATTTTAAATATTACCTGCACCAGTAATATATGTGAAAGGGACGCATGACCACGATTTTTCTGGACTTTTTAATTGTTTTAAATACTGGTCTCTTAAATGGTATTCCGCATGAGGTGGATATTTGCACATATTTTTTTTTCCGCGTTTTGTAAGCCACTTTTTCAGAACTAAGTCTATACATAGTTTTCCTTCTTTATCTAGTTCTTCAAATTGAACAATTGCGTACGGTTTGTTACAATGATGTGAAAAGAATGATGCACTTGCCATTTTTTAGGTTACGTTTAATGTATAGACTCACTAAATCAAACTGTAAAATTAATTCAACGGTAACTAACACCTGTGTGCACGAGCTACGAAATTAGCCACACTTTTGTCCAAAATAAGTTTCTTGTCGTGCTCTTGACGAAGAATAATCAGTTGTTTTTTTTTACACAACCTTTCCATATATGCGCGTTGACGGTTGTGTTGACGGCACTGTATTGACGACTGACTAAAATTTTTAATCATGTAAAAGTGTAACGGCATATTTTTTTCCGTTAATATGTAACAAAGCACATTTATATTTTATATTTGTTGCAGCTTTATATTTTGTCGTTATTGAAAAATTATTAATTAAGAAAATTCCTGATTTTATAGAAGAATTTGGAAAACTGAAAACTTCGTCTTTGTTAGACTCTTCCTGTCCCATAATATAAACATTGTCGAGGCTATTGGAATATTGTGATGTTTCTAATTCGATTAATATTTTAGATATGATAAAAACTTTTCCATTATGTAACTGTACTATATTATCTGGATGCTTTGTTTGCAGAGTGATGTCACGTATTTTAATTTTGCTTGCTGTTATATATGTCTTGTTACAATAAATAATTTCTTCGGGATTTTTGGAAATTATCCAATTATTTAATAAATATTTCTTTTTAATTGTCACTTGTTCACTATGCTAAAGTTCATCAAGTCGATTGACAATTTGTGTAAGAGGTTTATTCGTTGACTTCAAATATTTTTTAAATAAACCTATGTAACTTTTGCCCCAAAAACCCGAAAGTTTATTAAGTGGTATTTCATAATTTTTTGCATCATCAGCAACGTGAATAATGTTATGCCAACTTAAAACTTGAGTATTTTTTCCATACAGTGAAGGTAACAAAATAAAAAATTTTCCTAATAAGTCATTGGCATAGTCAGTTAAATTTAAAATGTGTTCTTTGTTGTTCAAAATGCGACTTGCAAACACAAGCAGTAAAAAATGTTGATAACACTCACTTGATAAAAAACGTTTCAATACTATTGCTCCACAATAATTGAGCATAAATTTAAATTGTGATGCCTTCCATCGATTAACATGATATATATCAAATTTCTTTCTTTGGAATTCGCATGGAATGTCATTAGTTAATTCTGTCATTATGATATGAAGTTGCTTTAAATGAGTCAATTTCATACGTGTTGGTTTATTTCTTGATGTCCATTTATCTAGCAACCATTTCATGTTATTTAAATAAAATAAATGCATAACCTCCAGCACTACGTGTTTAACTGAATCCAGGTTTTTTATTTAAGTTAATGGCGAGTTTTCATTATGGTGTTCGCATTGATGCTTTTCTTTAAACGACTGTTGCGTACGTAATTCAGCATTAGTTTCTGGGTATACTCGTTTCTTGGATTTTCCACTTCCTATTGTTATACCTTTCGTTATGCATCTTTCACAAGCATAAAATGTTCCAGGTGCTTTACAACATTTTAAAAATGCTCTAGCAGGAGAATCAGCTATTATGGCCATAATTTTAATCGCATATCTTTTTCCATGTAATCTAATTCCATTTTCAATTAAGTTATTTATTTCTTCTATAAAATCAGACAAATAATTTTGAACAGAAAAAGGTTTAGAATCTCCACAATAAATTGCTGCCACAAAAGGTTTTAAAATAAAATTTGGATGGTAAACTTTTACGGAAATGGGCCATACTTGTTTTAATGAGCTGTGGTATGTCTGCATTCCATCTACGTGTATTAAGAGTGAAATATTTTCCTCTGTAAATACATCAGGTGAGATAATTTTTTTCAGGCCTTTTTCGATACCTAAATATGTATACTCTCCAATAATATTGTTAATGCTTGGCATTTGTTTAAGAGTCCTACAGTGCTTCGTTTGTATTAAAGACTGGGCAGTTTTTGGCAATGACGTATATTCTTCACTTCTTAATACATTTAATAAATCGGTTACTGCAGTCAGTGTTACGTTAGTTCGATTACGTAATGTTCATTCGCGAATTTTATTCTCCATTCCATTTTGTAAAACTTGGTTAATAACTGGCGATTCAGGAGCAATAGTATTTGCATCACTAGATATATCATTCTCACTGATTATCAAATTCAAATCAAAATTCGCCTCAAATAAAACAGTTAAATTTTGTGATTCCAAGGATTGTCCACTAATATTATTACATTGCTGGGGCTCAACCACAATCTTATTTTCCACATTCGCTTCTTCAGTTGCAGTTACATTTTCTTTATCATTATTATCACTTATTTTTAATTTTTTTGCCTTTTGTATATATCGCCACTTTTTCACGCGTTTATAAGAATTTGATGACATATTAACAGCAAGCACGAAAAATAAATAAATAAATAAATAAATATATAAATTAATTAATAAATAAAATTATTCCACAAACGGTCAAAAACTTAAAACTTGTACTTTTACATAAATGAGAACGCGTTTTTTCTTTTCAATGCCGTCAAAACAGAAACTGGCGGGTATATGTTTCTATAAACAACCCGATAATAAACTAAAAATAATGGGTTAATAGTCTGACAAAGAAGTAACTTTCGCGAATAATACAAAGCAGAGTAGGGGAAACTTGCTTAATTCGTACCTGCGCTTTTTTTTTTTTTTCGTACCTACGAAACTCTTTATTAAGAGATTTTTTTTATTAAATATATTATAATATATTATTATATTATTAACATATTATATATTATATTATTATTTATTATATTATTATATTATATTATTATATTATAGATTATTATATTACGTTATATTAATTTTACTCTTTTTATTAATTATATTATATATATTTTTTTTATTGTTAGAGACTCTTTATTACAAGACTTTTTATCAAGCCGATATGCTCAGCCAGAATTGCACTGTATTGAGCGTCCAGCCCTGGCAAGCCGACGCTTGTGTCAATATTGGGCCAGTCTCGGGCGTCCAACTCTGGCAAACCGACGCTCGGGCCGATGCTGGGCCATTTCTCGAGCATCGGCGTTTCCTACATGGGGATCTTTGAGGGCTGCTCCCTTGAAAAACTAACAAACTGATTACAATAAACAGATCAATTACGAGGCAATCTTCGGATTATTGTAAACTTACATAACAGAAAAATAACTTGGCTGTACTTTCGAGAAACAAATTATACACACGTTTAAGTTTTTGAATTTTGGATCCGTAACAAATTTCTCTTTTTCCTTTTCTACTTTTCTTGTTTTCTAATTATGCATGCGTGTATTAACTTTTGTAAGATTTATATCTTTTTCTCATTTTGGCTTTTTTCCTCGTCCAACGTTGGGGGAGAGTTTTTTATGCTTATTAAATTCTTTTTTCTTTTATTCTCGAATTTGGATTTTTCTTTGAATTAACTTACGCTTTTTTCCTTAAGTTTTTCAGCTGCCTGGTAGATAATTAATTTGTTTACAGTCCATTTAAATTATTTCTTCCGTTTTAAAATTATACAATCATTGATGACACGTTATTCTCTCGGGCGTACGATCGATTTTGCTTTTATTAGACCTTCTACTCCTTATCGGGTAGCGAGTCGGACAGCAATATCAAATCAGAAAAATTATCACTCCTGTGACTATCTCATTGGACTCGTCAACTCCGTTAGATAGTCCAATAAGAGAACATAGAAATAAGACATCGCCATTGTTCATTCAAAGATTAATTCATATTAAACGTTCGTCGTTGAGGTTCGTATTTGGGAAGCGATAATGCAAGAGAAGGAGGAAATATGAGATAATCGACTATGTAGAGTTACCAATATTCGTTATTGCACTAAGATCACGGCGCCACATATGAGGCTTTTCTCCTTCCACCGGGTGTTCCGCCAGTTTTTTAATCTTATGCACACGTGTCGAACGATTACATCTCTATAATAAAGTATTATTTTTATATCAATAGTCTCGATATTATTTATCATACATATGTAATACAGACGGCTATTCTACTGTTAAAAAACGATCAGGTGTGTGAAGATCATTTCCTGCAAACTCATTTTCATCTTCCGTCGGTACGTTATGTCGTTCGATTATCTTTCTTAACCCAGAGTCCGTACTTTGTTGAATCGCGTCAAACCACGTTATGCATATTTTAAGGCGTCAAGCGTCGCCTTAGCAATGACCTCAAGCTTAAGTTTGATTAAAACTTCTTCATGCAAAAATATAAATTGATAAGACATGATTTATGTACAACTATTAAGCTAAAACTTCCGTTTGCCACCTATCATATCACGGAGTAATAAAAAACGCTAAAATCAGAATAGTCTGCAATGAATCCTACCTTCGGAACTGAGCGTTTACTAAATAATACGCTGCTAAGCAGTTCTAACTTATTGCTTTCAGTTGCTAACATTTTAATAAGATGGCGTACGCACTGCATTGCTATTCTGACATTGAAAAAATATATCGGCAAAGTAAAGTACAAGGATATAAAGCAATAAAAAAAATCTTAGGCCGAAAAACGTGACCTTTCCGCAGAAAGTCTATTTTTCCATTTTTTTTTTTTTTTATTGTTTTTTATTGTTGTTTATATTTTATATTATTTTAATTAACATTTTAGAAGATTCGTATAACCTAAACCCATGAGAGCAGATCTACAATTAATTATTTATTTTAAACGCAAATGGACATTGCAAAACTCCACACTTAAACTTAGAAGTACGAATACGTTTATAACATTTTTTTAAACAAACAAAGGGCTGAAGCCCAGGTTGGCCAATTGTCATAGAAGAAAAAGTGGAAGAGCGAAACTGACAAATAAAACACTAATTTTCGAACAATCGAAAAACTCAGTGATGATTATCCCCTTTTATAAATTTGTAAAACAAGGCGCTGTAGGAGAGTGTGCCATTTTTTCCACCGTCGTCTGGAAAGACAATAAAATTGTCGCTCTTGTTTCAAATTTTGTTGGTGACTTACTAAAATCACAAGTACGACGTTATGATAAGAAAAACAAAAAATTCATTACTATTAAACAATCAAATATAGTTGACGAATGCAATTGCCACATGAGTTGGGTTAATTTGTTCGATAGCTGCATGAGTAGATATAAAATATTATTGCAAATAAACGATGGTAACTTCATATGTTCTATCACTTCTTGGACCTTGCAATGTACAATGCTTGGCTGTTGCATAAAAAAATTTGCAAAGTAAAAAACATGTAAGGCACACAACTGGCGTAAACCAATTTTTGTTTGGAGGTTGCTATAGTTTGTGTAAATTGAGTATATAAACCAATGTAAAGTGCCGAAAGATTGAAACAGAAATTCAGGCTAAATAATGTAAGGATTAAGCTCAATACGTTTCTTCAGAGACGGCAAGACAGGATCAAGTCGAACATGGTCAGTATGCACTGAAGAAAAAAGAATGCGTTATAAGCGTCCAAGATGCAATAGCGTCTCAAAAACACTGTGCGAAAAATATGGTGAAGCCTTATGTTATAATAAACAAAACAATTGTTCCCAAGTATATTATACTTCTCAGACACTAAAAAACAATTTGTAACAAAATGTGACATAAATGTAACACTTCCTTTTTTTATTTTTTTAATGTTATTAAAATATTGAAAATCTAAGAAATACGTGTTTTATTTTTTTGTGGAATATTTTTAAAAACATCTGGTATTTCATCATTATAAGAACATGAGTTATAAAGGGATATATAGTAATAAATTCTTCCGTTGAGTAGTAATTAATGGCTTTAAGATGCACAGCAGATGTTGAGAGACACAGAAAAGCAAATTCATCTTTTTTAAGTCCTTGCACCTCGGTCTTTCAAAGTTTTGATCGTGAGCGGTCTGCCATAATCAACTCATTATCAAAGACCATAAATTGAGTCTGCCATATGTCACACTTCATAATATAAAAAATATTTAACAAAAAAATAGTTTATTATACTGTTTTAAAAAGTCTTCGAAATAAGTTACAATAATATCTATTGAAAAATAGAGGATTTTGTTTAAAAAAATAAAATTGACTTTTATATGACCTTGGCATGTTCACCCAAGATTAAACCAATAGCATTATTTTATGTAATTCTTCGAACCAACTGCTATTTGTCAAAAAAAAATTTTTTTTAACTGAACACAAAAAAAAATATTAAGGCTGAGAGTTTTTACATTGACACTCTATATATACTGGGCAAGGCAATTATTGCAGCAGATGTGAAAATTAGTTTGGAAAAATTAAAAAGTGTCTGAGCTTCAAAAATTAAAAGATTGCAGCGTTATATAGATGTAAACAAACATCATCTCGAACAACTCTTGTAAGATAATAATCATTATTTTACTCTTTTATTTAATGCCGAATTACTTTATATTATAGGTATATAATAGTCGTTATAATTATATAAATTATAATATAACGTCTAGATCGTTAAAATTATCTCAATATACGCTATTGAACTAATGATAAAAATGTATAGCTTGCCATTAAAAAAAATAGAGATAACTTTGAAATATCTCTTGATATAGTACAATATTTGTAATTACAATTTTTTCATATTTCTAAAAATAACGAAGATATTCAAGGTGGACAAAGCCTTATTTTGTACAATTATAATCAGCGTTACATTGTTAAATAAAATGTATCCTAAAGCTGAGAATATAATAAATTCAAAGGTGTTATAACAATATATTTAGGTATATTTCTTTTGTGTGTTGTTCTTGTGTATGTTGAATTTTGTATCATATTATAAATAAGTTTGTAAGAACATTGTAATAAAAAGTAAAACCTTGCTTGCATATTTTAAGTATAGTCTCAAAATGTATATTAATTATAAAATAAATAGAATATATTTAAATTATAAAAAGATTTTATATGTTATAAGTATAATACAAATTGAGAAAATAGTCAAATATTTTGAACAAAATATTGTAAATATATAAAAAAACGCATGTATGTAAAAATTATGAACGTAAAGTACATAAATGAGTTACATTTTACGTAATATATAATGTATATGGCAATAGACTTATTTATATACTTTTTTAATTTTTTTATAGGTTACATACATAATTTTAATAATTATATCATATAATTATAATTTAATAATCAGAATTGAGCTTATACAAGAAATAAGTATGTCGTTAATTTTTACAAATAAAAAATCTTACCTTTGCATAATCTTTTTCCAAAGTATAAAATGTGCTACTCGCCGAACTTCCATCCGAGGATGGTTGATTACTTTCACTTCCATCATCCTAAAGGCAATATTACTTTTTATTTAGTAAATATTGGAATGATTACATAAAGATAATATTATATTTCTTCTGTTCATGGAAAATTTATAATATAATAATTTTGATGTCATACAAAAATATAATATAAATTAATTTAATTTATATTGAACATTTTAATGAACATTATAATGAACAGCAATATGAAAATAAATTATTTATTACAGACATAATTATAATAAATTACTTACTCCGTCCAATTCAGCATTCATCTCCATTTCCATCATGATGTGTAAATTTTGTACTTTGGTACACTGAGTAATGTCATAAACAAATTTATTATTGTTTTAATGGTTATACCAGAAAAAATTGTCAAAAATGTATAGTTTTTAAATTATTAAATTAATGTAATAGGTTATAAATTATGTATAAAGGAATGAATGAAGGAACGTTTCTGTGCTTTCAGATAATTGTTGACTAGTCACTATGACAACACGCTCTCGTCTTTAGTCACACATTACGAAGTAATCGATAAAATTGTACCTTTAAAATAAATTCTCAGATTCTTACATGAATAATCTCTTGACAAATTTCTTATGCTTTATTTTAATTTTAAATTAATTCTATATAATGGTAAATTTTAAATTACAAAAAATGGTACAAAAATAAAAAGAACATTTTAATAATAAAGCTAATTATGTTTGTAGTACTTTTATTTATATTGGTTTTTGCAATTAAAAAAAATGTTTTTAAAAATTTGGTCAAATTTGTATAAAATAGACATAAAAAATTAAAAAAAATCACATTAAACATACTGTACAAAGTTATCTTTTTTTTCAAAAAAAAGGTAAAAAAAGATGTCAAGTGTACGCAAATTAGATAATCTGATATGTATTATTCTACCAAAAAATAGTACTGTTTAAAAAATGTTTAGTTATGTTTTCCGTACAAAATTATTAAAAAAGTTTTATTTACAAAAATAGTGTAATAGTATAAAATAAATTAGCCAAGTTTAAGAATTTATTTTAATTAGTATTATATAAAAAGCATTATTTAAAATATTATGCAAATTTATATATTTAAACAATATTTACTAAAAAGAACACGTTTATAAACTTGACAGTGCTACTTTTGCACAATCGAAAAAGCTTCATCTAAATATTTTGTACTTTTTTGTTGCTAATTAGTTACACTATTGCAGATTTTGTTTTTCTCGCTATTTTAAAAAAACCGATAATAGAGTTGACTTAAGATTAACGTAGTACAGCCACAAAAAAAAAATAAATAAATAAATAAATAAAACATAATCCATTGAGGATTTCTGTATAGAGTAAATGTGTAGCTAATTATCTGTTGTGTTTTCTTCTCAATTGTACTTTAAAATCTTGAAAAAAATTTATAAAAAGTATGAATACATAACTATCAAACCAAATGTATTATTACAGACTTTGTAGCTAAAAAAACTTTAATATTATATTTTTCCCGATTTAATTACTTGAAAAATATGTATATTTCGCAATTTGTTGCTTTTTTGTTTATCATAAAATACAAAGAAACGCTAAGTATAGGCGCATAAAAAGCGTCTTCAAAAATAAATTTTTGAACAAAACAATCGTGAAAATTTAATACTTTTTCACAAAAAGGTAAAAAAATCTTTGTGTACGCGAAACAAAACAATTATAATAGTTAAATTAAGAGAACGTAAAATAATAATTAAAAAATTTATTTTGGTTAATAAACATACTATTTAAATACTCTATATAAAAATGAGATTAAATAATTGCGCCAAGAATTTAAAAAATATAAAAAGATATTCTTTTATAACTAATAGCACAACACAAGCACGCGCGTAGCGCGCGCTATTTTTTGTTTATATTTGTTAAACCAACCTTGCACACATTTCTCTCTTCAATTTCTTTATAATTTTCTAATTCTCTCATTCTTTATGTGACTCACTCTTTATTTTTAATTCATTTTTTCTTCTAATTTATTTCTTTTTTCTGTTGCAAATTCTCCATCTGTGTCATGACTTCTAATTTAATTTTTCTTCTGAATAGATAAATTATAATAAATGTATTATCAGGCAAATATTATATACAAAAAATTTGTTAGCTTTTTTCTTACTTTTATTAAAAATTTTTTTTTTACTTTTTTCTAAAAAATAAATAAAAAGTGTTACAAATTGTTCTTTGAAACACAATTATATAATTTATTAAAACATAAAAATATCTGTAATCTTTAAATAACAAAAATTGATTCACATTACTTACTTCTGGAATAACTTTTTTAAATAGTGTGATAATAAAATCACATTCTGAAGTACGTTTATGAATGATCATAATCAACTATCCAGATATAACATAAATGTTGATAAAAACAATAATATAATGTTGTTAATTGATAAATTTGTATCTATTGTCACATGCTGACAAATTTAATACTTAAATTATTAAACTGTGGGAATAAACTTTGGAATGCAACGAAATTAAATACCAATTCTATTTTAAGAACAACAATAAGTGATTGTCACCGGGCGGGACCGAGCCGGGTTAGCTATATGAAATTATTGATTTTTTCTGTTACCATCGGGGATCGAGCTGAACGAGCTATATGCTTTTATCGATTGAATATCAACGGCGAAACAGTTACTAATTAGCTATATTTAATTATTAATTTTAAAATACTTTTCCTCCTTGATTTTGAAAGAGGTGGTGAACCAAGTCTTTAGCGGGGACAAGGGAATCCACATCTTATAAAAAGAGCGTGCGAAGAAGCGCGAGTGATCATTTGATCATTTGAACATTTGGATTATTCTAGTTACCATTGTCATTGCGAGTTAAGCGGTTGATTATCATTTCATGGTCAGAAAGAGTTTGATTGATTCCGATTGAGTTTTGAGGAATGATTGAGCGAGAGAACTGTAGAAATTGAGTTGAAGAATTTAAGAGATTGAGAGTTGAAAGATCCATTGAAAATTGTGAGAGATTTAATATTTTAATTTGGAATTTAAGGTAAATATTTTAATTTTAAATAAATTATTATTGTTATTTTAATTTCAATTTAATATTTTATTTTGATTGAATTTGATTTTGGTGTCGGACTTTAAATTGAAGGAAGTTGAGTTAATTTGATATTAGTTATTATTTATTGTGGTACTCTTTGGAAGTGTTTCTGTAGAACTTCGCAAACGAAAAGTGTTGCGTTTGGTTTGGTCGCTTCTTTATGAAGCGCGCGCAGAAAGATTTCCGGAGATTTTCTGCTGCCGTCGCTAATCAAATAAACTAAGATTTTGGTATTTTTAAATGAAGAAACGCGCCTGTAAACAAATTCAGATTAAACGTCTCCGATACCAAATCAAAAGAGCCCTTGAAACGAAACAAAATCTTTTCTTCCTAATCCAGAAATTAAATCAAATGATTGAATTTATTAAACCAAAGTATAAATTAATTCCGATTGATTTCCAGATCAATTATCCGAATTTTAATAATATTCTTAAAACAGATCCGCGTTTTGTTATTCACAGAAATTTTATCTTATCTGTTCAGATGATTAAAAATTAATTTTACAATCCCTGTTCGGTCCCAAGTAAAATTCTTAAATGAATTGACTCAAAAACGAACTAAATAATTGCGTTTATCAGGACGTGACAGTTATAAAATTTTTGATGACAGCGGTGGGATAGCAAAGGATTGTAAAAGAAATTTTGAAATTAGCTCAGGATAGTGAAAGGAATTTAAAAAAAAAAGTCAGTTTAATATACTCCTGCACAAATAAATTCAGGAGCAAGCACTAGTGCAAACGGGAAAAGTAAAAAGAATGGCACAAATGAGATAGTTGAATTACGGGCATTAATTAGACAACAGCAAAATACAATACAAAGATTACAGCAGAATGAATCGGGTCAAACAGCAAGTGAACATTCGCCTTAATCGGGAATAACTGAAGGAATTTTAGGAAATTATTTTCGCTTTTCGTTAAAAGACGCATTAGAAGCAGTACCAAGTTTTGACGAGGAAAATATTTCATTCGTATATTTTGTAGAAGGATGCGAAGAAGCACTTTCCATGGTCGCACCTTCTTAAGAAATGAATTTGGTTAGAGCAGTTCGAAATAAATTAAAGGGGGATGCACATAGATCAATATTAGGGAAAACATTTAATAATATGCGAGAATTTGTTGAGTTTTTAAGATCAAAATACGGACCGAGAGAATCAGTTTATGAAGCTCATGGGCGGTTAGCATATTTATGTCAAAAGAAAGATGAAAAGGTTGTTGCATACGCTAATCGAGTAAGAAAGTTAGGAAAAAGAATTTTAGATGTTCAGAAAAGAGAAACTGGAGAAATAAGTGAAGAATTTAAGAAATCCGTTGATGAACATTTTAAATCAAGCTTCTTACGAGGATTAAATAAAAAAATAATAATAAATAAAGAGAGATTGTTTGATTTAGTTGAGGGTTGCGCAATTGAAGCTGAAAAAGAGTTAGAGACATCGAATATGATAAGGCTGCTTGTGCTGGCAGAGAATACGCCTACAGAAAGAAAGGCATCAGCACGTCGCGTGGAAGCAGAAGTAGTAAGTTGTTAATATTGTCAGAAGAAAGGACACACAGCTGATAAATATTGGCAAATAAACAGACCGCAAGTGAATAGGAACGGTAACCGGAACATGTTTAACACACATAGAGATAACGCCATGAATCAAAATAATAACAATTTTAGACGTGAGCGAACGACATTTATAAATCAAAATCCGATCAATCGTCAACAAAATTTTAATACTTGAGGAAATAATTTTCCGAAACCTAATTTTAATTCTCAAAATCGAAACTTTAATAACGCAAATCAAAATTTCAATCAAAATGCTTTTAATCAGAATACAATAATTTGCATGTATTGTAAGAAACCGGGACATATTTTGAAGGAATGTCGAAAAAGAATTTATGATAATTCTCAGCAGAATTTTCAAAGTCAGGAAAACGGGCAGATTTCCGCGAAGAATGGGGCGACTCCGGGAAATATCAAAATTTGCCCTACGCGAATGATTACAGGAGAACCAGAATCTCAGAACGAACAGTAAATATAGCTCGAATGGACGATGTTCCATCAGTTAATTTGGAAAGCATTAATTTTACCAGAAATTTAAGACTACTTATTAATAGAGCGCCGGGCCGAATATAATCAAAAGAAATTTTGTAACAGCAGATACTTCCATAAATCGGAACAAAATCTTAAAACTAAGCCGAATAACGACGCATATTGTGACCACCTTAGGGCTGGTACAGATACACTGAGAGAAAAATTTATTTGAAGACTTTTTAAACACTTATTTGGATTTATTTATTTTATTAAAATAAAATTTAGTTCACAAAAGAAAATGTTATTTCGTTGTATTAAACAGGATTGTTTTAACAAAAAAATACGTTTATTTGAATCCATTTGTTTCAATGAAATAACACTTTATTTGAGTGCACTAAATAATTTTTAATGAAATAAATCATATCTTTAATTTATAAATTACTAAAAATATATTTGATTGAAAAATATAGTTATTTCTTTCAAATATTGTATTATTTGAAACAAAAATTAGTTTCATTAACGGAAAAGTCTTTGTGCCATCTTCTGCCATAATCTGGCAAATGGCAATCGCACTCATGCGACGTGCGTACTTCGAGTTCATTTGTCGTGCATGGCTCGTGGTCGTGCCTCGTGCGTGTCTCGTGGTCGTGTCTCATGTAGTTACTCATATGCGTCGTCAGTCTTGTTCGTTTCGTTTTGTCGATTGTGTTCTCGTGGTTCGAAAAAGGCAATTGGCCTCGTACGTGTTTTTTGTGTATCGTTAACGCGTCAAAGTATTCATCGACGGTGCCGTTCTCGCGGATGACGACACGCGTCGTTCCGCAGTCATTCTGACGGCCGCAAGTTGAATTGCGCGGTTGTGTATAATACACTTAGTAAATGGACACCGGAAGAATATAGCGAACGCGAACATTTGTTAGTGATTAATGGTGTTATTAATGTTCTATTTTTATAGTGAATTATTTCTGTATAAATGTTCGTTTTCACCGTTTGTTCGGTGTTTATCTGCTAAATTTATTTATTTTTTTTTTATTTCAGAAAATGTGCAATTCAGTCGAGTCTTTTTTAAAAAAATTGAAACTAGATCATTTGTATCCAGCATTTGCTGGTAAGTATTTTCTTAAAATTTTTTTTTTTTAATTTTGTTTCTATTTTGATTTTTTTTAGATAATAAAATTGACGATCTAACTCTTTTACCGCTGTTATCTGAAGATGAAGTAAAAGAACTAATTCCCTTACTGAGTACAAGAAAAAAATTCCAATTAGGAATACTGTCATTTAAATGTAATACTAGCAATTCGGATATTATATTAGACGTATTAGATCCAGTACCTATAAAAAGCATTAAAGTTGCAGAAGTACGTATTATATTTTACACATAAATATTTTTGTACAAAAATTATTTAAAAATTTTGTTTATTATTAAGAGAAATATTGGACTTTCGTTTCCGATAGCAGAGCGAACGGTTGTGTGTCTGAGCGAGTGCATGTAGAAAAAGGTTTCGGGGGAGTAAAATAGTTTTTCAGAGGTAAAGGGTTGGTTTGAGGGAAAGAGGGAAGGGTTTTTAAGGAGGGTAAGTGAAGGGAAAGAGCAAAGGTAAGAATAAAGGGAAAAATCGGGGAAGGTAAAAAGAGGAGTTCATTTTGAGGTTAGGTTGGCGGTGACGGGAAAAAACCGTGGGTAAGACAAAGGAAAAGAGGAAGGCAAGGGGGCAAAGGAGAGAGGTAGAGGTATTAAAGACAAAGGAAAAAGAGATAAGGAAAATTGAAAAATGAGCGAACAGGGAAAAGGAAATGTGGAGAGTGGAAATGAGGAAAGAAAAGAGGAAAAAGGAGAAAAAAAAATAAAAAAGAAAATGGGAAGGCCTGCAAAGGTAGAGATGTTAAGAAGAGAAAGGGCTAACAGCATGCCAATTTTGGAAGCGTGAAAGCAAGGAGAGAAAAGGAAGAAAAGACAGGAAGAAAAAGGCGAAATAGAGGGCTTGGAAGGATTTAGGAAAAGTGTGAAAGTGTACAGATCACCGGTGAAAGCAACAGGAGAGGGAGGTGAAGAGGGAATAAGCAAGGAAGGTTTTGAAGAGGTAATAAAGGAAATGAGAAGTGGATTTGCAAGGATTCAAGCGCAGATGGAGGAAGTAAGGGAAATAAAGATACAAATAAGAAAAGAAATAGAAGAATTGAAGATAATATGGAAAAAAGAGAAGATAGACTTAGAGAAAAGAATGGACGAGATGGAAAAAAGAATAAGGGAAAAAAAATATGAGGGAGGTAAACTGGAAATACCAGAAGAAATACAAGGAAAGGTTTTGAGTCTAGAAGAAAGAACGAGAATGCTGGAAATGGCAAAAGAAAGAGAAAAGAAAGAATGGAGGAAAAACAATAATAAGAAGTATAAAGATAAAAAGTGAGGAAAAAAGGCGCTGAAAGAACAAGTGGGAGAAATAATAGAAGCAACAGGAGTGAAAGCAAAGATAGAGGATGTAAATAAGATAGGAGGAGTAAATAAAGGAGGTTATGGTATGGTGTGGGTAAAGATGGAAAATTTTAAAGAAAAATTGGAAATATTAAGATGTAAGGGAAAATTAAAGGACAGGACGGAATGGATAGGAGACGATCTGACAGAATACGAAAGGAAAGTGGAATGGCTCATAAAGAGAGAAGCGGATAAATTGAAAAGAGAAGGAAAACAGGTAAAAATAGGGTACAAGAAGATATGGGTAAATAAAGAAATGTGGATATGGGATGACCTGAAGGAAGAATTGAGAAAATGGGATGGTGCGAAAGAATTTGAAAAAGAAGGGAATAAAAGGAAGAAGGTGATAGCAGATAGACTAAATGCAATTTTTTAAAGAGGAAGAAGAGAACGAAATGAGCTGGAAAAAGTGGAGAGAAAAGAGGAGGAAGGAGAAAAAGAAAAGGATGAAAAAAATAGAAAAGGAAAGATAAAAGGCAAAAAGAAAAAAAAAAAGGAGAAAAAGGAGAAAGGAAAGGAAAAGGCGGAGGTAAAAGACAGAAACGTGAGAATAGTTTTTTGGAATGTGGCAGGAATAGAAAACAAGGATGAAGATTTTTGGAAGAACATGGAGAAATGGGAGGTGATATATATGTGTGAAACTTGGTTGGAAGAAAAAAAATGGAAGGGGTTAAGAAGTAAACTGCCAAAGGGCTATAAATGGATAAATAAGGGGGCAGAAAAGAAAAATAAGAAGGAGGGCAATGGGGGAATGGTGATGGGATGGAGGGAGGAATTGGAAGGAGAGGAAGAATTAGAATTTAAAGATAGAAAAGGAATGATAGGAATAAAGATAAAAAGTGGAAAGGTATGGTGGAAAATAGCAGGGGTATACGTAAATGAGGATTTAGAAGACATAACAGAGAACATGAGAAATTGGATGGATGAAAAAGAGGAAGGAACGAGATATCTGATAGGAGAAGACTTTAATGTGAGGACGGGAGAAGAGGGCGGGCTATGGGATGAGGAAAAAGAAGAAGAAGACAAGGAAGAGAGAAAAAGGAAAACAAAAGATAAAAAAATTACAGGAAAAGGAAAAAAATTTTGTAAAGCTTTGGAAGAAGCAGGATTGGGAATAGTTAATGGTTGTACAAGAGGAGATGAAGAGGGTGAATGGACATATGTAGGGGGAAGAGGAAAAACAGTAATAGATTATGTGATCAGTAATGCGGAATCAAAAGGAGAAATAGTAGAAATGAAGGTGGGGGAAGAAGTAGACTCAGACCACTTACCGTTAATAGTGACGATTAAAAGGGAGGGAGAAAAGAGGAGAAGATGTAAATATGGTATAAAAAAGAGCACGAGACTGGCTTGGGGTGAGAAGGAGAGGAAAATGTTCAGGGAAAAATATAAAGAGAAAAGAGAGAAAGAAAACAATACGAAGGAAAATTGGAGAAGTTTTAGTAAGGAACTGGAGAAAACAAAGAAAGTAGTTAAAAAGGAAATGAAAAAGAGGAGGGGGAAAACCAAAAGAAAGATGGTGGAATAAAGATTGTAAAAAGAAAAAAGGTGAAGTAAAAGAAGAAATGTTAAATTGGAGGAAGGGGGAAGGGAGTGAGGAGAATTACAAAAAGAAGAAAAGAGAATATAAAAACTATGTGAGGAGAAAAATTGCAAGAAAAGGTGAGATGGGAGAAAGAAATAGAAAAGATTAGAACAGAGGGAGAAGTATGGAAAGTAGTAAACAAAGGAAGAAAAAAAAGGAAGGAAGTGGAGGAAAAAATAAAGATTGAAGAATGGGACGGATATTTTAAGGAAATGTTAGAAGGAGTGGAATGGAGAGTAAGAGAAGAATTAGGAGGAAAGAGAATAGAAGACAATGAGGAAGATATAAATAAAAAGGAATTTGAAAATGTAATAAGAAAGTTGAAAAAAGGAAAAGCTGCAGGAAGTGATGGTTTAGAAAATGAAATATGGAAATGGGGAGGGGGCAAGTAAAAGAGAAATTATGGGAAACGTGCAAAAGGGTATGGAGGGGGGAGGGGATGCCGGAGGAATGGAGAGAAGGTGTGATAGGTGCTAAAAAGAGGAAAAGGGGAAAAAGTAGAAGAGTATAGAGGATAACGCTGACACAGACTGCGTACAAAGTGTATGCATCTGTGTTAGCAGAAAGACTAAGAAAGGAAATAGAAGAAAAAGAAATATTACCGCAGAGTCAAGCCGGTTTTAGAAGAGACATGGGGACAGTGGATCAAATATATGTGTTAAATTATTTGCTAAATAAGAAGATAGAAGAAAAGGAAGGTAAAAAGGTAATTGTGTTTATAGATATGAAAGCGGCTTTTGACTCTGTAGACAGGAGAAAATTGGTGGAAACAATGAAGAAAAGAGGGGTAAGGGAGGGATTGATAAGAAGGTGTGAAGAAATATTAGAGGAAACGGTGAATAAAGTAAAGGTGAAGGATAAAGAGGGGAAAAGTTTTTGGACAACAAAAGGAGTAAGACAGGGTTGTCCGCTTAGTCCTAGCTTGTTCACGCTCTTGTTGGCAGACATAGATGAAGAATTAGAAAAAGAGGATGAGGTATAAGAATAAAAGACAGGAGAGTTTACTCGCTGGCGTATGCGGATGACATTGCGCTACTGGCAGAAAATGAGGCAGGCATGAAAGGAATGATTAAAAGTATGGAAGAATATGTAAAGGAAAAGGGATTGGAAGTGAATGTAAAGAAAACAAAGATAATGAGGTGTAGAAAGGGGAGGAAGATGAAAAAACTAAATGGGTATGGAAAGGGGAAGAAATAGAGGAAGTAAAAGTTTCAAGTATTTGGGATACACAATTATGAGAAATGGAGAGCAGAAAGAGCATGTAAAGGACAGAGTAAGAAGAGCGGCAAGAATAATGGGGCAGGTGTGGAGTATAGGTAAAAGAAAATTCGAAAAGATTGAGTAAAAGAATATGGCTATTTGATAAACTGGTATGGTCGGTTATTAATTACGGCGTGGAAATATGGGGATGGAAGGAAAGAGAAGAGGTGGAGATATTACAGGAAAAATACCTGAGATGGGTGCTGGGAGTAAGAAGATATGTACCAGGATATATGGTGAGAGAAGAACTACAGAGGGATAAATTGAAAGGTAGAGCAGGGATGAGAGCATGGAAATATGAAAAAGGTTAGAAGAAGGAAAGGAGGGGTTCTAGCAAAATGGTGCTGGGAAGAAATGAAGGAAAGAGCAAGGGAGGGAAGAAGCAAGGGAAAATGGGAAAAAGAAAGAGAGGAATTTTTTGAAAAATTTGGGTGGTCCGGAAAAGAGGTGGAAGATTTAAGAGAAAGAGGGAAATAAGGGGGAATATTTGGTGAAAAAGGATAAAGAATGGCAAAGAGAGGAAAGATGGAAAAAAATAAGAGAGTCAAGATTTAATAAGTATTATAAAAAGTGAAAGAGGAAGGGATACCAGGATATTTGAAATTGGGATGGAAAGAAGAAAAATGGCAAAGAATGGCAAAATTTAGATTAGGGGAGGAAATGAGAGGAAATAAATATTGGGAGGAAGAGGAGAAAAGAAAATGTAGAATATGTTTGGAGAAGGAAGAAACGTGGGAACATATATGGGAGGAGTGTATAGATTGGGGAAACGAGATTAGTTGGGAGGAAATGGTGGAGGAAATTCTGGGAGGGGAAGGAAGGGGGATAGATTGGTTGGAAAATTTGGAAAGAACAAGGGAGAAAAATAGGAGTGATTGAAAGTATGAAAGAAAAAGCGTCGGGGTCCAAAGATAGAATTTAAGGTAGAATTAAGGCAAAACAATGTAAAGTATGAATGGAAGTGTGATCTCTCTCTCTCTCGACGCGTAGGCAATAGAATAGGAAAAAGGCGTAGATATAAGTTTTTACTTTCAGGAAACGGCTGTAAGAAGAAAGAAGATTATAAAAGTAGAAATAGTTTAGAGATAAGAATGAAGTTTGAAAATATATTTTATGAAATTGTAAACAGAAAATTGGGGAAGCGAAAGTCCCGGTGTACCTCTGAGGAGAAATAAACACCTTATATATATATATTAAGAGAAATATTATTTTTATTTAATATTTTCATGCTTATTTAAAAATTTATAATTACATTTTTTTTAAATATCAGAAAATGTTGACCCTACATATGAACCACCTACTAAAAAACTAAAAGAAACATTACCGGATATATCTGATACAGCTTCAACATCAACAATTTCTAGTTTGAGTAATATCTATGATGATGAACTGAATAATAATAGTGAAACAGAGAATAACGAAATTGCGAAAATATTAACATCAGATTTAGTTAATTTTTTAAAAAATCTCCTTCAAAGTAATATTATCGGAAGAGCGATATTATTAAAATATCAGAAAACCAAGTTTATCGATAATAGAGATCGCAATAATTTATGCGATATTATTATATGTCATTTCCTTAACGAAGGAAAACGACTAAACAATTCTGCAATAAGTATTTTGTCAGATAAAATACTTGAAATATTTGAAGGAGAAAAAAGATCGACATATTATGTTAGTCCTATTGGAAAAAAAAGATCAAGATATAATAAGCCAGAAATAACCAGAGGCAAATTAATTGATAAACACAGAAACAAATTAAGTTTTATAAGAAAAAGTTTATTAATGTCAAAGACACCTACAGTTAAAAGAGAACCAGGTAAAGTATTGAGATTACTAATTTGTATGTTTTAAAACATTTATACATATAATTGTTTGATTTTATATATGTTTCATATTATTATTAATACTTTAAGATATACCAAAAGGGGTTAAGGACAGTCAATTATGGCTGAAACATAATAATGAACCCCATGACAACGTAATGTATCATTGGAAGTTCTCGTATTCAATTAGACAGATAGCAAATTTGTCGATATGTGAATGTTTTGAGCACTGGCCTATTCTTAAGACGCAAGCTGCAATTGATTTGGTAAGTCAATGATAATAATCTAAATAAATAATAATCTAAAAAAAATAAAAATAAATATGATAATACATATATGTAAAATATAATTTATATACTTATATATAAATTTTTTCAGATTAATTATGATTTTGAACAGAAATACAAAGTAGAAAACTACAATTTAAATGAAAAATTTGAAGATTTATTTAATTATGTTTATAATAAAAGAAAAACATATCTCAAACCGTCAGACGAGTCGTTATATCATTTATTAGAAGATGATATAACATCAGGTGTTTATCTTCATATTTTTTTTTTCTTTCATTAAAATTATTTATGTTAGTTTAACACGTGTATGTACATTTTTGTCTTCTTGCTTGCAGATTCTAAAATTGCAATACAGTTATTTTTATTAGCATCGTTAGTACCTCCCCGTCATAGAGCCAAAGGGAGTAAGACATTTTGGAAGCCGTCTATATCTGAAGTTAGAGATGGTCTTGTGCTACAAGTAAAAATACCAGGTGACATTGAATCGTCCAAATTAGAAAAAACTAACTTTATGTACAAAAAAGGCTTAACAGTTCAACCGTACATTATAATTGTTGGTCCTACTTTGACAAATGTGCATGCATTTTATGTTGTAATTCAAAACATAAATTATCAAACCAAAACACTTCTTGACGCTTTAAAACTTTGTTTCCAAGCATATTTTGTTTTGAATGTTAAATACCCGACAGAAAGCCAGCATCTCTGGTATCTTTTACAATGGGAATTGTTTAACATTATTTCAGATAAGGATATGCAGATTCCATTCATAAATGACATATTGCAATTTAAAAACTAATTTTATGTAAGAAATTGAATTATTATTTAATATATTTTTATTTTTTCTATAATGGAAAATGAAAATAAAATAGTTTGTTTTAAATGTCTAAGAACATTTATAAATGTTGAGATTTTAATACAGCATATCAGATGTTTACATCCCTTATTACAAAATTTCGTTTGTAAACAAAATAATTGTAATCGTTCTTTTCATTTGTTAAATGGACTAAAAAAACACTTAGTTACGACGCATGTAATACAAGAAGTGTCTCAAAAAGTAAATACAAAAATACATAATAAAAAATATAATTCTTTTAATTCTTTAAAATATATAAATGTTACGGAAGAAACTGATAGTAATATTAACGAGTTTCATGCTAGTGATAAACCGTTTAATAAAGAAACATTTGATAAAGATAACACTGAAGTTATTCAACATGCTATTGTACAATTTATACTTCAGTTATATAATAATTCCGCTTTACCACAAAACATTGTTAAAGTTATTACCAAAGACTTAAAATATTTATTTCAAACTATTATTGCTCATGTAAAATTGAAATTAAAAACATTGAATTCAGTTGAAGATATTTTTAATAATCTTTATATCCTTTTAAATAATATTAATGATACACTAGAAATATTAGGAACCGAACATAAGCGTCTTAAATTTTTGGAAGATAAAAATTGTTATGTAAAACCTGAAGCGTTTTTTATAGGAGAAAATTCATTTAGTCAAAAAAGATCTCACAAAGCTAATATGATTATCCAGAAATCAGAAGGTCAAATAATTCAGTTGCGTCAAACTTTAAAATACTTTTTAGAATTGCCAAATGTTTTTCGCGACATTGTTTGTTATATGCAAACAGAAGAATCTGCTTACGATGGAAACGTATGTACCAGTATACTACTACTATCTATATAAAATAGGCGCTGTTTACATTTCTCTAGCTTCTGTTCCTGTCGAGCATGCTTCTTCATTAGAAAATATCTTTTTAAAACAACTTAACTTTTCTGGCGATCGAACCCAATATGGAAATAAAAATACGTTTCATAAAATTATACAAGAGCTAAAGTATTTGGAAACGGAGGGAATTGAAATTGAAACATCTGGAAAAAATACTCGTGTATATTTCACGTTGTTATTAATTTTAGGAGACAATTTAGGATTGAATTCTATTTTAGGATTTAATGAAAGTTTCGTATCTAATTATTTCTGTCGTTTTTGCAAAATTCATAACAATGAATCAAAACATGAAGTACTGGAAAATGAAAAGTATTTACTCACTAGTGATAATTATAATAGTGATTCCTCATCCCTTTCATACGGTATTAAAGAAATATGCATTTGGCACGAATTACCTAACTTTCACGTTACAAATAATTTATCCTGTGATTTAATGCATGACGTTCTTGAAGGAGTTTTGAGATATGATATGGCCCAAATTATTAACTATCTTATAAAAAAAAAATACTTTTTACTTGAGCAATTAAATGAAAGAATTAAATATTTTAAATTTACCGAATCTGATACTGGTAATCCCATACCATTCATTTCATCAGAACATTTAAAAAAAAGATATATAATAATAAGTGCGTCTGAGATGTTAGCATTGTCAATTTATTTTTCTGTTTTAGTTGGTGATTTAGTGCCTTTATCTGAACCAGTATGGGATTTTTACATTCTTTTATATAATATATTAAGTATTTTATTTGCAAAAATAGTTTCTAAATCCTTGATATCTTATCTTAAAACTTTAATTGAAGATCACCATCAAAGTTATTGTACATTATTTAATGATACTCTAAAACCTAAGTTTCATTTTCTTCTTCATTATCCAAATATTATGAGAAAAGTAGGCTCTGTACGTAATATTTGGGTTATGAGATATGAAGGATTTCATAAACAACTGAAAAGTACAGCTAAAATTGTTACGTTTCGTGTTAATTTACTTTTGACAATTTGCATTAAGCAACAACTAAAATTCTCTTCTAGACTTTTAAACAGAAAAGGTTTTTTGAATTCTATACAATTTGGACAATGTTTCGGTCAATTAAATAATGTTAAGGACATTAAATTAATTTCTTTATTAAAAAATAGTAAAATTATTTTTTCGAAAAAAGCAATTGTTTTGTCTTCAATCAGAATTAATAATATTAGATATAAGTTAGAAAATGTTCTACAAATAAGTGACACTGAAAGTGATTGCTTATTAAAATTTGGACTTCTTCAATATATAATTGTTGAAGACAAAATTATTACTTTTATTTTGTTACCATTTACAACTTTATTTCACAGTCATTTTCAAGGTTACGAAATTATAATAGATAAAAATGTTTATTTATGTTCTTTAAACTGGGAAGATCTTCCCAATAAATTTCCTTATAACATACATGTAATTGGAAATGGAAAAAAATTTATTGTTTCTTTACAATAGATCTCATATATACGTAAGATATGTATACAACTTTAAAAAAAAAAAAAAGAAATATGTTATATAAATTAAAACTATTTTACGTGTATATAAATATTAATTTTTGTTTAAAAAAAAATAAATATATAAAAGCATGCAATTTAATAATTAAATATTTATTTGTAATATAATTTATGTTACATATTGTCTATGTTACAATGCTGTCTATGAGTTTAAAAAACTAAATAAAGTTACATATAAAGTACATTATTATTTTCTATTTTATTATATCTTATATACCGTCTGTTTCTATATTATGTTTAAACTTATTTTCATATTTTTATAAATAAAATGAACAATTATTAATATTTTGAAAGTTATTTTTGCGATTATGCTATGTATCTGCACACAGAGTGGTGTATACTTTAGATATATAGATGTTACAAAAAATATCATATATATACACTAAAGTTGTAACAGATTTAATTTTGTCACATCTAAAAAATTATTTGGGTGCGTGGATAATTTTTTATAATAAAAACTCTTTTATTCACAAAACACTGGTTTATATTTGGTTTATATTTTACACACACTTAATAGAAAAACATAAAAAGAATATAGAACGGTATTTAAGGAGGTTTTAATATGTGACACGTCTGTACTCGACGACGACTCTTTTTCAAGTGCTTGAGTCCCGATATTAGTTTTATCGTTGAATCATAGAAGGGGCTTCCCGGTCCTTTGTCTTAAGAGGTTTATTCCCTTTCTTATCTAGCTGTCGCAAAGTCACGTAGTGTTTCCGGTCTACTAGGAATTATTTATTTGTAAATTGATTTGGTCTAATTTAAAGTTAAATTTATAATTAATGTTTGAAGCGCATATATTTTAACAACGTCTTTAATATAAAATATTTTATGTAACTGTCTAATATATATCTAAAACACTCTGTGTGCAGATACATAGCATAATCGCAAAAATAACTTTCAAAATATTAATAATTGTTTATTTTATTTAAAAAAGTAATTTACGCAAAAAAAAACAACAAAATTGAGTTAATAAAATAATAACATTATTTAAATAAAACAAAGATATTTTTAAAAAAAGTAACAAATTTTATTGTACGTATAACATTTTTTATTGCAATAGAATAATATATGAAATTAATCTAAATAAAAAATGTATTAAAAGCAAAAAATACATTTATTTCAATAGTATAAAAATGTTCCGCCGAAATAACAAATTTAGTTTAATAAAGTAAATAATTTATTTAATTTAAACATATATAATTCTTTTAGGAAAAAAAATGTATTTGGGATAATGATATATGTTATTTGAAAAAACAAATAATCATATTTGTTAGTTCAAATAAACAGTTTCATTCGACTATCCCAATGCATTTATTTGTTTAACTTTAATAAAATTTTTTTAATTTAAAGAAACTTTTCTCTCAGTGTAGATATCCTAGGATGTCGAGTCAATTTTCACTTGGTAGAAAATGATTTTCCAATTCCACAGGATGGAATTCTGGGTTCGGATTTCTTTAAACAATTTCGAGTAAAAGTAAATTATGAATTAAATTAGTTAGAATGGAACAATGTTTGCGTACCTTTTGCTGAGACAGAAGAAACATTTGTGATTCCTCCCAAAAGTATTAAACAAATGCATATTAAAATGGCAAATTCAGAATTAAAAGAAGGATATGTTCCACGATTAAATGTAACGCAGGGAGTCTACTTAAGAGACGCTTTAGTTACAGTTAGAGATGCGAAAGCATATTTGCAAATAATAAATACAACCGAAGAAGAAGAAAAAGTATACATTCCAACAGTAAAGATTTATGATTTTGAAATAGAAGGAAAACAAGAAATAGAATTACATATTAACGCGTCAAGCTATTTAGGTAGCAATAATCAAAACTCAAGATCATGTTTTACAATTAAAGGAATAGAAAGGAAAGATAAAATAATTAAATTGTTGAGATTAGAACATTTAAATAAAGAAGAAAGATTACATGTTGAAGAATTAATTGAAAAGAATTCAGATTGTTTTCATTTACCAGATGAACCATTTGGGTATACGAATATTTTAAAGCATCGCGTTGCGACGGTAAACGAAATATCGATTAATACGCGACAATATAAATTTCCAGTAATACATAAAAAAGAAACAAATAAACAAGTAAAGGATTTATTAGATCAGAAAATAATTAAACAGTCAGAGTCACCGTATAATACGCCTGTGTGGATAGTTCCAAAGAAAGCAGATTCAAAAGGACAGAAACGCTGGCGCATGGTGTTAGATTTCCATGCATTAAACGATAAGACGGTAGGCGATGCATATTCATTGCCGAACATAACGGAAATATTAGATCATTTAGGAGGAACAAAATATTTTTCAATATTTGATTTAGCTTCGAGTTTTCATCAAATTAGAATGCATCCAAACGATAGTCATAAAACGGCATTTTCAACTCCACACGGTCATTATGAGTTCGACCGAATGCCATTTGGTTTAAAAAATGCTCCGGCAACTTTTCAGAGATTAATGTATTTGGTTTTAACTGGAATGCAAGGGAATGAAATTTTCGTTTATTTAGACAATATAGTTTTATATTCATGTTCATTAACAGAACATGCAATTAAATTTGAAAAATTAACTACGCGATTGAGACAAGCAAATTTTAAATTTCAACCAGATAAATGTGAGTTTTTAAGAAAAAAAGTAACGTATTTATGTCATATAATTAGAAAAGGTGGAGTCAAACCGGATCCTAAGAAAATTGAAGCAGTGCAAAAATTTCCAGTACCCAAAAATCCGAAAAATGTTAAACAATTTTTAGAGCTAGCAAAATATTATCGTAGATTTATTAAAAGATTTTCGAAAATCGCGAAACCATTAATAAATTTATTAAAGAAAGAAGAAGAATATAAATGGGGAGAAAAAAACAAGAAAGTTTTGAAATTTTAAAAGAAGCGCTATGTAAAGAACCAATTTTACAATATCTAGATTTCACAAAACCATTTCTTTTAAAACTGATGTATCTGGGATAGCAATCGGAGGAAAATTAAGTCAAGGAACAATTGGCAAAAATCAACCGATAAGTTATGCATCACGGGTATTAAATGATGCAAAGAAAAATTATTCAACAATAGAAAAAGAATTATTGGCAATAGTAGGTATATTGTGCGTACAACATTTCCGACCTTATTTATATGGAAAGAAATTTATATTAATAACAGATCATAAACCATTAACTTGGTTAAATAAATTAAAAGATCTTACTTCGCGACTTGCACGGTAAAGAATTAAATTATCAGAGTACGAGTATGAAATTATTTACAAACCAAGGAAAATTAATGCAAACGCAGATGCGTTATCGCGTAACCCTATAGCAGGAGTATATCCGATACAACCGGACTTTGATGCAATTGAAGAATGTCCAGAAGATGAGAAGGCTAAGGAAAAAAATGCGAATTTGAAACCATTGGTAACCTCACCTAGAGGAGGAACAATGGAAGAAGAACCAGAACCGATAACAACCGGAATGCAAACGCGAAATATGACAGAAGGTAAAAGTTTTCCTTTCACTAAAAAGGAATTAAAAGAACCACTATTTTATGAACAAACATTTCAAGCAGAAGTTCACAGAAATCCAGAAGAACAGATTAACATTGAAGAACGAGTTAATCCTGAGGAAATAATTAAAAGAACGAATTTGAGAAAATTAAGAAATAAACGAAATAAAGAAAAAAAAAAGAAATGAAATAGTAAATCAATTAGAACCAATTGAGAAAGAAAACTTAACTAATATACCTGAACAACAAATAGTAATACAACCAAATTTTCAACAAATAATAGAAAAATTATCTGAAGAATTAGAAGAAGAGGAAGAAGAATATAATCAAAAAGAAATGACGCCAAATGAATTAAACCAAGGAATAAATATAAACGAAGAAGATTTTGAAACTGAACAAGAATCATCAGAGGAAGAAAATCAAGATGAACAAATTTATGAAAATAAAGGGAATTATTTAAAAAAAATGAAGAAGAAAGTGATTCAGATTCAAATCTTGATATAGATTTTAATGAAATGGACATTGACGAAACAACACAAGAAATGGAAAGACAAATGCTAATTTGAAATCAAAAACAAAGTGTAATTAATAGTCGGGATCAAATTTTTATGCGGAAAAAACTGTTACGTCCTGTAACTCCACATCTCCTTTTTCCGACACATGGTAGATAAAGTAGATAATAAAAAGTATACCGAATGTATTGGCATCAAAGGAGACGGTTCTAAGTTTCCAGGAAAATAATTCTAACTGACGGAATATCCTGAATCGCCAGATGTATAAAATAAAAGAAGGAACCTAAAACAATTGTACAACAGATGTGGAATATAAAAAATCGAAACGAAAGGATTTGTCAAAATATTCATAAAACATTAATAGCTCGGAAAGATTTGGAATATCTTAAACTAACAATAAATGTCTGGCGGTACACAAAGGAAATTCTGGAAGAAAAACAATTCAGTAAAATCAAATTTCGCCGTGGATCCTAGGGATTAGAAAAAGGAGGCAAAAGCCTGTAATAATAAAAATGGGATACGCGGCCGGAAACTATAAAATTCAGGCAGCAATTGCACGCTGCCGATAAAAAAGAGTTACCTAAGCATTTTCGAATCTGTTATCTGGAAGCTTGGAAGGGCTAAAACCATGTAGAGGGGAGCTCATAAACATTTTCTCCTGGACCAATAGATATCGGGAACTCCTCACCAAAAATTAGAAACTAAGGGCGAAAACTTAGAAAATTAAGAAAACTGAGAAAAGGGCGACCAATAATTGCGAAGACGGAAAAGTGGAGGAATAAGCCTAACGAATAGAATTCAAATTTTGGATAAGACTAAGAATCTGGCGCTGGTCCTCCCCTTTTCCGAGCTTATAAAACCAAGCGCTTCGACGACGCTCGCTCTCATTCTGTTCTAAAAATCTAATTTGCTCAGTTTGCTCAGTTATTCTAAAAATTTTTAAGTGTTTGTGATTATCTTGTGTGGGCGAAATAAAGGAAACATCTCGAGAACTCATCCGAGAGAATTTGAAGACATCAAATAGTAAGTGTCATCATTTATTTATCCCCATTTTTCTTTTAATTTTGAAACGGTTCCACTAAATAGTTTTTATTTAATTCATATATATATATATTTATATATATAAAAATGAAAATTGAGGGAATGGTCAGAGTGCCGTTCACGCTTTATTGTTTCGCTATCTCTCTCTCGAATCCTCCCGTTTTTTCGGGTGCCTCGACCTGTCTAGCGGGCTTCCTTTTGTCGGGGGTTGCGATATGCCGCCAATAAATGGTGACTATCAAAACCTTGACTTGAGTAAGGCCCCCATTCGGCTAGAGGAACCAGAGAAACTTAAGGTGACAACGGAGAGATCCGATAGGAGCTGTGAGACGTGATGCCCAGGCATATTTTCCTCTCCATAATTCATTTATTAATTTAATTCATTAAAATGAAATCCTTTTAGTGGAATCATCGAATTTAAGAACCCTTAAGAAAAGCTGGGCTCGCCGAAATTGGCAAATTTGGAATTTGAGGAGCCTTATCCAGTGCTTCTTCGTGCAATACTTATTCGCGGCGGCGCCAGGGGAGATAAGAACCGCCCCTCCCCGAAGAAGAGGAGAGAGGTCGTGGTCGCCTCAACCCCCAGCTCCCCCGACTTCACCGGCTCCCGAGGAAGTTCCCCAGAACGTTGAGAAGCCCAGGGAACTTTCCCCTTCTCCGAATCCGCCGAGAACAAGCGTCAACGCGACCGAACCTGAGCCTGATTCGGAGCAGTTCCGCCCTACGACTCCTTCCTATTCTCCGGACATCTTGATTCATTCTCCAGGAGCTGCACCTAGAGCATGCTCCTCTCCTATTCCGTCCCCGATACCTCATCCTGGGGAGCCTGAGGAGGTCGACTCCTTTGCTGATGACGAAACTGTCTTTTGGCAAGAGTCTGACGGCCCAGAGCCTTCCCCCTCCCCCGCCCCGAGTGTGGAGTTCCTCGGCGGGCAAGAGGAACCCAGAGCGATCGTAGATCCTCTCCTCGAGCTCCTCCGGAGGACTTGCTCTCCGTGGACGGATCCCGTCCCCGAAAGGGCCTTCACGATAGGCCCTGATTCCTTCGATCCTGAGGAGATCAGGAGAGAGGCCAGTAGGGCATCTCCTGATCAGAACGTCCTCATATTTTATCCCGGGGTGGAACACCCCTTCTTAGCTCCGATCAGGCTGATTGATCGAGTATTTCCGAGATCGTCGGCCAAGATCTCGGAAATAATAGAAATCGATCTGGATTAAGCATTATTATTTTTAGAATTTTTATGTTATTTCCCGCGTACTTTTGTTAAATAAAAAAAATGTTTTCTTTTAACTTAGTATATTTAATTAAAATTTTTATTAGTTAAAATCTCTTTGTTTACTATTATTATTAATTTAATTATATTCTATCATCTCTATTTAGCATCAATTGGAAAAATAAAAAATGTTAAATTAAATCTCGCTAAAACAGAGTTCTGCAATTTTCTTTTAATGAACCTTTGAGCTCCATTTATTGCGAAAAACACCTCCGGTTCTTTCCCTGGGAACAAGAAGTAAAATTCTTTCCCTCAAAAGAACAAAAATCGCGCTAACTCAAATCTTTTGTCGTTCAAATACATTCCTAGCGCTTAATACGCGTGGCGTTGTCTCGCACGCGTCACGCAAGAATTGGTAGTTGCGTCTCTCTCTCTCTACCCTTTACCTGCTCTCAATCCATTTCCTAATCATTGAGAACCGGTAATCCTTCTATTAAAATTATTCCTAAACCTGACGTAACATACTACCGATTTTTGGGGGCTCGTCCGGGATAGTAAGCGTGGTTTTTCGCAAATGGAGACCAGAGCAAAATCCGATAAAGAAGAAGTAGATAAAAACTATAAAGTTGCGGTAGAACAATCGTCTAAACCAAAACAGACACAAACTCAGATACATACCTCGACACCTACTGTGTCCAAAAATCCACAACCTAAACAACCTATTCCTTTACAAACCATCACTGAAAGCGTATCTACTCCTTTGCCTGATATATCCGAGGTAACGGAGGGATCTACGATTAAATTAGACGATACCCAAATACTCCTGGCGCCAAAGCGACTACAAGCGTATTATAGCAAAGTTGAACCCGTAGTAGAACCTAAGAAAATGACGAATACAAATCCGTTCGCCACATTAAAATACGCGGTAGAGGCGGTTCCCTTCTTTGATGGCAAAAACATCTCCATAAATTATTTTGTGGAAGGATGTGAGGAGGCAAAGAATATGTTGCCTCCCGAAGCCGAGGAACAATTCGCGAAAGTGTTGCACCGGGGCCGGTGCACGGGGTCCGTCCTTCGGGATCCGTGAGGGAGGGCGAAATTATTCGTTTCAAATAAAAAACTTAGAAGTTTTATTCTGTTACAATGTTACACCTTTTCTATCTTCCTAAGTTCCCTTTTGTCGGTTCGGCACACGTCCTCGCGTTGTCACGCGTCCTCGGCTCCGCGAGGTCTCCTCTTACTTGGCACGCGACCAAACTTTGATTATCACCGCTCTCAGTTTACGGCACGGACTATGATGCGACTGCCCGTCCGTGACGGTTCGCGGTTATTTAATAGTGACGCAGGGCCTTGGCCTCATCGGGTTGCAATGCCGAACTTCGGTAGTTCGGCGAATGCAACCTCAGCGATTTCGGCAATAAGTTCTCGCACGTGTTTCTTTTATTATTTAATTTCTTAAGGAGGTTTGCTGATCTTGCATCCTCCGAGGTTATTTAATTACGAGATACTTATTCCGAAATGCCCTGCGTCATGTTTCGTGTTGTAACGGGGTTTGGGTTACAACATCCCTCCCCCCTAGGGGGAAGAAAAGATTGAGTGTGTTTATACACCTCAATCTTTTCTTCCTTACAATATGTTCTCTTATTCTATTTACAATTGTATCACCGTTGGTCGTGGTGTTTTTACACTCGGCGTTTCTTTCTTTTTTCTTCTTTTTATTTCGCTGGGTAGGATTATTTGTTCGGTTACTTTATTCTTTTTCTTTTTGTACAGTTTTACTATTACTATTGCTAGTACTATAATCGCTATTATAGCTATTATTGTGGCGCTTGTGCCCGTTGTATACATGATTATTCTATTTGTTATTATTGCATTTCCGTCTAGTTGCTTGTCCATTCTACTTAATTCTATCCCTAATTTATTTAATTCGTTCGGGTTTTTTATTACCTTGTCGCGGCTTATTTCTTCTATTTTCTTTATTATTGGGTCGGTTTTTTCGCCCTGTTCTGTTTCTATGTTTGTTAAATTATACGTCGGTACGTGTCGTTCTATTTTACTTTCTCCTATCGTGTTTCTTGTTTTTATTGTCATTTCTGTTGTTGTTAGTTTACATGCTGTTCTTAATTTTACTATTCCTGTTCTATTTATTTCTAATTTTTTACTCGGTCTATGTCTACATTGAATTTCTATTGTTTGCTCCTTTGTTGTGGAGTATATCCACTCTTGTGGTTCGCTTACTGCTATCCATACTGTTGCCCGTGATGCAACTTCTCGCGTTACGCACGTGTCCGGCTTTTTTGCTGGCTCGGTAATCGCTCTTACCTCGCACGGTGCGCTTGCCCTGGTATGGTATACCGGGATGCTTTGTTCGCATATATATATATTATTGTTATTTACGCATTGCCTGATATCTTCTCTTTTTAATGTTAAGTAATTATTGTTTTCTCTATCTACTGCTATGTATTCATTTTCTATTTCTATTATTTTAAATATGTTCTCGTTCGATTTGTCCAATACAGGAAACGGCGTTACTCTTTTTAATTCGTATCTTGCGTCGTCTACTATCGGGAATCTTATTATTGTGACTATCATCTGCTCGTCACTATATGCGCTTATTTCCGCATATTGTTCTATCGCGTTCCAATTTTTTGTATTTATTCTAAAGGGGAAATACGTCCCTTCTTCTAGGTGCGCGGTTGCTTCTTTTAATTCTTCGATTATTTTATTAACCGGTAACATTCGGGTGTTTTTTATCCCCAATTTCGTTTGTGCTATGAATTCCATCGTCTCTTGCACGTTTGTTAATAGATCTGTTATTAACATTCTTAATATGTAGAAATGTTCCGTCATTTCTACTTGTCCCGTTACCCCGTCTACTTTTTTGCTTAATAGCTTCGTCGCGTTTGTTATAACTTTCTCGTGGTACTTTATTGTTTCCTCTAATTCCTGTATGTGACCAATCGAACTATTTATTACTTTTAATTTATTTTTTGCTACATGTTGTAATGTTTGCTGTCTTTTCGTTAATATTTCTAACTGTTCGCTTATTACTTTTTCGTCGTCCGCGTCCATTGTTCCGAATAGTTTTTTACTTATTGTTCCTATTACATCTACTAATCCTCGCTTTGTTTTTTGTGCTTCATATGTTGTTAATAATTCTATCGCTGTTATTAGTTTTTCGTTTTGGGATCGTACTGTTTCTGCTAAGTATTTACATTTATCCTTAAGTAATTCTCCGCTATATGTTTCGCACGCTTTTTCTCCGTCTTTTACCCGTTCTTGTAGTTTTTCATATTGCGCTTTTAATTCTTGTGTTTTAGTTATTATTACTAATTTCCACGACGCGTCTGATAGCTGCAGTTGTCCCACGTTTTCGTAGTAGAGTCCGGGTTCATGTACGAACTGCGTTACCGTGTACGGTGAGCTTATCTCCGGCGGTTTGTCGCTTGCGCCCAGCGTCACGGTGATTATTATTCTGAAAGATGATTTTCTTTCAGATTGATTTTTTCGCGGTTTTAATTTTTATTTCTTTTCGCGTGTGTTATCTGTTATGTGCGTGTGTGTTCTTCGTGGGAGCGACTGTGTATTATGATACGAGGTAAGTCTTTATAACTTTTCTCTGCTGTGTTCGCGCGGTTTCGCGTTGCACTTCTCGAAATTTTAATATGCATTTTTATATCGCGTCGGATTTGTCTCTTAGTCTCGTTGTCCGTTCCGTCAGTCCGTCAGTTGCCTTCTCGCCGTTTTCTTGCCCTAAGTTTCTTTCTCGTAAAAAATTTTTTTATAATGTCGTACGTTTTTTTATTTTTTCTTTATTTCTTCGGGAACTATTGTGTTTTTTACTTATTCTTGTGTTATTTTCTATAGTTCGTCTGTTGATATTCTTTTCGACGCTGCGGAATCTTCTCGTCGGTGGGTGGCTTGTACCACTTGCCGGCGAGAATTTATGGCACTTCGTTGCCGTGATTGTCTGGTGCGGGATGTGTCTCCCGTGCGGCCGCGGGCCTACCGTCCCACCCCCCTGCCGAACTTGTTGATTGTAGTGGAGGAACGTCCTGACGGCGTGACTCGTGCTGTGTATCCGATGCACTCTGGTAAGTACAAATTTTTTTTTTTTTTTTTTTTTTTTTTTTGTTAGTGCTCTACAAAAGCCTTTAGCCTGTTTGCATGCACTCTTATGCTTCTTCTGCCTCCTTTTATTTTGTAATTTACTTCTCCGCATTTTTCTATTACCGTGTACGGCCCTATCCATTGTGCTTCTAATTTCTTTGATCTTCCTCTTCTCACTGTTTCATCGTGCAATAGGACTTGATCTCCTATTTTAAATTTTCTTTCCCTTGTTTTCTTATCGAAGTTTGTTTTCGATTTTTCTTTCTCTCCTTTTAAATGTTCCTTCGCGATTGTATTTGATGCGCGTAATCGTTCCCTTAGTTCCTGCGCGTAGTCGTCGTATGTGTACGTTTTTCTTGGTGCCGTTGCCAGTGCCGTCGGCAGTGTGGCTTGGTGCCCGTACACTAATTCAAACGGTGTGTACCCTGTTGCTGTGTGCGGTGTCGTATTATATGCAAACATCGCATACGGTACCCACTCGTCCCAATCGGTTTGGTCTCCGTTTATATAATGTCTTAGGTATTCTGCTAGAGTTCGATGTGATCTCTCTAGCGCCCCATTGCTTTCCGGATGATACGCCGTTGTCTGTATTTTCTCGATTTTCAATAATTTACATATGTTTTTGAACATTTCGCTTACAAAGTTTGTTCCTTGATCTGTTAGTATTTTTTCTGGGATTCCATGTTCAAAAATTATTTTTGTTGCGAATGCTTTTGCCACGGTTGCTGCTTCTTGATTTGCTACTGGTATTGCCTTGCTAAATTTCGTTAAGGCATCTTGAAATGTTAGGATGTATTTATTTCCTGCGTTTGTTACTGTTAATGGTCCTACGATGTCGAGTGCGCATTTTTCGAATGGCTTTTCCGGCGTGTCGGTTATTACCATCGGCATTTTCGTTTTTCTGCTTAGTTTGTTCTTTTGGCATTTTTCGCATTTACTGATGTATTCTTCCACTTCTTTGTTCATGCCTGGCCAATTATGGTTGAGTTTTATTCTATTTATTGTACGTTTCACACCCTGGTGTCCTCCCAATGGACAGTCGTGATATTCTTTTAATATTTCCATTTTTTCTTCTTCAGAATATTTTTTTGTTTCGTTTTCTATTTTATTTATTTCGGTTTCTTCGATCGGGTTTCTACTTAGTGCATCAGCGTTTGTGTTTTTTTTTCCGTCTTTGTGCACTATCTGATATGTGTATTCTTCTAATTTTAATCTCCAGCGTATCAGTCTTGAGCCTGGATCATTTACGTTGAATAACCATGTTAATGGTTTGTGATCCGTTATTATCATGAATTTTGTTCCGTATACGTATGGTCGGAAATGTTTTACCGCCCATACTATTGCTAGCAGTTCTTTTTCCGTTGTACTATAATTTCGTTCCGCTTTATTTAGAATTCTGCTGGCATAAGCGATCGGCTTGTCTTCTCCGACCGTTCCCTGTGATAGTATTGCTCCGATTGCATAATCTGAGGCATCTGTTGTTACCAGGAACTGTCTCGTGAAGTCCGGGTAACTTAACACCGGAGCTGTCGTTAGCTTTTCTTTTAATATTTCGAATGCGTTCTGCTGTTCTATTCCCCATTCGAATTTTTCTCCCTTTTTTGTCAGTTTTGTTAGTGGTTTCGCGATTTTCGAAAAATTTTCTATGAATTTCCGGTAATATCCTGCCAGACCTATAAACGCTTGTATATCTTTTACTTTTTTCGGCGTCGGGTAGTTTCTTACTGCGTTTATTTTTGCTGGATCTGGTTGTATTCCGTTTTCTGTAATTATGTGTCCTAGGAATAATACTTCCTTCCGTAGGAATTCGCACTTGTCTGGTTGGAGTTTCAGATTATTTTCTCTTAGTCTGCTAAATACGCTCGTCAGCCTTTTGTTATGTTCTTCAAGTGTCGGTCCGTATATCACGACGTCGTCCAGGTATACTAGACACTTGATACCTTGTAATCCTGCTAGTACTGAGTTCATTAGTCTTTGGAACGTTGCGGGGGCGTTTTTTAGCCCGAAGGGCATTCTATTAAATTCGTAATGCCCATGTGGTGTTGAGAATGCTGTTTTGCATTTGTGTTCTTCTTTCATTTGTATTTGATGATACCCAGATGCAAGGTCTAATGTGGTAAAGTATTTCGCGTTCCCTAGCTGATCTAGTATTTCGGTGATATTTGGTATTGGAAATGAATCACCTATTGTTATTTCGTTGATTTTTCGGAAATCCACCACTATTCTTAATTTCGCTTTTCCTGACGCGTCTACTTTCTTTGGTACTACCAGTATAGGCGCGTTCCATTGGCTGCTACTCTGGCGAATTATGTCTTCTTTCAACATTTTGTCTATTTGTCTATTTACTTCTTCTTTGTGTTTTTCTGGTAGCCTATACGGGCGACTATTTATTGGCGGATTTTCGTTTGGTGTATTTACCTCGTGTTTGACAGCTGCTGTGTACGTTAGTGCGTCACCTTCTAAATAAAATATGTCACAATAATGTAGGCATATTTTTTCAAGTTCTCTTTTTTCTTCTTTGTTTAGATGATTCGTTCTTAGCTGCTTCATTAGTTTTTCGCTGCGCTCCTGTATCGTTTCGTTGTCGGTTCTTTTATTCAGCGTCAGCACTTTCGCGGAGTTGATGGTTCTCAGTTCTTCTATCTCCACTTGCGGTGTATGTATTTCCATCGGTTCTTCTGTCATGTTGAGCACACTTACTGGGCACTCGTTATCTTTTGGTGCTACCAGGCAGTTTCCTATGAATACTCCTGGTTTTGTTTCTTCCGCATTAATTACTCCTACTTGATTCTAACTTGTAATTGCTCGGAGTATTGTTTCGCTGCGCGGGGGTAGTATATATTTTTCGTACGGATGTAATTTAAATTTTACTCCGTCTATTACTATCTGTTCCTTTCCGTGCAAGTAAGATGCTCGTTGTTTAGTCAGAAAGTCTATCCCTAGTATTCCTTCGTATTCTATCGGGAAATCATCTCTTACTACGTACATTTTCTGTTTTACGTTTTTCCTGCCTATTTTAATTGTTGCCCTTATTTTCCCTATCGTATTGATTTTATGTCCTGTGACACCCGTTAATGCCATTTTTTCCTCTATTATCGGTGTGTCTTCCTTTAAATTTCCTACTTTTATTAGTGTGATTGTTGCTCCTGAATCCACCAATAAATTTAATCTTCCCTTTTTCGCTTGTTCGACGTTTAGCGTGATGAGTTTTAATCCGTTGCTCACTTCTTTCGTCGCTATATTCGCAACTTGATATTCTCTTGCCGCTCTTATCACTCTTGGTCTCTGTCTTTCTTCTTCGCTCTCGCTTCCGCTTTCCTTGCTTCGGCTGGTTTCTTTTCTATTCCTACTTGTGCGAGCTATGTTTATCGCGGGTGATTGTCTTGTGCGTATTGTTTGTCTGTTGTCTTTTCTTTGCCATCGCGTATCTGGCCGTCCGTTCACCGACCAGCATTCGTCTCGTGTGTGTCCTGGCTTTCTGCAGTGTGTGCAGAATTTCTCTGTGTTATTAATTCTCGCACGTGTTTCGGCTCGCGGCAAGTTGAATCCGTTTATATGTTTGTTGCTTCGGCATTCGCGTGCTATATGCCCTGCTTTCCCGCATTTGTTGCATGTAATGCTTGATGATCGCGGTTTTTCGTGCGTTTCGTTTGTTCGCGTTTTCTCATACGTGCCTTTATATTTCGTTATCCTTATTTTTTCTTCTTCCACTGCGCCTTCTATCGCGTCTTTTAACGTCTCGAAATGTTGCGAGCGGACCATTGTTTTAATGTCGTCTGTTAGTCCCATGTGAAAATAATGTAACGCTTGTTGCTGAATTAATTTTAGAACCGTCCGTTTCTGTTCGCTGGTCATTTCTTCTTCATCCGTCATAGCTTCGTATAATTCCATCGCGGTTTTTTGTACGCGTAGTCCGTATGTAGTCGCACTTTCTCCGTATTTTTGTTTCAACGAGCTCATTTCTGTCTGTAAACGCGAAGTCCCCTTTTTCCTCAAATATGTTTTTTCGAATTCTTTTAGGAATTGGTCAAACGTCGTGATGTCTCTTGCGTCGAAATCTAATAGCGCGGCGCCTTTCAATTTCGTGCAAAGTACTGCTTCTAATAGCGTTTCGGTATCTTCGCGTGCGACATGTCTCGCGGCGTACGCGCATGCTTTTAAAAATTCTTTCGTTTGAGCATGATTTGTTCCGTCTACCGTCGGAATCATTGCTCGCGCGTTCTTAAGTTTAAACGTAGATACTGGTTCTGTCGGTCTATTTCGTACCTCTCCGTGCGGGCGTCCATTTCCTTCGATGAGTTCTTGATTTCCCCGCGTTTCTCGGCTTTCGTTTAGTCGACGTTCAAGGCGAACAATTCGAGAATTCATTTCTCGCAAGTTTTCGAGTACTTGTTCTAATAATCGTTCTTGTCGTTGTGTCGGGTTTGACGTCGCGGTATGTAACTCTCGCAACGCGTTTACCTCTCTGTCGATGAGTATCTCCGGTACTCCCCCAACCGCTCCGTCCAGCAATGAGTAGTTATGTGTCATTTTTTCACGGGTAGTGTTTAAATTATTTGTGAAAATTTCCGCGGGATCAAACACGCTACTATCGTATGACGTTAAGGAGAATTCTCCCCTGTCCGAAATACCGCTAATGTCGCTCGGGGTGTCTGCAAGTATTTGATTATGTGTACGGCGCGCAATATTTCCGTCTCCGCGGTTTAATAACGCGTCGTCTATTTCGCCAAAATCAAATTCGCGCGGCGTGATAACATTTACGGATTCCTCGCTTTCTGTCGCGGGGTCGTTTTCGTATTCTAACACGCGGCGTACCCTATTTCTAATGTCGTTTAACGCGTTTATGGCGACTCGCAATGGTCGTACAGGTGTCGGCTGTAACGCTCGTCTAGCCGCTTGGCTGTGTAGCCACGAATTGTTTGCAACGCGGCGTTGTAATTCTAATTCGCTATCCGACATGGATCGGTCGGTTACAAAATATTTCGGACTTACATTAACGCTGTGACTCGCATGTTTGATCTGCTTTGCTGCTGGCTGCTATACTGCTCTCCTTTTCGCACTGCTTGGCTGCTATGTTGCTTTCCTTGTCGCACTGCTTGGCCGCTATGTTGCTTCCTTGTCGCACTGCTTGGCCGCTATGTTGCTTCCTTGTCGCACTGCTTGGCCGTTATGTTGCTTCCTCGTCGCACTGCTTGGCTGTTTCTTCCTTCCTTTCTTTTATCACGGGTTCAGATACTGAGTCTACTGCTGACTCAATACTTTGTTCACTATGGTGTGTCCGTCTCGTCTCGTTAATAAGTTTTTGTACTAATCTTCGGTTTTTTCTTTGTTTCAGAAATCGTCCTCGCCGTCGCAGAGTAGGCGACTGCGCCTCCCGGAGGGCGGATCCCACCGTTGCCACCACTTTTGTTGCACCGGGGCCGGTGCACGGGGTCCGACCTTCGGGATCCGTGAGGGAGGGCGAAATTATTCGTTTCAAATAAAAAACTTAGAAGTTTTATTCTGTTACAATGTTACACCTTTTCTATCTTCCTAAGTTCCCTTTTGTCGGTTCGGCACACGTCCTCGCGTTGTCACGCGTCCTCGGCTCCGCGAGGTCTCCTCTTACTTGGCACGCGACCAAACTTTGATTATCACCGCTCTCAGTTTACGGCACGGACTATGATGCGACTGCCCGTCCGTGACGGTTCGCGGTTATTTAATAGTGACGCAGGGCCTTGGCCTCATCGGGTTGCAATGCCGAACTTCGGTAGTTCGGCGAATGCAACCTCAGCGATTTCGGCAATAAGTTCTCGCACGTGTTTCTTTTATTATTTAATTTCTTAAGGAGGTTTGCTGATCTTGCATTCTCCGAGGTTATTTAATTACGAGATACTTATTCCGAAATGCCCTGCGTCATGTTTCGTGTTGCAACGGGGTTTGGGTTACAACAAAAGTAATTCGAACGCGGATAACAGGCGAAGATCGACGAACGATCCAGGGGATGGAATTTGATACCGTGGCTCAATTAACCAAATTTTTAGAGAACATTTTTGGACAAGATAAAAATGTTTATCAACTACAGGGGGAATTGGGAAGAGTATATCAAAAAAACGAAGAAGACGTAATCACGTATGCTAACAGAGTGAGACTTCTGGGAAACAGAATAATGGACGTGCACAAAAGAATGATTGATGATTATGAGCAATTAGCTGAAATTAGAAACACTTTAGAAAAAGATGTATGCAAATGTTTTATACGAGGGTTAAAAGCAGAAATAGAACAAAGGGTAAAAAGGGATTTAGATGTGCATGAAACCGTCAATGATGCTCTAAATATAGAAAGAGAGCTACGTGAAATTACCGAAATACGACACGGTAAAGTCTCAGCCACCCCTAAATTATCGAATACAGATCGTTCTCGAGAAATTTGCCAGTTATGCCTCAAAGAAGGGCATGTTGCCTCGAACTGTAGGAAGTTAACGATACAAACAGGAAACCATTTAAATGCCCCAAACGAGATTTTAATTTGTCAAATCTGTAAAAAACGCGGACATAGTGCCGAAAAATGTCGGTTACGCGAAACCAATAACCGCCGGTTTATAAACTTAATTCAGGAAAATAAATTCAATTGTCAAATTTGTAATAAACCCGGTCATAATGCAAGAAATTGCAGATTTAATAATGGCAACCGTAATAATAACAATCAAGTCAGAACAACGTTAATCTGTCAATGGTGCGACAAATCGGGGCACACCGCAAATAATTGTTGGAGGAAACAGCAAGAGTCGAGAACAACTGAGCATAAAACACGAATAACGTGTCAAATATGCGAAGGATTCGGACATTCAGCCAAAGAATGCCGAAATAATGCGAGGCAAAACAGCTCTAAGGAGGTAGAGCACTGCCGCTACTGTAAAAAGGAAGGGCACATGTTAGATGATTGCGAACTAAGGATTGCTAATAACAAAAGGCGTGAAGCAATAAGTGCTGGAAACGCCAGTGGCCCCTCAAAGATGGGTGTGCAGCAGGGGTCCGGACGGATCTCACACCCAGTGGTAACTCTCCGGAAATGAGTCAAAGAATGGAGCTCGAAATTCGCCCGGTCACCGTAAACTTAGATAGGCATAGTCATGTACCCACGATTCAAGTAAAATTAAACAATCAAAATCAAAACGCGACTTTCATGTTAGATACAGGTTCAGGCCCGAATATAATTAAAGAAAATTTAATTTCAGATAAATTAAAAATCGATTACGGAAATATTTTGAGATTGAACGGAATAAATGATTATCCGGTGTATACTCTTGGAAGAGTAATAATGCCGTTATTTAAAAAACAAGTAATTTTTCACATTGTATCAAAAGATTTTCCGATTTCTCAAGCCGGAATATTGGGTAATGATTTTTTCAAACAAACAAATTCGCGAATAGACTATGCTGAAGGACATTTAGAAATATCGGGGGAAAGAATTTCATTTTCTACTCCCGAAACAATTACTGTTCCACCGCAGGGCGAATCTCTATTCTTTGTACGAATTTCAAATCCAGAGATTGAAGTCGAATATGTACCGCGAATGAAAGTCGTTCACGGTATTTATCTGGGAGATACCGTCGCCACCAATGAAGACGGAAAGGCTTATCTAAACATAATAAGTACACTGAGCGAACCTATTGAAGTTCAGGTACCTACAATACAACTACTACCGTTAAGCGAGATGCAGGTAGGAAACATCGAGAAGTATAATAAAGAATGGCAGACCGTTGAAATGTCACAAGACTCCGAAGTCAAGAAAATCTATGACGAAGAAAATCATGATAGCAACGATCTCTGTCATCAAGACTTCATCGATGGAAAATTTCTTGAAGACAAAATCCAAAAGAAAATTAAAAAGAGAGAGAAAAATAAAATAAAAATTACACAGGAGAAGGATGCGAAGACATCGCCTGGTAAGAACCTTAATGAAATAAATAATGGGGGAAATTTCCAAACCCCGTCCAAAGAAGAAAAATATATAAATTTAATTGCCCAGGAGAAGGATGCCAGGACATCGCCGGGAAATATAATAAATAAAGAGGTAAATTTCCAAGCCTCACAAATAGAATCTAAAATTTCCAAAGATTCAACTCCTGTCAATCACGAGGAGGGAAATTTCCAAACCTCACTACGTGATCTGACCTCCTCCAGTAATTCTAGGATGGATCCATTGAAAACGATAAAAGAATTAAAATTTCCGCGAGTCAGAGAACCCGGAAATAATGAAGATACTCTCTCTCACATTACCTTCGAAGAAATAGCGAAGAAGTTGCATTTATATGATAAATGTAAAATTAATAATAATAAAAATAAAATAACAGTAAATAAACCGTCTTCAAGAATATCAACCTCCATGGAAAAACAGTCTCAACAAATAATAGAAGAATCTACGACCTCCCGTTTGGATAAAAAGAAAAGGAAAGATAAAATTAGTGCGCAATGCCTAGCCATAATAAATGAGCAGGAAAATAAGCGCCTTTCTGAGATAATGAAATTATTACGCTTAGAACATGTAAACGCCACCGAAAAAGAAAACGTAACGGATCTCATTAAAAAGAGCCAGGATAGATTTCACATACCCGGAGAGAAGCTGACCTTCACTCAGGTACTGCAACACCAAATACCCACAACGGATGACCAACCTATTAACACCCGGCAGTATCGCTTTCCACAAAAACATAAAGAGGAAATAAATAAACAGGTGGACGAACTGTTGAAAGGAGGAATAGTAAAACCTTCGCAGTCACCGTACAATACGCCCATATGGATCGTGCCAAAGAAGGACGATTCACAAGGAAATAAACGATGGAGAATGGTGTTGGATTTTAGAAGCCTCAATGAGAAGACAATCGGAGATGCTTATCCATTACCCAACATTGTTGATATACTAGATCAATTAGGCGGTGCTAAATATTTTTCCGTCTGTGATCTAGCTTCCGGATTCCATCAAATAAAAATGGATCCGAAGGACAGCCATAAAACGGCTTTCACAACTCCGTTCGGGCATTATGAGTTTGAAAGAATGCCCTTCGGATTAAAAAACGCACCTGCCACTTTCCAGAGGTTAATGGATCTTGTGTTAATGGGATTGCAGGGCCGAGAATTATTTGTATATATGGACGATATAGTCATATATGCAAAAACATTAGAAGAACACGAACGAAAATTCAATCAATTAATACAGCGGTTGCGAGAGGCGAACCTGAAATTACAGCCGGATAAGTGTGAATTTTTGAAATCAAAAGTAACTTATCTCGGTCATGTAATTAGCAAAGACGGCGTAACGCCAGATCCGAAAAAGCTGGAAGCCGTCAAATCATTTCCACGACCCAAAACGCCTAAGAACATTAAACAATTTCTGGGTTTGGCGGGATATTACCGCAGGTTCATACCTAACTTCTCAAAACTGGCTAAACCATTAACCGCGTTATTAAAAAATGACACAGCATTTGAATGGACTTCAAATCAAGAGGAAGCATTCGAATCACTGAAGCAAAAATTATGTGAAGAACCCGTATTACAATATCCGGATTTTTCACAACCGTTCATCTTAACTACGGATGCCTCAGGAATAGCTGTAGGAGGAATTTTGTCACAGGGAATAATAAACAAAGATCAACCCGTGGCATATGCATCACGAACATTGACGGAGAATGAGGTAAAATACGACACGTACGAGAAAGAGGCACTAGCAATAGTCTATTGTGTGAAACATTTTCGACCATACCTATACGGTCGAAAATTCACTTTAGTCACGGATCATAAACCATTGCTTTGGTTCAAAAATGCGCAAGATGCAAATATGCGCATATTACGATGGCGATTAAAATTAGCCGAGTATGACTACGATGTAGTATACAAGGCCGGAAAAACGAATGTAAACGCAGATGCATTGTCAAGAAATCCTGTAGAAGAAAAGCAATGCAACATAATTAAGCCTATGAAAAAATTAAATCCGAACGATCCTAAAGATGCTGAATTAATCGCGCAAATGCTAGAAGAATCCGATAATGACAGTGAAGAAGACGACGATTACAAATTATATTTATCTGATGAGGAAGAAATAGAAAAGGAAATTAATAAAAATGAAATAAGCAAAAATGATTCAATACCATTTACGGAACAGGAATTAAATGAACCATCACAGGAAATTGTGGAAAAAGCGTTAATTCATGAACCACCAGAAGAGCACCGAATACAAACACGAAGCCTTACAGCAAAAAGGGCAAGGACAGAACTATTAAAAGACAAGGAAATCGGAAAGGAGGACGAGCAGGTAGATGAATCTGACAAGGAAAGAGAGAGCGACAGTGGAAGTGAAGATGAGAGTGAGACAGAGGAAAATAGAAATTTACCCGTTGTTACAGATATTCAAGATATACCTAACAACATAATTGAAACACGTGACTTACTATTCTTACGAAAAGATAATATCACATACTTCACTGACATTGAAGGAAATCCTTTGGATTCTGGTTCACAAAAATTATTTGAGAGAAATGAATTACCGAAAATTAAAACGCTTGCTTTAGGGGAAGCGCAACCGATTAAATACAAGAAATATTATCACATTATTTTACCAATCAGCGAAGGAGTCCGGGAAGGATCAACTTTAACTTTGCAATACATATCTACAGCCATAAAAAATTTGCGAATAATCTCCGATGAACTAAATTTGCAAACAGTTAGTATTGCGAAAACCGATCTAATAAACAATGTACCTTGGGGCGAAATTAAAAACTTGCTACATATAATTTTCTTAAACTCACCTACGAAATTAATAATTTGCAACGGAGCAATAAAATATCCTCCCAGAGATCTCCGATCGTCAATAATCGGAGAAATGCATTGTTCACCAACGGGGGGACATCGCGGAGTAAATAAAACATACAATAGAAATAAACATAAATACTACTGGGAAAATTTAAAACAAGAAGTTCAACTATATATTCAGCAATGTCTACAGTGTCAGTTAAAAAAATTAGTCAGGGTGAAAACCAAACAACCCATGCTAATAACTGACACACCGGGAGCATCTTTTGACAAAATTGCCATGGATATTGTAGGGCCTCTGCCAAGAACAGACAGAGGAAATGAATATATTCTGACCATGCAAGACCAGCTGACAAAATTCTGCATGGGCGTACCATTACAAAATCAGACATCCGAAACAATAGCTGAAGTATTTGTAGACAGATTTATCTGTGTATTAGGCGCCCCAAAGGCAATTTTAACCGATCAAGGAAGGAATTTCGTGAGTGAATTAATCAAGAAAGTGGCGAAAATATTTAGAATACGAAAATTTCGTACTACAGCATTTCACCCGCAATCAAACGGCTCGTTAGAGAGGTCTCACCACGCTCTTGGCGAATATTTAAAGCAATACGCCAATGAACAAAAGGAATGGGACAAATGGGTCGGACTCGCCATGTTCAACTATAATACTTGTGTACATGAAGCAACAAAACATACACCATACGAACTAGTATTCGGGAAAATAGCCAGAGTACCGACGGACGAACCACTCGGTCCGGAGGAAAAATTAGCCAATTACGATGATTATTTGATAAGCTTAGTTACACAACTCCATAATTTGCAGGTTAATGCCTTCAAAAATGTAACTGAAGCAAAAGAAAAATCTAAAAAACATTACGACAAGAAAATAAATCCGAAAATTTTTAAACCCGGCGACTATGTATTTTTATTAAAAGGGCCAAAGCCAGGAAAATTTGGCAATCAATATACAGGGCTTCACGAAGTTTTAGAAATCTTAAATAAAAACAATGTGAGAATAAGAATTAAGAAAAATACGAAAGTAGTACATTCAAACAGACTCCGAGTATCATATATAAAACCGAACGGATGAGAATAAAAAAAAATTATATTTTCAAATGGATTCGAGATTTAAATGGATTATTGTCACGGTCATCTTAGCACATATTACTAAAAAAGCATACGGAATAATCGGTTATGATTGTGGATCGGCGAATTTAAATATTACAACCTTATCGTTACTGGATGTTGAAAACTGCAATATACCGTTAACACAGCCTCAGGTAGACCGAACCTACATACAACTGCTGCAATTATCTAAATTCGAGGGAATACCTGTAATACAGTGTAAAGTTTCAATAAATCGAAATGTATACCATTGCGGAATGCACTCACATATTTCAACGGTAGCCAACGGGCAAGCCGAATATATTTTCGAGACTACAGTCGATCAATGCAAGAAGATGCACGCAACAGGATCATTCTCATTCTCAACATATAATCACGTTTACGGATTAAAAGTAAATCAAACGGTAATGCGACCGATTACGCTTGCAGGAACTGCAAGTACCGACGGACATTGCTCCGGCAGTTATTATTCAGACCCTTACGGAAGCTGGGACAATGTTGTTGTACAAGCCATAATAACAATTACTTTAATTACTCATCAAGCTACTGTTAATTTGGAGGCGAATCAGATTCGCCTAAGATCAGGAACTGTATGTACTTACACAGATAATAATTGCATCGATATCGATGGGGGTTATACATTCTGGCAAACATTACCGACCGATTATTGCAAATTTAATAACTACGATATTTTATATGAAGGATATGCAAACCGAATGCTCGATACACTCTATGAAAAACCGCAAATAGTATACTCATTATCTACGCATGATATAACATTTGCATTAACCAAGACAGGAGAAGAGCCGTTATGTGGATATACTTTAACAAAAACCGAGCATCCTAAATTATTAATTTTGGAAACCACGAAAGGAGATTCATTTGCACAAACGCGACCATTATCCGTCGAAAATTTAGACATATTTACTTATGTAAACTCAAAATTTGTATACGTAGAAAAACATATCCGCTCGCAAATGAATTCATTATATCGAGATGTACTAAAACAACGCTGCAATTTAGAACAACAAGTATTGAAAAATGCATTAAGTATCGCAGTAAATTCACCTGACGAATTTGCATATCAAATAATGAAAGGGCCTGGATATATGGCTGTTATCTCCGGAGAAGTAGTACACATAATAAAATGTACACCTGTTGATGTAAAAATTCAGCATATAAAAGAATGTTATTCCGAATTGCCAGTACTTAAAAATAACGAAACGTATTTCTTATCACCACGAACTCATATATTAACCAGAACCGGAACTCAAATCTCATGCAATCGAGTAATACCTCCTATGTATTTCTTAAACGACGGATGGTATCGAATGATACCCACACCGGAACGAACCTTACCCCCCACCACAATAAAACCTATGACTAAACCAACATGGCATTATACAAATCCAGGATCACTTGCAGCCAGCGGAATTTACAGTGAAAAAGATCTCGAACATCTAAGGGATCACATAATGTTCCCCGCAGAACGACCTGCGCTACTTAATACAGTAGCAAGGGGAGTAATGGGAGAACCTACAACGATACATGGAGGGTTAATTTCTAATCTCATGGACGAGGCATCAATAGAGAAAGTAGCAACCTCCGCATGGAATAAAATGTGGAGTAAATTTTTGGTTTTTGGAAATATCAGCGCCGGAATGCTAGGAATATTTCTGTGCATTCGCGGAGTTAAATTAATTCTCGACACTCTCGTTCATGGGTACGCGCTGCATACGGTATACGGATGGTCTCTGTATTTAATTGGAGCCATCTGGGACTCACTAACACAACTATTATTACACTTAGGAGAAAAGAGACAAAAATATGAAAAACCAAGCGCACCGAAAATGCCTGAGCCAGAGATTGAAAAACAACAAAAAAATGAATTGCCTCCTATTGAAGAACCTGAAATGAATCACGAGGAGGAACAGGAACGACATTATCCTCTTCTTCCAGCCCGAGAGAATGCAACGTATTCTCTACAACTACGACACTAAAAAACTTCCATTTAATCATATTACATGTAATACCATACATGCAACAGATTTTTCTTTACGACCGTATTTACTTCGTGTATTTCCGTACACGCAACAGACTTTCATTTTTTTTATAATTTATGTCCATAGAATCTTTAAAATAAAAATCAGAATATTTTTTTCTTTATTATTAAAGAAACATTTTGTTTTAGAATAAGAAGAAAGAAGTAAGAAAGAAGAAAAAAAAGAGTAAGAAGAAAGAAAAGAAAAACTAATATGGCAACCATTTCCTATATCGACACCCATCAGCTGACTCGCTCCCCGCTAGAAATGCAAGTGTTGGAGGTGGAGTCGCCAACCCTTTTCTGGGTGAAGATCAAAAATGGAGAGGGAGAGCTGAACGAGCTCCTCCAATACTTGTCGATTCGAATAAATCGTATAGGGAAGAACCTAACGCTGGCGCCGGATTGCGTCAAGGTGGGGACGACGGTCGCTGTCAAAGAGAAAAGACGGTGGCAGAGGGGGATCGTGACGGAAGTAACCTCGCACACTGACGTCACGATCCACCTACGAGATTGGGGGCGGAAAATTCACCGGCGAAAATTTGATTGCTGCCGCCTGGAAGAGAGGTTTATGGAGCAGCCGTGGCAAGCCGTACCATGCGGGACGTATGGTATCAGGCCCATCAACCCTTCCGGATGGACCGAGCGGGACATTGCCCTTGCTAGGGCCCTATTAGAGAAGCAATGGGGCCAAATCCGAATAATCTGGCCATCCTGGGGAGAGTTCGCAGAGGTGAAATTCTCCATCCAGGGCAAGAGCGATTTCCAGGACCGAGACCTGGCAAATGCGCTCGAACACATCGGGGTTGCGCACAAGAGCCCCGGAGTGATATTAAATTTTAAATCCGGGCCCAACAATGTTGAGCAACAGGTCAGCCTGCGCCGGCTAAGAATGGCGGGGCAAATCTAATTTTAAGTCACTATTATCACTTTTAATACTACCATTATTAAATCATATATACACGTAATTATAAGTTATTATAAACACATATATATATAATCGTATGTTACTCATTAGTAAGTTAAGGATTTTTATATTAGGCATATAATAATCATTTATAAAAAAAAAAAAAAACCCCTTAGTAAAAAAAGCGAACTATATAATAAGTATGTATTTGTTTTTTTTTTTTTATCATTATAAATATACAAATATTTTTTTTTTTTTAATTTGAAATAATTATTCTTTTTGAGAAACACCAACCCGTTATGAATAATCTTAAGCGTAAAATAGTTTGACTAGAATACATAAACGAACAATGAAAAGGTTGTTATTAATCTAAACATATAAGTATATATAAATATATATATATATATACAGGGTGTTTGATTCGAGGTGTCACGCCCGAAAAATTTAGATAGAGAATTAAATTTTAAGAAAAAAAGTCCTTTACAATTTTTTAAAATTCTTTACCGTTTTTGAGAAAAAAATTAAAATATGTTAGCGTAAGAGTGACAAGGAGGACACGCGGACTGAGCGCGACAGACGACGGCTAGTATTTTTAAGAATGTTAGTAAACCGAGCGGCGATAAGAGAGTCGCGGCGAGTCTTCGCGGCGAAGACAAACAAACGCGTTCGCACGATCGATATCATTCACACCGATACTTTAAGGTCGCATCTTATTTATTGTTCACAACGTTTTCAGTAATTGAACGTAAAATGAGAAGGAAATAATGCGCTATCATTTCCTCACCACCTTGCGGTAGATAGCATGGTGCGTTTTTTTTATAGTGGTATCCCCGGTAGGCCTATTCCACTTTTAGCGCTTAATGCAAAAGTTGTTCGAAGTGCCCTCCCCTCTGCTGTAAGCAGAGTTCGGCCCTTCGAACAACATCGCGCGTCGCACGGTGCACCATTTCCGGCGAAATAGTCGCAAACGCCGCAACAATAGCTTCGCGTACGTCATTTACAGTTTTATTTCGTTGGGGTTCTACTAGATTTTTAATATGACCCCATAAAAAATCTAGTACGGTCAAATCTGGTGACCGTGCCGGCCAGGACATTGGGCCACCACGACCCATCCATCTGTCGCCGAAATGCGCATCCAAAACTTCGCGCACTGCCAGGCAGGAATGAGCCGGTGCTCCGTCGTGCTGATAGATTATTCGCCTTCTTGTTTCCAGAGGCACGTCTTCTAATAGTCCCGGTAACACATTTTCTAAAAAATGCTGATAACTTTCTCCGGTTAATCGCGGAGGAAGGAAATGTGGACCGATCTGAATTGAATAAAAGAAAATATGCGTTACAAAATGTTTAATAAAATAATCTGTTATCTGTTTATACTTACCACTTGATTACCGACGACTCCCGCCCATACATTCACGGTCCATCGATACTGGAATGCTCCTTGTCGTACCATATGCGGATTTTCGTCCGACCAATACAAGTGGTTTCTCGAATTAAAAACACCTTTCGGTGTAAATGTAGACTCGTCGGTCCATAAAATAATATCGGGAAACGATGCGTTTCGCCGACATTTTGCAAGGAACTCTGTAAAATAAATGATTTTTTTAACAATTATTATTCTCTTTAAAATTAAAACAAATATAAATTATTAATAAAAATACCTTCGCAAAACCGGAGCCGTGATCCAAAATCCCTCGGTAAAAGCTGCTGTACTCGTTGATCGTGGTACGGGTGTAGCATATTTTCTCGAAGAGTATTGTGCACCGTGTATGTTGATAAATGAAGATGATGTGCCGCACGACGTACACTCATTCTCGGCTGATCAGAGAATAAGTCGAGCACTCGTTCTTCATCTTGCACTTGATGTCGCGCAGGTGCATTATTTCGATTATGCACAAGACATCCCGTCTCGCGTAATCTCTGCACTACGCGGAAAATTGTCCGGTTGCACGGATAGTGTGCTCGCCCAGGAAACCGTTCGATGTACAATTCGGCAGCACGAGTGGCGTCTTCACCGGCTAGCCCATAGGCTATTATCATATCCGTATATTCTTGTGGAGTATAACTTGCCATTTTAACAGATTGTCACACCACGAATACTAGATGACTAGTGACTGCTTTAGAAAATTTTGTTATCACAATTCTTGACAAAAACAATTGTACGTAGATTTTTTGATCGGAAAAATTTACACGTAGATAAAAAACCGATCAAAAAATTACACATTTTTCTACCCCTCAGTGGGGGTTGGTCACTGCCAGCAGCTTTGTCTAAGTTTTGCTGCTCTGACTGCTGCTGCTGTTGCTGCTGTGATTGTGGCTGTTGTTGCTGCTGTGGCTGTTGTTGTTGTATAACTTCCATTAACTTCTTTTGATTTTCCACCAGCTGCTCAATAATTTTTTCCTGATTTTTTAATTGAGCAGCCAGCAATTGAATCGATGTTGAGGAGCGCGGCGGCGTGTCATTAATGTTGAGATCAAGTAATATCTCTTCCTCGCTTAATTGTAGATCTTCTTCTGGACAAAAAAACAATAATTATAATTAAATAAAACATTTCTATTTAAAACCAGAAACGTTTAAATACTTTAATAAGAATATATAATAAAATTCTTACGCGACATTGTTGAACCACAAATATCTTTTCTATTCGACACTTTTAACTATAATTCGCGTTATAAAAACGATCCTTCTTTTATATAGAGTCGAACAAAGGGATCTGCTTACCCTTCTCTTTCCTCCGGGTGAAACGACCGTAATTCCTGGCCGCGAATATCTTGCAAGCGAGAGTGCCCGGACGTGCTCGCCGGGCGGACAGGATTCGCGAGTTGAATTGAGAGGTCCGAGAATGCACGAGACGTGGTTTATGTAACAATTAATTGATGCTTTATTCAATTAATAGAACAGAAATACATTTAAGCCAATTATGACGAACGCGTGATTGAGACGTCGCCGGACGAACACGAATTTAACAATAGATTCACGATGACGCGGTAATTGGCGCGAGTATGCGCTTGATCGGTACGGTGGTAATCGATACGCGGGTCTACGACGGGCGGGCCGTTACAGGTTTTCGGCAGCCGCCTAGATAACGCCCTAATCGGAGCGCGGGGTTAGCGGCGCGAGTATTTCCCCGAGTCGCGGGCCTGGGCGGGGCCTGATCTATGCACGCGGCGCGAGACGCGGTGATCGACCTAACGCTTAGATCGCGGCGCGAACGCGGTATTCGGACAGCGGAGAGGATGGAGCACCTCTTCGGTGTTGCAGTAGCCGAGAGTACTCGGCCGAGGCGGAGATCTCTCCACCCCGGTTTTGTGCAACGGTGCGAATGGATATTTTTCGCCTAGGCAAGCTGACTGTCGATCCGGGATCGAGATCGCTCGAAGGAGGCGAAGTGCGCTTCACCCCACGAGCCGGTCGTATCAGTCTAAGTCGCTTTCGGCAGGAAGATTCCTCTGCGGTGCAAGCGTCAGGAGTTCCTGACCGAGACGGAGTTCGCTCCACCCCGTTGGTTTGCTTGCTCCAGGAGTCGGTTCGGTTCGGATGTTCGCTGCGAAGCGAACGGCACGAGAACGGTGCGCGACTTCCCCGAGTTCGGCTTTTTATCTCGCACAAGGCGACATCCGGGGTATCCTTGTTCGTGGCGCCGGCCGCGGTATTCCGCGGTACCGTGCGCGTCGCGCTCGCTCGGATGAGTTCGGGGCCGCTCGGATACGCTCGTTCCGCGGGACTTGGCGCGTTCCGCGGTACTCGTTATAATTACGTATTTCGATGATCGGTTTCTTCGGGAGCCCCCCGCGCTCCCTTGCCTGGCCGAGAGGATGGTCGTCTCGTCCGTTCTTCACCGGGAACGATGCTCATTCCGGGGGCATCGTTACACGGGTATTATTTATTTCAACTGTTTAAACTCGTCGTTTATCGCTAACACCAATAATAATTAAAACCATCTAACGTTCGATTCTATCAGGAAAAAAATTAATATGACTTTTGTGAAGGCACGATCGTTTTGTTATAATACAAAAAAAACGTTATATCTTTTTGTGCAAAGAACATATGCGATTTCTGTACATTTACGATTTCGGAAAAATTAATTATTTAAATAAATTTAAAAAAAAAGTAAACTTTATTTGTTTTTTCTACATTTCAGCATCTTATTTTAATTAACCTTTATCTTATACATTATCGAAATTTACTTTCAATAAAAAACTGAATAATCAGCATGGGCAACAAGTAGTTAACAGCGGGCGGAGGGCGGAGGGCGGAGGGCGGAGGGCGGAGGGCGGAGGGCGGCGGGCGGCGAACAGATCGAAAAAGCAAAGTATCGGCTAGGCATTACTCGGCTAAGCGAAACGGCAACGGTGGACAGCAGCGAATTCGTTGAGCAGACAACGCCGCACGCCGCGGATTGATAATCCTCGTTTTTGCGGCATTTTACACGCGTACTAGGTCTAGGATTTTGACTAATAACAAGGAAATTATAGCAAGCTTTGCGAATTAACAAATTATTTTTATTCTCGGTTTCATATAATGCATCGCCGAATTTGAGTATTGCAATTTTACATCGTGAAAATGTTTAAACTGTTTAAATAATTTTTGCAAAAAGTCACTCATCGGATTCGGTCGTCGGACGATGCTGTAACGTTATTAAAAAAAAAAATTATAAAAATCGGACACGCGATCTCGGAGATATCCATTTGTTAACTAGCAAAAATGTTAATATTGAAAAAAAGACTATACTATGTCACTCGCAACATCGTCCGGCGATCGAATCCGATGAGTGACTTTTTTGTAAAAAATTGTTTAAACAATTGAAATGACTTCTTTTCAGTTTTTAAACAAAATATCTGAAACCCCGAATCGATAGCAACAACCGTTACCTAATAACGAGCGTTTACGTAGAAGATATCAATTTGTTAACTAAGAAAAGAAAATAGCAATTTAATATTTTCCTTTGGCAAATATTTAGCGATAAATAAGCAACAAAGCGTTATCTTGATTAAATTCCTTTGCGACTAACTTCATCTTCTTTTACTTGAACATTATTTAAAAAATGTATAATAATAAAAGCAGATGGTAACAAACTTTTTCTTTGCCAATTACTTTTTAACAACAAATTAGCTACAAATTTATAAAAATTAACTCTGCTTATTTCGTACTGCTAACTTATAAGATAAAAATGATTTAGTTTAAAAAAAGAAGGATTCTTTATGAATAACAATTTATTTATTTTCAATTTTTATTTTACATGGTAATGATGGTAACATGGTAAGTTTTATAGTACATGGTAAATAAAAGCAGCCGTTCGCATTCGAGCGGTTACCATCATGCTTGCGCGATACCGAAACTACCGAGTTACCGACGAGGCCGTGAAAGAGTAGGATAGATAGTGTATAGCTCTGGCCTTTTCCTCTATCCGACGGCAGTCGAAGCGCTGGCGTCACACGGACGAGCCTCTGCATCTGTACGCGTGGCCGGCCGCGATCGAAAGTTCAGCTCTCTGCTCGGAAGCAACGTGTCGCGACACGCCATTACGCGAACAGTCGCGGTAGAGAAAAACGACGGTGAGCAATACAACCGCGCAATCGACAATGGCTCGAGTGGCGAAGTTCGACTCCTTGAATAAGAACAATTACGACACGTGGAAAATGTTCATGGAAGCGCTGTTCGTGAAAGACGATTTATAGCAGTATGTAAACGGAACATGCCCGAAGCCACAATCAACGACAGGCGATACGGCCTCTGAGAACGCAGTGCGCATGTGGGAACAAAACGGTGCAAAGGCGAAGTCAAACATCGTGCTCTCGATCAGTTCGAGCAAATTGAAGCAGTAAAGGGGTGTACGACTTCCCGCAAAGCATGGCTAAAATTGAAGGACACGTATCAATCCGAGGGACCGGCGCAAAAAGCGGCTTTGCTGAGACAGTTGACCACGCTCAGGATGCAGAACGATAGTGACGTGCGCGCGCATCTTAACCAATTCTTCAACATCTTAGATAAGATTAACGAGATCGGTGTAGAAATTGATGGTGACCTTCTATCGACGTTGCTGCTCATTAGTCTTCCGAGGGAATTTGAAAACTTTCGTTGTGCAATCGAGGCACGAGATACATTGCCCAGCATAAAGAATCTGCGAATGAAGATCGTGGAAGAATCCGACGCGAGGAAAGGTGCTACAAACAATAACGCGTGCGACGCCATGTACACTCAAAGGAACAGACGAAGACCGCCGAAAAAGAGTAAGGAAACGGCGGAAAGTTCCAACGCGAGCACTTTTAAGTTCAAGTGTCACAAGTGCAAAATCTTTGGACATAAGGCTGCCGAGTGCAAGAATAATTCAAGAAAAGACTCTCAAGTGGCACAGCACACACCGGGGACGACGCTGTTAACGTCTGATTTTTGTATGACCGGAACGAGCGAGACGGATGGTTGGTACTTGGACAGCGGAGCAACGTCACACTTCTGTCGGAATGCCAATAGATTCGAAGGAGAAATAATCAAAAAAGACGAACGGCTGAATTTAGCCAGTTTAGGCTACACGCGAATTGAAGGAGAAGGCACAGCGCGTAAGAATACTAGCGTTCTGGGCGAGACAAGGTTAATCCGTCTTGAAAACGCGCGACTTGTTCCAGACCTCCGTATGAATCTCATATCGGTACCTAGAATCACGGAAAGCGGATACGATGTAGTGTTCAAAGAAAATAGGGCGCGCGTAATTGACAAAGACGGATACGTGAAGCTAATTGCGAACAAAGTGAACGGGTTGTACGTCGTCAAAGAGCAACTGGACGATGCGGCCGGTGCTGCTGGAGTTAAAGAAGCAGGTTCATTTAAGGAAAATGCAAATTGGCACGCAAGGTTCGGTCATCTAAATCAGAGGAATCTCATTGCCGCTCTTCGTCAACGAAGGATAAAAGGACTCGAGATGGGAACGCACGCAGACGGCGCATGTCGTATCTATCCGGAGGAAAAGATGACGAGGAGCCCCTTTCCCATAAAATCGGACCGATCTTCGGAGGTGCTGGACATTATACATATAGATCTGTGCGGGCCCATGCAGGTTACATCTATCGGAAGAGTTAAGTATATTTTACAATTCATTGATGATCATTCCAGATGGGAACAGATCTACCTTTTAAAAAACAAATCCAATGTTTTTCAGGTATTGAAAGAATTTGTTGCGATGATTGAAAATCAGACCGGCAAAAAAATCAAATATATCCAATACGATAACGGCAGAGAATTCGTAAACTCCTCCATCGACGAATTCTTGAAGAAAAAAGGGATCGTCAGAAGGCTTACTGTTCCATATTGCCCGCAGCAAAACGGCGTGGCTGAGAGAAGAAATTATACCATTATGAACATGGCCCGATGTCTTCTATTGCAATCCGGACTTCCGTCGAATTTTTGGGGAGAGCTGTCAATACGGCGAATCATATTCGTAACCGCTGCCCGTCAAGATCTCTGAACGGGGTGACGCCATTTTAAGTATTTAGCGGAATGATTCCGAATGTGACGTACTTCAGGGAATTTGGACAACCAGTTTACATCCGGAATACAAAACCTGGTATCGAAAAACTCGAACCTCGTGGGATAGGCGGAATATTCGTCGGATACTCGGATACTGCGAAAGGATATAGGATATGAATCCCGAATGAAAGGAAAACTATTATTTCTAGGGACGTGAAATTTCTTCCTATGTCCACATCCGCCGATACAACGAGTGACGACTTTCGACCACAGACGCTGAAACCTCATGAATCAAATGTCTTAGATCCTAATTTAGACGAAGATTCTGTTGTCGTGGAAATAACACCGAGCGATAGGACGAACGTTCCAAGTCACGAAGTCATTGAGGAACGCAGCACGGAATCATCAGATGAATATACCGAGACGATCGACGAAACGGATCCGAACGCAAGCGACGATAAAGAGGACGATCACCAAGTGAACGTACGAAGAGCGCCAGGAAGACCCAGAATCATTAGGACTGGACAAAGGGGAAGACCCGGAAAGGAATACAGATGTACAGTAGCATCTGGAGTAGAACATGTGGCTCAACTTTCCGAGGTGCCCATGAAGGAAGCTATGTCCGGCCCTGACGCCAACGAATGGCGAGCTGCGATGGTCGATGAATTGACGTCAATTATAAAAACGATACATGGACGATGGCCCATAGCAAAGATAACGCCACAGTCATTGGAAGCCGAGTTGTACTTAGAAACAAGACGAACCCTGATGGATCTATTCAACGGCGCAAAGAGAGACTGGTAGCCCAAGGGTTCACACAGAAGCCGGGTGTACATTTTAACGAGACGTTTGCTCCTGTGGCTTGAATGAGCTCTATCCGACTAATGATAAGTTTGGCAGCACATTATGACATGAACATACAACAGTTAGATGTCACGACGGCGTATTTCAACGGTTTTTTCAAGAAAGAGATATTTATGAGCCCTCCTAAAGAAAGTGTCGAATTGCTGAGAATTATTATCGAATCAAATGAAGATCGTACCGTTCAAGGCAAGGCGAAGAAGATGCTCCAAAAGCTGAATGCGGGGAAGAACGTATGTCATTTGAAGAAAGTGTTGTACGGTCTACGACAAGCAGGCAGAAGTTGGTATTCCAAATTCGACGAGATCTTGAGGGAGTGCGGAGCGACACCGACAAACGCAGATACTTGTTTGTATCGGATAGGACAAGGAGAAAACATCACACTGATAGCCGTGTACGTCGATGACGTTTTAATAGCTTCACGGAATAATAAGGAAATAGATCGTATTTGCGACAGTATATCGCGACGTATTTCTATAAAAAGACTTGGAAAAGTACGACAGTGTTTAGGCATAGAATTTACCCGAAAAGAGGGTAGTATTAATCTGAGTCAGGGAGGATATATACGTAAAATTTTGAAACATTTCGGGATGGAGGATTCGAATCCGGTGAGTACTCCTCTAGACCCCGGATTGAAACTAGACAAGGAGGAGCGTGAGTCGTCACTGGACAAGCCTTTTGTGCAAAATCCGACCGGCAACCTTCCCGTGGTGCACATCGGGTAATGCTAATGCCGGCGGTATATTGCAAAATGCAAGGGTTACTTTAAATTACTGTATCTTTGCGAAAAAAAATCGCCGCAACTTTTTTTTTTTTTTTTAATTAAAGAAAAAGGTTCAGACTTTATGTTTTTGCAAACAGAATCCATCCAAGAAAATGTAGCAAGTCCGTACGTTCCGTTAAACTTTGTTAGTTTTAATACATTAAACATGTTCTCACATATTAAGATGTTATAGTAGTGAAAATAAATCAAAATTAAAATCCAACTACAGCATCTTAAAGTAGAGATTTCAAGCTTTCATTAAAAAAAAAAATCATAATTTTACGATAATTTTTCGCGGAGTTACCGTCAGTCAAAGTTTGACAGTTTTTGCATAAAATTTTTCTATGCTATATTATTTTTGAGCAGTGTATATCAATATATGTTTATTTAATTGTCGATTAATTTTTTATTTATTTTTTTTTTTAAACATTGCTCTTTTATTTTAATAAGTTATTTTGGATTTTTAGTAATAACAGAAAGTGACAAAATCGTAAATAATGACGCGTTACTGTGGCTAAAAAATAGTTCTCAACCATGGTCTAAAGTTTTGCAGTATTGGCAACAAACTTCGAGACAGCGCAAAACCGAATTGTTAATAAAAGAGGCTTCTATCGGCCAGTATATAGCACAGTATCCTGCTTTACTTGACGAAAAGGACTATACTCTAGTTAATAACACAATTACTCTATAAAATGCACTTTTACAATTTGACAATTTTTATAGATTTTATATTTTCTTACAGTTAGAAATTGATTTTAAAAATAAAAATTCGGATAACTGTTTAAAATTATTTATTAACTGGCCCAAACTGTCCAAATTTCTTTTTATAAAATTGCAAAATAAAATAAAAACTTTTGAAACTAATATATTACCGGAAGGTATGTATCTAAAATATAGTGTATATACAGGGTGTCCTAGATCAGTGGACGATGCCGAAAATGATAGGTAGATTTAATCGAATTAAAACGAAAAGTCCTGTACCATTTTGAAAAATTCTCAATAGTTTTCAAGAAAAAAATTAATTTATGTACGCGTAAGAGCGACGAGGAAGCGTGGGCTGAGTGAGCGCGACAGACGACGGTGCTATTTCTAGTCATTCGCCTGTCGCGCTCACTCACGCGCAGCTTTCTTGTCGCTCTTACGCTTATACATTTAATATATTTTAATTTTTTTCTCGAAAACTATTGAGAATTTTTCAAAATGATAAAGGACTTTTCGTTTTAATTCGATTAAATCTACCTATCATTTACGGCATCGTCCACTGATCTGGGACACCTTGTATAAGTAAATTATAATAATAAAAAAATTTTAATAAAATAAAATATAATGTATAAAAATAAGATATAAAATATACTTCAGTTAACATTTATATTAAAAATAAAAAAAAAAACTAAATAAAATTAATAAATAAAATTAAAAAAAAATTAATTAAATGATTAATTGATTAATACAATTTATTTTAGGTCAAATAACTTTAAAAGTGTTATTTTCAATTGCACAATTATTTCCTTTGGTAAATGCGCAGAAGCAAACAAAAACGATTAAAGAATGGCGCCCGTCTAATATAGAAATGCAAGAAGGTTTTATTCTTCACGTAAAGGTAAAATAGTTTAAAAAATTTTTATTTTTTATGTAAAATAAAACGATGTAACGATTTTTCATGTAACGATTTAAGAAAAATACTTATTTTGGCTATAATTACTCCTTTGAATTTTCAGATTATTGGAGACTTAGAGAATCAACTCCGTTTACGGGAAGAAAAACTAGCACAATACGGTTGCGATCTTCAACCTTTAGTCATTCTCGTCGGTCCAGATTAAAAAAATATTACTCAAAATTTTGTGGTTTTGGGACAAAAGAATTATTACGAAGTAGAGACTCCAATTAAAGCTGTAGACGTATATTTTAAAGTATTTCACGCTCTTCATTTACAATATCAGCCCGAGTCAGCCCAAATTTGGCAATTTATTCAATGCGCTGCGTACGAAATGCCACGTAACAGACAGTACGATCTTCATTATAGTACTGTAGAAATTTTGTTAACAGTATTCTTAACAGAAAGCAGCATTTTATTGTAATTATTTTTTTAATTTAATTTGTTATTGTGTTTGCGCGTTAAAAATTTTTACTTTGTTTATATTTTATTGAATAAGTAATAATAAAAATGCCAACGTGCTTTTTATGTAAAAAAAATGTTCCTTCTATTCGAAGTTTATTTACCCATTTTATTATTTTTCATCCCAATTTGCCAACATATAAGTGTGGAGAAAATCAATGTTTTCGGATTTTTTTCTTCAAAAAATTCTTTTCGAAAACATCTACAAAATTTTCATTATTTTTTATTAACTTTGTTACGTCCGAAAGCTGGAATCGGAAAGCTAACGATGCAACGGGGCAAAATCTTTTATTCGCCGCTAAAAGAAGGAACGGTACCGCTGCGGCGGAGGCGCACGAGCTAAGGGGTCGAGTCGGGGGTCAACGCCTTAATTGGCGCTCTAACACTCCTTTCAAAACGCGTACGGCTTATGGCCCCATTTTAATAAAAGAATTTAATCTTATTTATAGGGACAGGGCCGCGCAAGTCTTAAGCGAATAAAAACCAGAGCATGATTGTGTTGAAAAATGATATTGGTTTATTAAAAACGGTTTTACAATTTTACGGTAGCTATTGCTTAGATAATTGTTACAATTAAATTCGTCCTTTGTTTTAAATTAATTATTGCAAGTGTTTGTGAATGTTCGCGGGTGTATAATTTTTCGGTATATGAGTATCTTTACATATGGTTCTCTTGATGAATGTGTGAATGGCAGTGTGCGCGAGAGTGTCGGCAGGGCGGGGAAAAATGGGAATAATGGGAAGTTCTAGGAAAGAAGGGCGGAGGATGTGTTGACCCGAAAGGACAATTGATTATCTCTGCTCTGTTATAATGAAAATGGTGAGAGCCTGGCCAAAGACAATTTCTTTCAGGCTGCTCGATTGGAAATGAGCATGACGAGCAAAGAATTGATGGACGAAATTCGGAATTCCTTCCGCTTTGATAACCACACATATGATAGCCACAGCGTGGTAAATGAGATTTGCAATTGTACAATTTTCGGTGGGAGGGATATGGGTAGTTTTCGGAGTGGCAAAAACGGGAAGCTGGTGGATTGTTATCCGGAGGGTAGGAAGAGAATTTTCTTCAGGGTGAGGAATAACGGTAGGTGGACGGGCTATTGAAGTAGGAAAATCTAAATCGGAGAACGGATGGTATGTTTCGGGCTTGGAAGGAGGTTGGGAATTTGAAGGGAATAAATGCGAATCTATTTCAAACTGAAGATAAATTAGCGTTCTTTCGCTAGATTGAGAGGATAGGGGAACAGATTCGCATCGGGATGCCGATTGAGTAATATCTGGTGTTGTATAAGTGATAGAATTTGTTAATAGACGCAAAGGGGTTGAATTAAGATGTGCTGATGTCCCGGATGGAGGAGGTCGCAGGATCTCAGCGGGTGGTTGTCGCGTCAGATTCATGGGATACGGCACTATAATTTACGGTTTGTTAAACGTTCCGATCTTTATGATCTGATCTTCAACTCACTTCTGCTGGTTGTAAGTTGCAGTCTAGCGGTCTTTGTTGCGGCTTCCTCTGGAGTGAGCGGCGTAGGCTTGACAATGGCTTCGTATTTTCGGTTCGAATAGGTTGGTGAGGGCGTCGAATCCCTGATCCAGACGTTCTGCATGGGCCACTTGTTCGATCGCAAGGAAATCGGACAGGGTAACGATATGAATACGTTGGATCTTAATTTGGTAGTCGTCTTCGCCCTAAAATCGCGGGCCTTATATAGCAGAAAAATTGAAGGGTGGGAGTATTGTCTCATCTCCCTATTTCCTGATTATGCTCCAATTCTGAGTCATCCTGCGGAGTTTTTATTACACCGATTGCCTTGAAGCTCCTTAGCTGTTGCCAGGCGCGATTATACATATTATTTCCTTTGATGATCGTTGCGAAATGCTTATTGTTTCGGCGCATCTGCCCATCGTATATCTTAATATTTCTTATTATAGAGTCGGCGTCTCTATTTTATCTAAGTAATAAAATTGAAAACGGAGGTTATAGGGTTCGTATTCTTACTATCCGGGGAGGGGGGGAGGGGGTTAAGTGCCAACGGCTGCGGGAGTCTTTGTCTTATTTTACGACTTTCCGTTGATTAATCAAAACCGTACTGCTCAAGGCGATATCATGGTAAGATCAATTTAGGTTTTACGACTGTATTATTGGCCGAAATGAGCTGTACGTTTCCGGCTACCGTACGGATTATCTCACGGGGTATGGGAATAGATTTTCTTCCCCCAATTTTTTGATTGGTGACACCTTCGCTGACTAATCGTCTCCGTGCACGTTGACCTTAGTTTCTGGTCAGAGTTATTAAAACTGTGCTTACTGAGGGAACGACTATACAAGAAACGGCTCGAAACGTAACAACTTAAACGAGGAAAAAGAAAGAGAAATAGAAAAAAATAAAAAGAAAAAACAATCAGAGAAATTACAGAGCTGTCAGAGGAAAAAGTTTCTTTTGACGAAAATTCTATTAATAATACAACAATCGAAGAGATACAAACTGTATCTTCTCAAGAATTTGAGTTGTTTTTTCAACAATCAGTTGAAATGTTTATATCAAAATTATATAGTAATCCTCGTTTTCCAAGAAACTTAATCCAGACAGTGACAGCTGATGTAAACTCATTGATTGGCAGTGAATATCTAGCACTTCTAAAGCAAAAAATAATGGATATTCTAAAAACCTCTAAGTGTACTCAGAATGACATCCAAAAAATAGAAAATATGTTTAATACTTTGGAAAATTCTTTTAAAAATTTTTTGTCAGAATACATTTCTTTTAAACATTTTGCAAAATCTAGAAATTATATTGCCCCTGTTTCATATGAAATTGGCGAAATTTTCCGTAATAAAAAAGAGGACTGTTACAATTGAGAATGAGAAAGTACTCACGCACTGGACAGTAAAAACAAAAGATATATTTACAATAAAAATTTACAATATGTACACTTTCGCCGTATAATCGCCCGCACGGAGAAACGCGGTTTCCTCTCACGCAACTTCGCTTCCGCACGCACGCCTTTTCTCGCCGAGGCACTTGGACCTGTATTTTTCGCGCGATCGCTCGGAGCTCCCTGTGGTAACTAACTTCCAAAAAACGTTCTCCGAAATAGACTGTCGGTTCCAAGATCCCACCGACCTCCTCGTGGAATTACCTGTTGGCTCGAGCGAGCCGTGTTGTCAAAATATCGCAGACCCTGGGACGCTCGCAGGTGCCAGAAACAAAAAGCCGTATTATTCAGAAAAAATGACAACATGCCGCGAAGCAAGCAGGCCGATCGCGGCCCGCCTGGCAACACGGATCCGCGACGCTCGCTCGCGAACAAGGACAATATCATGAAAGGAAAGTATGCTGCAGTATACGGTCAATATGTTCCTTTAGATATTGTATTAACTAAATTTTTTGAGTTACCTAATGCATTAAATGACACTTTGGCTTATATCAACTATTTGAATAAAGAGAATTCGGGATTTCAAAATTTTACTCAAGAACGTTTATGGATTAAAAAAAGAAATCAATATTCAAAGGAAGATATTGTTTTACCTCTCTTTGTGAACTTTGATGATTTTGAAATTAATAATTTACTTGGATCTCATTCTGGCAAACTTAGGGCCGTGTACGTTTCACTGTCTTGTTTACCTCTAGAGTGTCGTTCTTTATTAAAAAATATTTTTTTAGTATTATTATTTGAAAGTTGGGCTAGATTTTATTTTAAAAACAAAACAACGCTTTCCCCTTTGATCAAAATTTTAAAATTATTAGAAAGCGAAAGTGTTACGGTTTAAACTAATATTGGATTAAAACGTATTTATTTTGTTCTTGGTTTAGTAACAGGAGATAATTTAGGATTACATCAATTATTTGGTTTAGTTGAATCTTTTTCTGCTTCTTTTTTTTGCAGATTCTGTAAAATGCATAAAAAAGATACGCAGAAAGCATCAACTGAAAATCCTAGTCTTTTTAGAAATTTAATAAATTATAAAAATGATATTGAATTACACAACATTTCTGAAACAGGTATAAAAGAAGAATGTGTATTTCATGATATATCCTCTTATCACATAACTGAAAATTATACTGTAGACGAGTTGCACGATGATAGAGAAGGCTTATGCAATGTTGATATGCTTAACATTTTAAGAAATCTTACTAATGGAAAATATAAATGTTTTAATCTCGACATTTTAAATAATAGAATGCTTTTTTTTTATTATGGACTTAAAGATTCATTAAATAAACCGCCAAGTATAACTATTGATCATTAAAAAAAAAATAAATTAAAATTTACTGGTTCAAAAATGTTGTGTTTTGTCAGACTTTTTGGAGTATTTGTGGGTGATTTAATCTGCAAAGATAACCCATACTGGCAACTGTATTTATTAATGCGACAAATTCTTGATGTACTCCTTGCAAAAAAATTGTCAAAGGTTGTAGTTCTTATTTAAAAGTGTTGATGTGGCGAACACGACCGATCATATAGAACAGAATACGTCCCTGGCGTGAAATTTTTGTGTACACGGTTGCTAAGCAACGTAAACAAAGTCTAGAGAAAATCCCGCGCAGAAAAGAACCAAGGATTAGTATCAGCCAAACCTCGAACCGAGCGACACGCATTTTCTGTTGTTATCCTCTCCTTTTTCGATAATAAATATCTTGACATTGAAGTGAACTCATTTGCCCCAGACAAGGGCAGAATTATTATATCCCGTGGTTCCTGAAGTCGCGAGTAAGGAAAACCCGCGACGTAGTAACAGTTGATACAAGAACATCGCAAACTTTTTATTTCATTAATAGGCGAACCACATTAAGAAAAATATTTTACTGATATTATGTTATTATAACAAAACACAAGTATCTACAACAAATTTTTTTTGTAGCTATAGTGATAGCAAATAACATTGTTCTGACAACAAATATAATCTGTAACTTTTGATTTGCTACAGTAGCAATACATAATAACATTTACTGATATGTTGATTTTACAAATCATTTGTCCGTCTAACTTTTTATTTGCTACTGTAGCAACACTTAACAACATTTGGTTATTTGTTGTGTTTACAAATCTTTTGTTATTAAAATTTTTTATTTGTTAATATAACCACACATAATAACATTTGCTCATCCGTCAATTTCACAAATTATTTGTCGTTTTGAATTTCATAATTAGTTTTTACAGCAAACTAAATTAGTAAAAATTGCAAATACTATTTTAACAAATTATTTGTTTTATTAACATAATATTTCTTACATTTATTTACATATCTAAATTTTACAAATTGGAATAAAGTATAACATATTTTTCCCCATTTGCCATTGCATATACTTGTGTGGCCTGAGGCCACGAACTTTCAGACTCCGCGCCGCGACCACCACCGTTCGCCCGAAACGTCGCGCGGCCCCGTCCATAGCCTAAGTTACGCGCGGGCCGACCAGCCGCCCGCGGCGAGTAGCGCGGATCTACGCAACAGGGAACATGGGCCGCCCAACCGCCCACACCGCGCACCGCCACCCGACCGCTCGGGAGTGAGGGCCCCCACTCCCGGGCCCACGGGTATATAAGCCGCCTCGAGCGCAGACGAAGCACCTTTTTCGCGCTGGGGAGCACCCCAGCATCCGATCCTCCAGGACTTGGGCGCTCGCTAGTTTTCCTCGACCGGGCTCACCCGGCCTCTGAAACCGACTTCGCTCCGCACGACTCGGGCGCTCCCGAGCCTTTTTTCGACCGGGCGCTCCCGGCCGCCCTCGACGCCGACATCTCCGAGACTCCGTCGCTCCGGAGCCTTCCTTCGACCGGGCGCTCCCGGCCGTCCTCGATACCGACATCTCCGAGACTCGGGCTCTCCCAAGCCTTCCTTCGACCGGGCGCTCCCGGCCGTTCTCGACACCGACATCTCCGAGACTCGGGCGCTCCCGAGCCCTCCTTCGACCGGGCGCTCCCGGTCGCCCTCAACACCGACATCCCCGAGACTCGGGCGCTCCCGACTCTCTCTCTCTCTCTCTCGCCGACACGGCCCTAGCATTCCGACGCATAGGCAATTCAAGTCGCCGACTCGCGAACGCGAAACCTGTACGACCGATACGGCCCGAACGGCCTGGCTTGTAATCCGCGCCGCCGACTCGCGAACGCGAAGACTGTCCGACCGATACGGCCCGAGCGGCCCATCCTGTAACCCGCGCCGCCGACTCGCGACCGCGGAACCTGAACGACCGATACGGCCCGAACGGCCTAACTTGTAATCCGCGCCGCCGACTCGCGACCGCGGAAACTGTCCGAACGATACGGCCCGCGCGGCCCACCTTGTAACCCGCGTCGCCGATTTACGTCCACGGTAACCGTGCAACTGAGACGGCCCGGACGGCCGCCCCGTATCCGTGAAATTGACACTCGGAATACGTCCCGAAGCGACCCGAACTAGCTTCTCTATTAAATCCAGCTCCCGGCGAATGTTTTCTTTTGTTCAGTTCGTTCTTAGACTATTATATTATTCGTTCCTTTTGCTTTAATTCATTCTTAGACTATTGTATTATTTGTCTTTACATTATTTCTTTTTTTAAGCAAGTATAATAAATTTTTTATTTTACGATAACCACGTCTCGGTTTTTTACACTCGCACTTTGGCTTCCGACGAGCTTTCCGGACCCGAAATTACCGTGTTACATGGCGCCCGAACAGGGACCTGACCGAACCGAGACTTGAATTATCGCGAATGAAGAGCTGGATTTACAAGTTGTCCAAAAACGATTTAGCCGGGGAATTGGCGCGAATTCACATCGATAATAACGGTCCCTGCAGTCAATTGCGGCACCGACTCCGAAGATTTGTGGAGGCCAACTCCGAATATAAGCCCCCGATGGCACTAAACAGGACCGACCCACCAAAACCGCAGTGTAAATCGCAATCAGCTATCCTCATGGAGGTGCCAGACGACGAGCTACACGCTTTGAAACAACTGGACGCATTTGCGGCTGGCACGCCGCGGCATCATCCGCTCCCAGCATTCAGCCACGAGGAGGAGCTGTTACCACTACACGCCCCGGCACCGGAGGCTCGGATGGAGGGTGCCGCCATCAGTCGGGCCGAAACGAGTCCTCCTCGTGAGGACGAATCCGTCAGCCTAACCGATCACGCGAAAATTATTAATCAAATTCGAAAGTGGGGCGTCCACTTCGATGGTAGAAACCCGTTCGCATTCCTCGAGCGTATTCAAGAACTGCAGCGAGCGTACGGCTACCCGAAGGACCTCTTGCTGCTAGGGCTACCTGAGATGTTAAAAGGAGACGCTTTGCTCTGGTTCCGAAATAACCAGGACCAATGGAAACGTTGGGCCGATTTCCAGGACAGCTTCCGGAACTATTACTTGCCCCACCGATACCGGACCCAGCTCACACGAGAAATACACGGCCGAGTACAACGGACGGGAGAACCATTCAAGCAATACGCCACCGCGCTGCTAACCATGGCCCGTCGGGCTGGGAACCTGTCCACCGACGAAGTCCTGGATCGGGTTTACGAGAACATGAGGCCCGAATACAAATTATACATCCGGATCCGAGACGTGAGCAACCTGGAGGACCTCACTAACTGAGCAGCCGAGTTTGAAGATATTAAGCGCCAGGAGAGGGAGCATGCCGAGAAACAGCAAGCCAGTCGGCCACCGGCAGTGGCCGCCGCCGCCGCCTATAGTCGAGAAGAATGCTGCTGACGCTGCAAGCAAAGAGGCCACACCCGAACCGAATGCCGGCGCCCCGCCGTCAAGTTTTGCTCCCGTTGCGGCAAGGACGGCGTCCTAACGAGAGATAGCCACCCGTTTGCGGGAAACGCACAGCGGGCCGGGGGCGTCGACAGCGCCGACCGGCCCAGCACCAGCCAGAATTAAGGTTTTGGCCCTGGCCGCACCTGCCGATCCTGCTCGGGAACAGCGAGATTGAGGCATTGATCGACTCGAGATCCGAGCTGTCATGCGTCAACGCCGAGGTAGCAAAATTGGCCGAAGATCTGGGCTATCATCGCCAGGCGGACTGACAGCAAGTCAGATTGGCTGACGGGGAAACCACGGAGACCGCCGGTAGTCTGCTGCTTCCGGTCCGGTACGATGGGAATACTTTTCGGCACAAATTCACGATCATGCCACACGCCCGCACCCCTATGATCATAGGGGTAGATCTCTGGGAACTGATCGGTTTAACTCTGCGGATTCCACCCGGCAGTACTCAGCTAAAACAAGTATGCAGCTTAGACGATGCCGGATTAGCTACCAAATCACCGGAAGAGCAGGACCGCCTTAAGCATTTTCTCGAGATAGAACTCAGTAAATTCCAAGACGTACACGGGCCCACCGATAAAATTACTCACCGTTTGCGCCTGAAAACCGATCAGCCGATTAAGCAGAGATACCGCCCACGCAACCCAGCCATGCAGGAGATCATAAATTAGGAAGTCAACCGGATGGAACAAGGCGGAATCATCGAGCCTTCCCGCGGAGCGTGGAGCTTGCCAATTGTACTCGTTAAAAAGAAAGATGGCCGGTATCGGTTCTGCATCGACTATTGGAAAGTCAACGAGGTCACCGAGAAGGACGCGTACCCATTGCCACAGGTTAACGCCACGCTCGACAAATTGCAAGGAGCGCGATACCTAACCACGCTGAACCTGAAGGACGGCTATTGGCAGGTACCGTTGGAGCCAGAAAGCCGGCCAATCACTGCGTTCACGGTCCCCGGCCGAGGCCTGATGCAGTTCAAAGTCATGCCGTTCGGACTGCTCTCAGCGCCGGCCACGTTTCAACGGCTCCTGGACGCGGTGATCGGACCCGAGCTCGAACCATGGGCATTGGTCTATCTCGACGATATTATTATCCTTAGTCGTACGTTCGAAGAGCATCTAGCCCACTTAAGGACGGTTTTCAAGCGCCTGCGTGACGCAAAGCTGCGTCTAAACCCAGAGAAATGTTATTTCTGCCGACCACAGTTAAAATACCTGGGGCACATAATTGACCGCAGAGGTATACGCACAGACCCAGAGAAAACGTCAGCCGTAACCAACTGGCCACCAACAACCCTCCGCCAGGTACGACAGTTTTTGGGCATGGCCTCATGGTACCGCCGATTTATCGAAAATTTCTCCAGCATCGCTGCACCGTTATCACGACTTACCAGGAAACACGCACGGTGGAGTTGGGGGCCCGACGAGGAAAAAACATTCACCAACCGCACCAACCAACATTAAAACCGCACTAACGACCGCACCAGTACTGGCCTGTCCGGATTTTACCCGCCGCTTTGTGCTTCAAACGGACGCCAGCACCAGCGGCCTGGGGGCAGTATTGACGCAACACTTGGCGGAAGGAGAACGGGTTGTCGTGTATGCCAGCCGCACACTCAACAAGACTGAAAAGAATTACAGCGCCACGGAACTAGAGTGTTTAGCGGTTATCTGGGGCATACGAAAGATGAGAGGATACCTAGAGGGCTATTCTTTCACCGTGATCACCGACCACCAGGCATTAAAATGGCTGCAGCGCCTAGAGGAGCCCACCGGACGACTGGGGCGATGGCTGTTCGAGCTGCAGCAATTTGACTTCGACGTACGTTATCGAAGAGGGGCGGCAAACCAAGTAGCCGACGCGCTCTCCCGACAGCCGATCGTGGCTAGCACCGAAGCATCAATTGCAGACAACTGGTATCGACGCATCCTCAACGGAGTTCGGGAAAATCCGGCGGGCTTCCCCGACTACAAAGAGCATCAAGGACGTCTGTTTCGTCACGTTCTACACGACGTAGATTTTAAGAAAATCGACCCCTCATTACAGTGGAAGCAGTGCGTACCGAAACCAGAGCGACAGCAAACAATAGCTCGGCATCATACGGATATTAGTGCCGGTCATTTCGGCACCGCCAAAACCATCGCGCGAATGGCCCAATTGTTCTATTGGCCGGGCATGTTCCGGGACATTACTCGCTTTGTGAGACGCTGCAAAAACTGCCTCGCTTACAAAGCATCGCCTACCAAGCCGGCCGGAAGACTACACACCGCACCAGTAACGGCACCATAGCAACAAGTCACCATGGACCTGGTGGGCCCTCTGCCACGCTCACGGAAGGGCCACACATGGCTACTTGTCATGCAAGACCGATTTTCAAAATGGGTGGAGCTCCATCCTTTACGGAAGGCCACCGCGGGGGCGGTCACCGTCGTCGTGATCGACCGAATTCTGTATCGACACGGGTGCCCCGACCAGGTTATCTCAGACAACGGTACCCAGTTTAAATCTCATTTACTGAAAAACTTACTGCAAGCCTGGCATATCCAACACCGCACGACGCCGATTTACACACCGCAGTGCAACCCAGTCGAACGAACCAACCGCACGATTAAGACCATGATCGCCCAGTACACACGGAAAAATCACAGGCGGTGGGACAAACAGCTCGGACCACTTCAGTTCGCTTACAATACGGCGCAACACGATGCAACGGGATACACCCCCGCTTTTCTCAATCACGGTCGAGAATTAGCGTTCGCTCACCCCGATAACCGTCGACACGCCGTCCCGACAGCTCTACATCAAACCCAGCGCGCACTCCAAGAAGCATTCCAGTTGGTTCGAATCAATTTGGCTCGAGCATTCCAGCGTCAAGAAGCGGCATACAACTTACGACGTCGGGATTGGCGACCCCAGATCGGCACCTTCGTCTGGAAAAAAGAGCGTCCACTGTCGCGGAAAACCGACGGTTTTAATGCGAAACTGGCGCCAAAATATTCGGGCCCGTTTACAGTGGCCAAATTTCATTCACCAGTGATAGTGGATCTCCGCGACGGCCGAGGGCGTTGGCAGCGGCGCATCCACATTCAAGACCTCAAGCCGGACCCCCCACCAGTAGAAACCGACCAATCCGCGGCTAAGGCGGCCCCGCAGTTAGGGTATATAAAGCGCTCACGGCCACGGCCATCATCAGTCAATCGACCGAACGCAGCAATGGCGAGACGAGAGAAGCTACACGAACTCTTCGGGAGCCTCAGTGAGGAGAGCGAGTCGCCACCGGCTAGTCCACCGCCAGGGGCCTGGCCCCCGCCGGTCGACCCAAGCCGCCGATATCCGGTGCCACGTGTAGGGACGAGCGTCCAGCGAGGAGACGGCGGCCAGCGGGGTCACACCCGCTGGTTAGAAGAGCCACCACCCGCTCTTCCAAAAGCGCTCCGAAAAGGCCAAGGGCGCCCTCGGGCTCCTCAGGATCCAGCCGCCGTAGCGACCGAGACCACCACCGCCGTCTCAACCACCGCCCAGTCGAGAAAAAAGCCGGGACAAGCGACCACGGCAGGCCCGCAAGGAACGACCGAGAAGATTCAGCCCGCCAGGGCAGGCTCCACGGCCACCTCTGACAAACACAGGACCGACGGCGGCCCAGCCAAAACAGCGGCTTCCGGAGCCCATCGAGACGAGGCAGAAGATCCGGACGCGGTTCGACTACAAGCACGCCCGCCAAGACCATCGGCGGCGCTGAAAGAGCCTGCCAAGACGCCGACGATACGCAGTCGAAGCTCGCCGCCACGCTGAGGGCCAACAATACGGGCCATGGAGATCCTCCAACCAGCCCGGCCTGAGCCGAGAAACATTGCCGGGATCGAAGTCAGCGTTCCCGACAGAAGCCAGACTGGGCCGATTACCACACCAGGGGGACCGCCAGCTCGCGACGGGGCTGCCAGGCTGAAGGCACCACGCATCAGGCCAGCCACCGCAGCCACACTGGCCAAACCAGCGACGACCAGGGCACGGGGAGGAACAATGAGCTCCTCAGCAGCGGCCAAGATTCCGACCGGACTAGCAACAGCCGGCACGCCCGCGGTTCTACCATTGCCGCCATTCGCGTTAGAGCTAAGGCAGACCACGGCACCGCCAGTGGCTCCATCGCCGATGCCACCAGCGGCCCCACCGCCGACGTCACTAGCGGCTCCACCGCCGACGCTACTAGCAGTTACATCGCCGACACCACCAGCCTACGTCCGCGAGAAAGGATGGATGTCGAGGCCGGGCATCCCACTCGCCGTACCGGTCCAACTTCCGAACGGCGAAGTCACATCAGTACCGATGTCCGCTATCCGCCACAATCGGAAGTGGCGGGCCCGGACCGCAACCGGAAGATGGTTGCTGCGCTTCGCCCCCGATGGCAGACTCACGATGTGCCGGAAGATTCAGGAGGAGACCTCCGAGTAAAAGAAGGGGGTGATGTGGCCTGAGGCCACGAACTTTCAGACCCCGCGCCGCGACCACCACCGTTCGCCCGAAACGTCGCGCGGCTCCGTCCATAGCCTAAGTTACGCGCGGGCCGACCAGCCGCCCGCGGCGAGTAACGCGGATCTACGCAACAGGAAACATGGGCCGCCCAACCGCCCACACCGCGCACCGCCACCCGACCGCTCGGGAGTGGGGGCCCCCACTCCCGGGCCCACGGGTATATAAACCGCCTCGAGCGCAGACGAGGCACCTTTTCCGCGCTGGGGAGCACCCCAGCATCCGATCCTTTAGGACTTGGACGCTCCCAAGTTTTCCTCGACCGGGCTCACCCGGCCTCCGAAACCGACTTCGCTCCGCACGACTCGGGCGCTCCCGAGCCTTCCTTCGACCGGGCGCTCCCGGCCGTCTTCGACACCGACATCTCCGAGACTCGGGCGCTCCCGAGCCTTCCTTCGACCGGGCGCTCCCGGCTCTCCCCCCCTCATCGACACGGTCCTAGCGTTCAGCCTCGTAGGCAGATTACGTTGCGGCACCGCTGGCTCGCGACCACGGAGCCTGTACGACCGATACGGCCCGAACGGCCTAGCTTGTAATCCGCGCCGCCGACTCGCGAACGCGAAGACTGTCCGACCGATACGGCCCGAGCGGCCCATCCTGTAACCCGCGCCGCCGACTCGCGACCGCGGAACCTGTACGACCGATACGGCCCGAACGGCCTAACTTGTAATCCGCGCCGCCGACTCGCGACCGCGGAAACTGTCCGAACGATACGGCCCGCGCGGCCCACATTGTAACCCGCGTCGCCGATTTACGTCCACGATAACCGTGCGACTGAGACGGCCCGGACGGCCGCCCCGTATCCGTGAAATTGACACTCGGAATACGTCCCGAAGCGACCCAAACTAGCTTCTCCATTAAATCCAGCTCCCGGCGAATGTTTTCTTTTGTTCAGTTCGTTCTTAGACTATTATATTATTCGTTCCTTTTGCTTTAATTCATTCTTAGACTATTGTATTATTTGTCTCTACATTATTTCTTTTCTTAAGCAAGTATAATAAATCTTTTATTTTACGATAACCACGTCTCGGTTTTTTACACTCGCACCCTGGCTTCCGACGAGCTTTCCGGACCCGAAATTACCGTGTTACACTTGTACCGTGTTGACTTTGTGTTACCGCTTTTTGTCTCAAGAAGGTTTAATACCTTATGTAGAAACTGGTCCAGGGCACATGATAATATTGAACGACACTCTACCATTTACTAAAACTTTTCCGCCTGAACTTAAGGGTACTGAGTGCATGAGTTTTAAATGGGTTAAATATAAAGGAACTACATATAAATTAAATATGGTGGTAGTCGTAGGCGCTGAAAATTTGTGTTCATTGTTTGGAGAGGTGACTCAAATTATTGTAAATAAGAGCAAATGCCCACTTTTTCTTTGTAAAAAATTTTTAAACATCGGTCTATATGAATACATATTAGGATACGAAATAGCAACAACAAAAGATTGGATATGGATCAGTATAAGCGATTTACTTGATCCATATCCAACCTACGCATATATTATGTCAAATAGGGAAAAATATGTTATTTTAAATTCTAATTTTTTAAATTTAAAGTTTAAAGAAAATGTAAAAAAATGTAAAAAAATGTAAAATGTAAAAAATGTAAAAAAAATTTAACTTTTAAATATAATATTAATTAAAAATAAGTTTAATATGTTTGATATGTTATTAATAAGTTTAATAAGTTTATTTATTGAAAGTAAAAATTTAATTATTAATAATAATTTTAATAATAATTATAATTATAATAACTATTAATTTAATAACTATTAATAACTATAATAACTATTAATTTAATAACTATTTATTACTAATAAAATTTTGTTAATAAAACAAATAATTTGTTAAAACATTATTTGCAGTTTTTACTAATAATTAAGTTTGCTATTAAAACTAATAATAAAAGTTCGAATAACAAATAATTTGTCAAATTGATAAATAAGCAAATGTTATTATGTGAAGCTATATTAGCAAATAAAAAGTTTTAGTAACAAATAATTTGTAAAAACAACAAATAAGTAAATGTTGTCACGTATTGCTACAGTAGCAAATAAAAAGTTAGAAGGACAAATGATTTGTAAAATCAACTTATGAGGAAATGTTGTTATGTATTGCTACACTAGCAAATCAAAAGTTACAAATCATATTTGTCACCACAACAATGTTATTTGCTGTCACTATAGCTACAAAAAAATTTTGTTGCAGATACTTATGTTTTGTTATAGTAACATAATATCAGTAAAATATTTTTCTCAGTGCAAATATTCATACTGTTCAAGAATTGGCAAGAGAATGTTTAATTGCATCCAAAATGAAATCAAAATTTTATTATAATAAGAAAATTATTCCACAAATGTTTCAAATTAATGATCAAATTTTCCTTTTAAATAAACCAAAGAAAGGAAAATTGAGTGATTAATATTCGGGACCCTATACAATTTTGGATATATTACCGAACGGAAATATTAAAATTTGCGTAAAAGGAAAATTAAAAGTAATTTATCCTAATAAAATTAGAAAAATAAAAAATTAAGAGATTTAGTATGTGCCGCTAAAACATATTCAATCTCAAATTAATTATTGTTTTCATACAGATGAAGACAATTATTAGCGTAATGATCATCGGAACATTATTAATAAACGGAACTTACGGAATTATCGGATACAACTGCGGAACAACAAATTTAAATACAACAACAGTGTCGTTATTAGAAATAGAAGAATGCGATATACCAATGATTGAACCACAAGTGGTAAATGTGCCAATACAATTATTACAATTATCAAAATTCGAATCAACAAATGTTATTCAATGTAAAATAATAATTTCAAGAACAGTCTTTTATTGCGGAATGCACTCATGTATCAATAGTAAATAATGCATTTGCAGAATATATACTTGATACTTCGATTGATCAATGTAAAACTATGCACAAAACAGGAACATTAATAGTTAATACAAATAATATTATAAGTGGATTAAAAGTAAATCAAACATCAACACGACCAATAATTTTTGCGGGATCAGTTACTACAAATGAAAAATGTTATGGAATTCAATATTCAGATCCTTATGGAACATGGCAAAATGTAGTTGTGCAAGGAATAATTAAAATAACGTTAAGTTCACAAAGAGCAGTAACAAATATTGAAACAAACTAAATAAATTTAAATTCGGAAACGGCTTGTCAATATTTGGAAGGAGAATGTATAGATATCGAAAGAAAATTTTTATATTGGGAAACAGTACCTCATGATTATTGTAAATTTAATAATTATGATGTTTTATTTGAAGGAAAAGCAAGAAAAATGATTAGTAAAATAAATGAAAAATTGCAAATTGTTTATTCCTTGACAACTCATGATGTCACTTTTGCACTAACACAAATAAGCGAAGAATATCCTTGTGGATACACACTAATAAAAATAGAACACCCAAAATTATTTATTTTTGAAACAAATAAAGGAGAATTGTTAACACGTAAAAAATCAATTGCGGTAGAGAATATAGATATTTTTGCATATGTAAATTCAAAGTTTGTTTATGTAGAAAGACATGAGAGAACACAAATTATTTGTATACGGACATTATTGAACAACGATGTGAATTAGAACGTCAAGTATTAAATAATACGCTGAGTCTCGCCACACAAGCACCAGATGAATTTGCATACCAGATGATGAAAGGACCAGGATACATGGCAACGTTATCGGGAGAAGTCGTACGCATAACAAAATGCACACCAGTCGAAGTAATCGTTCAACATATGCAAGAGTCTTATCAACAGTTACCGGTATCGAGAAAAAATAAAACATTTTATGTCACCGCGTACTCATATTCTTTTCAAAACAGAGACGCAAGTTCCATGCAGCAGAATTTTACCAACAATGTTTTACTTGCACGACGGATGATATAGAATAACGCCAAACGTTGAGTATAGTAAGACACCAGAAACAATTAAACCAATGACAAAACCAACTTGGCATTACAACGATCTACGATTTTTGGCAGCAAGTGGTATACAGGGTGTCCCAGTTGATGTAAAAAAGTTCTTAGTTGTAGGTTGGGCTTCCGAAAATAAGTAGAAAAGTCCTATACGGTTTTCTAAGTTAGGCGTTAATAACCGAGAAAACAATATTTAAAGATTTGACGCCCCCCGTGCAAGCAAAAACGCGCCGTTCGAAGCTTCCGAGACGTTGGTGGACCTAAAGGTGTGGCTTATTTTACTCTATTCACAAAGAAATGAGTAATCTATGAATCTTTGTAAATAGAGTGGGATGGGCCATACCACCACTCTATTTACAGAGATTTATAGATTACCCAAATCTTTGTGAATAGAGTAAAATAAGCCACACCTTTAGGTCCACCAACGTCTCAGAAGCTTCGAACGGCGCGTTTTTGCTTGCACGGGGGGCGTCAAATCTTTAAATATTGTTTTCTCGGTTATTAACGCCTAACTTACAAAACCATATAGAACTTTACTACTTATTTTTGGAAGCCCAACCTACAACTAAGAACTTTTTTACATCAACTGGAACACCCAGTATATACATTTATATTTTAAATTATACCATATTATAATATGGTTATACTTTAATTAATTAATGGATATACTTTAATTATACTAAATTATATCATATTATACACATTTATATTTTATATTATATCAGATTATATACTTTGTTTAGAAAATAAAGAAAGGGCATAAACTTTTTTATTTTTAACGCCTAATAAAACCTAAGCTAGCCTGCAACAGCTCGGGTTATCGTCTTGGGTGTTGCTAAACCGGCTCTCTATCACTTCGTCACTTGCAATCAGTGCGTGCTCTATCTTTTATCGATACCAGGAGAAAGCCCGAAATTCGAACCCCTTTGTCTTAAGGGACAAAGGCTTAAGCGAGCCTGCTTAGCGACAGCCAATAGGCAGTCAGTCGCAATCCAGAATGCGTGCTTACCGCTCATTCCGGATTCTCCAACGCTTTATAATCGCTCTTGCTTGAGCATTTCCTTTACATAGGTCCGCGCGCGACTTGTGCGTTGTACAAGCATCATTAAATAAAGTTCGGCATCACTTTCGTTAAATTGATTTTTCTTGTTAACTATTCCCTCGAAGCCTCGCTCTTGCGCGATTATACTTTAATTATATTACTATATGCATTCATATTTAAAATTATATATTACATTATACACTTAAATTATCATCAAATACATTTATTACATTATATATAATAGTGTTTATTTTCCTTATTTGGAGTACACTTGACTTTTCGTTTCCAGTCATTTCGTTTACATATTTACATTTTTCTACTTCTACATCTATTACTTCTACACCCATACATTCCATTTTTTATTTTTCTTATATTCTTCCTTATTCCCTTTACAATTTACGCCTAAAACCTTTCCTTCCATTCTACTTTCTTTATACATTCTTTATGCCACTTATTTTACTCCTAACAATTTCTAGACCCATGCAAATATTTCCAATTCACATTTTACAATTTTTTTTCTTCTTTTTATATTTTCTCTTCTTTTTTCAAGCCTGCTTCTTCTTCCTTTACCTACAAACCTTACAAAAAATAACGCCTCTTTTTCCGCCTTTTCGCACGCTTTTCTTAAAACTACGCCAAAAACGTACGAGAGAGAGAGAGAGAGAGAGAGAGAGAGAGAGAGAGAGAGAGAGAGAGAGAGGAGAGAGAGGGAGAGGGAGAGAGAGAGAGAGAGAGAGAGAGAGAGAGAGAGAGAGAGAGAGAGAGAGAGAGAGAGAGAGAGAGAGAGAGATCGCGTTTACTCGCTCCTAGAAATCATGCCACACTTTTCTCATTTATTCATCTTGGACCCTCGCTTGCGATGCTTTTTCTTTTTACCTTTTTCTATATTTAATTTTGTCTTCAATTTTTTTTTTATCTATTCATACTTTTATTCATACCCATCCCTTCCCTGGTTCTTTCCAATATTTCCAACCATTCTTTCCCCTTTCCTTCCTCTCCCAAAATTTCTTCTACTACTTCCTCCCAATTTCTCCCCTCTCCCCAATCTATACTTTCTGTCCATACATGTTCCCATGTTTCTTCCTTTTCTCCGCACATCCTGCATTTTCTTCCTTCTTCACTTTCTCAGTATCTATATCCCTTTATTTCATTTCCTAATCTGAATCTTGTTATTCTCATCCATCTCTCTTCCTTCCATCTCTTTTTTAAATACTCTGGCACCCCCTCTTTCTTAATTCTTTTATAAAACTTATTGAATCAAAATTCAATTAATTTTTCTTTACTCTCATTTCTTTATCTTTTTCAATTAATACTTCCTGTAATGTATTTACTTATTATTTCTAAGTAACTATATTCTCGCAATTATATCTTATCACTTGGTGCTTCCAGTGACTCTGTAACTTTATATTTGGCTAACCTTCACTGGAAGGCAAGGCTTTGTGCTTGCGAATCTGCGGTCCAGACCGCAGAGATCGTTCAGCCGTCGAACTGCTTATACGAAATAAATATATTAAAATTACCGTGCTTAATTATTATTACCGGACATGCCAGTTCCCCCCACAGCTCCCCCTTTATTCTCTTTTCCTCCACTTCCTTTATCGACCAACCCATTTTTTTGTAATATTCTTCCCTTTCCTTTTTCCATCTTCCTATTGCCTTTCCCTCCCTTGTTTTTTCTTTAATTTCCTCCCAACACCACCTTGCTAATTCTCTTCCTCTTCTTTCGTCCAGTCTCATCTCATATTTCCATGCCCTCATTCCAGCTTTACCTCTTAACTTTTCTCTTTGTAATTCTTCTCTTATCATATATCCCGGTACTTGCCTTTTCACACCTAACAGCCACCTTAAGTACCTGTCCTGCAGGCTCTCCACTTCCTCCCTTTCCCTCCACCCCCATATTTCTACCCCATAATTTGCCACAGACCATACTAGTCTATCAAACAACCATATTCTTCTACTCCAATCTTTTCCAAATTTATTCTTCCTTAAGCCCCAGACTTGTCCCATTACCTTTGCCGCCTTTTTAACCCTTTCTCTCACATGTTCCCTCTGGTCTCCATTTCTCGTGACCGTATAACCAAGATATCTAAAATTTTTTACTTCTTCAATTTCCTTTCCCTTCCAATTCTACTTTACCTTTTTCCATTTTCCATCTCCCTTCCTACATTTTAATATCTTTGTTTTCTTTACATTCACCTCTAAACCCTTTTTTTCCACATATTCTTCCAAAGTTATTATCATGCCCTTCATCCCTGCCTCATTTTCTGCCACCAGAGCCACGTCATCCGCATATGCTAATGAAAAAATCTTTTTTCCTTTAATTTTAATTCCACTCCACCCCCCTTTTTCTAATTCCTTATCTATATCTGCCAATAAAACTGTAAACAAACTCGGGCTCAGCGGACACCCCTGTCTCACTCCCTTCCCAGTCCAGAAACTCTCCCCTTCCTCATTTCTCACCCTTACCTTACATACCGTTTCTTCTAATATCTCTTCACATCTTTTTACCAAACCATCTCTTACTCCTTCTTTCCTCATAGCTTCCACTAGCTTTCTTCTGTCCACGGAGTCAAACGCTGCTTTCATATCTATAAATGCTATCACAATTTTTCCTTCTTTCTCTTCAATCTTTCTGTTAATCAAAAAATTTAATATAAAAATCTGATCTAACGTTCCCATATATTTCCTAAAACCCGCCTGACACTGCGGTAATATACCTTAATCCTCTATATCTTTCTTTAATCTTTCAGTTAACACCGATGCATAGACTTTATACGCCGTTTGCGTCAGTGTTATTTCTCTGTAATCCCCCACCTTTTCTCCTTTTCCTTTTTTCAGCACGAGTACTACAATATCCTCTCTCTATTCCTTCGGCATTCCACCTTCTTTTCATACTTTTCTACAAATTTTCCATAATCTTTCTTTCACTTCCTCTCCACCCATTTCCATATTTCATTTTCTAAGTCATCACTTCCTGCTGCTTTTCCTTTTTTTAATCCTCTTATCGCTTTTTCAAATTCTTCTTTTTCCAGCTCTTTTTTTTCATCATCTTCTTTCCGCTCTTCTTCCAGATCTCCTCCTATCTTCCATTTCACCCCCTAGCTTTTCTTTGAAATATTCATCCCATTTCTTTAATTCAATTTTTTCATTTATTTCCTGCTTCCTCTTCCTTCCCTTATTTATTATTTTCCATACATCTCCTTCCGTCTTTACTGCTTCTATTTTCTTTTTCCATCTATTTTTCTCGATCCCCTTTTTCTCTTAACATAACTTCTTATATGTACTCCTTGCCTTCCTATACTTTTCCCCATTACTCTCTTTTCTTCTCCATTTTTTTAGTTCTTCCTTTACTTTCTTTTTGCCTTTTCTGCATTCTTTATCCCACTATACTTCCTTTGCTTGTTCCTTCTTATCTTCTTTTCTTCCATTTATTACTTTTTTAACCACTTTTTTAACCTCTTTTATCTTTTTACCTAATCCTTCCCAGCTTTCTCTATTTTTATCCTTTTCTTCTTTCACTTCTCCATATTTTTCTTTAAACAATTCTCTCTCCTCCTCATCCCAGTTTAATCTTATCCTTTTTCTTTTTTTACCTGTTCCTTCTCCTTTTTCCCTCTTCACACTTTTTCCTAAGTTCACTATTAACGGAAAGTGGTTCGATTCTATATCCTCTCCCACTTTCACTTCCCTTATCTTACTCTTTGATTCCACATCACTTATTACATAATCAATCACCGTGTTACCCCTTCCTCCCGTATACGTCCATTCCTCCTCTTCATCTCCTTTGATACATTCATTTAGTATTCCCCACCCCCTTTTTTCCAAAAATTTACAAAACTTCCTTTCTTCATTTGTTATCTTTATATCTTTTGATCTCCTCTTTTTTTCTTCTTCATCATTTTCTGCTTCCTTGTCCCATAAACCCCCCTCCTCCCCTGTTCTTAAGTTAAAATCTCCTCCTATTAGGCATCCCACACCTTCCTCCCTTTCTTCCATCCACGTTACTATCTCCTCCAGTATCTTATCCAAGTCCCCATTTACATATACTCCTGCAATTTTCCACCATCTTTTTCCACTTCTTATTTTTAATCCCAATACTCCTTCTTTCTTGTCCCTTCCTAAAATTATTTTCCCCTTCCTTTCTCCATCCCATCACTATGCCCCCTATTGCCCTTCCTTTTTTATTAATCTTCTCTGCTCCTTTTACTTCCCATTCATATTCTTTTGGCACACGCATTTTCAACTTACTCCAACTTCTTGACTATATCCATGTCTCACATAAAAAAATCACATCCCACTCCTGCAATCTTTTCCAGAACTCCTCATCCTTATTTCTTAACCCCGCCACATTCCAGAATCCCACCTTCATTATCCTTTTATCTTCCACTGTATTTTTATCTTTTTTTCTTCTTTTTCTTTCTTCGTCCTCTTCATAATTTGATCCCTTTTTTTCTTTCCCCACTTCCTATTCCTCTTTCCTTATTTTTTTTTCTCCGCCCGTTTTTAAAAACTCATGTTTGCCTTGTCTTCCCTTATCCTTCTCCCTTTCCCCTTTTCCCCTCCATTTCTTTTACCATTTCATATAATTTTAGTTTCTCTTTTAAATCGTCCCACACCAAAAAATATTTTTTCACTCACAGTTTTCTATAACCTATTTTTACTTTTTTTCCTTCCTTTTTATATTTTTCTGCTTCCCTCTTAATGCACCATTCTACTTTTCTTTCATGCTCCGTTAAATCATCCCCTATCCATTCCGTCCACTCCTTCAATTTCTCTTTTCCCCTCATTATCTCTACTTTATCCTCAAAAATTTCCAATTTTACCCAAGCCATACTGTAACCCCTTGTTAACCTCACCTATCTTATTCACATCCACTATCTTGGCCTTTACCCCAATTTTCTCAAAAATTTATTCCACCTTTTCTCTCAATGCCACTTTACCCTTCTCTTTTAACTTTAGTCCTCTAAAGATTACATTATTTTTTCTCCATTCCTTTCTTTCTCTCTCCTTACCCATTTCCATCATTCTTACTCTTTCCTCCAGGCTCATCATCTTACAACCAATTTCTTTTACCGTATCTTCTGTTCCTTTTCCCCCTTTTCATTCACTTTTTTTTCTAATTCCTTCAATCTTTTATCCAATTTTTCTTCTAGCGCTATTTTCTCCCTGTTCCACATTCTTTTTAATTCCTCCATCTCCTTCTTAATCTGCGCCTTACATTCCTTCACTTCCTCCATCTGTTTATTTAACTTTTCGAAGTCATTCCTTACCTTTTTAATTACTTCCTCAAATCTATCTTTACTAGTACCTTCTTCTTCATAATCTCCTTCCTTCTCTTTTCCTTTATCACCTTTCACTGGTGGCCTTCCAATCTTGCAACTTTTCCTAAAACCTTCTATCTCTATTCTTTCTTCCTTATTTTCCTGCCTTGCTTTCCTTTTTTCACCCATCCTAAATGCCAGTTTAATTGGCAAGCTATTCGATCTCTCTCTTTCCAGCATTTCCACTCTAGAAGGCCTTCCTAGCCTTTTTTTCCTTTTTCCTCACCACCTTCAGTTTCCTTCTTCCCTTCCAACTTCAATTCTATTTTTTCTTTTTCCTCTATTTCCTTGTTTTCACTCATTTTTACTTTATCTTTCCTTTTTCTAACCTACTCAATTTAACTGCTTTACTCTTTCCTCTTTTATCCTTCCTTTGTTCCTTTGTTCTTCTTTGTCTTACTGTCTCAATTCCTCTGTCTCACGATCGTACACCTAACCTCCAAATATTCACACCCTTTACTTTTCTATCTAATTTCCTTTTCCTTCCCCGCCCTTACTTCCCTTCAACAGCCCTTCTACTTTACCCATCCCTCTACCTTCTACACTACAGCACCCCTTCGAAACACCCTTTTATCCTATCGTTTCCACCCTCAGAACATACACTCACAGAATCTCACGTCTTACTCATACGCTATCGGAAACGAAAGTCGCGCATTTATTACATTATTATATCAAATTATACAATTTTTTTAATTATTAATTAAAATTTATTATATTTAAATAATTAGAAATTTGAAAATATAATTTTAAAATAAGCATCTTATCCTAAAAATAAATAAAAAAAAAAAAAAAGTGAACGTCTAAAGAGCGAATCAAAGGAAATAAGCGTTTAATAGCGATTAATTAAGGAAAATATGTAAATTTTATAAAAATTTTTCAACAAAAGAAAATATTAATATACTTGCCATACGTAGTAACATAATGTACTACGATGACTTAAGGGGAAAGGTGTCACATGCTGACAAATTTAATATTTTAATTATTAAACTGTGGGAATAAAAACTTTGGAATTTGATGAAATTTAAAACCAATTCTATTTAAAAAACAACAATAACCGATTGTCACCGGGTGGGACCGAGCCTAATAACTATATGAAACTATCGATATTTTCTGTTACCATCGGGGACTGAGCTGAATAAGCTATATGATTTTATCGATCGAACAACGACGGGGAGAACAGTTACTAATTAGCTATATTTAATTATCGGTTTTTAAAATACCCTTCCTCCTTGATTTTAAAGAAGGTGGTGAACCAAGTCTTTAGCGGGGACAAGGGGATCCACATCCTATAAAAGAACGTGCGAAGAAGCGCAAACAATCAATTGTAAATAATTTTTGGAGTAATTATTGTTATAGAGCATTTATCAACGAAGCGGTTGATGGTCAGAAAGAGTTGTTTGATTCCGATTGAGTCTTGAAGAATAATTGAGCGAAAGAACTGAGGGAATTGAGCTAAGATTTTGAAAGATTGAGAGTTGAAGAACTATTAGAAAATTGTGAGAGATTTTATAAATTGATTGGGAATTTAAGGTAAATATTTTATTATAAAATAAATTGTTATTGTTAATTTAATTTCAATATTTTATTTTAATTAAATTTGATTTTGGTGTCGGATTTTAAATTGAAGGAAGTTGAGTTAATTTGTTTATAGTCATTATTTATTGTGATACTCCTTGGCGGTGTTTTTGTAGAACCTCGCCTCGCGAAAGAAGAGTGTTGCGTTTGGTTTGGTCGCTTCTTTATGAAGCGCGCGCAGAAAGATTTTCGGAGATTTTCTGCTGCCGTCGCTAAACAAAAAAGCTAAGATTTTGGAGTTTTTAAATGAAGAAACGCGCCGGTAAACGAGTTCAAATAAAACGACTCAAATACCAAGTCAAAAGAGGCCTTGAAACAAAACAAAATCCTTTCTCTTTAATCCAGAAATTAAATCAAATAATTGAATTTATTAAACCGAAGTATAAATTAATTCTGATTGATTTCCAGATCAATTATCCGAATTTTAATAATATTCCTAAAACAGATCCGCGTTTTGTGATTTATAGAAATCTCTATCTTTTCGGTCCAGACGATTAAAAAATAAATAACACAATCCTTGTCCGGTCCCGGGTAAAGTTCTTAAATGAATTGATTCAAAAACGGACTAAATAATTACGTTTATTAGGACGTGACAGTTATAAAATTTTTATCAATCGGAAAAAGTTACATAACCCCATAGAGTGACCTTGAATGTCGGGGATATAAGCTTTTGGAAATTTCACAGCGAAGTTTCATGGGTTTTTTGCGTCTAACACCATAATATGGGGTTTCCGCCAACTTTGACCTTGATATTCGTAATCAGGGTAAAAAGTTACATAACCCCCCTGAATATCTTTGAAATGAAAGGGGTATGCGCTTTTTGGAACTTTATTTTTGATGAAAAATTTTCATAAAATTTACATATTTTCCTTAATTAATCGCTATTAAACGCTTATTTCCTTTGATTCGCTCTTTAGACGTTCACTATTTTCTTGAGAAAAAAATTATAAGAAAACAAGAAGACGATAAGCAGAAAGACATCAAGGAAGAGATCAACCAAATTAAGAATGAACAACAGGAAGATTCAGAAAAACAACACCAAGAACAACAATTAACAGCGTGTTACATCATTGAAGATGAGAGGAAACCAGCAGAAAGGAAGATTATTAATGAACAATATAATATTTATCCAAGTTTATAAATTCAATAAAGGAAAAATAATAATATGGATTTATTTTAATTCAAAGAAACCAAAATTAATTATATGAATTTTTTAAAGGAAAATAAATAACAAATTATTTTTCTTATAAAAATGGAAAACTATATCCAAGTACATGATTTAATGAGGCTATTGAAAACGGAACAAGAAGTAAAAGTAATCAAAGTGGAATCATCAAGTGCAATATACAGAGTGTCCAGCACCATGTGTTAATGCTTCTAGGGATAAGTAGATATTGGGAATACAAATTAAAAATTCCAATGCCATTTGGCAAAATTCTCAATGGTTATTGAAAAAAAAATTAATTTTTCTAGCGCAAGAGCGACAAGAAAGCAGTGGGCAAGTTGTTTTATTATCAGAATCGTGAATCTTGCAAGCAATTTGATCGTTTTCATTTAATTTAAAAAAAACATTTAATCTTGTTAGACAAGCAGGTCGATGTAAACGTTATGTACGTACACAATCGACGCGACAACATTTAGTCGACCTGCTTGACTCTAAATACGTTGAGAACGCGTATACATACATTTGTCTAACGAGTACATATGTATGTATACTTTGTTATAACTGATACTTATAATTAATTTAATTTCTCAATTAATAATAATTAATAATGTATGTTGACAGTCTTTTTAGCTCAACATCGTCAAGATGAAACGTTTCCTGACCATATTTTATGGAGCGACGAGGCAACTTTTACTCCAAATGGAATTTTTAATTCTAAAAATTTCATTATGTGGCAACACCAAAATCCACACGCCGTCCGTCAGTGTGCCTTCCAATTTAGATGGAAGTTAAACGTCTGGGCAGGAATAATTGGCAATAGAGTAGTAAGTATTTTTCTTACATAAAAATTATAATAAAAAACCAAATTTTAAATATTTATATTATTAATTTGCAGATTAGTCCATACTTTTTGCCTCCGCGCCTCGATGGGGAAAGATACGCGCAATTTTTGGAAAATTATTTTCCAATTTTGTTAGAGGAGCTTCCTCTACAAATGCGGCAAACGATGATTTTCCAGCACGATGGAGCACCACCGCATTATTCACGTCACGCGCGAATGGACTTGGATCGACACTTTCGTGATCGGTGGATAGGCCAAAATGGTTCAATTTCGTGGCCAGCAAGATCTCCAGATCTTAACGTTCTCGATTATTTTGTGTGGGGATACATAAAAAATCGAGTGGAGAATGTGCGCGATCGTAATGTAGAGGAGGTACGCGAAAACATCATAGCGGCTTTCAATACCATTACGCCGAACATATCATATCGCGCTACTCGGCAAATCATCCAGAGAGCACATCTATACATACAAGAACAGGGCAATCATTTCAAACAGCTGATGCATTAATTTTTAACAGTGGATTAGGCCTATTGGGGACACCACTAAAAAAAAACGCGCCAAGCTATCTACCTCGCGAAGTGGTATGGAAACGATAGCGTTTTCATACCGCAATAAGAGAATTTCCATAGTCGAAACAATTAAAAATTAATACTTTATTCATCAGGTTGCTTATCTATTAAAGTTATAATAATAAAGACATTAATGCAAGTAAATAATCGCGAACACGAATAGAAAATAAACCCTATAATTTCCTTCGCGCATTGCTCGATGCTTGAATAGATAGTATACATTAACGCGATAATAGCGTAAGCTGTGATTTCGAACGGCTAAACCTCTTCCCTCACCATGCGTCGTCGCTTCTCTTACCCGCGCGCCGTCCTCCTACTCTCCTAAGAACCGAACCGCCCAATTTATGATTTTTGTAAAGTCGCGTGGGATGGGTCGTACTTCCAGCGTCTCGGTAGCTTTCAGCGGCGCGTTCTTACTCGCACGGGGGGCGTCAAATCTTTACATGTTATTTTCTCGGTTATTAACGCCTAACTTACAAAACCGTATAGAACTTTTCTACTTATTTTTCGAAGCCCAACCTACAACTAAGAACTTTTTTATATCAACTGGGACACCCTGTATAGTGATGTATCCGGATAACGTACAAAAGAAATTGACTGAATCATTTTTTTTACAAAACATTATATATTTCTCTTCAATGTTTTACATTTCTAGTTTAATAAATTTTTGTATTTATTGTTTAATAACAATATAAATGAAAATAAGTTTATTTGGTACCTTACAAAAGTATTCGGACAGTTTAAAAAATATTTTTTTTTTATAAACTGAAGTTAACATTAATATTTGGTGGCATAGCCTTTTTGTTTTAACACTTCTCTTAATCGTTTGGGCATATTTTTAATTATTATTTGTAAATAATTAACACTAATTGTACGCCATTTTTCTATTAATCGCTCTTTTAATTCTTTTTTATTTAAAATTGGTGTTCTACAGATGTTACGATCGAGTTCTTCCCATAAATTTTCAATTGGATTTAAGTCCGGAGATTGTGGTGGCGGATGTAACACTTTGGGACAGTTATATAACAAATATTCTTGTACAATTCTTGATTTATGTTTAGGGTCGTTATCTTGATAAAACTTAAAAGTCCTTCTAATATTTAAATTTTCTGCGGATTTTAACAAATTACTTTTTAAAATGTTTAAATATTTGTTTTTATCTAAAATATCATCGATAAAAACAAGCTCACCGACTCCAGAATTTGTTATACAGCCCCAAACCATTACACTGCCGCCACCGTGTTTGATAGTTGGTTTTAAATTTTTCGGATTGAATTGTTCATTTTTCTTGCGCCACACCGTTCTTCTTCCGTCACTTCCATACAGGTTAAATTTGCTTTCATCGACAAATATTACGTCGTTCCACCATTCAGGTTCTTTTAAACTGTATTCCTTTGCAAATAATAGTCTCTTCTTACGGTTGGCTTCATTGATGTACGGTTTTCTTCGGGCAACACGTCCATGGTAGCCGCTTCTATGCAAAGCTCTTCGTACAGTATTTTCATGTACTTCTTTATTCTGGTATTTAAACAACTCCGATTTTAATTGCGAAGCACTAATTTTCGGATCTTTTTTTACTTTACGTACGAGCCATCGCTCATCGTGTGCATTTAAATGTCTTGGTCGTCCCTCTGATACTTTAAAATCAATACGATCTTTCTTTTCGTATCTTCGAATAATGTTCGCAACTGTGCTTTTAGTCATACACAGTAATTTGGCGATCTCTCGATATGAGAGACTTTTCTCTCTGTGATAAATCACTAATTGTCTCTTATCAAAACTGGTATTTCGTTCTCTACGTCCCATTTTGATAATGTTGCTGCTTGCACTGTGACTAACAATCGCAATATACGATGTCTGATGTCCGAATACAACACACTTTGCAAACATACACGTAATGTAAACAATGTAGAAAAGTTCGACCAACTTTACGTACTTTATTGAAGTTGGAGTCGTAATAATCGAGGCAAACTTCAATAAAGCACGTGAAGTTGGTCGAATTTTTGTAGATTGTTAACATTACGTGTATTTTTACAAAATACGTTGTATTCATGTTAACTTAAGTCGTTTAGTCTATAAAAAAAAATATTTTTTAAACTGTCCGAATACTTTTGTAAGGTACCAAATAAACTTCTTTTTATTTATATTATTATTAAACATTAAATACAAAAATTTATTAGACTAGAAATGTAAAACATTGAAGAGAAATATATAATGTTTTGAAAAAAAAATGATTTAGTCAATTTCTTTTGTACGTTATCCGGATACATCACTATATAGCAAAATTTTATTAGTGTCCGAATACTTTTGGGAGTAACTGTATGTATTATTGGTGCACACACAATTTCAATTAGTAGATGTATATAGGCCGGTTCTGGACCAACTCGTGTCAGTGTGTCCGTGTGACCTAGGGCGAGGGGTAATGACGTCACGCGGGGAGGGGTGTTTTTCCAGGAATCGCTCCTTCGTCTGCGATTCTGGGGAACAGATTGTTTATAAATATAACAATAACATAAAAGTTATAAAATTTGATATTTTAATTACGTAATTTGATATTTTTCAAAATAGATAAGTGCGTTATCGCGCCGCGGTATTTTCCTGCGGCATCACGAATTTCAAAGGGTTGGAATTTTTTCAAAAGGGGAAAGGGGGTGTCTTATTTTTTACAGGGGGTAAAGGGGGGGGGGTGATCACGCGAGTCTTAGTCATGGCGTCGGCGGCGAGCGGCGGGGTGGCGACGGATCGCAAGGATCGCGCGCCCATCGTTCCCTCTCGCTCGCACCCGTTCGCGCCGCCTATCGTTCCCTCTCGCTCGCTCTCGTTCACGCGTTCGTCACCATCGACTACGACTCGCTCGCACCCGTTCGCGCCGTCTATTGTTTATCAACAATTCTTTTACACGCTCATACGATTCGAATGCGGGTGACGCTGCACGTACACCCCCGGCTAATCGCTCCTCCTTCTTATCTTATTTCTCTCTCACCCAGATACGTATGTTGCATACGAACGAGGCGGGACTCACGCCTCACAATTATAATAAAATGAAGGATGGAATTGTTACACCGCAAGGGTGCTGTGGGGTTCGTTCTCCGGAGACACTTATATTATTTGGGATAATAAAGTCGCCTCTTTGTTATTTTTTGTTCACTTCTTTATTTCCTTCTTCCTTTTTTACACTTGTCGTTTAATTAAAGATTCCACGCGAGATACTAGTTGGCGACTGACTGTCCGGGCCGCGGCTGCCCCTATATATCTCCTACTGTTGCTATGCCAAAAACCATAGCAATCAGCGGAATCGCGGGTGGCAACCGCGACTGTCCTCGGACTTCGCGTCCCGGCCGGAAATGCCGGGTTACCTTGATCGGCGGTATTCTGCCGATCAAGCTAAACGGTCGCGCGCGTGCGACATTCCGACGTTATTCCCGAGCCTCTGTTGCTAAGGGCTCGGGATATAACAGAATAGAAGCGATTAAAAAAATGATACGTGTCGATTACAAAAGTATATATTTATTATATGAATATGCGTTATAATATATTACACATTTTTTTATACATTTATTACAAGCGCAAGTAGTTCGCAATCTACAATTTGTTGTTCGTCGAAGGAATCGCTGCTGCGTATAGCGCTCACCGCCTCGGTGTGATTTCTCGATGCGGAAGCGATTTTGCAAAATCGCTCGTATTTGTCGTCGATCTTCGGTAGGACTTTGTTAAGTACGTTGAACGTCAAAGAGACACAATCATCGAAATCCAGCATTCGCGTGAACGTAGCTTCGGTCATGGCCATACGTGTGTCGACCGATTCGAGTCGTACAAGTTTCATTTCGTTCATGCGGCAAATTCGTACTGTGAGCGAACCTATGTTCGCAACGTCGTACGGTTGCTTCGGTCGATCGCGAAGCATATTCAGAATTGTCCATCGATGCTCGCACAGTTCCTTCCAGGTGTCGAGCGACATAGTTAATTCATCTCCTCGATTATCACCTATGATGATCTCCGCAAAACAACGCGTACCAACGTTCACGCCGATCTCTAGATATTTGTATCCCGTTTGGGTCAGCGGGTATCGCCGGCAGAGTAAGCGCGTCACGTATAGTTTTGGCGAGATGCTGGAAATTAACTAAACGCAATTATGAATATTAATATATTAATTAAAAGTAATTAATTTTATAAGAATGAAAAACTTACTCGTTAAATTTTTTCTCGCTAGATGAGGCTTCAGCACCGCAATCATTTCGACGCACTTCGTAACAGTTTCTCTCGTTGTAATACATCGTTGTATTCGCAGTCGTAGACGTAGTCGTAGAGGAAGTCGTGTAGTCGTTGCTGCGGCCAAAGCGAAGAATGTACTGATCGGTACGATCTGAGGGTACCTCGAATCGAGGACGGTTGCGAAAATCCCCTCTTTTATTTATTAAAATTTGCATAGAGTGGGGGAATATAAAACGCAGTAAGAAAAATTTTTGGAGAGAGTAATTAAGAGAGAGTAAGTAAGAGAGGTTGATTGGGAGAGGGAAAAACAATCGAAAAACGTACATGTATAGGTATGTGATACAAAAAAGTTTTATTAAAAAAAAATTATACGTCATCATTTTGATGGTTACGCCACCAGATGTACAATTTAAATACATTTTGTACGGCACAATTTTTGCAATGTCTTCTACAGCGGAAAGTATTCGAATCGTCCAAATCGTTGAGCGATTCAACGTTTTCAAAATCATCTTCGATGTTCCTGACGATCAGATTGTCTGTGTAGAATTTGATATCGTCATAGTCGTCGCCGTAGTAATCCTCTTCGAGCATATCTCGCAGCCAATCGCGTTTTTCGAGTCCTTTAACGTATACGATGGCGTGATCGTAGCAGTCCTCCTCATTCTGTAGGGCCCTGATGATCAGACGTTTAGCCCGACTGTACGGAACGTCCCCATCTTCCCACGCTATGCCGTGATGATTTCGTACCAGCCAGGTAACGAGGCGTCTGTCGTCTCGCGATACTGCACCCCACGACATAGGAGTCGCAAAGACGTAATGCGCGAGAACGGCACCACCTCGCAGCACCGCCGCTTCCTTCACGATGAAACGTCGTCCAATGGGATAACCTTGCAGATCGACGAACGTTGGCGTGGCCATGATGAGATGAAGAGAGGGATGATGGCGTTTGACGATGCGACTCAATCGAAGGAAGTTACAATACTGAACACGCGCGAGCAAATTCATTGATCTTGTTAATTTCCCCTTCCTTTCCAAATCGCATTACTTTTTAAATGCTTCGAGACAAAATCCGTCACGCGTTCTTGAAGTCGTTCGGTTCGCGACTTCTTATCCGTTTGCGTGAATGCGTCAACCACTGTGTTTCCCGAGGGTGTCACTCGATACGTCATTTCTCTGTTCAATAAGTGATCCGTCGGTCTAGGATCCGTTTGCGTAGTTTTATCTTCCTTCATGCGACTCGCGTTCTCGCACTAACAAGACGGTTGATATTTTGATGGTTTCATGACGACGATGACAATCTCTCTCTGTCGTTCTCTCTATCGACGTTACGCATACGACGGAAGGAAAGCGAATACGTAACGTTCGTCGATTCACCGCTTTACATACACACGTCGAAGATTGTTTCTACGTGATCTTACGTACGACGTTGGTCAACGGATTGTATTGAACCAAACGATCGTGTATGATGAGACAGTAAGCCGTGGTATTCGGCGCTACATTGTCCTTGCACTCAAACTCTAATCTCACGTCCACGGTAGCGGTTTTAACCGACTCGTTTTGACGCGAGCAGTCGATGATGACGAACGGACCGTTGAGCAGAAACGACGTGACGGTGAGATTTGGTTCGAGATACTCGTAGCCGTAATACTCTTTGCAGAAACGCGCGTACGCGTCGTAGAGAATCGCGTATCTACGTTTGCTAAAGTCGAGGTTCATATCGTCGTACGAGTAGCACTCTGAATTGAGATAGAGCTTCACGTTGGTCAGTTTGCAGTCGTCGAAACGAATGTTGTCCTCAGACATGATGTTCTTTCGACCCGTCTGCAGAGCGAAGACGACGTATCGAGGTTTCTCGAGTTGCGTGGCGGTCTTGATAGCCCATGAGTGTTTGGTCGTGAGTTACAGTAGCGGAAACTCGTACAGATCCCATGAGCGAAAACCCATACTGACGAATCGACCGCTCTCCAAGGTGCGCAACATTGCCAATTTCTTTACCTCGTTCAAAAGTACATGAGGCATACGCCATTGTATCTTCAGCAAGTCAACTTTAGGCTCGAGCGCGGAACTGCCCACTAGACAGTTGTTGTCGTTGCGCGCTCGTATAAGAATCAATTCGTGACGAGCGTTGATCACGACGAAAGTAATCGTTCGGATTAATCGTGGGACTGAGCCATCCCGCGTTCCGCAGAATCACGCTCCTGTCGGATGAAACGGTCGCGTAATTTTTCAGCGTGCTGGTTACGCCAACGTTTCGGTTACGATCGATCTCCACACCGTCGAGCTCGTATCGTATCTCATCGAACATAAAGGCGATGCAGTTGTCCCCGAGGATCACATCGGATTCCGCAACCACCTTGCTCTTCGTTAATTTTCCCTCGATGTAGAGAAAACTCTCGTGCGGCAGCATGTACAGATCTTGCTGCTGTATCGGTATTCTTATCTCATCGCTGTATCCGAACGTCGTATTGGCAAATGGATTGTAGGCGTGAGTCTCGATCTTGACAATTCGATCGTCAAAGACCGGTTCGTCTTGAATATTCAGAATGTCGGTCATCGTTCAGATACAATTATTTCGCACAGCGAATCTGAGCGATCTCAGAAATTCAACGCTTGTTTCGGTTAGTCTTCTTCTTTTTATCCTTCCAACGCTATTTACAGCGATATGTTGTCGCGGTTCAGGCTGCTGAATCGTACCAGTACCGAAACTGATTGTCGTAACGCGTCTCGTTTCGTTCGGTATTAACATGCCATGTTATCGTTGTCGTTGTAATCGCACGTGCAATCTGACAATGATCTCCTCTCCGCGAAAGTCGAGCGATCGACCGTTCTGGTTGGTTACGCGTATCGTGAGATCTGTAACGTATCGTACGATGATCGGCAGGTAAATGACGTGCGTGGGCGTTTCCGTGATCTTATATCCTGGTAGCACTTTCGGCAAAAACTCGTGAATCGTGTGCACGCGTTCGCCGTTGCAGTACGCTCCCGCGGTTACGTTACATTCGATGCGGATAATATTCAGGTTGATTATATTGATCGGTAAGTCGGACTCGTGCCATTTTCGCGGCTGCAGTACGCGGTGTGGCGAGAATCCGAGAAGCGGTCCCAACGAGTTTGGTTTCGAAAAGTTCACCGTGTACGCTGATTTGATCTCACTCCTCATAGTGTTGAAGTTGGCGCGAATCGCTATCGAGAAATCATCGTTTTTCTCGTTCTTCTCATTACGATTACCATCGACGGTGTCGCGTTGTCGCGGCATCGCATGTTTCAAAAATTTGTCTATTGCCTGTATCTCGTACGATCCCTCGGGAATCGTAATTTCCTTGCCGTCCGTGCCGTAGTAGAATTTATTGTTTGTAGAATCGACGTTCGGTATGGTGTTGTAAGTCGCAAAGTCCGTGAGACCGAGCTCGTAATCACCGTCGCTGAAATCCAACGCCGGTGAGTAGCTCGAATGAAGAACGCTGCTCCTACCGGTCAACGTGAGCGTGATCGACATGTTTGAAGCGATACTGAGACGAAGTATGTCGCGACGTCAGTTTTTAAACGTAATCGCGTCGATCGTACTTAAAAATCGCAAACACAGCTGGCCACAGATACTCTGATCGTACGTTTGATAGGATTGTCGATTATACTCTATCGACAAGACGTCGACTCCGAGATATCTCACCAATTTTATGGGCGGTCGGAGATTACCGAAGCCGTCAAAGTACGCGACACGATCTCCCCTTTTGGCGTACGCTACCCAGTGAGTCCCCGGACCCGTCACGTTGTCCAGATTCACGATACCGCTCTCGTTTGTACGCGCGCCACTCGTAGGTAAAGTGTCGCGCATAAAGACGCCTCTGAAATAAGGAACGCGCATACGTCTGGCCAGATTATTCAATTGCACGTTTGTAGTCGCACCCAAAGGCATTTTTAACGTCTGCTCGACGTTTTTTTTTTCTTCCTTTCTTCGCAACAGTCGTACCTCTGCCGTACCTGTACGGCTTGAGAGAGAGACCCCGTCCACCGTTGTACGGGGCCAGATGTACGCCGGATCCACCAGCTGCCGCGCGCGCAGCTTTTCTCTCGTTTACGGCTCTCGCTATACTCGCGGCTCCACCGACAAGCGATCCGACTGCGCCGAGAATCGGAATGATCGGCAGCATGCCACCGCGCTTTGCTGTTGGAAGCATGCGTTTTTTGCGAATCGTACTTTTCCTTCTCCTCTTCGTAATCGTTCTGCTTCTCACAGTCCTCAACCTGTTCTTTCTAGTCGACATACCAATGCCAATTTTCGTTTTAGCTTTCATCGCAGCCCACACTGCTGCTGCGGCGGCTCTCTCGCGTGAGCCTGAATCTCTCGCTATAACGCGTTTTTCCGCTTTCTTGGCGAGTTCTCTGTCCGCTGCGTGTCTATCTGTGAGATCGTTGCTTCGCGCGTACGCCAAGTCGTGCTTGCGACACGCTTCGTCCAACGGATTAACGCCTCGATCGCCTCTCGCTATGCGTTCCTTCAATCGAGTTCCCGGTCCACAAAATTGATAACCGGGGATGTGCAGTTCGAAAGGGAGGGCGTTTATCGAGCGATTCAACAAACTCTTGCCGCAGCACTTTACCTCCGACGAATCGGTAGACGACGTTGACACTCGCCGCACTTTCGTATTAACGGAGCAGGTCCGTCGATGTGCGTTTCTTGCCAGGGTTGATTGTAATGCTCGAGGCACCTGTGGTAGGTTCGAACCTCCGGATCTTCCCTCAAGTGCACGGGAAGTTTATCCCACACGTGATGAACGTAATCGCCGCAGACGTTCAGCAAAACGGCCTTTGGTACGATGCTCAACTGTTCCGCGGTTAAGTTCAACACGTCAAAGGGATGTTTCAGCGCGAGATACATATCGATTAATGAGCTATTCGCGGGTTCGCGCGACTATAAATAGGCGCGCGAGTGATCGTCTCCGTACAGCGGGTACGAGATGCGGTTCGTGCGACAACCGCAGACGATACGCGTCGCGAATTGCGACGACAGATTACGACTGATGGACAGTCTCGAGAGGGAGAAAAAACGCAGGCATGGTGAGATGCTGCCAAACACCGTGCGCGCGATCGTGTGCGATCCATCGAACTGCGGCAAAACGAACGTTCTGATCAGTCTGTTGGAGAGTCCGCACGGTTTGCGTTTCGAGAACGTGTACGTGTGCTCGAAGTCGCTGCAGCAGCCCAAGTATCAGTACTTGGAAAGTCTGCTGGCGCCGATCGACGAGATCGGCTATTTCACGTTCTCCAACAACAGCGACGTCGTTCCGCCGAGCGAGGCGCTTCCGCATTCAATCTTCGTCTTTGACGATATCGCGTGCGACAAGCAAGACGCCGTGAGAGAATACTTCGCGATGGGTCGTCACTCGAACGTAGACTGCTTCTATCTGTGTCAGTCGTACGCGAGGATAGCCAAGCATCTGATACGCGACAATGCGAATCTGCTGATCCTGTTCAAACAGGACGGAACCAATCTGAAACACGTGTACAACGATCACGTCAACACCGACATGTCATACGACGAGTTCAGTGCGTTGTGTCGCGAATGCTGGCAACGCGATCACGGTTTCGCGGTGATCGACAAGGACAGTCCGCTCGACAACGGGCGATACAGGCGAGGATTCGACGTGTTTGCGGTACCGTCGAGTTGATTTTTTAACAGATTGACAAAATCACGCGACGATCAGTTGTCGAAGACGCTTTGTCGAGAACGGATCGCGCGATACGTTCGATCGATATGACGAGGAGAAACGATAACCATGACGCGCGCGAACGTGAAAAGATTACGCGGGAGATCGAGAAGACGAGCGAGGCGATTCGCAGGAAGCATCGAGCCATAAAGACCGACACGATCGACGCCGACATCGCGTCGGAAAAGCGCCTCAAGCCCATCGTCGAACCTCTAAAGCGGATGGCCGAGACCGTCGAGGAATCCGGTATCGCAGTATCGAAGTTGGAGTCGAAATCGGAGCATTTGACGCCGAAACTGGAGCGACAATTGTGGTCGACGCCAAAACCCGAACGGCGTTTAAACGTCACGTTTGACGATTCGTTGTCGTCGGCAACGTTAAGCGATACGATCGTAGCTAATCCGTCATTGATTGATACGACCGTCGATTCGTACGTTACGACCAAAAACGTTGAACTTCCGTCGACGCCACGGTCCCGCACATCGACGCCGCGGTTCGGTGTATCGACGCCGCGATCTGGCGTATCGACGCCGCGGCCCAGCGTATCGATGGCAACAATGTATCTGGAAGCGGCGAGTGGTGACAGAAGAATAAATATCGATGACGTTTTTGGTATATACTTTGACGCGAACAAAGTAATGCTTGGGAACAAGCACGTCGAATTCGACCATAAGAACGACGATATAATCATCGCTGGTAAGAGATATCCTGGAACGGAAGGTCTGTATGAGTTGATTTTCAAGAAGGTACCCGACGTAACTGCTTACACCGAGGCGGATAAACGTCACTACAAAAGCATACTCGAATCGACGAACGCGCATAAAAAAAATTTCAGCGACGACGGTCGCGTCATGGGTAACAGAGGCTCAAAGTATTTGAAGGTGATCGCACCGCTAATGTCGGGCGATTCGGCCAGGAAATCGAGAAGAAAAAGTTCCGGTAAAGGATTACCTCACCTCATGACGTTGAATGATCACGCGATCGACTACGTGCACTGGGACGATCCCAACGAGCTCGTGGATCGTCTTAGATTGCTGGATGCTTCGCGTCGAGCCAGTCACAACGCTCACGACAACGAAATTTTGTCGATCGTCGAGGAACTGCGCGAGGCGGGTTTGATTATAAATTGATCGATCAGAAGAATCGAGCGACAGAATCGATCATGTCTAGATCGCGCAAGTCGAGCGACGCAGGTCCCGAGAGGAGGCGACTCGTCGACGAGTTGCACGCCCCGGCAAGAAGAAACTTTCCGCGAAGACGCGTCGTGGTCAAGGGATACGACGATCTGTGGCAGGCTGATATTCGTCGAGATGCAACCGTACGCGCGTTTCAACCGAGGCTACCGTTATATTCTCACCGTCATCGACGTTCTCGGCAAGTACGCGTGGGCGATACCGCTCAAGAACAATGGTGGCAGCGAGACGGCTGACGCTTTAGCAGAGTTGATGCGAAAGAGCGGGCGATGCCCGAAAAATATGCAAACCGACATGGGAAAGGAGTTTTACAACACCGACGTGCAACGACTTTTCGCGAAACGCAGCGTCAATCATTACTCGACGTACTCGGTGATGAAGGCGTCGATAGTCGAACGATTCAATCGCACGCTCAAAAACGCCATGTGGAAGATGTTTACACTCAACGGTAATTATGAGTGGTTCGACGCGCTACCGCGTCTCGTAGACGAGTACAATAGGCGCAAGCATCGAACGATCGGCATGCGGCCCGTTGACGTGACACCTGATATCGCCAAGAAACTCCTCGACACCGTGTACAGCGCTATAAAGATAGCCGCTCCGGCCAAATTCAGGGTCGGTGATAAAGTACGCGTGAGCAAATTAAAATGATTTTTGAAAAGGGATACACTCCGAATTGGACCACCGAGGTTTTCACGATCGTCAAGGTGCAGCAAACCAATCCAGCTACCTATCTACTGGAGGATTATCGCGGTGAGGCGATATCTGGAGCGTTCTACGAGCACGAGTTGCACCGCGCAACGCATCCGGACGTGTATCTGGTGGAGAAGGTTCTGCGCAAGAAGGGTGACAAGGTCTACGTAAAATGGCTAGGATTCGATGGATCGCACAATTCGTGGATCGACAAAAACAGCATCGTTTAATAAAGTTTTTTTTATTTCACACATGTGTATGTGTGATTCGATACAAAAATGTATAAAAATGAGAAAAATATATAACGTACGCATTGTACAATGTTTTACTTCATTTGTATAATTACATCTATAATACATACTATATACTGCTTACTGCGTACTGCGTACATGTGTACTGCTTACATGTGTACTGCATACTGCGTACATGTGTACTGCGTACATGTGTACTACGTAAGGGCATGCTAGCGACTACTAACTCAAACCTGTACATCATCGCATAGTAATATAAAACATGACCGTTTCGTCGGTCGTTTCGAGAGTTCTGCAAAATACTGCTTAAATTTGAAAAAAACAGGCAACCATGAACGCCTTAATCAACGCATCAATCAACGCATCAAACACCACAAACACCACAAAATAAATTCAAACTAAGTTTAAACGACATAAGCAACCAAGAACATCACATACACCGCATACACCGCAAAATAAAATATGCGAATGTTAACCCATACATTATATCGCAATTAACCGGTAAAAACCAAAAAAGAAAAAAAGAAAAGAAATACCAACTATTGTATCGTCAGTAAAAAATAAAAGGGTAAAGGGGTAAAGATATATAAACCGGTAAAAACCAAAAAAGAAAAAAGAAAAGAAATACCAACTATTGTACCGTCAGTAAAAAATAAAGGGGTAAAGGGGTAAAGATATATAAACCGGTAAAAACAAAAAAAAGAAAAAAGAAAAAAGAAAAGAAATACCAACTATTGTACCGTCAGTAATAAAATAAAGGGGTAAAGATACGAGTATAGTTGGAGAATATGACAGCGCTAGGAATAAATATTGAAAAAAGATGCAATCATGAACGCCTCAATCAACGCATCAAACACCACAAAGTGAAAATCAGATTAAATTTGAAAAAACATTAGCAAACAAGAACACCTCATACACCGCAAAATAAAAATTATTTTGTGCAATCCAGCCCATTTGCTAGCTGCAAAAATCTGACATTTGCAGAACTTTATTACAAGTAATACAATAAAATATGCGAATGTTAACCCATACATTATATCGCAATTAATCGGTAAAAACCAAAAAAAAGGAAAAAGAAAAGAAATACCAACTATTGTACCGTCAGTAATAAAATAAAGGGGTAAAGATACGAGTATAGTTGGAGAATATGACAACGCTAGGAATAATACATATAATTTATGTTATTCCACGCATGCTTCATATAACGAGCTCGAGAGTTTTATAAAATATTTTAAACCAGATAAAAATACAGTTCCGCAAAATTCAGACTAAATTTTGAAAAATGAGGCAATCATGAACGCCTCAATCAACGCATCAAACACCACAAAGTGAAAATCAGACTAAATTTGAAAAACATTTGCAACCAAGAACATCTCATACACCGCAAAATATGCGAATGTTAACAATTACTCGAGAGACCTTGCATCAATCGAAAGTATAATACATCTATAATACATACTGCATAAATGTATACTGCATACATGTATACTGCATACATGTATACCGCATACATGTATATTGCATACATGTATACCGCGTACATGTGTACTGCGTTTTTATCGAGGTATGCGATAATGACCCCACGGCAAGGTCTCGGTCGAGTTCGGCACGAGATATCGCTTGTCGTCGTACGGACTCAAAGCGATCTTTGTCTCGGACACGGTGTACACCTCATGCAATTTCGACCTGATGCATGATTGGTCGCGAGTCATAGCGATCTCGTCCTCGAGACACCTCACGTAATCGTCGAACGTTATAGTTCGCGCCACGACTCCGCTCTTTACACCCTTTGCTTTTTTGGTGTCTTTTCTACCGTCTACCCTGATCGCATACATCTTAGCTCTGAGTCCGACGAACTCTGTGACGATCGCACCGTTACACTCATCCTTCATTAAGCCGGGTATTTTTTTGTTCGCGAGAGGTATACCATACGCGTTATCGGGCGGATAGTCGCTCGTGTCGAACCTCGCGATATCGCGTTTCATCATCTCGTATACGTCGTCGCACTCGACGCTGTACACAAGACTGTCCGTGTCGGTATACATGACGCTACATTTGTCTCCGAAAGTCGGTATCATATACTCGTGATGAAACTCGTACAAGCATACTTTAGATATGTCGAGTATAGACATACCGACGTATATCGGCTTGGCGAATTTCACCTCGAGTTTACGTAATTCAACAGCTACTAAATTTTCCGCAAATACGCTTCTGCTGTGAAAATTCGGTTTGGCGATCATCGCCTCCACACCGCACCGTCCGTCCCACTGCGAGAGCAAGCGAACGTCGACGCGATTTCGTACGTTCTCCATCGTTTTACCAAACACCGCGTTGTTCATCAGTTTAAACAAATTTTTCTCAAAATCGTTGGTCGCGCGAGTTCGATGTCGCGTGTTGAGCTCGATGTAATCGCGCAACCATGCCGATTGAGTGAATCGCAGCACGCGGTAAACCTTGGTGACGCGAAGACCGTGACGCGTGCACAGCTGCAGATTGCGATAGTGGATGACGTATCGCTTTTTATCACACAGCGTAGCCAAAAGTTTTACATCGTGTTTCGCCCCCGGTGGTTTCTCTCGCGTGGGACAGAACGGCAGATCGGAGTGCGCGTCGTGCACGCTCGCGGGATACTCGAGATCCACCTCGAGAATATAACCCGTGGGCGAGTCCGCGGCGATCGCGTCTACGTCGAGGTTCGCGAGGTCGTTGTCGTCGACCCATTCGAAGTCCGCGTACGGTAACGGCTGACACATGGCCCATCCGTACAAGTTATTTACATCGTAATACACAATGTACGACGAAGGTTTCGACGAGTCGTAACCCGATCGCATGTATCTGTTATTGGCTCGCGCGTATCTGTTGGAGCATTGACTTAGACCGCCGCGTATACCGCGTTCGACGAACATCACCATGTCGATGTCGGTCAACAATTCGAAATTTATGCGCGTATGCTTGAGCATCGCATCCCACGTGAAACCGGGTAAGGTGTAGTAATGCGCGGGATCGAGTCCGTAACTCTCGACGCATCTGTCGCGAAAATTTTCAAATACGTCAGCCAATAACAGTACATCGGTCTTGAGGTACAGATCGCTGTACTCGTCCAGAGTTCGAACGGAGAACCGCTGCCATACGGTCTCGGCGTGCGCGTAATCTGTCTCGGTCACCGTGTCACCGGTCAGCGAACTGAAGAATGAGTCGCGCGACGGTAAGCTTGACTCATTTAATTTTTCGACGCTGTTGACATACTCGTACGGAAATACACCTTTTCGCGTCAGAAGATTGAAATTTTCTTCTGAAAGTGTCGCAAATTCAGCGCGCAAGATTCGCAATTTGTCTTTGGCGAGTAGAGACGATAATTTGTCGAGGCTAGCGTTCAAAAATTTGTACGAGTCTATAAAGCGCAACTTTATCGCAGTTCGCAAGTCCTGTCCCTCAGCCGTATCGTTAACGTGTTTCGTAAAGGAGATATATTTCTCCTTCGTTATCGGTAATAGATTAATTTTACCCTCGTACGCTGTGGCGATCTCCTTTATAACAAAGTGTGCATCGTAACCCGACAGATTGTGAAATACGACGGGGATGTAACGCGTGTCGCGGTATTGCAGGTTACATTTTGAGTGCGCGGGACCTCTATACCGACCGGTCAAATGACAATGATCGCGCACACGCTTCTCGTCCGCCGCAAACGGATTTTCGCATACGTGACACAGCGTCGCGTTCTCGTGCACCTCGAGCTGCGCATTCGACAACGTCTTCATTGGGACAACGTTTGAGATGACGGTTTTTACACGATGAGTTAATTTCACTAGCCGCTCGACGAACCACTGAACGCAATCGGGTTCGCGACGATATTCGTATCTTGAGAGCGACTCGTCGTATGAGCATCGGACGTAGTATCCCACGCTGAATACTTCGTGATGTTGATAATTAAACGTCGTTTGTTCGGGCGATGATGGTGGATCGATATTTCGCAGCACGCACTCCAGATCGGCATATATGATGAACGGCACGCGCTCCTTGTTGTCGTGATTGGAAAAGCTGAGTCATTTGTCGTCCTCGCTGGGTAGTCGTATAGCGCAGTCGTTTAAGATTCCGCAATCCATGACGTGAGCCTCGAGCTTCTCGCTCGAACTGAAGTAATGAAGACACCTAAAAATAAAATATTTTTTTAAAAATAATATTTAAAAAAGAAAAAATCAATTATATATTCAAAACCCATACGTACCGATCACAAATGTGTTTACGATGCTCGCGTCCGCTTAGTTGCGAACTGACGAGGCGTGATAGATTATTGATACACGCAAAGTGTCCCACTTCCTGGTTATCGTTGTCATCGTTGTTGTCGCGTTGCACGTACAATAAATTTACGTGTCGCTTTTTCTTCTCATTGCTGAGGCGTATAGGTAGAACGTTTATTTCTTTTCCACGTGTTTTTGTGACGTACACGTTGATCGAAATATCATTCAATCGTTCGAGTTTTGCAACGTCTTTAAGAGTCGCGGGAAACTGCACACCCTTGACGTTTAGCACCGTTGCGTAATGCGGGTACGATTCCCGATCCACGTGCTGTTTCACGATACAGATCCGCTACCACCGACCACGCGAGACACTTGTCGTCCATCGATTTTACGCATATTAATGCTTTTTTAGCGACTATCTTCCGCGATAATGTAACGTGACATCCCGCACGCATCGGATTGTACTTATTTACGTTGATCAACAAGTTCAAAATTCGCGACAACGCCCATCCGCTGTCGCGCTCCTGAAACTCCTCGAGAGAAGCCAGCGTGGGTTCGATAACATGTAGTCGGTACCACTCGCGTACATCAGTATCTCGAAAGATCTCACAGTTTTTCGTGGTTATACTTTTGTTGGCGCGTTTGTCCCCAGCCGTGAGTTCACCGTTGAACGCGGTGTTCACTTTCACGCAATTATTTTTACGCACGATGTCCTGTACGCGCTCGCACACCGCGTTACCGGCGTCCTCCAGGAATCGCAGCGGCTCGATGTAGTTTTCGTTTATTACCACACCCGTTGCGATACGACTTTTGAACGCGGTCTCGATCTCGCGCCACTCGAGTTCACCAGCTGCGTTGTCACCATCACCATCGACAACCCTGGTGCTCGCATACTCGTCACCCTGGTGCACGTAACGTCCGTACAAATGTTTCCTGGCACCCAAGAGTCGCGCGATACTCGCCATCGTGGATTGCGCGCACCCGACGGATACGCGCGTTCGCTTGGCGCGACTGCGTTCCTCGAGTCGATTCACTAGATCGTCACATCTCTCAAGCCACACGAAAAATTCTGCCAGGGTGGTCACGGCGTCAGCCTGCACCAGGAGTTCGCGCTCTTCCTCGAGAAAACTTTGATCCATTTTTAAATGATTCTCGCACCGATGCTCGCTTTTTAAATGATTCTTGCACCGATGCTCGCACGTTAATGTTGAAAAAACGACACTAGCAATAAATACAACAAAACAACGACATTAGCAATAAATACAACAAAACAACGACATTGGCAATAAATACAACAAAACAACGACATTGGCAATAAATACAACAAAACAACGACATTGGCAGTAAATACAACAAAACAACGACATTAGCAATAAATACAACAAAACAACAACATTAGCGATAAATACGACAAAACAACAACATTAGCGATTATTACAACAAACAACGACATTAGTACATTGCTCACGCAGTTGTGCATACCGGACACATATCGCACGAAATTACAACAAATGTTGCGGCTCTACAGTTCAAGCACCACGTACCATTGAGACTTTCGTAAGATCCTACGACGTGTTTACGAATCTTGAAAACGGACTCGTTGAAATCGTTTCGCATCAATACCAAACAAGAAGCGCACACGTTGTATCCTCGCCCGTCATCGTAATAAAAATATATGGCACAAAATTTCGTACGCAGATTAATCGCGGTCAAATTCCGTAAATTGATCGTTTTGCGCGTAGTATTTTCAACCGTTTCATCGTTGTCATCGTCGGTTTCGCAAGCACTATCCTCCGACAGGGGATGAACCTCGTCGATTTCCTCACCGATTTCTATTTCTATTTTTTCACCGATTTCTTCACCGATTTCTATTCTCACGTCAACGTTCATTATCGTCGATCGCTCGATCACTAATGAGATTCGCGCGCGTGGTTACAAGATAGGCCTAAGGAATGCTTTATATTCTACCCCTACTCCTGATAATCATGTGACACATTTTTTACCCTCTCTCAAATTATAATGAGTCATTTAATAATAAGTTTCACTTTGCAGTATTTAAAAATTGCTATCTTATCTCTTTCCGATAAAAGAAATGTACACCCGCTAAATAGCAACTACCCCGTTTGCAGAGTCTTTGAGTTTAGCCGCATAGTTTTTGTTATCTGAGCAGTCTATTTTCAAAGATGTGGGGGAATTAAAATCGTTACCTTATCTTTTTCCGAGAAAAGAAATGCACACCTGCTAAATAACAACTACCTCCGTTTGCAGTCTTTGAATTTAGCCGCATAGTCTTTTGTTCTTTTAGCAGTCTATTTTTCAATGATGTGGGGGAATTAAAATCGTTACCTTATCTCTTTCTGAGAAAAGAAATGCATACCTGCTAAATAGCAACTACCTTCGTTTGCAGTCTTTGAATTTAGCCGCATAGTCTTTTGTTCTCTTAGCAGTCTATTTTTCATTGATGCGGGGTAACGTAAGTGGCAACGTGAGTGGCAACGTGAGTGGCAACGTGAGTGGCAACGTGAGTGACAACGCGAGTGAGAACGATAATTTTTTTATCAGTATAAAACAATTTGGATCGAGATGAGTTCTTCAACCGTCGAGCGATCAGTTCCTTGCAACCAGGCATCGGTAACTGATCGTCGCCAATTAACAAGTAACAAAAAAAATGTAAGTATCTTTTCTGATATTATTTTTAATATCTTTTTTTAAAAATTTCCGCTTAATATAAAATATTTTTTCAGATGATTTCCGACATCAATATAAGACAACTTACCCGCTGGTCGTACGAAGTACGCGTGATACGCGTACAATCACCCACGCTATTTTGGGTAAAGTTAATAAATGGAGAGAAGGCTCATTTGGAGATGCTTGAACAATTGACTGCATTTATGAGGATTGCAGCAGCCAACCTCATGCTGTTACCACATGAAGTTACAGTGGGAACCCTTGTTGCTATCCGAGAAGGTTTAAAGTGGCAAAGAGGAATCGTCGATGATGTTAGTGCTACATTGATTACGGTACATCTTCGCGACTGGGCTCGCAAAACCTGTAGACTACCTTATGAGTGTTTTCGACTGGACGAACGATTCTGTGAATTAAAGTGGCAAGCGATACCGTGTATTCTAGACGGAATCTTGCCTCGGCGAGGCCAGATATGGACGGAGCAAGACATAACGCTTGCTAGAATTATCATGGAAAAAGCGCGGGGGTGGATTACCATCAATGATATTTTCTCTGGCGATGCGGCTCTTGTTTCGTTAATCAGAGTCGGGCAAACCGAAAATGTACACCCGGTAGATATGTCAACCTTATTCATACACCTGGGTATTGCAAAAAGTTTCATCATGTGGATCGATACGCCGGCTGAATGAATTACACCGAAAGAGCCTTAAGTCCGTTCGTATATCCGCTTCTTTAAGCATCATTCATTGTGCATTTACGAACACACATATGGAAGCGGATAGAAACGCAGCACGTGATTTTCAGTCGGTCGCTCGTCAATCGGTCGCTCGCCAGTCGAGGAGTACAGATCTCAACATTGCTTATATTGTTTATTATTGCTTGTGTTGTTTTTATTATTACTTGTGTTGTTTTTTATTATTGCTATTGTCGTATTTTATTGCTGTTGTCGTTTTTGCTGTTGTCGTTTTTTGCTGTTGTCGTTTTTTTGCTTTTGTTGTTTTTTTGGCAAGATCTGTTTTAAATTAAAACAAAAAAATTTTTTTGCAACATCCTACTTTAAAAATGAGTTGCAGAGATTATTTGATGAAGGTGTGCGCCAGGAGTGACTGCAAAATGTTCCACGAGGTCCGGCGGTGTACGAAGTCGGTGTGCCTAACAGGCAGCATTTGTAAATTCGTCCATTTTAACCAGGATGAGGTGGACGAAATTAACAACCATGTGCGGCCGATGTCAGAAACGGCGTTTGGCGAATTAAAACGCCTAGCGTACCTGCTACGCGAAACGTACCCGCCGGATCAGAGGCCTCACACATGCACGAATAATTTACTGGGAGAGTGCATGTGAGAGTGCCTCTCTTGCGAGAATGGGACATTTCCCAGTAAGTTTTTTTTTTCTTTTTTTTTTATTTTATTTTATTTTATTTATTTATTTTTTTTTAAATTAATTAATATTAATTTTTAAATTACAGAGGATAACACGCCGAGATGCAATTTCTGCCTGGTGCAGCACTTCAAGGGGATCCAGGCATTAATTTGCGGACACTCCTTTTGCACACCCTGCATAATAGTGATACCATTTGCCATGCAGGGCCAAGTGCCCAAACATCTCTGCACGGTGTGCAAACAATGGAAGGTGCAGATAAATTTATGTAAGTATATTTTAAATAAATTTTATTTATTATTTTTAATACATTTTATTTTATATTTTTTAATAAATTTTATTTTATATTTTTTAATACATTTTATTTTATATTTTTTTTAATAATTTCTTTTTTCGTTTTAGACAATGATTAAAGACTCCAGAAAAAGAAGAAATAGACGGAGGACGCAAAAAAAAAAAAAAAAAAAAAATTAGTTCATAAGTTTAAGTTAAGTTAAGTTTCATTTTTATTATTTTCATTTTTATTATTTTCATTTTTATTACTACACTTTTTTTAGTTTATAAGTTTAGGTTAAGTTTTATTTTAATTTAATATTTTATTTTTATTATTTTTGTATTATTTTCTTTATATATTCATTTTTATATTATATAGTCACTTTTATATATTCATTTTTGTATTATATTTTAAAGTAATTGTACACAAATTTATTAGTTGTAAGTTTTTTAATAATTAAAATATATTTTATACATAAGAAATAAAATATGTTTTTAATATAATATTTTCAATCTTATTTACTACCATATACCAAAAAAACTTATCATACAACATAAAAAATTCAATTAAATTACATTAAAAATTAAATTAAAAATTTAAAAATAATACAAGTATAAAAAAAAAAACATAATCATGAAAATACTACACATATTACTTCCATATTCTAAAAACATTTAATATATATAAGCAAAAATACAAAAACTAATCATAAAACATAAAATTACATTACAAATTACATTAAAAATTACATTTAAAAATACATTTAAAAAATACATAAAAAAAATTACATTAAAAATTATACAAGTAAACAAAACATAAGCAAGAAAATACGACACAAGCAAAAAACAATATAGGATAAAACAATAAACGCAAAAAAAAAACGACACAAGCTACAGCAACTGTTCATAACTTGCAACGGATCGGCATACCGGGCACACAACTGTCAGCATTGTGTACGGACGCGGGGGCCCTTAGCACTTAAGAGCGCATGTATAGCAATACACGTGCCCGCAACTCGACGCCCCGAAAGTGTCCATCACTATTTCACTACAGCACACAATGCACTCTAATTTTTCTTCGTGCCCGATATGCCGACGTTGGCAGTCCGTCCTCGTGCACCTGCCCGCCTTGTAATCCCCGCAAATGATGGAGTTTTGCAGGGTGCGTCTGACTTCATACCGCAATTTCTCCGATGTCAACCCGGTAGCCTCGTAACGAGCCTACTCCACGCTCGTTAAATGCAAAAATTTGCATTGCGCGTTTGTGCACTTTTTGTTTTGATAACTGTAGCAGTATCTGTAAGTGTGCACAAACGCGCAATAACTGTTGGAGCAGGTGCCTCTTTGAAAATCGCGGCAGAGCTGTTGTTTTGCTAAAACAGAAAAAATACATATTATTACATGATTTAATAACATATTAAATTATTTTATAAATTGTATTATAAATTGTATTATAATACATACCTTGTTCTCCAAAATATGCCATTTTTTATTATTGTGCTTTTTGGTATTTGCTTGAGATAGATCCTGCAGCTATGGATGTGAGACTGAGAATGAGGCATGGTCACATCGTCGTCGTCGTCGTTGTCGTCGTCGTTCTCATCAATAAACAAAGAAAATAGACGCCGGGCCAACGAAAACGAAACGTGATACAAAAGATTCAAGACGCCAAAGATTTTTGTCGCATAGGCGTGTAGAAAGAATCGTCCATATCTAACGAAGGCATCTTGAAACGATTACTAGAAAAGCATGAACGACACTTGACCAAGAGAAAAACGCAAAAAGATTTTTTACAACGTTTGAAGTGCATAAAAAACGCAAAAGATTTTTGACCACACGGGTATATAGAAAAGAATCTAGCGATAGCATGTTACGCATCTGGAGACGATAACTAAAGAATGCGAGTGAGAGCGTGAAAGGGTGTGAGCGAGAGCGCGAATGACACTTGAACGCGATACCGAACGAGAAAAATACAAAATAGGAGTGAGAGAGATATAACGCAAACGATACACGGTGTTCAAAAGAAAATTTAACTAATGGGGATTTTTTATTAATTATATATTTTAACGATATTATCTTATACAATCGATATGATGCGAGCAACGATGACGATGACGACGATGATGATTGCAATGAAGACGCCGGTGACGTTGGCTTTACGCAAAATTGTCTCTCTGTAATATTAAAATTTTACGGCTACTATTCGTACGAATAAAAATATTTTTTATTTATATTTATACTTACCATTTACGGATTACATGAATCGCACAGCTCTTCGATGATTGTCTTGGGCAAGGAATCAATACCACATGAGCGATTGATAAACACGATATTAGCGATTGATTAAAAAAACGATACCCTCTCGGTATAAAACTCCAACGCAACCTATTAAAATTTTTTTCTTATCGTAAGAATAATAAGAAGAGGAAAATACACTCGAGCCCTGGGCCCACAGTTGTGCATCCTCATAGTGTCAACTTTTGTTTAATATTATATTTCAAAGCGGCATACTACGCATGAAAACTGCGAGTCGTAGTCGTTGGTGACAAACGCGTGAACGAGAGCGAGCGAGAGGGAACGATAGGCGGCGCGAACGGGTGCGAGTGAGTCGTAGTCGATGGTGACGAACGCGTGAACGAGAGCGAGCGAGAGGGAACGATAGGCAACGCGAACGGGTGCGAGCGAGAGGGAACGATGGGCGCGCGATCCTTGCAATCCGTCGCCGCCCCGCCGCTCGCCGCCGACGCCATGACTAAGACTCGCGTGATCACCCCCAACCCCCCTTTTCCCCCTGTGAAAAATAAGACACCCCCCCCTTTCCCCTTTTGAAAAAATTCCAACCCTTTGAAATTCGCGATGCCGCAGGAAAATACCGCGGCGAGATAACGCACTTATCTATTTTAAAAAATATCAAATTACGTAATTAAAATATCAAATTTCATAACTGTTATGTTATTGTTATATTTATAAACAATCTGTTCCGAGAATCGCAGACGAAGGAGCGATTCCTGGAAAAACACCCCTCCCCGCGTGACGTCATTACCCCTCGCCCTAGGTCACACGGACACACTGACACGAATTGGTCCAGAACCGGCCTATATACATCTACTTCAATTATTTCCGACAAAAGGAGTAGACACTGCCATATTTCATGGTCCTTATCTTCTATATGATTCAATATGATTCATTATTATTAAAGGAAATAATCTTAGAAATGTCCAGATCTGCCATGCATCACCTCTTATTTTTTCAAAATTTGGTTTTAAGCGGAGTGGTTTATCGTTTCGATCTTCTTTTGAGTACGGAAATTTATCAATCATATTATTTAACTCTTTGAGCGTAAACCAACTCTGATTTATAAAATAAATAATAAAAAGTGCAAAATCATATGTAATTACTCCCTCCATTAGATCATGTCTTAAACATGGTAGAAGACCAGCATTACATACGTGATAATACAATAAATTGTTAAAAACGGAATTAAATTTTACACCATAATAAGACGTGATTTCTCCAGTTTCATTGGCAATTTTTACTTTTGTTAAACAATTGTTGTGTAAATCAACTGTTCTGTTTTCAAAAATTTTGCATTTACCATCTTCATCATAAAATTTATATTTATTTAAATGACAGTATCGATAAAAATAAAGCGATCGACTAAAATTGTCAACAAATCCGTGTAATATGTGACTCCCTAAATTATCTCCTGCAATAAACACAAGTAACTCTTTTGAGGCTGCCGTTACATGGAGCGTAACGTGCGTTAAGCGTAGCCTGCGTATCTGGTAACTTTTAAAATACGTTGCGCTGTTTTAAGACCCTACTTTTACATGGAGCGTACTTTGTCTATAAAGCGTATGCGGCGGAATTATTACAGCCAATAGCTGCTTAGAGTTTCTGTTAGAGAAATGTTAAAGAAATTTTTGACTAGGTCCCATAAAGTTACGCGTGTGCAAAATACGCTCCATGTAAAAGAAGAATTCTGTACAGTTGTGTATGTGAACGGAATGTGTGAGCAGTGTTTATTATCTCATTGAAGAGAGCGAACATGGCGAAGTGCTGATAGAAAAATTTTTTAAGCGGTAGCGTTGCCATTCAAGGTAAGTAATCTCTTAAATTGCTCTTTGTTATCAACGTTACTGATACAATATTAATTTGGTACATTTTAACAGGTATACGAAGCGTACTTCAATATCAACAATAGATTCAGTAATATCCAGCACGATATTATTTTTAATATGGAAACAATTGAGAATGTGCAGAAAGGAAATATGTTATAAACAAGTTGACAGACGTCAATTAATAATTTTAATAACATTATGGAAGTTATTAAAAAAAAATAAAAAACATTCTCGCAGAACATGGGTACGCCCAATTTTTACAGTGAGACAAAGATTTTTACAAGGTTCCAGCGATAATCTGGTCAAAGAAATGACATTTAATGATCCTGAAATGTTCTACAATTATTGTAGAATGTATCCAGAAACCTTTGAGTTATTACTTAGTATTGTTGGACCACACATAGAAAAACAATATTGTTCAGGATTAAGTCATTGTTTTTTTTATACGATTCACAGAGCAAACGGTACTTTTTATCGCGTGGATAATGCTCCAAGTAATTGAGCGTTTTTTTTGGTATCGAAAGAAGATTACAGAACTCTGAGTCAGTTCAGTATCGCTTTGTCCTGCCGGATTATTGTCACTGCGCATCCGGGACAACTCATGCAGTTATCAATTTATATTTTAATACGTGCTATATCGCGCCCAACAACGGGAATATCCCATCGAAAGGACCTAAGTGCAAAGGTTCTTCTTTGTCAAAAGACAAAGGCACTAATTATTCCAGCCTAATAGCGCAGCCGATCCCGGCAGTCTACCGCTAGCACTCATCGAAAGCGCATCGCAGTATCGCGTACTTAGCCTTCCCGGTTTTAACCCGCAGAGGTTTTAACTATTCTTTGCTAAGGATAAACTCGCCGTAGTTTATCCCTGTTGTACATATATACATAAATACAGTCCACTGTTTAAAAATAATTCGGCCAAAATTATTTTTCCAACTTCGCGTGCAATCGTGAACAAATATTGTATTCGAGATCCAATATCAAGTCGTACTAAGCTTCTAATATGCCTACGTTACCTAGCATCTGGTGATAGTATGACTTCGATATCTTATTCTTTTCGAGTCGCAGTATGCACAGTATCAAAAATTATTTCGGAGACGTGCAAAGAATTGTGGAACACTTTACAGAAATTAGTTTTTTCTGATGTAAAAGAAGAAAACTGGCTGAAAATTGCAAATAATTTTGCAATAAAGTGGAATTTTCCACACTGTATAGGTGCGATAGACGAGAAACACGTACAAATTCAGGTGAGTTTAAATATAATATACTTAATATTTATAATTATTGTATAATATGTAAATAATTTAATTGTTTTTTATTTCAGTCACCTCCCCACTGTGGCTCAACTTTTTACAACTACAAAGAACATCACAGCATTAATTTATTAACGGTTTGTGATGCTGATTATTGTTTTACACTAGTAGATATCGGTGCAGAAGGACGACAGAGCGATGGCGGAATCTTTTCAAATTCAATTTTCAAATTATATGATGCGGCCATATCCACGAAGCAAACATTTAAACCGTCAAAAAAAGGTATTAAAGACGTGAAAAACAGATATTTTGAACTCTTACATGCATGTATTATTGTATTTTTAAATATTTATGTACTTATTAATATTTATATTTATACAGGTATTCAACTATCGTCTCAGTCGAGCACGGAGAGTAATTGAAAGTGCGTTCAGTATATTGGCAGCGAAATGGCGAATCTATCGTCGAGCCATAATAGCATCCGTCTCCACAGCAGAAAAAATTATTCAGGCAACTGTTGGCTTACATAACTTTATTATTTTAAACGAAAACAAATTGTCAAATCACTACAGACGTTATACGCATGTTACTACTAAGGATCAAATTGTAAATGGCGCTTTGCAAGAGAACACTCGTCCATTTGTTTTAAGGAACAAAGATAAATCTGCTTATCAAATCCGAAATTACTTTACTACATATTTTGAGAACGCAGGAGCATTACCCTGGCAATGGGAAAAAGTATTGCAAAATGACTTTTAATCGAGTTTTACGTTACTTATGTGAGTATTTTATTAATTTCTTATACATCACTATATTATCACTATATTATCACTGTAATATCACTATGTTATTATTATTTATAGCAGCGACGCAAACTGAAGAAGCTAGAGCAGAAGCATTAGTTTTGCTAGCGATAAATTATTTCTAATTTAATTATTAAATTATTATTATTATTATTTTACGTTTTATTACGTGACTGGGGTGAGGATGTTGCTATTACAGCCATGTGGCGTTTAACCAGAATAACAAATTATTTTAATTTTGAGAGAGAAATTTCTCTCGGTATTGGGGATCTTATACCAAGTCAAGGCCTTCTTCAAACTAAAGAAAAAGCGTTAAACACTCAGTATGAATAATTTCAAGTTTAATATTAACTCTGTTTTAAACAAGTAAGCAATATTTCTAAATTAAAAATCTTTTATTTTAGTTATTCTACATGCAACGAATATATTCAACAAATGGAAAAAGATCTTCTCGTTTGCCAACCCGGATGTTCAGAAGAAGAAACATTAGAAACGAAAATATTGAACGAACGTTCAATAAAGGTATAATTAAAATATAAACAATAATAAACTTAATACTATATACGTCATAATAATAAATGCAAAACTTTTTACTTAGTACTAGTAGTTACTGCAACTTTCTAATTTATCCGCAACCAATTTAAAAATATCTATTTCTACCCGCATTCTCTCGAGAAGAGGCAACTTCTGCATCATCTCTCCCAAATGTAACAAGAAAGTGTTTGGCGGATCAATGGTCTGTGCAGGTGGTAGCACTTCCAGGGCTTTTAAAAGAGCTGCTTCTAACTGCCCTTCACTTTTATTTTCTGAAACATAATTATTTGTATAAAATGTATATAATACAATGATCGCTGTGAAAATAATTTTCAAATAATATATTAGACATTTTGTAATGGAATAAATCAGAAAGACTTACTTTTCGATTCTCGGCTCGGCCATTTGGGTTCATCATTATTTGGCTCGGCTCGGCGAAATCGTTATAAAAGAATGTTAAGTAATGTTTTTGTTAGCGACACGTATTTTACTATGTGCAAAACTTTTATTGTATTATATTTAGTAATGTAATAGTAATGTAAATATATTTAGTTAAGTATCTACTTGTATTTTTAACTGGTATTTTAGATGTCTCATTGATATTTTGTGAAGAACTGCTGCTTGTGGAAATTTCTTGAACAGTTGGACTTAACATTGATTCCTGAAATGATTCCTGAATCGTAATACGTGATTGAAAAAGATCTGCATTTTCTTCATGTGGCGTTTCATAATTCACGTTTGTCAAATCTGACAATGAACTCACAGTTCTGAAAGAAAATCTTATCATTAACATTTTAACATTACAACAAAGATATAAAAGTTTATATATAAAAAAGAACTTACTGTCGTGTTTCCAAAACATCGCTTAAAAACGCCATCATATCATAAAATCTAAATTTCGTTTTTTTTACGTTAACAGCTGCAGAGTCTGACCCACTAGGAATGTAGCTTTTCATCTTTTTGCGTGCTTTCAAATAATTGTCCCTCAAATATTTCCAACGAGCTTTTGCTTTTTCGGGATTAAGAGCTCCTAAAAAATTCAATTATTAAATTAATAATACATTTGTAACATATGAAATATCTACACATAATGTGTATTAAATATTTGTACAATACCTCCTAAAAGATTAGAAACTTCTTTCCATAAAGAGTTTTTTCGTAAATTAGTTCTGGTTGCTGCAGGTAATCTAAAATCGTACAGCGCTTTTCTAGTCTTCACTGCACCAATTAAAAGTTCATCCAAACTATCATTTGCCGGGCTTTCTGTGGCCTTTGCTCCATCTGTAATTATTAAATATAGATATTCAATTATTAAATAATATATATGTGGCTTGAAGCCACGAACAGGTAATTAACTACAGACCCCGCGCCGCGACCACCACCGTTCGCCCGAAACAATCGCGCGGCCCCGATCATATTTAAGTTACGCGCGGACCGACCAGCCGCCCGCGGCGAGTAGCGCGGATCTACGCAACAAGGAACATGGGCCGCCCAACCGCCCACACCGCGCACCGCCACCCGACCGCTCGGGAGTGGGGGCCCCCACTCCCGGGCCCACGGGTATATAAGCCGCCTCGAGCGCAGACGAGGCACCTTTTCCGCGCTGGGGAGCATCCCAGCATCCGATCCTCCAGGACTTGGGCGCTCCCAAGTCTTCCTCGATCGGGCTCACCCGGCCTTCGAAACCGACTTCGCCCTACGAGACTCGGGCGCTCCCGAGCCTTCCTTCGACCGGGCGCTCCCGGTTTTCCTCGACACCGGTATCTCCGAGACTCGGGCGCTCCCGAGCCTTCCTTCGTCCGGGCGCTCCCGGCCGTCCTCGACACCGACATCTCCGAGACTCGGGCGCTCCCGAGCCTTCCTTCGACCGGGCGCTCCCGGTTTTCCTCGACACCGACATCTCCGAGACTCGGGCGCTCCCGAGCCTTCCGTCGACCGGGCGCGCCCGGCCATCCTCGACACCGACATCTCCGAGACTCGGGCGCTCCCGAGCCGTCCTTCGACCGGGCGCTCCCGGCCGTCCTCGGCACCGACATCCCCGAGACTCGGGCGCTCCCGACTCTCTTTCTCTCACCGACACGGCCCTAGCATTCCGGCTCATAGGCAAATTACGTCGCGGCACCGCCGACTCGCGTAACGCGAAGCCTGTACGACCGATACGGCCCGAACGGCCTAGCTTGTAATCCGCACCGCCGATTCGCGACCGCGGAGCCTGTACGACCGATACGGCCCGAACGGCCTAGCTTGTAATCCGCACCGCCGACTCGCGACCGCGGAGCCTGTACGACCGACACGGCCCGAACGGCCTAACCTGCAATCCGCGCCGCCGACCCGCGAACGCGAAGACTGTCCGACCGATACGGCCCGGGCGGCCTATCCTGTAACTCGCGTCGCCGACTCGCAACCGCGGAGCCTGTACAACCGCTACGGCCCGTTACATAGGGTACGTCCCAAAGCAACTCGAACTAGCGTTCACTTTGAATCCAGCTCCCGGCGAATGACCGCTTTCGTTCAATTCATCTTTAGTTTATTATATTGTTTGTTATTTTGCTTTCATTCATTCTTAGACTAAGTGTATTATTTGTCTCTACATTATTTCTTTTCTTAATAAATCTTTATTTTACGTTAACCAAGTCTCGGTTCTTTACACTCGCACTCTGGTTTCCGACGAGCTCTCCAAACGCGAAATTCCCGTGTTACATATATTTAATTATTATAAGACAATTATATTTAAATAATAAATAAAAGAAGAAAAACGTACATAATGTTACAACATAGTTCTCATCAACAAAGATTTTGTCTTCACCTTCAATGTAATGTTTAAAACAATCATGCTCAAGAAAATTAGTAGAAAACCGAAAAATCCATCCACAATATCCACATTTATGCTGAAAGTGTTCAAACATGCAGCATTGAAAAAGAGAAAAAGCAAACAGTATAAAAAAATGCAAGCAGCATAACCAAAAATATTAATATAAGCGATAGTGTTTAAGATAAATTAATAAATTAAAAAAACTACTTTTTACTTACTCTTATTTCGTCTTTATTTATATATTTTTTTTTTTAAATTAAAATATATCTTTGAACAGAGTCTATTCTTTACTGACAGTTACGTTTTTCACTAATACATGCACAGACACGCTGTTACGCAGTTTGTGCAAACTTTGGCGTATGAATTTTGGGCGTAAAGCGCGAAAAGTAACTAGCAAGACGTGATTGGTTGACGATAGGTACGCAGAATACGCCATCACGCAAGTTACGCTTCATGTAACGGCAGCCTGACAGTACCATAATCAGAAATTGTTCGAGACGTGCCTATGTACTCCAATCGAGCGATGTAATTTAATTTCAGCTCTTAAAATAATTGTTTTGACAGCATTCATATAAAGACTCAATGCTCGCACATCTGTTTTCGGTTTTGTCTCCTAGCGTTTGTTGATGTCTTCGCGTTCTCGCGGCTCTGTTGCTAGGCGAAATGTAGACGTATGTTCCATTGTCTAGCTAGCCTCGTTTTCTCAGTTTTTCAAAGTCGCCGAATTAGCGGTCGAATTCTTCGAAGCATCGAGAATTTTCGCAGTATAAAAGGCCCGGATCTCGGAAGCCGGACACTTAGTCGTCGAGCGTTTCAACGCCTCATCGCGTCTCTGTTTTCTTTGCGTTTTTTCCGAGATACGTATTCTCGTGCTTATAATTTCGCTTTCTTCGCGTTGCTTGCGCGTGCTGTGAATTGTATTCACTTCGGTGGCTTCACATTATAATCTGTAAATTTTATATTAAACTATTCCTTATTCACGAACATTTTTGTCGGATTATTTCTTACACGCGCTTCCAGACAGAAATTGTCTGAGTTCAGACGTGTGAAAAATGAGGATTCAGCTTTGAATCTTTCGACGCGCGTTAATTAATGGAAAATGCAATAGAGATGACTCGAGGTTTGTAACGAAATAATATATTTTTCAACGACGTATATCAAGTAGCTTATAAGTGTATAACCAGAGTATTAGTGACTGATAGCTCGTGCTCGTACGCGATCGCTTTTATATGCTCGCACGAGACTAACGGGAATTTAGCGTTTCGAGCAATTTGAATTTATCGAAGGAATTCGGCGACAACAGTGCAAAACCGAAAATAGGCGAGTTAAATACAAAGCCACCGTAAGTTAGGTGTAGCGCTTGCGCCATCTTGGAAATAACGAAGCGTTGAGTATGAGCCTTAAACTAAGTCTTTATTTACACTTATGTACAGTTTTTAATTTTGGAGTTCGCTCAAATCGCACCGCTAGGGTGCTTCCCACCAAAAACCGAAGAAAACGGGTTAGACCCGACGTTCTCGGTAGAATATATGGGGTGCCGTTAAAGTGACTTTAATCGGCCCCCCATTTCTCGTCCCCCGGGTAGGCGATCGGCTCGGAATCCGAAGCGGACGTAGTTGCCCACGGGTCGGTTTGCGTCCCGACTTCCGTGGTCCGCGGCGCGTGCTGGATCGCCGTACGGGTCCCGCTGGTCTGAGTCCCCTGTGTGGTCGGCAGAGGCCTCGGCGTCGAGGGAAGCCGGTACCGCGGGCTCGTCAAGCGGTAGGCCCGGATGTCGCCGGGGATCAGGGCCGACAGCGGAGGACGCGTCAGCTGCGGCGGCGGTAGCCGCAGTGGACACGGGACCCAAGGCCTTAGCGCCACTGGCGGTAGCCCTCGTGGCAGCAGCGGCAGCACCGGTTGTGACTGTGGAGGTCCGGTTGCTCCGACTTCGGCCTCACGATCAGCAGCGGCTGCCCCGGCGGAAAAGTCTCCACAGCGATGACCCTGGGTGTTAGCGGCCCTGTGGTGCTGTCGGGAGAGCTGGCGTTTTTCGGCTGAGGCTTCCGTCTCCCTCGCTTCACCTTCCGCCTCTTGGGTAGACCAGGGTCCTGGCTACCTACTTCTGCGTTCATGCAGAGTTTGATCGAGACCGAGCCTCTGCGATTACAATTCAAAAGCGGCTAACTTGCGGTGCTTATCTGGCACTATCGGTTAGGATGTGCTCTAAACCGGCTTAATGCAGGCTGAAGCGAAATCCGATCGTTATCTCGCTCCTTAAGTAGGACCTGTGGAGTGATCTTACTTCCGAAAGAGCCGCGCCGCCTAGCGGCGAGCTTTGTACTATTTGGCTTTTCTATGCCTGCCGGGTCACTATCCGGCAGGTGCTTGTGGCGCACTTGCATGGTCGCTGTGGCGCATTTGCATGGTCGCCACACTAGAAATAGAAACGTGACTGATAAATACATTCGTTATGGTATTCGTCGAAAACATACAGAAAGATCGGGAAATAATGTGTATATTCCCTGAATAAGATATTTCGGCAACCGTCGTCCTAATGGTAGACGAAACAGAAATATTTATCCTAACACTTTCAAGAATTTTTTAATCTTTCATTATTTTACCAAATACAGTTTAATGATCAAAATTTTTTTTGCACAATGCCACTAGATAAATAGAATTTTTTTGAAATCGAACATAATCAGGAAGATTCCCAATAGCAAGGTACACACCATTAAGTACGTGTTTACCTTTTGCAGATCCAATAGGTGTCACAACTTCAAAATCATCCTGATATAATATTAAACGCAATGCATTTGGATTTTCTTTAAAAAATTTATTGGATTTAAAAGCTTTACCATCAGTAAAATTTTTTAACAAATCATCTTCATGTTTTATAGGCATATTAATGTCGAAATCCAGCGATTTATTGTGAAACAATGTCTTTAAAGTTTCTAAAATAGGTATATAGTGAAAGAATTGACCGTTTAGTAAAAATTTCTTTTGAGGTCAAATAAAATAAAAGTGTGACTTATAAAATTATTTTCGTAAAAAAGTAGTTTTTAGTTCTTTAGTATTAATAAAATTTGTATTATTTCGAAAAACATTTTTTTTAATTTGTTCTACTTCTGGAGAAAACAAATTACTTTTTTTAAAATAGTCTTTTAATTTTTGTTTAACTCTTATTTGCTCATGCTCATATAAAATTTTTAACTTCTCAACAATGTACTGAATAGTACTCTCCGGAATAAGATATTGACATTCCAGTTTAAGATAAAAAGTAGACAAAGCCTTAATAAATAATTCATCATCATCATCATCTTCCATAATATCTTCCTCATCACTTATACCATTTTTGTTTAGAATTAAATTTTGATTTGTTTCTTCAAAAAATTTCAATTGTAATATATTGTCAAGATTATAGTTTAAATCGTCAGTTTCAACCAAAATTCTATGTTTTTTCGTCAAATGTCCTGTAAATGAGCTTACTCTATTATATTTCTTGTCGCAACCGTTATAAGGGCAAGTTACTTCTAATTCATTAACAATATGCTCTTTCAGGTGCTTTATTAATGCCTTGTAAGTGTTGACTTTTTTTTTTTACAAATTTGCACATTGCATATAAATTTTGTCTCATTATCAGACACGCAGAAAGTACATTTATCTTCTACCCGGCTAACGTAAATTTTGTGCGATCGAATAAGATGGGAACGAAGGCTACTCTCGGTTGAAAATCTAATTTTACAATTTTGATACCCACAGTAATAAACAGAGGTAAGGTGACGATGAGATTTTCGATGTCTTAGATGATTTCTGAGATTTTCAGTTTTGTATGTACAAAAACAACAAGAAAACATTATTACAATATTAAATACAGAAATAATTTATTGCGTCGCGTGTTTTTTTCTGTTATTACATGCAAATCTGCAGAACAAAGAAATTAAAAGTTAATAAGACTATTATATGTATGTATGTTTAACACGCATAAAGTTTGTTTAAGCGTCAGATACAAAAAAATATATAAATATAATACAATAGTTTATTCCACTTACCTTATAATTGTATTTGCATACACCATAAAACCGCAGTCGTCTCGTTTGAAAACATTCCACTAATATTATTGCTTCACTGATAAAAGTAACACGAAATATGCACACACGCGATGACTGAGATTTCGCAAGCGAATACATCAAGATCTGCCATCTATAGATAACATTACAATGTGAATATCACGAAAAGTGCTCCGGTTTTGTCTTGTTGCCTAGACACCCTAATACTCGGATGCCTTCGGTTGATTTCACGTCGTCACCAGTCCTTCGTTTATACGACCCGGCCTTGGAGACCGAGTTCCACATTGACGCGAATTCGATAGGGCTGGGCGCCGTGCTGATGCAGCGGGCGAAAAGCGGCGCGTGGGGCCCCATAGCTTAATATAGTTATAAAATTCCCTGGAGAATGGGCTCAACACGTCGATAGGACGCAGTACGTAAATAATAACACCTATCTTTTGGTTGTAAAGGCTGCGTAGGTGGAATTGATACTCGGAATCACCCGAAAGAATCACGCGGATACGCCCTAGACGAGCTTCACTAAACGGCTGATGATGATCAATTCGAGCTTACAATACAAACGGAACGAGGCGCGAGAGACAGCAAAAGCAGCCACGGACGCCGTCTGCACTCATAATATGACGTACGTAGACCAAACGTACTGCAACCCACGAAATATAAAGAAGGTGAATACGTGCTCGTGAGAAATACTCGGGTAAAAAAAGGAGAAAACGCGAAATTAAAGGCCAAGTACAAAGGGCTTTACCAAATTGCGAAAGTCTTAGGTAATAACCGCAACGTAGTTAAAGATTGCCACGAGTCTTTTCTCCTTGCGGAAAAAAACCGCGAACAAAATGGCCGGGCGCGGATCTATAATCCGCGCTCAGCTGTGATACAAGAGGTAGCAGGGTCGCTACCGAAATAGCGAGCCTTTTTTCCCGGCCTCGGCCGCTGTCGAGGGCTCTTCGTGCGAGCGCGGACGTCGAATTTTTAACAGACGTGATACGCGATAACGTTGATCTCTATCAAAGCCGGTTCCCCGCGGGGCTCGGCCAGCGACGCTCGAACGCCTGACGAAAGCCACTCGTTAAATCTTTACTCGCTTACCCCTTGGCGAGTCACCAAAATCTACCGGGCCCGGCTGCTCCTTCACGTGGCCGAGTATCGTCCAAACACGTGGCTGTTTACCCGAGTGGCAGAAAACTTTACAAAATAGCAAAAGCCGCAAAGCGAGGTGGAAACCTTATCAAAAATACGTTGCCGTGGCCTCTTGATGTTCTCTCTCTCACCCTGCTCTCAATCTTTCTCTCTCTCCCTTTCTCCCTTCTTCCCTCTCTCCCCCCTCCCTCTCTTTCACTCTTTCTTTCCCTCCCTCCCTCCCTCCCTTTCTCTTCCCCCTCCTCACCCTCTTTTTGCGGTTCTATATGCATTCGTTTACAGCTCGTATGCGCGCTTATTTTAAATCAACGCGCTTATACTTAAATCTTTTTTTTTAGAAAATACCATAATATGGAGTTTCCACCAACTCTAATCTTGATATTCGTAATCAGAGTGAAAAGTTACATAATCCCATGGAGTGACCTTGAATGTCGGGGGTATGGGCTTTTAGAAATTTCACGACGAAGTTTCATGGGTTTTTTGCGTCTAACACCATAATATGGGGTTTCCGCCAACTTTGACCTTGATATTCGTAATCAGGGTAAAAAGTTACATAACCCCACTGAATATCCTTGAAATCAGGGGTAGGCGCTTTTCGGAACTTTATCCAAAACCGCTACCGTAGACGTGAGATTAGAGTATCTTTCTCCCTTTCCCTTTCTCCTTCCCTTTCTCCCTCTCTTCCCCTCTCTTTCTTTCTCCCTTTCTCTTCCCCCTCTCTCTCTCTTTCTTCTCCCTCCCTTTATCTCTCCTTTTCTTAACCCCCTTCTCTCCCTCTTTCTCCCTCTCCCTTTCTCTCTCCCTTCCTCTTTTCCTCCCTCTCTCTCCTTCCGTTTCTCCCTCTCTCCCCCTTTTTTCCTCCCTCCCTCTCCCTCCCTCTTCCCTTCCTTCCTCCCTCCCTCTCTCCTTTCTCCTCTCTCTCTCCTCCCTCCCTCTCTCTCTCTCTCTCTCTCTCTCTCTCTCTCTCTCTCTCTCTCTCTCTCTCTCTCTCTCTCACTCTCTCTCTCTCTTGGCCGCTTCTCTTCCACTTCCTGGTAGACTTTTCGTTCGCTGGATAGCTCGTTTGTCACGTCCGTTTTCTACACTCGCTACCACGGAGGAGAGCGAGAACCGCGCTAAATTTTTCGCGCGCAATGTTGAGCTCTCCGCTTTCGCATTCTTCGTATGGTGAGAACGTTCCGTAGGCTCGACGACATACGGTAGCAACAAAAAATGAAGATTTCGCCCACAATTAGACCACGTCTTCTAGACACTCAAAGGTCCTCCGGAGATTCTTTGACCTCTTCCTGCTCTCCTAAACACAGCGGTCCGTCCGGCACCGCTACGCCATGTAATGGCCGCGGGGAGCTGCGATAAAACAGGGTAAGCCGCTACGTCACAAGATGTACCGAGAATAAATTACGCGGCGACTTCGCTAGATACGGTTTGGTCTGCTGATTGGATAAAGCTGTGGGTTCGCGCGCTAGTCCCCGTGAACCCCACGCGCGACGCAGACGATAAAAACGACTGACATGTTAAAGCGGGACCTAATATTGTATGTATAACACTTAGGTTCTAAGAAACACTGTACATAGATGTACAGGGTTAATCAGAGTGGATGGAAGCGTGACTTACCATACAAGATGGGTTACTGATTGCGACTTTAGTTTTAGCTCCGCTCCATAGATTGCGGCGCCGTAGAAGACGACTGCGTAATCTGCAATTTCAAAAAATTAAATTAATATTATTTATTTGTGGGCTTCAGTGGACTTCCACTCTACCCTTGAAGTGACACTTTTGACGCGTTAAGTTTTTTTTTAGTGGACTTTTGCCTGTAGCCATATTGTACCACATTTTACGGCCTATTTTGTCAGTATGAAAGCCAAATAGATAAATTAAAGTCATATTGTGTAAGAGTATATGCAAATAAAAACTTTCATTTACATGCAATTGTGCTCAACATGTCCACAATTTATCTATTATTTCAGCAAATGCTCAAAGTGAGCCCCTTTCATTCTCTCATAAAATACCGCTCTTCTTAATATTGCGCTACGTACCGAGCACAAAATCTGCAGACTTATTGCGCGACATGCTCGCACAATCCTGTCTTTCAGATTTTCTACGCTTTTCGGTCGCGTAACGTACACTTCTTGCTTAACGTGACCCCACAGAAAGAAGTCTAACGGTGTAAGGTTTGGTGAACGCGGCAGCTATTCGTGTGGACCATAAAGACCGATCCAGCGATTACCGAATTTTTTTTTCAACAGGGCTCTTGTTTTATTGGCCGTGTGCACAGGATGGTTATCTTGTTGGAACCACATATTAATACGTGATTTCAAAAGCACATCGTCCAATAAATTAACAAGGTCCCGTCTAAGAAACCTTCGGTATTGCTTGCCATCAATCTTACCATTGATGAAATAAAGTCCAACGATTTAGTTTCCAAGAATATCCACCCAAACATTCACAGACCACCGGACTTGTGAATGCGCTTGCTGCATTCAGTAAGGATTCTCGGTGGCTCAATAATGTAAGTTATGACGGTTAACTGTGCCATTATTATGAAAAATACATTCGTCCGAAAACAGAATGTATTTTACAAAATAATAGTCTTGCTCACTTACATTAAGAAGCCGTCAACAATACTGCATTCTGCGAACGTTATCGTTATTACAAAGTTCTTGAGTTAGACTGACCTTATAAAGATGGAAGCAAGCTAACTTTAAAGCTCTGCAAACCGATGCCTGACTTATTTCGATTTCCCAGGCCACGGCTCGCGTACTGACAGTGGGCTCGTTGGCCACTGCCTCTTCGATCAAAGCCGTGTTGATCCGCCGTGCTTGGCCTTTACAAATATGAAAATAATGTTAAGAGATTAACTTATTTTAACAAAAGCAATTTAATTAAATATTTACTTGTGATCTTAATAGGTCGAAATTGTCCATCCCTTCGTAGTGTCGTCACCAGTCTACCGAACAATTTAAAATGTGGTTGTCTCCGCTCGGGGTATCTTTGAAAATACTCCATGGTGGCTACGAAAGGTTCTTCGTTACATTGTACGTACATGAAGATCATATCTAGCAATTCACTATTCGAAAAGTTGCGTGCCATGGTTTCAGCCTCAGTGAAAAATGCTTGTATATACCTGAGACTTAATGATAAAAGAAAGATAAAAAAAATAGACGAACAAAAAAAACATCTTTCAAATTTTTTCGTTTATCTGCTTTTTTTTAATTGTTTATGTTTTTTTTGTTCGTCTATTCTTTTATATATGCAATAATGCGAATTTAGATAGTTAAGTATGTGTTGCGTAACTGTAAGAGATCTCTTTGTATTGTAAAAAAAAAAAAAAATAGGGGAAAGATAATATACAGGGTGTCCCAGACATAACGAAGGATACTGGGAGGATAAATAGAACTAATTGAGACAAGTAGAAAAGTCCTGTATCATTTTGCAAAATTTTCAACCGTTATTTAGAAAAAAATTAAAATGTACAAATTGTATAGGCATAAGAGCGACAAGGAAGCTACGCGTGAGTGAGCGTGACAAGCGACGGCGCCATTCCTAGCCATTCGTCTGTTGCGCTCACTCACGCGTAGCTTCTTTATCGCTCTTACGCCTATACAATTTATACATTTTAATTTTTTTTTCAATAACGGTTGAGAATTTTGCAAAATGGTACGGGACTTTTCTACTTGTCTCAATCAATTCTATCTATCCTCCCAGTATCCTTCGTTATGTCTGGGACACCCTGTATACAGAGTGTCCCGCCTTATATTGATAAACTCTTAGAGTTAGATAAGTCTTGTGGATACAAGTCAATAAGTCCTATGCTATTTTGTACAATTTTCAACCATGTATTGAGAAAATAATTAAAATGTGTAACGTAAGAGCGACAAGGAAGCTGCGGACGAGTAAGCGCGACAGGCGAATGACTAGGAATGGCGCCGTCGCCTGTCGCGCTTACTCGTTTATTCGTAGCTTCCTTGTCGCTTTTACGCTAGACAAATTAATTTTTTTTTTAATAACTATCGAGATTTTTGCAAAATGGTAAAGGATTTATTGATTTGTATCCACGAGACCTATCTAACTCTGAAAGTTTGTCAATATGAGGTAGGACACACTGTATGTAGGTTAGCAAATGGTTATTTCGAGGGCGAGAAAAATTGCAGGATGGCCGAGTTGTAAGACTGTTATGATCGACACGCAATCGATCCGTGATGCCCCGAAAGAAAGGGAGCGATAGAACAGAAAAGCCGCGATCGATTCGCCGAAATAGCACGCCGACACGGGGAAAAAGAAGAAAAACGGATCTGAGCGCGAGCAGGTGCGGCGAGACAACAGTCAGTCAGTCGGTCGAATTAGATTTTGTTGGAAATAGGTTTCAGCACATTACCGACTATTCCGAAAAATTATATGCAGGAGAAGATAATATTAGATAATAGTATCGAGGAATCCCTTTTGTTCAGTTGTTCGCACTGCGACGTTCTTTAGTCAGTCTGCCCTGTTGTAAGCCAAGCGCGCAATGCGCTCTGGTTGCAAAGAATTCTTCAATCGCCTTGGTACTTCGCAATAGGGCAAGGAACTCGGGATTATCGCCCTATGTTGACACAGGACGACGAACTTATAGGTACAATAATCAGCTGACGCGAGAGCAAAATAATTCCGCATGGTTGTTGAACCTTTTCGATTAACCACCGCGGCCGAAATTCGCTAAGGTTGCAGCACGGCAAAGTATATCAGCGACAACGCGGAAGCCGTCGCGGGCACTCTTAATACAAGTTCACGTGATGAGTATTTACTGATGGTTTGTAATAAGATATCGAGACGCAAGTAGATGTATATTGAGCGGTTCTGGATCACTACGTGTTAGTGTATCCGTATGACCTAGGACAAGGGGTAATGACGTCACGCGGGGAAGGGGTGGGTATTTATAAATCGCCCCTGTGTCGGCGATTCTAGAAACGAATTGTTTAGAAAATAATAACAACATCGAAACTCTGAAATGTAATATTATTTTTTAAAATGATAAGCGCGTCGTCGCGCAGCGGCATGTTTATGCGGCATCGCGACTTTCAAAGGAATCGCGATTTTTTCAAAGGAGTCGCGATTTTTTTCAAAGGGGTCGTGTGGCGTCGCGGCGGCAACGGGCGGCGGCGGCGGCGGCGGCGGCAAGCGGCGGGCGGCGGATCGCAAGGTATCGCGCTCATCGTTCCCTCTCGCTCGCACTCGTTCGCGCCGCCTATTGTTCCCTCTCACTCGCACCCGTTGAACGCAAAGTATCGCGCGCCTATCGTCCCCTCTCGCTCACACCCGTTGAACGCACAAGTATCGCGCGCCCAGCGTCCCCTCTCGCTCGCACCCGTTGAACGCAAAGTATCGTGCGCCCATCGTTCTTTCTCGCTCACACCCGTTAAACGCACAAGTATCGTGCGCCCCATCGTTCCCTCTCGCTCGCACCCGTTAAGCGCGCAAGTATCATCCTCCAACTAAAGATTTTTTAAATAATATTCATGTTGATCCGTTGCAACGGATCACGCTGTGATCTAGAAAGCAGGCAACCTCACTCATCTTATCGCTCCTCCGTTATCTTTAAATTCCTTAAGTGTAACTCTCTCGTTCGTTCACCCTCAAATAAGTTTTTGTTCGCTTGCTCTTGTTCACGCGTTTGTCACCATTGACTACGACTCGCGTGATCCTTTTGCGGAGTATCTCGCTTTGAAATATAATATTAAACAAAACTGTAAACTATGAGGATACATAACTGTGTAGGCTCAGGGCTCAAGTGTTTATTCCTCTTCTTATTTTAACGATAAGAAAATTTTGAAGATGTTGCGACGTTGCGACGTTGCGAGGAAGTTTTGTGCCGAGATGCCAGTACGATTCAAACGTTCGCACAGTTTAGTTCCAATTGACAGTGAAAAGAATATTTTGAAAAATGGGGAAAGAAAGAATTTCGGAAGGACTAGACGAAGATATTAGTGAGGACGACTTCAGGCCTTTACGCTTCTTTAACATTGTGAATGATGACAACGGCAACGATGACAATAACGCTAATGAAGTTTGGGGGGCTCGTGCAAATCATATGGATGAGGTGGAAGAGGAAAATGAAAATAGAGAAAATCCTGAGGGGGAAAATGAAGAAGAAGAATCAGCGCCTGAAGGAGATTTTATGACGGAGATGCAACAAATGTTCGACCAAGTGTTTAGTGAAATCGGTGATGATGTTGTAATAACTGAAGTCACCACCGAAATCACCAATCAGACAATACATTTCCGCATCTTTTTTTATTACACTAACGATTATCTATTTTACTGTATACCATGCTTTATGGAGGAACAGTTATTAGCGCATGAAGATTTTAAAATGGTGAGATGTCACCGCACTGAGACGTATGAACTTCTTATGTCTGAACAAACCATCTTCTGTGATAAGTGCCAAAATTCATTGGGTATTATCATAAATACAGAGATGTGTCAGACATGTAATGTGTAAACGTCACCAATGCCTTTGTCGTCACCGCCATCGTCGTCGTTTGTCATCATAGCTCATGTTGTTTTTATCAATTGCTCATGTCGTTTTTTATCAAAGCTCATGTTGTTTTTTTATCAATTGCTTATGTTGTTTTTATCAATTGCTCATGCGGTAGTGATTTCTTGCTCATGTTGTTTTTATCAAACTGCTCATGCGGAAGTGATTCCTTGACAAGATCATTAAAGAGCTGCACGATTTATAGAATCCGTAAAAGTAGATGTATATAGGCCGGTTCTGGACCAATTCGTATTAGTGTGTCCGTGTGACCTAGAACGAGGGGTAATGACGTCACGCGGGGAGGGGTGTTTTTCCAGGAATCGCTCCTTTGTCTGCGATTCTCGGAATCGATTGTTTATAAATATAACAATAACATAAAAGTTATGAAATTTAATATTTTAATTACGTAATTTGATATCTTTTAAAATAGATAAGTGCGTTATCGCGCCGCGGTATTTTCCTGCGGCATCGCGAATTTCAAAGGGTTGGAATTTTTTCAAAAGGGGAAAGAAGGGGGGGTCTTATTTTTTACAAGGGGTAAAGGGGGAGGGTTGAGGGTGATCACGCGAGTCTTAGTCATGGCGTCGGCGGCGAGCGGCGGGGCGGCGACGGATCGCAAGAATCGCGCGCCCATCGTTCCCTCTCGCTCGCACCCGTTCGCGCCGCCTAATGTTTATCAACAATTTAGTACACGCTCATACGATTCAAATGCGGGTGACGCTGCACGTACACCCCCGGCTAATCGCTCCTCCTTATTATCTGATTTCTCTCTCACTCAGATACGTATGTTGCATACGAACGAGGCGGACTCACAATTATAATAAAATGAAGGATGGAATAGAAGCGATTAAAAATGATACGTGCCGATTACAAAAGTATATATTTATTTTATGAATATGCGTTACAATATTGTTACGCCGGGTACGGGTCGGCGAACGTCTCCGCGTTCGCGTTTCTCACACTCACACACTCACACTCGCGGCGCTCAAGCTCCGCGAAGGAAAGAGAGACGATTTATAAAAATGAACAAGAACGATTTAATAACAGAGCATGCAAGCGATACAACGTCTGCACCGATTCGAGACACGGGCAGAACTGTCACTTCAATCATAATCAATAATCTTCGTTCCCCTAGCAACGGGGAACCGAAACCTCGGAGCGAGCCGGCAGCTTCACGCTGCTCCGTATACCGGGCATAACACTGCCCCCCCCCCTTCCTCCAGATTGTCGCCCCAACAATCAGGGGGGGGCCTCCGTAGCTTCCTGTTCCACCTTGGACTCCTGTCCAAGTTCTTGAACTCCACGAAGCGACGCGAAGAATCTTCCTCAGCGCGAAGATGCTTCCGTCCTTGGCCCTCAGCTCGATTCCGCTGCTCCTCTTAAAATCTTCAAACAAGGGGGGGGGCATAACTTTCTGTGGACCCTCCGACTCAAGGTCTCCCCAAGTTTCTGTTCCAGCATTAGCCCTTCGTCCCATGGAAAACCACAGATCAAAAACCATGGGAAGAACAGTCTTCTTAACGAAAAATCTTCCTTCATCTTGAAATGGAGCGGAACACGTTTCTCCTGAAGAAAATTCTCCTTCCTCCCCGTCTAGTTAAACTCCTTCTCAAAATAGAAAAAGAAGAAAAGCAGTATCTAAAGAAAAATCAAAATGGGCGTAACAATATTTTACACATTTTTCACGCGAGTCTTAGTCAAGGCGTCGGCGGCGAGCGGCGGATCGCAAAGGATCGCGCGCCCATTGTTGCCTTTCGCTCGCACTTGTTCGCGCCGCCTATCCGTTCCCTCTCGTTCTCGTTCACGCGTTTGTCACCATCGACTACGACTCGTAGTTTTCATGCGTAGTATGCCGCTTTGAAATATAATATTAAACAAAAGTTGACACTATGAGGATGCACAACTGTCGGCTCAGGGCTCGAGTGTATTTTCCTCTTCTTATTATTCTTATGATAAGAAAAAAATTTAATAGGTTGCGTTGGAGTTTTATACCGAGAGGGTATCTTTTTTAATCAATCGCTAATGTCATGTTTATCAATCGCTCATGTCGTGTTTATCAATCGCTCATGTGGTATTGATTCCTTGCCCAAGACAATCTTCAAAGAGCTGTGCGATTCATGTAATCCGTAAATGGTAAGTATAAAGATAAATAAAATAAAAAATATTTTTATTCGTACGAATAGTAGCCGTAAAATTTTAATATTACAGAGGGACAATTTTGCGTAAAGCCAACGTCACCGGCGTCTTCATTGCAATCATCATCGTCGTCATCGTCATCGTTGCTCGCATTATATCGATTGTATAAGATAATATCGTTAAAATATATAATTAGTAAAAAATCCCCATTATTTAAATTTTCTTTTGAACACCATGTATCGTTTGCATTATATCTCTCTCACTTCTATTTTGTATTTTCTCGTTCAAGTGCCATTCGCGCTCTCGTTCACACCCTTTCACGCTCTCACTCGCATTCTTTAGTTATCGTTTGCAGATGCGTAACATGCTATCGCTAGATTCTTTTCTATATACCCGTGTGGTCAAAAAAATCTTTTGCGTTTTTATGGGCTTCAAACGTTGTAAAAAAAATCTTTTTGCGTTTTTCTCTTGGTCAAGTGTCGTTCATGCTTTTCTAGTAATCGTTTCAAGATGCCTTCGTTAGATATGGACGATTCTTTCTACACGCCTAGGCGACAAAAATCTTTGGCGTCTTGAATCTTTTGTATCACGTTTCGTTTTCGTTGGCCCGGCGTCTATTTTCTTTGTTTATTGATGAAAACGACGACGACGGCGACGACGACGATGTGACCATGCCTCATTCTCAGTCTCGCATCTGTACGTGCAGGATCTCTTTTTTCAAGACAGTCGAGAATAGTGAACCAACTTTTTAGTAAAAATGGCATATTTTAGGGAACAAGGTATGTATTATAATAGAATTTATAATACAATTTAGAAAAATAATTTAATCTGTTATTAAATCATATATAATATGTATTTTTTTTTTTTTTTTAGCCAAACAACAGCTGTGCCGCGACTTCCAGCGAGGAGCCTGCTTCAATAGTTATTGCGCGTTTGTGCACACATACAGATATTGTTTTAATTACCAAAACAAGAAGTGCACAAACGCGCAATGCAAATTTTTGCACGTCACGAGCGTGGAGCAGGCTCGTTACGAGACAACCGGCCTAACATCGGAGAAGTTGCGGTACGAAGTCGGACGCTCCCTGCAGAATTCCATCATCTGCGGGGATTATAAGGCCGGCAGGTGCACGAGGACGGACTGCCAACGTCGGCATATCGGGCACGACGAAAAACTTGAATGCATTGTGTGCTGCGGCGAAATTGTGTTGGACACGTTTGGGGCGTCCAGTTGCGGGCACGTGTATTGCTACACGTGTGCCCTAAAGTGTCGAGGGCTCCCGCGTCCGTACACAATGCTTACGGTTGTGTGCCCGGTATGCCGATCCATCGCCAGCTATGAACAATTGCTGTAGCTTATGTTGTTTTTGCGTGTATTGTATTTTGCTTATGTTGTTTTTGCGTGTATTGTATTTTGCTTATGTCGTTTTGCGTTTATTGTATTTGCTTGTGTCGTTTTTTTTTTTTTTTGCTAATGTTGTTTTGCGTTTATTGTATTTAATGTAATTTTTAAAGGTATTTTTTAATGTCATTTTTTTTAAATATCATTTTGTAATGGAATTTTATGTATTTTCATGATTATGTTTTTTTTTTATACTTGTATTATTTTTAATTTAATTTTTAATGTAATTTAATTGAATTTTTATGTAGTATGATAAGTTTTTTGGTATATGATATTAAATAAGATTTAAAATATTATATTAAAAAACATATTTTATTTCTTATGTATAAAATATATTTTAATTATTAAAAAACATACAACTAATAAACTTGTGTACAATTACTTTAAAATATAATAAAAAAAATGAATACATAAAAGTGACTATATAATATAAAATGAATATATGAAGAAAATAAAAAATAAAATATTAAATTAAAATAAAACTTAACCTAAACTTATAAACTAAAAAAGTGTAGTAATAAAAATGAAAATAATAAAAAATGAACATAATAAAAATGAAAATAATAAAAATGAAAATATAATTCAAAAAATGAAAATATAATACAAAAATAAATATATAAAAGTGACTATAATATAAAAATGAATATCTAAAGAAAATAATACAAAAATAATAAAAATGAAAATAATAAAATAAAACTTAAACTTAACTTAACTTAAACTTATAAACTAAATTTTTTTTTGTGTCCTCCGTGTATTTTTTCTTTTTCTGGAGTCCTTAGTCATTGTCTGAAACGAAAAAAGAAATTATTAACAGGGTATAAAATAAAATGTATTAAAAATAATAAATGAAATTTATTTAAAATATACTTACATAGATTTATTTGCACCTTCCACTGTTTGCACACCGTGCAGAGATATTTCGGTACTTGACCGTGCATTGCGAAAGGTATCACTTTCATGCACGGTGTGCAATAGGAGTGACCGCAAATTAAGGCCTGAACCCCCTTAAAATGGTGCACCCGACAAAAATTGCATCTCGGTGTGTTATCCTCTGTAATTTAAAAATTAATATTAATTAATTAAATAAAAAAAATAAATAAATAAAATAAAATAAAATAAAAAAAAAAAAAAAAAAAACTTACTGGGAAATGTCCCATTCTCGCAAGAGAGGCACTCCCACATGCACTCTCCCAGTAAATTTTTCGTGCATGTGTGAGGCCTCTGATCCGGCGGGTACGTTTCGCGTAGCAGGTACGCTAGGCGTTTTAATTCGCCAAACGCCGTTTCTGATATCGGCCGCACATGATGGTTAATTTCATCCACCTCATCCTGGTTGAGGTGGACGAATTTGCATGTAGTTCCTGAAAGACACACCGACTTCGTACACCGCCGGACCTCGTGGAACATCTTATAATCGGATCTGGCACACACTTTTATTAGATAGTCTCTGCAACTCATGGTGATTTTTTTCTGATTAATTTAAAATGAGATCTTGCCGAAAATTTTTTCTGTTTTAATTTCAATCCAATCTTGCCAAAAAAACAACAATAGCCAAAAAACGACAACAGCAAAAAACGACAACAGCAAAAAAACGACAACAGCAAAAAACGACAACAGCAATAATAAAAACGACAACAGCAATAATAAAAAACAACAGAAGCAATAAAAAACAATAGAAGCAATTTTGACATGTGCACTCCTCTACTGGCGAGCGACTGACTAAAAATCACGTGCTGCGTTTCTATCCGCTTCCATATGTGTGTTCGTAAATGCACAATGAATGATGCTTAAAGAAGCGGATATACGAACGGACTTAAGGCTCTTTCGGTGTAATTCATTCAGCCGGCGTATCGATCCACATGATGAAACTTTTTGCAATACCCAGGTGTATGAATAAGGTTGACATATCTACCGGGTGTACATTTTCGGTTTGCCCGACTCTGATTAACGAAACAAGAGCCGCATCGCCAGAGAAAATATCATTGATGGTAATCCACCCCCGCGCTTTTTCCATGATAATTCTAGCAAGCGTTATGTCTTGCTCCGTCCATATCTGGCCTCGCCGAGGCAAGATTCCGTCTAGAATACACGGTATCGCTTGCCACTTTAATTCACAGAATCGTTCGTCCAGTCGAAAACACTCATAAGGTAGTCTACAGGTTTTGCGAGCCCAGTCGCGAAGATGTACCGTAATCAATGTAGCACTAACATCATCGACGATTCCTCTTTGCCACTTTAAACCTTCTCGGATAGCAACAAGGGTTCCCACTGTAACTTCATGTGGTAACAGCATGAGGTTGGCTGCTGCAATCCTCATAAATGCAGTCAATTGTTCAAGCATCTCCAAATGAGCCTTCTCTCCATTTATTAACTTTACCCAAAATAGCGTGGGTGATTGTACGCGTATCACGCGTACTTCGTACGGCCAGCGGGTAAGTTGTCTTATATTGATGTCGGAAATCATCTGAAAAAATATTTTATATTAAGCGGAAATTTTTAAAAAAGATATTAAAAATAATATCAGAAAAGATACTTACATTTTTTTTGTTACTTGTTAATTGGCGACGATCAGTTACCGATGCCTGGTTGCAAGGAACTGATCGCTCGACGGTTGAAGAACTCATCTCGATCCAAATTGTTTTATACTGATAAAAAAATTATCGTTCTCACTCGCGTTGTCACTCACGTTGCCACTCACGTTGCCACTCACGTTGCCACTTACGTTACCCCGCATCAATGAAAAATAGACTGCTAAGAGAACAAAAGACTATGCGGCTAAATTCAAAGACTGCAAACGAAGGTAGTTGCTATTTAGCAGGTATGCATTTCTTTTCTCAGAAAGAGATAAGGTAACGATTTTAATTCCCCCACATCATTGAAAAATAGACTGCTAAAAGAACAAAAGACTATGCGGCTAAATTCAAAGACTGCAAACGGAGGTAGTTGTTATTTAGCAGGTGTGCATTTCTTTTCTCGGAAAAAGATAAGGTAACGATTTTAATTCCCCCACATCTTTGAAAATAGACTGCTCAGATAACAAAAACTATGCGGCTAAACTCAAAGACTCTGCAAACGGGGTAGTTGCTATTTAGCGGGTGTACATTTCTTTTATCGGAAAGAGATAAGATAGCAATTTTTAAATACTGCAAAGTGAAACTTATTATTAAATGACTCATTATAATTTGAGAGAGGGTAAAAATGTGTCACATGATTAATCAGGAGTAGGGGTAGAATATAAAGCATTCCTTAGGCCTCTCTTGTAACCACGCGCGAATCTCATTAGTGAACGAGCGATCGACGATAATGAACGTTGACGTGAGAATAGAAATCGGTGAAGAAATCGGTGAAAAAATAGAAATAGAAATCGGTGAGGAAATCGACGAGGTTCATCCCCTGTCGGAGGATAGTGCTTGCGAAACCGACGATGACAACGATGAAACGGTTGAAAATACTACGCGCAAAACGATCAATTTACGGAATTTGACCGCGATTAATCTGCGTACGAAATTTTGTGCCATATATTTTTATTACGATGACGGGCGAGGATACAACGTGTGCGCTTCTTGTTTGGTATTGATGCGAAACGATTTCAACGAGTCCGTTTTCAAGATTCGTAAACACGTCGTAGGATCTTACGAAAGTCTCAATGGTACGTGGTGCTTGAACTGTAGAGCCGCAACATTTGTTGTAATTTCGTGCGATATGTGTCCGGTATGCACAACTGCGTGAGCAATGTACTAATGTCGTTGTTTGTTGTAATAATCGCTAATGTTGTTGTTTTGTCGTATTTATCGCTAATGTTGTTGTTTTGTTGTATTTATTGCTAATGTCGTTGTTTTGTTGTATTTACTGCCAATGTCGTTGTTTTGTTGTATTTATTGCCAATGTCGTTGTTTTGTTGTATTTATTGCCAATGTCGTTGTTTTGTTGTATTTATTGCTAATGTCGTTGTTTTGTTGTATTTATTGCTAGTGTCGTTTTTTCAACATTAACGTGCGAGCATCGGTGCAAGAATCATTTAAAAAGCGAGCATCGGTGCGAGAATCATTTAAAAATGGATCAAAGTCTTCTCGCGGAAGAGCGCGAACTCCTGGTGCAGGCTGACGCCGTGACCACCCTGGGAGAATTTTTCGTGTGGCTTGAGAGATGTGACGATCTAGTGAATCGACTCGAGGAACGCAGTCGCGCCAAGCGAACGCGCGTATCCGTCGGGTGCGCGCAATCCACGGTGGCGAGTATCGCGCGACTCTTGGGTGCCAGGAAACATTTGTACGGACGTTACGTGCACCAGGGTGGCGAGTATGCGAGCACCAGTGCTGTCGATAGTGATGGTGACAACGCAGCTGGTGAACTCGAGTGGCGCGAGATCGAGACCGCGTTCAAAAGTCGTATCGCAACGGGTGTGGTAATAAACGCAAACTACATCGAGCCGCTGCGATTCCTGGAGGACGCCGGTAACGCGGTGTGCGAGCGCGTACAGGACATCGTGCGTAAAAATAATTGCGTGAAAGTGAACACCGCGTTCAACGGTGAATTTACGGCTGGGGACAAACGCGCCAACAAAAGTATAACCACGAAAAACTGTGAGATCTTTCGAGATACTGATGTACGCGAGTGGTACCGACTACATGTTATCGAACTCACGCTAGCTTCTCTCAAGGAGTTTCAGGAGCGCGACAGCGGATGGGCGTTGTCGCGAATTTTGAACTTGTTGATCAACGTAAATAAGTACAAACCGATGCGTGCGGGATGTCACGTTACATTATCGCGGAAGATAGTCGCTAAAAAAGCAGTAATATGCGTAAAATCGATGGACGACAAGTGTCTTGCGTGGTCGGTGGTGGCGGCTCTGTATCTCGTGAAACAGCACGTGGATCGGGAATCGTACCCGCATTACGCAACGGTGCTAAACGTCAAGGGTGTGCAGTTTCCCGCGACTCTTAAAGACGTTGCAAAACTCGAACGATTGAATGATATTTCGATCAACGTGTACGTCACAAAAACACGTGGAAAAGAAATAAACGTTCTACCTATACGCCTCAGCAATGAGAAGAAAAAGCGACACGTAAATTTATTGTACGTGCAACGCGATAACAACGATGACAACGATAACCAGGAAGTGGGACACTTTGCGTGTATCAATAATCTATCACGCCTCGTCAGTTTGCAACTAAGCGGACGCGAGCATCGTAAACACATTTGTCATCGGTACGTATGGGTTTTTGAGTATATAATTGATTTTTTCTTTTTTAAATATTATTTTTTTAAAAATATTTTATTTTTAGGTGTCTTCATTACTTCAGTTCGAGCGTGAAGCTCGAGACTCACGTCATGGATTGCGGAATCTTAAACGACTGCGCTATACGACTACCCAGCGAGGACGACAAATGACTCAGCTTTTCCAATCACGACAACAAGGAGCGCGTGCCGTTCATCATATATGCCGATCTGGAGTGCGTGCTGCGAAATATCGATCCACCATCATCGCCCGAACAAACGACGTTTAATTATCAACATCACGAAGTATTCAGCGTGGGATACTACGTCCAATGCTCGTACGACGAGTCGCTCTCGAGATACGAATATCGTCGCGAACCCGATTGCGTCCAGTGGTTCGTCGAGCGGCTAGTGAAATTAGCTCATCGCGTAAAAACCGTAATCTCAAACGTTGTCCTGATGAAGACGTTGTCGAATGCGCAGCTCGAGGTGCACAAAAACGCGACGTTGTGTCACGTATACGAAAATCCGTTTGCGGCGGACGAGAAGCGTGTGCGCGATCATTGTCATTTGACCGGTCGGTATAGAGGTCCCGCGCACTCAAAATGTAACCTGCAATACTGCAAAACGCGTTACATCCTCGTCGTATTTCACAATCTGTCGGGTTACGATTCACACTTTGTTATAAAGGAGATCGCCACAGCGTACGAGGGTAAAATTAATCTATTGCCGATAACGAAGGAGAAATATATCTCCTTTACGAAACACGTTAACGATACGGCTGAGGGACAGGACTTGCGAACTGCGATAAAGTTGCGCTTTATAGACTCGTACAAATTTTTGAACGCTAGCCTCGACAAATTATCGTCTCTACTCGCCAAAGACAAATTGCGAATCTTGCGCGCTGAATTTGCGACACTTTCAGAAGAAAATTTCAATCTTCTGACGCGAAAAGGTGTATTTCCGTACGAGTACGTCAACAGCGTCGAAAAATTGAATGAGTCAAGCTTACCGTCGCGCGACTCATTCTTCAGTTCGCTGACCGGTGACACGGTGACCGAGACAGATTACGCGCACGCCGAGACCGTATGGCAGCGGTTCTCCGTTCGAACTCTGGACGAGTACAGCGATCTGTACCTCAAGACCGATGTACTGTTATTGGCTGACGTATTTGAAAATTTTCGCGACAGATGCGTCGAGAGTTACGGACTCGATCCCGCGCATTACTACACCTTACCCGGTTTCACGTGGGATGCGATGCTCAAGCATACGCGCATAAATTTCGAATTGTTGACCGACATCGACATGGTGATGTTCGTCGAACGCGGTATACGCGGCGGTCTAAGTCAATGCTCCAACAGATACGCGCGAGCCAATAACAGATACATGCGGTCGGGTTACGACTCGTCGAAACCTTCGTCGTACATTGTGTATTACGATGTAAATAACTTGTACGGATGGGCCATGTGTCAGCCGTTACCGTACGCGGACTTCGAATGGGTCGACGACAACGACCTCGCGAACCTCGACGTAGACGCGATCGCCGCGGACTCGCCCACGGGTTATATTCTCGAGGTGGATCTCGAGTATCCCGCGAGCGTGCACGACGCGCACTCCGATCTGCCGTTCTGTCCCACGCGAGAGAAACCACCGGGGGCGAAACACGATGTAAAACTTTTGGCTACGCTGTGTGATAAGAAGCGATACGTCATCCACTATCGCAATCTGCAGCTGTGCACGCGTCACGGTCTTCGCGTCACCAAGGTTTACCGCGTGCTGCGATTCACTCAATCGGCATGGTTGCGCGATTACATCGAGCTCAACACGCGACATCGAACTCGCGCGACCAACGATTTTGAGAAAAATTTGTTTAAACTGATGAACAACGCGGTGTTCGGTAAAACGATGGAGAACGTACGAAATCGCGTCGACGTTCGCTTGCTCTCGCAGTGGGACGGACGGTGCGGTGTGGAGGCGATGATCGCCAAACCGAATTTTCACAGCAGAAGCGTATTTGCGGAAAATTTAGTAGCTGTTGAATTACGTAAACTCGAGGTGAAATTCGCCAAGCCGATATACGTCGGTATGTCTATACTCGACATATCTAAAGTATGCTTGTACGAGTTTCATCACGAGTATATGATACCGACTTTCGGAGACAAATGTAGCGTCATGTATACCGACACGGACAGTCTTGTGTACAGCGTCGAGTGCGACGACGTATACGAGATGATGAAACGCGATATCGCGAGGTTCGACACGAGCGACTATCCGCCCGATAACGCGTATGGTATACCTCTCGCGAACAAAAAAATACCCGGCTTAATGAAGGATGAGTGTAACGGTGCGATCGTCACAGAGTTCGTCGGACTCAGAGCTAAGATGTATGCGATCAGGGTAGACGGTAGAAAAGACACCAAAAAAGCAAAGGGTGTAAAGAGCGGAGTCGTGGCGCGAACTATAACGTTCGACGATTACGTGAGGTGTCTCGAGGACGAGATCGCTATGACTCGCGACCAATCGTGCATCAGGTCGAAATTGCATGAGGTGTACACCGTGTCCGAGACAAAGATCGCTTTGAGTCCGTACGACGACAAGCGATATCTCGTGCCGAACTCGACCGAGACCTTGCCGTGGGGTCATTATCGCATACCTCGATAAAAACGCAGTACACATGTACGCGGTATACATGTATGCAATATACATGTATGCGGTATACATGTATGCAGTATACATGTATGCAGTATACATTTATGCAGTATGTATTATAGATGTATTATACTTTCGATTGATGCAAGGTCTCTCGAGTAATTGTTAACATTCGCATATTTTGCGGTGTATGAGATGTTCTTGGTTGCAAATGTTTTTCAAATTTAGTCTGATTTTCACTTTGTGGTGTTTGATGCGTTGATTGAGGCGTTCATGATTGCCTCATTTTTCAAAATTTAGTCTGAATTTTGCGGAACTGTATTTTTATCTGGTTTAAAATATTTTATAAAACTCTCGAGCTCGTTATATGAAGCATGCGTGGAATAACATAAATTATATGTATTATTCCTAGCGTTGTCATATTCTCCAACTATACTCGTATCTTTACCCCTTTATTTTATTACTGACGGTACAATAGTTGGTATTTCTTTTCTTTTTTCTTTTTTTTGGTTTTTACCGATTAATTGCGATATAATGTATGGGTTAACATTCGCATATTTTATTGTATTACTTGTAATAAAGTTCTGCAAATGTCAGATTTTTGCAGCTAGCAAATGGGCTGGATTGCACAAAATAATTTTTATTTTGCGGTGTATGAGGTGTTCTTGTTTGCTAATGTTTTTTCAAATTTAATCTGATTTTCACTTTGTGGTGTTTGATGCGTTGATTGAGGCGTTCATGATTGCATCTTTTTTCAATATTTATTCCTAGCGCTGTCATATTCTCCAACTATACTCGTATCTTTACCCCTTTATTTTATTACTGACGGTACAATAGTTGGTATTTCTTTTCTTTTTTCTTTTTTCTTTTTTTTGTTTTTACCGGTTTATATATCTTTACCCCTTTACCCCTTTATTTTTTACTGACGGTACAATAGTTGGTATTTCTTTTCTTTTTTTTTTTACTTTTATATATCTTTACCCCTTTACCCTTTTATTTTTTACTGACGATACAATAGTTGGTATTTCTTTTCTTTTTTTCTTTTTTGGTTTTTACCGGTTAATTGCGATATAATGTATGGGTTAACATTCGCATATTTTATTTTGCGGTGTATGCGGTGTATGTGATGTTCTTGGTTGCTTATGTCGTTTAAACTTAGTTTGAATTTATTTTGTGGTGTTTGTGGTGTTTGATGCGTTGATTGATGCGTTGATTAAGGCGTTCATGGTTGCCTGTTTTTTTCAAATTTAAGCAGTATTTTGCAGAACTCTCGAAACGACCGACGAAACGGTCATGTTTTATATTACTATGCGATGATGTACAGGTTTGAGTTAGTAGTCGCTAGCATGCCCTTACGTAGTACACATGTACGCAGTACACATGTACGCAGTATGCAGTACACATGTAAGCAGTACACATGTACGCAGTACGCAGTATGCAGTACACATGTACGCAGTACGCAGTAAGCAGTATATAGTATGTATTATAGATGTAATTATACAAATGAAGTAAAACATTGTACAATGCGTACGTTATATATTTTTCTCATTTTTATACATTTTTGTATCGAATCACACATACACATGTGTGAAATAAAAAAAACTTTATTAAACGATGCTGTTTTTGTCGATCCACGAATTGTGCGATCCATCGAATCCTAGCCATTTTACGTAGACCTTGTCACCCTTCTTGCGCAGAACCTTCTCCACCAGATACACGTCCGGATGCGTTGCGCGGTGCAACTCGTGCTCGTAGAACGCTCCAGATATCGCCTCACCGCGATAATCCTCCAGTAGATAGGTAGCTGGATTGGTTTGCTGCACCTTGACGATCGTGAAAACCTCGGTGGTCCAATTCGGAGTGTATCCCTTTTCAAAAATCATTTTAATTTGCTCACGCGTACTTTATCACCGACCCTGAATTTGGCCGGAGCGGCTATCTTTATAGCGCTGTACACGGTGTCGAGGAGTTTCTTGGCGATATCAGGTGTCACGTTAACGGGCCGCATGCCGATTGTTCGATGCTTGCGCCTATTGTACTCGTCTACGAGACGCGGTAGCGCGTCGAACCACTCATAATTACCGTTGAGTGTAAACATCTTCCACATGGCGTTTTTGAGCGTGCGATTGAATCGTTCGACTATCGACGCCTTCATCACCGAGTACGTCGAGTAATGATTGACGCTGCGTTTCGCGAAAAGTCGTTGCACGTCGGTGTTGTAAAACTCCTTTCCCATGTCGGTTTGCATATTTTTCGGGCATCGCCCGCTCTTTCGCATCAACTCTGCTAAAGCGTCAGCCGTCTCGCTGCCACCTTTGTTCTTGAGCGGTATCGCCCACGCGTACTTGCCGAGTACGTCGATGACGGTGAGAATATAGCGGTAGCCTCGGTTGAAACGCGCGTACGGTTGCATCTCGACGATATCAACCTGCCACAGATCGTCGTATCCCTTGACCACGACGCGTCTTCGCGGAAAGTTTCTTCTTGCCGGGGCGTGCAACTCGTCGACGAGTCGCCTCCTCTCGGGACCTGCGTCGCTCGACTTGCGCGATCTAGACATGATCGATTCTGTCGCTCGATTCTTCTGATCGATCAATTTATAATCAAACCCGCCTCGCGCAGTTCCTCGACGATCGACAAAATTTCGTTGTCGTGAGCGTTGTGACTGGCTCGACGCGAAGCATCCAGCAATCTAAGACGATCCACGAGCTCGTTGGGATCGTCCCAGTGCACGTAGTCGATCGCGTGATCATTCAACGTCATGAGGTGAGGTAATCCTTTACCGGAACTTTTTCTTCTCGATTTCCTGGCCGAATCGCCCGACATCAGCGGTGCGATCACCTTCAAATACTTTGAGCCTCTGTTACCCATGACGCGACCGTCGTCGCTGAAATTTTTTTATGCGCGTTCGTCGATTCGAGTATGCTTTTGTAGTGACGTTTATCCGCCTCGGTGTAAGCAGTTACGTCGGGTACCTTCTTGAAAATCAACTCATACAGACCTTCCGTTCCAGGATATCTCTTACCAGCGATGATTATATCGTCGTTCTTATGGTCGAATTCGACGTGCTTGTTCCCAAGCATTACTTTGTTCGCGTCAAAGTATATACCAAAAACGTCATCGATATTTATTCTTCTGTCACCGCTCGCCGCTTCCAGATACATCGTTGCCATCGATACGCTGGGCCGCGGCGTCGATACGCCAGATCGCGGCGTCGATACGCCGAACCGCGGCGTCGATGTGCGGGGCCGTGGCGTCGACGGAAGTTCGACGTTTTTGGTCGTAACGTACGAATCGACGGTCGTATCAATCAATGACGGATTAGCTACGATCGTATCGCTTAACGTTGCCGACGACAACGAATCGTCAAACGTGACGTTTAAACGCCGTTCGGGTTTTGGCGTCGACCACAATTGTCGCTCCAGTTTCGGCGTCAAATGCTCCGATTTCGACTCCAACTTCGGTACCGCGATACCGGATTCCTCGACGGTCTCGGCCATCCGCTTTAGAGGTTCGACGATGGGCTTGAGGCGCTTTTCCGACGCGATGTCGGCGTCGATCGTGTCGGTCTTTATGGCTCGATGCTTCCTGCGAATCGCCTCGCTCGTCTTCTCGATCTCCCGCGTAATCTTTTCACGTTCGCGCGCGTCATGGTTATCGTTTCTCCTCGTCATATCGATCGAACGTATCGCGCGATCCGTTCTCGACAAAGCGTCTTCGACAACTGATCGTCGCGTGATTTTGTCAATCTGTTAAAAAATCAACTCGACGGTACCGCAAACACGTCGAATCCTCGCCTGTATCGCCCGTTGTCGAGCGGACTGTCCTTGTCGATCACCGCGAAACCGTGATCGCGTTGCCAGCATTCGCGACACAACGCACTGAACTCGTCGTATGACATGTCGGTGTTGACGTGATCGTTGTACACGTGTTTCAGATTGGTTCCGTCCTGTTTGAACAGGATCAGCAGATTCGCATTGTCGCGTATCAGATGCTTGGCTATCCTCGCGTACGACTGACACAGATAGAAGCAGTCTACGTTCGAGTGACGACCCATCGCGAAGTATTCTCTCACGGCGTCTTGCTTGTCGCACGCGATATCGTCAAAGACGAAGATCGAATGCGGAAGCGCCTCGCTCGGCGGAACGACGTCGCTGTTGTTGGAGAACGTGAAATAGCCGATCTCGTCGATCGGCGCCAGCAGACTTTCCAAGTACTGATACTTGGGCTGCTGCAGCGACTTCGAGCACACGTACACGTTCTCGAAACGCAAACCGTGCGGACTCTCCAACAGACTGATCAGAACGTTCGTTTTGCCGCAGTTCGATGGATCGCACACGATCGCGCGCACGGTGTTTGGCAGCATCTCACCATGCCTGCGTTTTTTCTCCCTCTCGAGACTGTCCATCAGTCGTAATCTGTCGTCGCAATTCGCGACGCGTATCGTCTGCGGTTGTCGCACGAACCGCATCTCGTACCCGCTGTACGGAGACGATCACTCGCGCGCCTATTTATAGTCGCGCGAACCCGCGAATAGCTCATTAATCGATATGTATCTCGCGCTGAAACATCCCTTTGACGTGTTGAACTTAACCGCGGAACAGTTGAGCATCGTACCAAAGGCCGTTTTGCTGAACGTCTGCGGCGATTACGTTCATCACGTGTGGGATAAACTTCCCGTGCACTTGAGGGAAGATCCGGAGGTTCGAACCTACCACAGGTGCCTCGAGCATTACAATCAACCCTGGCAAGAAACGCACATCGACGGACCTGCTCCGTTAATACGAAAGTGCGGCGAGTGTCAACGTCGTCTACCGATTCGTCGGAGGTAAAGTGCTGCGGCAAGAGTTTGTTGAATCGCTCGATAAACGCCCTCCCTTTCGAACTGCACATCCCCGGTTATCAATTTTGTGGACCGGGAACTCGATTGAAGGAACGCATAGCGAGAGGCGATCGAGGCGTTAATCCGTTGGACGAAGCGTGTCGCGAGCACGACTTGGCGTACGCGCGAAGCAACGATCTCACAGATAGACACGCAGCGGACAGAGAACTCGCCAAGAGCGGAAAACGCGTTATAGCGAGAGATTCAGGCTCACGCGAGAGAGCCGCCGCAGCAGCAGTGTGGGCTGCGATGAAAGCTAAAACGAAAATTGGCATTGGTATGTCGACTAGAAAGAACAGGTTGAGGACTGTGAGAAGCAGAACGATTACGAAGAGGAGAAGGAAAAGTACGATTCGCAAAAAACGCATGCTTCCAACAGCAAAGCGCGGTGGCATGCTGCCGATCATTCCGATTCTCGGCGCAGTCGGATCGCTTGTCGGTGGAGCCGCGAGTATAGCGAGAGCCGTAAACGAGAGAAAAGCTGCGCGCGCGGCAGCTGGTGGATCCGGCGTACATCTGGCCCCGTACAACGGTGGACGGGGTCTCTCTCTCAAGCCGTACAGGTACGGCAGAGGTACGACTGTTGCAAAGAAAGGAAGAAAAAAAAACGTCGAGCAGACGTTAAAAATGTCTTTGGGTGCGACTACAAACGTGCAATTAAATAATCTGGCCAGACGTATGCGCGTTCCTTATTTCAGAGGCGTCTTTATGCGCGATACTTTACCTACGAGTGGCGCGCGTACAAACGAGAGCGGTATCGTGAATCTGGACAACGTGACGGGTCCGGGGACTCACTGGGTAGCGTACGCCAAAAGGGGAGATCGCGTCGCGTACTTTGACGGCTTCGGTAATCTCCGACCGCCCATAGAATTGGTGAGATATCTTGGAGTCGACGTCTTGTCGATAGAGTATAATCGACGATCCTATCAAACGTACGATTAGAGTATCTGTGGCCAGCTGTGTTTGCGATTTTTAAGTACGATCGACGCGATTACGTTTAAAAACTGACATCGCGACGTACTTCGTCTCAGTATCGCTTCAAACATGTCGAGCACGCTCACGTTGACCGGTAGGAGCAGCGTTCTCCATTCGAGCTACTCACCGGCGTTGGATTTCAGCGACGGTGATTACGAGCTCGGTCTCACGGACTTTGCGACTTACAACACCATACCGAACGTCGATTCTACAAACAATAAATTCTACTACGGCACGGACGGCAAGGAAATTACGATTCCCGAGGGATCGTACGAGATACAGGCAATAGACAAATTTTTGAAACATGCGATGCCGCGACAACGCGACACCGTCGATGGTAATCGTAATGAGAAGAACGAGAAAAACGATGATTTCTCGATAGCGATTCGCGCCAACTTCAACACTATGAGGAGTGAGATCAAATCAGCGTACACGGTGAACTTTTCGAAACCAAACTCGTTGGGACCGCTTCTCGGATTCTCGCCACACCGCGTACTGCAGCCGCGAAAATGGCACGAGTCCGACTTACCGATCAATATAATCAACCTGAATATTATCCGCATCGAATGTAACGTAACCGCGGGAGCGTACTGCAACGGCGAACGCGTGCACACGATTCACGAGTTTTTGCCGAAAGTGCTACCAGGATATAAGATCACGGAAACGCCCACGCACGTCATTTACCTGCCGATCATCGTACGATACGTTACAGATCTCACGATACGCGTAACCAACCAGAACGGTCGATCGCTCGACTTTCGCGGAGAGGAGATCATTGTCAGATTGCACGTGCGATTACAACGACAACGATAACATGGCATGTTAATACCGAACGAAACGAGACGCGTTACGACAATCAGTTTCGGTACTGGTACGATTCAGCAGCCTGAACCGCGACAACATATCGCTGTAAATAGCGTTGGAAGGATAAAAAGAAGAAGACTAACCGAAACAAGCGTTGAATTTCTGAGATCGCTCAGATTCGCTGTGCGAAATAATTGTATCTGAACGATGACCGACATTCTGAATATTCAAGACGAACCGGTCTTTGACGATCGAATTGTCAAGATCGAGACTCACGCCTACAATCCATTTGCCAATACGACGTTCGGATACAGCGATGAGATAAGAATACCGATACAGCAGCAAGATCTGTACATGCTGCCGCACGAGAGTTTTCTCTACATCGAGGGAAAATTAACGAAGAGCAAGGTGGTTGCGGAATCCGATGTGATCCTCGGGGACAACTGCATCGCCTTTATGTTCGATGAGATACGATACGAGCTCGACGGTGTGGAGATCGATCGTAACCGAAACGTTGGCGTAACCAGCACGCTGAAAAATTACGCGACCGTTTCATCCGACAGGAGCGTGATTCTGCGGAACGCGGGATGGCTCAGTCCCACGATTAATCCGAACGATTACTTTCGTCGTGATCAACGCTCGTCACGAATTGATTCTTATACGAGCGCGCAACGACAACAACTGTCTAGTGGGCAGTTCCGCGCTCGAGCCTAAAGTTGACTTGCTGAAGATACAATGGCGTATGCCTCATGTACTTTTGAACGAGGTAAAGAAATTGGCAATGTTGCGCACCTTGGAGAGCGGTCGATTCGTCAGTATGGGTTTTCGCTCATGGGATCTGTACGAGTTTCCGCTACTGTAACTCACGACCAAACACTCATGGGCTATCAAGACCGCCACGCAACTCGAGAAACCTCGATACGTCGTCTTCGCTCTGCAGACGGGTCGAAAGAACATCATGTCTGAGGACAACATTCGTTTCGACGACTGCAAACTGACCAACGTGAAGCTCTATCTCAATTCAGAGTGCTACTCGTACGACGATATGAACCTCGACTTTAGCAAACGTAGATACGCGATTCTCTACGACGCGTACGCGCGTTTCTGCAAAGAGTATTACGGCTACGAGTATCTCGAACCAAATCTCACCGTCACGTCGTTTCTGCTCAACGGTCCGTTCGTCATCATCGACTGCTCGCGTCAAAACGAGTCGGTTAAAACCGCTACCGTGGACGTGAGATTAGAGTTTGAGTGCAAGGACAATGTAGCGCCGAATACCACGGCTTACTGTCTCATCATACACGATCGTTTGGTTCAATACAATCCGTTGACCAACGTCGTACGTAAGATCACGTAGAAACAATCTTCGACGTGTGTATGTAAAGCGGTGAATCGACGAACGTTACGTATTCGCTTTCCTTCCGTCGTATGCGTAACGTCGATAGAGAAAGAACGACAGAGAGAGAGATTGTCATCGTCGTCATGAAACCATCAAAATATCAACCGTCTTGTTAGTGCGAGAACGCGAGTCGCATGAAGGAAGATAAAACTACGCAAACGGATCCTAGACCGACGGATCACTTATTGAACAGAGAAATGACGTATCGAGTGACACCCTCGGGAAACACAGTGGTTGACGCATTCACGCAAACGGATAAGAAGTCGCGAACCGAACGACTTCAAGAACGCGTGACGGATTTTGTCTCGAAGCATTTAAAAAAGTAATGCGATTTGGAAAGGAAGGGGAAATTAACAAGATCAATGAATTTGCTCGCGCGTGTTCAGTATTGTAACTTCCTTCGATTGAGTCGCATCGTCAAACGCCATCATCCCTCTCTTCATCTCATCATGGCCACGCCAACGTTCGTCGATCTGCAAGGTTATCCCATTGGACGACGTTTCATCGTGAAGGAAGCGGCGGTGCTGCGAGGTGGTGCCGTTCTCGCGCATTACGTCTTTGCGACTCCTATGTCGTGGGGTGCAGTATCGCGAGACGACAGACGCCTCGTTACCTGGCTGGTACGAAATCATCACGGCATAGCGTGGGAAGATGGGGACGTTCCGTACAGTCGGGCTAAACGTCTGATCATCAGGGCCCTACAGAATGAGGAGGACTGCTACGATCACGCCATCGTATACGTTAAAGGACTCGAAAAACGCGATTGGCTGCGAGATATGCTCGAAGAGGATTACTACGGCGACGACTATGACGATATCAAATTCTACACAGACAATCTGATCGTCAGGAACATCGAAGATGATTTTGAAAACGTTGAATCGCTCAACGATTTGGACGATTCGAATACTTTCCGCTGTAGAAGACATTGCAAAAATTGTGCCGTACAAAATGTATTTAAATTGTACATCTGGTGGCGTAACCATCAAAATGATGACGTATAATTTTTTTTTAATAAAACTTTTTTGTATCACATACCTATACATGTACGTTTTTCGATTGTTTTTCCCTCTCCCAATCAACCTCTCTTACTTACTCTCTCTTAATTACTCTCTCCAAAAATTTTTCTTACTGCGTTTTATATTCCCCCACTCTATGCAAATTTTAATAAATAAAAGAGGGGATTTTCGCAACCGTCCTCGATTCGAGGTACCCTCTGATCGTGCGATCAGTACATTTTTCGCTTTGGCCGCAACAGCAGCAACGATTACGACAACGTCTACTATTACGTCTACGATTACGAATACGACAATGTATTACACCGAGAGAAATTGCTACAAAGTGCGTCGAATTGATTGCGGTAATGAACCCTCCTCATCTCACGAGTAAGTATTTTTTTATTATAAAAATTATTTACTTTAAAATTAATATATTAATATTCACGATTGTTCTTATTTAATTTCCAGCGATCCACCGAAACGATACGTGACGCGCTTACTATGCAGGCGATACCCGCTGACCCGCACGGGATACAAATATCTCGAGATCGGCGTGAACGTTGGTCCGCGTAGTTTTGTGGAGATCATCGTAGGCGATAATCGAGGAGATGAATTGTCGATGTTGCTTGACACCTGGAAGGAACTCTGCGAGCATCGATGGACAATTCAGAATATGCTTCGCGATCGACCGAAGCAACCATACGACTGTTTGAACATAGGTTCGCTCACAGTGCGAATATGTTATATGAACGAAATGAAACTTGTGCGACTTGAATCTTTCGACGCACGTATGGCTATGACCGAGGCTACGTTCACGCGAATGTTGGATTTTGATGATTGCGTCGCTTTGAAATTCAACGTACTCACCAAAACCCTTCCGAAGATCGACGACAAATACGAGCAATTTTGTAAAATCGCTTCCGCATCAAGAAGTCGTACCGAAGCGGTGAGCGCTGTACGCAGCAGCGATTCCTTCGACGAACAACAAATTATAGATTGTGAAATGCTTGCGATTATAATAAATGTGTAAGAAAAAAGTATAATGAAATATATTGTATCGCATATTTAGAAAATATATACTTTGTAGTCTTATGTAACATTTTTTAATTATTTCTATTCCATCCTTCATCTTCTTTATAATTGAGAGGCGTAAGTCCACCTCGTGAATCCGCCTTGTTCGTATGTAACGTATGTATCTGAGAGAGAAAGAAATAAGATAAGGAGGAGCGATTAGCCGGGGGGTGTGTACAGCGTCACCCGCATTGGAATCGTATGAGCGCATAAAAGAATCGTTGATAAACGATAGGCGGCGCGAACGGGTGCGAGCGAAAGGGAACGATGGGCGCGCGATACTTTGCGTTTAACGGGTGCGAGCAAGAGGGAGCGATAGGCGGCGCGAACGAGTGCGAGCGAGAGGGAACGATGGGCGCGATACCTTGCGTTCCGCCGCTCGCCGCTGCCGCCGCCGCCGCCGCCCGTTGCCGCCGCGACGCCACACGACCCCTTTGAAAAAAATCGCGACTTCTTTGAAAAAATCGCGACTCCTTTGAAAGTCGCGATGCCGCATAAACATGCCGCTGCGCGACGACGCGCTTATCATTTTAAAAAATAATATTACATTTCAGAGTTTCGATGTTGTTATTATTTTCTAAACAATTCGTTCCTAGAATCGGCGACACAGGGGCGATTTATAAATACCCACCCCCTCCCCGCGTGACGTCATTACCCCTCGCCCTAGGTCTCATGGACCCAGAACCGTTAACACCCCTCTCCCCGCGTGACGTCATTACCCCTCGCCCTTGGTCTCACGGACCCAGAACCGTTAACACCCCTCTCCCCGCGTGACGTCATTACCCCTCGCCCTAGATCACACGGATACACTAACACGTAGTGATCCAGAACCGCTCAATATACATCTACTGACGCAAGAAAATAAATAAAGTGTTAACACAGTTATAAACAAGAATCTCTTTATTCACCACGACCGACTCCACCTTGACAACGGTTCCTGCGAACGGACCCACAACCTCACCGTACCACGGTGTAACACATCTGTTATATTACATGTTACTCCAAGGTAACATAACTGTTACATTATGTATTTGCTGCAATTTAAACTTTATTAAAAATCTATGAAAATTATTAATATAGCGTTTTAACAATTTGTTATTATTTTTCGTATTTATGCAAATTTATAACAAAAACTTTTTTATTGGAGTTTGTCGATAAGAGCGAATGCAGGCATACTACATTTGATAATCTTCCTTGTCTCTTCATCATTAATTATTATATCGCTTCCATATTGATCTGTAATAAAAAAATTATTTAAGAATAATTGTTTTGAGATATTAAACAATCATAATATTTTCATAATATATTTTAAAATTAATTACTGTATTAGCCAAAATATATTAGTCGTTAACTTTAAGTTTCTTTTAAACATATCTTTAATGTTACTAAAACAAACACAAAATTTCATAAATAACATTTAATCTTTCGTGAGCGCGACAGGCGACGGCACCATTCTTAGCTACTTGCCTGTCGCGCTCACTCACGCGTGGCTTCCTTGTCGCTCTTGCGCTAGACAAATTAATTTTTTTCTCAATAACCATTAAGAATTTTGCAAAATGGTATGACTTTTTTATTCGTCTTGACAAGCCCTACCTACTCCTGCAATTACCATACTTTAGTATGAGACAACTTGTATAATATATTTATAATAATATATTTAATAATTTTTTAAGTGTTTTTAATTAAAATGTTTACAGTTGTAAATATTACTTTGTACCTTAGAAAATAACAAAAAAATTTTAGGATAAATAACAGAAAGAAGCATTGTAAAGGACCAGAAACAACGTGTAACAAATAAAAGACTTGATCAATAGCTTGCCGTCCCAAAATCAACAACTACTAAGTTTCTCAAATGTTAAATAATTAAGAGTAATTACGTTAATACAGAAGAAAACGACTAATTTCTACTGTCTTTAAATACATCATTTTCTGTAGTAGCCTCCCAGACATATAATGTGAAACACCACAATCACATTACTTAATTATGTAATGTTAAGTTAAATTTATATAATTGAAAAGATGATATCTATTTTGTATTGTATTTGTCTGGAAAACCACCTACAGATAATAATAGAAAAGTGTGAAGTATAAAGAATGGAATGTTTATTACTTTGAGCATAACAATGGCGAATAACTTCCTTAATATTGTTTCTTTTTACTTCGTCAGCTACGAGATCGTCTAATCTTGCAATACCTTTTTCTATCATGTATCTGCCTTTTTCATCGATCTAAAATTAATAAATTTATAATAAAAAACTTTAACTGTAGTTCCAAAAAACCTGTTTAAATTAATAAGTTAAAATTTTTGCCACATATTTTTTTTTTCTTATACAGGATGTCCCAAAGTCATGTAGACAAACTTTGGAACTAGGTAGATCTCGTCATTTTAAGACGAAAAGTCCTGTATCATTTTTTATTCCGAGTACTATTAAGCGAGATAATAATTATTGAAAATTATGTCTTTTGGACGGAACTTACTGCCCCCCACACTGCGCGGAGACGCTCTATCCATCGATAGTCCCCAATGCTTGCGTTCTCTATCATCGATAAGAAAAGTGAAGGCGCGCGGGGCGAGACAAGCGGTTACGATCGGCCCGCCTAAATAAACTGGTTTAAACCAGGAATCAAAGAAAGGCGACGACGCGTAACAATACAAAGAAAATTATCAATAACCGAGAACGCAAAAATTGGGGACTACCGACGGATAGAGCGTCTCCGCGCGGTATGGGAGCAGTAAGTTCCGCCCAAAAGACATAATTTTTAATAATTATTATCTCGCTTAATATTACTCGGAATAAAAAATGATAAAGGACTTTTCGTCTTAAAATGACAAAATCTACTTAGTTCCAAAGTTTGTCTACATGACTTTGGGGACTACCGACACCCTTTGGGACACCCTGTATAATATGCGTTTGTCAATCTACTTGCTTAGCGGGACTCAAGGTCCTCTCTGTCTAAATAAAATGCGTCTTCAAAATTGTAACGAGCAGTTGCTTGTGGGACCAAGGTCTATAAATAGAAAGGAAAATACTGGCAACTCAAATAGTGACAATAAAATAAAACACGTTTTAATCTATATAAAATATCTTTTTTTATAATATTACATTTTTTAATATTACAAATTATTACAAATTATTACAAATTATTACAAATATTATAAAATTACATTTTAAAATATTACAAATTAAAAATGTAATTAGAATGTATAAACAATTTTTTTGTGATAACTATATGTATTGATGAATCGTGTTTGATTTAATCTAAAGTATAAAAATAAAAAAAAGTATTTCTGAGTTAATCTTTCTATTGAGATTTATAGTCTTAGAATGGATTGCAAGTACTTTTTTTTATGTTTTCACGTGCGAGAATAATAAACGATATATGCGAGAGAACGAGACACTAAAGTATTCACATTTACATTTTGTATATTTATTGTGTATTTATAATTTACTGTGGTATTTGTTACACTAGAACAAACCAGACGCGCGCTGCGCGCGCGCAATGTTTCATTTCATTTTTTATTTTTTTGGAGAAAAAAAACCAAGCGCGCACCTGTAGGTTCAAACCGAAACCAAACCTCAAAACCTCTTTTTTGACAGCTGACATTTTCTCTCGCTTGGCGAGAAGCAAGCCAAGCAAGAGAGAACCAATCAGCATGGGTTTTAAGAGGTAACAATAAAATCGAGATTTAGCTAATTCAGGCGTCTCACACGCCCGTTTATATAGGATCTGGAGCAAAAAACGGTTTTTTTGGTAATAAAAAGAGATTTACTTTGTTTTTGTACCATCAATTTAACACAAACTTGCATTATTCAAAAAGTTAATATATTTCTTTTAAAATATTTATTATTTGAGTGGTAGTACGAATTAATTAACAAATAATTTACATTTGAAACAATCATTGATTAATAAATATAATAGATGAATATTTAATCTAAAATACTTGTGAGTATTCTGAAGTTGTTAATGTTGTTAACTATCATAAAAACTATTATTGTTTTGTTTTAAATTACTTTTAAAACAGTGAGAATCATCATCGATTGATACAATATAATAGAAAAATATATTGAGAATAATAATAATTTAAAATTTTACTAATTTAAACGTACAATTATAACACATACAGTAATTAAAACAATCGTGTTTATTAAATTCAAACAAATAATAAAAAAAACTGATAAAAACTTTTATTATTGAAAATCCCTATACATGTTTAATCATATTTGAAAACTGTCGGAAATCTTTAATCATTTTTGAAAATCTCAAAAATTCTCAAAGCAGATTTTTAAATCACCAGTATTTCGACATGTTGAAAAATGCACTAAAAGTTTTAATAAACAATTAAAAATTTTCAGATTTGACGATAAAATCACTAAGTTGGTATCACTGGAACGAGCTAACTCCTAGATGGACTCAGCCCAAGAAATCGGTATCATACCCATTTTCGAAAAAAAATACCGGGAGAGAAGGTCGACAAAAAACTAGCTCGATCACACCCCAGTCAGTCTCTGCAACTTGCCGTCACTAACCGTTACCCCACCAATCTCTCCATCTACGAAGAAGATTACCTCAGCTGAAACAAAGAAGTCAACTGTCACCGTCCTGGTCATCACTGCGCCAGCAAAGGTTTCACTGCAGCCACAGTAGGAAGCATTGATTCTGTGCCACGTCATGGCACCACGTTTTACTAGGCCACCGTGGATATTTCTTTACTTCTGGGACATTCAGATTTGGCGATTCACCAGTTTGCGTTGGTATTCCAGAGTAGCAACGAGTGTAACGCCGCTACAGGATAAACGCAGCCAAGGAATACAAGTACACTTTAACTTCGTACATCGGGCCACTTAACACGCGCCCACAACAACTAAGGCAGAAACTTAAGTGAACCCTTTCGTAACTCGTCGTCGAATGAAGAGGAACCAGCGGTCTTACCCTGCGACGACAATTGGAGTTCCATACAGGTCACTCTCACCTCACTTCACATTTGTTACCTAAAGCGTCGCACGACTAGTCTGACTAAGCCACACAGTATACACTTATAGTATTAAGATTTTATGTAATATGTATATCTGATAATAAACCAAAGATTAAGATTAAGTTAAAAGAAGAGTTATAATTTTTGACTGCAACTTGCGCTACTCATAAATACTATTAATGCTATTTATGGGAAAGCGATTAGAACTTAATTGAGTATTCTCATACCCAAGCAAATATGTACAAGTAAATAACATTTGTAGTCTTTTAAATTTTAAATCAAGTAGAACCAATAAGATATATGTATGTACATTAATTGTGTAAATTTTGTTTTATTTATAATTTCAATTAAAAAATTTAATGTTACGCTTGTTCTGATTTGACTGTAAGATTTGAAATTTATCGCGCAAAGTTCTCTCGAGAATGGATTATTTGTCAATAATCTTCTATTGCTAGAGAACGGTTTCTTAGTTGTTGGGTTTTGTCAAACAAGACTCAATTATGGAACACTAAGGGACTCGTTTTCCACTTTTGAAAATAAACGAACGTTTTTTTGGATTACATATGAAGTAAATAAATATACAAATTATCTTTTTCAAAGTGTCAAATTTCAATTAAGAAAGTATCTGCAAGTGAGTGAAAGTGTGTGAATTAGTAAAATTTATATAAGAGTCAGTGTAACAATATCAATCCCAATATTGCACTATGATATTGTTACACTCGCTTCGAAATTCAGCGCGCCCGGGATCATCGTTCAGCGCGAAGTGCGTTGCGCCTGAAGACGGTTACTCGCGAAAGAAGATTTTGCACATCGTTCTCTCGATCTTCGTTGTCATAGGAAATTATAATATTGATTTTACATGTTCAAGCAGTCTTTCCCGATACTTCTGATGAGAACTGACGTGCCGAGGTTATCGTTTATAATAAAGCTCTTTGTTCTTTTTTTGTAATCATCGGTGTCGATTTTTTTCGCAACGCGAAAGAGTGCCGCGAATGTGTAAAAGTATGTGAAAGCTGCACGAGCGATATGGGACATCCGCTTACATCCGGACAAACGTAACAATATAAATTATGCCCCGTTGTCTCGTCCGGATGGAATAATAACTATGTAGTCGTGCTTTGCGCGCCATCTGACAACAGTTTTCAAAAAACTCCAAGCGAAAAAGAGAGGCGCTGCGCGCGGTCTGGTACTCGCGCGCCTCCAGCGCCTACGCTCGTCATTGTGTTCTGTTCGCTTATCGTGACAACACGTGTTAGCTCACTTTTCCGGTTTTCTCGTGTGGAGTGATTTCCAGGATGCCTAAGCATAAAGCCCACAGGCGTCACCATTCGGCTAAACGCCGACATCGTTCTCCGGACTATTCTTCTGAGGATGAGAGGTCTCGCGAGGATTTGAGCCACGCACGTGCTCGCAATTTCTCTCGAGACAAGAAAAATTCTTCTGGCCGCTCTTCGAGATCTCGTCGGCGCCCTCCAGATTCTTGCACGCAGGTGCTCGAGCAGGTCCAGAACCTCATCGCCAGTCTTCAGAGACAACGACATTTGGAGGTTAGATCACCCTCAGGTTCCTTCTCGCCGGTCGAGTATCGCTCTCCCTCTGCTGAATGCACGGAGCTGGCCATAGAGCCGTTAACAGAAGCACAGATGGTCGCTCAAGCTGACCGGGGCGTCGAACCAGGTATGTCCACTTGTCGACCTACAGCCGTGGCAAAGAGTGGACATAACCGACTGTTCCCTTCTGTTCTTTCTTTTTCAGTGCTCTCTGAGGTTGCCATCTCTAATGTCGAGCGTTTTCTCAACCGTTCAGTGCAGCTAGATCTTCCAGCAGAGCCTCCCGTTGACACGCAGAATCCTAAGGCCCTTGATTTTGCCACCTTACTGTTCGACGGAGATAAACCTTCTACTCCATCTACTTCTTGGAACGCAGTGATGCTGGGAGCAATCCAGACTGAGGCAAGGAAGGGCATTAGTGAGGATCTGTGTTCAGCCTTACTTTCTAAGCATCAGGTGAGAGCAGATTTGTCCGCCTTGGCGCCACCGAAGCTGAACAAGGAGTTAATTTTCGCCTTGGCTCCTTCGGTCATCAAGCGTGATGAGCACCAGGTGCATTCACAGTCTCAGGTTACCGCTTGCCTGAATGCATTCGGCACAGGCATCTCCATTTTATTAAGGCCTGAGGTTCTCCAGAGGCTTGCTGAGGAGCCCCGCTCTGCCCTTCCCCTTCTTTCAGAGGGCATGCACCTTTTGGCGGACCACCAATTTAAATTGTCTCTGGGCAGAAGAGCTTTTACGAAGCCTTCCTTTAACATCATTGGGAAGAATGCTGCTGAGGCTACAGACATAGATGAGTTCTTATTTGGCCAGAACTTTGCCGAATCATTAAAGACGGCACAAGCTTGCGAGAGGATTGGTCGGGACATCTCTAGGACAACGTCCCTCGTGGCAAAGAAGTCCCAACAGCCGGCACGCCAAAATCAGTCCCAACGCTCTTCTCATACGCCTGCAGCAAAACCACGCGGTTCGGGAAATCGCAAGGCTGCTGTTCTCCAAACAGCGGCTCGCTCGACAGAAGCCTCCTACCGCAAGAGCCGTCAACGTCCACGCTCACGATCCCGGTCTCGCCACCACCGTTAAGCGAGGTACGTACTGCAGGTCGTCTACGTTTTTTCTTCGACCAATGGAGGCTCATCACCGAGGATCAATTAGTTCTTGAGACCGTTTAGGGCTACCGTTTACTTTTTGTAACCAATCCTCCTCCTAGACCTTCTTTACCGGAGAGTTTTTTCGAAAGCCAACCAGGTCTCTTGTCACGCAAAGATCGAGCGTCTTCTGCGCAAGGGAGCGATAAGGAGGGTCGAGCCTCGTCCTGACCAATTTCTATCTCCCTTTTTTCTCGTCGACAAGTCGTCGGGTAATAAACGCTTTATTCTTAATCTGCGCGATTTAAACGTTTATCTTGAGCCGCCACATTTCAAGCTCGAGGATTGGCGTACCGTTATTCGACTTTTGTTACTGGGCTCGCAGATGGTTTCCCTTGATCTTGAGGACGCTTACCTTTTGGTGCCTATTATCGAAGAGCATAGGAGGTACCTCCGTTTCCAGTGGCGTAATTCTACTTATAAATACACTGTTCTTTCTTTTGGCTTATCAACGGCGCCTTACATCTTTTCTAAAATTATGCGCCCGGTTTTCTCTCATCTCCGTCGTGGTGGTTTCCAATCAGTAATTTATTTGGATGATTTCTTGCTATTTGGCTCTTCCGCTGACAAATGCCGAGCCAATCTCAACGCTACTCTCAACCTTCTGCTTTCTTTAGGCTTTAGGATTAATTTTTTTAAATCTAATTTAATTTCTTCAGATTCCTGTACTTTTTTAAGTTTTCTTTTCAATTCTACGGATCAATCTGTTTCAATTCCCCCCTGCCGTCGAGAAAGATTATTGGCTCTAACGTCTGACATGGCTCGGAAATCCAGATGCTCCATAAGAACTTTTGCTAGTTTCATTGGCTCGCTCATCTCTGTTTGCCCTGCCGTCCAGTACGGCTTGTTATATACTAAACAATTCGAACGCGAGAAGTTCTTAGCACTGAGCAGATCGGGCGATGATTATTCTGCTCTTATGGATATTCCGTCTTATTTAAAATCTGATTTCTCGTGGTGGATCAAAATTTTCTCTTGTTCCACTCAGGTGAACCACATTCGCTCGAGCAATTTTGCTCGAGAGATCTTTTCGGACGTTTCTTTGAACGGTTGGGGCGCAGCGTGTGGCGAAGCACGCACGCATGGATGGTGGTCGGAGGAAGACAGACTCCTTCACATTAACGCGCTCGAGCTAAGAGCGGCGCTTTATGCCATTCGCTGTTTTGCGTTCGACCTTCGAGACTCCAATATCCTTCTTTGAATTGTCAATATGACTGCGTTAGCCTATATCAATAAGTTTGGCTTTATTCAATTTCCTTACCTTGACGAAATTTCCAGGCAGATTTGGCAAGTCTGTGAGGACCGCAATCTTTTTATTTTTGCATCTTATATCTCTAGTTCTGATAACGTTATTGCTGATGCAGAATCCCGGATCTCGGACCCTGACACCGAATGGTCCTTATCCCAGGACCATTTCCATCAAATAGACAGGGCTTTCGGCCCGTTTGATGTAGATTTTTTCTCGTCCATTCTCAACGCTAAATGTGAAACGTATGTGTCTTGGTTCTTGGACCTGGGATTTTTTTTGGTTGACGCGTTCACTCTTTCCTGGTCTAATTTATATTTTTACGCTTTTCCTCCTTTTATTTTGTTACCTCGCGTCCTAAGAAAGATTATGGACGAGAAAGCAGAGGGAACCCTGGTCGTTCCTTTGTGGCCTTCCCAGGCGTGGTTCCCTCTTTTTCAGCGTCTTCTTTCGTCTTCCCCTTTAATTTTTTCACCCAACCAATCTTTGATTTCTTCTCCTTTCAGGAGTCACCATCCCTCTTGGAGAACGCTTTTTCTGGCGGCCGGGAGTGTATCCGGGAAGCTTTTAGAAACCGCCTAGTTCCCTCTTCAGCGATCCCGGTCATTTTGGCCTCTCTGTCGAACGTTACTGTGGCTCAATATACGCGCCCTCTCCGCCTTTGGTGGAGCTTCTGCCAACATCGCCGGTTACCCGTTTTCTCGCCTTCGATTTCTCACTTTCTTGAATTCTTAGCGCAAGAGCTTGACTCGACTTCGTCGTATTCCTCCCTTAATTCAATGAGATCTGCCGTTTCCCTCATTTCCAATAATGAAATCGGTCAACATCCGGCCGTCAAACGTTATTGCAAGGGGGTTGCGGCTCTTAAGCCCCCTCGTCCGAGATATGATTTCGTTTGGGACCCTGCTCCCGTCTTATCGAAGTTGGGTCTCATTTACCCTTACGATGCACATCCGTTAGACGTCGTGGTTAAGAAAATGGCCCTCCTTCTCGCTTTAGCCACTGGTCAGCGGGTTCAAACAATCGCCTCTCTCAAGCTATCCCAAATGTCCTTTAGTGAGAAGCTTACCATTCGTGTTCCCGACCGTTTGAAAACGTCCGCTCCGGGTCGCGCTCAGCCGTTCTTTTGTTTTTCTAGATTTAAGAATCGCGAAGAACTCTGTATTATCCGCATAATTGAGTTTTATAAAGAGAGAACCAAAGATATACGTCCCCTGGATTGTGATAATTTTTTTATTTCTTGCAATAAGCCTTATAAAGCGGTTACGCCTCAGACAGTCAGCCGCTGGATCCGACAGGCCCTAGAACATTGCGATATTGACACCTCCAGGTTTACGCCCCATAGCACGAGACATGCTTCCACATCTTGCGCTGCGAGGAGGGGTGTCGCTGTTGATGTTATCAAGCGCGCGGCGGGCTGGACTGGCGGATCTCGCGTCTTTGCGGAGTTTTATAACCGTCCTATCATTAATCTGGAGGACTTTACCGACGCCGTTTTGCTTTCTTAATTTCTTAAGTTCTTGGCGTCTCATTATCTCTTTTTCTTTTTGTCAGCGCTACTTGTGGTTTATTTTTATGTTACCATTCTTGTTAAGTAGGCTTACCAGCGTTTATTTTTTGTGAGTTTCTAATTATAGTTCTTTTCAGCAAATCGTTGCTATGAACACCTACATAGTTATTATTCCATCCGGACGAGACAACGGGGCATAATTGATAGATTGAACGAACTTACCTGAAGTGAAGTTCGATCCTAATTATGCCCGTTGTCTCGTCCGGATGGACCCCCTCCCCTTCTTTTTTCCCACCCTTCTCTGCACGATTTGCTGTTCTTCCTTTTTTAAACTTATGACGAGCGTAGGCGCTGGAGGCGCACAAGTACCAGGACGCGCGCAGCGCCTCTCTTTTTTGCTTGGAGTTTTTTGAAAACTGTTGTCAGATGGCGCGCAAAGCACGACTACATAGTTATTATTTCATCCGGACGAGACAACGGGCATAATTAGGTTCAAACTTTATTTCAGGTAAGTTCGTTCAATCTATCAATTGCTTTAGGATTCCGTTAAATATAGCTTTATTTTATAATTGTATTACAATAAATGTGTACATACCGATCCTTGTTTATGAACAGTGCAATAAACTACCTCAGGTTCAGTTGCTGAAAAAAATAAAAAATCTGAGAAAATTTCAATTTATTACAAATTAATTTGGCCTAATAAATTCTTAGAACTTTTACAATTTTTGTTATTTTTAATCTATTATATTTTTAAATTATTTTTAGAAATTTTCATTGTTTATGTACTATTAAGGAGGTATTCTAGTGTAGAATTTTGAAAAAACCAAAAATTTTTTTTTTTGATATTTCAAAAGTGTAGACATTCAAGAATATGCCATTAAAAGGATTTTTCTAAATTCCTATTATTTAATAAGTTATAATTGTTTTAGTGACGTTGCATCGGTTCCGGTCTTATTTGCATTAGTAAACAAAAGACGGTAAGCGTTCCCGGATCATTACGGATTAATAACTCTCTTAAAATCTTTATTGTATAGTATTTCTCTGAAATTTATATTTAATTGAAAGCCATAGAAACGAGTTTTGCTGGAATATTCTCCTTTTAGTTTTATTTTAAGTTAGTTTTGAGCCAACCTTCGTACTGAGTGGACGTGCTAAACCTTGACAACGTGTTCAAAATTTTTCAAGTGAAAATTATTTCGTAAATTGTGAATTGTGAATTTATTTATAGTGTCATGGATAAGAAATTTTCAAAATTTAGTTCTTCACGGCCATGCAGATCAAAAAAGAGAAAATTTTCCGGTAATCAATTTACTGCAGAAACAAAAACCAGTTTCACTAGTGCATCTGCAGCAAAATTAAAACATTCGCAGGATGAGGAAGTTATTATTAATAACAATTACGGTTATTGTATTTTAGAATTTTTTTCTGTTTTTACCACGCTTTCAACATTGATCTTGTGTTCAACATGTAAGAAAGAAATAAAATTTAGTCGTGCAGCTGCTCGTGGATTAGGGTTCAAAATTGCTTTACAATGTGAGTGTGAGCAAGTAAGATATATTCAATCATCGCCCTTTATAAATAAAGCATTCGAAGTGAATCGTAGAATTGTAGCAGCTATGAGATTGCTAGGAGTTGGAAGAGAAGGTATAAACATATTTTGTAGTATAATGGACATTTGTCAAGGCTTGACCATTGGTACATATTACAGTTGCCTTGACAATTTATATACAGCCGCTTCAGCGGTTTACGATCTAGTTATTTTAAAAGCCGTAAGAGAAGAAAAGGAATTAATAGAAAAGTCTGATCCTCACGCTAATCCTAATCATTTGACTGTTTCGGGCAATGGCACGTGGAAAAAACGAGGCTTCAATTCTCTCTTTGGTGTGACTACGCTTGTCGGTAAGTACAGTAAAAAAGTTGTTGATACGGTAGTAAAATCAAGTTTTTGTCAAGGGTGTAATCTATGAAAACACAAAAAAAATAATGACATCGAAACTTATCAAGATTGGTACGAAGAGCATGAAAAAATCTGTACTATAAATCATAAAGAAAGCGCCGGAAAAATGGAGGTTGACGCGGTTATTAAAATGTTTGGGAGGTTAGAAATCAAGCATAATGCCAAATATGTCCGATATATCGGAGATGGTGATTCAAAAACTTTCAAAGGCATTCTTGATATAAACCCCTACGATGATAACTCGATAGTAGAAAAAAAGGAGTGTGTTGGGCATGTTCAAAAACGCATGGGTTCACGGTTACGTAAAGCAAAAAAAGAGAATAAAGGTATTGGTGGCAGAGGCGCTGGTTAACTCACTGATAAGCTAATCAATGAATTGTTTTTATATTATGGTTTAGCCATTTGTCGCAATCCAAATTCTGTTGAAGACATGAAGAGAGATGTGCGGTCAACTTATTATTATAAAATTTCAACCAACAAAAATCCTCAACACATGAATTGTTCGCCTAGTTGGTGCAAGTATCTAAAGGTAATAGAAGACGGCACTATTGATGAATTTGATCACGAAAATCCTCCTCTAAGTGACAACGTTTTACGAGTAATAAAACCAATCTACGAAAGTTTATCAGCTGATAGTTTATTGGAACGATGTTTGGGTTCTGAAACCTAAAATAATAACGAATCTTTAAACTCGTTAATATGGACGTTTGCTCCGAAGCACATTCACGCTGGACCAAAGACAGTTGAAATTGCCACTTTCTTCGCAGTTAGTATTTTTAATGCAGGTTTTATACCCATATTAAAAATGTTAGAAGTTATGGGAATCACGATTGGCCCAGATGCTAATGCTTTTGTAGCGCGACGAAACGATGCGCGTATCGAGCGCTCGGAACTCCGGACTTCAGAGGCTTCAAAGGAGGGTAGAACTGCTCATCTTCACCAAAGAACATCAGAAAATGAGGATTTTGAAGTAGAGGAAGGTTTCCTATATGAAGCAGGTATTGCCGATTAAGAATATATAAGGATTCTGTACCATTATATAAAGAAAATTGCCGAAAACTTGTCTCAAAACTTCGAACGCGTTTTTCTCGAAACTACTTTTTTTGAGCTGGCGGTAACAATATCTCGAGTTCTAATTAACCGATTTACTTCAAATTTGGAGAGGATGTTCTTTATACATTCCTTTCTAACTTAAACCTTGCCCAAAGCTATAACTTTTCATTTTGTATTTTTAAAAAATACGAAATTGTTAAAAAAATATGAAAAAAAAAAATTTTTTTCAAACAGCCGCTATTTTATGAGAAAAATTTTTTTTTACTTGTTCAAGAGTCATGTGATAGCGACATCTATAATAATGAAAAATCCGTCTGTTTTTTATTTTTCAGATTACCAGAAGGGTTGAAATCATTTACGCCAAGGCACCCTCTTTTTTTTAGACCCCCCACTTTGACTGTTCATAATTTTGTGAATTTTAATTTTTTTTTGGTTAATTTTTTTATGTAATAATAAAACATCAATAAACAAATGATAAAAAAATGGATAGTAAAAATATTTTTTGTTTCCTTTGTACAGCGCTTCAAAAACCGGGCAAAATTCATGCCTCTACACTAGAATACTCCCTTAAAAGATCTTAAACTCAAAATCAAACATTCATGGTTACAGTAAAATAAAAAAGAAAACTAGAAATGTAATTATTTAATTTATAATAATTACAATTATAAATTATTAACGTTGGGTTTAGCTTTCCTGCGGGGGTCTCCATAACTATTAAACTAGAAACATTGGTGTGCGTGGATTATGTGTGTGTCTCTATTAGAAATTAGAAAAGTGTATGTGTAAACAGTATACGCGTGTAAGGGCAAAGTAGAAAAATCTTTAATTTGCAATTAGCATTTTTCAAAAAAGTATTACTATGTTAATTATGCAATGCGACTTTTTTAATTTATAGTTTTGTTTTTTACACCTCAAAATCTATGTATTAAAAAAATTAAAACAAAATCGGTGAGTGTGCCCATTTTGTGATTATTTTTTGTAATTTAATAATACGTTAGATTCAGTTATCAAACAGATCAAAAATAAAAAATCTTTGAATACGTAAAAAAAAATAAGAATAGTTTTAAAAAAAACATAAGAAGCTTTTAAAAATTAATTAAAAAGAAATTTAATAATTATTGAAACTTGTTAACTAAATTATAAATGTACAAAAACAATTTTCTGTAAAATAATAAAATTTGTTAAACAAATTTCAACCTCTTCGATTTCGATGACCTTGACATATGTTGTAGAAGTCACTTTTCTGAGTAACCCTGACCACTTTTTAAAGGTCGCCCCTTTCCCGTTAAAAAAATATTAACTAACTTTGTACCTGAAAAAAAATTTATCACAAAAAAGATGGAAAAAAAATACGAGTATCTAGAAGCATGTAAAAAGCAAAAATTAGAAAAAATTTATTATTTTTTGGTAACAGCGGATATCTAGACCGACGTACTCAATACTATAAGCTATTTAGGATTGACTATTCATTATGAATTGTAAGGAGAATTATAAGCCACGACAATTGGTGTTACAGAAATGACAGAGCGACATACCTCTGAAGTCATAGGAAAATAGACGAAAACCATTTACAAGATTGGCACATTAATGATGAAAAAATAACTGTTGTCGTAACTAACAACGGAGCAAATATTAAAACAGCAGTGTTACGTCCTCGGACTCCACATCTCCTTTTTTCCGACACGCGTTCAATAAATTAGATGAAAAGAGTAAACCGTGACTATTTGGTGACGAGAGAGAACTTCCAGGCTTCCAGAAGAAATAATTTACACTCCGAAATTCTTATCGTCGGATGCTTAAATTAAACTTAGAACAATCACGGCATAGATACCGACGGAAAACTTAAACAGAAAACTCTTCAAAGAACCTAAAACGATTTGGAATCAATATCAAATATCTGACGATAAGTGAAGCACTTGAGATCGCAACTACGAAGAATAAACAAACGAAGGGGGCGAAAACTCTGCAGTCATAAGAATATGACACGCGACCGGATCCCATAAACAAACGCGACCCGGTGATAACGAAAAGGGGTCCTTAGGAATTTTCTCCCAACTATTAATGACAATATTCTAGAAGGTTGGAAGGGGAAGCCATGCGGGCGGAGTTTAGTACAACCGAGTTTTTTTTCTCGGGCCAATAGATATCGGGAACTCCTCACCACTAATTAAAAATCTAAGAACGAAAACTAGAGCTTAGGAAAATCAGAGAAGGGATGAGATCCGAATAACCAATAATTAAGAAAAGGAAAAGTGGAGGGACATAACCGCCAAATCAGAGCACTGACTTTTTCAAAAATGAAAATCCGGCGCTAGCCCACCCCTTTTCCAAGGTTATAAAACCGCGTGTTTCAGCGGGACTCGCTCTCATTCAGTCTCTGAATTTTTTCACAAACCAACTATTGTTTCTGTGTGTGACTTGTGACTGACTGCTGTCTCAATACCAATAAAGAAGTTGCGAGGGACTCGACCGAGAGCAACCGAAGGCAACGAAAAGTAAGTCTTATTATTTTATTTGACCTTATTACTTTGTCCTCTTTTAAATGATTCCACTAAAATTCTAAAATTCATATTCTTGAAAAATGAATGACGTGGGTGTTGCCAGGGTGCCGTTTGCGTTTTCCGAAGTAGGCATCTCTCTAGAATCCTTTGAATTCTCCCCTGATTCGATTCGGTTAATGGGTCTCCTCCTGCCAGAGGTTACGATATGCTGCCAGTAAATGGTGACTATCTAAACCTTAGCTTGAGTGATGGTCTATCCGGACAAAGGTACCGGGAGAATATTTGAAGCGATCTATAGAGTGATCCGGAAGGAAGAATGTGGCGTGTTGCCCTGACATATTTCCCGCTTTAATCATTTCATTAAAATCAAATTCAAATTGATACCTTTTAGTGGAATCAAGAAATCTTCGATCCATTAAGAAAAGCCGCGCCCGAAAAAATCGCAAGATACGAGAGTTGCGAGAATTGGTTCAAAGCTTCTTTGTCCAATTCTTATTCGCGGCAGCGCCAAGGGAGGTCACGCCGGAACCTCCGAAACTCAGATCAGAGCGGTCATGGTCTCCTCCGCCCACCGTACCTCCCAACTCGCCGATAAATAGTGAAGACCTTGAGTCGGAGAAGAATACTCCGCCGCGAACACCATCACCGTCGCGTTCGAGGTTGACTTTATCGTCCCAACCTGAGCCGGAGCTGTTCCGCCCTACTTCTCCATCCTATACTCCAGACGTTTCTTTGAATTCCTCCGGACCTTCTCCTGGAGTTGCTCCTAGAGCATGCTCCTCTCCCATCCGGTCACCGACTCTTTATCTTGGGGAACCCGAGGAGATCGATTCCTTTGCCGAGGACAAAACCATCTCCTGGCATGAGCCTGACAGCCCGGAACATTCCCCTTCCCCCGCCCCGAGCGTAGAGTTCCTGGAGGAACAAGAGGAACCGAGAGAAGTCGTAGACCCTCTCCTCAAACTCCTCCGGAGCACCTGCACTTCGTGGACGGATCCCGTCCCGGAAAGGGCCTATTCAATAGGCCCCGACTCATTTGATCCTGAGGAGATCAGAGAGAAGCCAGAAGGGCGACTCCTGATCATAATATTCTCATTTATTATCCCGGGGTGGAACATCCCTTCTTGGCTCCGATCAGGTTGATCGACAGAGTATTTCCAAGATCGACGGCCCGGATCACAGAAATTGTAGAGATAGATTTAGAGTAATGTCCTCAATCTTAAATTATTTTTGTTAGTTTTAAACTTTGTAATTAATTCATTTTTTTTTTTTTTTCCTTTTTGTAATTTTTAAAATGTTTAAATTATATCTTTTGTTAAGCCCCCTTCCTCTTTCTTTTTATATAATTATGTCACTAAATTCGTATAATCTGTTTTTTTATTCTAAACTTGTGTTTAATTAATATTAAAATTGTCAAACTACCTTACTGAGAACTCAAAAATAGTTATTTCAACTTAACCAAAGTATCCTTTGTTGCGAAAAACCACCTCAAGTTCTATCCCAGGGAATAAGAATTAAACTTCTTTTCCTAAAAAGAACAAATACTACGGGCTAGTTTCTCCACGCAACCGACTCGAACCCATTCCTAGTGCGTTTACGCGTGGCCCCTCCAAATACGCGCCACGCATGGATCGGCTATTACGTCACTCTCCAAGTCCTTTCCTCCTCCTTACCAGCTCTCGTGCCTTTTCCTAAGCATCCGAGAAGCGGTAAATAAACTCACAAAATTTTCAACCCTTGACGTAACAGCAGTTAAAGGTACTTTCGGATCTAGTAGACATATTGTATGTTTTGCACATTCAATAAATTTAGTCGCTAAAGATACTATTAACTTTCCAAATGTACAAAAAAAAAATAATTGTCACGTACTTTAAACAATCAATTGTTGCTGCTGATACGTTGCGAAAACTTACCCATTTTAATTTAATTTAAAATGTTAATACACGATGGAATTCAACATTTATAATGTTACAACGATTTACTTCGTTCTCGAAAGAAGTTGGATCGATTTTATTAAATCTGTCAAATTTAATTCTAAAATATTGACTGCATGTAATTTACAATTAGCAAACGAAATTCTACAAGTATTGCAATAACGAAAAAATGTCGAAAGGATCTGAAATAAATTTATTGCTTCCGGACGCTTTTGTGAAGATAGATTTTATCGTGTTACTTTAGAATTTGAAGGAACAATAGCATGCCGATTACCGTCGTCGGTCAAAACAAAGACGCCGCCGTCTCGGCGCCGGCAATTAAACAAACATCAATTCGCGACGGCCTTTGGGACAGCCTCCACAAAACCATAGATTTTAACAACCAATCAGGAGGCTTCTTATGAGAAAGATATAGACTGTGAAGGCCAATCCGAAATATCTTGCTAAACGCATATGAACGATACAATTTCAGTCATTCAGTAGAAAACAAATATCGACACCGAACACTTCACAGTTGCGTCCGTCGTTCGAAAGCAGTCGGATCGTCATTACAAAAATTTGTGTCGCGATTCCGGCACAAATATATAGAAGGAGCTGTGAGATATCACAGCACGAACGTGTGATTCTGCATATATAAAATCAAGCTTTGTTGTAGTAAAATTTATTTACAAAATGAACTGAAATACAAAGTAGAGATTAATCATCTTTATTTTCGTATACCTAATAGTATGAGTGGAAGTGTGATCTCTCTCTCTCTCTCTCTCTCTCTCTCTCTCTCTCTCTCTCTCTCTCTCTCTCTCTCTCTCTCTCTCTCTCTCTCTCTCTCTCTCTCTCTCTCTCTCTCTCTCTCTCTCTCTCTCTCTCTCTCTCTCTCTCTCTCGGCGCGTAACCAATAAGATAGAGGTGTAAGAAAGCGTAGAATAAGATATTATTTTCAGGAGTTAGTAGAAGGAAGAAAGAAGACTGTAAAGGTTTTGATGATATACATACGCTGAATGATAATAATGATTGTATGTCTGATAATAATAGCTCACTGATTATATCATCTGACGAGTCTTCTGTTAATTTAAATATTAATTTGCAATGTGAAACGGAGAATTCAGAATTGGAAAGCACACACGTTATAAACTTTTAAAAACATTATTAACACAATGGGTGTTAAAGTTCCAAATGCCTCATGTCGCTGTCAATAATCTTTTACAAATTCTCACGCCACTACATCCTGAATTGCCTTTAGATTGTAAAACTATATTACAAATTCCAATTTCTACATGTACTAAAAGATTAGAAAACGGTGAATATTGCTATATTGGTATACAATCAGAATTAACAAATATTATTCTTTCAACAAAATGCTTTTCAACTGACATAATTGAATTAAGTTTTAATATTGATGGTGTGTGGTGTGGTGTACCTTTATTTTCTAGTAATAATACTCAAATATGGCCAATTTCCTGTTTAATAAAAAATGTTTATTGCAAACCGTATACTGCAGGTATATTTTGTGGAATTGCTAAACTGAAACCTCTTAATGAATATTTAAGTAATTTTATTGATGAATTGTTTAATTTGTAAAAAAATGGCTTTAATTATAAACATAAATTATACACAATTAAAATTCACAGTTTTATATGCAATGCTCCTGCCAGAGCGTACATAAAATGTATTAAATCTCACGGAGAATATCATGCATGTGATAAATGTACGGAAAATGGTGAATTTCATGGTCGAGTAACATATCCAGGAACAAACGCAAAACTTCGAACAGATGCATCTTTTCTTTTTCAAAAAGATAAAGAATATTATATAGATTGTTCACCATTGTTAAAGCTAAAAATTAGAATAATTTCTCTTTTTCCAATTGACTATATGCATAATATATGTTTAGGAGTTACAAGAAAAATGTTATGTTTATGGATAGAAATTAGTCACAATGCTAAAATTAAAGTAAAATTGCAAAGTCGTTATATAATTTTAATGTCGCATCATTTAATTTTGTTAAAGCCATTTGTACCTATAGAATTTAACATAAAACTTTGGAGTTTACTTGAAGTAAAACGCTGGAAAGCTACTGAGTTTAGAACATTTCTGGTGTACTTAGGTCCACTTATTTTAAAAAATCAACTTGATTTAGCTTTGTATGAACATTTTTTATTACTGAATTGTGCAATAACTATTTTTTTATCTAAAAAAAATATTTCACAAATTGGCCTGGATTTTACACAAAATTTGTTAAATACCTTTATAAATCATAGTAAAAAAGTGTACGGAAAAGAGTTTATCGTATACAATGTACATGCACTTTGTCACTTACCAGATAAAGTTGCGAAATTTGGACCTTTAGATTCTTTTTCCGCATTTCCGTTTAAAAATTATTTTGGTAAAATTAAAACTTTAGTTAAATCGCCACAAAAACCACTTCAACAAATTTGTCGTCGATTACATGAAATTTCACTTTCAAATGTACATATAAATACAGAAATTTCTTCAATATATTTTATGCAACACACAAATGGTCCTTTGCATGATAATTTGAAAATATGTAAACAATATAAAAAGTTATTTTATAAAAAATGTAAATTTTGCATAAGTGGCTATTCTTCGCGGATTCATATAAATTACAAAAGAAAACACAGTAACTCAAATTAACATTGTCGTTGTAAATTCAGAAAACAAAATATTTGTTATAGGAAAAAAATTCCAATCTTATAATTCCTTCTATAATTACCCAATAGATTCAAAATTATTAAATATTTAAATTTTAAACAAATTATCTTTAAATTTAGAGTTTTGGCCAATTGGCAGCGTCATGGCTAAAGTCATGATACTTCCTTTTGAAAATAAACATGTGTGCTTTCCGATTATTCATAGCAATTAATGCTTAAATATATACATATATTGTTGCTGTATCATAATATACAGATAATATATGGTAATTTAACTTTTTACATTGTTTTATTATATTATTTAATTTGTATGCGCGTGTGCCACAATTTTTACGAAAGTGATTTTAATTCACTGGGGCACGGCCGGATGATTGTTTGTGCATGGTGCGAGTGAATCGGCTGGATACTGCCAAAAGTGCGTGTAACCTCATCACTGATACTGTGTATCAAATTCTCGATTTGTCAACTTGTGGTAAGCAAATTAAAAAGAGTCGGATCATCCCGAATAATTTTTCGTCGTCAAACTGACAAGGAAGGTTAGGCAACCCGGAAATTCAAAAAAATATAAAACTTTGTGTGCATGCAGAGTAGTTCATCCGTAACACAAAACTATTTTTTGTTTGTGCTGAACTTCACTTTAAAGGGATGAAACCACCCCTTACAAATAGAAAGGTTATTTGCTTTTTTCGATATAACTCGAAAACTATTTAAGATATCAAAAAAAGTTTTATATAAAAGTTTTATAGTAAAAACAACTATATTTTACTGTAGTAACAGAATTAAATAAAAAAAATTTTTTAACAAAATTGTTTATAAAATTAATAAGGAAAAAAAAATGTTTTCTAATTCTATTATTGCAGTTAAACGGAGGTGTTTCTACCATAAAACTTTTGTATAAAACTTTTTTTGATATTATCAATAGTTTCCGAGTTGTATGGAGAAAAATGAATAACCTTTACATATGAAAATACTTTATTTTCGTAAGAATTATTTTTAAGCTGCAGCTAAAATTTTTTAATTTATTTGTTACTTTATGTGCGTAAAGCTTCTCATTATAAAAACAAAAATTTAATCAGGGTAATACGCTCAATAATAATAACAAGATTTCCATAAAAAAAAGTTAGAGAATCTTTAAATATTCAACATTGTGAAACTTTGTGTCCAATAATTCATCTTTAATATAAAACTTTTTTGTTTGTGCTTCAATTCGACTATTACCCTGATTAAATTTTTGTTTTTTAAATGAGAAGCTTTACGCATATAGAGTAACAAATAAATTAAAAAATTTTAGCTGCAGCTTAAAAATAATTCTTACGAAAATAAAGTATTTTCATATGTAAAGGTTTTTCATTTTTCTCCATACAACTCGGAAACTATTGATAATATCAAAAAAAGTTTTATACAAAAGTTTTATGGTAGAAACACCTCCGTTTAACTGCAATAATAGAATTAGAAAACATTTTTTTTTCCTTATTAATTTTATAAACAATTTTGTTAAAAAATTTTTTTTATTTAATTCTGTTACTACAGTAAAATATAGTTGTTTTTACTATAAAACTTTTATATAAAACTTTTTTTGATATCTTAAATAGTTTTCGAGTTATATCGAAAAAAGCAAATAACCTTTCTATTTGTAAGGGGTGGTTTCATCCCTTTAAAGTGAAGTTCAGCACAAACAAAAAATAGTTTTGTGTTACGGATGAACTACTCTGCATGCACACAAAGTTTTATATTTTTTTGAATTTCCGGGTTGCCTAACCTTCCTTGTGAGTCGTAACTGAGTCATAAAAATGCCGTCATTTTGCCGTTATAAAGATGCCGTCATTTTGTAGTGATAAAAAAAACGTAACTGGTCTGTGTCTTAGGACCGTCTTTTTAACGTCATTTTTACGTCACTTTAAAAGTGAATTTGACGTAATTGATGGCCAAATAATGACGTTATAATGACGACACTGTGCTACCTGAGATTATTCGGATACGATACTGTTGGATATAAAGTGTTCCGGCAAATTCTAGGATCTTAGAAATTGAGGTGAACGAGTTGGGAAAGGCAGATTATTTTTAAAAGCGTTCTCGTAAATTATGTACTTTATTTAATTTTCACCAAAGTAGTTGTGTACAAATTTCTCAAGCGCGAGCCACGCGAATTTAAAGCAAGCGCGAGTCGCGTAAGTTTTGAAGCGAGCTCACAAAGTCGCTTTTGAAATATACTTAAAGTTGTCACAGTAAAAGGTACGAAGTGTCTTCGAGCATGACTCATAAGCTACTACCTGCTGTTAGCAGATCGATGGTAAGTGCTAAACACAAACTCTTTGTTTAAGCGAGAACGCAATTCCGGGGTTCCCGGCGATCTTAGAATCCGCAGGATCGTCTTGCGTTGCTTGCCTGAGATTATTGTCTCTAATTTCATGATCGTTCGTGACATTAGCCAGAGAATGGCACTGCGTATTTGCAGATCGTCATAAGGCACAATGCGTGCTTAATCTTTGTCTGATAAAACAAAGAAAGGGCTAGCAAGAAGCTTGATCTCTTCAAGGTGCGTATTGGGCGACGCGACGGCGCCGGGAAAGCTAGGATTACGTCTCCGATATTTATTAATTATTTTAAACTTATACATAAAGTCTTAATAAATAATAAAATAATAATTGTACGACATGTAGATATAATTGAGAAAGTCGTAGAAATAATAGGATTTATAAGCAATAAAAATAAAAATGCAAATATAATAAATATGGAAAATTTGCCTCCAGAAATAATGGTTGAATACGATTCAGACGATAGATTTCATAGTCCCGCAAGTTATTATAATAGTCCAAGCTCAAGTCTTAATAGAAGTTTTGACAGTCTACACGGCTTAAATAAAAGTTCAAGTATAAAATTTAATTGGGAATTACGAAAATCAGAATTAAATTCAAATTGCATTTATGTAAATTTTAGAAGCTCGAATAGTCCAACAAATTATAATAAAACAATAAATAGTAAAGATTCGGATAAATAAATATAGACGTCTATAAAGTTGAAACAGCCACTTTAGCCACTGTATCTAATTATAAACATTTTAAAACCAAGGTATAAAATTATATAGATTTAACATATTATTATACTGGTTAGTATATTAATATTAATAACAAAATATTTCTAAATTAATATTATAGATACAAGAAGAAACTTATAACGTTTTTTTATTAAATTGGACTTGATATATTAAACAAGGGTATTGAAGCATATACATACAAGAAACGTGTAGAAATACTCAAACTTATTTTTTACTCTAAAGAAGAAGAATCTGTTGAAGATTACGTTCATCAAATTAATTGTGAAATAAACGTTGGTTACTTAGCGAATATTTTATTAAATAACACACCAAGTTTTAAAGAAATTTCAGAATGCAATCTTGGATGTCCTGCGAGACATAAAAAGTTATCAGTTGCACAAATCGATTATAATTTATTGTTGCAACCTGATTTTTATAATGTAATCCAGAATAACGTTTTATTAACTGGGCAGAAAAATCGTTATAAAAAAGATTGCTCAGGGTATGAAACAACAACGCTTTTCAAATTAAGTATATATTCGTATTAAAAAATTGATTATTTAGAATCGTAGCATATTTAACATATATTAATGATTACATTACAATTACATTACAATATGTAAAAATTTTAGGTTTTATTGTAATATTTGATATTTGTACCTACGATATCTTAGCAAGGAAATCTTTAAAGGTACAAGATTTGATAAGAACAATTGCAAATCCTATAGATAAAAATAATGATTTACAACTAATGGGCCTTGATTACAAAACGTTACCACAAACAAGGTTGACAATGGAATCAGTAGGCCATTACACTGCTATTACGCTGCGTAAAGGCAATTGCTGGGTCGAGTATAATGACCTCACAAAAACAAAAAGACCGATTAAAAAACCATATGAAATTAATCCACATCTATTGGTGTACATATAAAAATTATCGTATCATTCGAGCAACAAAACCGAATAAGAGTTTTACACTAAAATTTACGGAGCAACAAATTCTGAGTAGAGACTTTACTCTTGAGCGTGTTTCAACACAGCCAAATATATAAACAAATATAATATAATATAATATAATATAATATAATATATGATAAAAAAATAATATAAGTAAATAAAATAATATAAAAAATAATAATATAAAAATAAATTATTATAATAAACATCAAATTGCAAAGCACAATAAAGACGAAATTAAAGTAACTAATTAGCCACAAATTCACTTTACAGAAATCCGTATTTATTTTATTTTATTTTTTTTAAGTGGCTGTGCTACGTTTAATTTTAAGTCAGCACATCCATTGGTTTTTCAAAAATGGCTGGAGCAACAAAATCCGCAATAGAGCAACTATTTAGCTACAAAAGAGCACTAAATATTTAAACTAAAATTTTTTAATTGTGCTAAAGTGACTGTTTTAACTTTATAGACGTTAAATATAGGTAATAAATGACGAAATAAATTGTTTAAATAAAAATAACACCTGAGAATTAATTAATAAACCTAATAATAAAAATTAAATAGATTTAAACCAAAAACCAAAAAAAGCAGATAAAAAAGTAAGGCGCGATTAATTGTAAAAGAGTTCCCTTAAATCAAAAATTTGGAAAATGTTTACTTCCACAATTTTTCCTCCCTGGTAATTGACACTTTGTTTGTTTGATTGATAACCATCTCATTAAGAAATAGATTTATTGCAGTTGGACGTCGCGCCTGTGGCTAATCAGTTAAGTCATAAAACGGAACAAATAAGGTTCAACGCATCGTCCGTCGATTACATGATCTTCTCTATTAAACTTTTTCTGTATACAGCTAAAGAACATAAAGCTATTGTGGCCTAATTCAATTTTATTATACCAGACAAAAAACCTCGAGAAGTGTGGAATTTTACAAAAATAACGAACTAAATAAGAAAACGCCAAAACGCGAACTTCTATCATAAAATATTCTCGAATTAATACGCCCACCAGAGCAATGACCGTAGCGGATCAATGTCATAGACTATTCCTGAAAACCAAATAAAATAATTAAAATGGCATGTCCAGAAACAGCTATTCTAGAAATCAAAGATGGCCGGTACCATACATCTAAAAAGATAACACAGATTTTTGGCTATATAAATAACACTTGCCACTTTGGACAGTGGTCACTACCGAATTAAGAATTCAAGAATTAATACCGTCACTCTGCCCGATTTCTTCGTGAACGATCAAGAAAGAAGATCTACCAAACGGCTATACAGATTCTATACAGTAATTTAACACCTAAGACTTGTCACCATCTCCGACTTATTCCAACCGAACTTACGAGTTCAACAACCGCCTACCTCTTCGCCCAGAGAAAGCAGCAACTGAATCCGCTCAATCTCAGATAATCTCAAGGGCAACTTGAAGGTTACCATTTTGTGGCCCCCTTCGAACTTTACAACTTTTATTTAACCCATTTTTTTGCTTCTTTATTTTCTAAAAAGTTGTTTAGCCGTCCTGTTTCAAATAGGACATTCTGTATATTACTAGAATGAAATAAAGAATGCGTATGTAAAGAAACACAAACTTTGGCTACATGTTACGCAACAAAAACGAATTATGTTATTTACATTTATGCATACATAAAACATTTATCTATAAACGTGAACTTTGATTGTTGATTCATTTTGACGTGATTTACTTCCATTTGATACATATATGTACATAAACTTTGATACTTGTTGATAATCTTAGTTGATCATTAGTGAATCATAGTGGATATAGTAAAGAAATTGTATACACTGAATTTACGTAATTATTTATTGACTTTTATTACGTAAAATTTATGTTTACTTCCTTGTTCCCATATGTGTCGTGTTTATGCAAACTAACTTAAAGAGTTTATTTCATTAATTATAAATTGCATAATATTGTTTATATAAAACCAGAACTGGAAATAAATATTTGAATTTAATATTTTTCAGAATAATATATTTTAATCCATATAATGTAACACTGAATATTATTTTATGTAACATTCAGTGTTTTCAATCTTCCGCTAAGTCCATTAACTTTGAAGGAAGTAAAAGTAAAAGAAACAATTGAATATATGTTACAACTAATACAAAACAAAAAATAACTTCAAATATATAAACAAGATACTTTAGATTTTTAAAACATACACGAAATCTCAGAAGTGAAAACTGTTAGATTAATAATTAAAACATTAATAATGTTAATATGTTAGTAAATAAAGAATATGTATATTTTCCAGAAAAATTGGTTGTAGTTTTAATGAAGCAATACCAAATAACTACAAAAGACAAATTGTGGAATACTGAAGGAGCGGTAAAAACAAAATCAATATCGCTTGAAGGAGTTATACGAAAGTTTAAGCAAATTACATTTCAATGTAACTGCCGTATCAACGGCAACTATGACACTGAGAAAATTATCTCAAAGCAGGTGGTAGTAAAAAGAATAAATTGCACAAAATTTCTGAATATACATTAAACTGTTTCACTAAAGCATTGGAGAAAGGACTTATTATTCACGATATTTATATTTCTCGAGCACAAAAAAAAACAAAAAAAAAACAAAATTCCGCAGATTTTATAGTCTCAAAATCGTATTAAAAAAAATTTTGACATGCACATCGTATTGAATCTCAGAAAATAACAAAATTTTTGACGTTAAACGTAATGTAAAATGCTAATATGTATTGATTCAAAAATGAACAAAATATACATTACGGACGTTACAGTTTATATAACTTGTTACAATTTTTAAGTTATTAAACCAATAATTTGTTTTTTGTTTCATTTTCTACGTATGATTAGTTCTTCGAATTTTATTATTTTTCTTCATATGTTTCTAATTAAAGTATTTAATGTACTACGTACATTCAGCATTTTTTTTCTGTTTTTTTCAAAAATAATTATATTTAAGTAAAATATTCAATATTTACGTGGTTTATTTAATTCTTGGACACACATTGCAACGTTGTCATGAAAAATTTTTAATATTGGATTGGCACTATAGATGACTACCTGAAATTAAAAAAAAACTCGCTTAATTTTAAATACTTTTAAATACATTTTTATTTTTCTTTCAATTTTTTAATAATTTGTGTTTAAAATATTGCTTAATTTTTTGTATGGCACATTTATTCTACCTAAATTAAAATATTTTTATGAATATTTGCAATTTTATGATTTTAAATCGATTATTACGTCCTAAACTTTAGCAATTTGTGCGGTTTCTCTTTTTGAACAGGAAATAAAAAAATTAATGTTACATCTTCTAATAATCGAATTAGTAAACACTCACGCAGCAAGAAGTCGGTAAGTTATAGATTTGACTTCTAGCTAAAATAATATTTTTCGCAAAAATTCATGTTTTTAATATACAAACTTAATTTCATAGACTCTATTGTATATTGTTCCGACTTTAATAAAAATGTAACTGTTTTTATTATATATATCTATAATAAGTATTGGCAATTTTAATCGCGCAGTTCACTAAAGTGTAAAGATATTAATGAACGTTAAATAATAATAATAGTAATAGTAATAATAATATATAGGCTTAATAAAAATATAAGTAACTTTCTGTTATAAAAATAATTATCATATACATGAGTATACAATGAGTTTTTTGAAATTATTTAAGACCATAAAAAGAAAAAAGTTAGAATAATTTTTTTTAAATTGTATATTGTTTTGTTTATAACTTATATTGCGTCATTTGAGATTATTGTACTCACAAGCATACAAGCATTTAGTACCAAAGTTTTCATTTTATCGATCTTGGAAAACACTCAACAGTTGCTGATTTTTACAAATGTTTTTCTCTACATTGTAACCCAAGTGTATGAAGTTGCGTATTTATATATAAAGTCACTGATGATGTAATGATATTTAACATGCACTTTACATAAATTATGTGGAAGTAGATTGTGGTTTAACTACTTTTTATCTCAGATAATTACAGTTATATAAGCCAGTATTCTAATATCTTAGATTTTTTATTTGTTATTTTTTATGTAAATGTATTCTATTATAAGTAAATAATCTTTAACCCAATCAACAAACTAATGTTTTTTAATATTTTTTAAACTTTAATTAATATAAAAAACGTTTAAACACGTTTATAATAACGTTTAATCAATGGGATAGATTCTTTTTTTTTAATAATAAAATTTTTGTTTAATGTAAAAACATTTCTTAATGTTTAAAAACTGTTTATTTAATGTTTGAACAAACGTTTTTAACGTTAATAAAAAGTTATTTTACATTAAAAAGTGTTTATTTAACATTAAAAAGTGTTATAATCTACAAAAAAAATAAAAAATTTTTACATTTTGAACACTTAACCGTACTTCCAAAACCGCTTAAGTGTAAAATTTGAAAAAGAATAACATAAATCAGAAATACTATAACCAGTTTTTCTATATATTTGTTAAATTTTAATTTATGTAATATATAAACAAACGTACACTTTTATTTTGATTTATCAATACAAAACATATAATTATAAAAGTAATATTATTAAAGTTATTATGCATTTTTTCGTTAGTTTCTGGAATCCAACTTTTAATTATCACGATTAGAAGCCTTACTACTTTTACTTGCATCGTAATTATCGTCCTTTTTCGTATATTTTTCTTAATTGTTGCTTTTATATCTATCTGTATCACAATTGCTGTCGCTTTCTATATCATCTTTTTTATTACCGACATTATTACAACTGCAATAATAAAAAATATATATATACGTACAGTTATAAAAAATGATAAATACGAAATTACACACGAAACAAAACTCACTTATTTTTTTGTATCTGTGAGAAGGCTTTTTGAGATAACCATGTTCCAGCTTTCTTAGGATATGTTACAAAACTCTACCTTGGTTATCATAGATCGTTCCAAAATTTTCGGTATGACAATGTAGTACCACTACATTATTGTTTCAAAACATTTAGTTGGGTGACCACAGAAGTAGCTTTCTGATCGCCAGAAATCAAAAGGTTGTAATAATTACCAAAGCAAAGAGCGAGAAACAAAAAACAAATAAGCGGATTTTATTGTTTTTTTTATTAACATAAAGCATGGATAGTAATTTTATACTTAAAAAAAGTCATCATAATTTAATAGTTGATGATAATCAAGCAGTGAGCAGAGGCAAAAATGATAGATTTTTAATTTATAATAATATATGTAAGTATCTCAGTAATAAAGGTCATGAATAAAAAAGTTTGTTATTTATAAGACTTAGTTTTTTTAACTTTGTGGATGCTAGTTTGTGCGAACGCTTGAGAAACGGACGCTGATTGAGGGCTCTTGAATTATCAGACTTATTCCTTTCGTTAATCTCTCGATATATTCTTTTACTTTACACTATGTACAATATGTTTACAAATTAATTATTCTTAGAATTGATATAGTGCATCTTGCGGCGCTAAGACAAGTGTCCTGTTTCAAAAGATGTTATAATCTGCGCTCTTTGTATGTTACGTGAGGCTCGGTTAACGTCACGCGTATAGGGCCCCACTTTTCTTCCCCTGGGTACTACACTGGATATTCTCCTTCAAATGAGGCTGATGTTATAACCCACGGGTCAGTTTGTATCCCCTTTTCGTCCTGTTAAGGTGCGTGTTGGAAGCAATTTTCGACGGTTCTTCAGTCAGCGAGCCTGCGTGAGCCGCGAGGCCCTAGCTCCGGTGGCGGCTTTGGCCAGTTTGGTGTGGTGTCCCTCCAGATACTCTGGTTGTAAAAGGCCTCTGGAGGAAAAATGGTGTGCAGTATCCAGGGGCAAAGAATAAAACCGGTGATATGTTTCGGTTTTGGCCCTAGAGTGGCTGTTGCATTAGGTGAGGCGACTCCCTTTAATATGCTTGGCGTGTCTAGCGGGAAAATCCATTCTTCAAGTATTTTCGGCACGTTATTATTAATGTCCACAAGTTCTTGCTCCGTTCTGGTGATCGCAGCCTTCTTCGAGATCGAAGACTCCTCTTCTACTAGTGACGAGTGCTCCTTCGGTGAACTCTGTTCTGAGTTGTTCGTAATCAGTGGTCGCAGATCTGAGACGGACACATGCGTACCCAATTCAGTTCAGCTATGTTCGTGTGCGCTTTTTGGCTTTGGCCAGCGTCGGCTAATAGAAGAGTTCAGACAAATCTTTTGACTTTCTTTCTACAGCTACAGCTGACGGCACGTTCATCGCGTGGCTATCTTAATATTTACTTAAAGCTAGTACACCAGCGCGATTTATGTTGCCAGTAATACGCGATATCCAATGAGAATTTTGCTTTCTTATAGAAACAAAGATTTTATTGGATATTGCGTGTCGCTCGTAATGTAAAACCCATTGGCAAAAATTAGCCTAAGTTATCGCAATTTCATAATAACGAGGCTTGTTCTTTCCAGTTAAATAGCCAAAAACTTTTTCTTTTTTTGTTGTACGGCTAAGCATTTTTTTTAATATTAATAACAATTATTTATTATTGTATACAATTAAAAAGTAATAGTCATTTATAAATATTAAAGTTTTTTAAAATGATATATTATTTATGTGTGAGACATATTGCATTCAAAAGACGCGGAAGTGTCTCACGTCAAGTGTACGACGAGACTACCGTCTATTTTTTACGCGAAAGACCAAGTTGTTATCTGACGAGATTTTAAGATCTATTTAACGGCTAAACCGTCTTTTTTCTAATCTGATTTATTGAAAGATTGGATTCGATTTTATTAATAAAAGTTTCTTTACTTTTTTCTTATCTTGTCTAGGAGCTGAGTTATTTTCTTTCAAACTTTATATTGTCAATTTTCTTTTTCGTTCTCGTCATCGTCGGCGTACTTTTCTTTCTTTTTCCGCGAGATGGCTGTATTGATTGCTTTGAAGTTTTGGATATTATACAGGGTGTCCCAGATCAGTGGACGATGCCGTAAATGATAGGTAGATTTAATCAAATTAAAACAAAAAGTCCTTTACCATTTTGAAAAATTCTCAATAGTTTTCGAGAAAAAAATTAAAATATATAAAATGTATAAGCGTAAGAGCGACAAGAAAGCTGCGCGTGAGTGAGCGCGACAGGCGAATGACTAAAAATGGCACCGTCTTCTGTCGCGCTCACTCAGCCCACGCTTCCTCGTCGCTCTTACGCGTACATAAATTAATTTTTTTCTTGAAAACTATAGAGAATTTTTCAAAATGGTACAGGACTTTTCGTTTTAATTCGATTAAATCTACCTATCATTTTCGGCATCGTCCACTGATCTGGGACACCCTGTATATAAATAAAAAAAATCAGAGAGTTTAAAGAATGGAATAATGAATTTTTGGAAAAGTAAATTTATTGAATTTAATATAATAATTTATTTAGAAATAATGGTTTAATTAATTAAAAAAAATTAAATTATTAAATTAAATAAATTATATATACAGGGTGTTTCTGATCAGTGGACTTTACCGTAAATGGTAGATAGAACTAATCGAAACAAGACAAAAAGTCTTTTATTATTTTAAAAAATTCTCAATAGTTTTCGAGAAAAAAATTAAAATATATAAAATATATAGACGTAAGAGCGACAAAGAAGCTGCGCGTGAGTGAGCGCGACAGACGACAGCGTCATTTCTAGTCATTTGCCTGTCGCGCTCACTCACGCGCAGTTTCCTTGTCGCTCTTACGTCTATATATTTTATATATTTTAATTTTTTTCTCGAAAACTATAGAGAATTTTTCAAAATGGTAAAGGACTTTTGTCTTGTTTCACACCCTGTGTTCAGAATCAAATTCTTGTGTTATAATTCGCGTCTCACATTCCTGGTGTGGCGCTACCTTAGTAAACACGTGATGTATCACGTGACGTATAGCAAATGGGAGACATGCGAGTTCCCTCGCTTTGATGCGTACATGAGAGATTGAGTTCGTGTGTGTTTCTCAAGCAAATCGGCAGTAGAAAAGAGATATGTACGGTGAACGGAGCTAGACTAAGAGTTGTGTACTAAATTTGTTAAAAGTATTAAATATTCTCTGATTATATTTCTCCGAGTTCTTGTCTCACTCTACTCAGAAAACTTATACATTAAAAAATCTAAGAAAAAAGCGGATGAGATTATTACGCCGCGAAACACCCTGTATATATATATATGATATAATAATATCATATACAGGGTGTCTCACCTCATGTGTCGAATCCGTTAGGAATAGACAGAACTCGGGTAGACAAATAAGAAAGTCCCACATCATTTTGCAAAATTCTCAATGGTTATTGAGAAAAAAATTAATTTGTCTAGCGCAAGAGCAACAAGGAAGCTGCGGGCGAGTGAGCAGGCGAATGACAGGCGAATGTCGCGGAATGGCGCCGTCGCCTGTCGCGCTCACTAATTTCCAATAACCATTGAGCAAAATGCTCATTTCTATGAGTTCTATCTATTCCTAACGGATTCGACACATGGGGTGAGACACCCTGTATATATACAGGGTGTCCGAAATATTATTAGCAATATTAAAACTGTGGGTAGAAAGTTAGATTTGGAGACGAAAAGTCCTTTACGAATTTGTAAAATTCGTAACCATTATTGAAAAAAAAATTAATTTGTCTAGCGCAAGAGCGACAAGGAAGCCACGTGTGAGTGAGCGCGACAGGCGACGGCGCCATTCCTAACCATTCGCCTGTCGCGCTCACTCACATATAGCTTCCTTGTCGCTCTTCCGCTAGACAAATTAATTTTTTTCTTAATAAGTATTGAGAATTTTTTAAAACGTTAAAGAACTTTTTTACTTATCTTCCCAAGACCTACTTATCTGTATAGGATTTTACACATGGGCTGAGACACCCTGTATATATATACAGGGTGTATCATTCCATATTGACAAGTTAGTAGAAGTAGGTAGGTCTCAGGAATATAAGGCAAAATGTCCAATACCATTTTTCTATATCTTTACCAATAACCGAGAAAATAATTTTAGAAAAATTTATCGGATAGAGCGAATAAGCGCGCGCGGTTAGAAGCGGTCCCAGTACAAAAGATTAAGCCCTACCCATTCGACTCACGGGTTGGTCGACACGTGAGTGAGACGAGGCGACAGCTCGAGCGAGGCGATGCGACAAGGCGTGAGGAAGAGAGAACGGCGACGCGCGAGCGACACGAGGCGACACAATACGCGTGCGAGGCGATGCGACAACGCATCAGATTACGACGGCGCGTGAGGAAGAGAGAACGGCGATGCGCGCGCGACACGAGACGACACAATACGCGTGCGAGGCGATGCGACAACGCATCAGATTACGACGGCGCGTGAGGAAGAGAGAACGGCGATGCGCGAGTAAATTCTTATCTAATTTTTACGGCATCGAAACGCTATCGTTTCCACGCCACCTTATGAGGTAGATAGCCAGGTGCGTTTTTTTTAACGTGGTATCCCCAGTAGGCCTAATCCACCGGCATCAGTTCAATGCAACAATTGTTCGAAGTGCCGTCCTTGTTGTTGTAAACAAAGTTCGGCTCTTCGAACAATTTGTTGCGTTGCCCTGTGTGCCATGTCAGGCGTGATCGTATTGAAGGCCGCTAGAATTGCATCACGGACTTCGTGCACGGTACGATTACGCATATTTTCTATTTGGGCTTTAATGTAGCCCCAAACAAAATAATCCAGCACGTTCATATCCGGGAACGTGCTGGCCATGCGGCCCCCTCGCCCTATCCATCTATCCCTATAACGCGTATTTAATATCTGCCGCGCCTGACGAGAGAAGTGAGGAGGAGCCCCGTCCTGCTGAAAAATTAATTCTTGCCTAACTTGAAGTGGCAGGTCTTCCAAAAGAATGGGAAGCTGATTTTCTAAAAATGCAGCATATTGCTCACCATTTAAATTTGCTGGCAGGAAATAAGGCCCGATCTAAAAATGATTAGAATAATCTTAACGTTTTTAATTTAACTCGTGTAACAGAACACTTACCACTTTATTATTAATAATTCCTGCCCATACGTGTAGTTTCCACCTGTGTTGAAAAAAGCATTGCCGGACAATACGGGGATTTTCGTGCCTCCATATAACAAAATTTTTAGAATTAAATACCCCATTAGGGGTAAATAACGCTTCGTCCGTCCATAATATTTTTTGAGGAAATGAAGCATTTCTTCTACACTGGGCGAGAAATCCTACAATGTGTGTTATTAATAAATTTTGTACAGTAAAAGCGACGTATGTGTACTTTAAAGATATACGGAAAGAAAGTTACCTTGACAAAAAACAGCACGTTGCTCTTGATCGCGCGGGAGAAGATGTTGCACCCGTTGATAATGATACGGGTGCAAACCATCTTGTCGAATAATTCGGTGTACCAAAGCACTCGATACACCGAGATTGCGCGCTACATGTCGGATGCTGTTTCTTGGTGTTTCTTCAAAACTTTCCAGTATCCGTTCTTCAACATTAATATTTCGGCGTAATGGGCGTTCGATATTGTGCCGCCGTACTTCCACGCATCCCGTCTCTCGAGCACGTCGCACACAATTTCGTATTGTAAATGCCGTAGGATGCCTTCGATTTGGAAATCTTTCAACGTATAAACGCTTTGCGGCTAACGAATTTTCTCCTGCCATCCCGAAACAAATTATCATGTCTGTATACTCACTAGCCGTATACATTTTTGCGAACGATACTGTACGAGACAAAACACGATAATGTGTCGACGTTCGACAGCACTTGGCAACATCGAGTTAAAACAATTGAAAATCTGAAATCTTAGCCGTGCTGCTTCAATACAAATCGGTCGATAATCAAACTACGTTAACTGCACATTTATCTGTCGATAAGTAGATAAATGTAATTAATATGATAATTTGTTTTGGAATGGCAAAGAAAATTTTTTAACCGCAATGCGTTTATACGTGCAAAAATTTCCGAATCAAAAGCATCCTACGGTGTTCACGATAAGAAATTGCGTGTATGCACTAGAGAAACGAGATGTATGGAAGTGCGGCGACAAAAATATTGAGCATTGATTGCGTCAAATCGAAATCATTATCATCGAAAAACGGATATTGCAAGTTTTCTTTCCGTATATCTTTAAAGTACACTGCTTTTACTGTAGAATATTTACCAATAAAACACATTGTAGGTTTCCTTCTTATATTTATAATCAAAGAAATGTTTCATTTCCTGTAAAAATATTATAGAGCGACGAAGTATTATGTACTCCAAATAAAATTTTTAATTAAAATAATTTCATAACATTGGGGCACAAAATCCCCTGCTGTCCGCCAGTGCTCATTTCAGTTGAGGTAAAAACTGCATTCTTAAAATAAAATAAAAAAGTAAAAAAACAAACTTCCTATTCTCTTGAAAGACCTGCCGCTTCAAGTTCGACAAAAGTTAATTTTCCAGCAAGACAGAACTCCTTACAATTCTTGCGGCAAATATTAAATACATATTATAAAGAGCAAGAGGGGCCGATCGAATGGCCTGCACGTTTCCCGTATACATATGTATTAACGTGCTGCATTATTTTGAATTGGGCTACATTAAAGCCCAAAAACGCACCGAGCTATCTACCTTATAAGGTGGAAACGGAGGGCGTGGAAACGATAGCGTTTCGATGCCGTAAAAATTAGATAAAAATTTACTCGCGCATCGCCGTTCTCTCTTCCTCACGCGCCGTCGTAATCTGATGCGTTGTCGCATCGCCTCGCACGCGTATTGTGTCGTCTCGTGTCGCGCGCGCATCGCCGTTCTCTCTTCCTCACGCGCCGTCGTAATCTGATGCGTTGTCGCATCGCCTCGCACGCGTATTGTGTCGCCTCGTGTCGCTCGCGCGTCGCCGTTCTCTCTTCCTCACGCCTTGTCGCATCGCCTCGCTCGAGCTGTCGCCTCGTCTCACTCACGTGTCGACCAACCCGTGAGTCGAATGGGTAGGGCTTAATCTTTTGTACTGGGACCGCTTCTAACCGCGCGCGCTTATTCGCTCTATCCGATAAATTTTTCTAAAATTATTTTCTCGGTTATTGGTAAAGATATAGAAAAATGGTATTGGACATTTTGCCTTATATTCCTGAGACCTACCTACTTCTACTAACTTGTCAATATGGAATGATACACCCTGTATATATGAATTAATTTAGTTATTACTTTAATTATTTTAATACGTGGGTTGTTACCTCGTATGCGATATGATGAATTAATATATTTATGTTGAAAAATTATATTACCTTTTGTAATGAATTTTATGATATTTGTTATGAGATTTAAGTTTTTTTTAATATTGTATGAAAAAATTAATAGAAAATTAAGAATTTCTTTTATATGTTTTCAAAACATAAACTTATTCAAGTTCATTAATTTATAAGAAGAAGATTGGAAGATAATGGGTTAATAAAATAATTTTTTATTTAAGGATAAGAAAATTTCATAAGTTATTTAAAATAGGAGAAAGGATAAAATAAATAAAATAAGATAAGGATAAAATTTGACTAATTATGATAAAAGGAGGTTCAATTGTTTGTATTCCTATAAAAGTAAGTATAATAAAAATATTAATAAAAAGTCAAAATAAAAATTTAGAAATAGGGTAAAAAGATAAAGTTGAAAATTTTAGAGATTGAAGGGGGAGAAAAAAAAGGATTAAAATAGATATTAATAAGGCAATTACTCCTCCTAATTTGTTAGGGATAGAACGTAGAATTGCGTAGACAAAGAGAAAATATCATTCTGGTTGAATATGAATAGGAGTAATTATAGGGTTTGCGGGGGTAAAATTATCTGGATCTCTAAATATATAAGAAATATAAGGATTATTAAATTAAATCCTAGAATATCTTTATATGAAAAATAAATATGAAAGGGAATTTTATTTAGATTTCTATTTGTTCCAAGAGGATTAGATGATCCTGTAGAATGTAAAAAATATAAATGAAGAATTACTAATATAAGAATTAAAAAAGGAAGAATAAAATGAAGAGAAAAAAATCGATTTAATGTAGCATTAGAAATAGAAAATCCTCCTCAAATTCATATAACAATTATATTACCTAAATAGGGAATTGTAGATAGAAGATTTGTGATTACAGTAGCTCCTCAGAATGATATTTGTCCTCAGGGTAAAACATATCCGAGGAATGCTGTGGCTATAGAGATTAAAAAAATTGAGGTTCCAATTATTCAAGTGTGAGAAAGTTTGAATGAATTAAAAAAAATTCCTCGTCTTATATGAATATAAATACATAGAAAAAAAAAGTTGCACCATTAAGATGAATATTGTGAAATAATCAACCGTTATTAACATTTTGAATAATATGAATAATTCTATTGAAGGCGTGATTTGTATTAGGACAATAGTGTATAGAAATTAATAAACCCCTAGAAATTTGAATTAGAAGAAAAATTCCTAAAAGGGAGCCAAAGTTTCATCAATATGAGATATTTAGAGGTGTGGGAAGTTTTAGTAAGGAATTTTTTAAAAGAAGTATAATTTTATTCATAAAATTAATTTAATTTTCGAAGTGAGGAAGATTTTATAGAACAAATTTTGATTACTATTAATAAAGATAAAAATAAAAAGAATACACATATTAATGTTAAATTATTATTAGGATTAGTATAAATTTTTTTAATATTTATAAAGGGGTTTTCAGTAATAAAAATTAAGGAGTTAATTTCAGAGTAGAAATATGGAAAATACTTAGGTGTAAGTAAAATGATAAAAATTATTAATAATAAATTTAATAATATATTAGAATTTATATAAGTAGGAGGGGTTAAAATATTAGATGGTTCATTCGATGAGAGTCTTGCAAAGTATAAAAAAATAATTAGTAAGCCTCTAATTAAGATAAAAAATATTATAATAGAATATAAATAATTTGAATTTTTTATTGAGATAATTGAACATGTTAGGATAGTGAAAATTATAATTAAAAGAATTAAAAAAATTGGGTGAATAAGATTAGTTAAAAGAATATAAAGAATAAAAAATATATTTATTAAGATAAATAGGTGGATTAGGTTAAATTTTATCATAGAATATTAGTATTTCAAAAAATAGTTTAAAAAGAATTTTAATTTTGGAGATTAAAGGTATAAGGATAATTATTTTTTTGAGTTTTAAAATATAAATTTAATTTTAATTTACAAAATTAATGTTTTTTTTAAACTATAAAACTATTTTTTATGATTTAGTAATTTATTTACAATTTATATTTATTTTATTTATTTTAATAAGATTAGTTTATAAATATATTTTAGTAATTTTAATATTAATTGAATTGATAGTAGTTAATATTTCTTTATTGTTATTTTTATTAATAAGTTTAGTGGAAATAGAATTTTATTTAATTTATTATTTAGTTTTTAGTGTTTGTGAGGGAGTTTTGGGTTTAAGATTATTGGTAGTAAATATTCGTTATTATGGGAGGGGGTTATATTTTGGGATAAATATGAGTAAATTTTAGTATGATAAAATTTTTAGGTTTGATTATTTTTATAATATTAATAAATAAATTTAATAATAAAATTATGTTCATATTTAATATAAATTTTTTATTAAGATTTTTAATGTTATTTTTATTTTTAAATATTGAAGGTGTGAGATTTATAAGGAGGTATATAATTATATTAGAGAGATATTCATTAATATTAATTATTTTGAGAGTTTGAGTTGTAAGATTAATATTAATGAGTTTAGAAATTAGTAATAAAATAAAAATTTTTATTTTTTATTTTTTATTATTGATTTTAATTTTATTTTTTAGAGTAAGGGACTTACTTGGATTTTATTTTATATTTGAAGTTAGATTAATTCCAACATTATGGATGATTGTTTATTGGGGGGGAAATCCTGAACGAATTAGTTCATCTTATTACTTAGTTATATATATATTATTATTTTCTTTTCCTTTATTAGTTTATATTTTTAATATATATATATATATAGTTTTTCTTTAAAGTTTGTAATTTTAGAGTGATTTTTAGAAAAATATAAAATAGGATTAGGAGGGTTTATATTAATTTTTGGTTCAATATTTATTAAATTACCTATGTATCTTTTACATTTATGATTGCCTAAGGCTCATGTAGAAGCTCCTGTTTATGGTTCTATAGTTTTAGCTGGTGTTTTATTAAAAATAGGAGGATATGGTTTAATTCGATTTATAAAATTATTTGTAAAAAGGACAAATTTTTATAGAAGAATTTTTATGAAGGTAGGATTAATTGGGAGAGTTTTTATAGGGTTAGTCTGTTTGGTTCAAATTGATATGAAGAGTTTAGTTGCTTATTCATCTATTGTTCATATAAATATAATATTGTGTTGTTTATTAACTTTAAGAAAATTGGGGATAATAGGGAGTGTTATAATAATAGTGGGTCATGGTTTATGTTCATCTGCTTTATTTTATTTAGTTGGTTTAAGATATGAAAGTTCAGGGAGGCGATTATTATTAATAAATAAAGGTTTGATTAATAAGATTCCTAGTTTAGCAATTTGATGATTTTTAATATGTATTATTAATTTTTCTTTTCCTTTATCATTAAATTTTTTTAGGGAGATTTTAATATTAAGAGTAATTTTAAATTGAGATTATTTTGTAATATTATTTTTAATAATAATTTGTTTTTTTAGAAGATGTTATTCTTTGTATTTATTTTCATTTATTCAGCATGGAGGAAGAATAGGATGAAAATTAGTTTATAATTTAGGGTTAATAAAAGAATTTATTATTTTAATTATACATTGTTATCCTTTAATTTTTGTTTTAATAAATTTAATAATATTTATATAGATTTAATTTAAGTAGTTTTAAAAAAAATTTTAATTTGTGGAATTAAAGATGAATAATGTATTTCTTAAATAATTATAAAAATTTTTGTGTATGTAATTATTATGATTTTATTATTTATTTTTAGAAGATTAATTAGTTTATATATATATTATTTGGGAGAAAGGATTATAATGGAATGGGTAATTTTTAGATTTAATTCTATTAATTTAGAGTATTTAGTTTATTTAGATTGAATATCAATATTATTTATTAGATTTATTTTGTTAATTTCTTCTATAGTTTTAATTTATAGGTTTAGATATATAAGGGGTGATAAATTTATTGATCGGTTTATTAGTTTAGTTTTATTATTTATTTTTTCTATAGTTATTATGATTATTAGACCTAATGTAGTTAGAATTTTATTTGGATGAGATGGGTTAGGTTTAGTTTTTTATGGTTTAGTTATTTACTATCAAAATTGTTTATCTTATAATTGTGGAATAGTGACTGTTTTGAGGAATCGTTTAGGAGATGTAGGTTTATTAATAGGAATTAGAATTTTAATGATAAAGGGAAGATGAAATTTTTGGTTAATTGAGAGGAGAAAAATTATGATTTTTATATTAATTTTAGCAGCCATCACTAAAAGAGCTCAAATACCTTTTTCAGTTTGATTACCGATGGCTATGGCTGCTCCTACCCCTGTATCTGTATTAGTTCATTCTTCTACTTTAGTTACTGCAGGGGTATATTTAATAATTCGTTATAGAGATTATTTATTTGAAAGAGGTTTAAATATTTGATTACTTTATTTGTCTGTGATGACTATATTTATAGCAGGTTTAATAGCTAATTTAGAAAATGATTTAAAAAAGATTATTGCTCTGTCAACTTTGAGGCAGTTAGGTTTAATAATAATAATTTTGAGTTTGGGGTTTAAAATAATAGCTTTTTATCATTTATTAACTCATGCAGTATTTAAATCAATATTATTTATATGTGCTGGAAGGGTTATTCATGTAATAATAAATAATCAAGATATTCGAAAATTTGGGGGTTTAAAGGAATTTATGCCATTTACAATAATAGGATTTATTATTTCAAAGATAGCTTTATGTGGTTTTCCTTTTTTAGCTGGATTTTATTCAAAGGATTATATTATAGAGTTAGTTTATAGAATATCAATAAATTTTATAATTATATTAGTTGCTGTTATTTCTTTAATATTAACTGTATCTTATAGAGTTCGTTTAATTATTTATGTATTTTTTAGGGATTTAAAGTTTAGAAGTTATATAAATTTAAGAGAGAGGAAAGTTATAAATTTTTCTATAGTGATTTTAATAAGTTTAAGAATTATAGTAGGATCTTTATTAAATTGATTATTTTTTTTTGATTTATATTTAGTTTTTATTGAGTTGAATTTGAAGATTTTAACATTAATTTTAAGATTGAGGGGGGTATTTATAGGGGTAATAATTTTAAATAAAAATTTAATTAAAAAGTTTTATTTTTTAAATTTTTATTTAAGTTCAATATGATTTTTAATGAGATTTTATCAATGAATTTATTGACCTAAAATTTGGGTAGGTATTCAGGGATTTATTATAGATAAAACTTGAATAGAATTTAATTCAAAGGGATTATTTTTATATATTAATAAAAAAATAAATAAAATTTATATTTATAAAATTTACATGTTTTTAGGAATTTTATCATTTTTAATAATTTTAATAAATTTTATTTATTAATTAATTTAAATAGCTTATAAGTAAAGTATAATATTGAAAATATTAAGAAAATTATATTTAATTTTTAGATATTTTTAAGGAAAGTATAGATAAATGATATAAATAAATATAATTATATATATTAATTTTATAATGAAAATATAATGTTTTTTAAACTATATTTACTAAAGTTTTAAAGTAATATGATTTAAATCATAAAGAATGGGTTAGAAATCCATTTATATTTACTTCAACAAGAATATTAAATTCAATAAAATTATTAACAATAATTTACCTCTTTTTGGTTTTAGTTAAAAGTCTCTTAGTTAAATTAATTTAACTATATTTTAAGTCGAAATTAAAATGTATATATTACTTTAAGAGAGAATAGATATTAGATATATTTATTTTATTAAATAATTATTTAAATGCAATTTAAAAGTTTTAAATTAAACTAATATCCAAATTTATTTAAATTTTTCAATCAATTGATTGTTCAAGGTATTCAAAGAATAAACTTATAATTAAAATAAGTAAAAAAATTATTGATGTAAAAATTAAATATAAATTAAAATATTTTAGGTAGTGAATTAGGGGGATTAAAATTGTAATTTCAATATCAAAAATTAAAAAAATTAGACTAATTAAAAAAAAATGAATTCTAAAAGGAAGGTAGTTAGAGGAAATTGGATCAAATCCACATTCAAAAGGTGAAATTTTTTCTCGATCTTGAAAAGATTTTTTTGAAATTAAAAAATTTATGAGAATTATAAATAAAGAAATTAGAGAAAGAAAAATTAATATATATATATAAACAATTATTATTTATATTATATTTAAATAAATTTTTTAATTGGAAATTAAATGTAATAGATATACTATATAAATTAATTTATTTAGAATCTTCATCAATAAATTGAAATATATAGAAAGAGTCAGACGACATCAACAAAATGTCAATATCAAATTGCTGCTTCTAATCCAAAATGATGGATTGAGGAAAAGTGGAGATTATTTAAACGTAAATAATTAAAAAAAATAAATAAAGTACCAATAATTACATGAAGTCCATGAAAACCTGTAGCTAAAAAAAATGTTGATCCGTAGATTGAATCTGCGAGTGTAAAAGGAGCTTCATAATATTCAATTAATTGGAGAATTGTAAAGTAAATTCCTAAGAGAATTGTTAAAATTAGACTAATTTGTCTTTCTTTAAATTTATTAAGGAGAATTCTATGATGTGTTCAGGTAATTGTTATTCCTGATGAAATTAAAATAATTGTATTTATTAGAGGGATGTCAAATGGATTAAATGGTTTAATTCCTAGAGGAGGTCAAATTTGACCAATTTCTATTGATGGTGCAAGGGAGGAGTGAAAGTAGGCTCAAAAGAAAGAGAAAAAAAAAAGGATTTCTGAAATAATAAAAAGAGTTATTCCTATTCGTATGCCTTTATAAACTATATAAGTGTGGCATCCTTGATAGGTGGCTTCTCGTGTGATATCTCGTCATCATTGATATATGCATAAAACTGTACATGGAAAGGATAAAGTAATAATATAATTTAAATTGTGGAATCAACAAATAATTCTGATTAAATTATTAAATAAACTTAGAGAAATAAGGATGGGTCAAGGTCTTGTTCTTACAAGATGAAATCTGTGAAAATGAGTTAATTTTGTCATATTTAAATTTCTCTTCTATATAGGGTTGATAAGATAGAAAATACATATGCTTGAATTAAGGAAACTGAGATCTCTAAAATAAATAAAGTAAGTTGAGAAAGGATTATTAATAGAAAAATTAAATAATTATGGATTGAATGACCAGAGGAACCTAACAGGGAAAGTAGAAGATGACCAGCAACTATATTAGCTGTTAAACGAATTGCTAAGGTAAATGGACGAATTAAAAGTCTAATTATTTCAATAATTACTATAAATGGTATAAGAATTGGAGGGGTTCCAAGAGGTGTGAGGTGGGCAAAAAAATTATTGGGATAATTTAGTAAACTGTAAATAATTATTCTTATTCAAAAGGAAAAAGAAATAGATAGACAAAAATTTATATGACTAGATGCTGTAAAAATATAGGGGAATAATCCTAAAAAATTATTAAATATAATTAAGATAAAGAGTCTTAAGAAAAAAATTAAATTGGAATATGAATAGAAAATTAGAATTTTAAACTCATTGAATATTAATTTAATTAATAAAATTCATAAATATAAATATCGTGAGGGAAGTAATCAAAATTGAAAAGGTAAAAATAAGGAAAATATTATGATACTTAATCAGTTAAAAGAAAAATTTATTGATGATGAAGGGTCAAAAATTGAAAAAATATTTATCATTTTCAAAATCATTTGGGTGTAAAGGAATAAGATAACTTTAAAATATTTAAATGTAAAAAAATTGGTAGAAAATAAATAAATGAGATAGTTATAATAATAATGATAGATATAAAAAATAATATTAAAAGTCAAGTTAAAGGTATTATTTGAGGAATAAAAGATTATTATTGAATAATTATTTTAAATTGACAATTTAATGTTATTAAATTAACTAATTCTTTCATTAAAAATAGAAAAAAACTATTATAATTTGATTTAAAAAATCAATACTTTAATCAGTCATTTAATGATAATTAATTTTTTAGAGAATATATGAGTCAATTTTTAAAAGAGGGGAAGTTTGTAGATTCAATAACGATAGGTATAAATCTATGATTTGTTCCACAAATTTCAGAACATTGTCCAAAGTAAATACCAGGGCGATTTATATAAAGAGTTGTTTGATTTAAACGTCCTGGTGTAGAATCTATTTTAATTCCTAAGGAGGGAATTGTTCAGGCGTGAATTACATCTATAGAAGTTGTTAAGATGCGGATAGGAAAATTAAAGGGTAAAATACATCGATTATCTACATCTAAAAGTCGAAATTCGTTAGGATTTAAATTGTTTGAAGGGATTATAAAAGAATCAAATTCAATTTTTATGAAGTCTGAATATTCATATCTTCAGTATCATTGGTGTCTGATAGATTTAATTGTTAATTTATTAAAATAAGTTTCATCAGTTAGATAAAGAATTTTTAAAGATGGAATAGCAATTATAATTAAAATAAATATTGGGAAAATGGTTCAGATTAATTCAATTGTGTGATTTTGTAAAAGATAACGATGTGTAAGTTTATTTGGTAAGAGAGTAAGTATAATAAATAAAATTAGTGTAGTAATAAAAATTAGAATAATTATAGTAAAGTCGTGAAAAAAAATTATTAAGTCACAGATAGGGGAGTTAGAATTTTGAAGATTTATAAGTCATGTATTAATTTTTAATAAAAGTAAATCTTTATATAAAGATTTTAAATCTTTTGCACTAATCTGCCATATTAAAAGATTGAGGGAATTTCATTAAATCTATGATTAAGGGGTGGGTAAGAATGGAGTCATTCAAGAGAGGAATTAAAAAAAAATATATTAATAATTTTACGTTTAGATACAAATGCTTCTCAAATAATAAATATAAGAATTGAAAGACTTAAAAGGGAAATTATGGAACCCATTGAGGAAATGATATTTCAAGAGAGAAATGAGTCTGGATAGTCAGAATATCGACGTGGTATACCTCTTAGTCCAAGAAAATGTTGAGGAAAGAAAGTTATATTTACTCCAATAAATATAGAAAGAAATTGAATATTTAAAAAAAAATTATTTAGGGTATAGCCTCTAATAAGGGGGAATCAGTGAATCAATCTTGTAATAATTGCAAATACTGCCCCTATTGAGAGAACATAGTGGAAATGAGCAACAACATAGTATGTATCATGGAGAATAATATCGATTGAGGAATTAGATAATATAATTCCTGTCAATCCTTCTAGGGTAAATAGGAAAATAAAACCTATAGATCATCAAAGGGAAGGATTATAATTAATTTTTATACCATGTAAAGTGGAAATTCATCTAAAAATTTTAATACCAGTAGGAATGGCAATAATTATTGTAGCAGAAGTAAAGTATGCTCGTGTGTCTACATCAAGACCAATTGTGAATATGTGGTGAGCTCAAACAATAAAACCTAAAAATCCAATTGCAATTATTGCATAAATTATTCCTAAAGAACCAAATGTTTCTTTTTTTCCACTTTCTGATGTAACAATATGAGAGATTAATCCAAATCCTGGGAGAATAAGAATATAAACTTCTGGATGTCCAAAAAATCAAAATAAATGTTGGTAAAGAATAGGATCACCCCCTCCTGAGGGGTCAAAGAAGGAGGTATTTAAGTTTCGATCAGTTAAGAGTATAGTAATTGCACCAGCTAAAACAGGTAGGGAGAGAAGAAGAAGGATTGCAGTAATTAAAATTGATCAAACTAAAAGAGGAATTTTATCTATAGTAATATTTTTATTATGTATATTTAAAATTGTAGAAATAAAGTTAATTGCTCCAAGAATAGAAGATATACCTGCGATATGTAAGGAAAAAATAGAGAGATCAATTGAAGTTCCTCTATGGAAAATATTAGAAGATAGGGGGGTAAATTGTTCATCCAGTTCCAACTCCATTATTAATAAATCTTCTTAAGAGAAGGAGAGTAATAGAGGGAGGTAGAAGTCAGAATCTTATATTATTTAATCGAGGGTAAGCTATATCAGGAGATTCTAATATAAGTGGGATAAGAAAATTTCCAAATCCTCCAATTATAAATGATATAACCATAAAGAAAATTATAATAAATGCATGTCTAGTTACTAAGGTATTATAAATTTGATCATTATTGATAATAGATTCACATGATCCTAATTCTAAGCGGATAATTATTCTTATTGAAGAACCAATTATTCCTGCTCAAATAGCAAAAATAAAATAAAGAATACCAATATCTTTGTGATTAGTTGAAAATAATCATTTAGTCATAAATGTTATGTCTGATTTAAGTAATAAATAAATTGTAAATTTATTTAAGAAATTAAAATTTCTAACATTAAATTTATTTTTTTAAAAATTAATTTTAGTTTATAAAAATATTAAATTGCAAATTTAAAGATATATAATTTATTATAAATTAATAAGATTTAAAAAAAAATTATTTTAAACTTTGAAGGTTTATAGTTTATATTAACTTAAAATCTTTTGTTAAATTATATAAATAATTATTGATATTAATAAACTTATAATTAGGAAAGGTATAAAGGTTAAATTATTTTTGATATTAAATTTAATAAGTTTGGAATTCATTGAAAATAAATATATAGTATTAATAGATAAATTTAGATAGATATAAAGTATGAAGAATGATCTTGTTATTATAAAAATAAAAATAAAAAAAAGGTTAGAATAATTTATAAAAATAAAAATTCTGTATCATTTTAAGTAAAAAAAAGTAAAGGGGGGTAAACCTATTAAATTAAACAGAAATATATAAATTAATAGATTAGATTTGAAATTTTTTCTTAAGGAAAAATTTTTAAAAATTTTAAAGAAATGAATTAAAAAAGTTAATATTCATAAAATAAATAAATATAATATAAAATATTTCATTCAGATAATATTTTTTAAGTAAATTAGAAAAATTATTCATCTAGATTGATTAATAGATGAGTAAGAGATAATAATTTTTAGATTATTTATATTAAAACTTATTATAGGTGGGATAAGAGTATACAGGGTGTTTGAAATAAGGTTTCCTTCCCGGTAACTGTAGATAGATATCGGGAATACAAATCGAAAAGTCAGATATCATTTAGTGAATTTCGTAACCGTTACCGAGTAAGAAATTACTGAATTTTGACGAATTAGCGCGGAGCACATAATAAGTCGGGCGCGGCAGGTGAGAGCGGGTGGGCCTTAGGGAGAGAACGGGGTGAAACGCCGCGCGACGGTGTCTATCACACCACGCGTTGACTCCTCCCACCCCCACCCCACAATTGTCGCGCGGCGTTTCACCCCCGTTCTCTCCCTAAGGCCCACCCGCTCTCACCTGCCGCGCCCGACTTATTATGTGCTCCGCGCTAATTCGTCAAAATTCAGTAATTTCTTACTCGGTAACGGTTACGAATTTCACTAAATGATATCTGACTTTTCGATTTGTATTCCCGATATCTATCTACAGTTACCGGGAAGGAAACCTTATTTCAAACACCCTGTATATATATATATATATACAGGGTGTCCGAAATATTATTAGCAATATTAAAACTGTAGGTAGGAAATCAGATTTGGAGACAAAAAGTTCTTTACGAATTTGTAAAATTCGTAACCATTATTAAAAAAAAAATTAATTTGTCTAGCGCAAGAGCGACAAGGAAGCTGCGCGTGAGTGAGCGCGACAGGCGAATGGTTAGGAATGGCGCCGTCGCCTGTCGCGCTCACTCACGCGTGGCTTCCTTGTCGCTCTTGCGCTAGACAATAATGATACGCACAAATTCCTTTGTCTCAAATATTATATTGCTAATAATATTTCGGACACCCTGTATATATATATGATGTTTATCTTCCCTTGCGGGGTGCATTCGGACCTTTGCTCCGGTTACAAAATCAAACAAAATTATAATTAAAGCAAAAAACTAATAAAATTTAACAACTACCAATAAAACAACATTCTACAAAAATACTACATATTACCATTACAAAATCACTACAAAAAGTACTATACAAATTACTATCAGCGCATCCAAAATTTTTTCCTTTTCCTTTCCATATACTAATTTAACTTAAATCTTTAACTTAGCAATAATCGTTTGTGAGAGAAAGAGAGAGAGAGAGAGAGAGAGAGAGAGAGAGAGAGAGAGAGAGAGAGAGAGAGAGAGAGAGAGAGAGAGAGAGAGAGAGAGAGAGAGAGAGAGAGAGAGAGAGAGAGAGAGAGAGAGAGAGAGAGAGAGAGAGAGAGAGAGAGAGAGAGAGAGAGAGAGAGAGAGAGAGAGAGAGAGAGAGAGAGAGAGAGAGAGAGAACACACATTTATCATTCATACTACATTCTCTAACACTCAATCCGCATTCATCCTTGGACCTCCGCTTCCGACGCTTTTTTAACCATACCATTAACATCACTTTCACTACTACATTCATACAAATTCGCCCCTTCCCTTACCTTTTCCAACTTTCTTAATCAACTTTCACCTTTTCCATCTTCTTCTAAAATGTCCTCTACCGTTTCTTACCAACCCCTTTCAACCCCCCAGCTCATACAACTTAACCAGATATGCTCCCACGTTTTATCTTTCCTTCCACATATCCTGCATTTTCTATTATTTTCTTTATTCTAGTACTGATTTCCTCTCATACCATCCCCTAACCTAAGCCTGGCTATTCTCTGCCATCTTTTCTCTTTTCATCCCTTTTTCAAATATTCTGGAACTCCTTCTCTTTTTACCCTACCACATATATCTTATTAAACTTTGCTTTCCCAAGTTTCTTCCATCTATTTTTTCTTTGCAAACTTTTATCCCTTTCCACCATCTCTTCCCCTCTCATTTTTTCTTTATCTCTTTTATCTTCTATTTCCTCCACTTCCCATCCCAATCTTGCAAAATACTCCTTCCTTTCTTTTTCCCATTTTCCTTCTATTTTTTCTGCAAATTAAATAGATTACATAAATAAGTTATTTAATTTAAAATAAATTTTTTTTAACAGAATAATTTGTTACACCGCAGCCGGTGCGCAGGGTCCGTCCTTCGGGGATCCTCGGGGATGGGCGAGAATGAGGGAGACTTCTTCGATAATTATAAACACTTATTTTCACTTACAGTTTTGTTTCTTATTTCGCTATTCTTTCCCTTCACCACACTCGGTACGCGGCCCGGTGCTATCGCACTACCGCGAGGTCTTTCTTTATCACGGTACGTGACCGAGCTCACGTTACGTGAGATATTATGGATTCAACGACACACGATCTTCTCTCTTTACTTCCTTCCTTACTTATTGACTCGTGGGTGACGACCCGCGAGTATTTAACGATGACGTTGGGCCTTGCCGTCATCAGGTTGCATTGCCGAAACTCGGTTGTTCGGCGAATGCAACTTCAGCAATTTCAGTAATAAGTTCTCGCAACTGTTTCTCCTTTTGTTTATTATTACTTAATTTCTCAACTGTTTCTTCTTTTGTTTATTATTACTTAATTTTTTTTTGTATTTTATCATCCCTTTGTTTTATCTATCTATAGCTCAAGGTGGGTTGCTGATTCAGCATTACCCGATATTAATCTGTTGCGAGATCTTATGCCAAAATACTTTAAATAATATTATGTGTTGTAACGGGACTCGGGTTACAACAAATTCAAGAAATGGAATTTTTTGAAAAATTAATAGAAGAGGATAGAATTTCAAAAACATATATAAATAAAAAAAAGAAAGATAAAGAAGAAAATTTAAATAAAAAAAGTAAGTTTTAAATTACTTAAATGTTATTTTATTTTATAAAATTTTATTTTGTTAATTAATTTATAAAAAATAATTAACAATTTTTAATATTAAATTATTTGGTTTACAGAATTCAAGAAACAATAAATTTTGGTCTAATTAATAAATTTTAGTAAAATTCAGAATATGTAATATGGAATATGTGTAAATCATGTACAATACATAAAATAATGTTAAATATTAAAAATAATTTAATTTAATTTGCAGAAGTATATTTATTTAATTAACTTTCAATATTTGGACCGATGTGATCGCATGTGTGCTTACGAACGGACAAATCAGATTGATAAGTTCTGTATTAATTGGTCTTCTAAAATTTTAAAATATAATGGAAAAAATCGTAATGCGGAAGTGTATTTATTTAATTTACTTCCGATATTTGGACCGGTGCGATCGCACGTGCGCTTACAAACAGATTGATCAATTTAAGTCGAACTTATTGTATAACCCGAGTCGAAATTTAGACCCTCTGAATATCCTGCGTTTACTTGAAATCTTTTGAAGAAGCATGTGCCGCCGTACTATGCATCCTGCTTACAACCTATTTTGACTCTACTTTCAGATTTTGTCATTTAAAGATCACAGTTGGTACCCTCCTTAAACTTTCTCTGAGTATAATCGAACCTCCGTTTGTCCTCGTTACAATTCATTATTTGCATCGTGACTCCACATACCCTCCGTAGACGTTCTAATATTCCACGCCACGACACGTACGGAGGGTCTACGGAGTAAGTTTACTCCGCAAACCCTCCACACACGTTTCATGTATAGTCGTCACACTTACTCCTCAAACCCTTCCTACACGTTTTTGATTTTCTACGCGCTTTTATATGTACAGGCTTTTTATTGTATATATGCGTGTGTGTGTTTTCTATTATGTAATTTACAGGTAAATAAAAAAAACAAATATAATTCAAAATAATCTCTTATACATATATTCCTTAAATATCTGCTTTACTCCAGTTCTACAGAATTAATTATTTGTCCTATAACGGATCGATCATTGTTACGTATTTGTAACAGAAACTAATCTAATTACTTGAGAATGCCCGAGATCGAACGGGCAGCGCGGAAACGTATCAAGAGAGAAGCTGAGTCAACCTGATGGCCGGAATGGGCCACGTGCTACCAGAATGATTGCGTTGCGCGCGGTGCCTTTCTACACGATATGAGCGGTCCTTAATTGAGTGACTGAGCAATGAGCAAACCGGCGCGGTGATTTAACACAAAAAGAGCAGTCTAAAGAATGAGGCATATTCCGCAAAAATGAGCGCGCGTAGCGAGAACGCCGTGAGCGTGTGCTCGAGCACTTGGCAATCACGTGCACGGACAGTGAGGCTGTATCCGTACTTTTCGTGAGCCGACTGTGTTAACAATAAATGAGAAAGATTCTCGCACTCCCTAACTACCACCGCTTGACCACCGGTCACTTTACTACTGAGCTATCACCACAAAAACTATGAGATTGCCAAGACACTTCGAGAGCCGTCCGTACACACTGACTTTCAAAACAAAAGAAAGTATTAGAACCGGCAAATGCCGCACGTGGCGCGGATTATCGATGAATTACCGGTCCGTAACGTGGTGCCATCGCGTAATTATGCGCGACACTAATCTAAAGCGCGGTCTCACCAAGCGGGCCCGTTAAATCGCGAACAGTATTTATTAATTATTGATCGGTTTACATGTTTTTACTTAAATAAAACTCAGCGAAATATACAAACAAATAATGTACAAAACGCTGTAGTCGAAAACACCACACATCATGACGCGTTCTAATAAACACAGTTAAAATTTAACGTTAATAACGGTTGATCTTTGTTAAAATAAAGCGGGAGAAACATTATAAAAGACCGTGCAAAAAGGAGCGAGCTATCTAGTCTAACGAAGTAATTTTAATCAAACATCTTGACACCGCTGGCCTTACATTTGACATTAAAAACCAAGTATTCTTTTATTTAAACTCTGACGATTATTTGACGCAACCACATACTTCTCCTGCATCGCTCCACATCTCTATTTCAAAGATAAAGAAAGCGAGAGCAACTGCTTTCGTCTCACGTAACCGAGGAGAGCCCGGAAAGTCGTGAGACACCTTCGTCTATCCTCTCGAGGAGAATACAGAACAAAACATTTATCGATTTTTATGTGAACGCATACTAATATAAGAGATGCAACTGGTATAGCGGCAATTACGTTTCCTTGATGGCATTTATGCAAATAAGATAACGTAACTCGAAGTTTAGCATCTCCGCGAACGTGGAATATACCGTCTTTTACCATTTCTGTTGTAATTGCAAAATGCTCTTCCTCACACATGCAATGATCGCCACAAGTACATTCAAAAACTTTTACAAAACAGGAAATTATTTTTAGTTTTTCCTCTAGATTTATTTTATAGATAACACATGAAGAGAGTGAAATAAAATTTCTTTTAAAAAGATCAAGCGAATGTAAGTTGGACTGTATGAATTGAGGTAACATAATGGGGAACGGATAAATGAGCCGGGGCAGTAATCACACTAATATTTTGTGTAGGAAACTCAGAAGTATTTATTTATTTATCGGCATATAAACTCTTTCCTTGCGTGGATGGAAAGAAAAGCCAGAAGTAAACAATTATAGTAATGTTACTTTATATTTCCTGTACAATGATAAACACAGTAGCAATGGTCGGTGCCACGTGGCACAACAGTCGCGAAAGCAGCTCGCTTTCCTCGTTCCGTATAGCCGTATTTTATGCTTCTTATAAATTTCAGTGATACAGAACAGCAACCCAATCTAATCACTCTACACAGTACAGCGGCTATAAGGCACAGGTCTTCTTAACTTTACAGTTTAATTTAACGAAATCGCAAATCAAAGATAGCACGGTACAAAAACACGTTCGCTCGTGTGTCTCAGAGTCGCCATAGTGCCTATCGTTCTCCTACAACGTTTTTCTTAAGGCAACCAGACCGACCTCAACGCGGCAGGCGGCATTCATGAAATCCTCACTGGAAAATTCAAGTACAGTTATCTTTTTGCCAAACAGAGAGCGTACTTTTTGCTCTATCGTACATTTCGCTAATAAATAGTTTGCTGTCTTTCAATAATCTTAAATAAGTATGAACATTTTCAAGTAGAAGATTTGAATTCATCAAAGCATGCTGAATGTATAAAGGGAGTGTAAGAACTCGTTTATAACTGCCTACACTGTAATAATCGATAGCAATTCGTTCATGTATTTTTATCTGGTGTTTAAAATCTGTTAAATATAGCGTTAATTTAGAATTATATTTGTAGTAGTTAGAATTATTTAGAATTATATTTGTAGTAGTTAGAATTATTTAGAATTATATCTGTAGTAGTTCCAGCGCCTCTCCATAAGATAAAAACCCCCCTTCCCCCGAGCGGTACTGGCTCAGTTACGATTAGACGACGAACGACGATCAGTCAGTCTATCATCAGCCCCCAAACAGACAACTGTATAAGTCAATGAAGAGAATACACAATAGTGGTGTCAGAAGTGGGATAGGAGTAGAAACCGAGATGGCTCAGTGTTAAAAGATTTGAATTTGGTGATTAATTATGTCACCGCCGCGGGGGCAGCACCTCGTGGCCGATCGCCGGCGACGGATCGATATCGATCCGTCGTTCGATAATTGCCTCCGATTCTCGAAGGCGTTGCCGGCTCGAGACTTCTCATTGTTCGTTCAGCTGTGCCAAGCATCGCCTCGTGTGCAACAACGTGCAGTGTGCTACTCTCGGAAAATTACTCATCGTGCGACTCATCAGAAAACTCAACGCTTTGTCTGCAGTGCAACTCATCCAGTGCATCCTCGCCGTGTGCAACACGCAAGGAATCGTCTGGAAGACATCATCCTGCAGCACGAGGCGTGTTGAACCCCGTGCTCAGTAACTTGTCTGATCTCGCAGCGTGATCTCACGATTAATAGAATTGTGACTCTGTTAAACTCAGTGCGGGAATACAAAGACAATAAAAAGACTATCGACTCAAGAATAACTTACGATCGAAAACTCATTCTACAATCAGTGCGGATCTCACAAGGCAAACACGTGCTCACCGCGTGCTTTCGCGTGGCTCGCATACGAAAGACTTCCACCTGTTCGCATAAAATAAAACCGGTCACGACTACGTAACATCCCCGCGGCGTTTCGTATATAATTCTAATTTTTTGTAACACTTATTTTTATACACTCAGCAACAACAGATAACTGTTCCTTCAGAACTCTTGCAGGCAATGTCCTCAATGATGGCAAATGCCTTGCAGGCTTCAATCGCTAACATGAGCAACGATGTTGATGGCGCCAACGGAGGAACGCTAGCAGTGCGCTGTTTACCCCCTTTTTCCATGGTGGAATTCCGATTAACGGAAGGCACATCGGCCGAAGACTATTTCAAACGTTTCTGCTGGAGCCTAAAATTAAATAAAATCCCGGAAGAACAATTTGCCAACTACGCATGAGTTCACATGGGAGCGGAACTCAACAACGCTTCAAATTTCTCGTAAGTAACCGCTTGCCGGAAAACGTCTCTTTCGAGGAATTGTGCACTGTATTGATTGCACATTTTGACCAAGCTAAAATAAGTACGCGGAGAGTATCAAATTCCGTCTTTTATTTTAACGAGACGAGGAAACTACTGCAGCTTTTGCTCTTTGCCTCCGTTAAAGAACGACGCATTGTGAATACGGGGATTTCCTCGACCGAATGCTGATCAAACAACTTCTTTATGGTCTGAAATCGCAAGAAATGTGTAATGAAATCGTAGCAAAGAAACCTACGACATTCGCGGAAGCTTTTAAGATCGACAATACGCTCGAAGCCACCCACCTCACTACTAATGTCGTAAAAACATCAGATCAGCCAGCTATGAAAACAACGCACAAGCTCGGATATGGAACACCGAGGACAAAGTACGACACAAACATGCGTCATTCATCCCAATCAAGAGGATCCAATAACCGAGATGACGAGGCACCATTGAAACAAAGAACCAAGGATTTCCCCTCAGCTGGAACATGCAATGGATGCGGTGGTCAACACCTTAGAAACCGATGTCGTTTTCGTGACGCAATCTGTAATTCATGCGGTAAAAAAGGATACTTAGCTAGGGTTTGTAGATCTAAGGAAGCACTACCAAACGCGCGCATGGTGGCACCCTTATTAGAAACCGAATTCGAAAACTTGATACAATTAACTCCCTTCGTTCCTCGCGCAAATATCTAATCACCGTTTCAATTTATGATCAACAAATTCCGATGGAAATTGACATCGGGGCTTTGTGCAGTATCATGAGCCTTGATACGCTGCGCGCTATCAAACCAAACTTCTCGTTAAAAAAGACAAACAGACAATTCATCAGTTACACTGGACATCGCGTTTCCTGCATCGGGCGTTTTGAAGTTTCCATTACTATCAACAATACGTCTCGAATCTTAAATCTTTTTATTGTTAAGGAACAATTTGATTCACTTTTCGAACGTGAATGGATCACTAGTTTTGCTCATATCTTAGATTTTAAACGTTGGTTCTCTTTTCCAGACACCATAAATACAGTAAGTCCATCAGCACCCAGCCTCACACATAAACAAGAAAAACAACTGCGCCGATTTTTTTTTTATTTTTATTATCTAAACACGAATCGATTTTCAACAACATTTCCGGCACCATGAGTGGACCACCAATGCCCCTTCGTCTTAAACCGGACGTCTCACCCGACTTTGCTAAAACAAAAGATGTACCCTTAGCTTTAAGAGATAAATATGCGAAAGAAATAGACAAAAAAATTGCCTCTGGTTTTTACAAGCGTGTAGACTTCTCAGAATGAGCTTCGACAACTCACGTCGTCGCGAAAAAGAACGGTCAGCTTCGCATAACGGGGAATTACAAATCAACGGTCAACCCACAAATTATCATCGACGAACACCCCATTCCGAAAATAGAATTTATATTTAGTAAGCTCGAAGATGCCCAAATTTTCTGTCACCTCAATATCACGGACGCTTATTCACATCTTACCTTCGACGAAAAAGCTGCACACGTACTCACATTAAATACTCCTACACACGGGCTGATTCGTCCGACACGAGCAGTTTACGGTACCGCTAGCACTCCCGCAATATGGCAACGCCGGATGGAAATGATTCTTAAGGACCTTCCAAACGTTAAAAATTTTTACGACGATATCCTTCTATTTGCTAGCAACTTTGAAGAATTTTTACAGGTCCTTGATAACACTTTAGATCGACTTAAGGAACATGGCCTCTGACTAAATAAAAATAAATGTACTTTCGCCTCTTTATCAATCGAATTTCTAGGTCACAAAATAGACGGCAATGGCATACACAAATCAGACCAGCATATTCAAGCAATCAAGGACGCGCCTAAACCTACAACCCCAGAAGAGCTTCAGTTGTTCATCGGAAAAGCCTCATACTACAACGCCTTTATTCCGGATCTATCAACGCGGGACCGCCTGCTGCGAGACATGTTACTTAAAAAACCGTTTGAATAGACTGCAGCCGCCAACAAGGTTTACGAGGAAATCAAAGAAATTCTGATTTTACCTCAGGTACTTATGCCATATAATCCCCAACGACCTCTAATCCTTTCCACCGATGCTAATAAAACCAACCTAGGAGCAGTGCTCTCCCATAAATTACCAAATGATAAAAAAAGACCCATCGCCTTTGCAAGTCGAACCTTGACACCTACAGAACAAAAATATACTCAAATAGACAAGGAAGCTCTGGCAATCGTGTGGGCTGTTCAGAAATTCTTCTAGTACCTTTATGCCCGACACTTCACTCTGTACACCGATCACAAGCCTCTTTCACAAATTCTGCAACCAAATTAATCCTTGCCTGCACTCTGCATCAGCCGAATGGCTAATTATGCGGATTACCTATCTCATTTCGATTTTGAAGTTTTCTTTAAACCAACTCTCGCCAACGCTAATGCCAATTTTTGCTCCAGGATGCATCTGCCAACTTCGCAGACTCTTCATCAACTATCGCTAGTTAAAAAGAAAACAACATCAACAGACGACTTCGACAGCTTTGTCCTTCACTAAATAGAACAACTACCAATTAACGCAGAAGATATCACACGGGAAACTCGCCGCGACTCCCGTCTGGGCAAGATTATACAAATTTTAGAGAAAGGACAATTCTTTACTTACCCCGAATTCAAACCCCCGGAGACCTCCTACTCTCTGAGCAACAAATGCCTTATATTCGAACACCGCATCGTCATTCCAACTTCGCTTTAAATGTCTATATTGAGACAACTGCACATGGCACATTTTGGCATCGTAAAAATGAAAGGCATAGCACGTTCATTCGTTTTCTGGCCCGGAATTAATGCCAACATCGAACAAACGGCAAAAGAATGCATTAACTGTGCTAGAAATGCGCACGATCCGCCTCAAATCAGAACCCATCATTGGGAATACCCGAAGGGGCCTTGGGAACAAGTTCACTTGAACTATGCGGGACCGGTTGCCGGTAAAATGCTCCTGATCATCGTCGATGCCTACAGCAAGTGGCTTAAAGTGAAAATCACAAACTCAACAACTACGGAAGCAACAGCAACTATTCTGGAAGAAATTTTTGTCGCCTATAGATCTCCGGTTACTATTGTCACCGACAACGGGCCCTAATTCTCTTCATCTAAATTTCAACTGTTTGTTAAGAAAAACGGAATCAAGTATTATAAAAAAACGGCACCGTACCACCCCTCAACCAACGGTCAAGCAGAACGCTATGTTCCATCAGTCAAGAACGCCCTGAAAAGCTTGTCTTCCACTCTTGCATTCCTACATCATAACTTATGTCTCTTTCTTAAACAATACCGGATCGCTCCTCATGCAACGACAAGGACAAACACCATCTCAACTGTTTTTCAATCGAGCCATCAGAACAAACCTAGACCTCGTTCGTCCGGAAACTACCCACGCTAAAGTTACGCACAAATTTTCATTACCATCCGTTCCGACATTACGCGAATTTTATCCTAAACAATGCATTTACTTCCTTTCCGGAAACCCCCGAATAGACAAGTGGTTACCGGGCGTGATCTCTTCCCGTCTCGGAGATCTCCACTACCTTGTACAATTCCAGGACAAGCTCTTTAAACGACATATCGACCAAATTCGAAATCGCTTTACTGCCTCACAAGGTGCCTCCTCCGACCACAAGAAACAATCTACAGAGCCACGAAGGCCTCATTTTTACAATGCTGATGCACCCACGCGTCTCCAACAAAAAAACATCACGGAGGACAGCTCCCGATCATACATAAACATTTCTTCCAACTCCTCTTTTCCAACCGCCAGCACACCTAAAAATTATGTTTAACACTTTTCTCCATCCGTGGTTAAGAAATCGGCGCGCCCCAGTTGCCCTCCGGCGCGATTCACACCCGGGTAAAGAAATAAAACTAGGAGGGAAGAAAATGTTAAATATAGCGTTTATTTAGAATTATATCTATAGTAGTTAAAATTATTTAGAATTATATCTGTAGTAGTTAGAATTATTTAGAATTATATCTGTAGTAGTTCCAGCGCCTCTCCATAAGAATAAACCCCTCTTCCCCCGAGCGGTATTGGCTCAGTTACGATTAGACGACAAACGACGATCAGTCAGTCTATCGTCAGCTCCCAAACAGACAACTGTATAAGTCAATAAAGAGAATACACAATAAAATCGACAATAAAATCACGTACTGGGCCTTCTGATAACTTGTCTATTTTCTTTATTATGTTGCACCACGGGGGGTGCTGTGGGGTCCGTTCTCCGGATAATGTAATGCGAATTAAATAAAGAGATGTGTTCGAGTAATTATCGTAGCATTGTTTTTATTTTTTCCTTTTTAACTACAGCAATTGACGCTACGCGGTTTGATATTGAATAACGACTGCCCGCCCGGGCCGCGGTTGCCCATATACAGGGTGTATCATTTAATGTGTCACATCGAGAAAGAATAGGTGGGTCTTAGTGAGAAAAATAAAAAAGTCTTATACCATTTTGCAAAATTCTTAATGGTTATTGAGAAAAAAATTAATTTATCTAACGCAAGAACAACAAGGAAGCCACGCGTGAGTGAGCGCGACAGGCGAGTAGCTAAAAACGGCACCATTTTTAGCTACTCGCCTGTCGCAACCTGCAAAATGCTAGATAATTTTTCTCAATGACCTTTACCACCTACCTATTTCTACTCGGCGTGACATATTAAATGATACACCCTGTATATGCCTTGCTGTTGCTAAGTCGAAAATCTTACAATCAGCAGATTCGAAGGTGGCAACCGCGAATATTCTCGAAGCGTCGCGTCCCGGCCGGAAATGCCGGGTTTACCTTGATCGGAGATATTCTGCCGATCATACTAAATTGTCGTTCGCGTGCGAGGTTTCATCGTTATTCTCGAGCCTTCTGTTACCAGGGACTCGGGATATAACATCCCTCCCGCCTAGGGAGGAGAAAAAGTTTAAAGGTTTGTTAATTACTCAAACCTTTTTCTTTTACAAATTTTCTTTTTCCAAGAGAGAAAAAGAAAAACGTTGAGACTTTAAGTATACATGCCTTTATACGTATTTCTTTTTTTTTTTTGTCTTGTAGGTGCGTGGTTGATTATAGTTTATTTTTATTACAATATTTTTTTCTTATTATAGTAATGGTGATAATAATTACAATAAGTGCGGTTAACGTAGTGCTTAATCCTACGGAGTACACTATTATTGTTTTTGTTTTAGACGCAATATTATTATTATCTAGGTCGGTACGTAATTTTGTAACGAGGTAAGCACCTAACTCGTCCCGGCAAACGTCGGCCGGCTCGTCGGACTGAACATCGTCCGGCGGGAATAGGGGCGCGGTGCGCCCCGACCCTTTTAAACACCGCGAATATTAACGCGCAGTGCGCCGTTACAAACGAGCGTACCGCCGTCCCGCGTCGCGCAAAAAGTAATACTATTAACAACCGCAACGAGCGCTACGACGCCAACCCCCGGGAACCCGAGCATCCCGGGCCACGCAAAAGACCGAATAAAAAGGCCGGATACCGAGCGATCGAGAGCAGTCTTCCGATCTACTGAGCTCCGCACCGGATCTCCGCTCAGTAGCCTCCTAGACAACCAGCAAATTTTAGGAGTCGCCAAGAACGGGGGTCGAGCGTTCTCGGCCTCCGCCAAGGGTTCTTGGCCGCGACACCGCCTCCTTTCCTTCGAGTTACCAGGTCGCTTGTCACGACGGATAAAGCGGGGTGAAGCGTGCTTCGCCTCCGCCGAGCGTTCTCGGCTTATCTCGCGGCAGACGCCCTGGCATCATCTCAAACCGCTTAGGCGGTTCCTGACGAACGCGGCGCAATCCGGAGGTGATGCGTGCTTCGTCTCTGCCGAGCGTTCTCGGCGATTGCCACCCGCGCTCCCGCTCCTAAGAAACCGCGTTCCACAGTAGGGGCCCCTCGTTAGAACACCGCGATTAGATCACGCGACCGACGAAACTCTGTTTACGTCGCCCGTGCGACAAGCGCCGCGGCCTAACACACCTGTACAGAAAACTTGTAAATAGAGAGCCGAAAATAAATGAAAATAGTCAAAGAAACATACACGAGACTCCGATTGCTTTTGTTCCTTCCCGCGGACACCCCGGCCGGTTCTAGATACGCGCGACGACTCACCGATTACCGCGGCGAGTCGCTTGACCGTGTCCGGCCACACGGAGGGGAGAAAGGAGGGTGTTACAATTTATTTAAATCTAATTGTAAGCTTAATTGTAACAATTCGTTTTTGTTTCGTATAATTGGTTCTTTTTGTATATGTTGTAATTGTGACGTAATTTTAGCAATGTTGGTTTTCTCATTAATTGGTATCATGGTAATATTATAGGTTGGTATATAGATTTTTATATCGCTTTCTCCTATCAAGGTTTTTGATTGTATTGAGAGGTCGTTTGTGATTAATTGGCACGCGTCTCTTACAAGGGGAGATCGCGCTCAACGGAACACCGATGTTCTTCAAACTTGCAGAGTTTGAAGATTGGTGTTCCTAGAGATACTTGGTAAAGCCATTCGACGCACTACTCAAAAATAAGAGAGAAAAGTTAGTTTAAATATTTTGTATGTCTATAAGTACAGAACAGTTATACTTACTTTCGAAGCAGCGTGGTAGTCCAGAGCGGATGGCTCAAGTCTAGTAAGCGCATGCTTTCTCTCTCACACGCACGGGTCGCAAGCGGGATAGAGCATGAGAACGCCTTCCACCAAATTTTCCTCCGTCCTCTCGCTTCTTTCGCCGTTTCACGCCTCACGTACGCGATCCGCGGTGAGGCCTCACGCACACTACCCTACCTCACGCGCGGGAGCCGCCGTCGCCGCAGTGCGACAGGCCATTATTGCCGGTCACTGTACAAGTAATATCACAAAATCGCCAATAATGCGATGTTATGTTAATGCGCAAGACTCTGTGCTGTTCGATTGAAGCACTGAAGAAGAACTGAATTTTGTTTTACGCTTGTGACGTAACTTATACTTTGAAATATTATTTTCCCTTTCCCAATAAGAAAATATATATATATATATATATATATTTAATTATTCATGCTGCTGCCGCGGGGGCAGCACTTCGTGGCTGATCGTCGGCGACGGATCGATATCGATCCGTCGTTCGATTATTGCCTCCGATTCTCGAAGGCGTTGCCGGCTCGAGGCTTATCATTGTTCGTCTAGCTGTGCCAAGCATCACCTCGTGTGCAACAACGTGCAGTGTGCTTCTCTAGGAATTCTTACTCATCGTGCTACTCATCGTTCTACTCATCGCTTTGTCTCCAGTACAACTCATCCAGATCATCCTCGCCGTCTGCAACACGCCAAGAATCTTCTGGAAGACATCACCCTGCAGCACGAGGCGTGTTGAACCTCGTGCTCAGTATTTCATCAGATCTTGCAGCGTGTGATCTTACGATTAATATAATTGTGACTCAGTTTAACTCAGTGCGGGCTCTCAAGGACAATTAGACAGACTATTACGAATCAAAGACTAACTCACGCGTGAAACTCATTGTGTAAACTCAGTGCGGATCTCATCTACCGGCCACGTGCTCAACGCGTGTCTCTGCGTAACTCGCATATTCGAAGGACTTACACCCGCCTTTTCGCGTTAAATAAACTGGCTACGACCGCGTACCATCCCCGCGGCGTTAATTGTAAAATCTCATTTTGTAAACACTCATTTTTTATACTGTTTAATCGACGGAGAATTAAATTAAATTTTTTGAAATTATATTCCGCTTGCTCGAGAATTCGTCTTAGATCGCGATCATTTCGGTGTTGTTTTTCGCTTGTATATTATTCTTGTCGGTCTCCTTGAACCTTTTCGTGTTTATCGCTGCTTCACTTTCTTCCTTTTCAGTCAGTCTATTCCAGTTTTATCCGGTTTTCCCTCGATCTTTCCTCGATTTCCTTGCTCCGTTTCCTCAAAACCTGAGCTCCATTCAGCGAAAGATCGAGCAGTTTCGCTTGAACTCCGATTCAGTTCTATCAAAGGCAGCTTGTCTCGTTCTCACAGTAGATCTCTAAAGCGTTTGAGACTACTCTTCTTTTTTGGTTTTCACCGCGTTATCGACAAGTTCAATTAAACTTGTAAATCGCGAAATTTAGCAATTTCTTTTGTATCTTTTATTTTTTTTGTTTTCTGTACTGCAAAGATTCGCGTCCGTGGCAATCATCGGCTCGCGCATCAAAATCTCCGACGTTAGCGTCAAGATTTCTGTTGATCGGGCGACTAATTCCGTCGCTCCTGAAGATTTCCGACTCGTTAGCCGAGTCAAAGAAGATTTCCGTTCGCTATTTCCAGTCTTTGCAATTTAATTCACTTATTGTTTTTTTTTATTAAACTGTTAAATATATTATAATTTTTGTGTCTTTGTGTTAATTTGCTTTTGAATTCTTTTTTTTGTTGCTTCTTGGTAAATCCTTTCATCGTCGTACCGTGCACCGCGTCGAACTCATTGCTGAGCAACTCTATCAACTATTACGTGATCGCGCGAAATCTCGTACATATACATATACATATTTACGTATTTTTTATTTTTATTTTTCATGACTGCATGTATTTTTTATTTCTTATTTTTAATTTTATGACAAGTATTAGTATTAGTATTTTATGACATTTTTTATTTCAGTTATGTTTAAAAATTACCAATTTTTATTTAAGTATTTTAATACTTTCTTAATTTAAATTAAATACATTGTTTAAATTTTTTATATACATTATGTTACGTCCTGTAAACTTCACATCTTCTTTTTCCGACACATGGTTGATAGAATAGATAAAGAGAAGTATACCGAATGTATTGGTACCAAAGAAGAGGGTTCTAGGCTTCCAGAAAAATAATTTTTACTAACAGAACATCCTGAATCGCCAGATGTATAAATAAAAAAAAAAAGAAACTTGTAACAATTGTGCAACATTTGTCGATAAAAATTAAAACGTAAGGACTTGTCAAAATATTAAAAAAAATATTAAAAGCTCAGAAGGTCTTGAAAAGTCTCAAATTAACAGCAAATGTCTGGCGGTAGACAAAGGAAATTCTGGAAGAAAAATAACTCTTAAAAATCAAAATTGGGCCGTGGATCCTAAGGATTAGAAAAACAGGAGGCAAGAAGCCTGCGATAATAAAGATAGGATACAGAGCCGGAAAGTATAAAAATTCAGGCAGCAGTTGCACGCTGCCGATAACAAAAAAAAAGGGTTACCTAACCATTTTGAATTTGTTAATAAAAATCTGGAAGCTTGGAAGGGCTGAAGCCATGTGGAGGGGAGCCTTTTAAAACATTTTCTCCGAGACCAATAGATATCGGGAACTCCTCACCAAAATTTAGGAACTAAGGGCAAAAACTAAGAAATTTAAGAAAATCTGAGAGGAAGGCGACCAATAATTGCGAAGACGGAAAAGTGGAGGAACAAGCCTAGCAAATGGAATTCTAATTTTTATAAAGATTGGAAATCCGGCACTAGTCCTCCCTTTTTCCGAAGTTATAAAACCGCATGTTTCGGCGGGACTCGCTCTCATTCTGTCTTTAAATCGAACCAAAGTATTAGTTGCTTTCTAAGTTTTAATAAATTAAGTGACGTGTGTAATACTCTGTGTGCACGAGAAATAAAGGAACTGCCAAGAACTCGTCCGAGAAAACTTGAAGTCAACAAGTAGTAAGTCTCATCATTTATTTAATCCACATTTTCCTTTTTATTATTGAAACGGTTTTACTAAAATAAAGTTTTTTTATATTATCTTCAAAATGAAAAACGAGGGAATTGTCAGGGTGCCGTTCGTATCTCGCAAATTCGGTATCTCTCTTGAATCCTCCCAGTTCTCCAGTAACTCGACCCGCCTAGTGAGCTTCCTTTTGTCGGGGGTTGCGATATGCCGCCAATAAATGGTGACTATCAAAACCTTGATTTGAGTGAGGCTCCACCCGGTCAGAGGAACTCCGAGAATCCTTAGCGTGACGTATGGAGAGATCCAGAAGAAAGAGTGTGACGTGATACCCTATCATTTTTTCTTGATAATTCTTTCATCAATTGAATTTTAAATTAATATCTTTTTAGTGGAATCTGGAAATTTAAGAATAATAAAGAAAAGTCGGGCCGGCGTAATCGGCAAATAAGAAGTCTGAGACAGCTTATCCAGACTTTCTTTACTCAATACTTGTTCGCGGCGGCGCCAGGGGAAATAACATCCGACCCTCCCCGTAGAAGAGGAGAGCGGTTGTGGTCTCCTCCACCACCCGCTCCCTCGAATTCACCGACTCAGGAAGAGACCATCCAAGATCAAGATCTCACCTTGGAACCGGCCCGTCTTCCGAGTCCATCATTTTCAAATGTCTCCGCAAGCGGATCCGAGCCTGAGTCGGAACGGTTCCGTCCTACTTCTCCCTCCTATACTCCTGACATCTCTTTAAATCCTGACGACCACTCTCCTGGAGCTGCTCCTAGAGCATGCTCCTCTCCAATCCCATCACCGATACCACATTCTGGGGAATCCGAGGAGGTCGGTTCCTTTGCTGAGGACGAAACCATCTCTTGGCAAGAGCCAGACAGCTCGGAACATTCCTCTTCCCCCGCCCCAAGTGTGGAGTTCCTCGGGGAGCAAGAGGAACCGAGAGCGATCGTTGATCCTCTCTTTGAGCTCCTCCGGAGGACCTGCACTCCGTGGACGGATCCAGTGGGGCGTCTCCTGATCAAAACATTCTCATCTTTTATCCCGGGGTGGAACTCCCTTTTCTTGCCCCGATCAGGCTCATCGACCGGGTGTTCCCGAGATCGAATAAACGTATATTTATATGACTTAGCACCCTTTTTCTATGCACACTTCTCAATTATACATTTATATATATACACTTATTAACAACTGTTTTATTTATTTTTTATATTTGTTTTTTTTATATTGTATTCATTAAAAAATAAATTTATCTTTTTCAAAAATTAAAATGTTTAATTTTTTTTCTTTTATTTCTTATTTTTGTTTTATTTCCTTTTGTATTAGTTAGTTGATAATAAATGATTTATATTAAAGGCAAAAACCTAATCTTTGCATTTCTAAAACAAACCCTGGAACCCATTTGTTGTAAAACCACCTCCGGTTTTTTCCCTGAGAACAAGAATCAAAATTTTTTCCCTAAAAAGAACCAAAATCGCGCTAACTCAAATCTTTTGCTGTTTAAACCTATTCCTAGCGCTATATACGCGTGGCACTGTATCGCACACGTCACGCAACGATCGGTAGTTGCGTCTTTCTCTAAATTCTTTTCCTCCTTCTTACCTGCTCTCGAGCCATTTCCTTAGCTACCGAGAAGCGATAATCTTCCTTTTAAAAATATTTCCGTCCCTGACGTAACAATTAATTACATATAATATTAGTAAATTAAAATTAACAAAAAAAGATTAACCGATTTATATCGAATATATTTAAATATTTATATATGTTTTGTCACGTCCTGATAAACGTAATTATTTAGTCCGTTTTTGAGTCAATTCATCTAAGAATTTTACCCGGGACCGGACAAGGATTGTGAAATTATTTCTTTATTTTTAATCGTCTGGACCGAAAAGATAGAGATTTCTGTAAGTCACAAAACGCGGATCTGTTTTAGGAATAATATTAAAATTCGGATAATTGATTTGGAAATCAATCAAAATTAATTTATATTTCAGTTTAATAAATTCAATTATTTGATTTAATTTTTGAATTAAGAAGAAAGGATTTTGTTTTGCTTCAAGAGCTCTTTTGACTTGGTATCGGAGTCGTTTAATTTGAACTCGTTTACCGGCACGTTTCTTCATTTAAAAACTCCAAAATCTTAGCTCTTTTGCTTAGCGACGGCAGCAGAAAATCTCCGGAAATCTTTCTGCGCGCGCTCCATAAAGAAGCGACCAAACCAAACGCGACACTTTTCGTCCGCGAGGTTCTACAGAAACACCTCCAAGGAGTATCACAATAAATAATGACAATAAACAGATTAACTCAACTTCCTTCAATTTAAAATCCGACACCCAAATCAAATTTAATCAAAATAAAATATTGAAATTAAATTAACAATAACAATTTATTTAATATAAAATATTTACCTTAAATTCCCAATTAAATTATACAATCTCTCACAATCTTTCCAATAGATCTTCAACTCTCAATCTCTCAAAGTCTTAGCTTAATTTCCTCGGTTCTCTCGCTCAATTATTCTTTTAAACTCGATCGGAATCAAACAACTCTTCCTGACCATCAACCGCTTTGTTGATAAATGCTTTATGATAATGATTACTCCAGAAATGATTTACAATTGATTGCTCGCGCTTCTTCGTACGTTCTTTTATAGGATGTGGTTCCCCTTGTCCCTGCTAAAGACTTGGTTCACCACCTCTTTCAAAATCAAGGAGGAAGGGTATTTTAAGATCGATAATTAAATATAGCTGATTAGTAACTGTTCTCCCCGTCGTTATTCGATCGATAAAATCAATAATTTTATATAGTTATCCCGGCTCGGTCCCACCCAGTAACAATCGCTTATTGTTGTTCTTTAAATAGAATTGGTTTTAAATTTCTTTACATTCCAAAGTTTTATTCCCACAGTTTAATAATTAAAATAATAAATTTGTCAGCATGTGACAGTTTACAAATTAGCATTTAAATTAAAAACATTGTTTACACTTTTCATATTAGTTACATGTTTGTATACTACATTAATTACATGTTAGTACAATAAAATCACTAAATATATTGATGTAATTAATAATTTTTTATTTTTATTTTTATACTTCTAATCCGTGTAAGGTTTCATTATCATTATAAGTAAATAACATTAGTTTAAAAGAACAAACATTATCTTTTATTTTAAACAGATATCAATTTGATATAAACATACAAACGGTAAATTGATTCGCATACATGTAACCTAGATTAAAATACAGATTAAAGTTACTTGCTGACTTGCGATATTTAATTTTGGTGTTTGCTGAACTCACAGCTTTTCTTATTTGCACAATAACCTTCAGTATTTGCGAAAAGAATGCTTGACTAGAAGTTTTATTAACAAGAGCAGCCATTGATAGTAATTGAAGTTTCATTCCAGCTTTAACTTTACTCTGTGCTGTAACAACTACATTTTCATTTGTAAATCTAAAAAGCAAACTTTATTTTAATAAATATGGCTTATGAATATTTAATGGAGTACTATTACAGAATAGATATACTTGACTTATCTAATAGAATTCCTCGTTTATTTTTGTCACTAGTTAATGGTTGGTTTTCCTAGGAATTTCCTCGACTTAATTTACAATAAATCAAATCGTTAATATGTTCACACATTACGTTTGTAAATTATCGCATCTTCCAGGAATAACTTTAATCCATCACCTGCATTATTAGTAAATACCTCGTTTTAATACTTGATTACCATTACTCAAACTTTTGATCTTAATACCGATCGTATGACAACTTACGTTTACTTTATTATTTTTTTATTTATTACGCGATCATCACTCATCACTCATTACCACTAAACTGACACATCAATAAACACAGTCGATAAATAAAACAGAGTTGATAAATCAATCCACGTCATCTAGCGGCGCGAAAACGAAAAGGACGTTTTCGTCGTCGACGACGACGACGACGACGATAATGATAAAATATGATTTTACTCTTGCAAGCAAATTTTACATCGCGATATCTTCGTTTGTAGTTAACGTAGCGAAAAAATAAAAACACTTTTATTATATAAATTGACCCTAATCTACACAATGAACCTATGTAGAAAGCGATCGGTTCAGCCATTGTCGAGATCCAAATATGCGAATTTCTTAAAATGAGTCGCGTATAATAGGCACGGTAGTACACGGACCACCAGAGATAGCGTTCGGCGGTACGCTAGTCTCTCCGATCTGAGGCGACGGCGGTATACGTGCGCTAGCGCGTCACGCTTCACACAATGAAGCATGCACGTGTACCGCGGAGCGACGAGGAGATCGAGAGGACGGGAGAAAATGTAGTGGGGCGCGATTTGATGCTTTATCCTTTAGAGAAACGCGTGATGGAGAGAGAACGCTATAGGTTAGACACGGGATCAAAGCGGTATACAATATCGCTCTCGCTCGCACGCGTTTGTTTAGATGCGAGTGTTAAGGACAGACATATATGCTGCTCGAACGCTGGCGTTTCGTCTGTTCTTTCCGCATACACCGTCGCCGCAGATCGGAGAGACTAGCATACCGCCGAACGCTATCTCTGGTGGTCCGTGTACACTGTGCCTATACTTGGCGCGAGGCACTACCATGCCTCTTGACAAGTCTTCTCTTATAACTTCGTTGCACACTTTATTCTTCCTGATTTATATTACAGCAGATACGTGTTGCGTGACGTCTGATAGGAATCCCCGCGACGGCTTCCGAGCCGTCGCTCATATACTCCGCCGAGTTGTAACCTCAGCGAGTTTCGGCCGCGATGATTGACCGGAGAGGTTCGTCAAAAGTACGAACTTATTTTAATCGTCGCGTATAAGTTCATCGCCCTATTTCGACATCGGGCGATAATCCCGAGGTCCTTGCCCAATTGCGAAAGTGCAGGGCGATTTTTGGAAATGGTTTGCAACCAGAGCGCATTCTTTAGAATGCTGCTCAGGTTACAACAATGAGTTATCGTTGAATATCTGATTTAGGTAAGACTGGATGTGTGCCCTCTTGTTCTCGTATCTTTCGTTGAGGAGTTCCCACGAGGACTTGAATAAATCTCCCGTTAGCGGCATGCATGATACGAGCTGCGCCGGAGAAGATTGTAGGTAGCCGCGCAGATAATAAATTTTCTAAACGTCGGTGAGTCGCGCGTTGTCAATGTCAGACAAATTACTGATTATAATAATTTTAAGAATGTATTACCTCAAGATATCGATGATAATTTCTATCCTGTTTCATAGATATGTATTAATGGAATAGTCTACAAACCTGGCATGATCTTAGACGTTCATACAAATGATACAATTTGTTTCTTCGGCAACATTGTATATATTTCAATAAATGCAAATCGCGTTGTTCACTGTATATATAAAAAAATAGAAATGTTACAATTATTGCAACATAAACATGCATTTAAAGTTTTAAAAACAAATAAATGGGATTGTATTCCCCATATAAAATTACTTTCTTTTCTACCAAGTAGTATTCATCTAACAGTAGATAATAAATATTATGTACTTTGTACATAATGCTTTATTAATTATAGTTTTATTTTATAATGTTTATGACAAATTTTTGCAAAAATGTAATTTTTGTAAACGTTAGGATTAATTTTAAGTTTCTTTAAATAGTACCACAGGTACTGTAGTACTTACTGTTGTAATCCGACCCTGGCAACTAGAAGGCCGCGCACGCGAACCCCCTCGAGGTGCGCCACCTTGTCGTGGTGAGGGGGCACAGAAAGCATGTTGCTTTCTGCTAAGAGCGCACAGAAGAGGATCCCGCAAGGAAGGACAGGATAACATCGCTGGACACAGGAGGACATCACCTGAAGAAGTTAAGAAGAGGCCACTGGAAAATACTTGCAGCTCGGGCTCTCTTGCGGACCACGGGTAGACTGGACTCGAAAGGATTGGGCTCCAACCAGTCTAGGGAAGGACACCTTACACAAACCATTTCAACAACTATGAATATGGACAACGAGAAAGAAGACAACTTACAGCTACAGGGTGCTCGGACACCCAGTAGTCGGCAGGGGGAGGGTAGCGTCCCGGCTCCCCCCTTGTCGTTATCCAACGACGGGCAATCTACCTCCTGCAGCGCAGGGGGGGTAGATGATAATGTGTCTGCGAAGACCAGTTCGTCAAAGAAGACAGCTAAGAGCAAAGAAACGGGCAGGAGCCTGTTATCTCGTAGCATGGGAGAGAGCTTATCAGAGAGGGGAACACCCTCACAAAGAACGACCTCGCCAGCTTCCAGCTATCTTTCAGGAGGAACTGGAGACCTCGGCCCGGATTACGGAGGGTCTATCGAAGGAGATGACGAGCGCATGAATATGCCACTCGGCAAAAGGAAGAGAGTTATCATCGGCAGAAAGAGAACTGCGGAACAAAGAAATGATGCAACCTCAGCACTTGAAAGAGCAGCTGCTATGGAAGAGGAGGAAAGTCGCATACTCAACGCAAATCACCCAATCTCGGCACGATCTCAACAAAGAGCAGATAAGCTTGAAGAAGATTTCCTGGACGATAATCGGAATGCACCCTCTAGGGACCTCGCCAGCACAGTCCTACGGGACATGGCGGTGGTACTTCGAGTATCCGGGGTTTTGAAAGGTCTTAAGGGTGAATACTCTAAGGCTCTGAGAGAAATCGCATGCAGAACAAGAGCAAATGTTACCACTATGCTGACAAGACTTAATACGGACGGTTCGACAGAACAAGAGACTATGAGTCTCCTTACTGAATTGCACAAGACACAAGAAAAAATAAAAAACCTAAAACAGGAAGTAAATACTCTGCGGGAGACGATTGCACAGATCTCACCTACGCAGCCTCCACAATCCAAAAAGAGGCGGGAGGACTCTACACCATATAAGACTACCACAGGACCAATTCCTGGTACCTCCAAAGTGGTAACCAGTGAGGTAATCTCTACTAAAACGACTTTTAAAAAGCCAACGAATAAAGCAGGAGGTACTTTACGATACGCTGAAGACAGGGAAGCAAATGAGATCTCCACCAACGCGATCTCATCTGTTCATTTTAAATACCTAGATGAACTCTTTCACTCGTGGTGCGCAGGAAAATCCAGCGGGGACCTACGAACTAGGAATCAGCCTAAACCAAGCCAAGCAGTTACAGGTACAGGTAAAGACAGCTCTAAGAGCAAACCGGCAACAGCGTCAGAACACCCCAAATCGACGACTGCTATAGCAGGCACAAGCAAGGAAAACCCAGGTGTAGAGACATGGGCAACAGTAACTGGAAGGAAAACAAAAAACAATAATAAGACAATCGGACAAGGAAGTAAGACGACGAGTGGCAAGAAAGCACCGGAGTGACCTAAACCCAAAACGACCAAGCGTAAAACACCAAACTCGGCGGCCGTATCGATCACTTGTGAAAATGGTCAGTACCAAGAGATCCTGAAAATGGCCAAAGACAAGTTAAATTTAAAGAAACTTGGAATCGATAGCCTGCGACCCAAGAGAGGTATTACAGGCTCCATCATTTATGAGATCAAAGGAGATAATCATAACGAGAAGGCAAAAGTACTTGCAAAAGAACTCTCTACAGCACTTGCAAGTGTGAAGCAGGTTAGGATAGCATGTCCGCAAAAAACTGCGGATATACGAATCAGGGATCTGGATGACTACACACGTAAGGACGCTGTCATTGACGCAGTACTAACAAGTTTTGAAACTTGCAGGCAGGAGGACCTAAAATTAGGTGAAATTAGAAGATCATACAACGGACTTTACACAACAGTACTTAAGTGCCCGGTAGCCGTTGCGAATCAATTAATCGAGAAGAAAAGAATACAAATAGGATGGGTCTCTGCAAGAATAGAAGCTCTACCTGCAAGACCATTACAATGTTTCCGGTGTCTACAAAAGGGACATGTCCGTGAAAACTGTAATAGTCCTATAGACCGTTCAAACAGTTGCTTCAGATGTGGGGAAACTACTCACACTGCAGTAACCTGTAAGAACCTACCAAAATGTCTGATTTGTGAAGAACTTGGGAAACCATTCAGGCACAAAATGGGAGGACCGGCATGTAATGCCAAGACAAATAGAAGACAACCTCGAACACAACCATCTTCGAATACCAATAGACAAGACGACGGAAATCCACCACAGCTCTCCAAGGAAGTGATGGAAGTGGAAACACAGGAGGTACCGGAAGCACCGAAACTTGCACCAGAGATTAGTGGCCAGGAGGAGGCCATGCACACGGAAGAAAAACGTAATGGCTAGCACAACTTTAATTCAAATTAACACTAACCATGCGAGGAGAGCGCAAGACCTACTGCTCCACACACTTGCAGAATGTGGCGGAGGGATTGCGCTCATTTCGGAACCTTTTAATATACCGGATAAGCATCTAAATTGGATGAGTGACTCGGCGGGGAGCGCGGCTATTTTTTGGCTGGGCAATGATAATGCATGTAACCCTATCACAAGCGGAACAGGATGGACTGCAGCTAAATGGAGAAATATAATCTTGATGGCTACATACTTGCCACCATCAATAACTCTGGAGGACATGGAGACATCACTGGAAGAAATAAGCGACTTCATCAAGCGCACACCGGCTACCCCCATTCTCCTTGGAGGGGACTTTAATGCTAAGTCCCCGGAATGGGGATGTAAGTTTTGGGACCAAAAGGGTCGCCTCCTCGCGGACTGGGCCTCTGGCTTGGGACTCCTTTTGGTAAACCGGGGAGAAGTTAATACCTGCGTGGCCTGGAGAGGAGAATCCACCGTGGACATCACATGGGCCAACTACAGTGCTACCAAGCATGTGTGTAACTGGAGAGTCTGGGAGGAATTAGAAACCCTGTCAGACCACAGATATGTGGGAATGACCATCTCGACAAGCGGAACTCGTAACACGGACGCAAGAAAAAATAGTGACCAAAAGAAGTGGGCACTACAAAAACTAAATATGGATTTACTCATGACGGCCCTGGAGTCTGCAACATGGCCCGAAGATATTCCCGCTGATAACCCTGAGGACGAAGCTAAAAAACTAACTCGTATATTAACCGACGCGTGTAATTTGGCAATGCCACTATGTTCAAGCACAAAGATGAAAGGAGCATATTGGTGGAACGAGAGCATTGCCTCGCTCAGGAAACAGGCAATGATCAAGCAACGTGCTTTTACAAGATGCCGTAGAAGGCGCAGAAGTACACAAGAGGAAGGGGATTTAGCATATGAAGACTATCGGGAGGCTAGAAGAAATCTTAGAATTGCCATCACAGCAGCTAAGACAGCAGCGTGGGCTGAGTTAATGGAAACCATTGACTCAGATCCGTGGGGCCGTCCCTATAAAATAATTAGCGGACAATGCAGAAGAAGAGGACCACCGGCTACGGAGATGCTGGAATCACAGCAGATCACGGAAATTGTAACCACACTTTTCCCAAGGGACACCTCGCAGGCGATAATACCTACACCCCTGGAGGATATTGACTCCGGAGAAGAAGAGGAACAAGAGGACCCTACTGTCACGGAAGAGGAAATCATGAGGGCAATTAAAGGAATCAAGGCCAACAAGGCCCCAGGCCCAGACAATGTTCCAGGGAAAATAATTACTCTGGCGGCAGATATACTCCTCCCAAGGCTCTGTCGGGTATTCACCAGGCTACTAAGGGAAGGAGCGTTTCCCAGAGAATGGAAAAGAGCCTCTCTGGTATTAATACCAAAACCAGGGAAGCCACTTGACAACGCCTCGTCCTTTAGACCCATCTGTCTAATTGATGAATTAGGAAAGCTCATGGAAAGAATTATCAATTGTAGACTCACGGAGTGGGTCGAATCAACTGGAAGAGGACTGAGTGCTAACCAATTCGGATTTAGAAAAGGACACTCAACAATAGATGCAATTCAAGCGGTTAAGAAATATGTGCATAAAAGCAACGAGAAGGGAGAAACTGTGTTGGCCACATCTCTGGACATCGCCAATGCGTTCAATACCATTCCCTGGCCAGTAATTATGTGCGCCTTGCGAAAATTAGGATTACCAAGATACCTATTTAATATTTTACAGGACTACTTACAGCTAAGAACACTTATTTACAATAACAGAGACGGAATTCTCATCACGGAAACTGTCGAGCGCGGTGTCCCCCAGGGATCAGTCCTTGGACCAACCCTGTGGATTCTGACATACGACGCGGTGCTACAGGCACCTATACCTAGTGGCTGCAACATTATATGCTATGCGGACGACACGCTGGTTCTCTCCACTGGACTCTCCTGGAGAGAGGCAGTAGTCAAATCTGAATTAGCAGTACATATTGTCATTGAGGCAATTAAGAGCCTCGGTTTAACCGTTGCAACATCCAAAACGGAGGCTGTCTTCTTCCACAACTACACGTGCAAGGCTCCCCAACATATGTTACTGGTCGGCAAACCACCTGTGCAAACTTCCCCATATATAAAATATCTGGGGTTGACTTTAGATGAAAACTGGACCTTTGGCACGCATTTCCAGTCAGTCGTGCCAAAGGCGGTTAAAGCAGCAATTTCTCTCGGACACCTGATGCCAAACATAGGTGGTCCGGTGTGGAAGGCGAGAAAGCTGTACGCCACTGCAGTTCGCAGTATAATTTTTTACGGGGCTCCTGTGTGGGCTGACGAGCTACAACACAATCGGTTGGCATTAGCAGAGGTACGACGCTTCGAACGAAGACTGGCGGTTAGAGTAGCACGACTTTACCGAACTACTGCAACAAACGCGGCGTGTATACTTGCTGGTTTACCTCCCCTACACCTAGAGGCGGTGTCCCTGGCACGCAGATATAACTTCAAGAAGCGAATCGAAAATCAACATCGAGTCCTTACCAACGAAATCAGTGTACAACTTCGAAAAGAAGAGAATCAAAAGATACTGGCGGACTGGAAAAATGAACTATACAAGTTAACTAATATAAGTTCAGGACATAGAGTGATTATGGCATTGCGAGATCTACTACCAGAATGGCAAGCAGAGCTGGAGGAGCACGGTACATTAGACTACCGCACGGCACAAATTATTACCGGCCATGGTGTATTTGGAGACTTCCTACACCGAATAGGAAAGGAAGGAAGCGCTAAATGCTGGGAGTGTGGAGCACCAAAGGATGGTGCTGACCACACTCTTTATGAATGTTCTGCGTTTACAACTCAGCGAGACTCATTAGTACAACTTATAGGTCCACATGTGAACCTGCATTCCATCATGTCTGCAATACTAACAGACCCCTCGGTCAAAAGTGCCTTTTGTACGTTCTGTCAAGAAGTTATCTCTATCAAAGAGAAAAACGAGACAGAACGAAGAAGAGAAATCTCCACAAGACGGACAAGGCGTAGAAGGCGACCACCAGCGCATCTACGACGGGATTAGATTTCTAATCACAGGCAGAAATCATTATGATACTTTGACAAACAGTTCTTTTAAGAACTCAGAGGACTTTGTTTCTTGATGAAGGTCTAACGGGGCTCTCCAATAGCTCCCCTTGTGGGTGAGGAGATCTCTGCCGGACTTATCATTGGGATTCATTTACCTCACGGTGTTCTATAACGCCTGATGAGCTTGGGCAGAACAGTGAAACGTGAGAAATGCGGAATAATAACTTTTGCTACTAAGAAGAAGGACAATAAACCCAGAGGTGAAAATAATATGCGAAAGTCACGACGCGGCACTGTAATGATATGTCGCCTCCCGTGCCGTGACTTATCTCTCGCAGAGAAGAATAGCGTGTGGTTTTTTAGTCGGTATTAGGCAGCTCAATTACATCAACAGCATAAGACCGGAGTCCGACATATCCCCCAACCCAAGGGGGAATCCGTAAAAGGATTTTTCCACACGTAAATCAAAAAAAAAAAAAAAAAAGGCCGCGCACGCGAAAGCGCAGGCCGGGTTAACAACCGAAGCCAACGGATCTTCTGATTATTGGAATCCGCTGACTTATTGACGCTTTGCAATTTTCACGTAGGCAATGGCCGAAAACAGTCGTGACCAACCTACGTGACCGAAAACCTACGTGACCAAAACTCGCTGACTGTTGCTTTTCCGTCTTAACAACAGTCGCGTATAAAACCCGCGGATGTTCGGCGTCCGCGGGTTATTGTGAATCTACAACGCAAGCCGTTACGCTGCCCGACGCCTGTAAAACCAAGAAGGAGAAATAAACGGAGATTATTAAAGTAATAACGCATTTATTAACTATTAGTGTACATATCCTCCGGGCACTTTCCGATTATACCGGGAAGACGGACCCCTTGCACCGATCCCGGTGCAACATACATATATGTAGTTGTTAAAAGATTGCATTAATGAGTCTTGCTACCGCCGCGAAACAGCACCTCGTGGCCGATCGCCGGCGACGGATCAATATCAATCTGTCGTTCGATTATCGTCTCCGATTCTCAAAGGCGTTGGCGGCTCGAGTTTTATCATTGCCGTTTCAGCTGTGCAAAGGATCGCTTCGTGTGCATCAAGAGTTCAGTGTGCTTGCTCAAGATTTTTCACTCATCGTTGCTCGACTCATTTCTTTGCTCATTAGTACAAGCTTATCATAATCATCGCCGTGTGCAACTCTGGAAGATTCACCGACAGAATCATCGAGAAAAATTCATCCTGCAGCACGAGGCGTGTTAAACCTCGTGTTCAATACCTCATCCGACTTCGCAGCTAATACCCGTAATAATTAATACAATTACGCGTGGAGAGACATTCATTGCAAACTCGATTGATTAAACAGTTTAACTCCATGTGCACTTATCCGAGAAAATCATCAGTAACATCATCTAGCGACAGTAGATGTATACTGAGCGGTTCTGGATCACTACGTGTTAGTGTATCCGTGTGACCTAGGGCGAGGGGTAATGACGTCACGCGGGAAGGGGGGTGTTAATCGTTCCCTCTCGCTCGCACCCGTTGAACGCATGGAGCGGTTCTGGATCACTACGTGTTAGAGTATCCATGTGACCTAGGGCGAGGGGTAATGATGTCACGCGGGGAGGGGGGGTGTTAACGGTTCTGGGTCCGTGAGACCTAGGGCAAGGGGTAATGACGTCATGCGGGGAGGGGGCGGGTATTTATAAATCGCCCCTGTGTCGGCGATTCTAGGAACGAATTGTTTAGAAAATAATAACAACATCGAAACTCTGAAATGCAATATTATTTTTAAAAATGATAAGCGTGTCGTCGCGCAGCGGCATGTTTATGCGGCATCGCGACTTTCAAAGGAGTCGCGATTTTTTTAAAAAGGGTCGTGTGGCGTCGCGGCGGCAACGGGCGGCGACGGCGGCGGCAAGCGGCGGATCGCAAGGTATCGCGCCCATCGTTCCCTCTCGCTCGCACTCGTTCGCGCCGCCCATCGTTTCCTCTCGCTCGCACCCGTTGAACGCACAAGTGTCGCGCGCCCAGCGTTCCCTCTCGCTCGCACCCGTTGAAAGCAAAGTATCATGCGCCCCATCGTTCCCTCTCGCTCGCACTCGTTAAGCGTGCAAGTATCATCCTCCAACTAAAGATTTTTTAAATAGATTTTTTAAATAAATTTTTTAAATAATATTCATGTTGATCCGTTGCAACGGATCACGCTGTGATCTAGAAAGCATGCAACCTCACTCATTCTATCGCTCCTCCGTTATCTCTAAATTTCTTAAGTGTAACTCTCTCATTCGTTCACCCTCAAATAAGTTTTTTGTTCACTCGCTCTTATTCACGCGTTTGTCACCATTGACTACGACTCGCATGATCTTTTTGCGGAGTATCTCGCTTTGAAATATAATATTAAACAAAACTGTAAACTATGAGGATACATAACTGTGTAGGCTCAGGGCTCAAGTGTTTATTCCTCTTCTTATTTTAACGATAAGAAAATTTTGAAGATGTTGCGACGTTGCGACGTTGCAAGGAAGTTTTGTGCCGAGAGGCCAGTACGATTCAAACGCTCGTACAGTTTAGTTTCAATTGACAGTGAAAAAGAATATTTTTGAAAAATGGGAAAAGAAAGAATTTCGGAAGGACTAGATGAAGATATTAGTGAGGACGACTTCAGGCCTTTACGCTTCTTTAACATTGTGAATGATGACAACGACGACGATGACAATAACGCTAATGATGACAATAACGCTAATGAAGTTTGGAGGGCTCGTGCAAATCATATGGGTGAGGTGGAAGAGGAAAATGAAAATAGAGAAAATTCTGAGGGGGAAAATGAAGAAGAAGAATCAGCGCCTGAAGGAGATTTTATGACGGAGATGCAACAAATGTTCGACCAGATGTTTAGTGAAATCGGCGATGATGTTGCAATAACTGAAGTCACCACCGAAATCACCAATCAAACATCACACTGCCGCATCTTTTTTTATTACACTAACGATTATCTATTTTACTGTATACCATGCTTTATGGAGGAACAGTTATTAGCGCATGAAGATTTTAAAATGGTGAGATGTCACCGCACCGAAACATATGAAGTTCTTTTGACTGAACAACCCATCTTCTGCGATAAGTGTAAAAATTCATTGGCAATTATTATAAACTCAGATATGTGTCAGTCATGCAATCCATAAATGTCACCAGTGCCTTTGTCGTCACCAGTGCCTTTGTCGTCACCGTCATCATCGTCATCACTGTCATCATCGTCATCGTTTGTCATCATAGCTCATGTTGTTTTTTATGCTCATGTTGTTTTTTATGCTCATGTTGTTTTTTATGCTCATGTCGTTTTTATCAATTGTTGTAATGATTCCTTGCTTATGTTGTTTTTATTAACTGCTCATGCGAAAAATGGTTGTAATGATTCCTTGCTTATGTTGTTTTTATCAACTGCCCATGCAGAAAATGATTCCTTGGACACAGATCATCAAAGAGCTCCACGAATTATGGAATCTATAATTGGTAAGTATTAAAACAAAAATAAAATAAAGAAATATTTGTTATTTATGTATAGTATTATTAAAATTTTTTTTCTATTACAGAAGAATTATTTTGGCGCGAAGCCGTCACCTTCATCGAATTACAAAAAAAAAAAGCGCAAAGCCAACGTCACCGGCGCCTTCATCATAGTCATCATAAGGAAAATGATTCCTTGGACACAGATCATCAAAGAGCTCCACGAATTATGGAATCTATAATTGGTAAGTATTAAAAACCAAAAAAATAAAATAAAAAAATATTTGTTATTTATGTATAGTATTATTAAAATTTTTTTTCTATTACAGAAGAATTATTTTGGCGCAAAGCCGTCACCTTCATCGAATTACAAAAAAGCGCAAAGCCAACGTCACCGGCGCCTTCATCATAGTCATCATAATCATCATAATCATCATAATCATCATAATCATTGTCATCATTGTCATCACTGTCATGATCATCTGTATCACCATCGTTATATTAATCATTCATTTATGTAAAATCGCTAATGTATATTGTCGTGCGTATGTATTCTAGCGTAGTATATAAGATTTTATACAAATCATGTATTAGAGACTAAAAATATGTAAAAAAATCTGAGCTGTAGGAGCACGAGCTCTCATTATTTTTTCCATACAGTTTAAATGTTAATGTTAGTGGATAAAATAAATCTTACAGAAACACTAAAGATTAGTATGAGAATTAAAAATATAAAATCCGGGTGCTTTTGTGTCTTTAATTCTGATAATAGTCTTTAGTGTTTCTGTAAGATTTATTTTATCCACCAACATTCGCAATGTATGGGAAGAAATTAATGAGAGCTCGTGCTGTTCCTTGAGTTTTCAGATTGTACACTGCTAGGATTTAGCTCTTACCATTCCTTGACTTTTAATATTTGTACATCGCTAGGATTTTTGTAGATAAAATGTAACTATTGTATAAAGAATAACTTGTATAGGATAATATAATTTAAAAATAAGTAGTAAAATGTTAAAAAAGAAGCTGCGATAAATGCAATAACATGAAAATGTATAATTTAAAAAATATAATTAATAAAAAAATGATAAAAATGGAAAATTTTTTAGTAAAATTTTTTTGAAACACCTTGTATTGTTTGCATTTCTTTTCACTTAGTCTCTTGTTCAATTATCGCTCTCGCTCACACTCTATCGCGCTCACACTCACATCCCTTGTTAGCAATCACTTCAAGATGTGTAGCATGCATGGGTTTCGCTAGATGCGATTCTTTTTTATACCTGTGGTAAAAAAAAAAAATCTCATGTTTTTTCAAGATTCGTTTCAAGATGCATAATGTTCTACATGGCTGTGCGTTAAAAAATCTTTTTTTCTCGTATTCATTCTTGCCATTCGGTATTGCGTTCAAGTGTCGTTCACGCTCACATTCTTTTTCGCGCTCTCACTCTTTCACGCTCTCACTCACACCCGTTAGAAATCGTTTCAAGATGTTATCGCTAGATACACATGCCTATGTGATGAAAATCTTTTGCGTCTTTTTTTCGTCACTGGATCCTTTATATTGCATGACCATGCTTCAGTCTCGTACGAGTTTTTCAGTTAGGAAGAAGTTTTTGAGGAAGGAAGTAAAAATTTGTGAGAAAGAAAGTAGAAGTTTGTAAGGAAAAAAGCAGAAATTAAAAAAGAAAAAATGTCTTATTTTGGACAACAATGTAAGTACTTTAATATTATTTATAAATGTATTGTATATTATTTTTAATTCTATATATTATTTTTTTAATTTTTTATTTTTTAGCAAAGCAACAGATGTGTGCCAATTATCGGAAAGGCAGTTGCAATAATGCAGCTTGCGCGTTTGTACACAGTTATAAATACTGTTTTAACTATCAAAACACTAGGTGTACAAACGCGAATTGCAAATATCTACATATTACGAGCGTAGCACAGGCTCGTTATGAAACTACTGGTGTGGTGACGAACCAGTTGAGGTACGAGGTTGGGCGTACTTTACAAAATACTAACATTTGTCGTGATTATAAAACTGGCCAATGTTCACGCGAAAATTGTCAGCGCCGGCATATCGGGCACCGGGACGTGTTAGACTGTGTGGTGTGCTGCGACACTATTGTGAAAGACACATTTGGTGCAGCAAATTGTGGGCACATATTTTGCAACACCTGTGCATTGAAATGTGAGGGGCCTTCACAAAACGGTAACATCTTAACAGTGGTGTGTCCGGTATGTCGGTCCGTAGGCGGCTATGAACAGTTACATTAAGATTAAGGCTAATGTTGTTTTTTTGACAGTTATGTTTATTGCTTTTGATGTTTTTTCACGTTTTTGTTGTTTTTTCACGTTTTTGATGTTTTTTCACGTTTTTGATGTTTTTTCACTGCTTTTTGATTTTTACGCTATTGTAGTATATTGCGTTTTTAATTTAAGATAATTATAATATGACATAGTATATAAGATAACATTGCGTTTTTAGTATATAAGTTAATGTATCCACCACGTTTTAGTATATAAGTTTAATATTTTTTTGCGATAATTAGATTTGATGATATATTTTTAATGATGTTTTTTTAAAAGAATAAATACATTTTTAATTAATAAAAAATTAAAATTTATTTTTTTATTTCTTGTAAAATAAAATTATTTTTTCTTTCATGTACATATAAGCATTATTCTGTATGACCGTTCTGCGCATGCCGAACGGTCTACACGGATAAGGCGTACACATGTGTGCGTACTCGAACCAAGAAGCAAATGACTGCTGACGACGTGCTTCGTGCAACGCGTATCTGTGCTCTCTATCAGTGTAGGAATATTATAGAAACGTTCTCTTCATTCAGGTATTCAGGATCGACGAAACAAGCCTGGACGCGCGTGTGTAATTAGATGTTAAAAATCAAAGTCTGGATAACCTGATATAGTAAAAGTACGAAGTGATATACGTATATGATATTCGATTGATGTGAGTGACTGGCTGATCGTCTGAGGTGTAAGTTAATAATTAAATTCTTAATATTGTCGATCATTATTCGTCAGCGGCAATTTGATTCTTGGCGAGAGTACGCAAACACGTGCAAGCATTATTCTGTATGACCGTTCTGCGCATGCCGATCGGTCTACACGGATAAGGCGTACACATGTGTGCGTACTCGAATCAAGAAGCAAATGGCTGCTGACGACGTGCTACGTGCAACGCGTATCTGTGCTCTCTATTAGTGTAGGAATAATACCTTTTTTAAAAAAAAGGTATAAAAAAGCGCCAAGTATAAGCGCGCGAAAAGCATTCTCGACAAACTTTTTAAGTAAAATCAAGACTCTTCCAAAAAAAGACTCCTCCAAAATCAAGATTCCCTCAAACAAAGATTTCCCAAAAAAAGAACCCCCCCCCCTAAAAAAAACTCCGAAAACCAAAACTCCTCTCAAAAAAAGACTTCTCCAAAAAAATAATTCTCAAAAAAAACTCCTACAAAAAGACTACAAAAAAAAGACTCCTCCAAAATAGAACATAATTAACTTTGGATGAATTAATATCACAATACGTCGAATCAACGAAATAATTTTCAGACGAAGCTGTATGTCTAGATATACCACAAAATGCACTTATTTTGTCATCAACTGTAATACATTCTGCAGCAACAGACAAACAAGTTTCAGATCTATTTTTGAGTTTAGCTAATATTTTATACATATCACGAACAAAAGTATCTCTAATATTGAAACACCACCGAACAATTTGTTCTGCTTTCAATCTTTTTTCAATATAAGATTTATTACTATTAGTAATACCTTGTTTGTATAAAATATGTATCACATATGTCTCAAAAGAATTATGAGTTCTTAAATAATTTGTGGATCTAAATTTTGCATATTTTTTTAAAATATTTTTGACAGGATTACACTTTTCCACTGCAACTGTGTACTCTAATATTTTTTTCTGGTAGTATTGCTTATTATAAAGCCACTTACGCTCTGAGTGCAACCTGTAGAACGCTTTTTGTCTTTTTTGCACATGCTCTGAATTGAAAAAATAAAATATTCGTTTTCGTAAATGTTCTTTTTCTTTATTTTTATGTATAGACATTGTTTTTTTATGCGATAAATTTCTTTTTTTCGTGCATAATTTTCTCTCCGTTTAGCAAGCTTATATTCGTTACTATTTTCACAGTCTTCTTTCTGTTTAGCTCGTTTATTTTTTCTCTTATGTTCACATGGTTTTCTCTGTTTAACAATATTATTAACCGAATCTTCTTCATATTTACGCCGCTTTTCAGCACCTTTATTTTTTTTATCTTCATGATTTTGACAGCGTTTTTTAGCACATTTTTTTAAATTTTGTGCATAATTCACTTGGTCATTATCATGTACATTGTCTTCTTGCTGACATTGTTTATTTTTATTAATATTATTTAATTTTTGTAATTGCTTCTTATCATATTGTCGTTTTATACGTTTCTTTGTTGCGTCTAACTCTTTTGCTCTTACTACAGCTAATGGTAACACTTTCTGTGTTACGCCACATTGCAAATCTTGTGGAAAATGCTCTATCATATTAGTTTCAAAAATTTTTAATAAATGCGAACGCATTTTACTCCAATCATACTTTACTTTCTCGGGTTTTATATTGAATAATAACGACACGACGAAAACTATGGCAAAAACACCGCAATCGTCACTATTTGGTTGTTTCAGAACAGAAGGAAATATAATTGAATTCTTTTTTTGAAAATCATATGTTGGAAACAACCTTGATAACATTATTAAATGATCTTCATGTACATTGTTTGAATTTAATGAATCATAAATAAATATACGTTTTGTATTGTAATAACTACATACCCAATGTTGTTGACTATATAATATTTGTATATGTTTTTGTTCGGAGAGACAGGATTTATTGTTTGTGGTAATTGTATCCGCCACGTTGAAACAGGTTTATAATCTGAATGGTTTTCCAACAGATTGTTAAAATGATCCATATGGACATCACTTAACCAATCTCCCCGAGTAATTTCATCTTTTTCTTTAAGTTGTAAAATGACTTTTTTTGTTTTGAAAACATGTTATTTATATTACAAATTTGTATTTATAAACAACAAAGCAATCGTTTTGTACAGGCACACAACGGTCTGTGTTTTTTGGCACAAAAGCAGACTATGATCTTTGGTGTAGATACAACGTATAATCTTTGGTACGGAAATACCCTATGTTTTGGCACAGAAGTAGCCTATATTCTTTGGCGCAAATAAAGTATATATTCTTGGATACAAATGCAGCCTATATTCTTTGGCGCAAATGCAGCCTATAACAAAGCAATCGTTTTGTGCAGGCACACAACGGTCTGTGTTTTTTGGCACAAAAGCAGACTATGATCTTTGGTGCAGATACAACGTATAATCTTTGGTACGGAAATACCCTATGTTTTGGCACAGAAGTAGCCTATATTCTTTGGCGCAAATAAAGTATATATTCTTGGATACAAATGCAGCCTATATTCTTTGGCGCAAATGCAGCCTATATTCTTAGGCGCAACTGCAGCCTATATTCTTAGGCGCAACTGCAGCCTATATTCTTTAGCACAAATGTGGCCTATACTCTTTGACGCAAATGCAGTCTATATTTTTTGGCGCACAGCAGCCTACGATTGTAAGCGCACAGCAGCCTACGATTGTAAGCGCACAGCAGCCTACGATTGTAAGCGCACAGCAGCCTACGTATGTAAGCGCACAGCAGCGTACGTATGTAAGCGCACAGCAGCCTACGTATGTAAGCGCAGAGCAGCCTACGTATGTAAGCGCACAGTAGCTTACGTATGTAAGCGCACAGCAGCCTACGTATGTAAGCGCACAGCAGCCTACGATTGTAAGCGCACAGCAGCTTACGTATGTAAGCGCACAGCAGCCTACGTATGTAAGCGCACAGCAGCCTACGATTGTAAGCGCACAGCAGCCTACGTATGTAAGCGCACAGCAGCTTACGTATGTAAGCGCACAGCAGCCTATGATTGTAAGCGCACAGCAGCCTACGTATGTAAGCGCACAGCAGCCAACGTATGTAAGCGCACAGCAGCCTACGATTGTAAGCGCACAGCAGCCTACGTATGTAAGCGCACAGCAGCCTACGAATGTAAGCGCACAGCAGCCTACGTATGTAAGCGCACAGCAGCCTACGATTATAAGCGCACAACCGCTTTTATTTAAAAAAATCCTCCAAATCGACCTGACCTTCAAATAGACCTGAAAAAAAGAAAAAGAAATTACATTCTAACGTAAAAAACGTGACGTGTGGAGAGAACGGAACGTATGGAAAGAATAAATAAAGAGGAAAGATCGAAACATGTGAAAAGAACAGAGCGTACAAAGAGAACGAAGGGTACGGACAAAAAGGAAAGCGCAGAAAAAAGAGAACAGATAGCGCGAAAAAAACAGAGCGTACGGATCATTAATTGCGTAAATTTACAACTAAAATGCTACAACCGCGTTTTTTGATTAATTCAACCAATCAAAAGCGATTCAGCCAATCAGAAGCGCAAAAAGTACAAAAAAGCGATAGAGAATAGATAACAGTCAACAAGAAACGAAAGAAAATACATAACAATCTTTAATTGCGTAAATTTACAACCAAAATGCTACAACCGCGTTTTCTGATTAATTCAGCCAATCAGAAACGCGAAAAATACAAGAAAGTGATAGAAAATAGATAATAGTCATTAATCAGCCAATCAGGAGCGCGAAAAATACAAGAAAGTGATAAAGAATAGATAATAGTCATTAATTTACAACCAAAATGCTACAAGCGCGTTTTTTAGTTAATTCAGCCAAACAGAAGCGATTCAGCCAATCAGAAGCGCGAAAAATACAAGAAATGATAAAAAATAGATAATAGTAATTAATTACAACCGAAATGCTACAAGCGCATTTTTTAGTTAAATCAGCCAATCAGAAACGATTCAGCCAATTAGAAGCGCGAAAAGTACAAGAAAGCGATAGACAATAGATAACAGTCAACAAGAGACGAAAGAAAATACATAACAATCATTAATTGCGTAAATTTACAACCAAAATGCTACAAGCGCGTTTTTTGGTTAATTCAGCCAATTAGAAGCGATTCAGTCAATCAGAAACGCAAAAAATAGAAGAAAGTGATAAAAAATAGATAATAGTCATTAATAGTTAAATCAGCCAATCAGAAACGATTCAGCCAATTAGAAGCGCGAAAAGTACAAGAAAGCGATAGAGAATAGATAACAGTCATTAATTGCAAAAATTTACAACCGAAATGCTACAAGCGCGTTTTTTAGTTAATTCAGCCAATCAGAAGCTATTCAGCCAATCAGAAGCGCGAAAAATACAAGAAACTGATAAAGAAGAGATAATAATCATTAATTGCGTAAATTTACAACCGAAATGCTACAACCGCGTTTTTTGATTAATTCAGCCAATCAGAAACGATTCAGCCAATCAGAAGCGCGAAAAGTACAAGAAAGCAATAGAGAATAGATAACAGTCGACAAGAAACGAAAGAAAATACATAACAATCATTAATTGCGTAAATTTACAACCGAAATGCTACAAGCGCGTTTTTTGGTTAATTCAGCCAATTAGAAGCGATTTAGTCAATCAGAAGCGGAAAGAGAACAAGAAAGCGATAGAAAATAAATAACTGTTAACAAGAAAGCGAAAGAGAAAAAATAACAGTCATTATTAGCGATAATTTACAACCGAAATGATTCAAGCACGTTTTTTGGTTAATTCAGCCAATAAAAAGAGATTCTGCCAATCAGAAGCGGAAAGTGTACAAGAAAGCGAAAGAAAATAATTAACAATCATTAATTGCAAAACTTTACAATCAAAATGCTACTAGCGCATTTTTGGCTGATTCAGCCAATCAAAAGCGAGAAAAGTACAAAAAAGCAAAAGAGAATAAAAAGTTCAAGAAAGCGAAAGAGAATAATTAACAATCATTAATTAATTGCGTAAATTTACAACCAAAATGCTGCAAGCGCGTTTTTTGATTAATTCAGCCAATCAGAAGGGATTCAGCCAATCAGAAGAAAAGAAAATAATTAACAATCATTAAAATTATTAATTGCAAAAATTAATTGCAAAAATTTACAACCGAAATGCTACAAGCGCGTTTTTGGTTAATTCAGCCAAAAAAGAGATTCTGCCAATCAGAAGCGGAAAGAGTACAAGAAAGCGAAAAAAATAATTAACAATCATTAATTGCAAAACTTTACAATCAAAATGCTACTAGCGCATTTTTGGCTGATTCAGCCAATCAAAAGCGAGAGAGAATAAAAAGTTTAAGAAAGCGAAAGAGAATAATTAACAATCATTAATTGCAAAAATTAATTGCGAAAATTTACAACCAAAATGCTACAAGCGCGTTTTTTGGTTAATTCAGCCAATCAAAAGAGATTCTGCCAATCTGAAGCGGAAAGAGTACAAGAAAGCAAAAACAAAAATAATTAACAATCATTAATTGCAAAAATTTACAATTGAAATGCTTTAAGCGTAATTTTTAGTTAATTCAGAAAATTAGAAGCGATTCAGCCAATCAGAAGCGAGAAAACTACAAAAAAGAATAAATAACAATCATTAATTGTGAACATTTACAATATAAATGCGACAAACGCATTTTAACGCAATTATTGTAAACTCGCACAAAATCGCGATCGGCTTTTATATCTTTCCCTCCAACTTCTGCTATCGACATTATTAGAGCAAAATGGCGAACGAACCTGATTTTGAAGAAATCGAGCAAAGTTATTTTGAAAATTTCCGAAGGTAAGAATTAATTAATTAATACACACACACACACACACACACACACACACACACACACACACACACACACGCACGCACGCACGCACGCACGCACGCACGCACGCACGCACGCACGCACGCACGCACGCACGCACGCACGCACGCGCACACACACACACACACACACACACACACATATTTTTTTTAGCCACATGGAAGAAGTTGAAAAGAACCAGCAGCCGTCTCCTTGCGACAAGGAGACGGTCCAAAGCGCTCATCATTCATTAAAATTACAAGAAGAGGCCGCCATACCATCCGCCGAAACAACAAAATATTTGTTAGAAAAAATTCAAGAACTGGAAGCAAAATTAAAAAGACGTAAATAAATATATCAATATAATATATACCAATATAATAAGCAATATATCAATAATTTCATTTCATTACTTTTCAGCTCCTAGATGGCAAAAAGGAGGACGGAATAGGGGCCGGGGCCGTGGTCGCGGACGTGGCCGCGGACGTGGCCACGGTGCCGGTACCACACATAATCAAACTTTATATTTTTATTAAACATTGATAGGTAAGAAAACAAAATATTATTAATTTAATTAGACATTTTTTTTAATTATACATTGTATAAATATTTCTAATATAACATTTTATTGCAGGTTAACACAAATGAAAGATAATGAACTAATGGACTTTTTTTTCAAAACATATATATATATACGAATTTATTAATGTCATTACAAATAAATAAACTGATTAAAAATTAATAAATTATTACATAACTGATTCCTTTTCCTAATCTTATTTTTAAGGATTTATACTTCTAAATTAGTCTTCGTTATTTTACTATGCAAATTGTGTTTATTTGTTCTCTCTCTCGCGAGCTTACCGATTATTATTAGTATTTTAAAAGCAGTTTTTAATTTATGTCTTAGTTCTCGTTCCGATTGTTCAGCTGCGAGATCGTCGCGATCATGCATGTGTTGATGTTTACCTACATAAATCTGTAGTAATTTCGCCGACTTCAGTATAAAACTGCACATCTACATGTTTCTTTTTTTCGAACAGCATGCTAAAAAATACAAATATGTGTAAATTATAATAACAAAGTCTATACTTTCAAGGTACATGATGATCGTTTTAAAATGGTATCTACCTGTGAGATCTTTAAGAATTATGCGCAGTGTTCAAGCTCCTGCACGGAGCACGTTAAGCTAAATTAGTCTTCGCTATTTTACCTTGCAAATTGTCTTTATTTGTTCTCTCTCTCGCGAGCTTACCGATTATTATTAGTATCGAGTCGCCGCAAGCGTCTGGACACTTCAAAAAATTAAAAAATTCCTATTTATTTTTCGATCTTTGTCTCAAAGATTGATTTTATATTATCAAATCCTTTTTTCTTAGTAACCATTTCAGCTGCTTCTGCTCTAATGTGATCTTTTAAAGTTCTCAATTCTTGTTTCTTTTCCGCTAATTCGCTTTCTGTTTTATCCAATTCGAGTTGTAAACTTTAACTAAAACTCGTCTGAAAGTCACAAATTATAACATGATAATAATTCTTTGTGCAAGCTTTTCATCTAATGCAACCCGCTCTACCTCCATACGAACCAAACACGTTTTATATCTGTCGTTAGCAAGCCGTATCTCCTCTTCCACGGTATTTCGCACTTCTTCGACCATAGCGTTGACCTGAAACACATTTTATTCTAACATATCATTTATATTTTTTTAAACCCAAAATTTTTTTAAGTATCACAAAGAGTACGTATAAGTTGAATAAATTAGAAACGTATAGAGAAAAGTAATAAACAAAATATAGATTTAAAATATATATATATATATATATATATACAGGGTGTCCCAGATCAGTGGACGATGCCGTAAATGATAGGTAGATTTAATCGAATTAAAACGAAAAGTTTTAAAATTTAAATGTATAAGCGTAAGAGCGACAAGAAAGCTGCGCGTGAGTGAGCGCGACAGGCGAATGACTAGAAATGGCACCGTTGTCTGTCGCGCTCACTCAGCCCACGCTTCCTCGTCGCTCTTACGTGTACATAAATTAATTTTTTTCTTGAAAACTATTGAGAATTTTTTAAAATGGTACAGGACTTTTCGTTTTAATTCGATTAAATCTACCTATCATTTTCGGCATCGTCCACTGATCTGGGACACCCTGTATATATATATATATATATATATATCTACAGAATAAATTACATAAATTAATATTGTAAAAGAATGAATGTGTTTGAATGTTTAAAAACTTTCACAAAGACTTTAGCATCGCATTCGATAATCGTTTTTTTCATCTGCTCTGTACTCTTGGTACGATATGCTATTAGTGCACCTTGTTTATCAGTTTCAGCTTTATTGATCAGTTTCTAAGCATGCTTCATTATTTGTTCAGTTTCTTCTTCAATTTTTTTGGAGGAAATTTGTTTTACCTCCTCTATTTCTTTATTTTTTGTCTTAGTAACCTGTGTAAAACAATATAAAATGTATTAACGATAATCAGAAAAATCAATATACATTTTTATAAACGGATTAAACATATATTTCAATCCGTTTATAAGAATGTATATATTATACATATTTTGCTTCTGGTATCAGCTACATACATGAATAAATAAGTTATGACTTTTATAAGTGGAAAGTACCATGGTTGATACTTGACACCGTAGCATTTCAACATTTACACTAAATATGTAAATTAGACAGCTAGAATATTCAATCTTTCAATAATCTAGCTGATTATTACACACATTTTTGGTAAAGGTTCAAATGGTACTATTGTCATACAAGTACCAGTAACTTCGCCTAAACTATTAAAATATCTTTGTAGCGTAACGGCTAACAGCGGGCCTGCTAACTTGACGACCGTGCAAGCGCCGGTTCGAGTCCGGTTATGTACGTACTTATAATTTTTTTTTCTAATTAAAAAAAATTTTTTTTTTTATAACACCATGTGCACAGAAAATCATATTTTTATAAATAAATTGTTATTGCGCTGTAGCAATTTATATATAAAAATATGATTCCTCTTGCACATGGTCATCAAGATGGACAGGACAGGATAGACAAGCAGGCAAAGCAAGCAAACAGGCAAAGGTCTGTTATTTCTATATGAACACATGTATGTACAACACTGCCATCTATCCTGTGACGCCGGAACTAATCTTGCTCGTTTTTCGTGACATTTTTACCAAAATGGCACATGCTGACCCGTGCACATTTTGCTAAATCGTAAATTCGACTATTCTTTTTTGTTAGCCTTCGAATCGTAATTTCAAGTGCGCCATTCTTTTCCTTGATGTTTCAGGAATTCCGGCCTGGTCTCTGTTTGTGCGTCTAAGCGATATGACCTATGCAGTAAATAAATGTTTCGTAGGTGAACACATAAAAAATAATTTTTTCGCATATTTTATATCAAACTGACCAGACCGGTATTCATAAGCGTGCGTACTTTAATCCTGGAGAAGGATTTTTCATTCCGTTCAGCCGTTTAGAAAAATAGTCGAATTTACGATTGCGTGGTAAAACAGGAAGGTTTAGCTTCCCCTTAATAATTTTACTCTTGTAACCAAAATTATAATCGCGATATCTTTATTTATAGACCACGCAGCGAAATAATAAAAAGACTTTTATTATATAAATCGACCATAATCAATGCAATATGCCTATTAAGAAAGCGATTGGTTGAGCCGTTATTGAGATCCGGTAATCTACGGATTCTCAAAACGTCGTCTCGCGTAATAGAGGCATGATAGTGCCTCGCTGCGCCTATACTTGGCGCGAGGCACTACCGTGCCTCTTGATTAAAAACTAAACTTATAATTTAAAAACATAAAATTTATTTTTTTATAAAACTAAAATTATTTTCTTTTTATGTACATATATAAATAAAAAACTAAACTTATAATTAAAAACATATCAAATTAACTAAAACTTACAAACTAAAAAATTTTTACATATAAAATTATCAAAAAAAAAATTTACATATATATAATTAAAAACAAAAAAAAGTTAAAACTAAAAAATGTTTATAAAAAATTAAAAAAACTAAAAACTAAAAACGTACAATTAAAACTTACAACTAAAACTTACAACTAAAACTTACAACTAAAACTTACAACTAAAACTTACAACTAATTGACGTTTTTTTTAATCGTGATCTGAAACAAAAAAATGTTTTATTAAAAAGATATGTAAAAATAAAAAAATAAAAAAAATAAAAAATATGTACTTACATAAATTTATTCTTAGCTTAAACTCTTTGCACACTGTGCAACGATATGCCGGTACAGGGCCGAACAAATTGAACGGCAGTTCATTTATGCACAGTGTGCAATATGTGTGCCCATACAAAAGGCCTTGTATTGCCGTAATATGCGGCACCATGCAAAAATTGCATCTAGGTATTTGATCTTCTGTAAATGAAAAAATTATAAAATTATAAAATTATAAAATTGTAAAATTATAAAATAATATTTTTTTTTAAATAAACAAAATTTATAAAAAAAATAGTTTTTAAAAAAAATAAAAAAAAATTATTTTTAAAAATAGAAAAAAAAACTTACTTTGAAAATTGTTATTTTTGCATGAGATGCAGTCCCACATACATTCTCCGATTAATAGTTTCGTACAGGTATGCGGTTGTGCTTCCTTCGGGTACGTTTCTCGTAATAAAAATGCAACGCGTTTCACTTCGCAATATATCCTTATCGTCATCGGCCGCACAAGGTTGTTAATATCATCCACCTCATCTTGTGTGAGGTGGACGAATTTGCACAACCGACCGGCTAAGCACGATGTCTTTGTGCACCGCCGGATTTCATGATGCATTTTACATTCCGCTCTCGAACATACCCGGATTAAGTAATCCCGACAACTCATGATGGTAAACAATTTGGAAAAAACAACAGGAGCTTTGGAAAAAAAACAACAAGAGCACAAAAAAAAAACAATAAAGAGCAAAAAAACAACAAAGAGCAAAAAATTAAAAAACAACAAAAAGCATATAAAAACAACAGGAGCAATAATAATAAAACGACATTAGCATTTATAAACAATATAAGCAATTTTTATCTGTAGTCTACACTCTCCGACTGACAAGTGAACAGTGAGAAAAAATATGTGCTGCGTTTCTATCCCCACCCCCGCTTCCATAAGTGTGTTCGTAAATGCGCTCATGATTAGAAGCGGATATACATATGAACGAACCTAAGGTCCTTTTTAACACCCTTTTTTTTTACACATAGCACATAACGATATTGTTTTTCACTGTGTTTGCGGTGCAATTGATTCAGTTGACGTTTTATCCCATTTAAATTTTTTTTGCAATACCTATTTGTATAAATAATGTAAATACATCTATCATAGGCACGTTTTCCGTTTGTCCGCCTCTGAGGTATGAAACAAGTGCAGCATTGTCACTAAGAACACCATTGATAATGATCCATCCCTGCGTTTTTTCCATGATGATTTTTGCGTGCACAACCTCCTGCTCCGTCCATACCTGAGCTCGCAGAGGCAAGATTCCATTTAAAACACATGGTATGGCCTGCCACTTCATTTCATGAAATTGGCTCTCTAGTCGTAAACATTCATGCGGCATTCTTTCAGTTGTGCGAGCCCAGTCGCGAAGATTTACAGTAATCGAAGTAGCACCGACGTATTCGATGATCCCTCTTTGCCATTTTGAACCTTCGCGGATGGCAACGAGAGTTCCTATTATTATTTCATTCGGTGACAGTATCAGTTGAGGTGCTGCAAATCTCATGCGTAAGGCCATTCGTTCCATCATCTCCTTATGAGCTGCTTTATCGTTGATTAATTTTCACCCAAAACATTGTAGGTGATTGTACGCGTACCACGCGTACCTCAATCGGCTAAGTGGACAGTTGTCTTACGTCAATGTTGGAAATCATCTAAAAAAAGAAATTAAAAAAATTATAAAAAATATAAAATTATAATTTTTTATGTATTAAATGGTTTTTAAAATATTAAAAATATTTAAGAATATATAAGAATATATAAAAATATATAAGAATATACTTACAATTTTTGGTGACAAACGATGACGATCAATTACTGATGAGTGGTTGCAAGGAACTGACTGCTCGACAGTTGAAAGATTCATCTTAATCCAAATTGTTTTCATGTTTATAGAGATAAAAATTATCATTCTCGTTCTCACTCACTTTGCTCTCGTAAACATATGCGCACTTGCTTCAACCCTCATTTATAAAATAGACTACGCAGAGAACAAAAGCTGTGCGGCTAAACGCAAAGACTCTGCAAAACAGAGGGTACCTGCTATTCGATGGGTGTACATTTCTTTTGTCGGAAAGAAATAAGTCAACGTTTTTAATTCCGAGAAGTAAAAGTTTGTAAAATAATTTTATACGAGGGTAATCGAATTTTTTTATCTGAAAGATATAAGCTAACGGTTTTTTACTAACGGTTTTTTTATTAACAATTTTTAATACCGTGAATATTAGCAAATGACTCAATATAATTTGAGAGAGGGTAAGAAATGAAATCACATGATTAATTGGTAGTAGGGGTAGGATATAATGCATTCGTTATACCTCTTTTGTCACAATGCGTGAATCTCATTAGTGATTGAGCGATCGACGACTATGTATGAAATGAACAACGAAGAAATCGAAGTTGATGAAGAAATCGAAATTGATGAAGAAATCGAGATTCATCCCTTGTCGGAGGATAGTGCTTGCAACACTGACGACGACGATGAAACAGTTGAAAATACTACGCGGAAAACGATCAATTTGCAGAATTTAAGCGCGATTACTCCGCGTACGAAATTTTGCGCTATATATTTTTATTACGGTGACGAGCGAGGATACAACGTGTGCGCTTCTTGTTTGATATCGATGCAATACGATTTATATGATCCCATCTTCAAGATTCGCAAACACGTTGTAGGATCCTATGACAGTCTCTACGGTACGTGGTGCTCGAATTGCAAAGCTGCAACGTTTGTTATAATCTCGTGTGATATGTGCCCGGTGTGCACAACTGCGTGAACGAGCAATGTACTTCGACTCTACATTCGCGTTAATTGCTAATGTAGGTTTTTTTTTTATTTTGTTGTATTTATCGCTAATGTTGTCTTGCTTATATCGTTGTTTTTTGTTGTATTTATCGCTAATGTTGTTGTTTTGTTGTATTTATTGTTAATGCTGTTTATCGTTAATGTCGTTGTCTTTGTCGTACTTATTGCTACTGTTGTTGTCTTTCAACTTTTGAGTGCGCGAGACGTATGATAAACATAAAAATGGATCGAAGTCTCCTCGAAGAAGAAGAGCGTCAACTCCTGTTGCAGGCTAACACCGTGACTACCTTGGTAGAATTTTTCACTTGGGCTGAAAGATGTGACGAGCTAGTAAATCAGCTCGAGGAACGTAGCCGCGCTAAGCAAGCGCGCGTATCCGTTGGGTGCGCGCAATCCACGGTGGCGAGTATCGCGCGACTCCTGGGTGCCAAGAAACATTTATATGAACGTTACGTGCACCAGGGTGGTGAGTACGCGAGCACTAATGCTGCCGACGGTGATGGTGACAAAACGACTAATGAACTCGATTGGCGTGAGATCGAGACCGCGTTCAAAAGTCGTATCGCAACGGGTGTGGTGATAAACACAAACTATATCGAGCCGCTGCGATTCCTGGAGGATGCCGGTAACGTGGTATACGAGCGCATACGAGACATCATGCTTAAAAACAATTGTGTAAAAGTGAATACTGCGTTCAACGGTGAGTTTACGGCCGGGGACAAACGCGCCAACAAAAGTATAACCACGAAAAACTGTGAGATTTTTCAAGAAACGGATGTGCGCGAGTGGTACCGGCTACACGTTGTCGAACCCACGCTGGCTTCTCTCGAGGAGTTTCAGGAGCGTGACAGCGGATGGGCGTTGTCGCGAATTTTGAATTTGATAATCAACGTAAATAAGTACAATCCGATGCGCGTGGGATGCTACGTTACATTGCCACGGAAGTTAGCCGCTAAAAAAGCAGTGATATGTGTAAAGTCGATGGACGATAAGTGTCTCGCGTGGTCGGTAGTGGCGGCTCTGTATCCCGCGAAGCAGAACGTGAATCGGGAATCGTCGTACCCGCATTACACAACGGTGTTGAACGTCGAGGGTGTACAGTTTCCCGCGACTCTTAAAGACGTTGCGAGACTCGAACGATTAAACGATATCTCGATCAATGTGTACGCCACTGAGAGATGTGGAAAAGAAATTAACGTTCTACCTGTACACCTCACTAACGAGAAGAAAGAGAAACATGTAAATTTATTGTACGTACAACGCGACGACGACAACGATGAACAGGAAGTAGGACACTTTGCATGTATCAGTGATCTGTCACGTCTCATCAGCTCACAACTAAGCGGACGCGAGCATCGTAAATATATTTGTGATCGGTACGTATAATTTTGAATATTTTATTTGATTTTTTTTTAAATATATTAAAAAAAAATTTTATTTTAGGTGTCTTCATTACTTTAATTCGAGCGAGAAATTTAAGATTCATATCGTGGATTGTGGAACTTTAAACAACTGCGCTATACGACTACCTAGCGAGGATGACAAATGGCTCAGCTTTTCCAATCACTACAACAAGGAACGCGTACCATTCATCGTATACGCCGATCTGGAGTGCGTGTTGCGAAAGATCGATCCACCATCGTCGCCGGAGCAAACGACGTTTAACTACCAACGTCATGAAGTATTCAGCGTGGGATACTACGTGCGATGCTCGTTCGACGAGTCGCTGTCAAGATATGAATATCATCGCGGACTCGATTGCATCGAGTGGTTCGTTGAGCAGTTAGTGAAACTGGCTCATCGCGTAAAAATTATAATATTGAAAACCATCCCGATGGAGACTTTGTCGAATATGCAGCGCGAGGAGCATGAGAACGCGACAGTATGCCACGTGTGTGAAAGTCCGTTTGCGGTGGACGAGAAGCGTGTGCGCGATCATTGCCATATGACCGGTCGGTATAGAGGTCCCGCGCACTCAAAATGTAACTTGCAATACCGCGACACGCGTTACATCCCCGTCGTGTTTCATAATTTGTCAGGCTACGACGCACACTTTGTCATAAAGGAAATCACCACGGCGTATGAGGGTAAAGTCGATTTGTTGCCGATAACGAAGGAGAAATACATTTCTTTTACAAAACATGTAAACGATACAGCTAAGGGACAGGACTTGCGAACTGCGATAAAATTGCGCTTTATAGATTCGTACAAATTTTTGAACGCTAGCCTCGACAAATTATCGTCTTTACTCATTAAAGATAAAATGCGAATCTTGCGCGGTGAATTTGCAAAACTTTCAGAGGAAAATTTCAATCTCTTGACACGAAAAGGTATATTTCCGTACGAGTACGTCGACAGCGTTGAAAGATTAAATGAGTCGAGCCTACCGTCGCGCGAATCGTTCTTCAGCTCGCTGACCGGTGACACGGTGAGTGAGACAGATTACGCGCACGCCGAGACCGTATGGCAGCAATTCTCTATTCGAACTTTAGGCGAGTACAGCGATCTGTACCTCAAAACCGATGTATTGTTATTGGCTGACGTATTTGAAAATTTTCGCGATAGATGCGTCGAGAGTTACGGACTCGATCCCGCGCACTACTACACCTTGCCCGGTTTCACGTGGGACGCGATGCTCAAGCATACGCGTATTAATTTTGAACTGTTAACTGACATCGATATGGTGATGTTCGTCGAACGCGGTATACGCGGCGGTCTCAGTCAATGCTCCAACAGATACGCGCGAGCTAATAACAGATACATGCGGTCGGGGTACGACTCGTTGAAACCTTCGTCGTACATCGTGTATTACGATGTAAACAACTTGTACGGTTGGGCTATGTGTCAGCCGTTACCGTACGCGGATTTTGAATGGGTCAACGACCAAGAACTCGCGAACCTCGACGTAGACGCGATCGCCGTGGACTCGCCCACGGGTTATATCCTTGAGGTGGATCTCGAGTATCCTGCAAGCGTGCACGACATGCACTCCGATCTGCCGTTCTGTCCCACACGAGAGAAACCACCGGGGGTAAAACATGATAAAAAACTTTTGGCTACGCTGTACGATAAGAAGCGATACATCATACACTATCGCAATCTGCAGCTGTGCACGCGTCATGGTCTTCGCGTCACCAAGGTTTACCGCGCGCTGCGATTCACTCAGTCAGCATGGTTGCGCGATTACATCGAGCTCAACACGCGACATCGAACTCGCGCGACCAATGATTTCGAGAAAAATTTGTTTAAACTTATGAACAATGCGGTGTTTGGTAAAACGATGGAGAACGTACGAAATCGCGTCGACGTTCGATTGCTCTCGCAGTGGGACGGTCGGTACGGTGTGGAAGCGATGATCGCCAAACCTAATTTTCACAGCAGAAGTGTATTCGCGGAAAATTTGGTGGCTGTGGAATTGCGTAAACTCGAGGTAAAATTCGCTAAGCCGATATACGTTGGTATGTCCATACTCGACATATCTAAGGTGTGTTTGTACGAGTTTCATCACGAGTACATGTTACCAACTTTTGGAGACAAATGTAGCGTCATGTATACCGACACGGACAGTCTCGTGTACAGCGTCCAGTGTGACGATGTATACGAGATGATGAAGCGTGATATCGCTCGGTTCGACACGAGCGACTATCCACCTGATAACGCGTACGGTATGCCTCTCGCGAACAAAAAAATACCAGGTTTAATGAAGGATGAGTGCAACGGTGCGATTGTTACAGAATTTGTAGGACTCAGAGCGAAAATGTACGCGATCAAGGTGGACGGTAAAAGTGACACTAAAAAAGCAAAAGGTGTAAAGAGTGGAGTCGTGGCGCGAACTATAACGTTTGACGATTATGTCAAGTGTCTCGAGAATGAGATTGCTATGACTCGCGACCAATCGTGCGTAAGATCGAAATTGCATCAAGTGTACACCGTATCCGAGACAAAGATCGCTTTGAGTCCGTATGACGACAAGCGATATCTCGTGCCAGACTCGACCAACACCTTACCATGGGGTCATTATCGCATACCTCTATAATTATATATGTATTACAGATGTATCAAATGTATTATAGATTGCGTTAATGTATACAGTACACATGTATGTAGTATACAGTACACATGTACGCAGTATGCAGTACACATGTACGCAGTACACATGTACGCAGTATGCAGTATGTAGTATGCAGTATGCAGTATGCAGTATGTAGTATGCAGTTTTATATTTTATTATTTTAAATACATCGAATCGCATATAAATGTGTAAAATAATAAGGATATACATCTATGCAGTATACAGTTTTATTTTTTAAATACATTGAATCGCATATACATGTATAAAAAAATAAAAAAACTTTATTAAACGATGCTGTTTTTGTCGATCCATGAATTGTGTGATCCATCAAATCCCAACCATTTCACGTAGACCTTGTCACCCTTCTTACGCAGAACCTTCTCCACCAGATATACGTCCGGATGTGTCGCGTGGTGCAACTCATGCTCGTAGAACACTCCGGTTATCGCCTCACCGCGATAATCCTCGAGCAGATAGGTTGCTGGATTGGTTTGCTGCACCTTGACGATCGTGAAAACCTCGGTGGTCCAATTTGGAGTGTATCCCTTTTCGAAAATCATTTTAAACTTGCTCACGCGTACTTTATCACCGACCCTGAATTTGGCCGGAGCGGCTATCTTTATCGCGCTGTACACGGTGTCAAGAAGTTTCTTGGCGATCTCAGGTGTCACGTCGATGGGCCGCATGCCGATCGTTCGGTGCTTGCGCCTATTATACTCGTCTACGAGACGCGGTAGCGCGTCGCACCACTCGTAATTGCCGTTGAGCGTAAACATCTTCCACATAATGTTTTTGAGTGTGCGATTGAATCGCTCAACTACTGACGCCTTTAACACCGAGTACGTTGAGTAATGATTGACACCGCGTTTCGTGAAGAGCCGTTGTACGTCGGTGTTGTAAAACTCTTTTCCCATATCGGTTTGTAAATTTTTCGGACATCGCCCGCTCTTTCGCATCAACTCCGCTAAAGCGTCAGCCGTTTCGCTGCCGCCTTTATTCTTCAGCGGTATTGCCCACGCATACTTGCCGAGTACGTCGATGACGGTGAGAATGTAACGGTAACCTCGGTTGAAACGCGCGTACGGTTGCATCTCGACGATATCAGCCTGCCACAAATCGTCGTATCCCTTGACCACGACGCGTCTTCGCGGAAAGTTTCTTCTCGCCGGGGCGTGTAACTCGTCGACAAGTCGCCTCCTCTCAGGACCCGTGTCGTTAGACTTGCGTGATTTAGACATGATCAATCACGTCCCGCAGCACGCCGATTCTGTCGCTTGATTCCTTCAGTCGATTAATTTATAATCAAACCAGCCTCACGCAGTTCCTCGATAATTGACAGAATTTCATTGTCGTGAGCGTTGTGACCGGCTCGACGCGAAGCATCCAGCAATCTAAGACGATCCACGAGCTCGTTGGGATCGTCCCAGTGCACGTAGTCGATCGCGTGATCATTCAACGTCATGAGGTGAGGTAATCCTTTACCGGAACTTTTTCTTCTCGATTTCCTGGCCGAATCGCCCGACATCAGCGGTGCGATCACCTTCAAATACTTTGAGCCTCTGTTACCCATGACGCGACCGTCGTCGCTGAAATTTTTTTATGCGCGTTCGTCGATTCGAGTATGCTTTTGTAGTGACGTTTATCCGCCTCGGTGTAAGCAGTTACGTCGGGTACCTTCTTGAAAATCAACTCATACAGACCTTCCGTTCCAGGATATCTCTTACCAGCGATGATTATATCGTCGTTCTTATGGTCGAATTCAACGTGTTTGTTCCCGAGCATTACTTTGTTTGTGTCAAAGTATATACCGAAAACGTCGTCGATATTTATTCTTCTGTCACCGCTCGCCGCTTCAAGGTACATCGTTGCCAGCGATACGCTGGGTCGCGGTGTCGATACGCCAGGTCGCGGCGTCGATATGCCGGACCGCGGCGTTGATGTCCGGGGCCGTGGCGTCGACGGAGGTTCGACGTTTTCGGTCGTAACGTATGAATCGACGGTCGTATCACCAAATGACGGATTAGCTACAATCGTATCACCCAACGTTGCCGATGACAACGAATCGTCAAACGTGACGTTTAAACGCCGTTCAGGTTTTGATGTCGACCACAATCGTCGCTCCAGTTTCGGCGTCAAACGCTCCGATTTTGACTCCATCTTCGGTACCGCGATACCGGATTCCTCGACGGTCTCAACCATCCGTTTTAGAGGTTCGACGATGGGCTTGAGACGCTTCTCCGACGCAATGTCGGCGTCGATCGTGTCGGTTTTTATGGCTCGATGTTTTCTGCGAATCGCCTCGCTCGTCTTCTCGATCTCCCGCGTAATCTTTTCACGCTCGCGCACGTCGTGGTTGTCATCTTTCCCCGTCATATCGATCAATCGATTGTATCCCCCCCGATCTGTTCTCGACAAAGCGTCTTCGACGACTGGATGTCGCGCGATTTCGACAACCTGTTAAATCAACTCGACGGTACCGCGAACACGTCGAATCCTCGCCTGTATCGCCCGTTGTCGAGCGGACTGTCCTTGTCGATCACCGCGAAACCGTGATCGCGTTGCCAGCATTCGCGACACAACACGCTGAACTCGTCGTACGACATGTCGGTGTTGACGTGATCGTTGTACACGTGTTTCAGATTTGTTCCATCCTGTTTTAACAAAATAAGCAGATTCGCGTTATCGCGTATCAGATGCTTGGGTATCCTCGCGTACGACTGGTACAGATAGAAGCAGTCTACGTTTGAGTGACGACCCATCGCGAAGTACTCCCTCACGGCGTCTTGCTTGTCGCACGCGATATCGTCGAAGATGAAAATCGAATGCGGAAGTGCCTCACCCGGTGGAACGACGTCGCTGTTGTTGGAAAACGTGAAATAGCCTATCTCGTCGATCGGTGTCAGCAGATGTTCCAAGTACTGATACTTGGGCTGTTGCAGCGATTTCGAGTACACGTACACGTTCTCAAAACGCAAACCGTGCGGACTTTCCAACAGACTGATCAGAACGTTCGTTTTGCCACAGTTCGATGGATCGCACACGATCGCGCGCACGGTGTTTGGCAGCATCTCGCCGTGCCTGCGTATTTTCTCTCTCTCGAGACTATCCATTAATCGTAATCTATCATCACAATTCGCGACGCGTATCGTCTGCGGTTGTCGCACGAATCGCATCTTGTCCCCGCTGTACGGAGACAACCGCTCGCGCGCCTATTTATAGTCGCGCGAACCCGCGAATAGCTCATTAATCGATATGTATCTCGCGCTGAAACATCCTCTTGACGTGTTGAACTTAACCGCGGAACAGTTGAGCATCATACCAAAGGACGTGTTACTGCACGTTTGCGGTGATTACATTCATCACGTGTGGGACAAACTTCCCGCGCACTTGACGGAAGATCCGGAGGTTCGAACCTACCGCAGGTGCCTCGAGCATTACAATCAACCCTGGCAAGAAACGCACATCGACGGACCTGCTCCGTTAATCCGAGAGTGCGGCGAGTGTCAACGTCGTCTACCGATTCGTCGGAAGTAAAGTGCTGCGGCAAGGGTCTGTTGAATCGCGCGATAAACGCCCTTCCCTTCGAACTGCACATCCCCGGTTATCAATTTTGCGGCCCGGGAACTCGATTGAAGGAACGCATAGCGAGAGGTGATCGAGGCATCAATCCGTTGGACGAAGCGTGTCGCGAGCACGACTTGGCGTACGCGCGAAGCAACGATCTCACGGACAGACACGCAGCGGACAGAGAACTCGCCAAGAGAGCGGGAAAACGCGTTATAGCGAGAGATTCAGGCTTACGTGAGAGAGCCGCCGCAGCAGCCGTGTGGGCTGCGATGAAAGCTAAAACGAAAATTGGCATTGGTATGTCCACTACGACTAGGAAGAAGAGGTTGAGGATTGTGAGAAACAGAACGATTACGAAGAGGCGGAGAAGTACGATTCGCAAAAAACGCATGCTTCCAACAGCAAAGCGCGGCGGCATGCTGCCGATTATTCCGATTCTCGGCGCAGTCGGATCGCTTGTCGGTGGAGCTGCAAGTATAGCGAGAGCTGTAAACGAGAGAAGAGCTGCGCGCGCAGCAGCCGGTGGATCCGGCGTACATCTGGCCCCGTACAACGGTGGACGGGGTCTCTCTCTCAAGCCGTACAGGTACGGCAGAGGTACGACTGTTGCGAAGAGAGGAAGAAAAAAAAAACGTCGGGAAGACGTTAAAAATGCCCACGGGTGCTACTACGAACGTGCAATTGAATCATCTGGCCAGACGTATGCGCGTTCCGTATTTCAGAGGTGTATTTATGCGCGACGCCCTACCTACAAGTGGCGCACGTACAAACGAGAGCGGTATCGTGAACCTGGATAACGTGACGGGTCCGGGGACTCACTGGGTAGCGTACGCCAAAAGGGGAGATCGCGTCGCGTACTTTGACGGCTTCGGTAATCTCCGACCGCCTGTGGAATTGGTGCGATATCTCGGAGTTAACGTCTCATCGATAGAGTACAATCGACGATCTTATCAAACATACGATCAGAGTATCTTCGGACAGCTGTGTCTACGTTTTTTAAGTACAATCGACGCGATTACGTTTAAAAACTGACGTCGCGACGCACTTTGCCTCATTATCACTTCAAACATGTCGATCACGCTCACGTTAACCGGTAGGAGCAGTGTTCTCCATTCGAGCTACTCACCGGCGTTGGATCTCAGTGACGGTGATTACTAGCTCGGGCTCACGGACTTTGCGACTTACAACACCATACCGAACGTCGATTCTACGAACAACAAATTTTACTATGGCACGGACGGTAAAGAAATTACGATTCCCGAGGGATCGTACGAGATACAGGCCATAGACAAATTTTTGAAACACGCGATGCCGCGACAACGCGACACCGTCGATGGAAATCGTAATGAGAAAAGCGAGAAGAATGAGAAGAATGATGATTTCTCGATAGCGATTCGCGCCAATTTCAACACTATGAAAAGCGAGATCAAATCCGCGTACGTAATGAACTTTTCAAAACCAAACTCGTTGGGACCGCTTCTCGGATTTTCACCGCACCGCGTACTGCAACCGCGAAAGTGGCACGAGTCCGACTTACCGATCAATATAATCAATCTGAATATTATTCGCATCGAATGTAACGTAACCGCGGGAGCGTACTGCAACGGCGAACGCGTGCACACGATTCACGAGTTTTCACCGAAAGTGCCACCAGGATATAAGATCACGAAAACGCCCACGCAAGTCATTTACCTGCCGATCATCGTGCGATACGTTACGGATCTCACGATACGCGTCACCAACCAGAACGGTCGACCGTTCGACTTTCGCGGAGAGGAGATCACCGTCAGATTGCACGTGCGACAACAACAACGACGACCACAACGATAACGTGGTATATTAATACCGAACAAAACGAGTCGCGTTACAACGATCAGTTTCGGTGCTGGGACGATCCAACAGCCTGAACCGCGACAACATATCGCTGTAAATAGCGTTGGAAGGATAAGAAGAAGAAGACTAACCGAAACAAACGTTGAATTTCTGAGATCGCTCGGATTCGCTGTGCGAAATAATTTTATCTGAACGATGGCCGACATTCTGAATATCCAAGACGAACCGGTCTTCGACGATCGAATCGTCAAGATTGAGACTCACGCATACAATCCGTTTGCCAATACGACGTTCGGATACAGCGATGAGATAAGAATACCGATACAGCAACAAGATCTGTACACGCTGCCGCACGAGAGTTTTCTCTACATCGAGGGAAAATTAACGAAGGGCAAGGTGGTTGCGGGAGCTGACGTGACTCTCGGAGACAACTGCATCGCCTTCATGTTCGACGAGATACGATACGAGCTCGACGGTGTGGAGATCGATCGTAACCGAAATGTCGGCATAACTAGCACGCTGAAAAATTACGCGACTGTTTCGTCCAACAGGAGCGTGATTCTGCGGAACGCGGGATGGCTCAGTCCCACGATCAATGCAAACGGTTATTTCAATTTCTGCGTACCGCTCAACATGCTGCTGGGATTTTGCGAGGACTATAGACGCGTCGTGATCAACGCTCGTCACGAATTGATTCTCATACGAGCGCGCAACGACAACAATTGTCTGGTGGGCAGTTCCGCGGTCGAGCCTAAGATTGACTTGCTGAAAATACAATGGCGTATGCCTCACGTACTTTTAAACGAGGTAAAGAAATTGGCGATGTTGCGCACCTTGGAGAGCGGTCGATTCGTCAGTATGGGATTTTGCTCATGGGATCTGTATGAGTTTCCGCTACTGCAACTCACGACCAAGCACTCGTGGGCCATCAAAACCGCCACGCAACTCGAGAAACCTCGATACGTCATCTTCGCTCTGCAGACGGGTCGAAAGAACATCATGTCCGAGGACAACAGTCGTTTCGACGACTGCAAACTGACCAACGTGAAGCTCTATCTCAACTCCGAGTGCTACCCGTACGACGATATGAACCTCGACTTTAGCAAACGTAGATACGCGATTCTCTACGACGCGTACGCGCGTTTCTGCAAAGAATATTACGGCTACGAGTATCTCGAACCGAATCTCACCGTCACGTCGTTTCTGCTCAACGGTCCGTTCGTCATCATCGACTGCTCGCGTCAAAACGAGTCGGTTAAAACCGCTACCGTGGACGTGAGATTGGAGTTTGAATGCAAGGACAATGTAGCGCCAAATACCACTTACTGTCTCATCATACACGATCGTTTGGTTCAATACAATCCGTTGACCAACGTTGTACGTAAGATCACGTAGAAATGATCTTCGACGTGTGTATGTAAAGCGGTGAATCGACGAACGTTGCGTATTCACTTCCATTCCGTCGTATGCGTAACGTCGATAGAGAGAGAGATTGTCATCGTCGTCATGAAACCATCAAAGTATCAACCGTCTTGTTGGTGCGAGAACGCGAGTCGCATGAAGGAAGATAAAACTACGCAAACGGATCCTAGACCGACGGATCACTTATTGAACAGAGGAATGACGTATCGAGTGACATCCACGGGAAACACAGTGGTTGACGTAGCCACGCAAACGGATAAGAAGTCGCGAAGCGAACGACTTCAGGAACGCGTGACGGATTTTGTCTCGAAGCATTTAAAAAAGTAATACAATTTGGAAAAGAGGGGGATAAAATTAAAAGATTGACGAATACGCTCGCGCGTGTTCAGTAACGAAATTTCCTCCGATCGAGTCGCATCGTTATCATCATCATCATCATGTCCACGCCAACGTTCGTCGATCTCCAAGGATATCCCATCGGACGACGTTTCGTCGTGAAGGAAGCGGCGGTGCTGCGAGGTGGTACCGTTCTTGCGCATTACGTCTTTGCAAAGCCTATGCCATGGGGTTTTGTATCGCGAGACGACAGACGCCTCGTTACCTGGTTGGTACGAAATCATCACGGTATAGCGTGGGAAGACGGGGACGTTCCGTACAGTCAGGCTAAATGCCAGATCATCAGGGCCCTACAGAACGAGGAAGATTGCTACGATCACGCCATCGTATACGTCAAAGGACTCGAGAAACGCGATTGGCTGCGAGATATGCTTGAAGAGGATTACTACGGCGACGACTATGACGATGGTCACAAATTCTACACGGACAATCTGATCGTCAGAAACATCGAAGATGATTTCGAACATGTTGAATCACTTAGCGATTTAAACGATTCGAATACTTTCCGCTGTAGGAGACATTCCAAAAATTGCGCCGTGCAAAATGTATTTAAATTGTACAATTGGTGGCGTAACCGTCAAAATGATGATAATGTATAATTTTTGAATAAACTTTTTTTTTTTTTCATACTTATACTTCTGCGCCTTTGGATTATTTTACCCCTCTCCTAATTACCCTCTCTCAATTACCTTCTACCAATCACTTTCTCTTAATTACCCTCTCCGATAATTTGTTTAACTGCGTTTTATATTACCCCACTCTATGCAAAATTTTAAATAATGAAAGAGGGGATTTTTTTTACAACCGTCCTCGACTCGAGGTACCCTCTGATCGTGCGATCAGTACATTTTTCGCTTTGGCCGCAACAGCAGCAACGATTACGACAACGTCTACGATTACGTCTACGATTACGAATACGACAATGTATTACACCGAGAGAAATTGCTACAAAGTGCGTCGAATTGATTGCGGTAATGAACCCTCCTCATCTAACGAGTAAGTATTTTTTTATTATAAAAATTATTTACTTTAAAATTAATATAATAACATTCACGATTGTTCTTATTTAATTTCCAGCGTCCCACCGAAACGATACGTGACGCGCTTACTATGCAGACGATACCCGCTGACCCGCACGGGATACAAATATCTCGAGATCGGCGTGAACGTTGGTCCGCGTAGTTTTGTGGAGATCATCGTAGGCGATAATCGAGGAGTTGAATTGTCGATGTTGCTTGACACCTGGAAGGAACTCTGCGAGCATCGATGGACAATTCAGAATATGCTTCGCGATCGACCGAAGCAACCATACGACTGTTTGAACATAGGTTCGCTCACAGTGCGAATATGTTATATGAACGAAATGAAACTTGTGCGACTTAAATCTTTCGACGCACGTATGGCTATGACCGAGGCTACGTTCACGCGAATGTTGGATTTTGATGATTGCGTCGCTTTGAAATTCAACGTACTCACCAAAGCCCTACCGAAGATCGACGACAAATACGAGCAATTTTGTAAAATCGCTTCCGCATCAAGAAGTCGTACCGAAGCGGTGAGCGCTGTACGCAGCAGCGATTCCTTCGACGAACAACAAATTATAGATTGTGAAATGCTTGCGATTATAATAAATGTGTAAGAAAAAAAAAGTATAATGAAATATATTGTATCGTATATTTAGAAAATATATACTTTGTAGTCTTTATGTAACATTTTTAATTATTTCTATTCCATCCTTCATCTTCTTATAATTGTGAGGCGTAAGTCCACCTCGTGAATCCGCCTTGTTCGTATGTAACGTATGTATCTGAGAGAGAAAGAAATAAGATAAGGAGGAGCGATTACCCGGGGGGTGTGTACAGCGTCACCCGCATTCGAATCGTATGAGCGCATAAAAGAATCGTTGATAAACGATAGGCGGCGCGAACGAGTGTGAGCGAGAGGGAACGATGAGCGCGCCATACTTTGCGTTCAACGGGTGCGAGCGAGAAGGGACGCTGGGCGCGCGACACTTGTGCGTTCAACGGGTGCGAGCGAGAGGAGACGATGGGCGGCGCGAACGAGTGCGAGCGAGAGGGAACGATGGGCGCGATACTTTGCGATCCGCCGCTTGCCGCCCCCGTCGCCGCCCGTTGCCGCCGCGACGCCACACGACCCTTTTTAAAAAAATTGCGACTCTTTTGAAAGTCGCGATGCCGCATAAACATGCCGCTGCGCGACGACACGCTTATCATTTTTAAAAATAATATTGCATTTCAGAGTTTCGATGTTGTTATTATTTTCTAAACAATTTGTTCCTAGAATCGCCGACACAGGGGCGATTTATAAATACCCGCCCCTTCCCCGCATGACGTCATTACCCCTTGCCCTAGGTTTCACGGACCCAGAACCGTTAACACCCCCCCTCCCCGCGTGACATCATTACCCCTCGCCCTAGGTCACATGGATACTCTAACACGTAGTGATCCAGAACCGCTCCATGCGTTCAACGGGTGCGAGCGAGAGGAGATGATGGGCGGCGCGAACGAGTGCGAGCGAGAGGGAACGATTAACACCCCCCTTCCCGCGTGACGTCATTACCCCTCGCCCTATGTCACACGGATACACTAACACGTAGTGATCCAGAACCGCTCAGTATACATCTACTAGCGACCAACTGCATCTCACGTTGTCTTCGTGTGATCGGCTCTTATCGGAAAGATTAACACCCGCGTTCTCGTTATTGTTATAACCAGCCATACCGTATTTACATCCCGGCGGTAGCACTACTTACGTAAAACTCAATTCTTTACACGTTGCTTCAACTGTTTTTATTCCTATTTTCGCCAATGTTCGCTCAGTATGTATTTCAAGGCTGAAACCATTCTCATCTGCATTATAAGTTTCTTTAACTCCAATAATTGGAATACTAGATTTTACGTATGAAATAAACGATTTTGAGATATCTAGTAGATTTTCTATACTTTCAAGCGTAACTCGCGTCCTGAATGTTGTTATCCTACGAATAACAATTCTACGTACATTCTTAAATTTCCAAATCCACCATTTACTTGCCTTAAATTCGGGTAAATCCACTTGATCCTTTGCTTCCAAGGCTCATAATCTTATATTCATATCATGTATAATAGTTTTTCTATCACAAGCTTTTTCAAATCTTTGCAATACATATTCCGTTATAAATGCAAATTTGTCTGCATTTGTTCCACCTTTCTTTATACTCATTTCCCATCTATGTAGCTGTTATAACGATTTAACTTTGCGAAAACGATTTTGTACTCTACTTAAAGTTCGACGTGTCTTTTTTCCGCTTTTCCAAAACTCAACAGTTTTTCTTTTGTAATGAAAACCGATTGTTTCACCTTCATCATCAATAATGCATTCTTCAGATTCAGATGTGTCTTCTTCTCTTTCTGCTGGTGTAATATATTCTACAACTTGTACATCGTGCGGTTCTAATGGATCAGCAAAATCAAGCATGTAATCATGTTCAAATGATGATATTGAACGTGTATCTTGACATTTTTGTATAATGTCACGAATTTCAATATGTACTTCAATTTCAAATGCAGTTAATGGTGTTTGTATGATACTTGCAAATTGAAATGTTGTTGCTAACATATTAATTACGTTTGCAATATTCAACGATATCATATTAAAGAAAATTCTATCCAGAAATAATCACAAACTTTTTAATATAATAATGAAAGATTGCTGCCTTAAGTGAAACTGGAAATAATGTTTCCGACATATTTATATAAATCAAGAGAGGCAATAAAACTCATTTTTATTAAATAACTTGAAATCATTTTTGTTTGCAATAATGTAATATAGTGTTACTCATGTGATAAATAAGAGAGTAAAAACATCCGCATCAAGTTAATCAGAAAATTTGATAAGGTTATCGACACAAACTGACTCCGTTTCATTTTTGTTGTTATTTCTCGTCATTCGACAGATCACGCAAAGTTCACATTTACTTTCAATTTCATAATCGGTCACTCGAATTGAAACACGAACAAAAAAGTTTTATATTAAAGATGAAATATTACACACAAAGTTTCACAATGTTGAATATTTAAAGATTCTCTAACTTTTTTTATGGAAATCTTATTATTATTATTGAGCGTATTACCCTGATTAAATTTTTGTTTTTATAATGAGAAGCTTTACGCATATAAAGTAACAAATGAATTAAAAATTTGTTAGTTGCGGCTCAAAAATAATTCTTACGAAAATAAAGTATTTTCATATGTAGAGGTTTTTCACTTTCCTCCATATAACTCGGAAACTATTGAAGATGTCAAAAACAGTTTTATACAAATGTTTTATGGTTAAAACACCTTCGTTTAACTGCAATAATAGAATTAGAAAAAAAATTTTTTTTGTAATTTTATAAACAATTTTGTTAAACAATTTTTTTATCTAATTCTGTTACTGCAGTTAAATATAGTTGTTTTTACTATAAAACTTTTGTATAAAACTTTTCTTGATATCTTAAATAGGTTTCGAGTTATATAAAAAAAATCAAAAAACCCTTCTATTTGTAAAGGGTGGTTTCACTCCTTTAAAGTGAAATTTAGCACAAACAAAAAATAGTTTTGTGTTACAGATGAACTACTCTACATGCCCACAAAGTATCATATTTTTTTGAATTTCCGTGTTGCTTAAACCTTCCTTGTCAGTCATAATCAATCATCTGTATATTGCTCCATTCAAGTTGCAGGAGATTTAAACTACTTAGATAATTATCTGTAATATACAGGGTGTCCCAGACATAACGAAGGATACTGGGAGAATAGATAGAATTGATTGAGACAAGTAGAAAAGTCCTGTACCATTTTGCAAAATTCTCAACCGTTATTGAGAAAAAAATTAAAATGTATAAATTGTATAGGCGTAAGAGCGACAAGGATGCTACGCGTGAGTGAGCGCGACAGGCGACGGCGCCATTTCTAGCGTTTCGCCTGTCGCGCTCACTCACGCGTAGCTTTGTCGCTCTTACGCCTATTTATACATTTATTTTTTTAATAACGATTGAGAATTTTGCAAATGTACGGGACTTTCTACTTGTCTCAATCAATTCTATCTATCCTCCCAGTATCCTTCGTTATGTCTGGGACACCCTGTATAAGCGTTTTGTATTTTGCGGCAATCACGGTACAGCGCTATCATTCTCGTCAGTCGCCTATTGGTCAATTAAATTGCGAGAGCCAGTCTGGACCCTCACTCATTGCTATTGGGCCATGCGGCTTTGCGTTGCGACACCGAGCCGTTTCTCCCACCTCGAGCATGCCTACTGCGATATCTGTGCCACGTAAGGAAGCTCGCCGCGTGAACACCACTTTGTATTGTGGCGGCCGAAAAGCCGACACAAAAAGAAAAACGGATAAGCGAGCGCCAGGAGAACGGCAATTTGGCGAACGGTAAAACGCAAATAGGCATACAGCCGGGTATGCCGCGGCAACGCGATTGCGGTGATAATGAAATAAACAACTGCTAGGCGCCACAGATAAACAATTAGAAACCCACGAACAAAAAAGAATATGGACCGATATAAATAGAGCCAGGATGCGCAAAAAGAACCACGAGATAGCCAGTTTCGTCAGCCTTTTGAAACGCGCTACCTGTGCTCTGATAAGATGCATGGTAGCGAAGTAAAAGACAAAAAAAAAGCAGACTATACGGATGCCGCCGAAACGTATACAAAGAGGCAAACGACCACCGTTAACATTAAAGTGGGTGCCTGTAAGCCTTTAGAAATCAACTGAACGAGACGAGAATAACAACATACTAAAGGTCCTCGAAGAAAGAGTTTTTCCGCCAGGAACACCAAGGATATTAAAAGGGACCACCGCACTCCAGCCGCCGACGGCGAAAGCCAAGTACATCACGGGCTTCGTGCTTAGGTCCTGAGTGCTGCACAAGATCGATCTGAATCCACCTCGATTGACAAGACCGCCGAAACTTTTCTTACGCGGGTCGTACGATCAAAGGATTTGGCGAGATATATCGCCTAACTGGCCGAAGCCGCCACCAGCATTAATAACAAAACTGGAAGAGAGCGTTGCGACACAGACTGACAAGCATCTGTTTGCACACGCACTGACGGTAGACGATAAGGGGATCTAGACTGACCTGTGGGCGATTATCTCCGCATTCTCTGAGTACGAAGGACCGGTACATTATCCCGGGGACGAAAAGTGGGGCCCGATACGCGTCACCCTGACGGCTCCTTATATAACGCATCGAGAACGATTGTAAAAACTTTTGTAACGGGAGAAGCCCGGCACCGCAAGGTGCACAATATTAAACGAAAGATAATTTGTACAGTGTAAATAAAATATAAACATTAATTATAAAGCTCCGTCATCTTAATTGAAGAACCTCGCCAAGACCGATCCTCCTACGCTCGAAATTAATAAGCGTTCACAGGTATCATACCTTCGACTTGGTAATATACACACTACTTATCTCCAGTCATGTTATGCGATACATTGTGTAATCAGAAAGTTCTGTAAGCTGCTGATAAATAAAGTTAGCTTGTTAAAAAAGCATTTAGTGAAGGAATCGACCGCCACAAGAAATCATTGTTTTTGCAACGTCCCACGGCCTTACAACCGTGCTAAGAAGCGGCGGAGTCTGCCATTTTAACCACTATTCATGTTATAAAGTCAATCTGTCATCAAACCAAAGTACACGAATTTTTGATTTCGGGTTTCCAAATTTATTGTGGAGAAGATTCAAAATGTTCTTTCGAATTTCACAAAGTGATTTTTATGACTATCTCGATAAAACTCGGCGGACCAACGTTAACGCCAATCTCCAAAAACTTATATCCTGTGACCATTATTCTAGCCGGTTATTCTTGAGCCTTTTGTTGCTAGAGGCTTGGAATATAACAATAAATATGATTATGTCTATGTATTGCACATGAGCGAATGTAGCGGTTCGCATTCTGTTTATAAGAGTAGTGTTCCTAAATTCATTCTTTTTTAATGTTGCAATCTTTCTGTCAACAACTGTACACGTAACGCGAAACACTAACGTATCTCTTGATGCTATTATAGCTACAAAATAAATGAAATTCCCCCAAAATTATAAAAAAAGATATTTTTGGCTGTCCACAAGTATTTTTTCTATTGTTAAGGGCGATAGATCTTGATCAGCTACTGATATATGTAAACTTTATTTAATTAACGAAAAGAGAATACGTTGCTCTAACAACTAGTACGAGTATAATTATATAGAAAGTACTACCCGTCCTAAAATCAAAGAGACTCGACAAGAGCGCCTCGCATGTGCATTGCCTTCTATAAGAAACAAAATTTGTTTGCCGCCAACGCGCCTGATTCGAATTACAATATTAAATTCAGAGTGAAATTAAAGGGAGTTTACGACAACATTTTCTTTTATTAATTAAATAAATCGGGGTTTGACGTAACAAAGTAAAAAAAATATTTTTTGTACAAATATGCAAATTTCTAATTCTCCGTTATTAATAATGTAATTGTTACACATATTATTTGTGTAACTTTACATGTATTTTTACAGTGCAAATTAACGCGGTTTGTAGTAGTATGCGCATTAATTGGTGTGATTGACAAAACCGCAACTAGTACCAGTTTACGGTACAAACTTAATGTACTCTAGTAGCATTTGACTAATTATTTATTCACGTTTCATACATATAATGTAACATATTTTAAACAATAATGTGTTTTATATAATAATAAAGTTATATTTTTAAACATAGAATACTTTATTTTCCATAATTATAATAATCATGATAATTATAGTAATTATAATTGTTATCGTAATCATCAGTTATAGGTGGTGTCCAGTTGTAACATTGTGGAAAGTCCCATGGTATTTTTGGAAGATCGTATTCTTTACCAACATGTAAAACAACATTCATTCCAGTTGCGGTATGCCATGAGAAGTGACAATGAAAGAACCACCAACCTGTAAAATATAAATATTCTTATTTTTGTATTTAATTAATATTTTATTTTTTATTTTTTATTCAATTTAATTAATTTTATGTTATTAATTTTAAGTAAGTATACAGGGTGATTCATAATGGATGAAACTCCGTACATATGTACACGTGTATATGAATATCCCCCCAAAATTACCCTTTTTTAAAAAAAGGTATAAAAAAGCGTCAAATATAAGCGCGCAAAATTAAAATAACTACAAAATAAATAAAATTACCCTCAAAATTAGATTCCCCCAAAAAAAACATAAAATGTTTACTGTAATATTGAATATTCTCTATTAAAGTTATGAGATCAAATATTTGCGCCAAGAACCTAAAGAATCTACAAAATTTTAAACAATACAAACCATGTAAAACCGTACAAAAATAGATTTAGGTTTGTCCCGATGATATAACGTGGTAATGTAAAGAAAGAAAAAACAAAAAATCTTGGCACTGCAAAACCAAATCTTTAAAATCTCAATTATAATTTTGTTTTTTGCGTTATGCTACGCATCAGATTTGATTTTGCAGCGCCAAGATTTTTTGTTTTTTCTTTCTTTACATTACCACGTTATATCATCGGGACAAACCTAGATCTATTTTTGTACGGTTTTACATGGTTTGTATTGTTTAAAATTTTCTAGATTCTTTAGGTTCTTTGCGCAATTATTTGATCTCATAACTTTAATAGAGAGTATTCAATATTACAGTAAACATTTTATGTTTTTTTGGGGAAATCTAATTTTGAGAGTAATTTTATTAATTTTGTAGTTATTTTAATTTTGTGCGTTTATACTTGGCGCTTTTTTATACTTTTTTTTTAAAAAAGGTAATTTTGGAGGGATTTCATTCATTTTGTAGTTGTAATATTTAACCAAAAAGAAGTAATTTTAATTGTTTAAACAAATTTTTTTGCAAAGATCGATATCTATACAGTCGATAAATCAAGTACCATCTAGCGGTGCGAAAATAATAACACCACACACTTTCCTTTTTGAAATAACATAATATTTTAGGTTAATATATATGTTATTATAACTATCACCAGAGTCGATAATAATAAAGTCGATAAATCTATCTGCGCCATCTAGCGACGCGAAAACGAAAGGGACTTTTTCGAGACATAAAAATGACGACTGAAAATCTTAATAATTTTACTCTTGTAACCAAAATTAACATCGCGATATCTTTATTTATAGACAACGCAGCGAAATAATAAAAACACTTTTATTATATAAGTCGACCCTAATCTATACTGTTACGCCGAGAACGGGGTCAGCGAACGTCTCTGCGTTCGCGCTACTCGCTCATTCTTCTCGCACTCTCTCACCCGCGGCACTCGGACTCCGCAAAAGAAAAGAGACGGTTTAAGAAAAAGGAACGATAACGATTTAATCAAACATTAACCAAATACAGAGTGACATCCGCGCCGAATAAAGTCACGGGCAGAACTGTCATTTTAACCATTAATAATAATCCTCGTTCCCCTGGCAACGGGGAACCGAAACCTCGGAGCGAGCCGGCAGCTTCATGCTGCTCCGGCGTAACAATACAATAAGCCTATTAAGAAAGCGATTGGTTGAACCGTTATTGAGATCCGGTAATCTACGGATTTCTCAAAACGTCTCGCGTATATAGAGGCACGGCAGTGCCTCGCTGCGCCTTTACTTGGCACGAGGCATTATCGTGCCTTTTGATAGTGTTCGTATTGTCGGAGCGCTCGGTCGGTAAGTCGTATTTCCATCCATTATGAATTACTTTGTATAATATATTATTATTAAGTATACATAGTGTCTCATAGTAAACTACCACTTTTTTAGGAGTAGATAGAATTAGTCGAGACCAATAGGAAAGTCTTATATTGCTTTGTATTCTATACCCTGATAGCCAAATGCCAGCAGATTCGATCATGACATGACAGCAGATCCTAAGACGTCTGTGTCCGCATTAGTCATTAATTTTACTGGAATACTGTGCTATCATGATATGACGACAGAATTGCAACAAGAACGGAGCACGACATGCCGTAATGATGTGACGCGACAAAAAAGAGGCGAGTGAGCGAGGCGAGGCGACGACGCGTGAGGCGGAGTCAACAACGACACGCGAGCGAGACGAGGCGACAATGCGCGCGTGAAGCGAGCCGACAATGTGCGAGGCGAAGTAAAGAATGCCTCGTCTTATTCGCGTGTCGTTGTTGACTCCGCCTCACGCGTAGACGCCTCGTTTCATGCGCACATTGTCGCCTCGTCTCGCTCGCGTGTCGTTCTTTACTCTGCCTCACGCGTCGTCGCCTCGCCTCGTTCGCTCGCCTTTTCCTTGTCGCGCTTAGGCTAGACAAATTTATTATTTTTCTCAATAACTATTAAGAATTTTTCAAAACGGTAAAGGATTTTTTTACTTATCTTCCCAAAACCTACCTATCCGTATAAGATTTTACATATGGGCTGAGACACCCTGTATATGCTACCTATATGATTTTTGATTACGAGTAACGTGTTCCTTTAACGGAAGCATTGTGAACTGTTCGTCGAAAATCTCTTTTAGAGCCACATTGTGATAGCATGTTGTGTTGTGTTTCTGCTACATTTCTGCATTTACATTATGATAGCACGTCATGCCAACAGAAACATAGACAAATACGGAAACAGATGTTTTAAAATCTGCTGTTATGTCATGATATAATACATTGTGCTCGATTTCTGCTGCGATTCTGACGGCATACTCTGATATGGCATATTCTGCTACAATACTGTCAGCATCTTATCGACATAATATGAAGCATATAAATTGCAAACTGTAACACCCCCCTTGATGGTCGTGGCTGGACGTCTGTCCAGCGGGTCGCCGTGGAAAACGGCGGCATTTATCGCGATCTAGGTCCGACCAAGTGTCTCGAGATTGTGAAATCAATGCAGTCGGATTTTAAATAATCTATACACAAAGGCCCACATTCTGAGCTCACTTTTAGAGGCGCCTTTATAAAAGCGCCTCTAAAAGTGTGACCAATTTTAGAGGCGCGCTGCTAAAGTCGCCCGTATTTTAAGCACACATTTAGAGGCGCCTTTAAGATAGAGGTACATTTATGTGTATCATGTTATCTATCTTAATTATTTCGCGTTCAATGCCGCAAACTGTGTATTGCGAATAACGCGCAAAGTTAAATGTGATGTTTACGATCAGTCTGTTGTGTTCTGTTGTTGCTGAAAGTACGAAGCAAGGCTAAGAGCAAAGTAAGTATGTGTAAATGAAAGAAATATAATAATCGTTTAAGTGCTATAACTGATCGCTAACAGTTTTAATATTTTATACCGAATATTGTTAATAATGTTTATAATAATGTACATTGCAATATTGTAAAATAGTATTACAATCTTTTTTTATTACAAGTTATTTTCCGCGGAATCACGCGCTCGATGTACCGTGTTGTCTGACTGTTTTTTAAAAGTTTTTTTTACACGACTCGTCGTCTTCCCGAGTACGCAGGTATTAAACGTATTAAAAAAAACATCACGTGTTGGTCACGTAGATCGCCGATCGGACAAACGAAATAAATAAGGCTTTACATAAATGTACGCGGTGTCTAATTTATCCGCTCTGTACAATTTCATTTTTACAATTATTTCAGTACTTAAACGATTAAAAAAGGTAAAAATCTGAAAAAATAATATGTAATTAAAACGTATTTTATGTTTCAGATGGCTGATAAACCAAAAAAAAGAGAAAACTTTACGCAAGAGGAGAAATCAAAAATTTTAATATTTGTAAAGGATAACGCAACAATTATGGAGGATAAAAGTAGCAACGCCAAAACTCAAATTGCGAAAAAACAAAAATGGAAGGAGTTGGCGGAATTAATGACAGCAACAGGATCGGCAAGAAGTTCGGAGGAAATACGATCTGCCTATCAGCGCTGGAAAACGGCAGTAAAAAAATCAATAAGTGCTTACAAAAAGCACTTAAAGGGCACTGGCGGTAGACCATCCGTTGCAACGCCCTCAGAGACAGATTACGCTCTCTGCGATATCTGTCCTGAGGACTTTGAAATGGATCAAAATATCCACGACAGTGATGGCCAAGTAAGTTTTATAAAAAAATAATAAAATATGATATATAAATATATATTGCACTAATAATATGATAATATTTGTTACAGAGAAGCAGCGGTCCAACTATTACCGAAGAGTTTCGAGATGAGAAATTAATATTGGACCCTGCTACTGGGTAAAATACAATTAAAGATAAATTTTATAATTTTATTACCGTAAATAAAAATTTTTATTATTTTATTATTTATTACTTGTTTCAGATCTTTCATCCTTCTGGAGACGCTCAACAGTACGCAGTCATCGACATTGGCAACTGAAGAGCAGCCGGGTCCCTCCACCACCATCCCGGAGGAGACACTGTTTAGGAGAAATGTAAAAAGTAGACAGATAGGACGAAACGGTAGAACACGAAAATAAAGAGCCGAACAAAGAAATGCGAAGACGTCAATATGACAACACAGTCCGGGTCAGCGACCGCTGTAACCGACGCGAGTTCGAAACTTAGGTCAGGGAAAAAGCGAGGAGATGCGGGGGATACATGTAAATAGACCCGCGATCATCTAAATGTTAGCGTTAGTCCAAAAGTCGGAAAAAACGAACGATATAAAAAGAGAGAGAAATTTAATCATATTTGACGATTACGCGGGCATTTCGGCTTAACTCCGGTCATTTGTAAACTGGTTCGCACCATAGTCTTGAGGAAAGACGATACAATAAAGGCGACAAATTTTAACAAATTTGCTAAAATTAATCATCCATCACGAGACGCTCCTCTAAACACGGGCGGAGCCGTGGAATCGCCTACATATTTTGGTCCTTCGAGCCGGATCTCATTCTGGAAAAGGCGACCAGGGAAGGACGAGACCAGACAACGCCGGACAGCGACGTGAGATTCAGCCTACACCGGAGAAGGACAGAGACTCGGATCGGCGTGGACCACGGACGAGAGGAAGTGACGAGGGCAACGCAGCTGGGTCACAGCCGAGTCACGATCGACGAGACGACGACGAGTCCGGGTAGGGTAAGCTGTATAGATACTGCACCAATTCAAATTTATTTGACGACTTTAATACGGACATAGCGCTCGGGGTTAGCGGAAATACATTAAATTCAATCAAGGCGCGTGACATTTAATAGGCGAGACATGTCGACTGCCGCGAACGATCGCGCCAGCGGCTCGGCATCGGATTCTGCGGCGGCAGAAAATGCGAACCTTGCGCGGGTGTTAGCGCAATTCAAAAAACGGCGTAGCACTTTAAAGGGTGCATGTACGCGAATCGAGTCATACGCAAGCGGCGTTCGAGTTGTCGACGAAGACGTGCGATCGCAGGCGAGAGAACGGCGTGCTCAGTTGTCCGATTACTGGAATGAGTATCACGAAGTGCAGTCGCGAATTGAAGACTTGGACGCGACGGAGGAGAGAGATAGAGAGACGTTCGAAGCCGCTTACTATGCTGTGGCCGCGAAATTAGACTGCTTGTGTCGACCTGCCGTTGTGGCAACTTCCGCGCGATCAACGCCGACACAAAGCGGAGGCACGGAAAACGGTGGCGAGGCAATAAACCATGTACGCCTGCCAAAAATTAACATGCCGAGTTTTTCTGGCAAGTATGAGGAATGGTTCCCGTTCCATGACTCATTCCAGAAATTGATACACGATAATCCGACACTGCCGAGCATTCAGAAATTTTAATATTTAAGAGCCGCGCTTACCGACGACGCGAAAAATGTTATCGAGAATCTCGAAATTTCGGACTTAAATTACTAGAGCTAGCGTGAACAATGTTACGCGAGAGATATGATAATAAGCGAGTGATTGTTAACACTCACATTCGCGCGATACTCGAACTGCCGCGGATGCTCAGAGAAAACGTAAGCGAGCTTTGTCGCATCTGCGACGGCTACTCCAGGCATTTGCGGGCGCTTGGAGCATTGGGGCGTAGTTCCAAACATTGGGACGACATAAAAATTTATATCATTAGCGCGAAACTGGACAGCGTAACGCTTCGCGAGTGGCACGCGTCTTTAACTGGCTCGGAATTGCCAGCATTGAAAAAATTGACAGAATTCTTAATTAGAAGGATTCAAATGTTAGAATCAGTAACGCCGAGAGATGCGATATCGTCCGGGCGAGGCGACGAGCGCGCGCACGGGCGAAATGAGAATAGAAAGCATGCTCTTCACGTGGCCGCGGTCGGAAACAGGTGCGGGTATTGCCGCGGTGATCATGCGATACACGCGTGCGGAACATTTGCTGCGCTGTCGGTCGGACAACGCATTTCGGAAATTCGGAAGCGAAAGATCTGTTTAAATTGTCTGAAATCTTCAACGCATCGTGCGGCGCAGTGTCCGGCCGGGACATGTCGATTGTGCAAATTAAAGCACAACTCACTCCTGCATTTGAGTCAGGGGCCGCGTGATGACGCGGGCGGCCGTCGGTCGCTTCCGTTATCTGCTGCGGACGACGGTGCCGAACCTTCGAACGAGGTAGCCACTATGTTAGCGCGGGAAACGGCCGGGCGTTGCGTCGATTGCGTCTTTTTGTCCACCGCAATTATTTACGTTTTAGACGGCAATAATGTTAAGAAACCGGCGCGCGCGTTGTTAGACTCGGGATCACAGGCGAGTTTCATAACAAAGAGGTTCATAGAGTCGTTGAACCTGAAACTGCGGCCTGTAAATATCGCAATAACAGGTGTCGGCGCGATAACGACTCAAGCGACTCAGACCACACATATTAAAATTTGCTCTCGCACAAATTCTTACCGCACAAATATAGAGTGCATTGTAACGAGTAAAATAACGGACAAGATTCCGACGACCACGGTGAGGCGCGATAAAATAACGATACCCGCGAATCTCGAACTGGCGAATCCACAGTTTTATAAGGCGGCGGGCGTGGATATTCTAATCGGGGCGGATATATTTTGGGAGCTGGTGTGTGTCGGGCAAATCCGGACCACTTCACAGCATCCTACATTGCAAAAAACGCGGCTGGGATGGATTCTGGCGGGGCGTGTGACTGGCGATCCGCGTGTGTCCTCGAATACGTGCGCTGTGCACGCGGCAATCACAAACGCGGGTTTGCACGACAAAGTCGAGCGGTTTTGGCAAGTCGACGAGCTAACCGAATCCCCGTCCAGAACGATAGAAGAGAAAGAATGCGAGGGGCATTTCGCAGACAATTGCGAGATTGACGCGACGGGCCAATACGTGGTAAAGTTGCCAATCAAAGAACGGGTGATGGCCGCAATCGGACGATCTCGAGAAATCGCTGAAAGGAGATTTTGTAATTTAGAAAAGAAATTCGGGCGCGACGCGGCGCTTAAAAAAAAATATGTTAAATTTATAGACGAATACATAAAGTTAGGACATATGAGAGAGGTGTCCGCGCGCGAAATGGAAAGACCGGGGGCGATATACTTACCGCATCACGGCGTATACAAAAAGGGCGACCCAAACGCAAAATTACGCGTGGTGTTTGATGCATCGTGTAAGACGAGCTCGGGCGTATCTCTAAACGACGCGTTGTTAAAAGGACTCACCATTCAGCAGGATCTGATATCAATTTTAATGCGATTCCGAAGTTTTACGCATGTATTTTCAGCGGACATCGTAAAAATGTATCGCCAGATTCGATTGCATGCATCTCAGACGCACTGGCAACGAATCGTTTGGCGCGAATCGCAGAGTTCCCCGTTATCAATTTTTGAGTTAAATACGGTTACGTACGGAACAAGCGCACCGTTTTTGGCGACCAGATGCCTTCAGCACCTGGCACAAAAACATGCGGCGGAATATCCTATCGGATCGCGACATATCCTACGAGATTTTCATGTGGACGATGTGCTAACGGGCGCAAATACCATTGCCGAGGGAAAACGCGCGCGAGATGAAATGATCGAAGTACTGCGCTGCGGCCGATTCGAATTAGGCAAATGGTTCGCCAGTCACAAAGATTTGATACCGGACGATGCGGCGGTTGGCCAGGAGGCAATGAATTTTGATGGAGACGAGTGCAAAATTCTGGGGATTCAATGGAATCCGGCGGACGACGTCTTCAATTTCAAAAACAATTACGAATATAAAGGTGATCGCGTTACGAAGCGAACGATACTGGCGGAGGTCGCGAGCGTTTTTGATCCGTTGGGTATCTTGGGACCGGTAATTGTGATCGCGAAAATCATTCTGCAAGACATATGGCAGTTAAAAATTAGCTGGGACGAATCGCTTCCGCAGAGTGTCCATCGACGGTGGACGCAATTTCGGAATCAATTACATGACTTGAGCGAGTTGCGGATTCCGCGCTGGACCGGAAGTCGAGGCACGCGTAAATATCAATTACACGGATTTTGCGACGCCAGTGAAAAGGCGTATGGCGCGTGTGTATACGTAAGAACAAACGAGGGCACGAGCGGGTACCGAGTCGTGCTGCTGGCTTCCAAGTCGCGGGTGGCGCCGATTAAGGCAATGTCGTTGCCGAGACTGGAATTAAGCGCAGCAGTTTTGTTATCCCAGCTGATTGGGAAAATTCGTGACTCGTACGACGGTCAACAATTTGATGTCGGTTTGTGGACGGATTCCATGATTACGATGCAATGGATAGCGTCACCGTCGCGAAAATGGAACGCCTTCGTCGCGAATCGCGTCGGGGAGATACAACGTACGACACGATTGCAAGATTGGAGACATGTGCCGTCCGCCGAAAATCCGGCCGACATCCTGTCGCGAGGAATAAACGTGCATGAGTTAAAAAATGCTTCGCTATGGTGGAGTGGCCCGGATTTTTTGCGATCGGACGAGGAAATGTGGCCGAGCAAGATAACCGGCGGTCTTTCGGATACAGATCTACCGGAGCAGAAACGAATAATTGCGAATCCAGTGATCGCGCGACAGATGATAATTTAGTCGTTAATAACGAAATTCTCCGACATAAATAAGATCACACGAATTATAGCGTATTGTTTACGGTTCGGCAGAAAGGGAGATAGCGAACACTGTGACGAACGAATTTCTCCGATAGAAAGCAAGGCCGCGCTGCTTGTTTTGATCCGAGGCGTGCAAAGAGAGGCGTTCGCGGAGGAATACCGTAATTTAAAGAGCGGACGCACGTTGCAGAGATCGAGCAACATCTTATCCTTGGCTCCCTTTCTGGACGACAACGACATTATTAGAGTTGGGGGGAGACTAAAAAATTCTGCGATATCGTGCGAAGCCCGACACCCTATATTGTTGCCGAAAGCGCATGAATTCACCAGGCGTTTAATTCGAATGGAGCACATAAACACGCTGCACTCAGGTGTGCAATCGACACTCGCCGCGGTCAGACAGCGATACTGGCCCGTCGCGGCGACGTCTACGGTCCGCGGCATCATCCGGGAATGCGTGACATGTTTCAAGGCCAAGCCTGTAACATCGCAAACTAAAATGGCAAATTTGCCCAAAGGTAGAGTCACCGCGTCCAGACCGTTCACGCATACCGGAATTGACTACGCGGGCCCGATTTTAATAAAAGAAAGCAGAAGGCGCAATGCGAAAATGTGTAAAACATACATTGCGGTGTTTGTATGCTTCGCGGTCAGGGCCGTGCACATCGAAATTGTAAGCGATTTAACGTCCGACACGTTCATCGGTGCGCTAAAACGATTTATATCGCGAAGAGGTAGGCCGGAGTGCATTTACTCTGACAATGGCACGAACTTCGTCGGGGCCAATAAAGCGCTAAAGGAAATGTATGAATTTGTAAAATCCGAGCAGACGCAGACTAAAATCAAAGAATTTGTACACCAGCGTGAAATAAACTGGAAATTTTCGCCGCCGTATGCGCCTCATTTTGGCGGTCTCTGGGAGGCCGCCGTAAAATCGATAAAAACAAACATGCACAGAACATTAGGCAATGCTCATCTCACGTACGAAGAGATGCAGATAGTTCTGTGCGAAATAGAAGCTATATTAAATTCGCGTCCGCTAACCCCATTAAGTTCGGATCCTAACGATCTCTCATGTATGACTCCGGGTCATTTCTTAATTGGTGCAGCGCTATACAGCTTCCCTGTTGCAGAACTGACACAGATTCCAGAGACCAGACTGTATAGGTGGCAACGAGTGGAGCAGCTGCGGCAACAATTCTGGCAAAGATGGAGCCGTGAATATTTGCACACTCTGATTCAAAGATCCAAGTGGCACCGAAGCAAGGGGGAGGAAGTAAGGACAGGCCAGCTAGTCCTAATCGAACAGCCAGGATTGGGCCCGCAGCAGTGGCTATTGAGAAGAGTCGTCGAGGTTCACCCGGGAAAGGACGGAGTGGTGCGTGCAGCCACGCTAAAAACGAGAAACGGCGAAATTAAAAGACCACTTGTAAAATTAGCGGTACTGCCTCTCGATCAAGGCAACGTTAATGCGAAATAAGTATTGTAAAAAAAAAAATGACTACGGTGAAACCAGTCACGCCTAGAACGAAAAACGAAGCAGAATCTAATAACGACAAACCCGCTCGAGGGGAATTATTGTATATTTAATTGAAGGCAATTCCTTCAAGGCGGGCGGGATGTTTAGGAGAAATGTAAAAAGTAGACTGAGCCTTAGAAAAACCAAGGCAGCGAGAGGCCCGTGATTACCGGATTATGTGGTGCAGACAAAAGCAATAAAATCAGGTAACACAATGCGTCGTACGGATGGTAGAAGTTTCCCCACCATCTCTCTTTAAAAATGATAATAAAATTCTGGAAGGCTCGGAAGGGATAACTCCTTGAAGCGGGGGTATTTTATAGACATCTTATTCCTAAAAACCAATGGATCTCGGGAACTCCTCACCAAAATCTAGAAACTAAGGGCGAAAACTTAGAAGTTTAAGAAAATAGAGAAGGGATGGGGTGCGAATGCCCAATAATTGTAAGATAGGAAAAGTGGAGGAACAAGCTCAGCAAATAAAAGATTTGAATTTCAGAAAAGTGAAAATTCGGGAATAGTTTTCCCCTTTTCCGAGCTTATAAAAACTTGTGTTTTGGCGGAGCACTCTCTCTTGCATCCCAGATAGCAGCGAAAACGTTTCTCTAAACTATCGCAAGTGCCACTCAGTGCAAGATCGCAGAACACGCATTAAGAAAAAGCATCGAGAAGATCTCCTAAAAGTAAGTCTCAACGATTAATTATGTATTGTCGCGAAAATTGATTCCACTAAATGTATTATTTAAATCAAGTGTTCTTTAATTTCAATCAAAGAGAGAAGGGAATGTCCGAGTCGGAGTTCCGGAGTTTTGATTCTATCCGTTAGATTCCGTGGTAAATCAAATGTGTGAGAAAAACCGCTTCCGAATATCGGCTAAGATACGCCGTCGAATAACCAGCAACTTACTGTGGTTCACGCCGCGAAATATTGCTGGAAGTTTGGCGACTATCCACGGCTAAGGAAACGGTAAGCGATTCTCGCCAGAGATGAACTACGAAGATTTATTCATGGACGAGTTAAAAGGTTTGGAAATCGTTGGTAACGAGTCTCCTTCGACCCTTTCTTTGTTAATCTCGTGAAATTTTATTTAAATAAAATTAAAATTAAATTGTAAATTTTAGTGAAATCCAATAATAAGAAAACTTTAAAGAAGAGCCGGGCGCGACGGAACAAACAGATCCAGAATCTAAGAGAGTTAGTACGCCGTTTTTTTATCCAATACTTGCTCGCGGCGGCGCCAAGCGAGGAGGTGTTTGTGTCTCCTGCGCGCAACGAGGAGAGACCGTGGTCTCCACGTCTGGGCGCTCCATCACCGTCGCCCATCCATGGAGACCCAGAACCGTTATTCGGATACGTCCCGCCCGAGGAAATTCCTAACGACCATCTCGAAACATCGGCCGACATTCTGAATCTTTCAAACCAGTCCACGGAGCCGGGATCGGAACAATTCCGCCCCACGACTTCATCTTATACTCCAGATTCATCCCTCATCTCCGAACCACGGTTTCCCGGAGGTGAGCTTCGCGCCTGTTTCTCTCCTCTCTCACCGCCTCCTTTTCCGTTTGAACCCGAGGAAGCCGACTCTCTGGGCAAAGATAAATCCATCTCTCTCCCAGAACTAGACTTCCCCGATCAACTTCCATCTCCCGTCCCGAGTATCGAGGTTCTCGAGGAGCATCCGGAACCAAGAGAGGTTAGAGACCCTCTCCTGGAGCTCCTACGCAGGGTTTGTACTCCGTGGACAGATTCCTGTTCCGGAAGGGGCCTACTCCATCGGCCCTGACCATTTTGAACCAGAAGAGATCAGGAGACAGGCAGCTCGTTCTGCTCCTGATTCTCACTTTTTTATTCATTACCCCGGGGTGGAATTTCCTTTCCTAGCCCTGATGCGGCTGATTGACCTCGTTTTCCCAAGGACCACAGCGAGGGTGATTGAAATAGAAGAGATCACGTTAGATTGAATCACCGACACATTTGGTTAAAAGACATTTATACATAGACACATACACACACACACACACACATTTTTGTAAACACACTCCGTTTTTTGTTACAATGTTATAATTATATCTACTAATTAGATTAAAATCATTTTCATATTTCTTAATTTTTTTTGCCAGAACGTTTTTTTTTTTTTTTTTATATTTTAAGCGAAATTTTATTTTTATATTTTAAGCGAAATAATTAATATTAAAATTGTTAATTCTGTCTGCCAAAGCGATAAATCTCTTTTATAATTTTAAACGTAATGATTAGTATTAAATTTGTTAATTTTGTTTTTGAAAATTCTGAGTTAATCATTTTATAATTACTCCATTATCCTTTATATGCGAATAACTACGCCTGGTTCTATCCCAGAGAATAAGGATTCACCTCCTTTTTCTAAAAAAAAAAACCAACTACGCGCTCAATCTAAATCCGAAATTCTTGAATATTTAATCTGCGCGTAAAATAGCGTGGTTTCGAATCTCGAATCCCACGCAAAATTCGGTGGTGCGTCAACTCCCTACCTTACCCACGAATACCTTTCCTGAGGATTTCCTTCAAATAATCATTTAATAAAAATATAATCCTCTTGACGTAACAATATTAACAAATATAAGTAACTAATAGTAGATGAAAATGGTATATTTATAAATGAATAAACTTTTAAAGAAACAAATTGTTAGGATGTTGAAGTTATTTTGTTATTATTTCGTTATATTTATCTCTTTCATACAATAATAATATTAACGTGGTTAAAAATTTAAATTTAACATGGAAACAGAACATTGAACGTTTATGGCGTGATATTCGAAATGGATACTAAAATATAGAACTCGTGAATATCATTACGTACATTATTTAACAGAATTCATATTTAAACAAAAATATATGTATCGTGAACAAATATGCAAATTTTTTGAAATAATGGCAACGTTATATCCCCTGTCTAAAAATACTACATCTAGCGAGTCTTTAATAATCTAAAAATAACTGATATATTTTTCTACTGCTTTAATTTCGTTTATAAATATACTACTTCCACCTACGTTTAGTCACTTATACCCATCAATATACTGCAAATAACACTCATATTTTTTAAACTTTCGATGTTTATAACTTTTCAATAAAAAACGAGCAACAGCTAAAATTTCTTCAAGGTCACTCAAAAGAATGACCTTAAACACATATGTCAAACTCAAGATGATCGGAGCTGACTCTCCTAAAATGCATAATTATCTATTTAAACATAAATGCAATGAAAATAACGCGATGACAGTTTATCAAAAGGCACGGTAGTATCTCGCGCCAAGTATAGGCGCAGTGTACTACCGAGACTCTCTTACGCAAGACGCCGCTTGAAAAAATCTGTAGATATTTGTTTCTCGCTAACGGCTAAACCAATCATTTTAAGCTCTTTGTATAGCTTAAGGTCAATTTATATTGTTACACCCGGTATGGAGAACGGCGCGAAACTCGCTGTCTTGCAGCGGCGCAAAGTCCGAGTTCGGCGACGTTCGGCATGAAGAGTTTTAACGTGAACATTCCGCGAGTTTCGAGTTAGCTGTCACCCGTTGCTAGAGAACAGCTTGTTGTTTTTAAAAAGAATAGTCAGTTTTACCCATGACGTTGACAAGCGATGTATGTCGAGAGGCTAAATAATTAAATCCGTTTCTTTTGTAATATTTGAGTTTTTTTTTACGACGAGAGTGACGCGGAGTGTGAGAGTGAGTGAGAGCGCTGCAGCGGGGAATGAGTGTGAGAGAGTGAGAGGCCGCTACCCGAGTTTCGCCGTCGTGCGTAACAATATTATAAAAATGTTTTAATTTTTCTGCTATAACGTTATCTATAAACGGAGATATCGTGATGCAAAGTTTTCTCTCAGAAGTAAAACGATTTAAGAAACGTCGTTATTATTATAATTATCATCATCATCGTCGTCCAATCCGATGTACTTTTCTCTTTTTTGTTATGACGCTGATTTCTGTACTTTTTGTTTTTCCGCCGACAAATAGCGCTTAAGCTGCTCAAAAATTTCAAAAAGATGATATGTGAATTTTGCATTTATGTCGCTAGAAGGTGTGGATTCGATGACGCATATCTGTCTTCAACGATATCGCCTGTGTTTATTGACATATTAATGATGCAGTAATAATCGTTGAACTGTCGTTATAACCATATAACTGGTTTTATCTCATAATTAACAGATCTTATTTATTTCGTCAAAATAAACTCAAGACTTATAAAATTAATAACAATTGTTGCTATTATTACGTTTGACGCTGTCTCTTTGATAACTTGTATCACTACTGGCGATAAACTTTTCGTCGTAATGTTCACTGCACTTTTAACTTTCTTAAAAAAAATTTGGAAGTATGTTACCCCGAAAACAAGAGCATTTATTTCCATGGGAGAGTAGTTCGACAAAGGAATAACCAATAGAAAGATGATAGAAATGTTAAAAAGATCTTTTTTCATTCCACGCAAAACTATTAAACTCGCCCAAAACTCAGGGAACAAAGACTTTTCCGTTACAAACGAAATATTTTTCTCGGGTGACTGACACCTCGGCTGTGTGATAATCTACGCATTAGAAAACTGATGTACTGTGGTAAATAGGTTGAAAAACACGTTTGTGGGTGATCAACTAATAAGGGAACGAACACAACTGTTTTTCACCGATTTTTATGAATTATGGATATGTTGAAGAACATCGATAAATATAAGACTCGTATTTTTTTTTTGCTTATCTCGACGTTTAAGGGTTGAATCAGCCCCTCGAAAATAATAAATATTTTTGTTTTATGCGAATATGTTCTAGACTATAAGAAATATAAGAAAATGTTTTAGACAAAAGTTTTGTAGTATTTTATGTTCTTTGCAACGATGTATTTACATTATGCAAAACGTTAATTTTTTTAATTGTCTTCCCCTCCTTTAATTTGGCAAAATTAAAAAATTTTATAATGACAAAAATTGAAGAGCATTTGATACCTAAACTATCCGTACAGTTTATAATATTATGTCCTGGCCATTTAATTTTTAAGAATATGGGCAACATCGTGCTATAGGTGCCATACTGTAGTGTCCTTACGTTATTGCTCTTTAATTGTGTTTTTTTAGTTTAATAATTGAACAATATAGCATGCAAATTGTGCAAAATTTATCACACTACTATATTAAAACGCATAATTTTAAAAATATATACATATATTATATAATTTAAAGAAACGTATTATTTAAAATAAAAGTATGGTTGTCAAAACATTGCTAATATTTTTATTATTATTTTTCTCTATTTCATTAACGTATACATATTTTAAAGGTATATATTCGTTGCAAACATGGTGTTCATGACAAAAATGTGTTACACAAAGCAACTTTTTACATCAAAAACAAGTTATTATAGCAATATCGTCACAAAGGTCACGTTTTACTTCTAAATTACGTTGAAAACAGAATTCAACTAGTGTTTCAAATTCTGTCGGTTTATTTTGTATACATCCACTTTTAAATCACGCATATTTTATAGTAATTAATAATTAACTTAATAATTAATTTCAAAATATTATTTCTAGCATAAAAAATAATTTTAAGATCTAACAATATCACGGTATAAGAAATGTATTTAACAAAATTTTTCCATAGTTGAAAACCATATACATCTAATGGTTGTAAATTTCCTTTTATACCGCAAGGAATAGTGTTAGAATTTTAACTGATAATTAGAGAGTGGCCCGTCGCGGGGCAGCACCTCTTGGCCAATCGTGCCAGATCGATATTGTATTTCGCGTTTGATTTTCGCCTGCGATTCTCAAAGGCAGAGAGCCCAACTGGAAATCGCAGCTTTTACGCGTACAGATGCAGAGGCTCGTCCCTGTGAAGTCAGGCGCTTCGACTGCCGTCGGATAGAGGAAAAGGCCAGAGCTATACACTACCTGTCCTTTTTTTTAGCGGCGTCGTCGGTAACTCAGTAGTGTTGGTATCGCGCAAGCATGATGGTAACCGCTCGAATGCAAACGGCTACTCTTATTTACCATGTACCATGTGTTATATCCCGAGCCCCTGGCAACAGAAAGCTCGAGAATAACGATGGAATGTCGCACGCGCGCGACCATTTGCTTGATCGGCAGAATACCGCCGATCAAGGTAACCCGGCATTTCCGGTCGGGACGCGACGTTTCGAGAACATTCGCGGTTCCACCCGCGAATCTGCTGATTGCTATGATTTTTGACATAGTGTTACGTCTGGAGCCGTTTCTTGTATGATCGCTCTCTCAGTAAGCACAGTTTTAATAACTCTGACCAGAAGCTGAGGTCCACGTACACGGAGATGATTAATCAAGCGAAGGCGTTACCAATAAAAAATTAGGAGGAAGAAAAATCTATTCTCATACCCCGTGAGATAATCCGTACGGTAGCCGGAAACGTACAGCTCATTTCGGCCAATAATACAGTTGTAAAACCTAAATTGATCTTACCATGATATCGCCTCGAGCAGTACGGTTTTGACTAATCAACGGAAAGTCGTAAAACAAGACAAAGACTCCCGCAGCCGTTGGCACTTAACTCCCCCCACCCCGAATAGTAAGAATACGAACCCTATGACCTCCGTTTTCAATTTTATTACCTAGATAAAATAGAGACGCCGACTCTATAATAAGAAATATTAAGATATACGATGGGCAGATGCGCCAAAACAATAAGCATTTCGCAACGATCATCAAAGGAAATAATATGTATAATCGCGCCTGGCAACAGCTAAGGAGCTTCAAGGCAATCGGTGTAATAAAAACTCCGCAGGATGACTCAGAATTGGAGTATAATCAGGAAATAGGGAGATGAGACAATACTCCCACCCTTCAATTTTTCTGCTATATAAGGCCCGCGATTTTAGGGCGAAGACGACTACCGAATTAAGATCCAACGTATTCATATCGTTACCCTGCCCGATTTCCTTGCGATCAAACAAGTGGCCCATGCAGAACGTCTGGATCAAAGACTCGACGCCCTCACCAACCTATTCGAACCGAAAATACAAAGCCATTGTCAAGCCTACGCCGTTCACTCCAGAGGAAGCCGCAACAATGACCGCTAGACTGCAACTTACAACCAGCAGAAGTGAGTTGAAGATCAGATCATAAAGATCGGAACGTTTAACAAACCGTAAATTATAGTGCCGTATCCCATGAATCTGACGCGACAACCACCCACTGAGATCCTGCGACCTCCTCCATCCGGGACATCAGCACATCTTAATTCAAACCCTTCGCGTCTATTAACAAATTCTATCACTTATACAACACCAGATATTACTCAATCGGCATCCCGATGCGAAACTGTTCCCCTACCCTCTCAATCTAGCAAAAGAACGCTAATTTATCCTCAGTTTGAAATAGATTCGCATTTATTCCTTTCAAATTCCCAACCTCCTTCCAAGCCCGAAACATACCATCCGTTCTCCGATTTAGATTTTCCTACTTCAATAGCCCGTCCACCTACCGTTATTCCTCACCCTGAAGAAAATTCTCTTCCTACCCTCCGGATAACAATCCACCAGCTTCCCGTTTTTGCGACTCTGAAAACTACCCATATCCCTCCCACCGAAAATTGTACAATTGCAAATCTCATTTACCACGCTGTGGCTATCATATGTGTGGTTATCAAAGCGCAAGGAATTCCGAATTTCGTCCATCAATTCCTTGCTCGCCATGCTCATTTTCAATCGAGCAGCCTGAAAGAAATTATCTTTGGCCAGGCTCTCACCATTTTCATTATAACCGAGCAGAGATAACCAATTGTACCTTCGGGTCAACGCATCCTCCGCCCTTCTTTCCTAGAACTTCCCATTATTCCCATTTTTCCCCGCCCTGCCGACACTCTCACGCACACTGCCATTCACACATTCATCAAGAAAACCACATGTAAAGATACTCATCTACCGAAAAATTGTACACCCGTGAACATTCACAAACACTTGCAATAATTTAAAACAAAGGAAGAATTTAATTGTAACAATTATCTAAGCAATAGTTACCGTGAAATTGTAAAACCATTTGAATAAACCAATATCATTTTTTTCAACACCATCATGCTCTGGTTTTTATTTGCTTAAGACTAGCGCGGCCCTGTCCCTATAAATAAGATTAGATTCTTTTATTTAAAAGGGGCCATAGGCCGCACGCGTTTCGAAAGGAGTGTCATAGCGCCTATTAAAGGCGTTGACCCCCCGACTCGAAACCTCAGCTCGTGCGCCTCTGCCGCAGCGGTACCGTCCCTTCTTTTAGCGGCGAATAAAAGATTTTGCCCCGTTGCATCGTTAACTTTCCGATTTCCAGCTTTCGGACGTAACAATAGCAACAGCAGGGCATATATAGGGGCAACCGCGGTCCGGACGGGCAGTCGTAATTAAGTGTATCGTGTGAAATCGACGATTGTAAGCTACAAAGAGGGAAATAAAGAACGTGAAACAGTTTAATATAAAGGGTCTTTATTCTAAGCCCTGTTTTTCCTCGCCATCAACCCAGTACACATATATCTCTCCGGAGAACGGAACCCACAGCACCTTTGCGGTGCAACACATGAAACTTACCATGTTACCATCATTACCATGTAAAATAAAAATTGAAAATAAATTATTATTCATAAAGAATCTTTCTTTTTTCAAACTAAATCACTTTCATCTTATAAGTTAGTAGTACGAAATGAGCAAAATTAATTTTTATAAATTTGTTGCTAATTTGTTGTTAAAAAGTAATTGCCAAAAAAAAAGTTTATTGCTCTCTGCTTTTATTATTATAAATTTTTTAATAATGTTCTAAAAAAAAGATGAAGTTGATCGCAAAGAAATTTAATTGAGATAACGCTTTGTTGCTTATTTATTGCTAAATATTTGCCAAAAGAAAATATTAAATTGCTATTTTCTTTTCTTAGTTAACAAATTGATATCTTCTACGTAAACGCTCGTTATCAGGTAACGGTTGTTGCTATATATCGATTCGGGATTTCAAATAATTTGTTTAAAAACTGAAAAGAAGTCATTCCAATTATTTAAACAATTTTTTTTACAAAAAAGTCACTCATCGGATTCGGTCGCCGGATGATGTTGCGAGTGACATAGTATAGTCTTTTCTTCAATATTAACATTTTTGCTAGTTAACAAATGGATATCTCCGAGATCGAGTGTTCGATTTTTATAATTTTTTTTTAACAACGTTACAGCATCGTCCGACGACCGAATCCGATGAGTGACTTTTTTGCAAAAAATTATTTAAACAGTTTAAACTTTTTCGTAATGTAAAAGTGCAATACTCAAATTCGGCGAAGTATTATATGAAATGGAGAATAAAAATAATTTGTTGATTCGCAAAGCTTGCTATAATTTCCCTGTTATTAGTCAAAATCCTTGAACTAGTACGCGTGTAAAATGCCGCAAAAACGAGGAATATCAATCCGCGGCGTGCGGCGTTGTCTGTTCAATGAACTCGCCGCTGTCCGCCGTTGCCGTTTCGCTTAGTCGAGTAATGCTCTATTGCCTGGTCGATACCTTGCTTTTTCGATTCGTTCGCCGCCCGCCGTCCACCGCCCGCCGCTGACCACTTGTTGCCTATGTTGATCAATTTGCTACTGACTGTCCCTTTTTCTATTAAATAATACTTGCCGTAACTTGTCGCGAATGTGCTACAACTTTCTACTTTTTAACTGTTATACATTTTTCAAAATGTTGCATAACATTTCTTGTCAATCTAATGTAATCCAACTCCAGATTTCGACGTAAAAACTGCAGTACTTTCGTCAAATATGAATAAGTGGAAATTTTACAAAGGTTGAGCGAGAGATGTTTAATAAATTAAACCGATTACGGCGCTATGTAAATTTTAATTTCTTATTTACACCTTATCATCAGTTTTCTGTTCGGCAGTTACAATTCTGAAAGTTTATCCAACCGATTAGATTTACTCGTGCGTTGGTGAAACCGGGCCTAATTAATGAAAGAAAAATTTCCAATTTTTAATTTCATATTTTTAAGACTGTACTTCCGAAAATGGTGTCCTCCCGATTTTTATGCCCCTCCGTGGATTTGTGTATCTTAACGTGCTATTGACGAATCCCATAGTCAAAGTTGGCGGAAATGGATATTTATGGCGAAAACCATAAAAAACCATAAAACGATTTTTTACGTTTATCTTTTAAAATACTGCAAATTTTAAAAAATGTTTCAAACAAAAGTTGTAGAGCTCATTAAGATACACATTTTATGTTTTATACATTTTTACCGTAAAACAAATATTTACTTAGAAAATTAAATATAAAGATATTAATAACACAATTTTTATATTTTAACGATTTTTGGCTAACTAGTATATTAAAATGGCATAATAACAGTATTATTTACATATTTTCTCGCTAGATGGGTTGACTGTTATTGAGTTGTACTTCTCGATAGTAATTTTACTTTGAACAGCTCATATTAGGAGAGTTGTTTTGGTCGGAAGTTGGTTAGACATTGGAAACTGTGTTGATGTTTACAGTGTGCCCGCTTTCTCTTTCTCTCTCTCTCTATAGATATTTTTTGGTTTGGTTTTTAATATAATGGATCAGAAGTATAATATTTTTACTTTAAATTTAATTTTTCAAGATCGAGAAAAACCCTTTTGTTGGTTAAAAGATTTATAGTTAATTCCTACTGAACGATTTTATAAGAAGCATTACAAGAAAATAAAATTGGAAGACAATGGTTCGTTTTTTGGTCTTTTTTTATGTACAACAAAAAGTTAGAATCGACATTTATTTACATGCAATTGTTGAAAACATTTAATTCGAAAGGTGTCATATTTCAGCAACTGCATGTATGCTAATTACGTACAGTTTTGCGGTTGGTTTTACTTATGAGCAAACTATGCGTGAGTGTAGTATTATTAAAGGACAAACTATTTCAGTAGAAACTGTTGCTGATAGATTTTATTTTTGTAGAGAAGTCTGTTTGGCTGTTTTAGATAAGCAATTTGAAGAAGATGGTAAACTTGGAGGGGTTGGACAAATTGTAGAAGTAGATGAGTGCAAAATTGGACGTCGAAAGTTTGAACGAGGACGTATTGTGGAAGGAGCATAGATTCTTGGGATGATTGAAAGAAACCATTCTTTCAACTGTCGTTTGGAGATTTGTCCCGACAACAAAAGAGATGAAACTACATTAATAAGTTTAATAAAGAAACACGTTGCAAAAGGGACAGAGATCCATACTGATTGTTGGAAGGGATATGTTAATTTAAATCAACACGGTTTTTTGCATCTTAATCATTCGGAGAAATTCGTTAATAGTGATATTGGGGCTCATACGCAAAATATAGAGTCGTCTTGGAGATGGACGAGACGATTTTTTTTTTTGTGGTATTCAGAAAATATGTCTTGCAGATCATCTTTGCGAGTTTTTATGGCGACGACAATTAAAAAAACTTAATAAAGATCCTTTTATTTAATTGATAACAAATACTAAAAATTTGTTATCCAGGATATAAAAGTTAAATGTTATGATTTTTTAAGAATTTTTTTTCGTTATTCATTTCAATTTGGTTATTTAGTTTTAGTTTATATAAAGTATGTGTTACGTATTAACTAAATGTATTCTCACACTATTTTTGTATTGCGCGCGATTTGCTCAGCGAATCGTAACACGAGCGGAACGAATCTACCCGCTCTTCAACTTTTTATGTATAACAGCGCACGAGCCTTAGCGAGCCGTCTTTCACTTCTTCTTTCTGAGTTAATAAGTACACACGTGCTAAGAAATATATATTAACAGTTTTGCTCATACAATGGTATTCAGATTTTCTCTCTCTCCCTCCGTCATACACAACATAATTGGCGACGAGGACAGCGAAGTTAAGTAAACAATCCATATTTATTGTACGAAAAGTTAATATACGAGGCGGCACAAAAATATGGCGCAATCATCATCCAGCACGGATAGTAAGCCCGCCATTCCAGGATCTTTTGCAATTGAGGCTTTCGATCCAGCTACAACCACGTGGAAACGTTGGGTTCAGCGTCTACAAGGTGCTTTCTTAATTTTTGGCATCGCTGGGAACTCAAGAGTTCCATATTTATTGCATTACGTAGGATCATCAGCATTTGATGTGTTATGTGATCGACTCGATCCAGTCGATCCTTTTTCCCAAAGTTTCGATACGCTGGTGCAAAAATTGGAAGAGTTTTATGAGCCAGCTCCTTTGGAAATAGCAGAAAATTATAAATTTCACCAAAGGAAGCAGGAGGCAGGAGAGACAGTGCAGCAATATGTGGCAGCATTACATAAGCTAAGTATTTATTGTAAATTCAGAGAATACTTAAAAACAGCCCTACGGAATCAGTTTGTATTTGGTCTACAAAATAAGAAGAGTCAAGCCCGTTTACTTGAGCGGAAAGATTTAAATTTTGAGGAAGCAGTCAAAATCGCAGTAACAATGGAATTATCTGAAAAGAGTTCCGAGCAGATGAAAACTGGTAATGCATCAACCTCCACCATCGATTATTTGAAAATAGGAAGAAAATTGCAGCACAAGCACGGCAGCGACAAGAATTCAAAGCAAAACTACAGGAAGCCTACAGGTCATACTAATTCTAATTCTAATTTTAGATGCGAAACAAAAACTAATATTAAGTGTTTCAGATGCGGTAAAGCTCATTTAGCAAGTAAATGCACATTAAGTCATGACACTAAATGCTTTTATTTGTGGAAAAAAAGGTCATTTAAATATAGTTTGTTTTAAGAATACAACTACGAACAATCAATTACAGGAGATGCTAGCATTGGAACATGATGATCATCGAGATAAATATTACATTGTACTTAAGGTAAACGATAAGCAAATTAAGTTTGAAATTGATAGCGGTGCCGCAGTCACAGTTATAAATGAAGCAGATTTTAATCAACATTTTCAAAATGCGGTCTTACAAAAAACAAATTTACAATTAATATCATATTGCGGTAATATTTTACAAAGTAAAGGTTATGTTACAGTTAACGTTCAATTTAACGAAATTCAGAAAGAGCTTAATATGTACATTGTTAAAGGTCATAGAAAACCACTCTTAGGTAGGGAATGGATTAGACAATTGTCAAATGGACATAATTTTTTAGTGTGTGGCGCTGCAGTAAATAATATAGCTACGTCTCAAAATAAATTGCACACATTGCTTAATAAATACAAAAAGCTTAATCCTCCGGAATTTTCAGCCATCAAAGGCATTCAAGCTAAATTAACATTGAAAGCTGATGTTACACCAATATATATACGCGCACGGCAAGTTTCTTTTAAACTTATTCCCCTTGTTGAACAAGAATTAGATTCTTTGGAAAAGGCAGGAATAATAGAAACAGTATCAACATCAGAATGGGCTACACCGATTGTCCCCATATTAAAAAAAAATGGCAAAGTACGAATATGCGGAGACTATAAAGTTACTGTAAATCCGAGTTTAATTATAGATGATCACCCCTTACCCACGATCGACGAATTATATTCTAAATTAACGAACGGTGTCAAATTTTCAAAAATTGATTTAATTCAGGCTTATTTACAGTTAGAAATGGCACCTGAATATCGCAAATTGTTAACAATTAGTACATGTAGGGGGCTATACAAAGTTAATAGAATGATGTTTGATATTGCTTCCGGACCAACTATCTGGCAGAGAGAGATTGAAAATATCTTGCAGGGTATTTCAGGTATAGCTATATTTTTCGACAATGTAGTAATTACAGGAGAATCTGATGATTTACATTTGCAAAGACTTGAAGAAGTTTTAGAAAGATTGCATAAATTCAATATTCGTATTAATTTAGAAAAGTCTGATTTTTTCATTGACAAAGTAAATTATTGTGGTTATACAATTGATAAACAAAGGATACATAAAGATCAAAAGAAAATGGAAGCTATTAAGTCCATGCCACAACCTAAAAACGTATCAGAGGTCAGAGCCTTCACGGGCATGATAAATTATTATAGTAGATTTGAAAGAATTGCACAATGGACATTTTGGTGTAATTAAAATGAAAAATCTAGCTCGCAGTTATTGTTGGTGGTCGGGTTTAGATAAAAACATAGAAGATATTGCGAAGAATTGTACAAATTGTAATGCACACAGAAATAATCCACCTAAGGTAGATGTGCACGTCTGGCAACAACCTTCAGAGCCAATGCAACGGATTTATTTAGATTTTGCTGGGCCATTTTTGAGAAAAATGTTCTTCGTTATGGTAGATTCATATTCTAAATGGCCTGAGGTACATGTTATGCCTAATATTACAGCTGAAACTACAATTTTTAAATGTAGACAGATATTCGCAAACTATGGTTTACCCAAAACAATTGTAACTGATAATGGTAGAACTTTCATATCAGATAAATTTCAAAAATTTTTAAGATTAAATGGAATAAGTCACAAACTAACTTCTCCTTACAATCCATCGACAAACGGTCAAGCCGAACGTTTTGTACAGACATTAAAGCAAGCATTAAAGCGTACAAATTGCAATTCAGCAAATATAAATTTAGTTTTATGTAATTTATTGTTACAATATAGAGTTATGCTACATGCGTCGACAAATAAGTCACCTGCGGAGCTATTTATAGGAAGAAAATATGTACACGTTTAGATCTAGTATTTCCGATTAAAGAAGAGAAGATAGTTGATAAAAATTATAATAAGGCGATTAGAAGTTTTAATTGTAAAGACAGAGTATATATAAGGTGTTTATTTTCTCCTCGGAGGTACACCGGGACTTTCGCTTCCCCAATTTTCTGCTTACAATTTCATAAAATATATCTTAAAACTTCATTCTTATCTCTAAACTATTTCTACTTTTATAGTCTTCTTTCTTCTTACAGCCATTTCCTGAAAGTAAAACTTATATCCTACGCCTTTTTTCCTATTCTATTACCTACGCATCAAGAGAGAGAGAGATCACACATCCATTCATTCTTTACATTATTTTGCCTTAATTCTACCTTAAATTCTATCTTTGGACCCCCGCTTCCGACGCTTTTTCTTTCATACTTTCATTCACTCCTATTTTTCTCCCTTGTTCTTTCCAATTTTTCCAACCAATCAATCTCCTTTCCTTCCCCTCCCAGAATTTCCTCCACCATTTCCTCCCAACTATTCTCGTTTCCCCAGTCTATACATTCCTCCCATATATGTTCCCACGTTTCTTCCTTCTCCAAACAAATTCTACATTTTCTTTTCTCCTCTCCCACCCAATATTTATTTCCTCTCATTTCCTCCCCTAATCTAAATTTTGCCACTCTTTGCCATTTTTCTTCCTTCCACCCCAATTTCAAATATCCTGGTATCCCTTCCTCTTTCACTTTTTTATAATACTTATTAAATCTTGACTCTCTTATTTTTTTCCATCTTTCCTCTCTTTGCCATTCTTTATCCTTTTCCACCAAATATTCCCCCCTTATTTCCTCTCTTTTTCTTAGATCTTCCACCTCTTTTCCCGACCATCCAAATTTTTCAAAAAATTCCTCTCTTTCTTTTTCCCATTTTCCTTTGCTTCTTCCCTTCCTTGCTCTTCCCTTAATTTCTTCCCAGCACCATTTTGCTAGAACTCCTCCTTTCCCTTCTTCTAGCCGTTTTTCATATTTCCATGCTCTCATCTCTGCTCTACCTTTCAATTTATCCCTCTGTAGTTCTTCTCTCACCATATATCCTGGTACATATCTTCTTACTCCCAGCACCCATCTCAAGTATTTTTCCTGTAATATCTCCACCTCTTCTCTTTCCTTCCATCCCCATATTTCCACGCCATAATTAATAACCGACCATACCAGTTTATCAAATAGCCATATTCTTTTACTCCAATCTTTTCCGAATTTTCTTTTACCTATACTCCACACCTGCCCCATTATTCTTGCCGTTTTTTTTACTCTGTCCTTTACATGCTTTTTCTGCTGTCCATTTCTCATGATTATGTATCCCAAATACTTGAAACTTTTTACTTCCTTTATTTCTTCCCCTTTCCATACCCATTTAGTTTTTTTCCATCTCCCTTCCCCCTTTCTACACCTCATTATCTTTGTTTTCTTTACATTCACTTCCAATCCCTTTTCTTTTACATATTCTTCCATGTTTTTAATCATTCCTTTCATCCCTGCCTCATTTTCTGCCAGTAGCGCAATGTCATCCGCGTACGCCAGCGAGTAAACTCTCTTGTCTTTTATTCTTATACCCCCCCATCCTCCTTTTTTTAATTCTTCATCTATGTCTGCCAACAAGAGTGTGAACAGGCTAGGACTAAACGGACAACCCTGTCTTACTCCCTTTGTCATCCAGAAACTTTTCCCTTCTTTATCCTTTACCTTAACTTTATTCACCGTTTCCTCTAATATTTCTTCACACCTTCTTATCAATCCCTCCCTTACCCCTTTTTTCTTCATTGTTTCCACCAATTTTCTCCTGTCTACAGAGTCAAAAGCCGCTCTCAAATCTATAAACGCTATTACCATTTTTCCTTCCTTTTCCTCTATCTTCTTATTTAGCAGGTAATTTAACACATATATTTGATCTACTGTCCCCATGTCTCTTTTAAAACCGGCTTGACTCTGCGGTAATATTCCTTTTTCTTCTATTTTTTTTCTTAATCTTTCTGCTAACACAGATGCATACACTTTGTACGCAGTCTGTGTCAACGTTATCCCTCTATACTCTTCTACTTTTTTACCTTTTCCTCTTTTTAACACCGGAACTACCACACCTTCTCTTCATTCCTCCGGCATTCCCTCCCCCCTCCATACTCTTTTGCACATTTTCCATAATTTCTCTTTTACTTCCCCCTCCCCATTTCCATATTTCATTTTCTAAACCATCACTTCCTGCTGCTTTTCCTTTTTCAACCTTCTTATTACATTTTTAAATTCTTCTCTATTTATATCTTCCTCATTGTCTTCTATTCTGTCTTCTCCTATTTCTTCTCTTACTCTCCATTCCACTTCTCCTAACATTTTCTTAAAATATCCGTCCCATTCTTCAATCTTTATTTTTTCTCCACTTTCTTCCTTTTTTTCTTCCCTTGTTTACTACTTTCCATACTTCTCCTTCTGTTCTAATCTTTTCTATTTCTTTCTCCTATCTCACCTTTTCTTGCAATTTTTTCTCCTCACATAGCTTCTTATATTCACTTTTCTTCTTTTTATAATTCTCCTTACTCCCTTCCCCCTTCCTCCATTTTAGCATTTCTTCCTTTACTTCACCTTTTTTCCTTTTACAATCGTCATTCCACCATCTTTCTTTTGGTTTTTCCTTCTTCTTTATTTTCATTTCTTTTTTAACTACATTCTTTGTTTTTTCCAGTTCCTTACTAAAACTTCTCCAATTTTCCTCCGTATTGTTTTCTTTCTCTCTTTTTTCTTTATATTTTTCCCTGAAAATTTTCTTCTCCTTCTCACTCCAAACTAGTCTCGTGCTCTTTTTTATACCATATTTACATCTTCTCCTCTTTCCTCCCTCTATTTTTATTGTCACTATTAAGGGTAAGTGGTCTGAGTCCACTTCCTCCCCCACCTTCATTTCTACTATTTCTTCTTTTGATTCCACGTTACTGATCACATAGTCTATCACTGTTTTTCCTCTTCCCCCTACATATGTCCATTCACTCTTTTCATCTCCTCTTGTACAACCATTGACTATTCCCCATCCTGCTTCTTCCAAAGCTTTACAAAATTTTTTTCTTTTCCTGTAATTTTTTATCCTTTGTTTTCCTTTTTCTCTCTTCCTTATCTTCTTCTTCTTTTTCATCATCCCATAGCTCGCCCTCTTCTCCCGTCCTCACATTAAAGTCTCCCCCTATCAGATATCTCGTTCCTTCCTCTTTTTCATCTATCCAATTTCTCATATTCTCTGTTAAGTCTTCTAAATCCTCATTTACATATACCCCTGCTATTTTCCACCATATTTTTCCACTTTTTATCTTTATTCCTATTATTCCTTTCCTATCTTCAAATTCTAATTTTTTTTCTCCTTCCAATTCCTCTCTCCATCCCATCACCATTCCCCCCATTGCCCTCCCCTTCTTATTTTTCTTTTCTGCTCCCTTATTTATCCATTTGTAGCCTTTTGGCAGTCTGCTTCTTAACCCCTTCCATTTTTTTTCTTCCAATCAAGTTTCACACATATAAATCACCTCCCATTTCTCCATGTTCTTCCAGAAATCTTCATCCTTGTTTTCTATTTCTGCCACGTTCCAAAAAATTATTCTCACGTTTCTATCTTTTATCTCCGCCTTTTCCTTTCCTCTCTCCTTTTTCTCCTTTTTTTTCTTTTTCCTTTTATCTTTCCTTTTTTATTTTTCTTTATCCTTTTCTTTTCCTCTTTCCTCATCTTTTCTCTCCACTTTTTCCAACTCATTTACTTCTCTTCTTCCGCCCCTTTTCAAAAACTTGCATTTAATCTATCTGCTATTACCCTCTTCCTTTTATTTCCTTCTTTTTCAAACTCTTTCGCTCCATCCCATTTTTTCAATTCTTCCTTCAAATCATCTCATATCCACATTTCTTTATTTACCCATATCTTCTTGTATCCTATTTTTACCTGTTTTCCTTCTCTTTTCAATCTATCCGCTTCTCTCTTTATGAGCCATTCTACTTTCCTTTCATATTCTGTCAGATCGTCTCCTATCCATTCCGTCCTGTCCTTTAGTTTTCCCTTGCATTTTAATATTTCCAGTTTTTCTTTAAAGTTTTCCATCTTTACCCACACCATACCATAACCTCCTTTATTTACTCCTCCTATCTTATTTACATCCTCTATCTTTGCTTTCACATCTGTTGCTTCTATTATTTCTCCCACTTGTTCTTTCAACGCCTTTTTTTCTTCACTTTTTATCTTTATACCTCTTATTATTAAATTGTTTTTCTTCCATTCTTTCTTTTCTCTTTCTTTTGCCGATTCCAAATTCTCGTTCTTTCTTCCAAACTTAAAACCTTTCCCTGTATTTCTGCTGGTATTTCCATTTTACCTCCCTCATATTTTTTTTCCCTTATTTTTTTTTCCATCCCATCTATTCTTTTCTCTAAATCTATCTTCTCTTTTTTCCATATTTTCTTCAAATCTTCTATTTCCTTTCTGATTTGTACCTTTATTTCCCTTACTTCCTCCATCTGCGCTTAGATCCTTGCAAATCCACTTCTCATCTCCTTTATCACCTCTTCAAAACCTTCCTTGCTTATTCCTCCTTCACCACTCTCTTCTGTTGCTTTCACCGGCGATCTATAAACTTTTACGTTTTTCCTAAATCCTTCCAAACCCTCTATTTCGCCTTTTTCCTCCTGCCTTTCCTTCCTTTTCTCCCCTTGCTTCCACGCTTCCATAATTGGCAAGCTGTTGGCCCTTTCCCTTCTTAACAGTTCTACCTTTGCAGGTCTACTCATTTTCTTTTTTATTTTCTCTTCTTCCTTTTTCTCTTTTCTTTCCTCACTTCCACTCTCCACACTTTCCTTTTCCTGGTCACTCATTTTCCAAATCTTCTTTATCTCTTTTCCCTTTGTCTTTGTTACCTCTTACTCTCTCCTTTACCCCCTTGCCTTCCTCCTTTCCTTTGTCTTACACACGGTTTTTTCCCCGTCACCGCCGACCTAACCTCAAAAAGAACTCCGCTTTATATCTTCCCCGATTTTTCCCTTTATTCTTACCTTTGCTCTTTATCCTCTCTTGCCCTCCTTAAAGACCCTTCCCTCTTTCCCTCAAACCAACCCTTTACCTCTGAAAAACTTTTTTACTCCCACAAGACCTTTTTCTACATGCACTCGCTCAGACACACAACCGTTCGCTCTGCAATCGGAAACGAAAGACCTTGTAAAGACAGAGTAGCATGCAGGAATTATTCTGGCAAAGATAAGTGGAAGTTTGGAAAAATTCATACGCGTATAGGAAAGTTACATTACAAAATTGTATTAGATGACGGTCGTTTATGGATCAGACACGTTAATCAGATGCGTTTAATTGGAAATCAGACACCTACAATTACAGATAATCAAAACAATGATTGTTATTGGGACACTAGCGATATAATTACAGAAAAGCAAGATACTTTACTTCAAGATAAGGAAAACTTACAACCTACACATAACACAAATCATAGTAACTCTCAAAATACGTTAAGACGTTCAACTAGAGAAAAGAAGCGACCTGATTTCTTGTCATATGAACGAAAGGAATTTTTATTTTAACAAAAGAGGGTGTTACGTATTAACTAAATGTATTCTCACACTATTTTTGTATTGCGCGCGATTTGCTCAGCGAATCGTAACACGAGCGGAACGAATCTACCCGCTCTTCAACTTTTTATGTATAACAGCGCACGAGCCTTAGCGAGCCGTCTTTCACTTCTTCTTTCTGAGTTAATAAGTACACACGTGCTAAGAAATATATATTAACAGTTTTGCTCATACAATGGTATTCAGATTTTCTCTCTCTCCCTCCGTCATACACAACAGTATGATTGATATTTTTTCGTCTCTTTCTTTTATGCAAGTGGGTTAGCAAGTATTGTATAAATTTTACAAGGGGGGGTCGCGCTTAACGGAACACCAATTTTCTCCAAACTCACAGGGTTTGAAGATTGGTGTTCCTAGTAATACGTGGTAAAGTCATACGACGCACTACTCAAAAATAAGAAATAAAAGTTAGTTTAAACATTTCCTATGTCTTGAAGTACAGAAAAGTTAAACCTATTTTCGAAGCAGCGTGGTAGTCCAGAGTGGTCGACTCAGATCTAGTAAGCGTGGAATCACTGGTTCGATTCACGTTACGTATTTTTTTTTTAATTTTTACATTTTGGTATGAAATTTAACAATTATATATCTTATTTCATTATTATAAATACTATATGCGCCATAAATTAGTATATAGACAGAAAGCTGAGCTGGGATGCATCAGAGGATGCATCAGATGCTCTTTATCATTTAAAATATTTGTTACCCTCTTTTGTCTGAGCAATAATCAAGACGAGCTGTAATAAGGACGAGCAGTAGCAAACCAGAAGCCTCTTGAGCAAGTCGTTCATTTTTTATCTCCTCTCCTCCACGCATACACAATAATAATATTATATAAAAAAGAGAAATAAAAATAATGCAAGAATATCTTTTTTTACGAAGTTATTAATTTTATTAATCATATATACAATACATAAAAATAATATTATTAATTCTTAACATCGCGATATCCCTGGGTGGTATTTGTCATAAAAACATTCAAAACAAAAATTTTCCTTGCATCGAGCGCAAGTAATAAGTACTTTGTAACGGCTTAGTTAGTCGTCTAACAAAACAAATCAGTAAAACAGATTTTAGGGCCTGGGCCCCGTTTCATTGATCTTTCAGCGAATGCCCTCTGGCTGACGGTTTTTGAAGGAGGAACAACGGAGCACAAAGAAGTTGTAGTCGGACGCGGAACTCCAAAGCGAACGGTTATAAGAACGGTTGAGAAATTTTTTATGAAAAGAAATTTATAGGCGGAACTCAAGAAATCTCATCAAAGCACGACGAGATTGGCGGAATATCGCATTTATTATAAGAAATTAATAATAAACGTGGTAGAGAGCACGCACTGAAGAGCGCGTGGTAGAGAGCACGTGGTGGAAAACACGTGGTAGAGAGCACGTGATAAGATTGAAAAAATATAATTTTACAAGCAAAAAGACTATTAACACAGTCATAAACATGGAACGTACCGACGAACCTGGAACCCTCAAATATTCAAAAGCCAGAAGAAGAAAATGAGAGCATTGAAAATAAAATAGATATCCGCAACGCTGTGAAATATTACGAGGCGCTATTAGAACAAAATGGCGTCATTTCACAACCATCTTTTTCTACTATTTCTGAGGAATCAATTCTAGTGGCAGAGGATCTTTATAATTACACACAAAAAATTTTATTAAAAAAACATTTTATTACCGACAAAGAATTAATAACGATAGAGGAAAGTGAAACTGACAATAGTTTTGAAGAAGTACAATTTAAAAAAGAATCTGATTACGAACCAGAAAAAAACGTAGTAAAAGCATGGAATTAATTTCGCTTGATTATAAAGTAAAAGTTATTAATATAAGCGAAACAACATCGAACATGGAATTTGAAAACATTACAAAGAAAAGGATATTCAAAATTAAAACGAATAGATTCGTTAAAAATATGGGACGAACAAATAATAAGTGGTGGAACTATTTATGACAAATATTCTATAATTAATTCATGGACCAATGATCGATTTCTTGAGGCTCGACAAAATAATATGCAAGTTACAACAAGAAACTTGCAGCAATGGGCTTTAGCTGCTCCGAGCCAGTTCGAAAATTTTGATTTTAAAACTTCCAAAACGTGGCTAAAATCATTAAAATCCAAGCATCGAATTCGCCAAAGAAAAATTACAAGATATGTTTCGGAAATAGAAAGTGCATCAATCGAAGAAACCTTGACTGCTGCAGAGAATTTTAGAATACAAGCTCGTCATTTAATACAAAATTTTAATCCGAATATGGTAATTAATACTAATCAAACAGGATGCCAGTACCAATCTACATATAATAGAACTCTCGCAGAGAAAGGCGTTAAAGAAGTTCTAGTTAAAAAAAAAAAATATAAATAAAACAACACATAGTTACACAGCACAATATTGCATGACATTAAATGGCAAATTATTACCATTAGTTTTCGTCTGTTTGCAAAAGACAACCGGTATCTTTGAATCTAGAGTTAAAAAAAAGTCGATAAATATCTTAAAAAATACACAAATGTAATTGTAACATCGACGAAATCAGGAAAATTGACAACGGGTTTCTACAAATATTTTTTAAATACAGTTTTAAAATCATATGTTAAAAAAGAAAAGTTTTTATTACTCGTTGATTCTTGGGGAGGACAAACCAAACCAGAATTATATGAGGAAACTTTTATGGATAAAAATCGCTTAACGACATGTACGGTTAAAATAATTTCACCCAAATGCACACCTCTCGTCCAACCATGCGACGTTTACTTTAATAGGCAAGTAAAAAATTTTATAAAACACTTGCAAAATTGTACGTATTTACTAGAACAAAACCGTGAAATTCATTCTCGAGAAGATTGCATAAAAATTCAGTCTATTGTGCACCACCAACTTTCCTCAGAAATTTTTAATAATATAATTAAATACACATGGTTCGTCGCAAAACTTTTTGATGACAGGGAGATATTTATAAATGTTAACGAAATATGCTTTAATATGGATAATTTAAAAAAGAATTGTAATTGTACAAAAGTATCATTTATTACTTGCGCTCGATGTAGACAAAATTTTTGTTTTGAATGTTTTTATGACAAATACCACCCAGAGATATGCGATATTAAAAATTAATAATATTGTTTCTATGTATATATGATTAATAAAATAAATAACTTTGTAAAAAATATATTCTTGCATTATTTTTATTTCTTCTTTTTATATAATATTATAATAATGAAATAAGATATATAATTGTTAAATTATGCCCCGTCTCGTCCGGATGGATACATGTAGTAGCGTTCCGCGCTGCGTTGCTCACAACAGATTAGTTAAACCCAAAAAATAAAAATAGCGCTACAATCGCGCGCCATGTGCGCCAACCCTGCGCGTATACCGATGTCGCCTTATTGTCTTCTTGTTGCGGTTGCTTACAGCAGGTTTTTTCAAATTATTCATCATTCTTCGTGTCTTTCGACTTCAGTCATGGGTAAGCACTCCCATAAGTCTCGAAAAGGAGACATTCTCCTTCGGAGGACCGTTTTAAAGAAATCGAGGGGAAAATTACGCGCATTATGAATTTTATGTCGCACGTAGCTGACGAAGTTAGAACATCTTGTCGTTCCCCGTCGGTCTTGTCTGGTTCACACCTTCCTGTGGAAGTCGTTGAACAACCAGCGAATGCTGTGGATAATGAGCGCACGGCTATGCCGGCATCTCAACAAGGTGCGTACAGACATGCAGGATCTGCATTTGAAAAATGCAGGCGGCATAAAGTCGTATCCTCACGCCCGTCTCTTGCAGATGATCGGACGATTCACTTTGCAGTTTCTACAAATGCTGCCGAGGAAGGAGAGGTGTCGGCGCCAGAGGATGCTACCGAGGTTCAACCGGACGTATAAACAAAGGAGTTATTTGGATCGAACGTTGAAACAACAGAACCAATGCCCTGGAATGAACTGGTAGCACAAAAATGGCTGTCTTTGGCCCGTAAGGGCCTTCCGGAAGAAGATCGAAAGATCCTTCTTAAAAAATATTCGCCTCCTGACGAAACGGCTTTTCTCAGGGCTCCTAGACTTAATCTGGAATGCAAAGCGGCGCTAAAAACAAATCCGGTGGTAAAACAAGATGCTTATATTAGTAAGGTGCAAGATCAAGCAGGCATCGCTTTATACAACCTGGGAGAAGCTCTCTCAGACGTACTCAGACCTGAAACCTAGGCGATCTTGTCCGCAGAGACACGCATTGCCCTAAGCAAAGTTAGAGACAAGGGAAAGATCATGGCGGATCTTTTTTTCCGGATCTCTTTGCACCGTAGAGCCCAATTTAAATTGTTTAAAATCTGGTGGTCAAATCAACAGCGGACTCACTCCCTGCGGACAATTTTTTGTTTGGTGCAACATTTGGAGAGGAGATCAAAAAAGCCAGTTCCATGCAGAAATGCACTAAGGATATTGTCAGAGCTCCGCCTCTTTTATCCAGGAAGCCTCCTCCACCACTACAAGCATCTCAGGTACCTGCTGCTAGGCAGGGAAACGCCCGAGCCCTTCCGAGGTCGTCGCGGACAGTGCCGAGGAAATCAGGGGCGCAGGATATCCGTCGCGGGTCTGCTCACCGCTTCAGATCCCACACGAGAAGGCGCTAGTAGACACTTAGGTAACCGTAGGAGGCAGACTCTCACTTTTCCTTTCTGACTGGGAGAGAATTACGTCTGACCCCGCCATTCTGAAAACCATAGCTGGATATAGGTTATCTTTCAAAAACAGCCCCTTTTTTCAGCAGTGTGAACCTTCTGTTCACCTCAGTAGTTTAGAAAAACATGTTTGCGCTGAGGAGATTAAGAGATTAATTAAAGAGGTAACGGTGAAAACGGTAGAAGACTGATGAACAATATTTATCACCATATTTTGTGCTCAGAAAGTCTTCTGGTGGATGGAGATTCATACTTAATTTAAAGAATCTTAATAAGTTCCTGATTGTTCCTCATTTTAAAATAAAAAATTGGAAGACTATGATTCGTCTCATCTCGCCCGAAGATTTTCTAGCCTCAATAGATCTCAAGGATGCTTATTTGCTTATAGCTGTGGCTCAAAAAGATAGAAAGTTTTTACGTTTCAGATTTAATGATCAATTGTACTAATTTCGTGTTGTGCCTTTTGGTTTAGCACCGGCACCTTATATATTTACTAAAATTCTCAAGCCGATTTTATTCTCTCTTAGGGAAAGAGGTTTCCTGTCGGTAGCCTACCTGGATGATTTTTTGTTAATAGTTCCTTCTTATGAACTGTGTTATGATAATGTTTTTTTATACTACTAAGCTTCTTGCAGATTTAGGTTTTTTAATTAACAAAGAAAAGAGTGTACTCAGGCCAACTAAGTTTTGCCGTTTTCTTGGATTCGTTTTCGATACAGAATCTTTCGCTATTTCCATTCCAGCAGAGAAGAGAGCTCGTTTGCTACATTTAGTCAATTCTACTCTTTCGAAAAAAGATTGCAAAATTCGTTTTTTCGTAAGTGTTATAGACTCCTTAGTATCGGTATGTCCGGCAGTACGGTATGGCATACTGTATACAAAAATTTTAGAAAGAGAAAAGTTCTTGGCTCTTTCTGAATCGGACGGCGATTTCGAGGCACAAATGACGCTGTCAGATTCAATTAAGGATGACCTTTTATGGTGGAGAGCTATTTTAGAAGATAATTCTCAGTGTAATGAAATCAGATCTGGCCGATTTGCGCAAGAAATATTTACGGATGCGTTACTTACAGGTTGGGGTGCCATCTGTGGAGAGAATCGAACTCACGGTTTTTGGTCTAAAGAGAAAAAAATGAACCATATTAATTACTTAGAGCTTTTAGCGGCCTTTTATGGTTTAAAATGTTTTCTCTCATTTGTCGGATATGGATATTCTTTTAAGAATGGATATTTTAACAACTATGGCTTATGTGAATCGCATGGGTTCCGTTAGATTCCTGCATCTTTCCAACTTGGCAAGGAAAATCTGGTTATGGTGCGAAGTGGCGATTCGTGGCATTTTTATATTCGCGTCATACATCCCATCCGCGCAAAATTTCAAAGCGGACGCCGAGTCTCGGGTAATTTCAACCAAAACAAAATGGTCTTTAGGACAGGTCTTTTTTGAAAAAATACAGTCTCAGTTCGGACCTTTTGATATTGACCTTTTCGCAACGCATATCAATACGAAATCTCTTCATTTCCTGGCACCCGGATCCTCGTGCATTTGCAGTAGATGCGTTTTCCTTTGATGGGAGGAAGATTTATTTTTACGCGTTTCCTCCCTTTATTCTTATTTTGAAATGTTTGAGGAAAATTATTTCGGACAAAACAGACAGAGTCTTAGTCGTTCTTTAGTGGCCGACCCAGCCTTGGTTTTTATTTTTGCAACATTTAATCTCTGTTAAGCCAATTCGTTTTAAACCTGATATTAACATGTTGTCTTCCCCTTTTAGAGAGTGTCATCCGGCCTGGCAGAAAATTTTCCTGGTAGCTGTGAGACTATCCGCCAGGCTTTCTTGAATAGGGATACTCCGTCTGCAGCCGTGGAGACTATACTGGCTTCGATCGTGGATTCTACATTAGCGCAATATGCAAAACCGCTTAGACTATGGTGGTCGTTTTGTCAACATCACCAGATTGATGTTTTTTCACCTTTGATTGATTCATTTTTAGTTATTTTATCGTCAGTTTTTTCGGACAGTCGTTCTTACACTTTGGTCAACACGTACAAATCGGCGGTTTCTTTACTTTCATTAAACGAGGTGGGCTTTCATCCCTTGGTTAAGAGATTTTTTTAAGGCGTAGCGACTTTAAAGCCGCAACGCCCTCGTTATGAGTTTGTCTGGGATCCTTTCCCAGTAATCGAGCATTTAGCTTCTTTACACCCGCTCGAAAATCTTTCGTTAGAATGGCTTTCTAAAAAATTAATTACGCTTTTAGCGTTAAATACGGCACAAATAATGCAGACATTTGCAGCGATCCGGATAGGAAATATTACGATTTCGGATATTTTATCAATTAAAATTCCAGACAGACTAAAAACTTCAAGTATTGGGAGGGCCCAACCTCTTCTAATTTTTAAGCCATTCGTCGCCCGACCGGAGTTATGCGTTTATTCGGAGTTATTATTAATTATTATCTTAGTGTTACCAATCCTCTTTGTAAGGAAAATAGTGACAAGTTTTTTATTTCTTTCCGCCCCTCTTTCCACCCAGTTTCGTCTCAGACGTTAGGTCGCTGGCAGGGTGGGCGCACTCCCACCATTTTACGGGGGACGGAAGTTATAATGTAACGGGGACAGCGGCAGGCGGCAGCACTATCAGCCGCCATGTTGAATTTAGCTGTACCAGTGCATATAGCTGCACCGTTCCCGCCAATTTCATGTATGTGAATATAGCATGTCACTGTATTGCAGAGTGCATTGAAGTGTTGGTGTTGCTTTTTGTAATCATTGTGTCAAAGTGATTTGCAATAGAATTTGCAATAATTGCAGTGACAGTGAGTGCAAGTGAGTGACAGCAAGTGACAGAGATCAACGTACTCAACCAGGAGTGATCAGGAATAATCAGGAGTGGCCATCAGGACATCAAGAGTGATCATCAGGACGTCAGGAGTGACCAGGACATTGAAGATATTATAAAGTATCATTTGAGTAAGAATTTTGAGACTTCTTTTGGTAAGTACAATCTTAGTACAATCTAATAAAGATATATATTTATTTTATTAAAAAATAATAAAACTTATGTATATGTAAAATGATATAGAAGTTGTAATAACAATATAATTAGTTTCAGGTGTCGAAGATGGTACGTAGATGTTGTGTGCCAAAGTGCACATCTGCTTCAAGTATGCCAGTGCATAGGTTTCCAAAAAATAAAGAAAAAGCTGAAGCCTGGCTAAAAGCAATAGATCGGAATGATTTAATTGGTAAGTCTTAATTACAAAATAGAAATATTCCAGCAAACACAATGTTAAATGTAACGTACATGTTAATTGTAATTTCCTACTCAATAATATAACTGTTAGATCTGTTTTATAACAGTTACGTTATTGAGTAAGAAATTACAACTAACATTTACATTACATTTAACATTGTGTTTGATGGCATATAACATTAGCTATATTTTAAATATAAAACATTAAAAAGTAAAATTATTAATGTTCTTTATTTAATTTAGAATTTATTTGTTTACAGATTTACCACAGGAGAAGCAGAATGAATTGAAAATTTGCACAGAACATTTTACAGAAGAAATGTTCATCAAGGACAGATCCCGGCGATGTCTCAAAGAAGATGCACATCCTATATCAAATATTAATTTATTTAATACTAATATTAATAATGATAATATTACCGATATTCATTTTTCAAATACTACCGAAAATTCTACAAATAATGTTATTATGGTTGCAGGTTCCCATCAAGATAATATCAAAATTATTAAGAAAGAAGAAGAAATTAATAATCTAAAGTTAAAATTAAAAAGGCAAAAGAAGAGAGTTTATAAAAACAGAATTATTATTAAGAAGTACCGTCATAAATTAAAAGAAAGGAAAAGAAAAAATAAATGGGAACAAGTTGTAACAAATCTATCTGGCACCCAAAAAATTTTTATGGATATGATGTTAAACAACTTAAATGTTGGATTACAGGTATGCTTTTTTACTTTTTATTTACGGTAATTTTAACGGTGTTTATACCTAGTAAACACAACATTAAACGTAACATATGTGTTAGTTATAATTTACTACTTAATAATGTAACTGTGTTTTACACAGATGTGTTTTATAACATTTACATTATTGGTAGAAAATTATAACTAACACGTATGTTAAGTTTAGCGTTGTGTTTGCTGGGTAACTTAATTGAAACATTTTGAACACAATGTTCATTTTTAATCAATTTTTTACATTTTTTAAATTATATTTTATTCGTGAAAAAATAAGAATTTCGCAAAATTTAATATATTTCTTTATTATCTTCTCAACAAAAACAATGTTACACGTCATAAACGTGTTGTAAATTCTTAAGCAATAATGTAACTTGTAAAACATATTTGTTTTATAACAGTTACATTATTGAGTAGGAAATTTCAAGTAACACGTTTATTAAGTTTAACATTGTGTTTGCTGGGTAAGTTAATAGAAACATTTTAAACAGAATGTTCTGTTTTTACACAGTGTTAATTTTTTGTAAAAAGAAAGTGTTAAATAGTTATAAGATAGTGATATTGTTAAATTTAATTGGTTTTGTTATAAGTGTAAAAATATAGTAATAATAAGGTAAGCAGTAATATTAATAATCATAATAATAATACTATTTATTAACAACATTATAAACAATTATTGTTATTTTTTATATTGTATTAAATTGTAAACTTTTTAAATTTGAAGGATATCTGTGACATTTCCACGTACAGTCCAAGATCATCATTATCTTTAACGGATGAAGCCACACATGATTTTTTTTTACGACAAGAAGGGCAAACAATATACGACAGTCAAAATTACAAATGTACAAAGCAGGTAAAATGGTGTATAAAATGTTGAGAATATGTATAAAATGTCCTCATATATTTTTAATGTTATTTTGTAATACTTATATTAATGTGCACTTTTAATTTAAATGATTTTATAGTTGTGTGCATAAAAATTAAACGCTCAGTATTCACTATGTTTTTGTTGCTGTCGGACGATTGTAATATCTGTGATTTAACCGCTGAACAACTACAACATATTCCAAAAATATTCTTATTACAACGATTTTCGCAACATATTAACTATTTATGGAATAAGCTTCCTGAACACTTAAAGGCTGATTTAGAGGTTCAACAATACCGTCGATGTTTAAAACATTATAATTTATTGAGTTATGAAACGCATGTTGACGGTCCTGCGCCATTAATAAAAAACTGTATTAAATGTCTAAGAAAATTGGGCGAGGCTTGTTAAACAGAGCGATTAACGCACTTCCGTTTGAATTGCACATACCAGGGTACCAGTTTTGTGACCCAGGAACTCGATTAAACGAACGATTTGCCAGAGGAGATCGTGGAATTAATCCGTTGAATGCGGCTTGTCGCGATCACGATATAGCCTACTTACGTAGCAACAATCTCGCAGAGCGCCACGTGGCTGACAATATTCTTGCCAATAAAGCGCTGCAACGTATTAACGCAGAAGATTCAAGTTTTGGTGAAAAGGCCGCAGCCACAACCGTATGGGCAGCTATGAAAGCAAAAACAAAACTTGGTATGGGCTTATGTGTAGCAAAAAAGAATACGCTGAAGAAGAAAACGGTGACGAAACGAACACTTCCGATAGCAAAACGTGGTGGCGTTATACCGCTTCTGCCCTTACTGGGTGCTATCGGTTCGCTCACTGGTGGAGCCGCAGGAATCGCAAAAGCTGTAAATGATAAAAAAGTCTCACAACGCCAACTTGAAGAAATGAAACGTCACAATTACGCCATGGAAGGTCGCGGTGTTTATCTCGCTCCATACAAACGTGGTGGTGGAGTTTGAAAAAATAATGGAAATAAGAAAGGAAAAAAAAAAACGCCGATGAGACGTTAAAACTTCCCAAAGGTGCTACTACCGATATACAGTTGCGACAATTAGCGAAACACATGCGCATTCCATATTTTAGAGGCGTTTTTATGCGTGACACTTTACTGATTGGGGGAATACATCAAAACGAGAACGGTATTGTGAATTTAGATAAAGTTGAAGGATTAGGTACCCACTGGGTGGCATATGCAAAAAGAGGAAATCGCGCTATGTATTTTGATAGTTTTGGTAATCTTCGACCGCCACAAGAACTTGCTCGATATCTGGGGAATGATGCAACACAAATTGAATATAATCGCTTACTATATCAACGATATAATCAAAACAACTGTGGGCAATTGTGTCTACAGTTTCTACAGACGATTGATACACAATTTAAGAACAAACATTATGCGCTGTAAACTCAGTATCAAACATGTCGCTGACGCTCACGTTATCGGGCAAAAGTAGTATCCTCGCGGTGAGCTACTTTCCCGCTATAGATTTAAGCGATGGAGAATATGAACTCGGGCTGGCTGATTTTGAAACGTATTTTACAATTCCTAATGTAAACTCATCAAATAATACATTCTATTTCGATAATGCTGATGATGATAATGATGGAGAAAGTATTACCATTCCCGACGGCTCGTATGAACTGTGCGATATTGCCGAATATCTAAAACGTACGCTCGACGAGCTTCATATCAATGATGTTGCAAAGAACATGATTTCATATGGTAATGATGAAAAAGATTATCCTTTAACGATTAAATCTAATAACAATACGATGAAAAGCGAGATTAAGTGTATTTATCAAATAAATTTCACCAAACCATGCAACATTGGATAGTTGTTAGGATTTTCATCAGATCGCATACTCGAGCCGTTACGTTGGCATGAATCGGACGCACCGATACAAATTATCAATGTAAATGTTATTCGCATTGAATGCAGTGTAACGGGGGGTGCATACAGTAATGGAAAACGTGTACATACAATACATGAATTTTCACCTAAGGTTCCACCCGGATATAAGATATCTGAAACTCCAACACAGATCATTTACCTTCCAGTCGTCGTACGAAGCGTTACTGATTTGACGATTCGCATTGTAGATCAGAACGGACGATTGCTTGATTTTCGTGGCGAAGAAATTACCGTGAGACTGCATGTGCGGAGACGACTTTAGTGTGAGATGCTCGTTTTGAATAAAACATTGAACGTGAGACAAACTAAATACACAGCTTCCACCAAAGGGGTTCAATTATTGAAGAAAAAACTTACTACATCAAACGTAGAATTTTTAAAATCATTGGGCTTCATTGTGTGCAACATCTAAAATGGCTGATATATTGATTATTGATGATAAGCCGATCTTTGACAATAGTATTGTTAAAATTGAAATTCATACGTACAACCCATATGCTAACACAACGTTTGGATATAGTGATGAAATACGGATACCAATACAACAACAGGATTTGTATACGTTGCCATGTGACAGTTTTCTCTATATTGAGGGAAAAATAAAAATAAAAAAACCTGACGATAAGTTAACAGCTGCGCTAGGAAATAATTGTGTAGCATTTATGTTCGATGGAATCCGTTATGAACTCAATGGTGTAGAAATTGATCGCAACAGAAACGTTGGAATAACTAGCACTCTTAAAAATTATATATCGCTAACATCTGATAATGCTGTGATGCTGCAAAATGCTGGATGGAGTGAAACATCAACTACGTCAGAAGGATTCTTTAATTTTTGTGTACCCCTCAGTATATTGTTAGGTTTCTGTGAAGATTATAAACGAGTGGTTGTCAACGCTCGCCATGAATTAATTTTAATACGCGCTCGCAATGATAATAATTCCATTATTGGAGATTCGAAATTAGAGCCAGAAATTGAATTGCATAAAATACAGTGGCGAATGTCTTATGTCATATTAAATGAGGTCAATAAATTATCCATGCTGCGAACTTTGGATAGTGGGCGATATTTAAGCATGACTTTTCGCTCATGGGATTTGTATGAATATCCTCTTTTGCAGAGTACTACAAAACATTCTTGGGCCGTCAAGGCTGCAACGCAACTTGAAAAACCTCGATACGTTATCTTTGCTCTGCAAACCGATCGCAAAAACGTTATGTCTAAAAAATCAACCATTTTTGATGATTGTAAATTAACGAATGTGAAACTTTTTCTCAACTCTGAATATTATCCATATGATGATCTGAATTTAGATTTTGACAAAAAAAGATACGCCATTCTTTATGATATGTATATACGTTTTCGTAAAGCTTATTATGGCAACAGTTCTTATGAGGCTTTTTGCAATGTAGCAGCATTTCTATCATATGGACCATTTGTTGTTATCGATTGCTCTCGACAGAACGAGTCAATCAAAAGCGCCACTGTAGACGTGCGATTAGAATTTGATTGCAAGGAAAATGTTCCTGCAAATACAACCGCATATTGTCTTATTTTACACGATCGCATAGTTGAATATAGTCCACTGTATAACGTTGTGCGCAAGGTCTTATAAAAATTGCTATATCAGCAGTTTTTATCATATATAAAGAAACAATTTTATCTACACATCATTATTGTTTCAAACACGCGTTCATCATGATTGCGCCAACGTTTGTTGATCTTCAAGGTTTTAATATTAGGCGGCGATTTATTGTAAAAGAAGTTGCAGTGCTAAGAAAGGGTACTGTTCTAACTCATTACATCTTTAAAAATCCAGTGCCATGGAATTTTTTGACACAATCTGAAAAATCATGCATTTCTTGGACAATAAAATATCATCACACATTGTCATGGGAAGAAGGAACTGTGCCATACAACATGGCAAAACAATTAATTACAACAGCTGTAACAGGTGTAGACGGTGATGAAGTGTCACGTCTTATATACGTCAAAGGATATGAGAAATGTGCATGGTTAGCTGATATGCTCGACGATGATGTTAGAAAAGATTACACCATTGAAACCTTAGACGCTGATTATGAAGATATTGAATCTTTAAATATTTTAGATACTATTAATACCGTGCGATGCGGAAATCATCTTACGCATTGCGCTTTACAGAATGTATTTAAAATATTCAACTGGTGGTCGCAGCGCCAAAAGGAATTATAAAGATTAAAAAAATTTATGTTAACGAGGATGGCGATGAAGTGTAGCATCTTATATCAAAGGATACGAGAAACGTACATGGCTGATATGCTCGACGGCGATGTTAGAGAAGACCACATCATTGAAACCTTAGACGCAGATAATGAAGATGCCGAATCTTACAAAATATTTTAGATTCTATTAATAATCATCTTACGCATTGCGCTTTACAAAATGTATTTAAAAATATTTAACTGGAGCATCAAAAAGTTGTAAAAAAATTTTTATAAAAAATTTTAATAAAAAAACTTATGTTAGCGGATGGTGATAAAGTGTAGCACCTTAAAATATTTAATTAGTGGTTGTGTCAGGAGGAGTTATAAAGATTAAAATAAAAATTATTTTTTATGTAAAATTATGTTTTTTATTTTTAACAAATATATATAAAATATATAAAATATATAAAATATAATTATTAAAATATTTAAAATATATATTTTTAATCTTAATCTAAATCTTAATCTTAATCTTAATCTTAATCTTAATCTTAATCTTAATTTAAATCAGGTTTTTGGCGGCTGAAAAATATATATATATATAATTATAAATAAAAAAAATACAATTATAATATATTAAAGAAATATATATATTTATTTATTTATTTTTACCTAATTCCAACTTTCCGGTGCAAAGGTAATGTCCTCCTCCATATCGAATAAGCGGCGCAGCCCGAAAACATCACCACCTTCATGGAGGCCCATCCAAATATATTTATTATATTCCCTATCCCAACGGCGTTCATTTTTTATGGTATATTTTTTTTTTATATTAATAAATCCTTTTATACAAATTTCTTCCGGATCAATCCAACCCTAAAAATTAAAAAATTAAAAAATTAAATTATTTTATTTCTACATTCTTTATTATTTAAATATATTTTGTGTAAAAAAGATGACTTACGGGCTGTACGCGTGGAATTTTTAGTTTTAAAATGTGCTTAATCTGCACCTCATGATATGGTTCGCTGTCTATGTATATGCGCTGAAAAAAGTATTATGATACATTTTTTTTCATTAAAAATAGTTAGTATTTTTTACATGATAGTACTTACCCCAATCGCTGGATATGTCACATCAATGTGATTTTCTATACAGTCGTTATAAAATGAATCACCCATTTTTAAACAAAACTTTTATAATAAAAATTGGCTCGCAAAAACTTAAATGCTTCACGACTGAATAGATTTTCATCTCACAGCCTCTCTTATATATACATTTTTTGCATATTGATGCATTTTTTAACACGTGTCGATTTGACAGCATTTTTTTCTTAAGTGATTCGCACGGGTATATGTCACACACCTTAGGATAGTAAATGATAAAAAAATTTCAAAAGAAAGATTCGCATGAGTATATGTTTTAAATGTTTATATTATATTTCAAAATGTTTATATTAAATATATTGTTTATAAGAAAAAAATATTTGCAAATTTATATTTTTAATATAAAATAATTTCACATTATGTGCAAGAATGCATCTTGAATTTCAAACGTGTAGCTATAAGAAAAATTTGCATAAGTATATGTCGCATTTTTTCGAGATACATCTTTTAAATGAAATAATTTCTTAATCTCTCATTGCATGATAAAATGCATCTTAAGTTTCAAACGTGCTAAACGCTGTAAAAAGATTCGCATGAGTATATGTCACACCTTCGGGACTGCTGTTGATAAAAAAATGCTTTCGTTTTACTTTCTGACTGTCTGCAGTGAGCTCACAGCTGTAGCCTGTCAGTCGTATGCTGATTTTTTCAAGTGTAACGTCTAATTTCTCTCAAATGGAAAAGTGTTCGTCACTACTGCATATTCTTGCGCGTCGCGAGTTGGGGGATTGTACCCCATTCAGTGCAGGCGGTGTGTGGTGTGGTACACACCAAAATCGCAGTTTAGCTCAATTTAGCTTATATTTAGACAATCGCTTATCTCGTGAAAGCAGCCGTGGCGGAATATTAATATTAAACAGAACTCTTCGTTCAATTCCTGAAAATCATGTGAGTGACAAGCGCATATATGTACTTGATAAGCAGATAAACTTGTGCACCCACATAAAACAATCCGTTTTGGCGGACAGCAAATTGTTGCCGATAAAAAGAATGCAACAAAATTAAAAACGTAAGTTTTTTTTTTGTATTTATAATATATTAACGGTTGTTGCTAGCGCGGGGTGTTGTGAGGGGGAATAAACATAGGAATAAACACGGGTTCTAACTCAGAGGTGGAGGGCCGTGATGACGGGAGAGAGGTGGAATAGACGGGGGTATGAATGGGCGATAAATTCCCGTCTATTCCCACCTACGGCTACCTCTCCCCGCGCTCCTCTCATCGCGGATTTTTTTTCCCCGTCCCCTCGCCTCCCTCAACGCTCCTGGGTTAGAACCCGTGTTTATTCCCTACTTAAAAACTTTTCTATTTTTTAAATGCATGTATATCTATTTTCTATTTTTACTTATTACTACTTTTATATATTCTTTTTCTTTGAATGTGATTTTTTCTAATTTCTATTTTTTTCTGTTTTTTTGGGCTATGTATTATGTGGTATTATGTTTATTTTGCTTGGATTTGCTTGGAGGTTTTTTTAATCACATTTTGATTGTTTTATGCTTTAATATACTGTTTATTATTTTTGTATAGAACTTATATAAAATTATATTCTGTTACAGGGACGTCGATATACAGCGGAACAAAAGACCCTTGCATTGACTTTGTATAAGTCAATGGGAAAGCGTGCATACGGGCGACTTCGGAAAGTTTTTATTCAGATTCCTGCCATTAAAACTTTGCAATTGGTGCTAAATAAGATACCATTGTCCCCTGGGTTGAACCCTTTTATCCTGAGACATTTGAAGCATATTGCTAAAAATATGTCAATGAAGGAAAAAGTGAGCATCCTTATGTGGGACGAAGTATCAATACGACCCAAACTCACGTATAATATCCGGAAGGATATTATATGTGGTTTTGAGGATTGGGGCACCAATCGTACAAGCAAAATGGCAGATCACGCGTTGGTTTTTATGTTGCGAGGATTAACTTCGGGTTGGAAAATGCCAATATCGTTTAGTTTTTGTCAAAATCAAACAAATACCGCTCAACTCATTCGGTGCGTTAAGGAGCATGTTTCAAAAATTAATAATGCAGGCTTTTCCATTGTCGCTACGGTTTGCGATCAAGGGTCGTCAAATATGGCAGCCATCCACGGGCTGCTGCAACAGACATACACGAAACGTGATTTACAGAATAGAAAACAAAGTATTTATAACACTTTTGCATGTTAAAAGTACAAATAATTTATATTTACTTTATTAAAATATTTTTCTGTTTACAGGACAAACTTTTGAGGTGGGGAAAGCAGAAATTGTGCCACTTTTCGATCCGCCCCATCTTATTAAATGTATTCGCAACAATTTGTTGACAAAAGATCTTATTTTGAATTACAACAGAAGCAATACTAATACAAACGAAATTGTATCATGGGATGTTATTAAGAAGGCCTGGATAATTGATCGAAATATTAATATAATTCGTCCACAACTAAAAAAAATAACAAAACGCCACATTCTTGAAAAAAAAATTAATAAAATGCGGGTCAAATATGCTACACAAGTATTAAGTGGAACAGTGGCTAGTTGCATTGAAACGTTAACCAGAGCTAAATGTAAGTATTAACATAAATATATGTATTGTAAAATAGATACATGATATATAAATTGTGTAAATAATACCATAAATATTTTGTTGCAGGTACCGTTAACATCGATGATGAGAAGTTGGAAATTTCTCATGAAGAAGGAATACCAACAGCTGAAGTAATTAATTTCTTTAACAATTTATTTGATTCCGTGAATGGCAGCGCTAAATATAATACTGACGAAGTCGAGCTACGTAGTCCGGTTATTGAAGGTAGTATTCATCACGAATTTTGGACGAATGCGAAACATAAATTAAAAAATATTAAATACGTAGATAAAATTTCGCGTAATCTTGTAACGATTCCGACTCTTGCTAATTGGATTTTAACTTTAGACGGGTTTCAGAAATTGTGGTCTATTTTGCAAAAAAAATTGAACTTTAATAAATTTATCACGCGTTATTGTAATCAAGATCCATTAGAAAACTTTTTTGGCCAAATTAGAAGTCACGCTGCGCGATACAATAACCCAATTCCAAAACATTTCGAAGAATCTTTTATTACTTTATTAATCAGTAATTTAAAATCGGTATCTGTAGCTGGAGAAAATTGTGAAGTTAACGTTGACGATCATATGTTATGCAACTTAGAATATTATGTAGATAATTAGCGTTTTGATGATAACATTAATATCAATAATAATAGTAACGAGGAATCAGATTTAATTTCCGAACATAACATTACAGATAATTCTATTATAGCGTTAATTTTTGATCATCCGGAATTAATTATTTCAAAAATTTTAAAAGAACTTGATAATTGCTCGTTTTGCGAAAGTAGTGCCAAGAGTCGAGAATTTACCGTTTGTGCTAGGCAAATTGTTACCGCGGTTAATAAATTGTTGCGAATAAAAGGTCATTGGCGTAATTTATTTAAAATGATAGTAACGCATTTCGATAATTGGAATATAAAGTTAGATTGGATAGAATGTGATGAACACAGAGAAAATTTTTTTAAAGTTATGGTTAGAGTTATCGGACTTAATAGTATAACGTCGTGGTGCGAAGCAAAAAATAAATTTATTGTAACTGAAGCAAACTTAGATTCAGAAATTGTTAATAATATTAAGGATAGTAGAGTTTTACGCGGGAAATTTTTACAAAATTTGTGTAACGTTCGTGAATTAAAAAGAAAACGTAAATTGTAAAATTAGAATTGTTCTTAAAAGAAAAAAAATTATTATATATGTATATAAGATTAATGTAAGTATGTTTGTATGCATGTATGTATAACATGTATGTATGTATGTATATATTATATATTTGTTAATTTATTGTAAGTATGAAGTGTGAGTGTGTAGTTTAGCAAATGAGATAGGTAGGGTTTTTCTACTTGGCATTACTGCCTAAAGAAGTCATACTTTCTTTATGACCTATAAGCTAGGACATAAGAAGGTATGCCTTTAGGTTGGAGTAATGTTCAAGGAAAGATGCGGCGTCTTAGCAGGCGCAGGACATGTCGCATCTGAGAAGAAGTTTAGTTGTCTGAATGTTGCACAATTGCTCTGACCATAGGTGTATCATCGGAGCACAACGATGATACACGGTAGAGTATATTGTCATAGAACGTCTTTTGAATGTTTAATCAAGTGTTTTATTTGTATAACGTATGTGTATTTTGTATATTTGCATGTTGTATGTGTGTATTACTTTATGTTTATGCATGTTCATATTTTAATTGTGTATGTTTGTTACGTGTGTTATACTTATACGTTGATGTACTTATATTGTTATGTGTATGAATGGATGTGTGCTGAAAATGCATGTTGAACTTGTAAACGGGCGACATATGATGTTCTTTTCCTATTGTTGTCTAAGTTGGATTATATAACATATAATCCAATCAATAATTCAATAAGAGAAAAACAGTATGTTGCTTGTTTATTAGGTTGTGCATCACATTTTTTAACCACACCGGATATTTTAATACTCATTATATATCCGACAGTCCGAAGTCTGAAAAGTGGGACGGAAAAATGTCTTGCAAAATCTAATTTAGGATTTTGCATATTATTGTTGCATAATTAACTTATTATTTTCTCTTTCACAGGCATACAACTTTTAGAGCGTGGCCTAAGCGAACGAGAAACACAAATTATGTGTATCACATGGAATGCAATCAGCGTGGTAATCTTTTATTGACTTTTACTGCTTGGAGAAGTCCCTTGTCAGTGCTTTGGGACTTAGAAAATATTCTACTGTCATCATATATATAAAATGTAGGATGTTGCAGAAAGTATTCTGATTATGTATATACATCAATTAAAATAAAAAGTTTTTTTCCAGTATCTTTTTGCTTATATTTTTTATTGCAACATGTATAAATATATAAATACTGGTAGTAGTAAGCATGTGCGCGCGCGCGCATTCATTTCATTTTAGCGCGAATTCCACGTGACCTATTTTAGTTCGTCTTTTCCGGGGGGACAGCGATAGAGGCGCTGAAAATCGGTCCCCACTTTTTACAAGAGCGAGTGCACCCACCCTGGTCGCTGGGTGAAATCTGTTTTAGGAACAGCGGGCATAGATATTTATATTTTTTCTGCGCACTCCACCCGGCATGCGGCCACTTCTTTCGCGGTCTCGAAAGGCGTTAATTTAAATGAAATTAGACGCACTGCGGGTTGGAGTAACGCATCTAAGATATTCACCCGTTTTTATAACCGACCAATAGTCGAAAACTCTTTCCAGGCCTCTCTGTTAAAGTTACCTTGAGTCTTAAGGTTATTTTCTTTTTCTCGAATTTTATTTTGTGTTCTTTCTTTAGTCCTAAGCAAGAATTTGTTAGAAGCTTCTTTGTTATTTTATTTTATTAAAAAATGTTTTATTTGCTTCTATGATAATTTAATTTATGTAAATTTTCGCTCCTTGTGGATTAAAGACTGATTTTCTTTAATTATATCGCAATATTTTTTCGTTTTCCTAAGTGTTAAAAGATTTGAATTCATAATGATAATTGTTACCGCCACGGGGCAGCACCTCGTGGCCGATCGCCGGTGACGGATCGATATCGATCCGTCGTTCGATTATTGCCTCCGATTCTCGAAGGCGTTGCCGGCTCAAGTCTTATCATTGTCGTTTCAGCTGTGCCAAGCATCACCTCGTGTGCATCGACATGCAGTGTGCTTTTCGTATATTTCTTACTCATCGTGTCACTCATCAGATCACTCATCGCTTTGTCTTTAGTGCAACTCATCCAGATCATCCTCGCCGTGTGCAACACGCCAAGAATCATCTGGAAGACATCATCCTGCAGCACGAGGTGTGTTAAACCTCGTGCTCAGTAGCTTACCAGACGACGCAGCGTTTTGGCCTCATAATTAATATAATTGTGATTTCAGTTAAACTCAGTGCGGACTCTAAAATATATTCAGACGGACAGATCTCAATCCATAGTAAAACTCACGCGTGAACTCATCTAAGAAACACTCAGTGCAGATTTTATTTACCGGCCACGTGCTCATCGCGTGTCTCCGCATGATCTGTTCGAACGAAGAACATAACATCCTATTGCACCACGGAGGTGATGTGGGGTCCGTTCTCCGGAGAGTGTAGAGCGGCGGGACAATAAAGATAGACTTTTTCTTGTGTTGCACCGGAGCGGTGCACGGGGTCCGTCCTCCGAATATACACGTTCCGAATAGAGTTGGTAGTAAATAAATTATTGGTATTTGATACAATCGTTGAAGTATTTATTCTTCCTTGAATCTCGGCGTTGGAGTTACGGGACGCTACCTCGTATACTCCGACTGACTTGCACGAGCTTCGGAGCTCGTGCATTATATATTATTATTTTCGGTCTTGTCAGCGAAATAGCAGAAGGAAGTGGCCGCGTGCCCTACTGCCTTCTGCTGATAGCGCGCGATGTCGAAAGGCTGACAAGACGGATTCTTAGGCTCAGCAGATTCCAACAGTTTGGCAATCTGCTGAGTTGTATATAAAAATGTGGCGCATGCGGTGGTCAATGACCAGCGTGCGCTGTCGGGTTTACAACATCCCTTCCCCCTGAAGGAAAAAGAAAAAGAGTGAGAATTTTTAACTCAATCTTTTTCTTTTTTACAATTTATAATTTTTATAATTTACAATTTTTTATGCTTCTTCGTTCTCCGTCGCAGCGGAGTATTTTACCTTTGGTTTTAGCGTTCGCGGCGGAAGGGCAGGAGTTTTATTTCTATTACATTTCCTAACTAGTGTGATGGTTATGATTACAATGATGGTTACTGTTATGAAGAATGTACCGCCGCTGGTAGAGTACACAAGTATTTTATGTATAGGTATTTCGTTTGCCTTATCTACTTCGTTGTCTAACTCGTCGAGACTATTAGTTAATTGTTGTAGCTCTCGCGGGTTAGATATAATTGTTTTGCTTTGTAACTCATTTTGCTTTAATTGAAGATTTCTTAATATAATGTTTTTTCGGTCGAGTGTCAGGTTATATGCGGGTAAACGTGCCATGATATGTGATTCATGCACGGTTTTGGTTCGTATTGATATGTCAGCTGTTATTACCTGACATTCGCCGAAAATAGTAAGTTTACCGGTATTATAGATTTTAATAATATTCCTCGGGTGGTTTAAACAAAATATCTGAATTTCCTGTTCTTCAGTAGTTGAGAATATCCATGATTGAGCTTCGTGTAGGGAGATCCATATGGTCGCTCTTGATAGGAGGTGTCGGGTTTTGCACTGCGTCGGTTGTTGATCCGGTCTCGTGAGTGCTTGTATTTTGCACGCGGCATTTGCCTTTGCGTGGTATATCGGATGGCTTTGAGTGCACACGTACTGTTTGTCGCTGCGTTAGCATTTTTCTAATTCGGTCGCGGTTAATTTTAGGTAGTTATTATTATCTTTGTCAAAAGCGATTATTTCGTTGTCGTTATTTATGACGTTGAATATGTTTTTACTACTATACACGGGAATTGCCGTGACTCGCATTACTTCAAAATTTTCATATCCCACTATCGGAAATTTTATAATTGTTATTATTGCATTTTTTTTATAATACGCGCTGATCTCTGCGTATTCGTGGATGTACCAACTCTGTTCGTTGATACGAAATGGGAAGTGATTTCCCCTTCTTAAATTTCCTGCGGCTTCCTTTAGTTCCGCTAGTATTTTTTCTAACGGGAATAATCGCAGATTTAGCATATCGGGTTTTGAATGTGTCAAGAAATCCGTGATGTCGTGCACATCATTTAATGTGTCTGTGATTAATGTTCTTACTATAGACACGAAATCTAACGCGTACAGTCGGCGTGTTATCTGGTCGAGTTTCCAGCTCACTGCCGCTGTCACGTTTGCTAGATTTTTAATATGTTGGTCCATCTTATTTTCTGTTTCTCGGATGTGACCTATCGTTGTGTTCAGAATTTTTATCTGATTTTTTGCGATGTGTTGCAGAGTCTGTTGTTGCGAGTGTAGTATTTCCAGTTGTTCCGCGATTTGTTTCTCATCGTCTACGTCCATCAGGCCGAATAATGCTTTTCCTGCCTTTCCGACGAAATCAATTAAGCCTCTCTTCTGTGTTGCGGACCCATATATAACTTGCAGCCGGTTTATTGCGGTTGTTTATTTATCGTATTCGGCGAGCGCTGTATATAATAGCTCGTTGCACTTGCCACCTATGTTTTCTTCGTGTGCCTCATGGAAGTAATCGCAGAGTTTTTCTGCTTTTTCCGTGTAATTTTGTATCTTCCTGTATCGTTCTTCGATGGTTGAGACATCTGTCATAATTACGAACTTCCATGTAGACGTTGCCATTTGCAGAAATCCCTGGCTCTCATAATATAATCCGGGGGTGTGTGTAAACCGGGCGATTGAATACGGTGGTGTGCGTGTATCCGTGTTTTCACCTATGTCCCTGGCTTGCGTTACCGTGAACGCAAGTCTGAAAAATGAGTAGCCTTTCTTACTGTGTGTTAGTTTTGATTTTATATTCTTATGTGGAAGTGTCTGTCAGTGTCGTGGTGTCCAACGTCTACAGTGGGAACGTCTTTTTAATGAGGTGAGTGCATATTCCGATTAAAATTTCACTTATTTAAACTTTTTATTTTTGCACGGCTCAAGTTCTTCTTTCCTTCATTGCTGCCTTCTAATTTCAGAGACTCTTTAGTCTGTCTCGAGCAGTCTATCGCGAACGTGTCCGCGTTTTGTCCTTTTTTTTAAAAAAGTAAAAAAAAATTTTTTATTTATTGTGTTTTTTTTTTTTTTTTTTTGATATAATTAAATTCCTTATTCTATGTGATGTGTGATGGTGGTCAGTTTTTATAAATTTCCTCTTGTTTCCAGTGAGTGAGAACGTGTCATCGGGGTGCTATCGTTGCGACGAGCCCCGCTTTGCCCCCCTGTGCTTGGGACACAGTATGTCGCGGGCGTGCCTGCATTTTTGCCCGCAGTGCCGAAGCACCTATAGCCCGCGGTACTGCGAGGAGTGCTCCGTGGCTACCTTGTCGCCTAGCTCTACGGCGACAACAGTACCGGAGCACTTGGCAGGCCCGTCGACATCGGCCGGGGGGGCACCCGCGGGGCTGCCGCCTTTTCTGTATATGCCGCCCATTGGTGGATTCCCTCCGATGGTCTGCGGGGAGCTTATTACCGGGGGTAGTGGTGGAAGAGATTTCGGAGTTTTCCCATCTTCCACCCTTCCCCCCGGAGAGTCAACCATCTAGCCCCCTGCCATCGGAGGTATCTTCGCGGATGTCGTCACCGGTGGAGCCGAGGACGCCGGATACTGATCCTCCGGCCTTGGATTCTCCTTTTCGGTCGCCGCCCCCCGAATCGCCGCCGCCACCGTATTCTTTGGTGGCCTACCGTTCGGGGGTGTCTGCGGCCCCGGACCCAGGGCCATCGCCGGCATCCACCTTCGAGCTGCGTGAGGTGATCACCCGGGTGGAGGACCGGGACCTGTGCGTGCGGCTCTCCGAGGATGAGTCTCGCACTGTCGACATCTTGCAGGCTGATGGGTGATTTTTATTTGCCGCTTTTGGGCTTTGAACTCCGTCCCTTCAGGCTGCTGATCCGTCGTCCAGTCCTCTCATCCAATGCTCCTGGGTATCAATTTTCTGTTTGCTCTGTGGCATGACTCTTCTTTTGCTTGCTCTCTCTCTCTGCCTGTTTTACCGACTCGCCATCTCCTTTTCCTCTTAATGTTCGATAAATAGTTTTAACCGATTAGCGTGAACGCGAATGGTTTTCCTTCCCTTTTTAATTGTATAATTTATTTCGCCGTGTTTTTCTATTATTACATATGGTCCTACCCATTGCGCGTCGAGTTTTTTTGATCGCCCTCGCCGTACTGATTCGTCGTGTAATAGTACGGAATCTCCGACTTTAAATGATTTAGGGTTTGTTCGTATGTCGAAGTTTATTTTTGCTTTCAATTTTTCCCCCTTAGCGTGTTCTCGCGCTAAGAAATTTGATGCCCGTAGTCGTTCTCGGAGCTCTTGTACGTAATCTCCGTACGAATACGTTTGCTTCGGTGTGCCTGACACTGCTGTAGGCAGCAAAGCTTGATGTCCATATATTAGCTCGAATGGTGTGAAACCTGTAGCTGTGTGTGGCGTGGTATTATACGTGAACATAGCATACGGTAACCATTTGTCCCAATCTGTTTGTTCCTCGTTTAGATAATGCCTTAGATATTCAGCGAGCGTTCTGTGCGATCTTTCCAACGCACCATTTGTTTCAGGGTGGTAGGCGGTTGTTTGTATTTTTTCAATTTTTAGTAATTTGCAGGTTTGTTTAAACATTTCGCTTGTAAAATTCGTCCCCTGATCCGTGAGTAGTTTCTCCGGTATCCCATGCTCGAATACGATCTTCGTTATAAATGCTTTTGCCACGGTCAGCGCTTTCTGGTTTGTAATTGGAATCCCTTACTAAATTTCGTTAAGGCGTCTTGAAACGTTAATATATATTTGTACCCTTCGTTTGACACGGGGAGTGGCCCTTCAATATCCAGGGCGCATTTCTCAAAAGATCGTTTAGGTGTATCCGTAATTGCCAGTGGCATTTTTGTTTGCCTACTTAATTTATTTTTCTGGCATGTTTCACATTTCTTTATGTATTTTTCGACATCCTTTGTTAGTCCGTGCCAGTTATGTTTTAATCTCAATCGATTTATTGTTCGTGATACTCCCTGGTGTCCTCCCAGTGGAGAGTCGTGATATTCTTTTAAAATTTTTTCTTTTTCTTCTGTCGTATATTCTCGTGTTTCAACGGTTGTATTTATGCTGACAATTTTTTCGAGCGGCGGGTTTCTACTGAGCGCGTCTGCGTTCGTATTTTTCTTTCCTGCCTTATGTAGAATTTCGTACGTATATTCTTCTAATTTTAGTTGCCATCGGATTAATCGCGACCCTGGATCATTTACATTAAAAAGCCAGGTTAGTGGTTTATGATCCGTAATGATGGTGAATTTGGTTCCGTAGATGTATGGCCTAAAATGTTTGACGGCCCAGACGATGGCTAGTAATTACTAGTAATTCTTTTTCAGTCGTTGTGTAATTCTTTTCCGCTTTATTTAATATGCGGTTTGCATAAGAGATTGGCCTGTCTTCTCCGATTTCACCTTGCGAAAGTATAGTTCCGATTGCTTGGTCGGAGGCGTCTGTGGTAATTAAAAATTTTTTCGCAAAGTCTGGGTAATTTAATACCGGAGCGGTAGTTAATTTTTCTTTGAGCATTTCAAATGCTTGCTGCTGCTCTATCTCCCACTTAAATTCTTGGCCTTTTCTGGTTAGATTCGTTAGTGGCTTTGCTATTTTCGAGAAGTTAGCAATGAATTTCCTATAGTATCCGGACAATTCGATAAAAGATTGAATATCTTTGATTCTTTTCGGAGTCGGATAATTTCTTACGGCGGATATTTTAGACGGGTCGGGCCGTATTCCGTCCTCTGCTATTATATGTCCCAAGTACAGAACTTTTTTTCATAGGAATTCGTATTTCCCTGGTTGTAATTTTAAATTGTGTGCTCTTAGCCTTTTGAAAACTTCTTTTAGCCGTTTATTATGCTCGTGGAGAGTAGGGCCGTAAATTACTATGTCATCAAGGTATACCAGACACTTGATGCCTTGTAAACCAGATAAGACTGCATTCATCAGCCGTTGAAACGTGGCTGGTGCATTCTTTAGCCCGAATGGCATACGATTAAATTTGTAATGCCCCAGAGTTGTTGAGAAGCGGTTTTGTTCCGATCCATCTCATGCATCGGGATCTGATGATATCCCGATGCTAAGTCTAACGTTGAAAAGTATTTTGCTTGTCCTAGTTGATCTAGGATGTCTATGATGTTAGGAATCGGAAATGAGTCTCCAATTGTGATCTCATTTAATTTCCGAAAATCCACCACAATCCGAACTCTGGGATTTCCATTTTCGTCGGCTTTTTTCGGTACTACCAAAATGGGCGCATTCCATTGACTGGTACTTTCCTGTATTATTTTTTCTTGCAGCATTTTTTGTATTTCATTATTTACTTCTGTTTTATGTCGTTCAGGCAGTCTGTATGGTCGACTATTTATCGGTTTTGCCTTTTCATCCATGGAGATTTTATGTGCTACCGCGTTAGTACATGTTAAGGTATCTCCGTCTAAGTAGAATGTGTCACAAAAATTATCACACATTTCTAATAGTGACTTCTTTTCTTCCTCATTTAAATGCTCGGTGCGTAATGTGTCTCTCAATCTTTTTTGTCGTGACTGTACGAGCTCCGAGTCACGCGTTCCGCGCAACACGAGTATCTCTTCTGCGTCAGCGTTTTTAATTCTTTTTATATCGACGTTCGGCGTGCTAAAGACAATTTCGCTGTTCCAAGTATTTAATATACTTACCAGACAGATATTATTTATGGGTTTAACTAGACAACTTCCCATAAATACTCCAGGTTTACATACTTTCGCCTGAATGATTCCGATGTGGTCGGTATCGGTGATGGCTCGGCAAATTGTTTCGCTGCGAGGTGGCAGAAGGATCTGCTCGTACGGCATTAACTTAAATACGGCGTTGCCCATCGTCAGAGTGCCCCTTTTCAAATCGCATATTGCTCCCTGTTTTTCCAGGAAATCCATCCCTAGTATTCCCTCATAATCCACGGGGAAATTATCCTTTACGATATGTGCTTTATGTATTATTTCTGTTCGGCCTAAATTAATTGTGGCTTTGATTCGTCCTAGCGTGATTGCTTTGTGTCCGGTTACGCCGGTTAATGTTAGTTTGTGTTCATTTAAGGGGGTATTTTCTTTCAATTTTCCCACTTTTATTATTGTTATGGTTGCACCTGAGTCCAATAGGAAAGTTATTTTCCCTTGCTTCGCTTCTTTTACTGGTAAAGTGATTAATTTTAGCCCGCGCGCTTTTTCCTGTGTCAGCATTTGCGACACTTGATGCTTCCTTACCGTTTGCGTAGCCCACGTTGTCGAGTATCTCTCTTTGTCGCTGCTACCGGCGTCTTGTGTATATGCTCGTGTCGTGGTATTAACTTCGCGTTTTCTACGGTTACTTGATGCTTCGCGCGTGGCGCGGGTCGGGTTACGCGAGACCGTTGGTCGTCCGTGGATCTGCCAGCAGTTCTCGCGTATATGCCCGTTGATTTTGCAATGCGTGCAATATTTCGCGGTCGTATTTACCTTTTCGTTTGCGTCGGCTCGCGGTAACGAGAATCGGTTTGCGTGGCGGCTATTTTTACATTCGCGTCCCGTATGTCTTCGTTTTCCGCATTTCTGGCAATTTATATTACTCCGTGAATTTACTGGTGGGTATGATTTTTCGTGTTCCGAATAAACCCGCGCGGGGGTTCCCCGTTGTCGTTCTTCAATTGTGGCTCCCGCGACTGCCTCAGAGAGGGTCGTGTAATTGCGGGAACGTATAATTGTTTGGAGATGAGGATGCAACCCGTTTTCATATGTGACCAGCACTTGCTTTTGTAGAGAGTTCCATATACCTAATTTTTGTTCGTGCGAGTATGCGGTATCATCACTCAATGCGTCGTATAAGTACGTAGTTAGTCGGTCTGCTCTTGCTCCGAATGCTTGGGCGTTTTCGCCTGCTCGTTGTTTTAATTTAAGGAAATCGACTTGTAAGTGTACAACTTCTTCCTTTTGTAAATATGCTTCTTCTATTGCTTTTATAAATTGCCGGAAATTTGTTATTTTCTTAGTTTCAAATCGCATTAGGGCGCGTCCCCTTAATTTTGTATATAATACTTCGGCTAGTAATAACTTTACTTGCGTTGGTTTGATTCTACGCGCGGCGAATTCGCAGGATCGCGTAAAATCGCGGACCTCTCTTGCGTCTCCGTAAAAGGTCGGGACTATCTTAACTGCTTCTTTTAATGATATAAATTCATCCGACTGATCGAGTGTAAGTCTAGCGTCCTCGTCATCGTCCTCTTGTGGTAGTTGATCTATCATTCGCGTAAGCTGTAATTCGGTTCTTGGCGCGTTACGACTGGCTTCCAGTCGATCCATTCTTTTATTTATCTCTTGCATGGCTTCTAGTAGCATGAGAGTGGTTTCGTTTTGCGAGATCTCGGGTTTCGAGTTCGTGATAGGCGAGGAATGAGCGTGTTCGGATCGCTCTTCTTCCTCTGTATTTTCTTGAGGCGGATTTGCACTTCCCGAAGGTCCGGGATTTTCAGTCTCGTGTCCTTTGTCAGTAATTGTCAGCATAAAATTTTTTTCGTTAGCTGTGCGGATAGTTATTTGTGCGGAGGGACGCGTTTGTCTGTCGGGTCTCTCAATATTTTCGTACGTTGCTCCTGTCGGATCGTCGTCAAATTCGTCACTCGAATCATTAAAAACGTCCGCATGCCATGTGGCAGTAGGTTTCGCAGCGTGCTTTCGCGACATTTTAATTTTCAAATTTTCGTATTCTGCGTTATTCGCGGTCGCGTTTGTCTATAGCGTCTGCCAAAAACAGGAAGTCAGTCGTTCGGTTTTGTAAGAAAAGTTTTTTCGTTCACTTACATTAATAGTATAGAATGCATGTTGTCTTCTGCTTGGTCTTTCCTTTTGCTTATGCTTGTGTATTGGCGGGTACTGTAACGTGAGCTGCTTGGCTGTCTTTATCGTTGACGTTGTCCTCACCGTGTTTATCTTTCTGTTTCAGCCGTATATTACCAACAGCACCGGGCTGTGTAAGGGCGAAAATGTAGGGAGCCTTTTCTTCGGGGGCGGATCCCACCGTTGCCACCAATTTGTTGCACCGGAGCGGTGCACGAGGTCCGTCCTCCGAATATACACGTTCCGGATAGAGTTGGTAGTAAATAAATTATTGGTATTTGATACAATCGTTGAAGTATTTATTCTTCCTTGAATCTCGGCGTTGGAGTTACGGAACGCTACCTCGTATACTCCGACTGACTTGCACGAGCTTCGGAGCTCGTGCATTATATATTATTATTTTCGGTCTTGTCAGCGAAATAGCAGAAGGAAGTGGCCGCGTGCCCTACTGCCTTCTGCTGATAGCGCGCGATGTCGAAAGGCTGACAAGACGGATTCTTAGGCTCAGCAGATTCCAACAGTTTGGCAATCTGCTGAGTTGTATATAAAAATGTGGCGCATGCGGTGGTCAATGACCAGCATGCGCTGTCGGGTTACAATAATTGATTATTTGTAGCACTGTATTGTTTCTTCCTTCTTAATTACAGCATTTGACGCCACGCGGTTTGATCTTTAATAGCGACTGTTCGCTCGGGCCGCGGTTGCCCATATATATGCCTTGCTGTTGCTAGGCCGAAAATCTTACAATCAGCAGATTCGCGGGTGGTAACCGCGAATGTTCTCGAAGCGTCGCGTCCCGGCCGGAAATGTCGGGTTACCTTGATCGGCGATATTTTGCCGATCCTGCTAAATTGTCGCGCGCGTGCAAGGTTTCGTCGTTATTCTTGAGCCTTCTGTTACCAGGGGCTCAGGATATAACAATACGCCTTTTCGTGCTATTTTAACCGGCCACGACCGCGTAAACATCCCCGCGGCGTAACTCATAAATTTTTGTAATATCTTATTTTTATACATTTGGTCCTTCGAGCCGGATACAAATCTGATGGTTAAACATCTACATATATCCATCCGGACGAGACGGGGCATAATTGTAGAATTGAACGAACTTAGTGAAGTTCGATTGCAATTATGCTTGTCTCGTCCGGATGGAGGTTTCCTCCCGCCCAACTCCCAGAAATTTTCAGATTTGTATATGTGGGTTAAACTAATGAAGCGGGATCGGTATGCGCGCAGGGTCGGCGCACATGCCGCGCGAGTGTAGCGCTATCTTCATTTTTTGGGTTTAACTAACCTGTTGTGAGCAACGCAGTGCGAAACGCTACTACATGTATCCATCCGGACGAGACAAGCATAATTGCAATCAAACTTCACTAAGTTTGTTCAATTCTACAATTTCATACCAATATGTAAAAATTAAAAAAAAAAAAAAAAATACGTAACGTGAATCGAACCAGTGATTCTACGCTTACTAGACCTGAGTCGCCCGCTCTGGATTACCACGTTGCTTCGAAAATAGGTTTAACTTTTCTGTACTTCAAGACATAAGAAATATTTAAACTAACTTTTCTCTCATATTTTTGAGTAGTGCGTCGTATGGCTTTACCACGTTTTACTAAGAACATCAATCTTCAAACCCTGTGAGTTTGATGAAAATCGGTGTTCCGTTGAGCGCGACTCTCTCTTGTTAGTTAGGTTAGTTTTAAGTCGTGAGGCCCCCCTGTAAGGAGTTTCAACCCACTTTTGGCATTTTACGTTATTTACTATGTACGGTTCTACATAGGAATTTAACGTTTAAAGCGTAAATACGTCCCACCCCCTTCCCCCGACAGCCTAGGGGCAAACTTACGTTTACGCTTATACGTTTCACCCACCTTCCCCGACTGCCTAGGGGCAAACCTACATTTACGCTTGTAAATATTTTTATATTTAATTTTCTAAGTAAATATTTGTTTTACGGCAAAAATGTATAGAACATAAAATGTGTATCTTAACGAGCTCTACAACTTTTGTTTGAAACATTTTTTTAAAATTTGCAGTATTTCGAAAGATAAACGTAAAAAATTGTTTTATAGTTTTTTATGATTTTCGCCATAAATATCCATTTCCGCCAACTTTAACTATGGGATTCTTCAATAGCACGTTATGATATACAAATCCACGGAGAGGCATAAAAATCGAGAAAACACCAATTTCAGAAGTCCATCAATTTTTAATTTACAGAATTGTTAGAACGGGTAGAACATAAAAATATATTGCATTAATTTCTTGCTCTCACTCGTTCATTCTCTCTCACTCTTTTTCAATGCGCTGTGCGGTGGCCGTCGTCGAATCGGTCAACGACGTCGCAACTGCAGTCGTTTAGTGACGTCAATCAACTTTAACGACGTGAACGCCAATAGCAGAGAAGTCAACATACGTACGACTGACCATTGGTTCATTTTGATTTTAATTTTTTCAAACTATCGAATGGCATTTCGTTATACGTTCTGAAATTATGCGATAGCCAACCCACTTCGCTAATTTCGCTATTTTGCTTGGAATTTTGAAAACTAATAACAAAATCGGGTTCTTCGGTCAGTCGTGCACCGTCAAAAACGCAAATAAGTATTGTGTTGATATCATATAGTATCTTATTTATTACCGTAATTTAGAATCTAGATGTTTAGTTAAGATTCTTCGGGCGCGTATTTTTGCGAATGTGAGTGTACGATTAGTAGATAGTAAATTTACAATTGTTTTGTGGGGTGTACAGCGAATCAAGAACATAGTTGTAATCAATATACCTCGCTGCGCCTATACTTGGCGCGAGGCACTACCATGCCTCTTAATAACGCTGTTGTCTTAGTATAAATTATAAGCTAGGATTTAATGGTGCAATAGTGATAAGCTGTAATAAGGTATATTTTAGAATTATTTATATTTTTACATTTTTTGTTAAAATTATAATTTTTTATTAAAATGGAAGCATCCGTGATGGCGCAAGAAAGAAAGTCATGCAAATTTTTTGGACAGTTGGCTTTCTGACGATTGATTTAAATCTTGGATAGGTAGAGTACCTGATGATAATAGTCTTTTTCATTGTTTTATATGTAATAAAAATATGTCATGTTATTCGTCACATGTTTCTAGGCATATGCAATTTGCATGCCATAAAAATAATATAATAAATAATACATCAAGTAGTTCTTGTATTTCAATAGAGGAAGGTACTAACAAAAAGTCTGTAAAAAATAGAAGTTTTCAAAAACAATGACTTGATAATCCAAAATTTAAGCCTTGGTTGCGTGAAGTACCTGACGACAAAAATGCATATTTTTGTACTATTTGTAAGAAATTGTTTAAATGTGTAATTAAAGAAATATTTATTGACATGCAGAATCCAAAACGCACATTGATAATTTAAAAGAGTATGAAGAAACAAACGCAGAGTATGCAGAAACAAACGCACAGAACATAATAAAACATTTTTGTCTTTCGAAGATCGAAAAAAAAATAGCGGAAAATCAATATGCCGCGTTAATTGCTGACAAAAATAATTTATTTGATACTGCCAAAATAATTCTAAATTATTTTCAAGATGTAGGGAAAGATTCCAAAGTCTTGAAAAGTATGAAATTAAGCACGACAAAATGTTCGAATATAATTTTGAACGTTTTAGCTCTAATCGAGACAAATCGCGTAGTAGAAACGTTACAAAATACGAAATTTACAATTTTTATAGATGAAACGTCAGATATTACAAATGAAAAATGGATGACGTTTCACGTTTGATACGTTGATCCAGAAACACTAAATATTCATTCGCAATTGGTAAAATTAATAAATTTAGATGCAAAAGATTGCAGTGCAAAGAAATTATTTAATGCTTTTAAAACAGAAATGTGGAAATTAAAAATTCCGTTTCAAAACATTGTTACTTTATCATGCGACAATGCAGCTGTAATAAAAGAAAAAAATTTATTATTTAAAACACAGCTTGAAGAAATAAATTCAAAAATATTAACTCTTTCATGTTCGTGTCATTCTATTGTGTTGGTTGCAAATGTTGCATGTGATAATTTACCTCATGTTTACAAGAATTTTATTTAAAAAATGGCATATTATGTTAATAGTAGTTCCAAGCTCTCAGCAATTTTTCGCGAATTTTGCGACTGTTTTCAAGAAACAAGTCACAAACTATTAAGATTGATGAATTGAACGAACTTACCTTAGTGAAGTTCGATTACAATTATGCTAGTCTCGTCCGGATGGATAATCGTAGTAGCGCTCCGCTGCTTAGCAATCAACAGGACAAATTTAACAGGAAAAAACAAAGATGGCGCCACAACCGTGGCCCTCACCGCGTGTGGCGCCGCAAACCTCATAAGTTTAACCCAGCAAATTCGAAAAGCAAAAAAGGGGTGGGTAGTGGTGGGTCTCCATCCGGACGAGACTAGCATAATTGTAATCGAACTTCACTAAGGTAAGTTCGTTCAATTCATCAATTATGCGACGTCTCGTCCGGATGGATAATCGTAGTTGTTTAACCTAGAATTTGCTCACACAAAAAGAAAGAAAATATATTTAACGCAATCTGCGAAAATAAAAGGAGAATACAAAAGAAAATACACTTAGTACAGCCTGAGAAAAGAAAATAAATCATTCGTTAATACTAAGAATGGCCGACTGGAAATTCTCCTTAAGAATAGGTCTCTTATAGAATCTTGCAAAAACATCTGAAGATTTAGTCCATCCCGCAGTTCGTCTAATCTCTTCCAGGTTAATCCCTTTACTGGCCGCAAGCGAGGTCGCGGCATGGCGGGTGGAATGTGCTGAGAAGATTGATACATCTACCCCAGCAGCTCCCAGCTCGCTCTTCACCCAATGTCCTAGAGTCTGCGAAGACACTGGTTTGTAAGGTCTACGACAGGAAATAAAGAGTGGGTCACATCCAATTTCCCGAACTTCTCGAGATAATTCGATATAGTGTCTAGTGAGAGAAAAGACACATAATTCAGGGCGCTCCTTAAAGGGTTTAAATGAAAGGAAGGGCTGAGACCTCCCCACTCCCGAAGTCTTTAATTTATCTGGGATCTTGATCGTTAAACTATCCGAAAATCTAATGTTGGAAATTCGAATGGCCGCTAAAGTCTGCATCCTCTGGGCAGTGGTTAGAGCTAAAAGAGTAATTAATTTTCTGGAGATAATCTCCAAGGGAACGTCCTCGTAGGGGTATATTGTCGCCAAATGCTCGATAACCGGAGACGGGTTCCAAATAAAGTCGTATCGCGGGCGTTGCGGTTTAAGTGAAGCAACACCCCTAAAGAACCTCCTTACTAGAGGGTTAGAACCGATATCATTATTAGAAATTAGAGAGATCGCCGATCTGTAGGAATTAAGCGTCGAATAGGAGGAAACCTCTAGCAGTCTGTCCGAGAGAAATTCTAGGAAAGCCGATACTGGTGGTGAAAAACAGTCTACCTGTTTCTCTAAACAAAAATTCTACCACAACCTGAGTGGTTTAGTGTATTGGGCAATTGTAGATGGCGTAATGGATCCCAAGGTGGTCTCTATAGCTACTGATGGAGTGCCTCTTAACCTAAAGGCTTTGCAGATAATCTCGCTGCCACCAGGGAAATCCTTCTCCAGGCTGGGTGAAACTCCCTAAAAGGAGAAGACAATGCATTAATATTGGGTCCAAAGGAGACCAGAGGTTCAATTAAGAGTCTACTGAATAGAGGGAACCAAGGTTGAGCCGGCCACCAAGGGACAACCACAACTCCCTCTGCCTTATCTGAAATTATTTTCCGTAAAACCCTCAGAATCAAAATGAGGGGGGGAAAAGCATAGAAAAAGAAGTTGCCCCAATCTAACAAGAAAGCATCGACTGCCCAAGCCTCAGGATCCGGGAGCCATGAAACGAACCTTGGACATTTCTTATTAATAGACGACGCGAAGAGGTCTATATCAAAGGGCCCAAAGGCCGAATTAATTTCCCTAAAGTACGCTGCTCCCAGGGACCACTCGGTTTCCTCTGAATTCACTCTCGATTCAGCATCCGCCTCAACATTCAGGGAAGAAGGTATGTAGGAGGCGAAGAGAAAAATGTCCCGATCTGCACACCAGAGCCAAATCTTCCTAGAAAGATCAGATAAATGCGGGAACTTAACAGAACCCATACGATTAATATATGCTATAGCCGTAGCATTATCTATCCTTAACAGGATATTAACATGGCAGAGATGGGAGGCAAAGCATCTCAGGCCATGATAAACTGCCAACAGCTCCAAATAATTAATGTGGAATTGTTTTTCTCCAGAAGACCAAAAACCATGAGTACGGCTATCAGCACAGACAGCGCCCCATCCAGAAGTGGAAGCGTCCGAAAAAATAGTCAAGCCAAAATTACCCGGTCTAATCTTATTAATCTGCGAGTTATCCTCAAAATTATCCTTCCACCAGATAAGGTCTTCTCTAATAGACACAGGAAGCGTCATCTGGGCATTAAAATTATCATCCGCGTCAAGTAGAGCCCGAAATTTCACTCTTTCCAGAAGCTTAGTGTGTAAAATGCCGTAAAGAACCGCCGGACAAACAGAAACTAATGAGCCAATAAAACTGGCGAACTCACGAATCTTACAAGATTTTTTACTTAAGAATGCAGATGTAAGCTTCAAGAGATGAGTCCTTCTATCTGGTGGAATAGCAATTGAGAAAGATCTGGTGTCAAATAAAAAACCCAGAAATCTACAAGAGGTAGATGGAATGAGAACGCTCTTTTCTCTATTAACCAGAAAACCTAATTCTGATAAAAGATTTAAGGTCGTAGAGACGTTAACAGAGCATCTGTCAAAGTCCGGAGCTATGAGTAGGAAGTCGTCTAGGTAGGCCACAGAGAATAGACCCTCTTTCCTAAGAGAGTACAAAACTGGCTTAAGAATCCTAGAAAATAAATATGGTGCTGAAGCCAGACCGAAGGGAAGTGCCCTGAACTGATATAGATGTCCCTGAAAACGAAAACGTAAATATTTTCTGTAGCCCTCATGAATTAAGATTGTAAGGTAAGCATCCTTTAAATCTATAGAGGCTAGGTAATCGCCTGGTGAGAGCAGACGCATAGCTGTCTTCCAGTCCTCGAGCTTAAAATGTGGAGCTATAATATAATTATTCAACTCCTTCAGGTTTAATATAAATCTCCAGCCGCCAGATGATTTCCTAAGGATGAAAAAAGGTGAAATAAACTGCCCCTCACAATCAGAAACCAGTTCAATCGCTCCTAAATCCCTGAGTCTGTCTATCTCAAGGGCACAAATAGTTTGCTCAGAATCAGAAAGGTAGACAACCGGTTCCGATAATTGCACAGCAGGATGTGCTCTAAACGGAAGTTTATAGCCACTGACAGCCTCTAGTATAACCTGATCTGTTGTGACAAGTCTCCAGCGTGGGAGAAAACTGGCCAATCTGCCACCCATTCTTACCTGAGCAACGTCTATCTCCTCCTCGAATGAGACCTGGAGCGGTAAGTTTGCCGTCGACTGCTGGTCTGTGCCCCTGTACCCCTCCGATTCACCTGTCTCGGATTCCGTACAGGGGCCTGGGCGTTTCCCGGCTTGGAAGAATTCGCCTGAGCCGACATATTGACAGGAAGAGCTCTTCTAGATAAAGAAGGGGCTGCCTTAACAATGCCCTTGCTAGACTTCTCGATAGTGGTTGCTTTCTTTATCTCCTCTCCAAAGGCAGCACCGAACAGGAACTCGTCCGCCTGTAATTGGTCCGCTGTACCCTTGGCCACTAAGTTTAAGATGGGCAGAATCTGAGCCCTACGGGCTACCGAAAGGCGGTAAAAAAGGTCCGCAATGATCTTAGCGCTGTCGTTAACTTTAGATACAGCTGAGCGTGCCTCCGGACTTAAAGATTGTTGCAGACTAGGCTTCAGAAAGTCAGACAAAGCTTCGCCTAGCGCACATAGAGCAACGCCAACTTGGTCTTGATTTAGACTATTGAAAAAATCTCTCTTCACGACCGCATTATTTTTTAGGCCTGCCTTGCACTCAGGGTTCAGCTTGGGAGCCTTGAGAAAGGCAACCGTGTCAGGTGGGGCGTATCTTTTCAGCAGAGTCTGGCGCTGGTCCTCAGATAACCCCTGGCGAGAAAGGGACTGCCACTTGTTAGAAATTAATTCGTTCCAGGGCAACACCTCTACTTTCTGCAGCTCCTCCCCAAATAACTCTCTTGTTAGGGCACCAATTTCCTCCACAGCTTCCTCTGGAACAGGTGAGGGAGGAAACTCTCCCTCGTTCGGGATGCTTACCACATCTAGAAGGGAAAATTGAGAATCAGCCGAGAATTGAGGGAAGGTTGTGTCGATAGGCAGCCTGCATTTCGCAAATGCAGATCCAGCCATCCCGTACACACCTGTGGGCTGTGGCGCCGGAAGAATTACATTCTGCGAATCCGAGCACCCAGAACCCTTCACCCGCCTCTGCTCGTCCTCCGACGGCGATAAGTCCCCGCCTCTCTGTTGAGAGGGGGGAGGCGAAGGTGAGGAATGTCGAGAAGGTCGTTCTCTAACCTCAATCAAAGCGTCCGACAAAATCTCCATAAGCTGGTCCATCCTGCTTTCGAGCGTGGAAATCCGCTCGTCTGACGGCGAGCGCTTTCTCTTCTTGGACTTATGGGACGATTTACCCATATCAAAAACGAGAATAAAATGTAAAATATCACTGAAATAAAAACTTGCCTGTTAATTGTACGTGCAACAGGAAAACAATGAGGTTTGCGGCGCCACACGCGGTGAGGGCCACGGTTGTGGCGCCATCTTTGTTTTTTCCTGTTAAATTTGTCCTGTTGATTGCTAAGCAGCGGAGCGCTACTACGATTATCCATCCGGACGAGACGTCGCATAATTATGTGAAACGTGATGACTTTCTCGTCATATGTGCGTTGAAAGAATTTTAGTCTTGAAATACTATAAAACATTTCTTGACTGACATGGTTGTGAATGAGAAATCGAGTGTAGCTAAAAATTTATTATGTATTATGCGAAGTATAGACTTAAAGACATATTTCTTATTTTTAAAATATGTTTTACAATTCCTTAATAAATTTAACATATTTTTTCAAGCAGTTGAAACAAGAATACATCTCTTACATCCAAAATTAATGCATCTTTTGATTCAATTGTGTAGAAACTTGTGTAGACGACACGCGAGCGAAATAAAGTGACAACGCGCGTTGTCGCCTCGTCTCGCTCGCCGCGCGCTAATTCCGCTCATCACCTTTAAGATATACTCGCTGCTGTCTATCGCGTGCTTACTCAACCATCGCTTCCTTGTCGCTCTTACGCGTACATAAATTTAAATTTTTTCTCGGAAACTATTCAGAATTTTTCAAAATGGTAAATCTTCACGATTTAACGGGCCCGCTCGACGAGACCGCGCTTTTGTTTAGTGTAGCGCGTAATTACGTGGTGGCACCACGTCACGGATCGGTAATTTATCAATATTCCGCGCCACGTGCGGCTTTTGCCGGTTCTAATCCTCCTTCTTCTTGTTCCGGACGTCATAGTGAACACTTGGCTTTTGGATTTTCTTAGTGATTTTCGTGGTTTCTCATCGTGTTCATCAGCTCCTGACCAGTGGTCAAACGGTATTGCTTATTTCGAAGTGCGGAAATAGTTCTCATACCAAACAGTAAGCCGGCTCACGCAGTTCAACGGATACAGCCTCACAGTCCGTGTTGCGGCACGTTGTCGCGGCGTGCTCGTTTACGGCGTTTTCGCACGTTTGCTCAAAGAAATCGGAATACGCCTCACATTGTTTTATCGCTCACTCATTTTATGTATCGCCGCGCCGGTTTCGCTCATTTTTCAGTTTCGTCAAAAGAACCGCTCATTTTCATGTAATTACTTGCGCGCGCGAGGCAATCATTTCGGTGGTACGTGGCCCATTCCGGTCATCGAGTTGACTCGAAGTTTCGGTGATATCGCGCTGCTCCTTCGAGCAGGGGCATAAAATCATTGTTGGAGGATACCATTTTCTCTAACAGTAAAGGACTTTTCTTCTTAATTCGATTAGTTCTATCTACTACTTTCGGCTCCGTCCACTGATCACCCTGTATATTATTAACAAAGGGAGATCGCGCTCAACGGAACATCAATTTTATTCAAATTCGCAGAGTTTGAAAATTGGTGTTCCTACATTAATATTATCGTTTGCTGTTTTCGAAAAGATCCTTCGGGTGAAGGAAAGTCGCCTTTGCAAATTTATAATGTGGAAACTCCTTTTCAAAAAACTCAAATGGATATTTTGGGTCATTTTCCTTCTTCATCTTCAGGGAATAGGTTTATTTTAGTTATGGTTGATTGTTTTTCGAAATGGGTAGAGGCATTTCCTCTGAAAAATATTAGAGCGAAAACAATTGCTGCGGTTTTCGTTAAAGAAGTTGTTCCCAGATACGGAGTACCTAAAGAGGTACAGTGACCGGCAATAATGTCGCACTGCGGCGATGGCAGCTACCGCGCGTGAGGTGGGGTAGTGTGCGTGAGGCTTCACCGCGGATCGCGTACGTGAGGCGCGGAACGCCAAAAGGAGCGAGAGGACGGGGAAAAATTTGGAGGGAGGCATTTTCATGCTCCGTTCTTGTTCGTAACCGTGCGTGTGAGAGACAAAGCATGAGTGAACGCTAAGGAATTATTATAGGCGCACCTTCGTTCTCTCGCTTGCACGCGTTCGTGTTTATACGGGCGCGCAAGGATAGAAGTAGATCGCAAGAATACGCGAGAATTAATAGCGTACTCATTATATAATATCGCCTCATTTTACACGATGTGGATTTCAAGGAATTGACCCGTCCATGCAGTGGAAGCAGTACATATCGAAACCAGAACGACAACAAACAATAGCTCAGCATCATACGAACGTTAGCGCCGGACATTTCGGCACCGCTAAGACCATTGTCCGCATGGCCAGGCTTTTCTATTGGCCAGGCATATTCCAGGACATCGCTCAATATGTAAGGCGGTGTAAAAGTTGCATCGTTTACAAGGTATCTCCTACCAAACCTGCCAGGAAACTGCAAACTGTACTGGTGACGGCACTCTGGCAATAAGTTTCCATGGACTTGGTGAGATCTATACCTCGTTCACGGAAAAGACACACGTGGTTGCTGGTCATGCAAGACCGATTTTCGAAGTGGATGGAGCTTCAGCCATTACGGAAAGCCACGGCAGAGGCAGTAACGGCAGCCATAATTAAAAGAATTTTATATCGGCACGGTTGCCCCGACCAGATTATCTCTGATAACGGCACTTAATTCCAGTTTCATCTTTTGAAACGTTTATTGCAAGCTTGGCACATTCAGCATCGCACAACGCCGATTTATACACCGCAATGTAACCCGGTCGAACGGACCAATCGTACAGTAAAGACTATGATTGCTCAGTACACGCAGCAAAATTATCGACGTTGAGACGAACAACTTGGCTCTATTCAATTTGCGTTTAATACAGCGCAACACGACGCAACCGGATACACACCTGCTTTTCTCAATCATGGACGAGAATTAGCCCTCGCACATCCCGACGACCGTCGACACGCTACGTCAACGACGCCGCATTGCACGCAGCGCGCGCTTCACGAAGCCTGTCAAGTAGTACAGATCAATTTGGCTCGGGCTTTCCAGCGTCAGGAGGCTACATATAATTTACGCCGACGAGACTGGCGACCTCAACTCAGTGACTCCGTATGAAAGAGGAACATCCATTGTTACGAAAAGCCGACGGTTTTAACGCAATGTTTGCGCCAAAGTATGCAGATCCGTTTAAAATTGCTAAATTTCAATCACCTGTCATAGTTGATTTATGAGACAGCCAAGGGCGCTGGCATCGTCACATACATGTCCAAGACTTAAAACCGGACTCCCCACTAGCTCAATTTGACCAATCAGAAGCCAGTCATCTCCCTCAATCAGGATATATAAAGCGATCACAGTTGAGCCAGCAATCAGTCAAGTAATCGAACTTTTTGATGGAGAAGCGTGAAAAATTGAAAGAACTATTTGATAGCATGAGTGAGGGCAGCGAATCACCATCAGCCAGTCCACCACCTGGGGCCTGGCCGCCGCCGGTCGATTCAAGCCGTCGGTACTCAGTTCCTCGGGTCGGTACGAGCATCCAGAGAGGAGACGACGGCCAACAGCAGCATACCCGCTGGATAGAGGAGCCACCACTCGCTCCTCCAAAAGCTGCTCAAAGGAGGCAGGGACTACTCCCGGTCATGATGGCGTCCAAGGAGCCGGCAGCTGGGACCGTCGCAAACACGATCCGTGTCACGGGAGAGGCAACAACCAGCACTGTGTCTGCCACTCTATCGACAACGGCCACAAGCAATGGACTTGTGACGAGCGGCCAAACACAAAGACCGGTGAAGACCAAAAAGGTCCGGCCTGCAAAGATATTGAGTGCGGCACCATCAGCCGCACCTGGCCGGACCAGTGCCACCGGCCGCCCGTTTTCTACCAGCTCCGGAAGAGCAGCAGCCACCGGGACAGAAGGTTCAGACTCCAGACGGCCAATGGATTCCCGGTCTAAAAAATCTTCGGCACCGACAAAACTACTGAAGGACCCAGCAGGAAAGAATCGCGGTCCTCCCGTACGCCGCGGATCAACGATTAAAGCCATGGAGGTGTTGCGATCACCACAACTGGAATTAAAGACCGTGGCCGGTCTGGAAAGAGATGCCAGTGTCGAGTCTGGTTTCGAACCAGAGCGTGTGTTGGTGGAACAAGTGAACACTCAAGAAACCATGAGATCGGTCCGGCCGACATGTGCTCGGATCACACGGGCCGTCGCAACACCAACAACGGCACCAACGCCGCCGCGGACCGCGCCGCAAGCTACGGCAACAGCTCCACTGGCGACCACACCGGTCATAGCAGGGCCATCAGGCATGACACCAGCCGGGTTAATTCCAACAGCAACCATTGCAGCAGCAGGACGGGCGTCTGAAGTACCGCCAGTGCCACTTTCCCTGCCGTTGCCGCCATTTGCACCGATGATAATGCCAATCTTGGCACCTCTGCTAATCCCGCCGCCAGCTCCATCAGCCTACCTGGCGAACGCAGGCTAAAGTTCAAAACCTAGAATGCCGTTGCTAATACCGATACGGCTGCCGGATGAGGAGTGCATAACCGTGCCAATGTCCGCCATCCGGCACAATTGCAAGTACCGGGACCAGACGGCATCGGGCAAATGGGTACTACGGTTCTTCGCCCGACGGCCGCCTGACGATGTGTCGTAAGGTGCAGGCAGCCGCACCGTAAACAAGAGGATGATGTGATCTAAGGCCACGAACCCTAGAAACACTATCAACCCCGTGTCGCGATTTTACATCTTTTTGACCTAAAACACTGCGCGGGCCCGAATCAGGAATTCGCAACAAGTAGCGTGGGCCGACCAACCACCCGCAGCTGGTAACACGGGCCGACCAGCCGCTTGTGCCGCGCACTGTTACAGTTCGCTCAGGAGAGGGTTTTCCCTCTCTCGGACTGTCGAGTATATAAACCGGCTCAAACGAAAGCTAGTACCCTATATCGCTTTAGAGAGCACTCCAGAAGCAGTTCCACCACGACTTGGGCGCCCCCAAGCCTTCCTCGACCGGGCTTACCCGGCCTTCAATACCGCTACCACCGAGACTCTGGCGCTCCCGAGCTTTTCCCCGACTGGGCTTTTCCGACTCCAGCTACCGTTGCCATTCCGACTCGGACGCTTCCGAGCATCTTTCATTTTCCGGGTTCACCGAGCTCCGGACACCGCGGCCGACACACACATTTTCGCCGAAGACTCGCAGCCGCAAAGCGTTTGTTACACCCGACACGGCCTGGACGGCCGACCTATACACCTGCGTTGAAGACTAGCGACCGCGGAGACGTCTCCGATCGATACGGTCTGGACGACTCCCCCACTTTGTATGTTCACGATAAGACACACGACCGCATAGAATTGTGCAAACAACTCGGTCAGAGCGATCTTTACTCTGTACAGCCGAGACCTGAAGCTCGGTTACACGATTTTGTACCACCAGCGGAAAACAAAACATCTTCCTTGTAAATATTAACCTATGAAATTTCTGAAATAAATTAGTATTTTTGTTTAATTGCGTTTCGGTCTCTGTCCATACCCCGAATCCCGGCAAACTTTATTTCCGGCCAAAGTTACCGTGTTACACTTGTATACATATAAAATAAAAAACTACCATTTTTATTTGAAATTGAAATTGAGTAAGCGCGACAGGCGAATGGCTAGGAATGGCACCGTCGCTTGTCACGCTCACTCACGCGCAGCTTCCTTGTCGCTCTTACACCTATACAATTTATACATTTTAATTTTTTTCTTAATAACGGTTGAGAATTTTGCAAAATGGTACAGGACTTTTCTACTTGTCTCAATCAATTCTATCTATTCTCCCAGTATCCTTCGTTATGTCTAGGACATCCTATATATGGTTAGAATTTTGAAAAAATCGATTTTTATTTTATTTGATTTTCGTAATGTACATATATTCAAGTATACACAAAAAAAATTTTATGCCGATCTAAAAAATATTTTCGAAGTTATACGCACCTTTGTATAGACGTATCAAAGCGTTCGAAAGTACAATGCCGGAGCGGCAGTTGTTACCTGGAACGCTGTCACTTTTAGTTACCTGACTATATTGTTATGCATCTTTTCATTGTATGAAAATTCATAGAATGTCATTACGGTAATCTTCTTCTATACTAATGAGGTAAATTAAATTTTTTCTGTTCCCAAACAGGAAAATATTGGAAAATAGTCAGTTTGAATTGCTAAGCCAAGCAGTGAACTTGTGAGCTTGTTTGTACTTTCTCGTGTGATTTTTTTGTAAAAATAAAGTGCAGCAGAAAATTGAAAAAATCTTCGAAAATTTAAAAGTCGAGAACGAAGAGTCGCAAAAATGTTTTTAATCCAAAAACAGCTGAAACGAATAAAAGCAGTTTTAGTGCGTCTACGAAAAAATTAAAAATGCAAGACGAAATTTTAATTCCGCGTGATACGTCTGTTGAATATCGAATTTTAAACTTTATTACAGTGTTTGCAGCAATTTTTGAATATGTGAAGTGTAAAGTGAGTAATGAAGATATTAAATTTGATACAGCTTCTCAACAAAGACTGGGTTTTAAAATTGTTTTGACATGTGATAATTGTGCAGTTTGTACCGTACATTCTAGTAGTTTTGTCAAACATTCTTATGAAATAAATAAACGTTTCATACTTGCCATGAGAGTTCTCGGATTAAGGTTAAAAAGTGCAGCAAAATTCTGTGGATTAATAGACATGCCAGCTTTCTTATCACAGTGTACGTACGATTCAATTAATAATAATATACATGAATGTATAAAAATAGCTACCGAAAAACTGTTTCAACAGGCTTGTGCTGAAGAAAAACAATTTACTTCTGAACACCAAGGCGATAAAAATGCTACAAAATTAACAGTATTTGGGGATGGAGCATGGCAGAAGCGAGGATTTACTTCTTTGTACGGCGTGACATCATTAATCGGATATTTTTCTAGAAAAATTATAAACATTTTTGTGAAAAGCTCCTACTGTAAAGCGTGTGAAACATGGCGCACGAAACTCAATACTCATGAGTATGATAAATGGTAATGAAGAGCACAAAAATACTTGCGCTGCAAATCATTCAGGTTCTTCGGAGAAAATGGAAGTAGATGCGGTTGTCGATATGTTCCAGCGTTCAGAGGAAAAATTTGGAGTGCAGGACAAAAATTACATCGGAGATGGTGACTCTAAAACGTACTCAAAAATTTTGAAAGCTGCACCTTACGGTGATGATAAAGTTATAAAGAAAGAATGTATTGGGAACGTGCAGAAGAGAATGGGTACGCGACTCCGCGAATGTGTGAGAAAAAATGTGGAAACCATTGAAAAAAAAGTGGGAAAAAAATACAAAAAAAATTCTTAGTGGTAAAGGTAAGCTTACAAGCAAATTAATAAATAAATTGTCAGTTTACTATGATTTGGCAATTAGGAGAAATTGTGATTCTATTGTAAATATGTATAATGCAATCTGGGCTACATTTTATCATTACTGCTCAACAAACGAAGAACCTCAACATCAAAACTGTCCGATCGGACCGGAGTCATGGTGCAGTTAGCAGCGGGCAGCTGCTGCGAATCAATTATCAAATTATAAACACGATTATGAGTCACTTCTACAAGATGTTGCTGAGGCTGTAAAACTAATTTATACAGATCTCAGCAATGAAAAGTTATTAGAATGATGTATGGGTGGCTTTACCCAAAATAACAACGAGAGCCGCGACCAAATTATATGGAAAATATCTCCAAAAATAGTTCCAACAGGTTCAAAAATTATGGAATTGGTTGCATATGTTACGTCTCCGACTCCGCGTCTCTTTTTTTCGACATATATTAAAATTTTAGTTAAGGGGAAGATAGACCGTAGTCCATTGTAACATAAAAAAAAAGAACTTCAGAGCCTTTCAGAAGACAATTCATAAAACACTAACATATTCCGGGACAAGTTGTTGCGTGAAAGTATAAGAAACATGCAACAAATTGTAAACGGGCGCCAACAAAAATCAGACAAAGAATTTGTCTAGACATAATACAAAAAATCAAAACCTAAAGGGGCTCATAAATATTTCAACTTTGATAACCTGTCCGTCACAGGAAAAGAAAAAATAACTTTTTCTTAAAATTGTAATTGCGCATAGATCCTGAGCTTTAGAAAAACCAAGGGCGCGAGAGGCCCGTAATTACCGGAGTATGTGGTGCAGACAAAAGCAATAAAGTCAGGTAACCATACGTCATACGGAAGGTAGAAGTTTCTCCACCATCCCTCGATGGAAATGATAGTAAAATTCTGGAAGGCTCCGAAAAGATAACTTGTGGAAGCGGGGGTGCTTCGTAGGCATATTATTTTTTTAAAACCAATGAATTTCGGGAAATCCTCACCAAAATCTAAAAACTAAGGGCGAAAACTTAGAAGTTTAAGAAATAGAGAAGGGATGAGGTGCGAATGCCCAATAATTTTAAGATAGGAAAAGTGGAGGAACAAGCTCCACAAATGAAAGATTAGAATTTCAGAAAAGTGAATATTCGGGAATAGTCCTCCCCTTTTCCGAGCTTATAAAATCTTGTGTTTTGGCGGAGCACGCTCTCTTGCATCTCAGCTACAGCCGCTATAGTTTATTTGAAATCGACGTGAGTGTCAGACAGTGCAAGACAAACCATCTACTACAGAAGAAGCATTTAGAAGATCGCCTAAAAAGTAAGTCTCAACGTTTTATAATGTATTCCTGCGAAAATTGATTCCACTAAATGTACTATCCAAACCAATTGTTTTCTACTTGTAATCAAAGAGAGAAGGAAATGTCCGAGTCGAGGTTCCGAGGTTTTAATTCTGTTCGTTTATTCCTGTGATCTGTTAAATGTGTGAGAATGCCTGCTTCCGAATATCGGCCAGGATACGCTGTCAAATAACCAGCAATTTTCGGTGGTTTATGCCGCGAAATACTGTTGGAAGTTTGGCGACTGTCCACGGCTAAAGAATCGGCAAGCGATTCTCGCCAAAGATAGATTACGTGGATTCATTCATGGACGAGTCAAAGGCTTCGGAAATCGTTGGTGATGAGTCTCCTTCGCTCCTTTCTTTGTTAACCTTGTAAAAATCTGTTCGAATTAAATTAAAAGTAAATTATGAAATTTAGTGGAATCTTTTAATAAGAAAACCCTCAAGAAGAGCCGGGCGCGAAAAAAAAAACAGATCAAGAATCTGAGGGAGCTGGTCCGCCGCTTCTTTATCCAATACTTGCTCACGGCGGCGCCAAGCGAAGAGGTGTTCGTTTCTTCTGCGCGCAATGAAGAGAGACCGTGGTCTCCTCGTCCGGGCCCTCCGCCACCGTCACCTATCCACGGCGACCCGAAACCTTTGTACGGATATATCCCGCAAGAGGAGATTCCAAGCGTCCCATGCGAAAATTCGGCCGGCGATATCAACCTCTCGAGTCAGTCCACGGAGCCGGGATCGGAACAATTCCGCCCCACGACTCCTTCGTATACTCCGAATTCTTCTCTCATCTCCGAACCACGGTTTCCCGGAGGTGAGCCAAGAGCCTGTTTTTCTCCTCTCTCACCACCTCCTTTTCCATTCGAACCTGAGGAAGCCGACTCTCTGGGCGAAGATGAATCCATCTCTCTCCCAGAAGTAGACTTCCCCGATCAACCTCCATCTCCCGTCCCGAGTATCGAGGTTCTCGAGGAGCATCCGAAACCGAGAGAGGTTATAGACCCTCTCCTGGAGCTCCTACGCAGGGCCTGTACTCCGTGGACAAATCCTGTTCCGGAAAGGGCCTTCTCCATCGGCCCTGACCACTTTGAGCCGGAAGAGATCAGGAGTCAGGCAGCTCGGTCTGCTCCTGATTCTCATTTCTTTATATATTATCCCGGGGTGGAATTTCCTTTCCTGGCCCCGATGCGACTTATTGATCTAGTATTTCCAAAATCCACAGCGAGGGTGGTGGAAATAGAAGAAATCACCTTGGATTAATTCATACAAACATATACACACACACACACATATACATTTTGTAAATACTCTCTCGTCTTCCGAAATGTTAAATTTATACTTGTTTATCCGGCTTTAACCTTATTCATATTATTTAATTTTTACTGTAAGAACTTTGACATTATTTTTATATCTAAAACGAGCTGATTAAATTTTCTAAATTGTTAACTCTGCCATTTATCGTTCAATTTTTATTTGTAATTTAAATTATTATATTTAGTATTAAAATTCTTAATTTTGCGTTACTGAAATTATGAGTTAATTATTTCGTTATTACCCTGAAATATCCTACTTAAACGAACAATCACGCCTGGTTCTATCCCAGAGAATAAGGATTCATTTCCTTTCTCTAAAAAGGAACCACTTACGCGCTCAATCTGAATCCGAAATATTAAATTAAATAATCTGCGCGTAAAATTGCGTGGATTCGAATTTCGAATCCCACGTAAATTCGGTGGTACGTCATTTTCCTACTTTATCCACAAATTCCACTCCCGAAGATTCCTTCCAATTAATTAATTAAATAAAATTAATCTTCTTGACGTAACACATATTTAATGAAGGTACAAAATCACTTTTATACTATATGAATGCTATGGGCATTTCAGTCGGGCCCAATGCACATTTATATGCCGAATAAGAAGATGAAGAGCGCGTGACGATCTTCGACCGAAGAGCACATGAGACGGAAGAATGGAACGAAGACAACACCAACTGGAATTATTAGAAGCTGCCGAAGGTGCTAAAGGTTTATTATATGGCCCTAAAATAGATGACTTAATGTAAGTTAAAAAAACATTTTTACTGTGTGTAAAGTACTTTAAAAACTTTAAACGCGTTTGTTTCAAAACTGTGTTTTTGAAGACGGTGTGCACGATTTCTCAAAAACTACCGAACCGATCAGCCTCAAATTTTAACACAAGCTTTTAGAAATTAATCGAAGGTTTTTCGTCTGTGATAAATATTAATTTTTTTATAAACAATTTAAAGCCAAAATTTATGTCTTGTAAGATTTATTATATTTTAAATCGATTTTTGAGTTTGAAAAACCGCTATTTTATCAAAAAAATTGTTTTTGCTTATTTCTTCGATTAATTACAAGATTATACTTTACTTTAACTAAAAAAATTTGGTTTTTTTATTTCAAATGATCCAGTCTAGAGATATCGTGCACACTGCAAGACGACTTTTTTTAGAGAAGCTACCGAAAATCGGCTACAAAAGCTTTTAAAAAAATTTTTTTTACTAACTGAATATGTTAAAGTACTGTTAAAAGTATACAGAATATATGTACAGATTTTTAAATTAATAAATTCAATAGTGTTTTCAGAAAAAATTCATAAAAAATCGTTTTTTTTCGGCCTTCTAACCATATATAACCTCTTAAGAATTATTCAGAAGAGTGTAACATCCCGCTAAATTTGACCTTGTAATACGAAAAGCACGACAAATTTGGAAACTGCACAAGACTCTGTAGTGTATAGACTCTGTAGCTCTGAGACGTGCAGAATAAAATAGTCAAACCTAGCGGTTAACGATTGGTACCGCAATGGCATTTAAGAAGAATCTGTTGCAATATCACATAATGAAAACGCGAGACTCTCTGCAAAGTGAAAGAAAGTCGGGTTTTCTACCGAAATTAATGGCGATCTTCTTTACGTTCAAATATCGGTATTGGCCTAATTAATGAGTTAGATGAGAAAGAAAGAAAGAAAGAAAGAAAGAAAGAAAGAGATAGAGACAGAGGGTGGAAGGGGGAGGGAGAGAGGGAGGGAAAGAGAGAAAGAACCGCAGAACAGGTTTCGGTGAGAACAATTACCCACACTTGAATCTAGTAATTTTGTACAATTACGCTTTTTGAGGAAACAACCGCGTGCTTCAGATTCATTTTGCCACACCGATGCAGAAAATTAAGATTTTTTAAGACCGTCGGATGATCGCATTTTGCTCTTCACTTTTGAGTACATAGTTATCACGTGGCAGCCGAAATAATTTCGTGTCTGAACACCAATCCTCAACAATTATTTTCGGCAGCGCCACTCGAAAGTATTAATCAATAGTCTTGATCGATATGTGTGACGTACCGTTCTTTCACAAAACGTCAATTTTTATAAGATTTAACTCTCAACAATTACTTATACTTATTCATAAACTTACATTTTTTTAAAATCAGTCCAATTTCATAAACTTTTACACTTCATAAATAAATGTATAATTATAATAAAATTGTTAACCTGGATTATTTGCTTTCAAGCGCATAATCACGAAACCAGTATTTGGTACGATTATACTATCTTTAGGAGCACAATTTTTATAATAACCACTTTGCAAACGATTCATGTGGGCATTTATTTCTTTAGCTACATCCTCATCTGTTATTTCGTTTTTGTTGCGAGCGTTGATAAATTGGCCAGTATATAGTACACAAAAACTATATCCATGTAGATGAAATGGATGATTCATATTCGTCAGAGGCTCTGAAACATTATATTATTTTATAATTAATAACATTTTAATGTGTACTGTATAACTTGTTATTAGTCAGAAAATTATAATTAACTACTTTAGTCCAGTTGTAAATCAGCTAATTTTTTTAAACATAAAAACATTTTATAACGATTAATGACTATAATTGTTTACAGAAATCATACTGTTACGCCCGTTCCCGAGTTTTGGCGCGCAGGATTGTCGTGAAGACGGACGCGCCTGAAAACAGTGCCTGAAGACGGTCCGGATTATCGAAAGCTTGTCAGTCTGTTTTCCGTTGCTAGGAAACAGCTCTCTTCATGTTAATGTTTAGTTGTCAGTCTTCCTTGCGATTTAAACAAGGACGGACGCGCTTTGATTTAATTGCAATAAAGCTTCCTAGTTTTCTTTCTTAATTGTGTTCCGTTTCTTTTCGTATGAGAATGTTCCGCGGATATGAGTGAGGGGGAGAGAGTGTGGCTGGAGCTCGCGAACGCTGCGAGAAGTCGGAGTAAACCGAGGAGCAACGTAACAATAAATATGTGATTTTAAAGTACATCAACGTTTATATACATTAATCTTCGGTAACTATTTCTATACAGGGTGTCTCATTTTAATAGATCCACTCAAATATCTCAAAAACACTGTATTATATTGAAAAATGTTTTATACAAAAATTGTATGTTTTCGAGAAGGATATCGAATGGTGACCTTGACTTTGACTCTAAGATCGAATTTGCAGATTAATTGAAAGTCAATTTTCAAATTTTAAATGAAAACCCATATTGTTTATTTGATGTTGTATCTGATATCGATGGCGACGGCGCCATTCATAATCATTTGCCTGTCACACTCACTTACTCGCAGTTTCCTTGTCGCTCTTATGCTGGACATTTTAATTTTTTTCTCAATAACGATTAAGAATTTTACAAAATGTTATAACTTTTTTACTCGTTTCTAAAACATCTACTTACCTCAAATGGATTCTTCATATGTTATGACACACCCTGTATGTTCAGGATGGTCTATTTAAATTGAGACATTAAAATACTTCAGAAACACTGCGCTAAATCGAAAAATGTTTCATACAAAGGAGTATGTTTTCGACGGGAACATCCGGTGGTGACCTTGAGTTTGACCATGATGTCGAATTTGTAGGTCATTTAAAGGTCAACCTTAAAATCTTAAGTGGAAACCCCAATTTTTTATTGCAGATTTTTATTCTTCATCGAAAAGTAACTAAGTTTAAGTAAAAAAGTTACTAAGTGACTTTTGTCTGAAACATTTTATCAAAAAATGCCAACTTATGTTCTTAAAATGTCCTTAAACTATTCTCAAAAGTTATTTTCAAGATTATTTTAAGGTAATAAGATGACATATTTCGGAAGAATGTTTCAGACAAAAGTTGTGTGGTATAAAGATTTTGTGATATTATTGGTTTGACCTTCAGGTGGAATGTCAAGGAATGCGCACATATGCTGCTGTATATGCGATATAACAAAAACCCCTTACCGGTTAATAAAATTAAAAAATTAACGGAAAAACTTTTAAAAAAAAACTATAATAATCCTTAACAGTGTAAATCTCAAAATAATTTGCAAATATTATTCAAAGATATAAAAAAAAATTATAAGTGTTAGAAAATCAGTGTAATTAGTTAACGGCCGCGGGACAGCACCTCGCGGCCGAGCAATGATCAATATCGATTGTGTAATGTATACAAGAAGTAAGAGATACGCGTAGACAACGGATGACTGCGTGAGTTTGAAGGATGAGACGGGTGAATTAATTAGTTGATATGACATAGAATAAGGAGATGATCGAATGGTTAGTAGCAAACCATGTATTCAGTCCCAATGAAGCCTTCTTTACAACAACAACTCTTTGAGATCATTACAGATTGTAATGCGTTTGATTATTGCGATTTTTGAAAGGCATTACCAACATGCTTCCTGCTTATTATTTTGTTCTCAGGTAGATTTCGTGTTTCAAGTGCGATATCATTGTGTTTGACGTGAATCGATGCTTCAATTTCTCGCAAAAGTATCTTATTGCGTTAGTGTAATCTCATTTCTCATTGCTAGTGACACTCAGCAGCTTCTCACTAAGAATCGTTTCAAGTTGCTTAATTATTAGTTCTTTGTGCAACTCGTTTTGCTTCTCTGATCACGCGATGCGGTGAACTTTGTGTTCAGTAACTCGGGCATTTCCGAATTAAACGTTTTCATCGAATTAATATAATCGGTTTGGTGTCTGAATAGTTAACTTATTCAACCAAATTAGCTCTCACACTATTTAATTTGTACACTCAACCAAACATACTCTTTGCACGTCTCACGTGCGCGTCGCGTGTCACCTTCACGCACTAATATTTTACATCAGTTTCTTAATTCGTGCATTAATTTTCTGACTTAACATCTCGTTGCGGTAACTCATTTTTATACATGATTGAATTGGTTAGAGTCGTTGAAATTGAACAAAAAGCGTGACAGCCAAAAAGGGCAATAAATTCAAGCATGGAGATAAAAACATCATCGAATTTACACAATGTGGGAGTTGTAAGGAAATCAATGAATTAAATAGGACAAAGAAATTGGCGTGAAACATAGCAACATCGATAGACGACTATCAATGCAGCAAGAAACTCAGGAGAAAAAATAAAGAAAAAAACTCTACGGAATCTTAGTACTGTTACTGTTGCAATAAATGTAATCATATGTGTTAGATACGTGCCAACATTTGATCTTGACTAACACTTTGAAGGTTATTAAAAAGGCAAGTCGATTTCACCATTTAGGTTTCTCTATCTTTGAAATAAATACAAGAAAAATTTATACATGTTTCTAATACGCCCTAGACAATTTTCTAATTTGATTAAGATCAAATACAATAGCATTTAAAAAGAAAAACCGACCAGTTATTGGCATAATGTGTTATTGGATTATTTGGTAATAATAACCCAATAACTCAATTAGCTAGTTCAGGTAAGATCTACCGCTGACCTGGCTAGTTAAAGGCAAGATTGCATGTTGGAACGCTGTATGTTTGATTTATAACAAATGTTTAAAGTGATTTCGTTTGGTTGTTTGACAATGGGCTAGCCTGGTATAAAAAGCTTGCATAGACTTTTGAAACATTTCTAAGGGTATATTTTCTATTTCATAAATTTTTCTTGCAAGCAACTTCTAAATTCTATGGTTTCGTTGCGTACACCTTACTTTTTAGATAGCCCCATAGGAATTAGTCCAGTGGCGTTAAATCTGGTGACCCTGCTGGCCATTCAATGGATCCTCTGCGCCCTATTCACCTACCCAGGAATATCTGGTCAAGATATCGACATACACTGCGATTGTAATGAGATACAGCCCCATCTTGTTGACAATACATTTCTTCCATTTGATTATTTATTAGAGCTTGAATGACTGGAACTATTTCCTCACGAAACATTGTTTGATATTTTTGTTTATTCGAATTTCCATTTATAAAAAATAAACCAGCCTTCTGGCCATTAAAAATTTCAGCCCACACTTTCAGTTTTTGTGGATACTGTGAATGATTTTCCCGCAACCAGTGGGAATTACTATCACTTCACTATCTGCAGTTATGTCTATTGACATTGCCAATCAATTCAAAAGTTGCCTCATCATTAAAAAACAATGTTCTATAATAGCGGATCATCATCTATTATAGCCATTATTGTCTCACAAAATTCAACACGCCTGTCGAAATCATCTTCAGACAATTCTTAGTGCAAGTAAATTATAAACGGATGTCATTTATTCATATTTATAATTTTTGAGGCGAATTTAAAGGAAATATCTCGTGCTAAAGCAACATGACACAAAAAGATGTTAGGATCTTCAACAAAGGATTGTAATACAGCTAGCAACTTATCCTCATTTGTTGCCTCTTTTGATCTGCCAGATCTTGGGCGATCTTTAACTGTTCGTGTTTTCTCAAAACGTTGAACTGTGCGCACAAATGTACTGTCGCACCGTCGCCGGTGCCAGGAATCCATATTCCGGAGATCGTAGGGCTGGTGATGGGCGTCCAATAGTTTAAAGCCCAATAAATAAACTTTCTTTTTATCTCTTCTTCTCATTTTATTTATCCTTAATTTCACTTATTACTTAAATCGCGGGGAGTGCGCCGACTCACACCTCTTCTTATGTTACGCGTCGCTTTTACTTAAAACTTTGACTGTCGCGGAAGGTCAATCCGCACATTATATCTGCTACTGCCTCGCCGATTCTTCGGCTGTCAGTGCATTCCGCGAGGGCGTTAACTCTTGTCCACAATCTTCTGCTTACCAAGCGGAAGTATTGTGACATGCTCAAAATCGTTCTTAGTTGTTTCGGCTCGTGTAGAAATCTGCTGATTTCGTTAAATAGCAAACTTCCGAGTTACAATAGTACTTTTAGATATCTTATTATCTTCTTCACAAAACTGCTTATTAAGTAATTGAATTACTCTCTTATATCCACGAACTTGATCAGCCCAACCCATCATTAACAGGGTTATACAATTTGACTCAGATAATTCTGCTATAGTCAGAAAACTCACAAATCAATACTCAGCAAAGTTATCTCAAAAAATTAAGATGAATCGAGAACGGTATGCGCAAAATAAAGTGAGAGCAGAAGTGTAAAAACTAGTGATTAAACACTGTCCTAAGTGAAATTTATCTGAAAAGCAAAAAAAATCGAGGATTCTGTTGTGACCCGAACCGCGTTACAACAATAAATGTTGTACGGCATAAGATCTTGCAACGTAATTCGACTAAAGTTGCATCAGCAACCTACATTTAATTGAAAGATATAAAACAAATATTAATTAAGAAGAAAAGGTTGCGAGACCTTATTGCCGAAACTGATGAGGTTGCATTGACCCGGTAACCGAGTTACGGCCATGAAACCTGCTGACAGTGAAGATTCGATATATCATTTAAATACCCGCAGACCACCGTTCGCAAACAGTTGCTGTAAGAGAATCACACGCGGTGACGATCGCGAACATCACGTTTGTAACGTGAACCCGGGCGCGTGCCGAACGAAGACACCTCGCAGAGACGAGGACACGAATAGTTAGAGATAGTGCGGAGTGTAGTGGAAATGAGATATAATAGATGTGTTATCATATCAGTAAAGTTACTTTATTAAAAAAAATTGTATAATTCTTGATTTGCCACCTTCCATCTACGTCCTTTCTCGACGATCCCAAAGAACGGATCCCGTGCACCGGCCCCAGTGCAACAATTCGCATGTTCTAAGTTTGATGCCAACAGAGACGTGAAAACGTTTGATTAAAAACCGCTGAGTAAATTTTGTTCAATAAGCAAAAAAGAAACAAGCTTTCGTATGCCCGAACAAGAGTTCAATGATAGTACGAGTCGCGCAAACGAATAATAAAAAATAGCACAATGAATTGATTCAGAAAGATATGAAAACGTAAGACGATTGCTCAAGCACATTATTTTGCAGTTATGGAAAAACTAATCAACCTTTAGCGGCATTTTGTTATTAAATGATATTTTTCATGTCAACTTATTACACGAGGGCTTTTGAGCCGCAAAGCACGAAGTAATTTTCATCCTTCTTGCGCGAAACGTATTACTCGGGGGTTTTCGAGGTGGCCGAGCACAAATCTGAAATTAGAAATTGCAAATTTCTAAATCTAAGATGGCGGATAGAAAACGTTGGACATATTTTAAGAAACAAAGTTATTTTTATCCTTTTTTTAGTATTAAAAATAGTAAATCACTATTGAGAAAATTGACGTGACCTTTTAATGACATTCAAGGTTATGGCCGAGATCAAATCTATAACGTTTATCTGATAGCCACGGAAAAACAACTGTAGTTTCAATTTCTTTTTGCAGCTCTCAATTTCATAGCTAGCAATATCCCCTCTTGATTTTTCTTTTAATTTGTCAAAGTTATGAATCTCTCAATATCAATTAAAACTTTTGGTTGACTATGTACTAAGCTTTTCTCCTTAGCATTGTAAAAATCTGTCATTGCCCTAAGTATTGTCATAGAACTATAGCTCAGTAACACAACAGCAGTTGATAACTCTGGTATGATTTGGTTATCATACTTAAAATTAAATAATATCCGTTTCAGTTTAGGCAGACCTCAAAATATATCACTAATCTCTATGAATAATTGCTCATCACATTTAAGTTCTCCAGTTTTTACCCCCATTGAGGAATATACAGCGAAAATTCTATTAGGCAAGTAATTTCTTATTTATCTCTCCCTCTCTGTAGCATCAATGATAAAATTCTTATTCATTACAATAAGTATCGTATGACATGTTGCATATATGTCATGTTCTGAGTATGCTTAATGTCTTTCAGGTATTATAACATCTAAATCACTAATACTTTCCTTGAAAGTCTCTTCATCTTCTGTTTTTACTGTTATATTAGGATTACTTATATATTGAAGGTATCTATCGGTAAACTTATTCTCATATTTACAAAATAAACTAATCCATTGATTAGGTTTTGAAGCTGTTATTTTTACTCTGCCCTTTCTTCAGTTAGCAGCTATATTGTTATAAGTCTTTATCAGTTGTGATGTACTACCTGGGAAGAGAATATTATCACCTGTGTCATCAGTTTTTTTGTATACTCTATGTACTATATTGAAACGACCGTAATTCGCACGCAATCAAATATTAAGCAGGCGAGCGGATGCCTAGTGTGTTCGTCGGTATTACGGGATTCGGTTTAAATTAGAAAGCACCGAGACGTGGTTTTAATAAAAGAATAAACAAGGTTTATTTAAACAAATTGACAAACTGATGCGCGTATAAAAATGACGCCGTTCAACGTGGACAAAGACTTACAAATATAAAAGCGTCAGTGGGTGCGGTCGCAGTAACAATCAGACGAACGCAGTTAACGCGGCGATGCAATAAACGGTAAGCGCGGTTCGGTAGGTGGAGACGTGACAACAGACGCGTAGTACGGCGGGGTATCGCGAAGACGTCTTCGAGATCGTCGCAGGAGTGGTCGCGATGTTTTCGGGACGTGATCCACGTGGATAGACGTGGTTAGCGTTAGGCAATAGACGCGGTACAGGCCGATCGGATGATAATACGCAGAGGATCTTTACAATTCAGGTGGACGCGGAGCGGTTGAGCGAATATGAATCACTGGTAATGGCGGTAGGATGGAGCACTTGCAAGATGTCGTCTTAACCGAGAGTGCTCGGCCGAGACGGAAAACACTTCACTCAAGAGATTGACGACGGTGCGACAGAAGATCTGTCGGTTTTCCTCAAGTCACTCTGACGCGGGATCGAGATCTTTCGAAGGAGGCGGAATGCGCTCCACCCCACGAGCCGGTCGTTCATAACAGAGGTAACCGAAGAGAGTCTGGAGCGAGCGTCAGAAGTGCCTGACCGAGGCAGAGTTTGCTCTACCCCGCTGGTGTGCTCGCAGAAAAAGTCGGAAGATTCGGAGGTTCGCACTAAGCAAACGGATCGAGAACGGTGATCCGGAACTCCGACATCGCTTTTTTATATCCGAAAGTGATGATGGGGTTTGCGGTGCGGCGGAACATATGACGTATTCGCATGTGGCGCCTGGGTTTTCGGTGCAATGTGGCTCGGAACGAGGAGCCTCGGTGCCGCCAAATCATTCGGCGGTCTTCGGTGTGGCTCGGCTAAGTCCGCGCTTTGGACTTAGTACGAGGTTTGATGAACGTCATTTTGCCGTTCGAGCGCTTTCTTAATTAACTTAAAAATGTGTTGGGGCGTCCCACGCTCCAAGTTTTCGCCGAACGGTTCTTTGGCCCGGCGTCCGACTGATGACCGTTGAAGCGATGCTCATTTCGAAGGAGTTTGTTACAATATCTGTAAATCGTATTCCAGTCTTTCTAGTGATTAATAATGCACTTCCTGGATGTAATTTGTCATCTTTAAAAGACATAGATTAATTTCTAAATGTGAAAAATTTTTTAGGTGTTTCTACTGCAATATAGTCTTTTATTGTAAGCTCTTGGAATTTATATATGTCATTTTCATTTTTTAATACTTTGTAACCTTGAATGAATGTTTAGAATTCCATGTTTTCTAAATTTGGTTTTTTGTTTCTTAATGGTGCAATTCCAATAATTAAAAATTTTATTACTGTGATTGTACCTCGATACATAATATATATTAATCAAATTGTAATTGCGTGATGAAATTTCTGACAATGAATTAACTTTATGATTATTTCCTAAATAAATGTGTTTGCGCACGCATGTATGTAAGCTCGTTCAAGCGACCGAAATTTCCTCGATTGCCCGACACAAGCATGTCAGGTGTTTCCTTCGCGAGCGAGCATAAACGGATCATGCATTCGACGCGTGAGGATCGTCGCTCGATCGTGAAGGAGACAAATAAGCGGCCTGGTGTTTTTTCTAATAAATTCCGTTTAGGTTTGCCGGTTGAGCCTGGCTGATCTAGTCCGCCAAAGTTAGTCGCTCACAAATTACTGGGGCTGCAGCATCGCGCGAAACTTCTTATCGATCTCGTCGAGAAAAGCTCCTATCGTCGCGTCTCCGGCGCCGGAGTCTGCCCGCAAGGCCCGCTCAAGTCGTCATTATCCTGCGTATTGTAAAACACCGAGTGTGTGGTGCATTGTTCTTTTTGCTGGCGTAACGGATCGCGACCGCGATCACCTGGCTGCTTCGCGAAATTCCGTCGCGCGCAAGATCTCCGTTCGCGGAGGCCTCCAACTAGGACGCTTCACAAGATTTCCGTCGGACCGTCTTTTGCAGCATCTGCGGGTGAATCAAGATTTCCGTTGCGCTTATTTTTTTTCTCTTTTTTTCTATGTAAACTCCGTTCACACCAGCGAGTATTCATTAATGGAAATAAAATCAATGTTTATTTTTTGCGTTAATTATTGGTTAATTGTAATATCAATCGTGAGTTCCTTTCCATTCCCGTACAGCGTGACGCTCTAGTCAGGGCGAAATCGGCGTTCACTCGTACCGCGCGTGTTCACGCATCGCGTACCGTCGCGCACAAAATGACTTAAATTAACATTTAAAACTCAAGTCTTGTATTCTATTCGCTCCTGACATTGTGTGAGCCCTATCTTTATAAATAGAATTTAGTTCCTTTATTAGTAAGAGACTTAACGCCACACTGGCTTCGAAAGGTGCCAAAGTGTCTCCCCAAGACAAAGACCCTTATTCCAGCCTCAGCACGTGATAATTTTCTTGTAAAGATAACTTCTTTCCGTGTACTTGCCAGAACAACACAACACCTCTGATTACTCATTGTTTTTCTAGATTTCTAATTACTAAATGCCTGAGCACGAACAAAACACTATTTAAAATAATTATCTTTTTTGGCTAAAACGACCTATTATGAAATTTACATCAGTTGCTCATAAAACTGTTACTTGAGTGCTGAAACATGAAAGATTCAATAAAAATAGTAAAAAAAAACAGGCTATCTGCGAATTACAACAGAACAAAGAAAAACTATTTTTTTAATTTATACTTACCTTTATCATAAATTAATATATCTACGAGTGCTCCTAGTGATATATGATAAACATGAGTACACGTGCATGGTTTTGTGCATCTAGATGGCGTATAACGGTCACCACACATAAATTCATATCCATCATATTGTGAAATGAGAGGTCCGGGTGGATTTTGATACGAAATATTGGCAACTAAGCTATCCAAATGGGATCCAGTTGGAGAAACTAGAAATTAAAAAATTTTTATCACAATATAAATCATATATAAGTTTATTCGCACAAGATAAAATTTTCTCTGAATATTTATAACATATTCAAGAATTCCTGGGACATTTGTAGAATTTTTTATTGTATTACTAAAAATGTACAGTACCCTATAGTAAATTTTCACTTTTTGAGAAGTAGATAAAACTAATTGAGACAAATAAGGAAGTATTATATTGTTTGTATTTTTTATAATAGCCAAAACATGAACATTTAAAAATTTGTATTACGCTGCACGAAAAAAGTAATACTTTTCCACTGCATGCGTGAGTTAATCAATGCACGGATTAAGCCACTGTTTAGTGGCAAAGTGATCGAAGACGTGCGAACGAGTCAACCAAGAAGCTTGGTCCGTTTGCATATCTCGTCCGCACGTCTTCGCTCATTTCGCCACCGAAGATCGGTTAATCCGTGTCTCGAATAAGTCGTGCGATGGAAAAAGTACCGATTCTCCACCCAAAATTAATAGTAAAATACTAAATTTGTTAAATGTTTATATCACGGCTATTATCGTGAAAAATATAAAACAACAAATAACTTTTCTATTTGTTTCGATTCTATTTATATCGATTAGTTCTACCTACTCTTGTAAGAATAAGTTTACTAGAGAGCATCCTGTATTTTATTTGTCAAGATACGTAATTGCGTATTACGTCAAGTGTGCGTGCAGCGAAATTGACCACCGCGTATCATTTACGCAAAAACTTGATTTGACAACAGCTGAAATTTTGAGATTTCAAAAACGGCTGAAACGATTGAGTTTTAAGTAGGCCCACTGAAATGCTCTAGGTTGATTTTAATAATAAAAGTGCTTTTATCTTTGCTTTGCATAGTCTATAAGCTGAGATATAACGATATGAAATTGAAAATGCAGAGATTTTCTATTAAGAAACGTAGTCATTAATATTATTGTCAACCGGAAAGAGAAGACGATTTGTTCTTTTTGTTTTCGCATCGCTATGAGGCGCAGATAAGATGTTCTACATGTATCAGTTATGTTTAGTGACATGCGTAGTGATAGCAATTTTCATATTAAAATACGTTGTTACGATTGTCGTCGTCGTTGTCTACAAAACTGCGACTACAGAATTTGATTGCGTCGATGATGATTAGCATGTGTGAACCTCAAACAAAAATTGAAGTTATAAGATTAAACAAACTTGTAAAGTAAAATTTGATCTTAATTATACCGTTGGTCTTATCCGAATTAATATGTATTACTGTTGTAACCCGAGCCCTTAGCAACAAAAACTCAGGTTGCAACCGGCGAGTTTCTGCAAGCGCAAAGTAAATTGCCAAATTACATAAATTCGCCGATCGAGAATGTTCAACCCGGGTGATCGACCGTTATTCGCAAAGGTTGGTAAGTCCGCCGAATCTTGTTGGCATTGACGGATTTTCCAACTCCGCTTATAGCGGCGTTAAACAATTTAGGTCGAACTCTTAGCAATCTTGGAGAGAACTTTCTTGTACATCTTGTTACGCAGGATTTAAATCCGGTTTCTAAAAAGGCCTGGAATATCAAAACAAGCGACGAGGCCGTTCTGTCTACTTATAACAAAGTAAACAAATTTCTATTATCGCGTTGTCGCGCTCTTGAAGAGTGTGGTATTATATCTAGCACGAAAATTGTACGAGTTGCTACGACTTCACGCGTACATGTCGCGACCGTAGCTACGTCACCAATGTCAACTTGTCCGTTATGTAAAGCGCGTTACTATTTTAGGGCGTATTTATCACTGTGCTTCCTACAGTTTGTCTGGAGGTCGCTAAGAAATATAAGCGGTATCTCAATTGTTTGAGCGCCACTCATTCACTCTCGGAATGTAAGAGTAAATACACATGTCGAATATATAACAAATGACATCATTCTATGCTATACGCGGAGCCGGATGCCTCCGCTTCAGGTACTGCGGACGTCAACGGAGAGAACTTTTTGAGCACCTCCGGACCGTGTGTTAATACACTTTTCGCGTCTACGGGAGTTCGTTCTCGTAGTCAGGTGCTCCTTGCTACTGCTCGCGTTAAAGTCCAGGCAGTCTTCTTCTTCTTCTTTTCGCTTATATGGCACCTATTCCTAATATGACCGGAACAATACGGCCATGACTAACCAATAGACGGCGCCACTCATCGGCAGCGATATATCGATAGTCGAGAAATATGAATATAATAGATCGAAATTTTTAAATATAGTAGAAGCATAATGTAATAAAGTTATGAACAAACAGGAGAGTGCCCGAATAGGCTATAGAAAATTAAATGAGTAAATTTATAGATTTCGAAAAGGAGAGAAGCAAACGACAAAGCTTAACCTTACCTTAGGAGCAACGAGAAACGGAATAATAGAGCGGTCAATAAAACAGTGAGGCGATTCTTTAGCAATGTAAGAGCGGAGAAATTTAGATTTGGATTCAAATAGGGGACAATCGAAAATAATATGGTTTATATTTTGAGGTGTGAGATTGCAAGGGCAGCAATCCGTGGGAGACAAAGAGATGCAATGCAGACTTTGATTTAAGTTATAGTGCCCACTTCTTAGACGACTGATTAATGTAATCATTGATCTGTTTAAATCAAGGTTGTGAAACCAAGGTTTGGGAGAAGAATTATAGAAGGTTGAGAAATGAGTGGTTCCCTTGGACAAAGCGGCGTCAGACAAGAAAGTTTCAATTTTGAGAGAAGTTTTAAATATAGCCTTGGCTGTGAGGTCCGAAAAAGGCATGTAAAAGGTGGGAGAGGAGCCTTGTCCGAAGGCTTGACAAGCTAATGAGTCAGCAACTTCATTTCCATGAATCCCTACATGTGAGGGGATTCACATAAATGTGATGTCTAAATTATTAGAAAAGGCCTGAGAACACTTATGCTTGATGAGATGAATTAAATAGTTAGAATTGTAGGAGGTCCTAGAAACAATAGCATCGAGTACGCTTCTGGAATCAGAGAATATAATAGATTTCTGACATTCGAATTGAATGATTGCAACGAGGGCTTGATATATCGCCCAGGCTTCGGCTGAAAAAATGGAAAAACAAGTAGAAAGTTTGTGTGAAATATTAAGATTAAAATCTGGAAAGTGAATTCCGGCGCCTACGGACGGAATTTGATCATTTTTAGAGCCATCGGTGAAAAAGGAAATAGCATTGTGGGTAAGGTGAAAAGTAGCGGCCAGAAAAATATCATTGTAATTGGAACTTGAAGGAATATTTTTGACTTAAAAAAGAAGGAGAGGAGGATGATGATGGGTAGAAAGAAAGTCATAAAATAGAGCAGGAGGAATGACAGACGAATGGATTAGTTTTTTCATGTGAATACAAGAACTGAATTTTTGATAAAACGGAATATCTCTTAAAGCTCTGGCTTTTTTACTGGTTGTAAAAAGTTAACAGTGAATATCGTATGCACTATCACAGACCGGGTTTTAACTGAGAGATAGTTGTTTGTAAATATATTTCTAAAAAAGAAAATTAAATCTGATAAGGAGAGAAGGATCTTTGGCCTCATCTAAAATAACGTTGATAGGCGTGGAAACTCTAACCAAGGGCAAGTCTCGAGGCTTTAAACTGAATGCACTGAATTTTTTAAAAAATAGTTAGATTGTTGCGTACTTGAAAAATATGGCAGCCATATTCAATAACACTTCTGATCATAGATCTATATAAAGTAAGAAGAGCTTTGGGATGAGCACCCCAAGAAGTCCCGGCTAAGGAGGACATTACTTTAACAATTTTAAAGCATTTTTGTAAAATATATTCAAAGTGGATTTTACCAAGAAGTTTGGAATCTAAGTAAATACCTAAAAACCGAACTGTATCGCATGGAGAAAGAATATGATCTTTAATATTAATATTAAACTGGTTATTAAAAGGAGATTTTTTCCTAGAAAATAAAACAAATTGTGATTTGGAAGCGGACAGAGATAGACCTTTGTCATGTAAAAATTTATGAATGTTAGAGAGAGATCGATTGATAGAGTTACTGGCGATCGCTGGATCCTTATGGGAGAAGTAAATGACTACATCATCTGCGTAAAGCAGGATTCTTGTTTTTTTATCAATAATATCTGTGATCCTTCTAATATAAATATTGAACAAAAGTGGGCTGAGAATGGACTCCTGAGGAGTATCTTTGTTAGCAAGAAAAGCGTCAGAAAGAGAACCTTGATTAACGAAAATAATTTCTCTGTTGGATATAACGTTATAAAAAAAAATACGTATTTTTGCGGGGATGCCCAAATCTTCCAGCTCAGATAAAAGTAAATTGGGAAGAACGTTGTCAAATGCGCTCTCTATGTCAAGAAAAACGCAGAAGGTTTCCAGATTGTTGATAAAAGCCGATCTTATGTGATTAGTGAGGATGACCAAGTTGTTATTGCAAGATCTGAAATTATGGAAACCAAATTGCACTTCAGGTAATACATCAGAAGTTCCAAGAACCATCTTAATCGATTATAGATGCATCTCTCTAGTAAGTTAAGGAAACAAAAGAAGAGGGCAATAGGCCTCATACCTCTGCCACCAGATTTAGAGATGAAAATTACAAGAGATTTTTTCCAGATATCTGGAATAAATCCAGAGTTTAAAACATTATTAAAAATGTCCAAAATAACCGATAATGCGCAGGAAAGAAGGGAGGAAATAATATTATTATTGAATTTATCAATGCCTGGAGCTGATTTTTTATTAAAATTTGCAAGAGCAAACTTTAGTTTGCTATTAGAAATAGCCGAGTCCATCCAGACCTGTGAGGGAGAATTGTGAGTCTCCAAAATCAGACGAGATTCAAGAGTAAGAGGCGAGGAGGTAGGGCAGAAAGGGGGATAAATTTTGTTCATAATCTTAACGCAATCCTGCGAAAAGGCGGAGTTAGGGAGCCGAGGGATTGTTGAGGTGTTTATTTTTAAAAACCTTAGCAAGTCTCCATAGTGTAGAAGAGGAAGTGTTAGTGTCGTCAAAGCTTGCACAAACTTTATGCCAACTGAGAAATTTTTGTTTTTTGAGGGTCTTCCGACAGAGAGCTTTGAGCCTATTATATTCAATTAAACTTTGAAGTGTAGGTGATGACCTATAATTTTTTAAAGCAGTTTTTCTTTGATTGACGACAACCTTGCAGGCATCATTCCACCGTGGTGCAGAAGGAAATCTAAACGGAGAGGCGAAAGAGCAATTGGATTCTTTAATAGGGGAATCAGTAATGTCAGAAATAGATTTTTCTAAAAATTCAGTGAACAGAGAATAATTTTCTAAGTGATTTGAAGAGGGGTTAGTACTAAACTGGTCGAAATTATATTTAATATGACCGGAAAGTATATCAAAATTTTTTTGTTTAAGTTTAAACTTGTTACGTATTCTAGAAGTGGGAGGAAAGAAATTTTGAATAATAATACTTATGGGGAGATGATTACTGCCATGGGAGTCCTCAAACACTGCATGAGAGCAGAAGAAAGCCAAATCTTGAGAGGATATAGAGAGGTCGATGCGAGAAGAAAACTGAGTATTGTAACTAATGTGAGTGTGTGCCGAATCGTTCAATAAATGAAGATTGGCTTCTTCTAAGGCAAAGGCTAGATAGATCATCCGTGGGAGATTTGCGTTGACCGCTCCATAGCGGATGGTGCGAATTGAAGTCGCCTAAAAAAAATGACGTGCTCATAAGAATTTCGCAAATTGAATAAGTTTTGAAAAAGTGAGAATGGAGTGCGAGAACCTGGGTGTCTGTAGACATTTATAATAGCAATCCTTTTATTATGATTATCGTGGATAAGGACACCAATTAGTTCTACTGAGGAATGAGAAATGCTGGAGAGATCAATAGAGTAAGATCGCAAGTTTTTGTGCACCAGGATGCCCACTCCTCTTGCCTGAGGGGCGAGAGAGGGATTAATATAAGAAATAAAATTATTAAGTAGGAATGTATTAGTTTGATTAATTAGAGTTTCCTGTAAACACATTATATTGAATTCGTGAGAGAGACTTTAAATTTCAGCTAGTTTACTATAAAATCCGCAACAATTCCATTGAAGAATATTCAATGGAGGATGATGTTGTAGATTTGGAAGGGTGGAATTAAAACAGGGAGTAGATATAAATGAAGTCATAATTAAAAAAAATAGAATGAAAAAAAAGAGTACAAAAAATAAAAATAGGAATAGATTAATTAATTAAAAGGAGAGGAGAGAAGCGAGATTGAATTGACAGTTTGCAGATAGGATAGAATTTTTTTAAAAGAATCAAGTAAAATTTGTTGTTGAGAGCATCGAGCTGAGATTTATTACAATAGTCATGTAAAGTTGTGTTAATAAGGTTACTAATGACCTATGGAGAGCATGAATCTGACAGATGTGAAGAAGAAAAAGGAATACTTTCGTTATGTGAATTGAATTGCGAGGAATGAGAGAGAATAGGACGGGGATTAAGTTTAGAGCGAGGAGCTGACGGAAGATTAATGCGTAAATTTGAGGAATTATTGGAAAGTGAGGAATATGGAACCGAAAGAGAGAAAGAATTAGGGATGAAAAGTAAGAAAGAGGTAGCACGTTTAGTTGTTAAGCTATTATTTGAATCTGAGGGTATTTTAAATTTTGAATTAAATTTGGAAAATTGAGAGGGGCGAAGAGATTTAGGCTTGGCTAAGAAAGCAGCGTAAGATGAAGAATAATATAATTTTTCAGAAAAATTGGATGAAAAGAGGGAGTTAAGTACTGAGAATTGATTAAAAGATTCAAAAAAGAAGGCATGGCTTTTTTGAGAGGAATTAAGAAGTGGAAAGTTAGAAAAATCAAATCTGGGATCAGAGTTTTTATAAGTAGGATAGAAATAAAAAATTTTTTCTTTAGCAAGAAAATACGGAATATTTTCTGTAGGTGCGAGAACTTGAATTTTTTTTATGTTTGATTATTTCAGTGCATTCACTAGAAGTAGACCAGTGATCGCCTTTACAGTTAAAACACCTAGGTTTGCTATTAATAAATTTACACGGATTATCTTTATTGTGGGCTGATTCACCGCAATACAAGCATCTTGGTTTGCTCTTACAAAATTTGCTAACATGTCCTATCCGGAAACACGAATAACAAATTTTAGTCTTGGTAATATAGGGCGAAACATTGTGAAACATTTTGTAAATAGAGATTCTTTTAGGTAAAGATTACCCTTTAAACCGTATACATAAATTCCTATAAGGGACATACTTGGTACCATCCTTGACCCTAATCCTACGATTCAACATGTGTATATCCAGGATTTTTATATCAGAGCAAACTGATTCCAAAATATCATCGATAGAGAGATCTTGTGGAACATCTTTGCAATGCCACATCGTAAAAGTTTATACGAAAGGATAAAAGCTTTAAGTTTATAATTCAACAAGTCTGCACAATCAACAACTTTGTTGGCAGCATTAAAATCTTTAAACTCAACAAGTATTTTACCATAGCCATCTTTCTTACATTCTTTTATGTCTATCTTGAAAAAATTATTAATCGTTCTAGCAACCATAAGAGAATGTAGATTGTTATTACCCTTATCAGAATTAGAATTATTAGACGGAATGATCATCACGTAATAAGGAGCGCGATCAAGGTTAGAATATTGAACAGAGAAGAAACTAGATCGACTAGACTGAGAGGAAGGAGGAAACGCTAGAAGAGAGGAATTTTCGGAAGCCTGTGCATGCTTTTTAAATACATTGTAATTAAGATTAGATTTATTATTATTTATCGAGTCGATCGCTCTCTTACGATCTAAAGAGAAGTTGGAAAGAGAGTTCGAAGTAGAAGAAAAAAACTTATCTGCGAGTTTTTGTGCTGCCGTTGAGTCCTCGGAAAGTTCCATCACGCGGGAAACAGTTGAAGTTTGAAGGGGGGATGGATTTACTTTTTCTGTCGGATCATTGAATATCTGACTATGACGGTTACAGAAATACGTGAACTCGTTGAGTGAAACACTTTTATTTCCCTGCGTAAGCGTACAGGGGGACGAATTGCCAATAATGTCTGAATGAGAATGAAAGGATGTAGAAAAAGTCGGGGCGACGTTCTCGCCGCCCTCGTCTTCTGTGTCCGCAATGGGACACTCGTCATCCATACTCAGGAATTAGCCGGGTAAACCGGCGAGAATTAATGCACCAATATAAAGCGCAGAACCGAATACTAAAGTCTCAAACCAAACTAAAAAGAAGCACCGCCTGAGTATATCTGAAAGAAGAACCACAGAGCTAATACGCCGCTAGGTTAAAATATGTCCGCTCGTGACCGATACTCATGCGCAACTCCAAGTCCAGGCAGTGATGGGAATTTTAGCTCTGAGCAACATCGACGTTGCTGGAGTGGACAACCACGCACACACGCCGGCGTCCTGTCGGTGAGCGTGCTTCGCTCGGCCACGCTCGGCCTCGCTCGGCTTGTAGAAGAGGACAAATATATATATGTTTCGTCTTCTTTGCACCGAGGCAGCTACGAGCCGTAGCCTACGTCGGCCTACGAGTCTACGACTACGATGAGTGCACACATCGCGCGATGCGGCCCGCGTGAATCGCGGGCACTAAGATACATGTTTCTTTACAGGTTGTATATTAGAATACGATGTGGTCTTTCGCACTACCCAGGAAGTGCAACTTACAGTGCGTTAGGTTTTTTAACGTGGACCTTCGCCGGTAGCTATATCATACCACATTTTTAATATCTTTACCATTTCTAAATTGTCCAACACGCAAAGTGTCCAACACATTGCGTATGCTATATGTAGAAAAGATAATTATGCCCCGTCTCGTCCGGATGGACACTTGTAGTAGCGATCCGCTGCTGCTTACTTACAACAGGCTAATTCACACAAATAAATTTTGTGATGGCGCTACGCGCGGCGCCGCGCGCGTTGTCCCTGCGCGCGCCCCGACCCAACGTCATTGTTTTTCCTGTTGCGTTTGCTTGCGCAGGCTAGTTTTTCGGCATCGTGTTTTTCTGAGTGCTCTTATTAATTGACATTATGGGTAAACATTCGAAGTCACGAAAAAGGAGACACTCTTCGTCAGAAAGTTGTCTCGACAATATCGAGGAAAAGATTTCACGGATTATGGACTTCATGACGAGGGTAGCAGATGAAGTTAGCTCGTCTCGCCGTTCCCCATCTGCCTTGTTTGTTTCGCACGCTTCTTTGCAGAAAGTCGTAATTGACCAACCCGAGGCTGTTTCAGCGGTTACTGTACCTCAGGCAGGATCATCTGAGTGTTCGGTTACACCGGCACGTCAGCAAGGTGTGTACAGATATGCAGGTCCTGCATTTGTAAAATGCAGACGGCATAATGTCGCATTCTTAAGTCCATCTTTTGATGTTGACCGGGCAGTTCATTTTGCAGAAGCTGCAGAGGATGGGGAGATAGCAGAAGTTTCTGATGTCCAACCGGATAGTCTGGCCAAGGAATTATTTGGTTCCGATGCAGAATCTGCGGCGTCTATGCCTTGGAATGAGCTTGTAGCTCAGAAATGGCTCGCTTTGGCTCGCAAGGGCCTCTCGGAAGAACAGCGCAAGGGCCTCTCGGAGGAGCAGCGCAAGGCCCTCCTAAAAAAGTATCTACCGCCTGATACTTCAGACTTCCTCAGGGCACCAAAACTTAACCCTGAGTGCGAAGCGGCCTTGAAATCGAATCCGGTGGTCAAGCGAGACGCCTACACCTGCAAAATTCAAGACCAGGCAGATATAGCCTTATATAGCCTGGGAGAGGCGCTTTCGGACATGCTGAGACCGGAAGTCCAGATATCTTTATCTCCGGAGGCGCGCTCGGCTCTGAGCAAGTTCAGAGATGCAGGGAAAATTATGGCGGACCTCTTCTTTCGTATTTTGCTGCATAGAAGAGCGCAATTCACCTCGGTGTTGAACTTGGTAGCAAAATCGACAGCGGATTCACTCCCCGCAGACAATTTTCTGTTTGGATCAACTTTCGGGGAAGAAATTAAGAAAGCCAGCTCTATGCAGAAGTGTTTCAAAGATATAGTCAGAGCGGTTCCGCCTCTCCCTAGGAAGCCGTTGCAACCACTTCAATCTTTTCAGACATCTTCGGCTAAGCCGGGAAACACCCGTGCCCCTCCGAGGCCGTTGAGGATAACGCCGAGGAAGACTGGGGCACAGAACGTCCACCACAAGACGACGCATCGTTCCAGGTCCCGTTCGAGGAGGCATCAATAGAACAGGTACCATTAGGAGGCAGACTATCTTCTTTCCTCCCTAGATGGAAGGCAATCTCATGTAATCCGGTAATTTTGGAAGCCATTGCTGGTTACAAGTTGCCATTTAGGCATACTCCCCCCCCTCTCAACAATTTGAACCTTCCGTTCAACTTAACACGTTAGAGGAGCAGGCTTGCTCTAACGAAATCGGCAGATTGATCAGGAAAGAAGCGGTAGAGGCAGTAGACGATTGCGAGGGACAATTTTTATCTCCTTTCTTTGTTCTTAAAAAACCTTCAGGGGGATGGAGATTTATTTTGAATTTAAAGAACTTAAACAAATTTCATATTGTTCCGCATTTAAAGATGGAAGATTGGAAAACGGTGATTCGCCTGATTTCACCAGGAGATTTTTTAGCTTCTTTAGATTTGAAAGATGCTTACCTGCTCATTGCAGTAAATCATGAGGACAGGAAATATTTACGTTTCAGATTCAAGAGCCAATTTTATCAATTTTGGGTTATACCCTTTGGCTTGGCATCGGCTCCGTATATTTTTACAAGAGTTATAAAACCGTTGTTTTGCTCGCTTAGAGGGAAAAGTCTGTTCTCGGTAGCCTATCTAGATGATTTTTTGTTTATAGGTTCGTCTTATAAGCAATGTTACGAAAATGTCATCTCTACAATGAATCTGCTTTCAGAGTTAGGTTTTTTAATTAACCGAGAAAAAAGTATGCTCGAACCAGCAAAATCTTGTCGATTTTTAGGTTTCATATTTGACACAGAATTATTCGCTATTTCTATACCATCGGATAAGAGATCTCATTTACTTGAATTAGTCAATTCTACTTTTGCGAAGAAGAGTTGTAAAATTCGGTTTTTTGCTAGGGTTATAGGATCCCTGATATCAATTTGTCCAAATACTAAGAAGTTTGAAAGAGAAAAATTTTTAGCTCTCTCTAATGCTGAGGATAATTTTCAAGCGCGAATGACGTTACCAGCCTCCATCAGAGACGATCTTCTGTGGTGGAAGTCGACCTTAGAAAATGATCTTCAATGTAATAGAATTAGATCTGGGCGTTTTGATCAGGTAATTTATACGGACGCTTCTCTTACAGGATGAGGTGCGGTCTGTGAAAAACACCGCACTAACGGATTTTGGTCCAAAGAAGAAAAAAGGTTTCACATAAATTATCTGGAGCTTTTAGCTGCGTTTTATGGGTTAAAATGTTTCGCTTCGTAATTTTCGAATGTAGACATACTTCTTAGGATAGACAATTCTACGGCCATTGTTTATATAAATCGCATGGGATCAATTAAATTTCCACATCTCTCGGACTTAACTAGAGAAATCTGGATCTGGTGCGAGAACCGTAATATATTTATTTTCGCTTCATACATTCCGTCGGCACAGAATGTTGAAGCAGACGCCAAATCACGCGTGGTTTCAGATGAAACGGAATGAACATTAGGTCAAGTATTTTTTGAAGAAATTGAATCTTATTTTGGTCAGTTTGATATTGATCTTTTTGCTACGTATATTAATGCGAAGTGTAGCCGTTTCGTATCTTGGCGCCCTGATCCTCAGGCAATAGCAGTGGATGCTTTTTCAATAGACTGGAGTGATTTCTTTTTCTATGCGTTCCCCCCTTTCATTCTTATCCTAAAATGTTTAAGAAAAATAATCTTAGACAAGGCTGAAGGAGTATTAGTTGTTCCATGGTGGCCAACCCAACCATGGTTTCCGTTGTTGCAACGTATGACAGTGGATCAACCAATTCGTTTTAAACCGAATAGTAACCTATTATCTTCTCCTTTTAGAGAGAACCACCCGAATTGGCAGAAGATTTCCCTGGTGGCCATGAAATTATCCGCCAGGCCTTTTTAAACAGAGGTACCCTTGCGGCAGCCGTGGAAACGATGTTAGCATCTATCACAGCGGGCACAATAGCGCAGTACTCTAAACCGCTTCGTTCATGGTGGTTGTTTTGCCAACAAAGTCATATTAATTGTTTTTCACCACCTATTGATTTATTTTTAGTTTTCTTATCTACTGTATTGTCTAACAGCGTCCTATGCCTCAGTTAACCTACACAGATCGGCGGTGTCGCTAATTTTAATAGACGGAGTGGGTTCGCACCCGTTAATTAAAAGATTTTTTAGGGGTTTAGCAGTTTTAAAACCACAGCGGCCGCGTTACGAGTTCATCTGGGATCCTACTCCGGTGATTGAGTTTTTAGCCTCTCTGCATCCACTCGAAAACCTCTCATTGGAACTTCTTTCTAAAAAATGAATCACACTTTTGGCGTTGTCAACAGCTCAAAGGATGCAAACTTTCGCTGCGTTTCGGTTAGAAAATATCTCTTTTTCGGAGTCTCTAATTATTAGGATCCCAGACAAACTTAAGACTTCTGGTATTGGTAGGGCTCAACCGATACTGAATTTTAAACCATTTACTGCCCGCCCAGAATTATGTTTATTTTCAATTATAAAACACTACCTAGAGGTCACTAAACCTCTTCGGAAAGAGAATGCTAATAAATTTTTTATTTCTTTTCGCCCTCCCTTCCTTCCAGTATCGTCTCAGACGCTGGGTCGTTAAGTGAAGGCCGTTTTGGGAGCAGCAGGCATAGACACTTCAATTTTTTCGGCGCATTCTACCCGGCACGCTGCCACTTCATTTGCGGCCAAAAAGGGTGTCAGCCTAGAAGAAATTAGACGCACCGCGGGTTGGAGTAACGCTTCCAACGTTTTTGCTCGTTTTTATAATCGGCCGATAATAGAGAACACCTTTCAAGATTCTCTTCTAAACTTAAGTTAAGTTTTGATATTTTATTTTGATGCGTTGTACAAAAAGAATTTATGTTTTATTTTGACTTCGAAGTTTATTAATTTTGATTATATCATTTATTATAAGTTTGTGTTATTTTCACGAGAATTAAAGTTTGAATTCCTTGATTATATCACAGAGTATATCTGGTTTTTTCTTTTCTTACTTGTCATTTTTCGGTAGAGATACAAATCTGTGGGTTAAACATCTACAAGTATCCATTCGGACGAGACGGGGCATAATTGAAGAATTGAACGAACTTACCTAGTGAAGTTCGATTACAATTATGCTTGTTTCGTCCGGATGGAGATTCCCTCCCCCCCTAACCCAGCGTTTTATACAGATTTGTATGTGTTAAACTAATGGTGTTGGGTTGGAGCGCGCGCAGGAACAGTGCGCGCGGCGCCGCGCGTGGCGCCATCACAAAATTTATGTGTGAATTAGCCTGTTGTAAGTAAGCAGCAGCGGATCGCTACTACAAGTATCCATCCGGACGAGACAAGCATAATTGTAATCGAACTTCACTAGGTAAGTTCGTTCAATTCTTCAATTTTTTACGGAAGTAAATGAAAAGGAAGAGGGGCTATATTAGTTATTTAAATTTTTATTTTAATTAGAAATATTATTTAAAAATTGATATTTAACTAGGTGTCGGCTCCGGTCTCGTCTACCGCCTCGGCCTCGGCCACAGTTCATTTATTAACAATTTAATATTAATTTGTTAATAAATAAACTGTGGCCGAAACCGGGGCGGACGCCAAGTTATATATCAATTTTTGTATCAAGTTGTAGCTTCTTTTGATGGAAAAATATTATCAATATGTCAACTAATTTCAGAGAAACATGACACTAACATGTTATATTTTTGGCTACGTGAATGGTTGCGTACTCCTGTACCCTGTCTATCTGAAATTGTAGTCGATTAGTCGTTAGCATTATTAAATGCAATTAGTTTTGCATTTGAGAAAGTTAATTTAAATACTTACATTGAACAATGTATAGCATTTTTAGAATGTTCTAACAATATGCATAGACCAAAATGCATTATACGGATTGACATTGCGCATCAAATAAAACTAGTATACCGGTGGAATTGTTTTAATGGCAAACTTTAATGGCAAACATATGCGTATTAAAGATTTTTATGCACGTTACATTGGTCTGATAAAAAACGATCAAATATTATATGAAACTAATTGCGATACAGATATTAATTTTATCGACGAAGATTTGGTAAACGATTTAAATGATGAATGCGATACAAAAATATTAACTTTTTTGCAATCTGTACAAATTGAAAAACAACCAAGCGATACTGACGAAACGCCAAATTCATATTGGTGTCCACAATTCAGTAGCAACTTTATAAAACTAGCTAAACATTTTTCTTTATGGACAGCAGTAATGTCAACCTACGTAGCATTTTTTGCTTGCAGTAAAAAATATTTCAGATAGCTGTTACGTCCACGTTCTTTTTAATTTCTTTCTTTCTAGAACATTCTGATTCTGCTAGATGACTAATAGTTAAGGTAAAGGTCAAGTGGTTTATTTTTAAGAAAAGAATTATCTTTAAAACGGAAAATTTGACAAAAATGAATGAATCAGACGGCCCTACGATAAGCGGTGCACACGGCACCAATAAAAAAATCCTTCAAATTTGTATAAAAAACACAAACGGGCCGTTCACTCCATCATTCTCAAAAAGTTTCTCGACATCGGGCGTAATTATACCCGCAAACCGTGCGGGTTTATCTGGACAATCCAGTGTGCTACCACGACATTCTGACCAGAAGGACGAATCTGCCGATCCGTCAGTAGAACGAATTCATTCGTCAAATCAATTAGAAGCACGGGGCCCAAAACTTCAAATCAACACTCAGTAGTAAGTCGAACATTTATTTTTCTCGAGGAATTATTATAATTGTTACATTTAATATCGCTCAATTATAGTGAGCAGAACAATACCACGCCTTTCCGCGGAATCAGAACATTCTTCCGAGTATGATTATTTGCTAGAAGGGTTAAAAAAAAGACTTCCTTTGCCATGTGGTGGAAGCATTACTTGTAGAATTTATTATCCTGAGTTAAAATTATACGATTCTTATTGAGCATTCCATGGCCCCTCATACACTCCTCCTCTTATTGAACCTCCGAATTTTACTTTTACTTCTTATTATTATCTTTCCTTTAACCCTCCTACCTCTCCTCCAGTTAATGATCAATATCGAAATTTCCTAGATAAGGTCGCAGCCAAATATCCTCAGCCATCTCTATATTCCAGTGAATATCAATTTTTTCTCCACCATCCTTTAAAACTAAATATAATCTATCTGATACCGATATTGTCATTTTTGTATACCACCCTAAACATTTTATTCTTTTTATGCTTCCTGAGTCTCATCTGTCGAATTTCTACTCTCCTCCAGTCTCATAGCGTTCCTTCTTTCCTCTTTTGCGTATTTTATAATATTTTTGTAACCTTTTAATTGTAACTCGTTTTGAAAATATATATATATAAATATATACAGGGTGTCCCAGTTGATATAAAAAAGTTTTTAGTTGTAGGTTGGGCTTCGAAAAATAAGTAGAAAAGTCCTATACGGTTTTGTAAGCTAGGCGTTAATAACCGAGAAAATAACATGTAAAGATTTGACGCCTCCCGTGCGAGTAAGAACGCGCCGCTGAAAGCTACCGAGACGCTGGAAGTACGGCCCATCCCACGCGACTTTACAAAAATCATAGATTGGGCGGTTCGGTTCTTAGGTGAGTCGGAGGACGGTGCACGGGTAAGGGAAGCGACGACGCATGGTGAGGGAAGAGGTTTGGCCGTCCGAAATCACAGCTTACGCTATTATCGCGTTAATGTATATTATCTATTCAAGCATCGAGCAATGCGCGAAGGAAATTGTAGGGTTTATTTTCTATTCGTGTTCGCGATTATTTACTTGATTTAATGTCTTTATTATTATAACTTTAATAGATAAGCAACCTGATGAATAAAGTATTATTTTTTAATTGTTTCGACTATGGAAATTCTATTATTGCGGTATGAAAACGCTATCGTTTCCACACCACCTCGCGAGGTAGATAGCTTGGCGCGTTTTTTTAGTGGTGTCCCCAATAGGCCTAATCCACTGTTAAAAATTAGTGCATTAGCTGCTCAAAATGGTTGCCCTGTTGTTGAATGCATAATCGTGCTCTTTGAATAATTTGACGAGTAGCGCGATGTGCTACGTTCGGCGTAATTGTATTGAAGGCCGCTATGATGTTTTCGCGTACCTCTTCTACATTACAATCGCGCACATTCTCCACTCGATTTTTATGTATCACACAAAATAATCGAGGACGTTAAGATCTGGAGATCTTGCTGGCCACGAAATTGGACCATTTCGGCCTATCCACCGATCCGGAAAGTGTCGATCCAAGACCATTCGCGCGTGACGTGAATAATGCGGTGGTGCTCCGTCGTGCTGGAAAATCATCGTTTGCCGCATTTGTAGAAGCTCCTCTAACAAAATGGAAGATGATTTTCAAAAAATTGCGCGTATCTTTCCCCATCGAGGCGCGGAGGCAAAAGTATGGACCAATCTGCAAATTAATAATACAAATATTTAAAATTTGGTTTTTATTATAATTTTTATGTAAGAAAAATACTTACTACTCTATTGCCAATTATTCCTGCCCAGACGTTTAACTTCCATCTAAATTGGAAGGCACACTGACGGACGGCGTGTGGATTTTGATGTTGCCACATAATGAAATTTTTAGAATTAAATATTCCATTTGGAGTAAAAATTGCCTCGTCGCTCCATAAAATATTGTCAGGAAACGTCTCATCTTGACGACATTGAACTAAAAAGACTGTCAACATACATTATTAATTATTATTAATTGAGAAATTAAATTAATTATAAGTATCAGTTATAACAAAGTATACATACATATGTACACGTTAGACAAATGTATGTATACGCGTTCTCAACGTATTTAGAGTCAAGCAGGTCGACTAAATGTTGTCGCGTCGATTGTGTACGTACATAACGTTTACATCGACCTGCTTGTCTAACAAGATTAAATGTTTTTTCAAATTAAATGAAAACGATCAAATTGCTTGCAAGATTCACGATTCTGATAATAAAACAACGAATTGCTCGAATTAGATTTAACAAAAAGTTTGCGCGTCGATCGTTTTATTCGCTTTTCATGTATTTTGTCAAAACAATGAGTTTTAAGAAATGAAAAAATAAATACCTTGACAAAAGATTGCGCGTTGCATCTGGTCCCGTGGGAGAAGATGTTGCCCGTTGGTAGTGAAACGGATGCAAACCATCCTCTCGTATCACGCGGTGCACTAATTGTCTTGATACACCCACATTTTCAGCCACGCGCCGCACACTATTCGTCGGATCATTTTCGAACTCGTTTAGAATTGCCTCCTCACGATTAATGTTCCGACGAACACCGCGATCAAATTGCACTAACTGCTGTCTCTGCACACTGACAAAACCCGTATTTCGCGCACGCCGAACGCATCTTAAAATTGTCCCAACCGTTGGATGGGCTCGGTTGGAAAATCTTTCGCGATAAATACGGGCTGCTTCTAACGCGTTTTCGTGAGCCATCCCGTAACAGATTAACATATCTGTGTACTCACTAGCTGTATACCGCATTTTTCAAATTGAAAGCACTTAATGTCTCGCAACACGTTCGTACAAAGAAGCACTCGACTGTTAAAAGAAACAACAATTTAAAGTTATAAATATTGCTTGCGCTGCTTTTGTAACAAGGCGCCTAATATTATAACTAATAATTTTAATACCGGTCGGTAAATACATTCAACTTTTGCGTGATAATTCTCATTAACAAAAATTTATTTCGTTTTCTTGTATAATTTTTGTTTAATTTTTTATTTTTTTGAATAAAATTGACCACTCGCAAAAGTTGAATGTATTTACCGACCGGTATTAAAATTATTAGTTATAATATTAGGCGCCTTGTTACAAAAGCAGCACAAGCAATATTTATAACTTTAAATTGTTGTTTCTTTTAACAGTCGAGTGCTTCTTTGTACGAACGTGTTGCGAGACATTAAGTGCTTTCAATTTGAAAAATGCGGTATACAGCTAGTGAGTACACAGATATGTTAATCTGTTACGGGATGGCTCACGAAAACGCGTTAGAAGCAGCCCGTATTTATCGCGAAAGATTTCCCAACCGAGCCCATCCAACGGTTGGGACAATTTTAAGATGCGTTCGGCGTGCGCGAAATACGGGTTTTGTCAGTGTGCAGAGACAGCAGTTAGTGCAATTTGATCGCGGTGTTCGTCGGAACATTAATCGTGAGGAGGCAATTCTAAACGAGTTCGAAAATGATCCGACGAATAGTGTGCGGCGCGTGGCTGAAAATGTGGGTGTATCAAGACAATTAGTGCACCGCGTGATACGAGAGGATGGTTTGCATCCGTTTCACTACCAACGGGTGCAACATCTTCTCCCACGGGACCAGATGCAACGCGCAATCTTTTGTCAAGGTATTTATATTTTTTCATTTCTTAAAACTCATTGTTTTGACAAAATACATGAAAAAGCGAATAAAACGATCGACGCGCAAACTGTTAAATCTAATTCGAGCAATTCGTTGTTTTATTATCAGAATCGTGAATCTTGCAAGCAATTTGATCGTTTTCATTTAATTTGAAAAAAACATTTAATCTTGTTAGACAAGCAGGTCGATGTAAACGTTATGTACGTACACAATCGACGCGACAACATTTAGTCGACCTGCTTGACTCTAAATACGTTGAGAACGCGTATACATACATTTGTCTAACGTGTACATATGTATGTATACTTTGTTATAACTGATACTTATAATTAATTTAATTTCTCAATTAATAATAATTAATAATGTATGTTGACAGTCTTTTTAGTTCAATGTCGTCAAGATGAGACGTTTCCTGACAATATTTTATGGAGCGACGAGGCAATTTTTACTCCAAATGGAATATTTAATTCTAAAAATTTCATTATGTGGCAACATCAAAATCCACACGCCGTCCGTCAGTGTGCCTTCCAATTTAGATGGAAGTTAAACGTCTGGGCAGGAATAATTGGCAATAGAGTAGTAAGTATTTTTCTTACATAAAAATTATAATAAAAAACCAAATTTTAAATATTTGTATTATTAATTTGCAGATTGGTCCATACTTTTTGCCTCCGCGCCTCGATGGGGAAAGATACGCGCAATTTTTGGAAAATCATCTTCCAATTTTGTTAGAGGAGCTTCCTCTACAAATGCGGCAAACGATGATTTTCCAGCACGACGGAGCACCACCGCATTATTCACGTCGCGCGCGAATGGTCTTGGATCGACACTTTCCGGATCGGTGGATAGGCCGAAATGGTCCAATTTCGTGGCCAGCAAGATCTCCAGATCTTAACGTCCTCGATTATTTTGTGTGGGGATACATAAAAAATCGAGTGGAGAATGTGCGCGATTGTAATGTAGAAGAGGTACGCGAAAACATCATAGCGGCCTTCAATACAATTACGCCGAACGTAGCACATCGCGCTACTCGTCAAATTATTCAAAGAGCACGATTATGCATTCAACAACAGGGCAACCATTTTGAGCAGCTAATGCACTAATTTTTAACAGTGGATTAGGCCTATTGGGGACACCACTAAAAAAAAAACGCGCCAAGCTATCTACCTCGCGAGGTGGTGTGGAAACGATAGCGTTTTCATACCGCAATAATAGAATTTCCATAGTCGAAACAATTAAAAAATAATACTTTATTCATCAGGTTGCTTATCTATTAAAGTTATAATAATAAAGACATTAAATCAAGTAAATAATCGCGAACACGAATAGAAAATAAACCCTACAATTTCCTTCGCGCATTGCTCGATGCTTGAATAGATAATATACATTAACGCGATAATAGCGTAAGCTGTGATTTCGGACGGCCAAACCTCTTCCTCACCATGCGTCGTCGCTTCCTTACCCGCGCACCGTCCTCCGACTCGCCTAAGAACCGAACCGCCCAATCTATGATTTTTGTAAAGTCGCGTGGGATGGGCCGTACTTCCAGCGTCTCGGTAGCTTTCAGCGGCGCGTTCTTACTCGCACGGGAGGCGTCAAATCTTTACATGTTATTTTCTCGGTTATTAACGCCTAGCTTACAAAACCGTATAGGACTTTTCTACTTATTTTTCGAAGCCCAACCTACAATTAAAAACTTTTTTATATCAACTGGGACACCCTGTAACATGTGTGAATCCGTTAGAATAGATAAACTGGTAGACAAAGAAAACACATTTGCAAATCTCAATGGTTATTGAGAAAAATTAATTTGTCTAGCGCAAGAGCGATAAGGAAGCCACGCGTGAGTGAGCGCGACAGGCGACGGCGTCATTCCTAGCCATTCGCCTGTCACGCTTACTCGCCCGCAGCTTCCTTGTTGCTCTTGCGCTAGACAAATTAATTTTTTTCTCAATAACCATTGAGAATTTTGCAAAATGGTGTGGACTTTCTTTTGTCTACCCGAGTTCTGTCTATTCCTAACGGATTCGACACATGGGGTGAGACACCCTGTATATATATACAGGGTGTCTCAGCCCATATGTAAAATCCTATACAGATAGGTAGGTCTTAGGGAGATAAATAAAAAAGTTCTTTAACGTTTTGAAAATTCTCAATACGTATTGAAAAAATTAATTTGTCTAGCGCAAGAGGACAAGGAAGCTATAGGTGAGTGAGCGCGATAGGCGACGGCGCCATTCGCCTGTCGCGCTCACTCGCCCGCAGCTTTCTTGTCGCTCTTGCGCTAAACAAATTAATTTTTTTCTCAATAACGGTTGAGAATTTTACAAAATATTAAAGAACTTTTTTATTTATCTCCCTAAGACCTACCTATCTGTATAGGATTTTACACATGGACTGAGACACCCTGTATATACAGGGTGTCCCAAAGTCATGTAGACAAACTTTGGAACTAGGTAGATCTCGTTATTTTAAGAAGAAAAGTTCTTTACCATTTTTTTTTCCGAGTAATATTAAACGAGATATTAATTATTAAAATTATGTCTTTTGGGCGGAAATTACTGCCCTCCACAACGTGCGGAGACGCTCTATCCATCGGTAGTCCCCAATCCTTGCGTTTTCGATCATCGATAAGAAAAATGAAGGCGCGCGGGGTAAGACAGGCGGTTACGATCGGCCCGCCTAGATAAACTGGTCTAAACCAGGAATCAAAGAAAGGCGACGACGCGTAACAATACAAAGAAAATTATCGATGATCAAGAAAGCAAGGATTGGGGACTACCGACGGATAGAGCGTCTCCGCGCGGTGTGAGGAGCAGTAAGATCCGCCCAAAAAACCTAATTTCCAATAATTTTTATCTCGCTTAATATTACTCGGAAAAAAATTGGTAAAGAACTTTTCGTGTTAAAATAACGAGATCTACCTAGTTCCAAAATTTGTCTACATGACTTTGGGACATCCTGTATAAAAGGTGCCATTAATATATCGTAAGTGTTGTAAGAATAATTTTAATCATCTTAGGTTTGTTCTCAATCGCTGCAGCTCTACTGAACTGGTGCACACTAGTACAATAAGTTAAAGTAAAACAAATATAATTTTTTTTATTCTAACTTACTGCATCAGTTCAGCGTGCAGTGACTGAGAACATATCTTTTAATTGCCTAAAACATGTTAACCACGGATATAGTTCACGAAATTGATCATGCGATTTGTTTGAAAGAGTGACGGCAAACGTAGCTTATTTTTTAAACTTTAAATTTTAAACTTTTTTTATGCCAAATAATATTATATGGCTAGTATTCATAGTCGGTCCTTATTTTTAAGATTGTCTTAAGTACAGTCTTATTTAGTTTTAAAACAATTACAAAGTTATATTATCGTCTTAAAGCATTGCTTAAGATAATCTTGAAATACGAACTGACTATAAATAAAAAAATAAAAAAATAAAAAAATAAATAATGTATAAAAATGTATGAAATGAGTTAAACTTTTAAGCCGCGGGGATGGCAAACGCGATCGTAGCCGAGTCGCTTAAACCGAGAGAGCGGGTGTTAGTTCTTCGTGATTTTAGAAAGCTACGCGAAGAAAGCGTAATACGTTCGTGCTGTAGATTAATGAGATCCGCACTGAGTTTTCACTGATGAGTTTTCATTATAGTTTTTATGAGTTCTGACGCTGGATTGTCCAGTCGCCTTCGCACTGAGTAAATACTACCGCATATAATTATATTGAATAGTTCGGGTCACGAGGTTGCAAAAGCTGGCGAGTAATTGAACACGAGGTTCAACACGTCTCGTGCTGCCTTATGGTTCTTTGAAATGATTCTTCCGGTGTTGCACATGGTGCCGATGATCTTGATGATTGAGCACAATGAGACAATGAGATGAGCAGAACGATGAGTAGAGGTTTCGAGAACAAAGCACACTGCACGTTTGATGCACACGAGGTGATCTCTGTACCGTGAATGATTAAGGGACACGGGAGCCGGTAACACCTTCGAGAATCGGAGGCGATAATCGAACGCCGGATCGATATTGATCCGGAACAATTGGTCACGAGGTGCTGCTTTGCGGCGGTCTCATGTTCAACTATTACGTAATTTTTTAACACAAATCAAAAATTACAAATCATATTTGTCGCCAAAACATTGATATTTGCTGTCACTATAGCTATAAAAAAATTTTATTACAGATACTTGTGTTTTGTTATAATAACATAACAGTAAAATATTTTTTTTAGTACGGTTTATAATGGGATATTAATCCCAGTAAAATTTTAAGATGAGCATAGGCACGGTTTCGAAGTTATAAAGAAGTGAAAGTGATATTTTCTCATAATTCATCACTTTTCACACATTTACAGGGATTAATATCGACCCATCATTAAAAAAAAAAAAAAACAAGCATTTTTGCCGTCACTCTTTATAATAAATGGGAAGTTTGACAGAAATATCGGTTGTTTAAACAGTGCGTGCGTTTTATTAATCACGTTAGAGAATAAAAAATTAACTGGTACACATAAATATACCTTTATCTTAAAGGCGCTATGAATGTGTGCTCAGAATACGGGTGACTTTAGTAGCACGTTTCTAAAGTTGGTGCACAGAAAGGTGTTACATATGTTATGTTTAGTATTAACTTTATAATAATATTACAATATAATGATATAACTAGTGTTAGAAATTTAGACTAATGGTAGTTAAGTATGGGCCCGCCGCGGGGCAGCATCTCGTGGCCGATCGTTACAGATCAATATTGATTTTTGCGTTCGATTATTGCTTTCAATTCTCGAAGGAGATACTTGCATGACCCTTACTGCTTACTCATTGTACGGAGATCAAAGTGTGTGTCTCGTGTGTTTACTTTTGTGCGATTTTTGCGGTATTAAGTTATCACTCATCCTTACACTCTTTTCGTTCAACTCATCTTTTTGTGACACTTGTGATTCACTCAGAACAGATCAATCAATCTGCTGACTATCATTTCGTAGTACGAATCAAGATAACTCACCGGTCTGCACGCGGCGTGTTGAGCCTCGTGCTCAATAGATCGGCAGCTTCTCTCAGTGCGCAGCCCGTATTAATTATTATAGTTTTACACGGCAAGACAAAATCAATCAGTAAAGCAAGCGAAGAATCAATACATAGTGCGAATACTCAATTCAGACATTGTGCGAACACTCATTAACTGCAGTAAAACTCATCTTATTACCACATGCGTGATCACTCGCTTTCTGCGTGACCCCCCATAATCGAAGGGCATTTCAACTACCTTCTCGATCTAAGAACGATCTGGCCACGGTCGCACTTATCATCTTCGCGTCGTAACAATTGACAAGTTTTGTACAACTACTTTAGGAAAATAGTATAATAAAAGTTTATTAAAACTATACTTCTATTATTTTAAATTTAACAGTAAAATTTACCAAAATATCTTTTGTAGTCATGGTTTTTTGTTTCAAATAAAACATTCGGTTGTGCACTATAATTAAAAAAGTCAAAAGACATTATAAGTTGTTCATCTGATTTTTTATTCAATGGTATCTTTGTCTCGCCGTGGAGATATATTTTTTTCAGTTGGGATACACATAGACGATTTCCGCACTCTGTAGAATTTGGTGGATTAAACTGAAACGTTTAAGATGCAATAAATTAATATTTTATTTATAATATACACAGGATATGTCATACTGAACAATTATTTTCTCTAAGGTAAGTAGAACTTGTAGACAAGCAAAATAATCTAATACCAATATGCAATATTTGAAATTATAGAATTAATAATAATTATTCTTACTAAGCAAATAAAAATAAGCCAATCAATTCACCTTAAGTATAGTACAACAATATAACGGTAATAAATAGCAATGTAAAAAGTGTAACAGGTAATCATAACAAGGCAATTGTAACAGACAACAATCAGATTAAGAGATCGGTCAGTTGCCAAGCATTGAAAATCAGCCATGAGTCTATCAGTGGCTAAACAACAATAATCGCCCAGTTATTACTTTTTCGCGAATAAATGCTCGTCCAATGTTAGATTGAATAGATCATACTATACTTCTAGCGCATCGATCATTTAATACGACGCTCGCGTTTACTTTGTTGTACAAATTAAAAAAACAAGTTTAGACTATTAATGGAAAAGTGCAAAACGATATAGGACTTTTTGACTCGTCTCCAGAAATTTTACTTATCCATAAGAAATTATCCGTTTATTATGCGATACCATGTATAATTGTTTGAAAACATAATTATTTAAAGTATTAGGTGTACAACTTTGCTTCCGCCATCTTTTTCAAAATTTGGGGTTTTTTTTTGTAAAAAAGTGGTTATACATTTACAATTCAAAGTATTGTTTATCGCTGATGTTATGTATTTAGGAACAAAAAAAAAAATTAGGTGACAGAAAAATAAAGAATATATGCAAAGAGTAGTCAGGTTAAAAAACATAAGTTACGTCGGTAGCCCAGTTGCAACTGTTAGCCATCGTCCGTCAACAGCTTTCCTGGCAACAAAAGTGCGAGCGACTTTAAAACGTCGCACGAGATAAACGTGTAGAATGCATAAATTACCTGAGAGAGAGAGAGAGGGAGAGGCTGAGGGAAAGGGAGAGGGAAAGGGAGACGGAGAGGAAGAGGAAGAGGGTGAGAGAATATGTATGTGTGTAAATGTATATGAGTGTGCATGTGTTACTGTTCACGATTGCCGCCAAAAGAAAATTAACAACGTTTGGCGATACAGGCCGAACTTCATCGAGTTTACGCCGAAAACCAGTTAACGTGTGTGTATGTATGTGCGAACAAACAAAAGAAAGTCGCTAAAAGACAGTCGCGAAGAGTTGATCGCTAAACATAGAACAGAGTGTTTCCAGATTTGCTTACGAGCCACTGGGCGTAAACTCTTTTTCCATATATAAATAAATGTTCTCACATTAAGGCTGGTGTTTGATAGGAAAATAAAGTTTTATTTTATTTCAGTAGCAAAAAAGGTATTTATTGTAAATTGAACAAAACAAGGACTTTTCTTAAGTTGGAGACTCTGAATTCTCTCGTCAACATCTAGATTATACTAAAAGATAAAATATTGAATATAAGAAATTAATAAAAAAATAAATATGCATGCCTTATCTCACAAAATGGCGGACAAAATGGCAGAATATTGTAGAAAACAGACTTGTGGTCAAAATTGGCAATTTACTTCTAAGAATCAAATGTTAGAAATAAAACAGGCCCTACCAATTAATGAGAGCCAGAGCTACGTCTCCCGGGGGGAAACCAAAAGAGTAATATTCAGCAGGCCCAATCTCACGCACTCAGCAGCAGAATAATGGTACTTGGCAACGGCACGGTTTTCACCTGCCGGCCTCTCCCTGGTCTACACCAGACAATACAGTAACAAAAAAGACTTTCAGATTACGCAATCTGGCACACGGAAAGCTCTCTATCTAGTCGTTTATGGCACGCAAAAATTACACGACCTGGCACACGGATTCACTTCTCTATCTCACACGTCTCGATCACACCTAACTAACATCCGCACTGACTAGCGGCAGCCGTTGCCAACCGAGCTGAATCCGCCAATACCAATGCTTCCCGATGGCCGGCCAATCCCGACGCAGCCCCGCAGCCTCCAGTGCAGCGCGCGTATTCAATTTTATCGAAAGTCTCAACAATAAATGTTCATATTAACATAAATAAATCGTCGTTTGCACCCTACAAACTATGCAAGCTGATAACTTTGCGCTGGGCAGAGCCGCAACAATATATTGGAAAAAAAGTTAATAGTGGAATGACGTAATTTTTTTAGACAAAAGCAAGTTTAATTTGATGGAAAGAAATGGTAGAAAACGAGTGTCGTGGAAAGTTAGCAAACTATTAAATCCTAAGGATTTACAAGAAACAGTGAAGCATAAAAGATATTCCGTTATATTAGGTGTACAAATAAATTTCCGCCGTTTTTTATAAAAAATTGGGCATTTGTTACAAAAAAACGGTAGCTGTGTTCTAATCAAAGTATTGTCCGTCGTTTGCCACTACTTTTTGCCATCTTTCAGGCAGCATACAGATACCGCGTCAGAAGTTTTTTTCACTTTTTGAGTTTATCCACGAATTGATCCAATTTTTCGTATCGTCATATGATGTGAAGTGCTGTTCAGACAAGCCATGCGTCATCGATCAAAACAAATGAAAATTAGATGGAACAATGTCTGACGAATATGGTTTGGCGGGTGGGGTAAAACTTCCCAATTAAGTGTTTACATATAAGTCTCGACAGGCCTCAGTTTATGTGAAATTCAATGTCCTTGTTTCTGAATCATTCCCAATGATTTCAACCGATGTGAAACTGCTTGTTAAATCACTTTTAATGTAAGTGTATATTCTTCTTGCGTTTGGCACGAATCTTCATTAAGTAATTCTTCTAATTCCGCGTCGTCGTACACATTTGGCCTTCCGCTAAGTTCTTTGTTTTTAATCTTAAAATCATCGTTCTTGAATTTTTGAAACCACTCAAAAACTTCTTTCACTTAAGGCAGCTCCACCGTTTGCTTCTATAAACAATCGATGCGCCTCAGCTATAGATTTCTTCAAATTAAAGAAATTAATTAATAGTTCCCGCAAATGACGCTTATTTGGTTTAAAACTTCTGATAAAAATTAACTAATATGTCAAGGTTAAATTGTTAACAGGTGTTTAATTTTACGACAACGACGTTTTAAATAACAATTTTAACCATAACTTACTGGTGGGGCCAACTTTGATCAAACAGCGGAAACTTATTTATACAGTCAATAGTTTTGGGATATAATTCTACTTGCAGCGTTGTTAAGGATTATGCTAGGCCTTTTCTGGAAAATTTCCATCGGCTTTCTAATTCTGTCATCTTTTATTAACCAGCCAGCGTCTCTCGCCAGATCACATATGCAGCAGCATATGTGCACAGTTTTCTTAGAACCGTTCGTGCCTAATCTCAGGGTATCTAGGGTTAAATTAGTTTTCCCCCGTATTCTGCCTCGGCACCGTAGCGCTCGTTACGCTACGTTGCCGTGTGTTTGGCTATGTCCGTCGTGGGACTTAATCGCGGGATGGTCTTTTAGCCGGTCCCGCGCGCGTTTTGCTTTTATTAAAAAAGTTTTTGGATTGCACCACACCCCAAGTTCAGGAAGAACGGTTACTCAGTCTGGCATCCTACGGTTGTTTGGCTGATATGATGCTGTTTAAAAATGCATCGTTACAGAATTAATTTTTATAAACTATAAAAAAAAATCTGAAAATTTAGACAACAAAAGTGACTGAATTTTTAGATTTAATGTCTAAAAATAAATTTGAAACAATTTTGTTTTAATATTTAAAGATTTTTTCTGAAAATTCAGAAAAATGACACGTTGTTTTAAATATTTAGAGTTAATGTCTAAATAATTAGATACTGTAAAAATTTTTTGAAAATTTAGAGAATAATAATGTCTGAATTTTCAAATTTGAATGTCTAAAAGTAAATTTGTGGCGGATCCCTCCAACGCTACACGTCGGATGACGCCACCTCACACATTACCAACCGTGCGAAGAAGAAAGCAAATTCTAATCCCACGGCCTTTCTTCTAATAATTATCTACTCCATGAACGGACTTTGTCTCGGGACTTCCCCGACTAATCTTCCGGGACTCTCCCGATTTACTTTTCTTTATACAATAGCTCTGTAGGCTCGTTGCGTCAGTCGAGCCCTCAGAGTCCTTCCGAGTTTCATAGCGAGCACATCGCTGAGCTGTCGTCTTCCACGACACTTTGTATTTTATACTCCATTCGTTTAACCGCGTTCCAGTTTGTGCATCGAGTGCATACGTGCGAAATACTCTGCGTACTCAAGCCTGGCCAGGCCCTTTTGCGAATCACAAATTGCGAACTGCGAACCACGAATTGCGAACCGCAAGCTGTGAACTGCGAGTTCCTTGCGTCTGCTGCCGACAGCATTCTTCCGCCGTTGCGGAATACAGATAAGTGAGACGCGGTCCATACCGACCGCTTTTATTTCCTCAAATGAGAGGATCGCTTCTTTTTATAATTTGTATCTTGCTTTTCATTGTTTTTATTATCGCTTGTTATTTTCTTTATTTGTTTGTTAAATATATTTGATTTTTGTTTATAAATTATCAAGTGTTTGCCTTTCTATCTTAAATTGTGACCCCCTTATTCTGCGCGACTTGTAGCGCCGGCTGGACACCGTCAACGTCCACAAATTTAAGACAATTTTGTTTTATTAATCAGAGATTTTCTAAAAATTTAAAAGATTATTCAAAATATTTGGAGTTGATGTCGAAATAACTAAAGAAAACCTAAGTGTCCTTCGCGATTCGCAGTTTTCTACCTTGATGCTAGCAAGATTACTACAGTCGCGTGCATTACTAGCAACCTAGTACTTTATTCCGTAACATTTCATTGAGCAAAATTTATGTCGTCAATTATAATTGTTATAGCATTCGTATTTTTGGTGCTTGATTGCTATGATAGTACATTTTGGTATTGCTATTGCCATTAATTACAGTAAAATAATTCCAAACAAGACGATTGTGGTTTTATGGTCTATGCAAGTAAAATTATCAGGTAAGTAGAATTTATTTTTGTATCATATTTTTTCATTAAATCGTATCTCATGGAGAATAGACAACGTGCGTATTCACAAAAAGTTAAACATACATATAATAAGCCTTCCGCATTTGGATTTTTTTTTGCAGATTTGTACGTAAAAAAAGAATAAGTGTACGTGATACAATAAATTACTTGTTTATTAAATATTTCAATCATGTTTACATGTCACTTTTATACATATAAAACTCAAAATCTTAGAAGTCATTTAAGATATCGAAAATCTCATCGTCATTATGCAACGTCTCGTCTGGATGGATACTTGTAGTAGCGTTCCGCTGCTTGATCTAAAGGATATTTTAAAAGGTCATAAAAGGCATGCACCACGCGCGCTTTCACCGCGCGCGCCCACACCTGTGCGCCTGCGTGCCGTAGACTTCACAGGTTCCCGAGTATTTACATTAAGTTTTTAAGAGTTTGTTGCAATTTGGATATGGGAAAATCATCGCACAAGTCCCGTAAGAGAAGGCGTTCACTCTTGGAGATCGTATTTCGGCCATGGAGGAAAAGTTGTCCCGCATAATGGACATTGTCTCGAACTTGCCCATGGAGGTTAAGGCTTCCCGTCGGCACGTGACATCCACGCCGTCACCTCTTCCGGCACCGTAAGAGGGCCGGGAAGATTCTCTGTCGGACGGCGAGCGGCCGGCGTCGGTTTGTGGGTGTACGGTCTTTTTTTCATATTTAGAAAATACAGGCGTACCGTCACCGCAGCAGTTAAATGTGTACAGTATTGCTGGATCTGTATTCGAGTATACAGGCGGCATGATGACACATCCTTTCTCTCTTTTTTGGCAAATGCTAAGAGTCTTCCTTTTTCAGCTATGAGTATTCCTGAGGAAGATGAACTTCTTCCGTCGAACTCGGGACCGACGGAGATAGAAGTGGGTGTTTTAACACGCGAGTTGTTCGGCCCAGAGAAAAAGGTCGAGAATCTTTGCTACAACGACTTTCTAACGCAGAGATGGCGTACCTTAGTTTGCCAGGGACTTCCTGGAGAGGATCGCCAAGTTCTTTTTAAAAAGTTTGCCCCGCCGAATTCGTTGAGTTTTCTTAAAGCTCCGGTTCTCAACCCGGAATGCCAGGCGGGCTTAAAGAACAACGCGGTGATTAAGCGAGATTTTTTTTTAGCTCGCAATCAGAACCAGGCTGGTGTTGTTCTGTGTGGTTTAGGGGATGCCCTGTCTAAATTTTTGAAGTCTGACTTACAGGCTTCAATGAATTCTAGGGCTCGTTTGGCTGTTGCTAAGGTCAATGACAGTGCCAAAATGTTAGCAAACCTTTTCTATTGGCTGTCGGTGTCTAGACGGTTGCAGATCACGTTTATCTTAAATCGGGTGGCGAAATCGACAGCGAATGCTTCTCCGACAGATAATTTTTATTTGGAGAAATCGGGGTCTTGATAATACCCTTGGTATTATCAAGACCCCGCTGGTTGTACCAAAGCGGATGCAGCAGCCTACAAAACAACCAGCTCAGCCTTTCTCGAGCAAGTCGGGAAACGCACAGGCTCCTGTGAAAAACTCGAGAGCGACCTTACCGAGGAAAACAGGGGTACAGCATGACCGCAGGTCGCACTACCGAGCCTGGTCCCGCTCCAGGAGGTTTTAGAGGAAGTTCAGTTCAGCGTGGATGACAGGCTCTCTGCCTTCCTACCCCGTTGGTGTTTTCTGTCTTCGGACCCGGCTATTTTGGACGCTATTATTGGGTACAGGCTACCTTTTATACACCAACCTTCTGTACAGCGAACAGAGCCTTCTGTTCATTTAAGCCAAGCTGAGGAACGGATTTGTTCGCGCGAAATAGATAGGCTTATGAGGGAAAGCGCAATAGAATTAGCTGCGGATGGTGATGATCAATTCTTATCTTTATTTTTTGTTATTGAGAAGCCTTCAGGTGGCTGGAGGTTTATCTTGAATTTAAAGAAGCCCTATGAGTTTATCATTACTCCTCATTTTAAACTTGAGGACTAAAAGACGGTCATCCGCCTTCTTTCTCCAGGGGACTTCTTGGTTTCTGTAGATCTGAAGGACGCTTACTGGCTTATAGCTATACACCCGAATAACAGAAAATTTTTACGTTTTCGGGGCCAGCTCTTTCAGTTTAAGGTATTACCTTTTAGTTTGGTCTCAGCTCCGTATATTTTTACTGAATTACTTAAATCTGTTCTTTATTCGCTTAGAGAAAAAGGTTTCCGTTCGATTGTTTACCTTGACGATTTTTTTATTTTAGCATTTTCTTATTCCAGCTGCCTGGAGAATGTTACCTCCACGATCAACCTTCTGTCGGAGCTAGGCTTTGTAATTAATTACGACAAGAGTGTTCTCGTCTTTTCCAAGTTTTGCCGTTTTTTAGGTTTTATATTTGACACTAAACAATTTTTGGTCTCAATTCCACCTGATGAAAGAAATCATCTTTTAAAGCTTATTAATTCTTTTCTTTCCAGGAAGAGTTGTAAGATTCGTCTCCTTGCGAGTTATATCGGGTCTTTAGTTTCTATTTGTTCAGCGGTTTAGTACGGCATGCTGCATACGAAGATCTTGGAGAGAGAGAAATTCTTAGCTCTGGTTTCTGCCAACGAGAATTTTGAGGCTCAAATGTTTTTCCCCCCTTCCATCAGGGAGGACCTTCTGTGGTGGGGGACAGTTTTTGAGAACGTTACACAACACAACAAGATCAGATCAGAACGCTTTGCGTTGGAAATTTTTACAGACGCCTCTTTTAAGGGATGGACTGCAGTTTGTGGTAGTAACCGGACGCATGGCTTCTGGTTAACAGAGGATAAACGAAACCATATTAAATATCTGGAGCTTCTTGCAGTTTTCCCACTCTGGGAGCCATGAGACCTTGCCGTTGGTAAGTGGGCTTAGCCGGGAAAACGGAGGGAATCGCGCCCGTCACCAACTAGTTTGGTGACGGACGGGATCCCGTCGCCTGCCTCATGGCGAATAAAAGAGCTAACGGGGTGTACTCTGCTGAATCAGCTTAGTCCGCCCCGAGTGTGACTGAAAAGGATCCCTATAAACGGGCTCTCCTGTGTGCATGGGACTCTCCGCGAGGAGAGTAAGAATGAATGTAAAGTCGTGGGGCAGGTTGTTCTACCGGGGATCAAGGAGTGGCTCACCTAAGCCAAGGTGTTTAGACCGTGCCGAGAGCTGCGTAGCGCAAAAAGAGCTGCGTCTTGAACGGTTACTCCTGGATACCGGGCGAAAAGAAAAAAAAACAGAAGCCCCGGGCAACGCGGTTCTGTCCGGGTGATACCTCGTTTCCGCGACGCTCGTGAGATCAAAATGAAACCAAGCAAAAATTTTAAGTATTTAAATATAGTTAGCACCCTCCAGGGCGGGGCTTCTGAAAAGAGCCATCGACCGGAGGAAAACTTTGGGGCTGGGGCGGGACCCTCGGAGGAGCGTCCAAAAACCAAAATTAAACTAAGCGAGGCTGCGAAGCGCCGACTTAGGAAGCAGCTGCAGGGATAGAAGAGGGGCAGCAAGTACCTCCCTTGGATCAACCACAGCTGCTCATGAGGGAGGGGGCGATGGGGCCCGGCCTGGGACGTGTAAGCGGACCAGATCGGACCACACAACTCCCAGTCCCAATGACTGCCGGGGCAAGAGACTTAAGGTCATTGACCAGGGATCATATGCCTAGGCAGCCATGAAGATTGTCAGGCTAGCCTTTGTATTAAAGGGCTATTCTGACAAGAAATTGGGAGCTGAGGAGGTCGCCCGGATCAGGAAAGTGATCCGGGAGAGCATCCTCCAGCTCCCGGAGGGCACGAAGGCTCCGACCTTTTCCAGGTCATGAGAAAAAGACGGAGCTCTCGTCTTTGCCTGCACCGACGGAAAAACCGAGGACTGGCTAAAAAGCTGAACCTCGGGCTTCAAGTTGGAGGCGGGCCCTCTGCGTGTGCACCGGCGGGGGAAGTTTCAAAGCGCCACCGCCTGGTAGTGCACGTAGAGAAGCCGGGACTGTCTGCCCAAGAAGCCTTGAGGCTCCTGGACAGACAGAACAAGGATCTCGGAATCGCGGGGTGGCTCGTCACCCGGGAGAACAAAAGGGGAGATGAAACAGGTTCTTATTTCGCTTGCCTGGTGGGCGGGACATCGCTCAAGGTACTGGGAACCTGTGGATTCAAGCCCTTCTGCGGGACGGGTCGAGCGGTTGTAAAGCTGCTTGACAAGAACCGCAAGGAGGGTCCTGACAAGATGGGTAAGACGGTTGGGAAGGCTGGACAGGCTTAGAAATAGCCGAGCTCGGCTTCCCAATAACCCAAATTAACTTGCATCATAGCAAAGGCGCCTCGGCGATCTTAGCCAGGAGCATAACTATGGTGAAACAAGAATCGGATTAATACAAGAGCCTTGGCTCATAAATAATGCTGTAAAAGGCTCGGGAGGATGTGGCAAATTATATTATGTCCGCTCAAGCACCAAGCCTAGAACGTGTATTTTGGTCAAAGGACTTAATGCAGTTTTAGTTCCACAGGTCAGCGGCGGGGACCAGATGGTGATTCGGATCGGACCTTGCAAAATCGACGGGAGGACTAAGGATATGTACAGTGACCGGCAATAATGGCCTGTCGCACTGCGGCGACGGCGGCTTCCGCGCGTGAAATGGGGTAGTGTGCGTAAGGCCTCACCGCGGATCGCGTACGTGAAACGCGGAACGCCAAAAGGAGCGAGAGGACGGGGGAAAATTTGGTGGGAGGCGTTCTCATGCTCTATCCCGCTCGCGACCCGAACGTGTGAGAGAAAAAGCATGAGTGAACGCTAAGAAATTATTATAGGCGCACAAGGATAGAAATATATCGCAAGAGTACGCTATTAATTCTAGCGTATACTTTAAGACATTTCGCCACTTTTGACAACCGAAATTAAATACTCATGTTACTTATATTATAAATATATATTTTTACATTACGTATAATTTAATTTTGGGATAATTTTTGTTTTCTGTCTTGAGAAAGACAATTTTAAATGCCTTGTCTTTCTCAAGACAGAATATTACGCGAGTAGGTAGGTCTTGGGAAGAGAAATCAAAAAGTCCTATACGGTTTTGCTTAATTTTTATTCGTAAGCGAAATAAAAATTTATAAAATATTCCGCGAGTGGGAGCGTACCTTTAAGGAGGAGTTAACGTTGCGAGTATAAGCCCGATCCATGCTGTTTGAAAGACATGAAGAATCGCGCGAGCAACACAAAGGCGACGACGCGTAAGGCGGTGACAAGAACGACGCGCGAGCGATACGAGGCGACAACGCGTAAGGCGGCTTCAAAAACGACGCGCGAGCGAGACGAGGCGACAATGCGCGCGTGAGGCGAGCCGACGATGTGTGACGAAGCGAGGCGAACGACGACGCGCGAGCGAGAGGAGATACCAATTTTAATGATATAGATAACGTTACGAATTTAAAATTAAATAATTACACGGAGTAAATATAACTATCTTTTCCTCACCACCTATCAAGGTAGATAGTACGACGCGTTTTTTTTAGAGTGGTTTCCTCGGTAGGCCTAATCCACTGCAACAACTCAATGCAACAATTGTTCGAAGTGTCTTCCTTGTACCTGTAGGCAAAGTTCGGCTCTCCGAACAATTTGTTGCGTTGCACGTTGTGCCATATCGGGCGTCACTGTATCGAAGGCCGCTATAATTGCAGCACGAACCTCCTCCACAGTACCTCCACGCACGGGTTCTACTTGAGCTTTTATATGGCCCCAAACAAAATAGTCCAGCACGTTTAGATCCGGTGAACGTGCTGGCCAGGTAATGGGTCCACCGCGACCCATCCAGCGCCCCGCGAAACGATTATTCAATACCTGTAGTGCGTTGCGCGAAAAATGCGACGAAGCACCGTCCTGCTGGTAAATTAATCTTAGCCGGACGTTAAGGGGCAGGTTCTCCAAAAGCGGCGGAAGGTCGTTTTCTAAAAAATATGCATACCACTCCCCATTTAAACGAGGAGATAAAAAATACGGTCCAATCTAAAAGTAACAAATAACAGTATTATAAGTTTTGGTTGCATATAAATAAATTAAATTTTTTTTTTAAACTATTTACAATTTGATCTCCAATTATACCCGCCCACACATGTAGCTACCACCGATACTGGAAAGCGGTGCGCCTAATTGCACGCGGATTCTCTTCAATCCAAAGGTCGAAATTTTTGGAATTAAAAATCCCATTTGGAGTAAACAATGCTTCGTCCGTCCATAATATGAAATCCGGAAACAACTTATTTTGCCTGCATTGAGCCAAGAATTCTACACGTATTTTTTAATTATTATTCTACAATATTTACGTACTTTGAAAATATACGGTATTTTTATTATTATTTAAATATCGGTCGGGCAATTTGTTAGAGCAGCGCCGAAGATGTTTTTAATTTTTACTTGTTTTTCTCGATTGCCATGTGCCTTGGTAACGTTAATACTTATTGCGTATCTACCGTGCAAACATGAGTTACACAGCGAGTGAATACACGGACATGATAATTTGCTATGGTGCCGCGGGTAAAAGTGCACTAGCCGCAGCGGAACTTTACGCGGAAAAATATCCGGATCGCGAACATCAATCGTATCGCACAATTATTAGGTGCGTGCAACGAACAAGAGACACGGGATCCGTGGTTCCTCGACAACGTAACGTTGAACGTGCCGTACTTCGAAACGTTGAAGACGAAGAAGAAATACTTCGCAAATTTGAAAACGATCCAAGAAGCAGTATTCGTCGTGTAGCGCGAGTGCTCGGTTTACCAAAAGCTTTGGTACATTGCGTTGTCCGAGAAGAAGGGTTGCACCCGTATCATTACCAGCGGGTGCAACAGCTTCTTCCTCGAGATGAAGAACAGCGCGCTATATTCTGCCAAGGTATTATTCTTTCTGTTACGTATATTTTCAAAGTACGCAAATATTGTAAAATAATAATAAAAAAATACGTGTAGAATTCTTGGCTCAATGCAGGCAAAATGAGTTGTTTCCGGATTTCATATTATGGACGGACGAAGCATTGTTTACTCCAAATGGAATTTTTAATTCCAAAAATTTCGTCCTTTGGAGTGAAGAAAATCCGCGTGCAATTAGGCGCACTGCTTTCCAGTATCGGTGGTAGCTACATGTGTGGGCGGGTATAATTGGAGATCAAATTGTAAATAGTTTAAAAAAAAAATTTAATTTATTTATATGCAACCAAAACTTATAATACTGTTATTTGTTACTTTTAGATTGGACCGTATTTTTTATCTCCTCGTTTAAATGGGGAGTGGTATGCATATTTTTTAGAAAACGACCTTCCGCCGCTTTTGGAGAACCTGCCCCTTAACGTCCGGCTAAGATTAATTTACTAGCAGGACGGTGCTCCGCCGCATTTTACGCGCAACGTACAACAGGTATTGAATAATCGTTTCGCGGGGCGCTGGATGGGTCGCGGTGGTCCCATTACCTGGCGAACACGTTCACCGGATCTGAACGTGCTGGATTATTTTGTTTGGGGCCATATAAAAGCTCAAGTAGAACCCGTGCGTGAAGGTACTGTGGAGGAGATTTGTGCTGCAATTATAGCGGCCTTCGATACAGTGACGCCCGATATGGCACAACGTGCAACGCAACAAATTGTTCGGAGAGCCGAACTTTGCCTACAGGTACAAGGAAGGCACTTCGAACAATTGTTGCATTAAGTTGTTGCAGTGGATTAGGCCTACCGGGGAAACCACTCTAAAAAAAACGCGCCGTACTATCTACCTCGATAGGTGGTGAGGAAAAGATAGTTATATTTACTCCGTGTAATTATTTAATTTTAAATTCGTAACGTTATCCATATCGTTAAAATTGGTATCTCCTCTCGCTCGCGCGTCGTCGTTCGCCTCGCTTCGTCACACATCGTCGGCTCGCCTCACGCGCGCATTGTTGCCTCGTATCGCTCGCGCGTCGTTCTTGTCACCGCCTTACGCGTCGTTGCCTCGTGTTGCTCGCGCGTTTTTTCTTGTTTTTCAAACAGCCTGGGTCGGGCTTATACTCGCAACGTTAACTTCTCCTTAAAGGTACGCTCCCACTCGCGGAATATTTTATAAATTTTTATTTCGCTTACGAATAAAAATTAAGCAAAACCGTACAGGACTTTTCGATTTCTCTTCCCAAGACCTACCTACTCGCGTAATATTCGACACATGGGGTGAGACACCCTGTATACAGGGTGTTCCATACCTCATGACCTACCCGGAAGATATGGGTAGTTCTAATTATTTTCAACAAAAAAGTTTCATACTATTTTTTAATTTGGGCGTTTATTTACGAAAAATCAACGTTTGAAAATTTATTATATCTGACCGAGAGCGAGACGATGCGACGACGCGCGGGTGACACGATGCGAAGACGTGCGAGCGAATTTAAGTACAATCGCATCGTGTCACTCGCGTGTCGTCGCATCGTCTCGCTCGCATGATGTCTTTAACCACGCCTCGCGTATCGCCGCACCGCTCGCTCGCGCGTCGTCGCATCGTCTCGCTCTCGGTCAGATATAATAAATTTTCAAACGTTGATTTCTCGCAAATAAATTCCCAAATTAAAAAATGGTATGGGATTTTCTTGTTCAAAATAATTAGAACTATTCATGTCTCCCGGGTGAGTCATGAGGTATGGGACACCCTGTAGCCTGTGTAAATATACAGATCTTAGGAGATAAATAAAAAGTTCTTTAACGTTTTGAAAAAATCTCAATACTTATTGAAAAAAAAATTAATTTGTCTAGCACAAGAGGACAAGAAAGCTATAGATGAGTGAGCGCGATAGGCGACGACGCCATTCGCCTATCGCGCTCACTCATCTATAGCTTTCTTGTCCTCTTGTGCTAGACAAATTAATTTTTTTTTCAATAAGTATTGAGATTTTTTCAAAACGTTAAAGAACTTTTTTATTTATCTCCCTAAGACCTACCTATCTGTATAGGATTTTACACATGGGCTGAGACACCCTGTATATATACACTGCTCAAAAATGATATAGCATAGAAAAATTTTATGCAAAAACTGTCAAACTTTGACTGACGGTAACTCCGCGAAAAATTATCGTAAAATTATGATTTGTTTTTTAATGAAAGCTTGAAATCTCTACTTTAAGATGCTGTAATTGGATTTTAATTTTGATTCATTTCTACTACGATAACATCTTAATATGTGAGAACATGTTTAATGTATTAAAAATTACAAAGTTTAACGAAACGTACGGACTTGCTGTATTTTTTTGGATGGATTGTGTTTGCAAAAACATAAAGTCTGAACCTTTCTCTTTAATTTAAAAAAAAAGAAAAGTTGCTGCGATTTTTTTTCGCAAAAATACAGCAATTTAAAGTGACCCTTGCATTTTAGCATATACCACCGGCATTAGCATTACCTGATGTGCACCACGGGGAGGTTGCTGGTCGGATTTTGCACATTGTTTTTAACGTGCGTGCATGTGCACACACACTTAAAAACGATTTTTTTCAGGGCCCTATGATGTGCAAAATCTGCTGCTATCTTTACGAAAAAAAATTGCAGCAACTTTTCTATTTTTTTAAATTAAAGAGAAAGGTTCAGATTTTATGTTTTTGCAAACAGAATCCATCCAAAAAAATGCAGCAAGTCAGTACGTTCCGTTAAACTTTGTAATTTTTAATACATTAAACATGTTCTCACATATTAAGACGTTATAGTAGTGAAAATGAATTAAAATTAAAATCCAACTACAGCATCTTAAAGTAGAGATTTTAAGCTTTCATTTAAAAAAAAAATCATAATTTTACGATAATTTTTTGCGGAGTTACCGTTAGTCAAAATTTGACAGTTTTTGCATAAAATTTTTCTATGCTATATCATTTTTGAGCAGTGTATATATATGTATATATATATTTGTTTTTTTTAATTTACCTAATATTCACCCCTACATGTGTACAAAATTTCATCAAAATCTGAATTCTCGAATGCGCAACGTTCTTTTGCGTTAGCAACAAAAAATTCTATAATACTCTTAAATAAAAACCACGTTACTGTTTTATGTAGATAAAGTATGTGAGAAAGAATTTTTGCCAATTAATTATACATATACGTTTTATTTTTATGTTTTATTTTTATTCGCTTACTTAACTCCGACTATTTGTTAACTTGACATTGAATTATTACATTAATTTTATTCATTCATTTATGTGTCTGTATTTATAGTAGAAGTAAAAAAAGGAAAATAGATATGTTTACTATTTAATAACAGTTTTCTTTAACTTTAAGTTTTAGCGTAAGAGCGTGTTCATTTTCTGTTTTATTTTATTTCATTACATGCATAAAACAATTTTTTAATTTATGCTTCGCGCGTTTACGCACATCGGCGCTGTCAACTTAAACTAAAACGCCACCGCAGTGAAAAGCCACGATTATGACGAAGAAGAGACGTTAGTGAAAACTTGGCGAGATAAGCAGCACATTGTAAGTTTACGAAAAAGAAAAATAGTTTAGTTGAGTAATAAATATCATAATAAAGATTACACTAAAGTTATTTAAGGCCATCCACTGGCGAAATATAGACACACTGTACAATAGCGTCAACAAGATATCTATTTAAAAATAGATATATTAAACAATTTGAATCAGAAATTACGTCGTATTACATGTTAAGATAAACTTGATTATTTAAAAGATGTGCAAATTGACTTTCGTTTCCGATAGCAGAGCGAGTGGTTGTATGCATGAGCGTGTGAGTGCAGAGAAAAAGGTTTTTGGGTGTTAAAAAGAATTTAGAAGTAAAGGGTGGTGCTGTGGGGATAAAGGGGAAGGTTTTTAAGGAGGGCAAGTGAAGGGAAAGGGTGGAGGTGAGAATAAAAGGAGAAATCTGGGAAAATACAAATCGGAGTTTTTTGGAGGTTAGGTTGGTGGTGACAGGGAAAAAACCGAGAGTAAGACAAAGAAAAGGAGGAAGGTAAGGGGGTAAAGGGGAAAGTAAAAGGTAATAAAGACAAAGAAAAGAAGTTCAGAACAGTTTTGGGAAAATGAGTAAACAGAAGAAGGAAAATGTTGAGATGGGAAAAGAGGAAAAAGGAGAGAAAAAAACGAAGAAGAAAATGAGAAGGCCGGCAAAAGTGGAAATGTTGATGAGGGAAAGGTTCAATAGCTTACCAATAATGGAAGCATGGAAACAAGAGGAAAAAAGGAAAGAAAGGCAGGAGGAGAAAGGTGAAGTAGAAGGACTGGAAGGATTTAGAAAAAGCGTGAAAGTATATAGGTCGCCGGTGAAAACAACAGAGGAGAGTGGTGAAGGAGGAGTAAGTAAGGAAGGCTTTGAGGAAGTTATAAAGGAGATGAGAAGTGGATTCGCAAGGATCCAAGCCCAGATGGAAGAGGTAAGGAAAATTAAGGTGCAGATCAGGAAGGAAATAGAAGATTTAAAGGCAATATGGAGAAAAGATAGAATTAGAGAAAAAAATAGATGAAATGGAAAAGAGAATTGGGGGAAAAAAATATGAGGGAGGTAAAGTGGAAATGCCAGCAGAAATATATGAAAAAGTTTTAGGTTTGGAAGAAAGAACGAGAATGTTAGAAATGAGAAAAGAAAGGGAAAAGAAAGAATGAAGAAGGAATAATTTAATAATAAGAGGAAAAAAATAAAAAGTGAAGACAAAAAGGCGTTGAAGGAACAAGTGGGAGAAATATTTGAAGCAATAGGTGTGAAAGCAAAGATAGAAGACGTAAATAAAATAGGAAGAGTGAACAAAGGAGGTTTTGGAATGGTATGGGTAAAGATAAAAAATTTTAAAGAAAAACTGAAAATATTAAGAGGTAAAGGAAACTGAAAGATAGGACGGAATGGATAGGAGACGATTTGACGGAATATGAAAGAAAAGTGGAATGGATTATAAAGAGAGAAGCGGATAGACTAAAAAGAGAAGGAAAACAGGTGAAGATAGGCTACAAAAAGATATGGGTAAATAAGGAAATGTGGTTATGGGACGATTTGAAGGAAGAATTGAGAAAATGGGATGGAGCAAAAGCTTTTGAAACAGAAGGAAATAAAAGGAAGCGGATAATTGTGGATAGAATAAATGCAAGTTTTTAAAAAAGGGCGAAGGAAGAGAAGAAAAAGAGTTGGAAAAAAGAGGATAAAAGATAAGGAAGGAGGAAAAGAAAAGGATAAGGAAAAAAATAGAAATGTGAAAGATAAAGGGGGTAAAAAAAAGAGGGGAAAAAAGGAGAAAGGGAGGAAAAAGGCAGAGACGGAAAATAGGAAAATGAGAAAAGTTTTCTGGAATGTGGCAGGAGTAGAAAACAAAGATGAAGATTTCTGGAAGGGCATGGAGAAGTGGGACGTAATTTATATGTGTGAAACATGGTTGGAGGAAAAAAGATGGAAGGGAATAAGAAGCAGATTGCCGAAGGGTTACAAATGGATAAATAAGGGGGCAGAAAAGAAAAATAAGAAAGGGAGGGCAATGGGGGGAATGTTGATGGGATGGAAGGAGGATCTGAAAAAAGAAAGAGAAATAGACTTTGAAGATAAGAATGGATTGATAGGGATAAAGATAAGATGTGGGGAAGTATGGTGGAAGGTAGCGGGGGTATATGTGAATGAAAAGTTAGAAAACATGACAGAGAATATGAGAAACTGGATGGATGAAAAAGAGGAAGGAGTGAGATATTTGATTGGGGGGGACTTTAATGTGAGAACGAGAGAAAAGGGGGGATTATGAGACGATGAAAATGAGGAAGAAGATAAGGAAGAAAGGAAAAGGAAAACAAAGGATAAAAAAATTACAAGGGAAGGAAAAAAATTCTGTAAAGATCTGGAAGAAGCGGGATGGGGAATAATCAATGGAGGTACAAGGGGAGATAAAGAGGGTGAGTGGACATATGTGGGGGGGAAAGGGAAAACAGTGATAGATTATGTGGTTAGTAATGTGGAAACAAAAAGAGAAATAATAGAAATGAAAATGGGGGAGGAAGTGGATTCAGACCACTTGCCGTTAATAGTGACGATAAAAAGAGAAGAAGGAAAGAGGACAAGTTGTAAGTATGGAAAGAAAAAAAGTACGAGACTAGACTGGAGTGAGAAGGAAAGGAAAATATTCAAACTGTGGGAATAAACTTTGGAATGCAACGAAATTTAAAACCAATTCTATTTAAAGAACAATAAGTGACTGACACCGGGTGGGACCGAGCCGGTTACCATCGGGGACCGAGGCGAATAAGCTATATGATTTTATCGATCGAACATCAACGGGTAGAGCTGTTACTAATTAGCTATATGAAATTATCGATCTTAAAGTACCCTTCCTCCTTGATTTCAAAAGAGGTGGTGAACCAAGTCTTTAGCGGGGACAAGGGGATCCACATTCTATAAAAGAACGTGCGAAGAAGCGCGAGCAGTTAGTTAGTTAGTTAGTCAGATAGTCAGTTAATTAATTAATCAATCAATTGTGAAAGAATACAGAGCATTGTGAATGAAGCGATTGATGGTCAGAAAGAGTTGTTTGATTCCGATTGAGTTTAAGGAATAATTGAGCGAAAGGATCAAGGAAGTTAAGCTAAAACTTAGAGAAATTGAAAGTAAAGGATCTTTGGAAAGATTGTGAGAGATTTTAAAAATTAATTGGATATTTAAGGTAAATATTTTATTTAAATAAATTGTTATTTGATAATTGAACTTTAATATTTTATTTTGATGTAACTTGATTTTGGTGTCGGAATTGTTGAATTGAAAAGAGTTGAGTTAAATATTATTTATTCCTTGGAGGTGTTTCTGTAGAACCTCGCGGACGAAGAGTGTCGCGTTGGGTTTGGTCGCTTCTTTATGGAGCGCGCGCAGAAAGATTTCCGAAGATTTTCTGCTGCCGCTGGTGAATGAATAATTTAGATTTTGAAATTTCTAATGAAGAAACGCGCCGGTAAACGAGTTCAAATAAAACGACTCCGATACCAGGTCAAGAGAGCCCTTGAAACGAAACAAAATCCTTTCTCCCTAATCCAGAAATGAAAACAAATAACTGAATTAAATAAACCAAGATATAAATTAATTTTGATTGATTTCCAGATCAATTATCCGAATTTTAATATAATTCCTAAAACTGATCCGCGTTTTGTGACTTACAGAAATCTTTATCTTTGTCGGTCCAGACGATTAAAAGCAAAGAAAAAATCTCGCAATCCTTGTCCGGTCCCGGGTAAAGTTCTTAAATGAATTGACTAAAAAACGGACGAAATAATTACATTTATCAGGACGTGACACAAAGGATGGTAAAGTTTAGATTAGGGAAGGAAATGATAGGAAATAAGTAAGTAATTGGGAAGGGGAGGAGAAGAGAAAATGTAGAATGTGTTTAGAGAAGGACGAGAGGTAAGAACATATATAAGAGGAGTGTATAGATTGGGGGAATGAGAGAAGCTGGGAGAAGGTGGTGGAGGAAATTTTAGGAGGGGAAAGAAGGAGGGTAGAATGGTTAGAAACACTGGAACGGACAAGGGAAAAGATAGGTGTAAATAAAAAACTTAAAGAGGATGAAAAGGAAGAAGAAGTAAAATAAAGAGCGTTGGAAGCAGGGGTCTCCTCTCTCTCTCTCTCTCTCTCTCTCTCTCGCGTAATTAATAAGGTAGAAGTGTAAGAAGGCGTAGGTTAAGTTTTAATTTTCAGGATTTGGTATAAAGAAGAAGGAAGATTGTAAAGATAGAATTAAAATAAAGATAAGGAAATAAGGTAAAGCGACAGTTTTGTAAAGAATTAAAGGTGACGAACAGAAAAGAATGTAAAAACAAAGGAAGAAATTATATGGAGAAATGAAAGAAATATAGAAATGGAAGAAAGAAGCGGTGAAAAGTGATATTGAATGAAAAGTCTATATAGTTAAGTTAGGATATGTTATGTTATGTTTTGTTTAGATGTTGAGTATTATGTTGTTATCTGTTGTATATGTTTATATGTACTGAAAGTTTATGATGTTACGAAAGTCCTCGATGTACCTCTAAGGAGATAATAAACACCTTATATATACAAAGCAATGTTTTACATCATAAACAAGTTATTATAGCAATATCGTCACAAAGATTACGTTTTACTTTTGAATTACGTTAAAAACAGAATTCAACTGGTGTTTCAAATTCTGTCCATTTATTCTGTATATATCCACTTTTAAACCACGCATATTTGAATAACTTTTGAAACCGTGGTGACGAAAATTGATGTTATGTCAAGGATTGTAATTTCAAAATATTATTGCTAGCATAAAAATTAATTTTAAAATCCAACAATATAACGGTATCAGAAAAATATTTAACAAAATTTTGTCATAATTGGAAGCCATATACATTTAATAGTTGTAATTTTTCTGTTGCACCGCAAAGAATAGTTAAGATAATAAAATTTGTTACAGAATTTAATCTTGTTTCTGCAATAATATTTGAACAATATCCGCTTCATGCATCTAGTAATTGTGCCATTGATTGTGGTACGGTTTTTGGAAAAAATACTTCTTTTAACCAAATTTTTTTATGTTTTGGTGTTAATTTGCCCGATTTTGAAACAGTAATAAAGATATAAGGCATGTTGAATAACGTTTCCTTCATTCTAGGATCAAATGTTTTCGTAGTCTCTTTGAATACATTAAAAAGAGGTGATAATAATCTATCATCATCAGCGGAAATAGTCAGTTGTAAAATGTAACTATGCGTGGTTGCTGATACAGACTGTACTATGGTTTCTACTTTTTTTACACCTTTGTTTGCTAAAGTACGACCAGAATGCAATTCTAATTAAAATCCACTTTAATCTGAATTATAAACATTTTCTGCTTCATCTTGATTGTATAATAATGCGATTAAATGTACCGCGCCCATCAGCGGCAGCACTTCATGGGCGCACGGCAGCGCCGATTGATTTCTAATCGATCCGTTAATCGATTAGCGGCGCTTTGATGTTCCGCCCGCTCGATGCCGGTTTCGGTGCCGGCAATTGTACGTTGGCACTCAATGTAATAACACGTGCGCGGATTGTGTAACTCAAGACTTACATTGGCAATTTGGACGACTCAACGGAAGCTGCTCAGTTAAAATTGTAAGCTTTCTCAACTTAGAAAAAGGAGCACCTCAGTGTAAACTACAGGCTTTCTCAATTTATAAGAAGAAGCAACTCAGCGTAAACTACAGGTACATCACCGTTGTCGTCTCATCAACGCCAAGAGGTTCAGTAATATTCGCGGCAAAATAGACTCAAAATCAGATAATAGACTCACATGCGATTAATATAATTTTGTGTTTTCTTAATTGTGAACTCATTGTGTTTCTCAACTCAACTGAACTTACGCCCAGTGCGGTATTTAGCGGACACGTTCAACGTCACGTGAACAGAGCGTGAGCGGCGACCGCTTTATTATAAACGAGGTGTTTTGCGTATTCTAATTAAAATCTGTTGACCTCCTCATGTTTTTGTGCATAAATATTGTATATAATAATGTAAAATAAATTCATCTAGTTTTACAAACATTGATCATTATATTTTTCATTGGCAATAAATGTATTTCACTTTTCTTCCAACTCTTCTTTTGATAGTAAAGTTTTTTTGTTACAAATTTTGTTATTTTCCGAGACACAATACCATGTGCACGTTTCAATCTTAATACTTACTTTTTTGAGACTGAAAAATGTGGTTCATTAATTTTTTTTTGTGCTTGCGAAGCTCATTGAGCAATATCAATATCGCAAATAATAAGTTCGTTCTCCAATGTTTTAATAAACTTGCTCAATGTATTATTGTAAAATTTTGCGCAATTTGTTCAGTCTACTTTCACCTGCTTCAAGGTAATTTTCCCAGCGTCGTAGTTGCTGTATGGATGTCACTTGTCTGAATTTTTTTTTTAACTGCTTCAAATGACCTTAATTTTGTTTCACTGCTTCTCCAGTATATAACAGCATGTCTTTTATAGTCATTTGGTATTGTTGCTTCAACAGAGCAACATATAACTTCTTCTGGAAGATATTCTTTATCATTTTATTCTGTTTCAACAGTTTTTGATTCTGGAATTTTATATCTGTTATAAAAATCTAAAATCTTTTCTTCAACTTCAAGTCGTTTACCGTTTTGCATTTCAAGTAATATACGTTCAATTGTTCTTTTTACTTCTCTTTTGTGCGATGTTATTTTACTTCGTGAAAAATTAAAAACACTGAATGTTACATGGAGTAACAATAATACATAAAATGGATTGAAAAGTATCATTTTGAAAACAATTAAATTAAAATATTATTTTCCAATTTTGATTTTATATAAACAGAACTGCTAAATTAATAATTAATGAAAAAACTTTTTAAGTAATTAGATGTATAAATAGGTTTCCACCGTTTGATCAAAGTTGACGCCACCAGTAAGTTACGGTTAAAATTGTTATTTTAAACATCGTTGTCATAAGAACACCTGTTAACAAGTTAACTTTGACATATTAGTTAATTTTTTTTAGAATAGTATATTTTTTTGTGAGCAAAAATGTCAAGTTTTGAACCGATTAAGCGTCATTTGCAGGAGCTATTAATTTATTTCTTTAATTTAAAGAAATCTGCAGCTGAGGTGCATCGATTGCTTATGGAAGCAAACGGTGGAGCTGCCTTAAGTGAAAGAAGTTTTTGAGTGGTTTCAGAAGTTCAAGAACGGTGATTTTAACATCGAAGACAAAGAACGTAGCAGAAGGCCGAAAATGTACGAACGACGCGCAATTGGACGCATTTCTGAATGAAGATTCGTGCCAAACGCAAGAAAAACTTGCACTTACATTAGAAGTGACTCAACAAGAAGTTTCACATCGGTTGAAATCATTGGGAATGATTCAGCAACAAAGACATTGGGTTCCACATGAACCGACGCCAAGAAACATTAAACACTGATTTTGCACATGTAAAATGCTGCTTGCCAGACAGAAACAAAAAGGTTTCCTGCACTGTATAGTCACTGGTGATGAAAAATGGATGTATTACGATAATCCAAAAAGGATGATGGGGACTACCTGGCCATGCTTCAACATCTACAGCTAAGCCAAATATTCATGGAAAAAAACTTTTATTGTGTATTTGGTAAGATCAAGTTGGTGTGGTATATTACGAGCTGTTTAAACCGAATGAAACTATTACTGGGTCTGTCTACCGAACGCAATTAATGAGATCGAGTCGAGCACTGAAGGAAAAGCGCGCTCACTATTACTCCAAACACAACAAAATTATTCTCCTGCATGATAATGCTCGTTCACATGTTGCGGCGCCTGTCAAGACTTATCTGCAAACACTTAATTGCAAAGTTTTACCCCACCCGCCATATTCGCCAGACATTGCTCCATCTGATTTCCATTTGTTTCGATCGATGGCGCATGACTTGTCTGAACAGCACTTCACATCATATGTAGATACGAAAAATTGGATCGATTCGTGGATAAACTCAAAAAGTGAAGAATTCTTCTGATGCGGTGTCCATATGCTGTCTGAATGATGGCAAAAAGTAGTATCAAACGACGGATAATACTTCAATTAAAACACAGGTACCGTTTTTTTGTAACAAATGCTCAATTTTTATAAAAAACGGCGGAAATTTATTTGTACATCTAATACTTTTGCATAAACACGAAACAACAACGCAGCGAAAGTTAAAGTGTCCGCGAGTACCGCCCGGCGACGTTTAAACGAAGCCGGGCTATACTGCTATCGTCCTACCCACAAAATTCCGTTGACTCCTGGTCATCAGGAGCAACGGATCGCGTTCGCGTTAGAAAACTTGGCGACGAGCCGTGCGGAGTGGGAATTTACGATATGGACCGATAAAAAGAGACTAGCGTATCGCGGAACACAATCCCTGGTGGTCCGTGTACATAGTGCTTTTGGTGCAATCACAACAAGCAACAACATTATTTTAATAAATTGTATTAATTTTTAACAAAATATATTTTCTATTTAATATCATTAAATCTCTCAGAAAAACGTAATATTATCCAAACAAAAAGTTAAGACTTAAACCGACGTAGCACTTAATATGTTAAAATTAATTTATTATTATACTTACGACGTTATTGGAAAAGCCAAACAGATATCCTGGGGGTGACGATAATGATAACATAGAACTACCTTGATAAGCAAGAATTCCTAATTGATATATTTGTTTTTCTTGACATTCACCAAGTCCTCGTACATGTAACCAGTAAAAACTTGGAGTTTGATTCGCATGTAGAACAAAATCAACACGTTCACCTATATTCGAATTGTACATTTTAATAATTATGTTCTTTTTATAGAAAATAAAGCTAGAAAACTATATATTGGGTTGGCAAAAAAATAATTTCTGTTTGCATTAATAGATAGCGGTATGTTTGTTTCGTTATACTTTTGTCAATGTTAAAATTTCTTTTTTTTAAGATTTAGTAGTTGTTAAAAGATTTGAATTATTTAATTATCATTGTTACCGCCGTGGGGGCAGTACCTCGTGGCCGATTGCCGGCGACGGATCGATATCGATCCGTCGTTCGATTATTGCCTCCGATTCTCGAAGGCGTTGCCGGCTCGAGGTTTATCATTGTTTGTTCTGCTGTGCCAAGCATTACCTCGTGTGCAACAACGTGCAGTGTGCTTCTCTGAGAATTCTTACTCATCGTGCTACTCATCGTTTAACTCATCGCTTTGTCTCCAGTACAACTCATCCAGATCATCCTCGCCGTGTGCAACACATCAATAATCATCTGGAAGACATTATCCTGCAGCACGAGGCGTGTTGATCCTCTTGCTCAGTAGCTCATTAGATCTCGCAGCGTGTGATCTCATAATTAATACAATTGTGATTTCAGTTCAACTCAGTGCGGGCTCTCAAATACATTCAGACAGGTAGTTCTCAATTTACAGAAAAACTCACGCGTGAACTCATTTCAGAAACACTCACTGCGGATTTCATCTACCGGCCACGTGCTCATCGCGTGTCTCCGCGTGACTCGTATAATCGAAGGACTTTTCACCCGCCTTTTCGCGTTAATTAAACCGGCCACGACCGCGTTTTCATCCCCGTGGCGTTATTCATAAATCTCTCATTTTGTACATACTCAATTTTATACAGTAGTCGATACCTTTAAATTGTTGTAGAAACTAATTCCGTGTAATTTTGTTTACAAATGTCAAGTTATAGTCAGTTTTAACATGGAATGCAAAAGTGAGCATTTTCAACACATTGTAACGAAGGAAAATTGCGATGCGGATTATCGACTATCTGGAAACTAATTACCGATCAGGGCGCAGTAGGGCTATCGTATTACCGACGATTTCTCGCGTCGACGCATAGTGAATCGAGGATGGTGCTCGGGAGAAGACATGCCGATGTGCTGTTTCTCGAGATTGTACCGTCTAACGTGTCGGTCGAAATTGTGTAAGCCGCAAGAATTGAGATGGCAACGAGATCGGCCACGGGAAGACGACGGCGGGACGAGCCACGACGAACGGATCGGGAGGAGACACGGAAATATATCGTTAACGTACCGATGGGTCGGCGGGGGAAAAAAATGTACATGGGCCTCGCGGCGGGAACTCCTAGGTCCTTGTCCAATTGAAGCCCTCAGGTTAATAAAAATTTATTCCGCAGTTTTAAATACGGGATTGATTACTGGCGTGCCGTGTTACCGGCCTCGTATCAAGGATCCACCGGCATACCGTGTTTCCGGCCTCTTGTCGAAATCTATCAGCGTGCCGTGCCAGCGTGAGCTGCCGAATTCACGCGTGCCGTGTTCCAAAGGAAGCTGGTGAAGATCAACATTCTATTGCTATTGTACGAGGTTCGAGATTCCGGATTCCAGCACGACGGCGGAGTTCACCACCAAGTATTCCTTTCAATGCAGGGAGACTTCGCTCTCGTTGGACTCGAGAACATCACGTGAGCATCACGTGTTCAGAACTTTGTGTCGGCCCGTTGCCATGGACTTGGGTGTGTATGTGAACGTGCGAATCTCGTGTTTGAAAGAAGCGTCGGCCGTTGCCGTTGATGTTAGAATGTGTGCGTGTGAATCAGGCATTTGTAAATAGCGTTGGCCTGTTACCATTACTGAGAGTGTGTGAGTGTCACGCTGTGTTGTAAATAGCGCCGGCTCGCGCCGTCCGTGTTACTGCGTGCGAACATAGGCAGAACGGAATTTTCCGTATAAATACAAATTTTTTTTATAAGTTTTTTTTGATTGTACATTTTGCGAGTCGTATTGGAAATTTAGTCGAGGCTAACAATATTTCTTTTTGTACATTCTTTTGAGTTTATCTTTTTGTAGCCTCCGAGCAAGTATCGCGTTATCGTGGGTTTCATCCCCGAAGTATTATTAGTTACATAAAGGTTGAATTTTTCTTTTGTGTTTAGAATTTTTATTTGATTTGTGATTTACTGCACAACATTTTACTTTTCTTTTTCACAAAGGTAAGAAGCGGTTAAGGCTTACAAACAGATATGTGAAGTTTATGGTGACTGTTTAACAGAACGCATAAGTCAGAACTGGTTTAAAAAAATTTGTTTTGGAGATTTTTTTATTAAAAGATAACCAACGTTATAGTCGATTTTCTGAAGTTGATGATAACAAATTGAAAACCATAATTGAATCGGATCGTTATATAACTGTGCGAGATATTGCAAAACAGTTAATTGTTCACACACAACAATTGAAAACCACAGTAAGAATTGAGTTTTATTTTACACTAAAGAACCGAAATTATTTTCTTACCAACTCAATATATTAAAATAATATAAAAATGTAATTTACAAAAAAACATCATAAAGTAAAAAATTCAAATTGTTCGCGATTTGACGGGGCCGCACATTCCGTTTGGCGTTACGAGTGATTATCATGTGTCCGCTGATTGTCGCAATGTCACCACGTCTCGAACTCGAAAATTTGCTGATCAACTGCGCCACGTGTGGCGTTCGCCGACTTAATTCCTTCTTCTTGTTCTGTACGTCCTAGTGATCACATGGTGTTTTTGGTAGTTCTCGGTTTTGCTTTTAAGTGCGTTAAGGTAAATTGACCACCGGTCATGTAGATAGCTGAATGTAGAAGTTCCGTTAACTTTACTCAATCTAGTTTGTAATTTCGGTCGGCTCATCAAAAATACAGTCTCACGGTGGGCGCACGCTGCGACTGCGCGCTCGCCACGTGCTCAAAGACGTTCCGAAACGTTCGCTCGTCATAAGTAATACACGCAAGCTTATTATCACGCTCATTTCATTTTTTTGGTTTTGCTCACCGCGCACGTTTTATTATCTGGACCGCTCATTTCATTGTATTGTATTCGTGACACGGTAGCTTATTGCTATTGTGTTTGAGCGTGTTTGAGTGCGGTCGGCTGATCTCTCTTAGTTGCGTTACCGGAAGTGCGTCATTCATTCATCAGATATTCTTTTTGTTTTTGTCAAATTATTTCTATAATAAACCACGTTCTTTTTGTTATTTTGTTAATTTTGTAAGTTATTTTGCGAGATACTGATTCTTTTCCCAAAGACTTCTTCCGGCCTGAACTCTGCCTCTCATCGTTTGGATGGACTAGCCTTTGCACGCAGTCAAGGCAGAATTTTGTGTTTTTGTGGTTTTTGGACGTGTTTTATGGTTTGAGTGACATACACGACAAGACTCGTGCCTGGCGCCCATCTAAAATTTGCGCTTAATCCACTTCACCGCGTGTCGGGGTAAACAGGAGGATCCTCTATCCTTCCCTCCCCGCTATCCCTCGTAGCACATTCTCGGGTGTGGATCGCAGGATTCGCGTTCCCTTTTTAATCACAATCTGTTTTTTTCGACGTTGCAAAGAGAGCGACAAAGAAAAGAGAAAAAAAACGTGACGACACATATAAAAATAGATATTTGATAAAAAAAAAATATTTGTCGTTGCTCATAGTCGGTTTTAAATAGTAAAACTGTTCCTCAAATGTGTGGCAGTCAACCCGCTTCCTAACGCTTCCAAATCACAAACGATGTCAGCACCTTCTGCTTTACCGACGTTTAAAACGCCTAGACGTCGTAAACAAATTCTCAAGCCAAGACTTAATTTTTCACCGCTTAGCAACAACGGTGGCGTTAATTTTGTACTACGTAACGGATGATAAGAAGACAAAGGGATCTGAGGAAAGAAATGAAAAGTCTCTAGGCGCTTGAGACGTTATTATTTTTACATTTCGAGTAGCTTTTTCTTTTTTATAAACAATAGTCAATTTGATATTGGATTGAGATCGGCTGGTAAGATAGGCAGCAGAGGAGATGAGGTAGTCTAACTTCTGTGCAGAGAGAGACGGGTCTTAATTCAGTTCCAGCGCCTTCTTAATTTGATAGCGGAGCTGCTTAACTTGCACACGTTTTCCCTCACGTTGCTTTATAAGTTACCAATTTAAGCGCTACGCAACGGTAGCGACGTTTTGAAAAAGCTTCCACGCTCAAAACACTGTGGCAACGATAAGTCCGCTCGCTACGCTCTTTGGCAGGGAGAAAAACTTGGAATGTTTCTTCGAGAGAATGCGTAAACTTGGTGCTGTATTTTAGCGATCCGGTAATGCGGACGCTATTTCCTCAGAAGAGGACTGATTTTTTTTGTAAAATGTACCTGTATTTGAAGTTCAATTGTAAGTTGATAAGAAAACTGTACTCTAAGAAAAAGATAAACTTCAATAACAATGAGGTGAATTTTAGTGCGGTTTCTGTACAAAGGTAAACCCGCATCTCTCGCCAGAAGTGCAAGGTTACTTCATTTAAATTTTGTAAAGGAGGAAAAATTTTACGCCAAGATTTTTAGAAATTTGATTTAAGTATGTCAGTTGATTTCTTTGAAATTGTTTCGATTTATGTTTAATTGCATACCTTGAAACACTTCCGTCGCAGATTAATGATTTTTTAAAATAATTAATTTGCTGATACATGACAAAAAATATTATTATTAAATATTGCAAAACCGTATATAATAAATAGCTTGACACAATAAACCAATACATATACACAATGTAACGTGAAGATCTGCCTAATCTCGCCGTCTCGGCGCGGAATTACCGACTCTACTGATTTATTGACCCATGAATGCTTAGTGTTATCAACAAGATAATGCAAAATTACCCACAGGCACGAAAAAGTATCGCACGTAGTAAAAAACGTGCAGGCAGTTAGTAAGGAGAAGGAATGGAGAGTGTTGTATCGTTCGGAGAATCGTTTTGAGACTGCTTTGTGAATTATATCGTTTGGCTAGGAGAGTACTGTGGAGAAAGGCTGGCGAGAGAGAATTGATCCGACGCCGAGGAAGAGGAACTGTATTGTCCCGATGCCAGGAAGAGTAACGACAGAAGCCAGCGGGCAGCGACCATCGGACCCACTAGAAGATCACGTGAATGTGTGGAAGTATGCATACCGTACCGGTGTCACTAATACCAGGGCCGACTATCAACCGGAATAGCGCTCGCGTCGAAAACCTCGGTGGGGCCTTTCTTTCCCTCTCTCTATGGCCGAAACCGTATATAAACCGGTGCAGTGTTGAGCCGGTACCTAGTCCGAATCTCATTCTTAACCCGAACACTTTCTCCAATCCTTGAACTTCGGGCGCTCTTGAAGTCCCTCGTCTGTTCTTCGATTTGGGTACTCCAGCCGATTTAGGGCGCTCACAAAGTCGACAGTCTCACAATTTCCTAGAATCTTGGGTGCTCCCATGATCCTCCTATTCTCGCGGTTGGGCGCCGACTACCTCTCTAGACGCACCCGGGGCACCGTAATTTCCCGAACAAGAGCTCCCGTCCGGCCCGGATCATCCGCACGACTGCCAACCGCCGACGTCGTTGACGCTTCCAAGTTTACCGCGATCGGGTGTTCTCGACTGCATCCGGACTCCAGCGAGCACGGTTCAAGCTCACAGATACGTGCCATATTGCTACTGTTACAAACTAAATAGTAGTTTAAATCATTGTTTCTTTTTTGTATGTCTGTAAAATATTTATTAAAAAAAGACTTTTTAAAAAATTAATGAACGCAGAAGTGTCTCACGTCAAATGTACGCACAGCAAAACCACCCATGTCTTAATGCAAGTTGTCGATTTGACGGCAAGATTTCGAAATCACAATAAAAGTTCAAGCTGATCTAAGCCAATCAAACTCGGAGTTTAATTGAAGGATTGGAGTTGATTTTATTAAAAACCAGTGTTATTTATTTGCTTTTGTTGTACAGTGACCGGCAATAATGGCCGCACTGCGGCGACGACGGCTACCGCGCGTGAGGTAGGGTTGTGTGCGTGAGGCCTCACCGCGGATCGCGTACGTGAGGCGCGGAACGCCGAAAGGAGCGAGAGGACAGGGGAAAATTTAGTGGGAGGCGTTCTCATGCTCTATCCCGCTTGCGACCCGTGCGTGTGAGAGAAAAAGCATGAGTGAACGCTAAGAAATTATTATAGGCGCACCTTCGCTCTCTCGCTTGCACGCTCTTGTTTATACGGGCGCGGAAGGATAGAAGTATATCGCAAGAGTACGCTATTAATTCTAGCGTATACTTTAAAACATTTCGCAACTTTTGACAATTGAAATTAAATACTCATGTTACTTATATTATAAATATATTGTTACGCCCGGTATACGGAGCAGCGTGAAGCTGCCGGCTCGCTCCGAAGTCTCGGTTCCCCGTTGCCAGGGGAACGAGGATTATTTGTATTTGTTAAATGACAGTTCTGCCCGTGCCTTGAACTGGTGCAGTCGCTGTATTTCATTGTTCTTATTAAACCGTTCGTTCTTTTTATAAATCGTCTCTTTCTTTCGCGGAGCTCCGGCGCCGCGAGTTTGTGTGTGAGTGTGTGAGAGACGCGAACGCGGAAACGTCCGCCGACCCGTTCCCGGCGTAACATTTTGGGGGCTCGTCCGGGATGGCTACGCATGCGGCGAAGAGGAGGCAATCCCGTCAGGAGGATCCTGCTTCGTCTGAGGCGGCGGCGTTCGAGTCGCTTCGCCAGGAGATGCGTCAACTGCGGGTCGAGCAGAAACAGAGGGAGGAGAGTCTGCGAGCTGAGATTCGTCTGCGTGATGATGCGATCACGAGGATACAGAGCCGAATATTGCAGCTAAGTCCCTCCAATAATTTTTCGCGCGTCTCCGGTGTTCTTCCGGCGGAGGGGGGCGCGAGTTTTGTTCCGGATGTCCCTCCCGTTGAGGGTGACGCGCGTTCCGTGTCCGGGTTGAATCTAAAGTTAGACATATATGACGGTTCCGTTCCGTTGCGGGAGTTCTTTTCCCAATTTGATTTAATCGCTCGGGCGAAGCAGTGGGGACAGGAGGCGAGAACTGTTGCCCTTGTTTCTTGTCTTCGGGGTAGAGCGCGTTCGGTTCTTTGTTCTTTTCAAGATTCCGAGGGCATGGGTTACGCGGAGCTAAGAGCAAAGCTCGAGTTGTGTTTCGGGGAGCCGCGGTCTTCTCAGAATTATTATTCGCTTTTTACAAATCGGAAACAGAAGGAGGGGGAAGATTTTGCTTCTTTTGGGACGGAATTAGAGCGGTTGTCTCAATTAGCTTATCCAGAATGTCCCTATGAGGTACGGGACAAGATCGCTTGTGCTCAGTTTATTTCTGCGTTATTAGACGCTAGGGTTAAGAGAACGTTGCAGTTAGAAGGAATTTCTTCACTTAAGAAGGCGATTGAGAGATCGAAAGTGATCGGGACGATTTTCGGGGAACCTTTTGATAGGAGAGTGTCAGGTTATCAGGGACGCGCAAGTTCTTTTAGAAATTTTAATTCTTTTCGTTCGGAAAAGTCCAGGGGGGACGTTAAGGAAAACGAAGGAAAGGGGAAAGTTCGGTAAATTCTAGGAAGAATAAAGGGAGTAAGTTTTCTCGGGAGACGAAGGGGGGGGCTCGAGGAGAGTGTTGGCTTTGCGGGAGGCCAGGACACTTCCAAAATCAGTGCCCCACCCGTAAGGGAAACTCGAAATAGTCGACCTCTTCGGGGGTCGGCTAAAGTAAAGGGGCCCCGAGAGAGTTGTTTTCCAGAAGAATCGGTTATTCTTCACGTGATTTTTGTTTTGCAGGAAAAATTAATGGTAGGGAATGTAATTTCAGAGTTGACACGGGCTCTGATATTACTATTTTGAGTTCTAGGTTTTTCGGAAAGGGGAATTTAGTTTTGCAATCGCTTAGAGAGGGGCTAAGGTTTCGATATCCTACAGGGGAGGATGTTTCCATTAGAGGAGAAGCTAAAGTTTCTTTGGAGGTAGGAAAGTTTGCTCTTGAAATGAGCATGTTTGTAGCAGAAATTTCGGATGATTGTCTTCTCGGGGCGGATTTTCTGAGGAAGGTTGGTTTTTCTAAAATTTTTGACGAAGCTTTTGGTTCTTGTCGGAATTCTTTGAGGGTGGCCAGAGTCGAACAGACTTCCGGGGTGAATTCTTCTTTTTCTCAGAAGCTTTTTGAAGAAAGCTTAAAGGAATTAAATGATGAGCAGAAGAATGTAGCTTCTTCATTCTTTAAAGAATTTCAAGCGATATTTTCGGAGGAAATTGTTGCAGGGAATTGCGAGTTAGTGAAACATAGGATTGATGTAGCGGGCGCTCTTCCGATTAGACAGGTTCCTCGTCGGATTCCTTTTCGAATGAGAGATGAGGTTGATGGGATTATCGAAGACATGAAGAACCGTGGGGTAATTGAGGAGTCACGAAGTCCTTGGGTTTCTCCAGCAGTTTTAGTTAAAAAGAAGGATGGAACAATTAGATTCTGCGTCGATTATAGGAAAGTTAATGCGGTTACGGTGAAAGATTCTTTTCCTCTGCCAAGAATAGATGATATTTTAGATCGTTTGGCTGGGAATTCCTGGTTTGCTACTCTTGATCTTAAGAGTGGGTATTGGCAAATCAGGATGGATCCAAGGGACAAGGAGAAAACAGCTTTTTCCATAGGAAAAGGGCTTTGGCAATTCACTGTCATGCCTTTTGGTCTCACGAATGCTCCGGCAACTTTTGAACGATTTATGGAAAGGGTTTTAGAAGGGCTTTTTTCTAAGAGTTGTTTTGTGTATTTGGATGACGTGATAGTTTTTGGAAGAAGTTTCGAAGGACTTATGGAGAATCTTAATGAGGTGTTTCTTCGTTTGAGAAAATTCAATTTGAAAATCAATCCAGGGAAGTGTGTTCTTTTCAGTAGGAAAGTTAAATACTTAGGTCATGTGGTTTCTTCAGAAGGGGTAGCTACTGATCAGGAGAAAGTAGCAGCAGTAATAGATTGGCCAGTTCCTCATACAAAGAAGCAATTGAGAAGCTTCTTAGGTTTTTGCTCGTATTATAGGAGATTTGTGAAAGGTTTTTCTTCGATAGCGAAGCCACTTCATTATTTGACGGAAAATTTGGTGAAATTTTCTTGGACGAATGATTGTCAGGAGGCTTTTGAATCCTTGAAGCGAGCCTTAACTTCTCCTCCAGTGTTAGCGTTTCCGAAGGAAGAAGGTCAGTTTATTTTAGATACTGATGCTTCTGGAATAGGAATCGGGGCTGTTCTTTCACAGAGACAAGGGGATGAGGAGAAGGTTATAGCGTATTTCAGTCGGGTTTTATCGAAGTCTGAAAGGAATTATTGTGTTACTCGACGCGAGCTTTTAGCTATTGTAGATGCAGTTAAATCTTTTCGTCATTTTCTTTTAGGAGGGAAATTTTTAATTCGTACGGATCATATTTCTTTAAGGTGGCTCTTGTCTTTTAAGGAACTCGAGGGTCAGTTAGCTCGCTGGGTAGAAAGATTACAGCAATTTCAGTTCGAAATTGCTTATAGGAAGGGGACTTCTCATGGGAATGCCGATGGTTTATCGAGGCGGCTTTGTGAAGCGGAAAACTGTCGGTATTGTTTTAGGGTTGAGCAAAAAAGTCTTCCCGAAGGAGGGGAGACTGTGGCTCGAATAGTCTTCCATGAAGAGGAGTTAGATCTTTGGAAGAGGGATCAGCGGGAGGATCCGAGTCTTAATGTTTTAATACAGGCGAAAGAGTCTGGGGAACGTCTTTCCCGTTCGGAATTTTCTTCTTCAGATTCAACGGGAAGAGTTCTTAATTCTTATTGGGATTCCCTCGTTCTAGAGAACGGAGTTCTTTATAAGAAATGGATAGCTCCAAATTTAAAGAAGGTGCTGTTGCAATTAGTGGTTCCTCGTAAACGGATTAAGGGGATTCTGGCTGATGCTCATGATTCTCCTTCGGTTGGGCACTTTGGAATCAATAAGACTCTAGATAGAATTCGAAAGCGTTTTTATTGGGTTTCTTGCAAGCAAGATGTAGAAGATTGGTGTCGTTCATGTTCGGTTTGTTGTTCAAAAAAGGACCTTCTGGCAAAGGGAAATCTCCTTTGCAGATTTACAATGTCGGGTCTCCGTTTCAGAGATTACAGATGGATGTTCTTGGTCCTTTTCCTATATCTTCTTCTGGGAATAGGTTTCTTTTGGTAATTGTAGATTGTTTTTCTAAATGGGTGGAAGCATTTCCGGTGAGGAATATTAGGGCAAGAACGGTAGCTGAGGTTTTTGTTAGAGAAATTATTTCAAGATTTGGAGTTCCTGAGGAGATACATACAGATCAGGGGCGAAACTTTGAGTCCGGTCTTTTGAAAGAGTTGTTGAATCTTTTGGGGATTAGGAAAACTAGGACTACTGCTTTACATCCACAATCGGATGGGCAGGTGGAGCGACAGCATCGTACGGTTTTGGAATATCTTTCAAAATTTGTTTCAGAAAATCAAAAGGATTGGGATCGTTGGATTTCAATGTTTTTGTTAGCCTATAGGTCTTCGAAGCATGAGGTCACTGAGGTTTCTCCGGCGGAGCTCTGTTTTGGCAGGGATTTGAGGTTACCGTTAGATTTGACGCGGGGAATGCCTCCTCAGTCTTCTCAGTTTTCAGCTTCTCAAGGAGAATTTGTTAGGAGTTTAAGACAAAGGCTTGATGAAATCCATTCTCAAGTCAGGAGGAAGATGGCGGTTAAGTCCTCTCGTGTTAAGGCGTTTTATGACAAGAATGTTAGAGATGTTTTATTCCAAGAGGGACAGAAGGTTTGGTTTTTTAATCCTTGTAGAGTTAGAGGTAAGGCTCCTAAATTGCAAAGTAATTGGGAAGGACCTTACTTGATTTTGAAAAAGTTAGGGGAGGTGGTGTTCTGTATACAGAAGTCGCCTAAACATAGAAAAAAAGTCGTCCATGCGGATAGGTTGGCTCCGTATTTTGAAAGGGAAATAAAATAGATTTTGGGGGCCGTGTTTGTTTTTTTTTTGGGGGGAGAAAATTGATTTTTCTTTGGAAACTGCTTTTCTTCTTTCTCTTTTGAGGAGGAGTTTAGCTGGACGGGGAGAAAGAAGAATTTTTCTTCAGGAGGAACGTGTTCCGCTCCGTTTCAAGATAAAGGAAGATTTTTCATTAAGAAGACTGTTCTTCCCATGGTTTTTGATCTGTGGTTTTCCATGGGACGAAGGGCTAATGCCGGAACAGGAACTTGGGGAGACCTTGAGTCGGAGGGTCCACAGAAAGTTATGCCCCCCTTTTGTTTGAAGATTTTAAGAGGAGCAGCGGAATCGGGCTGGGAGCCAAGGACGGAAGCATCTTCGCGCTGAGGAAGATTCTTCGCGTCGCTTCGTGGAGTTCAGGAACTTGGACAGGAGTCCAAGGTGGAACAAAAAGCCACGGAGGCCCCCCCTGATTGTCGGGGCGACAATCTGGAGGAAGGGGGGGGCAGTGTTACGCCCGGTATACGGAGCAGCGTGAAGCTGCCGGCTCGCTCCGAAGTCTCGGTTCCCCGTTGCCAGGGGAACGAGGATTATTTGTATTTGTTAAATGACAGTTCTGCCCGTGCCTTGAACTGGTGCAGTCGCTGTATTTCATTGTTCTTATTAAACCGTTCGTTCTTTTTATAAATCGTCTCTTTCTTTCGCGGAGCTCCGGCGCCGCGAGTTTGTGTGTGAGTGTGTGAGAGACGCGAACGCGGAAACGTCCGCCGACCCGTTCCCGGCGTAACAATATATTTTTACATTACGTTAAATTAATATATATGCCTAAGCCTTGCTGAGTCGGGGTTCACCCGCGACAACGTCTAGAAAAGATCTTTTCTGAGTTGTGACATTTTGTGATATGGAGAACACTCGCGATAACGCTTGGGAAATTGAATTCCTGAATCGTGATAGGATCACGACTTCACCTAGGAAGTACTCTCTGATTCGTGATCACGGGTCCGTTTGTCAAAATTGCACACATCGCGGTTCGCACGAGACTGAAACTAACTTTTTCGTCAAAGATAAAAAAGATATAATAGATGGAAGAGGACATAAAAGAAAAAGTAAAGAGCAGGGGAAGAAAAAAATAAGAAGAGGGGAAAGAAGTATAATACACAGTGAAAAGGATGGAAAAGATAAAGGGAAGGGAGAAAAAAGAAAGAAATAGGGAGAAGAATAAAACAGGAAATAAAAGGTAAAAAATAAAGAGTTTTGGGAAGAAATAAAAAATTTAGATCTAGTGTTTTAATGTAAACATGAATTGAGATAATAAAAGAAGATTAAGAGATGGGTTCTGGGGGATTATGTATGGGAAAAACAATGAGCTACGAGAAAGAATAGGAGGGGTAAAGCAATAGCAAGTATGATACTAATTGTAAGAAAAAGAATAAAGGAAGAAAAAGAATAGGGAAATTGGGATTACGGGGAAAATATCATAGTAAAAGTGATAACGGTGGAAGGGGTATGATGAAAATTGGTAAGAGTATACATGTGTGATGTATTAAATGTATTTAATAAAAGATTACATTAAGTTCGCAGAACCGTTATTCGATCCGGAATGCCCCATCGGAATGCCCCGTCGTAAACAATTCTTCAATTACATTAGTCAATCGTAGCCAGTCTGCTCCTGGCCGTATGAGCATGCACATGAATGTATTGATTTGATAATGCATTAATAAAGTTCTTTGTTATATTTTAATTAAAAATCTAATCATTACAACATGAATAAAAAAGAAAAAGAGAAATGGGAGATTCTGAGATACTAGATGGAGGACGAATGAGGGGAAAAAAGGTGTTTATAAGAGGAATTTTAACAGAAGGACGGGAAGAAAGGGAGGAAAAATACAAGAAGTGGAGTTGGAAAAAGAAGTAATAAAGAACTTTAAGGACGAGAAAGTTAATAATGTGGGCAAAAAAATGATAAAGATTCTAGAAAAAGCAGTATGAACGGTGATGAATGAGGCAATAAGAGAAGACGAGAAAGAAAGCTGGGCATATAAGGAGTCGAGGGGGAAATTGGTAATTGATTATGTATTGGGAAATGAGAAAACGTAAGAGAGAATACTGAATAGACTCGAACCATTTACCAGTAATAGTGAAGATGAAGACGAAGAGGGTAGAAGAATGCAAGGTAATAAGAAAAGTAAAGAAAAAAGGAAAGAGAAACTTGAAGAAAAAATAGGGATTTGGGGAGGGGAGAAAAAACTGATTTGGAAAAATATAAGAAGTAGGATAGAAGATATTCTGGATGGAGAGCAAGAGATAAGGAAAAGAATGGGTTATAGAGAATGGTGAGATGAGGAATGTAGGGAAATAAAGAAAAAAGTTAGGAAAGAATTTAGAAAGTAAAGAAAAAGAAAGTAGGGGAGAGAAATTTATAGAATAAAAAAAAAGAGTATAATGTGCTGTGCGATAAAAAAATAAAAGAAGAAGCAGAAATCTGGTTAGACGAGACAAAAAGGACAAAAACAAAAAAGTAACTATAAGAAGTAATGAATAGGGAAAGAAATAAATAGTGCAAAGATGGGGAAGAAATAGAAATGGAGAAATGGGAAGATTAATTTAAAAAAATATTGGGAAGAATGGAGTATATGTTGCATTGTAGCTGGGTGCACGGGGTTCATCCTTCGAGACCGCTCGAGGTTGTTGATGAGTGGTCAATAAAAGCGTTCTTTTTAGTAAAATTAAGCTTGTATTTATTTCACCTCCAGAACTTGTGTATTATATTGCTGGCTGTTTATTAACAGTCAGCAATTTAACGGAAGATGACGACCGGCCTAGTTCCTTTTGCTGATATCGCAGGTGGCAAAAGTGCTGTCAATGAGTCGTCGTAGGTTCAGCAGATTCCAAGCGGTTTAGCAATTTGCTGAGCTTCGAGTTTTCATTAATACGGCATACGATGTGTCAATCGTCTAGGGATCGGGTTACATTACATAGGATAAAAATTAAAAGATGGGAAAGCGGATGGGAACGCGATTCCGTGGGAAGTACGGGGGTATAAAAATGAAGGAATAGGTGTAGAAAATCTGTTTTTTGTGGAAAAGTGAGCAGAAGGTATGAGAATGGGAAGAAAGAATAGCAGTACCGGAAAAGCGAAAAACAAAGGAGATGGAGAAAAAGTTGAAGAATATAAAAGAATAACAATTATGCCCACGTTATAAAAAGTATATGCAATAATCTGAGCGGAAAAAATAGTAGACGAATTAAAGGGAAAGGAAATATTAAAATTGGAGTGGCAGGTGGGTTTTAAAAAGAAAATGCGAGCGATGGATAATATTTATGTGATAAAGTACTTAATTCATAGACAGTTAAATAAGAATGGGGATAAGTAAGTGTTAACTTTCGAAGATTTAAGTGCGGTGTTCAATATGGTGGACAGGGAAAATCTACTAAAAAGTTTGGAAAAAAGAAGAATAAAAAAAGGGCTAATAAAGAAATGCTAGGAATTATTGGAGGAGGCCAGAATCAGAATATAGGGGTTAGAAGAGAAATGAGTAAAGAGTTTCGGATGAAAAGAAGGATGAGACAAAAATATCCGTTGAACCCAAGATTGTGTAATGTGTTGTTAGCGGATTTAGAACAAGAAATGAGTAAAGTGAGATGGGGGGATAAGGCTAAAAAAAAACAAATTTTTGAGTTCAGCTATAAAGATAATGTGATGTTGATGACAGAAAATGAAGATAATATAGGAAGCATGCTAGGAAAATTGGAAGAGTATATTGAAAGAAAAAAATTGATAGTAAATACAGAGAAATCCATGATAATGGGGTGCAAAAAGAGAGGATATATAAATATAGGAAAAAAAAGAGAGATACAATAGAGGTGGAAAGACAAAAAGTTACAAGAGGTAGAAACATATGAATATCTAGGTTTATACGGTAAAGAGAAAGAAAAACCAAGAAGAACAGATGAGATAAGGAAAGCAGCGGCAGTGATAGGAAGGGTACGGAGTATAGAAAAAAAAAAATTAAGGGAAAACATGGGAAAGAGTATGGCTATTCGATGTCTTGTTGAGAGTTAATGAATAGAGGTATAGAGTTGGAAAGAAAGAGAAGGAATGGAAAAATTACAGGAAAGATATATAAAATGAGTAATCGGGGTAGATAGAAACACGCAAGGATATATTGTGAAAGAGGAGTTGCAAAAAGAGAAGCTAAAAAAAAGAATAGAAAAGAAAGCATGGGGGTACAAGACGAGGTTATTGGAGGGTAAGGGAGTGAGGTAGAGAAAAAATTTTGGAAAAGGAGTAAAGAGGGGTGGAAAAGTCTTAGTCGGAAAGGGAGATAAAGAATTTTTCAAGGAAAAGGGGGTAAAAATGAAGGAATCGGAGGTAGTGGAATGGAATAATAGAAGGTAGTAAAAGAAAACGGAGAAGAAAACAAAAAAGAACAAAGAGAAGAGAAAAAAAATAAGGGAGTCGAATTATAACTGGTGTTCGGAATAAGCCGATGCACTCCTCATAACATCGCGCGATAGTTAGTTATTTAATCGTACTTTATTGTCTATCTTATTTTGTGTATCGATTAAATAACTGTTTGATTTTTGGTGTTGTCATCTTGCATGTTTACATCAGAGCGTTGAAGTACTAACGAGTGCCTTTTTTGACCTAGGCTTTGTTGTTAACATTTATTTTGTGTAAATAGAATATTTTGGACGTCAATGGAATATTCTCTAGTGACGTATTTCCGGCATTCAATTATTCTCGTTTTTTTCTAGAAGCGCTCTTGTATATAAAAAGACCAATTATCGCCAGCGAGTTGTTAGTCGCGACTTTTCCGTCACTCACTGTGCACAGTGAACGTTGCTGAGTTCAACGCCGAACCGTATACATACTCGTCTTGTATCGAGTTTTCAGCTGTTTACCGTTTTCGCTGTTTTTTTTTTTTTTTGTATTCTTGCGTTTGCCGTTTCGTGTCGCAATTTTTGTAACTGTTTACTTTGTGAATTTGATAAGCTTTAATTATATTAAAAAATTGACTTTTAATGTTAAACGGTTTCTCCTTTCTTTTTGTCTTGATCCGCTGTGCACTTTAGTTATATTCAAACAATAGGTAATATAAGAAGATAAGAAGAAAGAAAATTCTGAAATACTTAAAGAAGGGATAAAATAAAGGAGATGGCAGAGATTAACTAAATATAAAATAAAAGAGGTATGAGTGGAAACAAGTAATAGCATGAAGAAAAGAGGAAAAGTTGTAGAATGTGTGAAATGGAAAATGAGACGTGTTAACATGTATGGAAAAATTGTGGAAGTTGGGGGACGGAGAAATATAAGAAGATTGGGTGAAGAAAGTATTGAACAGGGAAAGAGAGACAGAGAAGTGGATAAAAAGATTGGAAGAATTTAGAGGACAAATGGAAAAGAAATGGAAAATAGAGAAATAAACGGAAGTGAGCGAGAAGGAGATAGTAAGAGAGAATGTAGAAAAGATAGGACAGTGGGTAAAAAAGAGAAAGGGGGCTCAAAGGTGAGAAGAGAGGGAAAAAATAATAAGGAAAAATAAAAGAGAAAAAAGTAAAATAAGACGCAAAAGCTCAGGAAGCGAAGGTCCATAAGCAGTAAAAGAAGAAGAACAGGAACAATAGAATAAAGAAAGAAAAAGTGATAAGATTATGAATTGAGATGAAAAAGAGACGGAAATATAAAAGAGCAAAGCAGTAAATGCGGAAGATGGTATAATTGTTAGATAGTTTAAGGAATTATTAATAAATAATTATTAAGTTTAATTAGATATGAGTGTATGATGTAGTAGTGTATGATATGTATGAGTATATGATATGAGATATGAATTGTATGTAAAAAAAAGTTATAACTCCAAAGTGATTAATAACATTATCTATATATCTATTTATCTATCTAGCGATCTATTTATCTACAAGACCCCTTGTTGCACCGAGGCCGTCCTTTGGGGATCGTCGTGGGTGCAAGCTGGATAGGGTCGAAGTGTCCACTTTTAATAATACAATTGTAACTCGTTTCTGATTAAACTTTATTCTTTATTTGTAAAATAGTGTTTTATTTATTTCACTCACTCGTGATTGCCGGTTTACTTAGGATTTCGTTTGCGGCGGTTCCTTGTCTCAGCGAGGACCAGTGGTACGCGTCACGCTACGTGTCTCACGTTATGATTGAGCTTTTTTGACGGATTTGCCTGCGAGTGACGACCCGCGGATATGTAACGTGATGCGGGTGTGTAACTAATTCTTTGGCGTCAGCAAGTGGCATGGCCGTAACTCAATTAGTCAACCAGTGCAATTTCAGCAATTTTGGCAATAAGGTCTTACAACTGTCGTTATTTCTATTCATTAATGTGTTTATATTTTTTTTTACTTTTATCATTTTTAGTGAGTTGCTGATTCAGCCTCATCTAACAGTTGTGAGATCTTATGCCGATATCTTTAGTACTTAATTATCGTAATGGTGGCATAAATTACAATATCTCAGAGCGGAGTCTCTCTGAGATGCGGACAATCTTTGGAAAACCAAGGTGCAGGAGCGGAATTCTCGAGGAATTAATTCAGTGCTAAAACCAAGAAAAGTTATAGTAATGCTGCAAGAAGCTGCTACACAAAACGGAAACAGAAAAATTGGGAAATGAAAATAGCAACTAATGCCTTCCCACCTCATTTGCTACTCTACAAGACAAGGAGATGAGTGTACACTCGAGGGCCGTAAAACGATTCGTGCCAATTACAACACTATAAAGAGTGAGATCAGATCTGCGTACATAGTGAACTTTGCCAAACTGATCTCGCTGAGAACGTTGCTAGGATTCTCACTGTATTGTATACTGGAACCGCAAAAATAGCATGAATATGACATACGGATTAACATATTCAATTTGAACGTTATTTGCATCAAATGTAACGTTACCGCGGACGCGTACTGAAACGGCGAACGCGTGCACACGATACACGAATTTTTGTCGTGAATACCACCGGGATATAAGATCTCAGAAACGCCTTCGCACGTCATTTTTCTGCCAATCATAGTATGGTACGTTACGAATCTAACAAAATGCGTCACCGACGAGAACAGACAACCGTTTTTCGCAGATAGGCGATCATCATCAGATTGTATGTGCGACGACGACAACGATAACGTAACATGCTAATACCGAACAAAACAAGGCACGTTACAATGATCAATTTTGATTCAAATAAGATTTAACGATCGCAGCAGTAACTCGTGTTAAATAGTGGTAGAATTAAAAACTTCATGAAAACGAGTTAAACGTTAAATTTATGAGATCGCTGCGTAAACAATGATAGATATTCTGAACATCAAGGCTGGTCTTCGACGATCATATCTTAAAGCTCTATTTTTTACAGTCTGTTCGCCAATATGACTTTCGGGGACAGCGACGAGATACGAATACCCATACAGCAGCACAATTTGTAAACGCTGCCGCACAAAAATTATCTCTACATCGAAGAAAAATTGACGAAAGGCAAGGTGGTCGCGAGAGCCAACGTGACCCTAGGAGACAACTGCGTCGCCTTTATATTTTACAAGATGCGATAAGAGTTTGATAACGTAAAAATCGATCGCAATTGAAACGTTGGGCTAACCAGCACGCTGAAAAACTACGTGACCGTTTCGTCCAATAAGCGTGTGATCCTACAATAACGCGAGATGGCTAATTCCCACGACAAACACGGCCGGTTTTTTCAATTTTTTCGTACTGCATTAAGTACTATTAAAATTTTACGAAAATTATAAGTTTATTGTGATCAACTCTCGTTATAAATTGATTCTCATTCGATCGCGCAATGACAACAACTGCTCGGTGAGCAGTCTCCATGATCGAACCTACGATTGACTTATTCAAAATACTGTTACGCCAATGCTCGTTTTTTTTTTTTAATGCGCTCGTTCGCCTCTCTTTTACACTCTGGCTCACTCGCTCAAGAAAGACAAACAGAATTTTCCGTTAGAAATAACAAGGCTTTTATTGTACAACTAAAATACAAAAAAACTCGAGGAGTTTTGGTTATGCGACCGTTCATAACTAGCTAGATGTTTCTCACCGCCGAGATTTGGCTTGCAAAATCCGTGAGTCTTAAGGTGCGATCACGGCAGGCGTAACAATACAATGCCGAATGCCCCACGTGCTACCGAACGAGATAAACAAGTTAATGATGCTGCGCGTTTTGAAAAGCGGTTGATTTGTCAGCATCGGTTTCCGCTCGTGAAATCTATACGAGTGTCCATAATTGTAGCTCACGGTCAAGCACATGGGCCGTCAAAACTGTCACACAATTCAAAAAACCGCGATACATTTTCTTCGCTCTTCAGTCAAGTCAAAAGAACATCATGTCCGGGATCACCAATCGTTTCGATGACTGCAAACTCACCAACGTGAAGCTTTAACTGAACTACGAGTTCTACCCATACGACAATATGAATCTCGATTTTGACTGACAAAGTTATGCAATTCCAATCCCGGGCACGGCAAACCACTTTCCGGGCACAACACTGCAAAATGTTGCACTCGTCCGACGGAACGCAGAGGCAGTTGCTTGCCTACTCGCTTTTTGCTACACTCTCACTCTCACTCTTAATACTCTTGCTCCGCGAAAAAAAGCAGCTTGGATTTTAAAAAAATCGAAGAACTTTAATAACAACAGAATAACCTATTTACATCAACTTTTGTCAAAGTTATGCCTCGGAAAAACTTTCAAACATAAGTAATGACAACGATCTGTTCTTCAAGCATGTCGAGCTTTGCGTCATGCACCAACCCTGGGCATGGCAAACTACAGTCTGGGCGCATCAATATAATTACCTATAAGAATGTGTTACGTCTCCGACTCCGCGTCTCTATTTTTCGACATATATTTAAATTTTAGTTAAGGGGAAGGTAGACCGTAGTCCATTGTAACACAAAAAAAAGGAACTTCAGAGCCTTTCAGAAGATAATTCATAAGACGTCAACATATTCCGGGACAATTTGTTGCGTGAAAGCATAAAAAACATGCAACAAATTGTAAACGGGCGCCAACGAAAAGTTAGACAAAGAATTTGTCTAGACATAATACAAAAAATCAAAACCTAAGGGGCTCATAAATATTTCAACTTTGATAACCTGCCCGTCACAGGAAAAGAAAAAATAACTTTTTCTTAAAATTATAATTGCGTATGGATCCTGAGCTTTAGAAAAACCAAGGGCGCGAGAGACCCGTAATTACCGAAGTATGTGGTGCAGACAAAGGCAATAAAGTCAGGTAACCATATGTCATATGGAAGGTAAAAGTTTCCCCACCATCCCTCGATGGAAATAATAGTAAAATTCTGGAAGGCTCGAAAGGGATAACTCGTTGAAGCGGGGGTGCTTCGTAGGCATGTTATTTTCTTAAAACCAATGGATTTCGGGAACTCCTCACCAAAATTTAGAAACTAAGGGCGAAAACTTAGAAGTTTAAGAAATAGAGAAGGGATGAGGTGCGAATGCCCAATAATTTTGAGATAGGAAAAGTGGAGGAACAAGCTCTGCAAATGAGAGATTAGAAATTCGGAAAAGTGAAAATTCGGGAAGAGTCCTCCCCTTTTCCGAGCTTATAAAATCTTGTGCTTTGGCGGAGCACGCTCTCTTGCATCTCAGCTATAGCCGATACAGTTTATTTGAAATTGACGTGAGTGTCAGAGTGTGCAAGACGAACCACCAGGTATCGAAGAAGCAGTTGGAAGATCGCCTAAAAAGTAAGTTTCAACGTTTCAATATGTATCCCCGCGAAATACGATTCCACTAAATGTATTTTCCAAACTAATTATTTTCTAAGTATTATCAAAAAGAGAAAGAAATGTCCGAGTCGAGGTTCCGCGGTTTTGATTCTGTTCGGATTGTTCCTGTGATCTGTTAAATGTGTGAGAATGCCTGCTTCCGAATATCGGCCAGGATACGCTGTCGAATAACCAGCAATTTTTAGTGGTTTACGCCGCGAAATACTGTTGGAAGTTTGGCGACTGTCCACGGCTAAAGAATCGGCAAGCGATTCTCGCCAAAGATAGATTACGTGGATTCACTCATGGACGAGTCGAGGTCTTCAGAAATCGTCGGTGACGAATCTCCTTCACTCCATTCTTTGTAAAATCTTGCAAAATCTGTTGAATCAAATTAAAAATAAATTGTAAATTTTAGTGGAATCTCTTAATACGAAAACTATCAAGAAAAGCCGGGCGCGAAGGAATAAGTACATTAAAAATCTGAGGGAGCTGGTCCGCCGCTTCTTCATCCAGTACTTGGTCGCGGCGGCGCCAAGCGAAGAGGTGTTCGTCTCTCCCGCGCGCAACGAAGACAGACCGTGGTCTCCTCGTCCGGGCCCTCCGCCACCGTCACCTATCCACGGCGACCCGGAACCGTTACACGGATATGTCCCGGAAGAAGAGATCCTAAACGTCCCGACCGAAAATTCAACCTGCGAAATCAACCTCTCGAATCAGTCCACGGAGCCGAGATCGGAACAATTCCGCCCCACGACTCCTTCGTATACCCCGAATTTTTCCCTCATCTCCGAACTACGGTTTCCCGGAGGTGAGCCAAGAGCCTGTTCTTCTTTTCTCTCACCACCTCCTTTTCCATTCTCACCTGAGGAAGCCGACTCTCTGGGCGAAGATGAATCCATCTCTCTCCCAGAAGTAGACTTCCCCGATCAACCTCCATCTCCCGTCCCGAGTATCGAGGTTCTCGAGGAGCATCCGAAACCGAGAGAGGTTATAGACCCTCTCCTGGAGCTCCTACGCAGGGCCTGTACTCCGTGGACAGATCCTGTTCCGGAAAGGGCCTTCTCCATCGGCCCTGACCACTTTGAGCCGGAAGAGATCAGGAGTCAGGCAGCTCGGTCTGCTCCTGATTCTCATTTCTTTATATATTATCCCGGGGTGGAATTTCCTTTCCTGGCCCCGATGCGACTTATTGATCTAGTATTTCCAAGATCCACAGCGAGGGTGGTGGAAATAGAAGAAATCACCTTGGATTAATTCATACAAACATATACACACACACACACATATACATTTTGTAAATACTCTCTCGTCTTCCGAAATGTTAAATTTATACTTGTTTATCCGGCTTTAACCTTTTTCATATTATTTAATTTTTACTGTAAGAACTTTGACATTATTTTTATATCTAAAACGAGCTGATTAAATTTTCTAAATTGTTAACTCTGCCATTTATCGTTCAATTTTTATTTGTAATTTAAATTATTATATTTAGTATTAAAATTCTTAATTTTGCGTTACTGAAATTATGAGTTAATTATTTCGTTATTACCCTGAAATATCCTACTTAAGCGAACAATCACGCCTGGTTCTATCCCAGAGAATAAGGATTCATTTCCTTTTTCTAAAAAGAACCACTTACGCGCTCAATCGAAATCCGAGATATTAAAATAAATAATCTGCGCGTAAAATTGTGAAGATTCGAATCTCGAATCTCACGTAAATTCGGTGGTACGTCACTTTCCTACCTTACCGTCAAAGTCCATTCCCGAGGATTCCTTCCAATTAATTAATTAAATAAAATTAACCTTCTTGACGTAATAAATGTCTTGGTCTCTGTTGAATTAAAGTTTTTATCGCGTAAACACGTGCGCTTAAAAATTCTTTTAATCTAGTTTGGGAACTATCATTCATATCGTGTTTCAGATTCTTAGCTTTTTTTAACCGTAGATAATTATAGGGGTACGTTTTGTGATTTCTGATATCAAGAAGTAGCGCGCCGGATAATATCGAGGCATAACCGCTTGCTATGCTTATGTGTCACCTGCTGCTGTGTCGAGTTGCGTCGCGTTATTTATTAACTGTTCAAAGTCCTGCTTAAGACTGATCTCTAATTCGGTTAAGGGATACTTGCACACGACTGTGCGTTTACGGGAACAGATTTTTAGGGGGCGTTTCAGTTTCTTGCTGAGCATTTAAGGTTCGCTGTATATGTAGCTAGAAGGCTAGAAAATCTGGTGCGGAGACTCCTACGTTTTGCTGGTTTTTTATGTCAATGAAGTGCATTTTCTGTGGTGGTACGTGGTGAAACGGTAGAGGTTTCCGAATCCGTCTGCCACAAAACACGTGCGGAATTCCAGCCCCCAGATATCGGTACCTATTGGTACGATATTTTTGAACGTTTTAGAGCGTTTAACATCGATAGCACTTCTGCAATCAAAACGCAACGCAATGCTCAACTTCGTCACCATGGTTGAGATATTTTACCGCGCAGCCGCAAAAGCCAGCGTCATCCGCTCGGGCTCGTTTGTAACGCGATAATGGATCGGTATCGAGTAACTACAGTACCGACGCTATGATCGCGTGATAATTAAGTTTACAAGTTAAAACATATTGTAATTAATGCAAATAGAATTTTTTATACTATTTATGTATAAAAATTAAATTAAATTCTTTTATGCATTATTAAAATTGAAAAAGTTATGTTTTTAAATAAATAAATAATTATAATATGGTTCAATAATAAATTGATCAAAGAGGTTTCAATGAAATCCGAGCACACCAATTTTTTGTACGACAATTTAGCTTTATTATTTTACGAACAATTATGAACTTTTTACATTTTATATAAATATTTCCAATACCTGAAGCCAATGTAATGGCATCTGCTGATATTGGCTGAACATTTTCACCATCTGTGGCAATTATCTGCATTGAATGGTTCTCAATCCTAACTTCAGCTAAACAAACCGTACTGAATGCACTGATTATACGATATCTGTATCTTTTCCCATTTTCAACCATAAACATTGAGAGAGAAACATTTGTGCTCACTCCAGTTGAAGGATCCTACAAATATTATTTTGTATACAGAGTGTTCAAAACAATATGTCACTCACAAAAATTGTGAGTAGGCAATAATAATTTGAGATAAAATGTTTTATATTATTTTACAAAACTTATTATTATTATCAAATAATAAATTAAAACGTCTGAGCAAACTTGCATTAAAAAAGGTGTGAAATAAGCACAATAGTCAATGGCGAGTATTACTTATAGGAAACTGAAGGAATCAGCAAGTAACGATAGATGAACGGTGCGTACAAATATGTCTCATGTTTGCTGCTCTCCTATTGTTGCACGTTGGTTTCTTCTATTTCCTCTAAGAAGTATTTGCTGTTGTCTAGCGCGTCCGTCTCGGAGTTTTAACGGTTGTTTACTCAAACGATCGTTTGTTGCACCACAGTGGGTGCACGAGATCCGTCTTTCGGTGACCGTCGAGATTGGACGAAATAAGGAGATATAAATAAAGTCCACTTTGGTTTTAAGTATAAGTTTCAGTCTTTATTTTACATTTGTTTTTCTTTCCTTCTTACTTTTAAGTATAAGTTTCAGTCTTTATTTTACATTTGTTTTTCTTTCCTTCTTACTTCCACCGTACTCCACAGTACACTTGATAATCGCGCGGCCTCGTCTCAGCGAGGTAACATGACGTTTGACATGCGACACATTTCACGTTTTGGAAGTGAAGTGATTAGCAACTGCCTGTGGGCGGCGGCTTGCGGTGATTTAACTGAAACGCTGGATCTTCAGCGTTAGCAGGTTGCATGACTGTAAATTATTTATTGGGCTAATGCAACCTCAGTGGTTTCGGCAATAAGATCTTGTAACTTTTTTTTCTTATTTATTTGTTGTATTTTAACCTTCTAGGCACAGGTGATTGACACCGCGTGTGCCAATTTTAAGTGAGAGCTCAGCAGATTGCCAAACTGTTAGAATCCGCTGAGCCTATAGTGCTGATATTATGTCAGCACTTTCGACAGGTCGCGACATCAGCGGAAGACAGTAGGCCACCCGACCAATGCCTTCCGCAATTACGCTGACGAGAAACAATAAATTGCTATAAATTGCACGAGCCCCGAAGCTCGTGCAAATCAATAAGTTACGAGTAAGCGGCACGTAACTCTAACCGCGACAAGAATCCTGTACATATCAAAGAGGAAATAAATCAGCGCCAGTTTTTTAAGATATAAAGAAACCTTTATTTTAAAAACCACCTTCGCTCAAACGGACGGTTTCGAAGGACGAACCCCGTGCACCCGCTGTGGTGCAACATATTATTAGTTTTAGTTTTTTTTTTATTTAAAGTAGGTTGCTGGTGCAACTTCATCTGAATTGTGTGGCGAAATCTTATACCTAGCTTCTTTTCATATTATACTGTTGTAACGGGGTTCGGATTACAACAAACTCAACGTGAATTCTTGTCCGAATGTGGACAAGACGTTTTACTAATTAATTATTTTACTTTAATAAACTACGTTCTTTTTGTTATCTTGTTAACAATTTGTGAGATTTATTTCGCGTGTTACCTACTCTCATTTTGAAGACGAGTTCTATTCGTCTAACTCCGCCCCTCTCCGTTTGGGTGAGCTAGCCCCCGCAGCTGGTGACGACGTATTCTTACTCTTTTCGTGATTTAAGGATCGTTCTGTGGCGCAATCGGTACGATAAGGCTCGGGCTTGGCGCTCAAGTCGAACTTCTGCGGGAATCGTGTCACTGCGCGTCGGGACAAACTGGAGGATTCTCCACCCTTCCTTCTCCGCTACCTCTTGTGCACACGGTCGAGCCCGGATCGCGGATTCGTGTTCGTTCTTTTTGATCACGCCGATCTCCGCGATAAGATAAGACGTGACAATAAATAAAGAAAGTGATTATAAAAAAAAAGGAAAAGTTAGGCAGGAGTGAGGAGTAGAAGAAAATTGGAAAGAGTAATGGGATAAGGGCAAATAAAAAGAAGAAGAAAGCAAGGATGAAGAAAGGTAAAACACAGAAAACCTGGGAAAGGTTTGGATATTAGCTGTAGAAAGTAGACAAAGCATAGATGATCATAGAGTATATGGAACTAAGAAAGAATAGGAGAAATAGAAGAGAGAAAGAAATGGCGACTTACAATAAGAGAAATAAAGAGTTAAAGAAGTAAGTATGGTAGAGAATAGATAGAAAAATAAGAAATTAAGCTAAACGATGAAAGATATGAAAGGGAACAGATAGCAATTAAAGAGAAGACTGATAAAAGAAAGCAAAAAGAGACGAAAGATAAAGAAAAGATGAAAGTTGGAGAGAAAAAGTATATAAGAAGGGTAAGAAGGCCGACGAAAGCAGAATGTTTGATGAGGGAAAGATCAAATAGTTCTCCATTGATAAAGTTGATGAAAAAAATGAAAAAGAGAAAAAAGAAACAAGAAGAAAAAAAAAGTAGACGAGATGAAAGTATTTAAGAAGAGCACAAAAGTTGAAAGATCATTAGAGGAACAACAAAAATGATGGATAGAGATTATCAAGGAAATAAAGGTAGGTTTTGGTGAGATAAAAAAAGAAATAAAGGAGATAAGAAATCGGTTAAAAAAAAAATAGATAGAAGATGAAAAAATATGAAAATCAGCAAATAAAATCTGTGAGTTAGAGAAAGAAAGGGATGAAAAGATTAAAGACAGAGAAACAAAAAAGCAAATGTAGAGAAATAAAAAGGGGCTGATACATAAGGTAAAAAGCATAGAATTAGACAGAAAGAGAAAAAGAAGAGAACTAAGAAAATAAAATATAGTAATAAGAGAAGTATAAATAGAAAAAAAAAAGATGAAGAATTGTTGAAGAAAGTAAAAAAAGTAGTAAAGACAGGGGCAAAAGTGAAAATTGAGGTGAGAAAAATAAGAAATAGAGAGAAATCAGGAATAGTGATAGTGTGTGGGTAAGATTTGGGAATCTGAGAGAGCAGTTAGAAGTTTTCAGAAGAAAGGAAAAATTGAAAAATAAGAAGGAGTAGATATTTGATGATATGATAGAAATGGAAAGAAAAATAAATTAAAAGATAAAGAATAAAGAAGAAAAATTAAGGTGAGATGAAAAAGAGGTTAGAACAGAGTACATGAAATTATCCCCTCAACGTGCGCTACTTTGACGTGGTAAATGGGCTTACAAGCTGATGCTTAATTAAGAGCGCACAGTGTTAAATAACATCTAAACACACAGGAGAACTACGATACGAGAGGGACCCCTGGTAAAAACAAAAAAAGGAAAAAAAGCCGCTTGAACGTATTTCAAGGTTAGGGCTTCATAGAGAAGCATGAGTAGACTGTGCTCAATGGGGTTGGATCTCATCCAGACTAAAGATACAAACCAAAAGAATTAATAATGAATATGTTTAGTCGCAAAAAGGGAAACTTACCGCCGCAGGGTGAACGGACACCCAGTGGCCGGCAAGAGGGGGGTACCGTCTCGGCCTTCCTCTCGTTGTCATCAAACGTCGGACTATCCACTGTTTGCACCGCAGGGAGGGTGGAAGAAACAGCAGCTGCGAGGACACAAACGACAACGATAAGAAAGAAGAATAAAGTAAGTTTAAACTTACCCTTTATGGAAATAGAAGACCCAGTGACCGGAATAAAAACCAGAGTAAGAACGCATTTCTCGGCAACCTCAAATGTTTCTGGTTATACCGGGGATGCGTCTTTAAATACAATCTTTGCATCTGAGGAAAAATCTGGATATTCCGCGGAAAAAAGAAACAGAGTGGACAATAAAAAACAATATAGAAAACAAGAAGAAAATCTATCCAAATTAGAAAAAGCAACTGTCTTAGAAAAGAAAGAGAGCAGGATATTAGACCCGTCTTTTCCCTTAACTTCATGGGTACAAGCCAGAGCTGACAAATTAGAGGTGGAGTACATAGAAGAAAGCAGACAAGCTCCTGCTAGGGATTTTGTCTGTTCAGTACTGAAAGATATGGCTGGCGTATTGAGAGTATACGGGCTTTCAAAGGGCCTTAAAGAACAATACGCTAAGGCCCTCAGAAAGGCGGCCTGTAGGACCAGAGCAAATGTTACCATCCTAATGACTAGGGTAGGCCCGGTCAACTCTAATGGAAATAAGGAAACAGCAAAACTTGCAAAGACACTGCAAGAAGCACAGGAAGAGGTCAAACAACTAAAGGAAGAAGTTAATAAACTTAAAACTAAATTAATGGAGATCTTCCCTGGATTACCTGTATACAAAAAAAAAGGATGTCTCACCAGCTACGACATCTAGAAATCGAAAACAACAGGAGACATATAGCGAACCTACGCTTTCAAAAAAGAGACAAATAAACCCTATAGTGGGAAAAAGATCCTAATTGTGGAAACTGGCACAGACGAGGAAGAAGAACTTCCACCTGAATATAAGTATCTCGAAAGAATATTTTTGACATGATGCAAAAATAAAGGCTTAAACGTAGACGCGACCAAGAATGCTGTGAATAGGCAGACAAAGTTAAATATCCAAAGTAGGAAGCAAAATAAAACAAGGCAAGAATTAAATAAAGAATACACTGCAACAACAAGCAAAATAAATAATGTTACGCAGGCTTGTAACGATAAACAAAAGAAATGAACTGAGGTCCTACAAAGGAAAGCCAAAAAACAACAAAGCAAGGCAAAGAACAATGTAACTGCAATACGGGAAAAGCAACAGACAACAAATACAATACAGCGTATTCCAATTAGAATTAAAAAACCGCCAAAAACAGCGGCCATCTCTGTTACGTGTGCCCCAAACGAGTACCAAGATATTTTAAAAATAGCCAAGTCAAAAATCAACTTGGAAAAGTTTAGGATCACTAAACTAAGGACAAGAAGAAGCATGTCTGGCTCAATCATATATGAAATTACCGGAGAGAACAATACAAATAAAGCCAAGTTGCTAGCACTAGAAATGAGCGATGTGCTCAAGGATAAGACAAATGTCAGAATATACTGTCCAACAAAAATGTCTGACATACGTATAAGAGACTTGGATGACTCAGTCTGACAAGAGAAAATTACCGTAACTATTAATGAAGTTACGGGATGTAATTCTAGTGAAATCAGAATAGGCTCATTGAGACTAACATATAACGGACTATACACTTCATTATTGCGGTGTCCGGTTACGTCAGCTGTTTAGCTAGCACAAGAAAGAAGAATTAAAGTCGGATAGATCTCGGCCAAGATAAAACCACTTGCCGAAAGATCGCTGCACTGCTTTAAATGCCTGCAAAAAGGACATGTAAGGGACCATTGTCCCGTTAATATTAACAGGTCAGACTGTTGTTACAGAATCGGGGAGAAAAGGCATATCTTCAGAAACTGTAACAACTTGCCCAATTATAGCATATGCAAGAAAGCAGGTAAGCAATTTAGGGATAAGATGGGAAGACCGTACCATGTACGGCAATTGCTAAACAAAGACAAAAAAATAACCACAGGTAAGGCAAGCGAGTTGATACATAATAAAATAAACGTAGCTAATACAACTTGCAAAGAAAAAATGGAAATATCACCGCCTGTACCGTAAATTCAATGCATGGAGGTCGATATAAGCAATTAACATATGAACGAGCAGAGTGAGCAGATATCCCACATCTCGCCAAGTGTTGGAACAGAGGAAACTGATAGCACTACTAACAAATGGCTAGTAGTAACATCATAGAAATTAATCTCAATCACGTGCGGCAGGCACAAGGTCTTCTTGTCCATACATTGACTGAGTTTGGAGGAGAAATAGCGATCATCTCCGAGCCAAACAATATTCCGGCGGCACATGTTTGCTGGTTTGGCGATAACTCGAGGATGGCTGCGATCCTGTGGATAAATCCAAACTATGCATGTACCAATATAGCAACAAACCACAACTGGATTGACTCAACAGAGCATACGCTACTTAGGTGTAGCAAATTTCAACAGGAAGAAAAGAACTGACTAACATGTTAGGACCAGGAATTAGCTTAGCTAATATTATCCTGATCATCCTTATTGATAAAGATACAAGAAGAATCTTCACAGAGTTCTGTAAGAAAGTAATAAACGAGAAAGAAGAGAGTGAAAAAAGACGTAGAACTGTAATAGATAAAGAACGTAGAAAGCGCAAAAAACTAGCACATTTTCGATAGGATTAGAAAGTAAAGATAATAAATCTGCGATTTCCGTAGCAAACGGACTCGCAGAGAATCACCCCCTTACTAACCGACGCATGACGATTACCGGACATGATACTACAGCCCTTTTAAGGGCTGCGAAGTAGCCAATTAGGGTGCGTGGAGCGATGCTGCGGTGTCGGCAATCCAATAGCTCCTTCGGGTGAGGACCGTCCGGGGCGCGGTGCTGCACCATGCACCACATAATAAAACATGGACCCACAGTTACATTGGACTTTGTTTGGATGGGTACCATACAATAGATATACAACGTGATATGGACAACATAAATACGAGAAAAAACATTTTTAAACTATAAGGATAGGTGCTGAAAGCGGAAAAAATGTAACACAACCTCCGCATCCGGCACCGTCAACCCTTTCGAGACAATCGTGTGGGTTTTAGTAAGTAGTGGGCAGTAAGACATAAGACCTGAGTGAGGATGAAAGCACCTATAAAGAGTTACTTGGCCGAAACGGAGAAACCTCCATTCCTAGTATCACGTCGGTGCAAAGGGAACTGTGGTGAGTCTAAGACGTGAACGGACAAAACTGTCCCTCACCGATTTTGATGAATTTTGGATATGTTGTAGAACATTGAAAAATATTAAACTTGAATATTTTTATCTGCTTATTTTGACGTTTAAGGGTTAAATCAGCCTCTCAAAAATAACAAATATTTTCGTTTTATGCGAATATCTTCTAAACGATAAGAAATATAAAAAAATGTTTTAGACAAAAGTTTTGTAATATTTTGAAACAACCTGACAATTTGGCGTAACCGAATGTCGGCGTGGCGAGCGTATACCCGGGGCGTCGGGATGCAGGATTCGATTGTGTGTAAGTCCGAACAAAGCACCAAGACTAGATCACAAGTTTAATGAATATAAAACTATTTTGTTGTAACCCGAAACCCAGTACAACAATAAGATTAAGTAAGCATTAAGTAAATAAGTAACACGGAATAAGATCTCGCAACATTATTAAAAGAAATCTATATCAGTAATCCACTTAAATTAAAAAGCCCGATTAGATAAAAATCATCAGAATAAAGGGTTGCGAGATCTTAGTACCGAGAATAACAGATTGCATTACCCAGTAACCAAGTTACGACAATGCAATCTGCTGACATCAACAAAGCGCCAAAGTTAAATACCCGCGGACCGGCAGCGACGAGCAGTTGCTAATCACCTCACGTGCGTAACGTGAGATCTGTTGTAGGCTGGCAAAAATAAGACACCTTGCTGAGATGAGGCCCCGGGATTACACAGCGGAGTGGAGCGTAAATAAGTGATGAGAAAAAAAACACGGTGTACTAATAAAAGTGATATATATACATGGTGTCCCATACCTCATGACCCACCCGGGAGACATGAGTAGTTCTAATTATTTTGAACAAGTAAGTCCCAGATCATTTTTTAATTTGGGCGTTTATTTGCGAAAAATCAACGTTTGAAAATTTATTATATCTGACCGAGAGCGAAACGATGCGACGACGCGCGAGCGAGCGGTGCGACGATACGCGAGATGTGGTTAAAGACATCATGCGAGCGAGACGATGCGACGACGCGCGAGTGACACGATGCGATTGTACTTAAATTCGCTCGCACGTCTTCGCATCGTGTCACTCGTGCGTCGTCATAATATAATAAAATTTTTTAAAGAACCTAATCTAGGTTCTGCAATAATATTTCGACAATATCCGTTCTATGAATCTAGTAATAACACTGATTGTGGTTTAGTTCTTAAAAAAATTAAATTTTTGACAAAATATGTACATTGTCTGATGTTAATTTGCCCGATTTTGAAACTGTAACAAAGATATTAGGCGCGTTGAATAATGTTTCCTGCACTCTTCAACCAAACGTTCCCATAGCTTTTTTTAATACAATTGTTACGTTTTCTACTTTACATTTCTTTTTTCGACGCAGAATTAATAAATTAGATAAGAAAGAGTAGACCATATTTTATTGAAATACAAAGAGAAATACTTCTAATCTTCAAAAGAAGACAATTTTGCAACAGAAAATATCCGCTATTGCTAGACGTATAAAAAATCATAGTAAAACAGAATTGTGAAACGGGTGGCAGCAAATTAAGACAATAGAAATTTGTCTGGACATTGCGTACTACATGACATAATCAAAGCGTTTTACATGACCAAAAAAATCAAACTTTGAAACTTAGGAAATATTTAAGAATACTAACCGAGCGTCTGACAATAGCTAAATGGATTTAAAATTAATTCTCATTTCCTGGAATAGAACCAGCGGGGATTTCTCGCAATTAAATGAATATGGGATTTCTTAAGTAAAATAAAAAATTATAATTTCAAAAATAAAATAAAACAATTTTATAACTCTAATTAATACAAAATTTATACTTTAACATAATAAAAATATTTAATTGATTTAAGCTGAATTATAACATAAAATGATAGCGGGTTAACTCGGAGTAAAATATAGCAGTTTATTTTATTTATTGCGTATTTGTGTGTTAACGGAATGTATATGTGAATATATGTTGTGACGTGGTGGCTTTCGCTGCTTCGTCGCAGCTTCCCGCGGCCGTCACAAAAGCGCAGCGGCGCCGAAAAAAATCGCGGTAGAGAGGAGAGCGGGAAGGGGCCGCGGAAGTCTTCGGGGGTTTTATCTTTATTTGCGAGACAAAAATTAACGATCGCGATTTTATGAATTGTGTTGCTACCGTATATCGTCGAGACTGTGAGTCGTTCTTGCCAGGAGAGGAGCGAAAGGAACGGATCATACGCGGAGGCGCAAACGTCCTGACTAGATGATGACCAGATACGGGCCCGGGATGGGAGGCCACCCATTCCGAGGGCCTTGGAGGAAACCCGCCGCCTACGCATCTCGGCGCCGGAAGGGACCTGCGAGGAAATTAACACGACCGCGGACTATCCAAAGCTCGCGCCAACCTATTAGTACCAATAGGGCTCTGTGAGAGCAGCGGCTCCCGCGGGAAATCGGCAGCGTAGCGCGCGGAAAAATCCGCGAGACGCGAGAGTGGGGATACGCCGGGCCTCGTGCCGAAAATTCGCGCGGTCCTCGCTCTCTTCCGTGTAGACAAGCGACCGAGGCGGACGATAGCCTGCAATAACGAGAGCGAGCGGAGACGATAGCTAGCGAGCGAGAGCAAGAGAGTGCGAGAGAGCGAGGACGACTCGAGGGCCAGGGAGTGTTTATTCGGTGAGATCTTCCACCCGCATTGCGGAATTATTATTTTGTACAGCCCTCCGCTTCCCAGGGAGACCGACGCGGATTTAGACGATACCCGGCCACGTAGAACGGGCACGCGAGCCCGATAGATTATTTGGTGGATCCTTGTCGCGAAGCAAGGACTTAACGTTAGAGAGTGGCAGCCGACGGGCGTCTGAAGGCCGGTGCCTGGACTCCGCGGGAAACACCGATACGGTTTATTTGCGCTGATTAATTTTATGGTTTGCGAGGCTGTCGTACATCGTGTCCGCACGGAGAGCCCTCGGCAGCGGCCGAGGTTGGGAAAGAAATCTCGCAATCTCGTCGACGACCGGCGACAGTACGCGGAGATTCTTCCGTGTTGTAACGTCCCGCGAAAACACGTCGCGTGCACGAGAGGCGCGTGGCCGGCATCACACCAGTCAAGGCCGACGCGATAGTTTCGAAGGGACGAGATCTGAATAAACGAATTGTTAGCGATTTTGTATTGTTAGTGTGCCGCCGCGATTGAGGTAACTCTACGGCGCTCGATCGCGTTTGTTTTTTTTTTTCTTTTTCGTTATTTTATATAATTCTTTTTCTTTATTATTTTTTTTTGCAATAAACGGCTTATTTGTTCACTCGCTTTCTGGGGTGTTGCGTAACATTTATTTTGTATCGTTGTTTCCGTCTGTCCGAGAATTCCGCCTGCTATACCCCGCCCTTCTCCGTTCGGATGAGCTAGCCCCCGCGCGTGACGGCAGTTTGAGTTCCCTAATTATTTGCCGGGGAGACAGTAATTAATTCGTGAGAAAAGTCGGCACGGCTGAGCCCGTGCCTGGCGCCCAAAAATATCGGATTCAAGAGATACGCCGTCCCGCGCCGGGATACGGCTGAGGAGCCGCGATCCCTTCTACCTCCCTGCCCCTCGTGTCACGACGGTGCACGGATTTTCCGTCCGTGCACGGCCGTCTCTTTTTGTTCGCGACTCTCCTCCGCGAGGAGGAGAGAAAATATCGTGACAATGTATGTAACCGTGTACAGTTTTTATTTAAGATCTACTTTTATTATTTCTGCAACCCGCGCCGTCGATCGCGAAAACGCGTGATCGATCAACCTAACAGGTACTAAAAGGGGAAATCCGCCCCCGGATAATGAATGAAAAAATGTTTATCAGGAGACGCGGCACTTGCCTGCCTCCTGATCTCCTCGGGACTAAAATGGTTGGGGCCTATAGTGAAAACGCCTTCTGGAATGGAATTCATTAACGGTGCATGTCCTCCGCAGGAGATCAAGGAAAGGATCTACGATCCTCCTTGGTCCTGCTGCTCCTCGAGGAACTCGAGGCACTGGAGGCCGGCGACGAGGGAGAATTCGGGAAGTCAAGACCCGGTAGAGATTCAGAATCTTCCACCGGGAAACCAACTTGCTCAGATTCAAGGAAAGATCTAGGAAGAGAAGTACACGGGGAAGGAGGTAGAGAATGATCCAGGAATTTACCCGGAGGATAAAGAAAGTCGCTGCTGTTGCTTAGAAAAAAACTGACAGGATATGTCAACCCGACCTCGGCAGGGATAGGCAAAGGAGAATATAAAGGAGTCGTGGGGCGGAATTTCTCAAGAGTTGACGCATCAGAAATCGATAGTGATGGTGACTCTGATTTTTCAAATAAATAAAGTGGATCCGGTTGTCCGTAAACCAGTAACGACAGTGGGGCAGGTAGAAAGGGAAACCACAATTAGTTCTCTTTTTGGCTCTTCGCGGCGGTCAGAGGTATTTTTCTTGGTGCCTTCGCGAAAAGGAATGATATAAAGAAACGGCAGACTAGTTCTCGGAGGTTTCTAATCTTACGATTGCTTCGATTCCGGATTTTTTTAATGAGTAGGGAATAAACACGGGTTCTAACCCAGGAGCGTTGAGGGAGGCGAGGGGACGGGGGAAAAAATCCGTGATGAGAGGAGCGCGGGGAGAGGTAGCCGTAGGTGGGAATAGACGGGGGGGTCTATCGCCCATTCATACCCCCGTCTATTCCACCTACATCCCCGCTACGGGCCCTCTCGTGTTTATTCCGTGTTTATTCCCCCTCACAACACCCCGCGCTAGCAACAACCGTTAATATATTATAAATACAATAAAAAATTTACGTTTTTAATTTTGTTGCATTCTTTTTATCGGCAACAATTTGCTGTCCGCCAAAACGGATTGTTTTATGTGGGTGCACAAGTTTATCTGCTTATCAAGTACATATATGCGCTTGTCACTCACGGGATTTTCAGGAATTGAACGAAGAGTTCTGTTTAATATTAATATTCCGCCACGGCTGCTTTCACGAGATAAGCGATTGTCTAAATATAAGCTAAATTGAGCTAAACTGCGATTTTGGTGTGTACCACACCACACACCGCCTGTACTGAATGGGGTACGATCCCCCAACTCACGACGCGCAAGAATATGCAGTAGCGACGAACACTTTTCCATTTGAGAGAAATTAGACGTTACACTTGAAAAAATCAGCATACGACTGACAGGCTACAGCTGTGAGCTCACTGCAGATAGTCAGAAAGTAAAACGAAAGCATTTTTTTATCAACAGCAGTCCCGAAGGTGTGACATATACTCATGCGAATCTTTTTACAGCGTTTAGCACGTTTGAAACTTAAGATGCATTTTATCATGCAATGAGAGATTAAGAAATTATTTCATTTAAAAAGATGTATCTCGAAAAAAATGCGACATATACTTATGCAAATTTTTCTTATAGCTACACGTTTGAAATTCAAGATGCATTCTTGCACATAATGTGAAATTATTTTATATTAAAAATATAAATTTGCAAATATTTTTTTCTTATAAACAATATATTTAATATAAACATTTTGAAATATAATATAAACATTTAAAACATATACTCTTGCGAATCTTTCTTTGAAATTTTTTTATCATCTACTATCCTAAGGTGTGTGACATATACCCGTGCGAATCACTTTAAGAAAAAAATGCTGTCAAATCGACACGTGTTAAAAAATGCATCAATATGCAAAAATGTATATATAAAGAGAGGCTGTGAGATGAAAATCTATCTAGTTGTGAAACATCGTAGTTTTGAGAAGCATTTAACTGTAAAGTTTTTTTTGTTAAAAAAGAAAAAATGAGTGACTCATTTTATAATGATTGTATAGAGAATCATATTGATGTGACATATCCAGCCATTGGGGTAAGTACTATCATGTAAAAAATACAAATTATTTTAATGAAAAAATGTATCATAATACTTTTTTCAGCGCATATACATAGACAGCGAACCATTTCATGAGGTGCAAATTAGACATGTTGTAAAAATAAAAATTCCACGGCCCGTAAGTCATCTTTACACAAAAAATATATTTGAATAATAAAGAATGTAGAAATAAAATAATTTAATTTTTTAATTTTTAGGATTGGATTGATCCAGAAGAAATACATATAAAAGGATTTATAAATATAAAAAAAAATACTCAATTAAAAATGAACGCTATCGTGATAGACAATATAATATATATATATGGATGGGCCCTCATGAAGGTGGCGATGTCTTCGGGCTGATCCGCTTATTTGATATGGAGGAGAACATCGCCTTTGCGCCAGAAAGTTGGAGTTAGGTAAAAATAAATATATATTCTTTAATATATATTCTTTAATATATATTGTATTTTTTAATTTATAATTATATATTTCAGCAAAAACTTGATTTTAATTAAAATTAAAATTAAATTTATTAAATATTGTTATGAAGTTTAAAAGAAATTATTAGTATTTAAGTTTTAGAGATTTAAAGATTAAGATTATTAAATAATAAATATTATTATTATATTTAAATATTATATATTTGTTATAAATTTTTTATATATTTATTAAAAATAAAAACATAATTTTACATAAAATAATTTTTATTTTAATCTTTACAACTCCTCCTGACACACAACCACTAATTAAATATTTTAAGGTGCTACACTTCATCACCATCCGCTAACATAAATTTTTTTATTAAAATTTTTATTAAATTTTTACAACTTTTGATGCTCCAGTTAAATATTTTTAAATACATTTTGTAAAGCGCAATGCGTAAGATGATTATTAATAGGATCTAAAATATTTTGTAAGATTCGGCATCTTCATTATCTGCGTCTAAGGTTTCAATGATGTGGTCTTCTCTAACATCACCGTCGAGCATATCAGCCATGTACGTTTCTCATATCCTTTGATATAAGATGCTACACTTCATCGCCATCCCCGTTAACATAAATTTTTTAATCTTTATAATTCCTTTTGACGCTGCGACCACCAGTTGAATATTTTAAATACATTCTGTAAAGCGCAATGCGTAAGATGATTTCCGCATCGCACGGTATTAATAGTATCTAAAATATTTAAAGATTCAATATCTTCATAATCAGCGTCTAAGGTTTCAATGGTGTAATCTTCTCTAACATCATCGTCGAGCATATCAGCCAACCATGCACATTTCTCATATCCTTTGACGTATATAAGACGTGACACTTCATCACCGTCTACACCTGTTACATCTGTTGTAATTAATTGTTTTGCCATGTTGTATGGCACGGTTCCTTCTTCCCATGACAATGTGTGATGATATTTTATTGTCCAAGAAATGCATGATTTTTCAGATTGTGTCAAAAAATACCATGGCACTGGATTTTTAAAGATGTAATGAGTTAGAACAGTACCCTTTCTTAGCACTGCAACTTCTTTTACAATAAATCGCCGCCCAATATTAAAACCTTGAAGATCAACAAACGTTGGCGCAATCATGATGAACGCGTGTTTGAAACAATAATGATGTGTAGATAAAATTGTTTCTTTATATATGATAAAAACTGCTGATATAGCAATTTTTATAAGACCTTGCGCACAACGTTAGACAGTGGACTATATTCAACTATGCGATCGTGTAAAATAAGACAATATGCGGTTGTATTTGCAGGAACATTTTCCTTGCAATCAAATTCTAATCGCACGTCTACAGTGGCGCTTTTGATTGACTCGTTCTGTCGAGAGCAATCGATAACAACAAATGGTCCATATGATAGAAATGCTGCTACATTGCAAAAAGCCTCATAAGAACTGTTGCCATAATAAGCTTTACGAAAACGTATATACATATCATAAAGAATGGCGTATCTTTTTTTGTCAAAATCTAAATTCAGATCATCATATGGATAATATTCAGAGTTGAGAAAAAGTTTCACATTCGTTAATTTACAATCATCAAAAATGGTTGATTTTTTAGACATAACGTTTTTGCGATCGGTTTGCAGAGCAAAGATAACGTATCGAGGTTTTTCAAGTTGCGTTGCAGCCTTGACGGCCCAAGAATGTTTTGTAGTACTCTGCAAAAGAGGATATTCATACAAATCCCATGAGCGAAAAGTCATGCTTAAATATCGCCCACTATCCAAAGTTCGCAGCATGGATAATTTATTGACCTCATTTAATATGACATGAGACATTCGCCACTGTATTTTATGCAATTCAATTTCTGGCTCTAATTTCGAATCTCCAATAATGGAATTATTATCATTGCGAGCGCGTATTAAAATTAATTCATGGCGAGCGTTGACAACCACTCGTTTATAATCTTCACAGAAACCTAACAATATACTGAGGGGTACACAAAAATTAAAGAATCCTTCTGACGTAGTTGATGTTTCACTCCATCCAGCATTTTGCAGCATCACAGCATTATCAGATGTTAGCGATATATAATTTTTAAGAGTGCTAGTTATTCCAACGTTTCTGTTGCGATCAATTTCTACACCATTGAGTTCATAACGGATTTCATCGAACATAAATGCTACACAATTATTTCCTAGCGCAGCTGTTAACTTATCGTCAGGTTTTTATTTTTATTTTTCCTCAATATAGAGAAAACTGTCACATGGCAACGTATACAAATCCTGTTGTTGTATTGGTATCCGTATTTCATCACTATATCCAAACGTTGTGTTAGCATATGGGTTGTACGTATGAGTTTCAATTTTAACAATACTATTGTCAAAGATCGGCTTATCATCAATAATCAATATATCAGCCATTTTAGATGTTGCACACAATGAAACCCAATGATTTTAAAAATTCTACGTTTGATGTAGTAAGTTTTTTCTTCAATAATTGAACCCCTTTGGTGGAAGCTGTGTATTTAGTTTGTCTCACGTTCGATGTTTTATTCAAAACGAGCATCTCACACTAAAGTCGTCTCCGCACATGCAGTCTCACGGTAATTTCTTCGCCACGAAAATCAAGCAATCGTCCGTTCTGATCTACAATGCGAATCGTCAAATCAGTAACGCTTCGTACGACGACTGGAAGGTAAATGATCTGTGTTGGAGTTTCAGATATCTTATATCCGGGTGGAACCTTAGGTGAAAATTCATGTATTGTATGTACACGTTTTCCATTACTGTATGCACCCCCCGTTACACTGCATTCAATGCGAATAACATTTACATTGATAATTTGTATCGGTGCGTCCGATTCATACCAACGTAACGGCTCGAGTATGCGATCTGATGAAAATCCTAACAACGATCCAATGTTGCATGGTTTGGTGAAATTTATTTGATAAATACACTTAATCTCGCTTTTCATCGTATTGTTATTAGCTTTAATCGTTAAAGGATAATCTTTTTCATCATTACCATATGAAATCGCGTTCTTTGCAACATCATTGATATGAAGCTCGTCGAGCGTACGTTTTAGATATTCGGCAATATCGCACAGTTCATACGAGCCGTCGGGAATGGTAATACTTTCTCCATCATTATCATCATCAGCATTATCGAAATAGAATGTATTATTTGATGAGTTTACATTAGGAATTGTAAAATACGTTTCAAAATCAGCCAGCCCGAGTTCATATTCTCCATCGCTTAAATCTATAGCGGGAAAGTAGCTCACCGCGAGGATACTACTTTTGCCCGATAACGTGAGCGTCAGCGACATGTTTGATACTGAGTTTACAGCGCATAATGTTTGTTCTTAAATTGTGTATCAATCGTCTGTAGAAACTGTAGACACAATTGCCCACAGTTGTTTTGATTATATCGTTGATATGGTAAGCGATTATATTCAATTTGTGTTGCATCATTCCCCAGATATCGAGCAAGTTCTTGTGGCGGTCGAAGATTACCAAAACTATCAAAATACATAGCGCGATTTCCTCTTTTCGCATATGCCACCCAGTGGGTACCTAATCCTTCAACTTTATCAACATTCACAATACCGCTCTCGTTTTGATGTATTCCCCCAATCGGTAAAGTGTCACGCATAAAAACGCCTCTAAAATATGGAATGCGCATGTGTTTCGCTAAATGTCGCAACTGTATATCGGTAGTAGCACCTTTGGGAAGTTTTAACGTCTCATCGGCGTTTTTTTTTTTCCTTTCTTATTTCCATTATTTTTTCGAACTCCACCACCACGTTTGTATGGAGCGAGATAAACACCGCGACCTTCCATGGCGTAATTGTGACGTTTCATTTCTTCAAGTTGGCGTTGTGAAACTTTTTTATCATTTACAGCTTTTGCGATTCCTGCGGCTCCACCGGCGAACGAACCGATAGCACCCAGTAAGGGCAGAAGCGGTATAACGCCACCACGTTTTGCTATCGGAAGTGTTCGTTTCTTCACCGTTTTCTTCTTCAGCGTATTATTCTTCGCTACACATAAGCCCATACCAAGTTTCGTTTTTTGCTTTCATAGCTGCCCATACGGTCGTGACTGCGGCCTTTTCACCAAAACTTGAATCTTCTGCGTTAATACGTTGCAGCGCTTTATTGGCAAGAATATTGTCAGCCACGTGGCGCTCTGCGAGATTGTTGCTACGTAAGTAGGCTATATCGTAATCGCGACAAGCCGCATCCAACGGATTAATTCCACGATCTCCTCTGGCAAATCGTTCGTTTAATCGAGTTCCTGGGCCACAAAACTGGTACCCTGGTATGTGCAATTCAAACGGAAGTGCGTTAATCGCTCTGTTTACAAGCCTCGCCCAATTTTCTCAGACATTCAATACAGTTTTTTATTAATGGCGCAGGACCGTCAACATGCGTTTCATAACTCAATAAATTATAATGTTTTAAACATCGACGGTATTGTAGGGATCTTGGTTCGGAGGTTGATGACAATATTTGTATATGATATAAAATATATATTTAACAAGTTTTAACAAGTACAATTTGATTAGGATATGTTAACAGTTCGATTTCTGATCAGACAATGAATATTAATTTTTGATTTGCAGGTCTGTTCCTTGGATCACGGAATAATTGATATATAGAGGGTAGCCCGCTGTGTTGTTGGGTTACGGATGGCGCCACATCTACTTGGGTTGTTCGTTGCGCTGTTGGACTAAGGATGACGCCACAGTATTGTTGAACATCTAAATCAGCCTTTAAATGTTCAGGAAGCTTATTCCACAAATAGTCAATATGTTGCGAAAATCGTTGTAATAAGAATATTTTTGGAATATGTTGTAGTTGTTCAGCGGTTAAATCACAAATATTACAATCGTCCGACAACAACAAAAATATAGTGAATACTGAGCGTTTAATTTTTATGCACACAACTATAAATATATCAGCATGGATGATATTGATCTCATTTAGAAGGTAGAATGCGGTTCATACAGCAAGCGCCACCAATCAAGGTGGTGAATTTCGATGACAAGTTATTATCTGAGTGTGTGTTACGTAGACATGGAAATATGTTACCGAGTTCTATTCGCGCTATCATTTGTGGTCCATCAAATTGCGGCAAAACTAATGTATTAATAAGTCTGTTGGAAAGTCCGCATGGTATACGATTTGAAAACGTTTATGTATACTCGAAATCGTTGCAACAACCAAAATATCAGTATTTGAAAAAGATATTGGCACCAATAGAAAAAATTAATTATTTCACATTTTCAAATAATATTGATGTTGTTCCACCGAGCGAAGCACTTCCGAATTCTATATTTATTTTTGATGACATAGCATGTGATAAGCAGGATGCGGTAAGAGAATACTTTGCAATGGGGCGACACGCGAACGTTGACAGTTTTTATCTTTGTCAAACGTATGCGAAAATACCGAAGCATCTTATACGTGACAATACGAATTTTTTAATTCTATTTAAACAGGATGTTACAAATATGAAACATATATATAATGATCATGTTAACACTGATATGTCATTCGAAGATTTTGATAAATTGTGTCGAATATGTTGGCAACAAAAGTATGGATTTGTGGTGATTGATAAGGACAGTGCTATTTCAAACGGTCGCTATAGAAAGGGATTTAACGACTTCGTGGTATCATAATGTGATCAGTCGTTGTCGATACACCGATTGATAACTGTCAAGCTCAATATGAATAACAACAGTAAACTTAAAAATCGAGAGATAATTGCGAAGAAAATTGCTCAAACGAGCGATTCGATTCGCAAAAAGTATCATACCATGAAGACGGGAAAAATGGAAGAAGATATCGCGTTGGAGCGACATTTAAACCCATCGTTGAGCCTCTTAAACAGATTGTAGAAAACACCGTTGGAAACAACGAAGTTGAATCTGCCATATCAAAGAACGAATCGTATTTTCCGGAAAAAAAAGATGTGTTAACACCAAAACAAAAACGATTAATTACAGCATCTCCAATATCATTACCTGAAGAAAAAGAAGAAAGTAGATCGACACCAAAACGGAATCGATTAATAAATACATCGTTGATATCTTTATTGGGAGAAGAAAAAGATGAAAGTAGATTGACACCAAAACGAAAACGATCAAATGCAACGTCATCGATAACAGCATCGACTTCAATTAAATCAGCGTTAAAACGATCACACACCATACCGTCCACATTAAACGAGACGCTTAAGTTCGCGCAACAACGAAATTTTTCATCAAGGGAACGTTCACACTCACATTCCATTGAAGACGTTTTCGATACCGCAGACGAACCGTTGGTAACATCTATTCGACAAAAGTTGCAAACATCAGAAGGTTGAAAGACTCTTCAAACTCATTATGGACCGTTGGGGCAAAAGTATCTAGGCGCTGTTTTGAGCGGAAAAAAATCTATTAACATCATAGCGTTTACGGAGTTTATTTCAACGACAATGGAACAATGATTGGCAACAAGCGTGTTGATTTAGATAAAAACGATAATATATTGATAGATGGTAAAAAGTATTCGGGAACAGTGGGACTTTATGAATTGATTTTTATGAGATTTCCCGATGAGAGCAGTTATACTGATACCGATAAAAAAAATTATAAAAGTATACTCATGGCAACGAATGCACATAAACGTGACTACAATTCTCAAAATCAAGTAAAGAGTAACAAGGATCTGTAGTAATAATAGAAGTTAGAATTCTTAGTAGCAATTTAATCAATATCACGTAGCGAAATATCATATCATATTAATTTTAATTCGGCGTACTCCTATCTCCTTGTGCAAAATCCCCTAACTTGGCCTTGGTGCAAAGGCTAGCGGTGTAAGTTGCATCGAGCGAGTAGTCTCGCCTCATCATTGTAACAGAACGGAGGTCCGCTCTAATCAATAAATTCTTTTTTGAAGCATTCTTTAAATCAATTTTTACTTTACAATTTATCTGAATCCCTTACAAAATCAGAAGTGGGATCGAGACTCCGAATTCCTCAGGTAAAAACGAGGAGAAGTGATTTCGAATATCTCAAAGGAGATCGAAATAAGTTTGAAGTGAATAAGTTGTGCGCGAAAGCGTGAATTGGAACTGTGAATTGTATGAGTCAAGGAATCGTTATGAGAGATCCTAGTACATTCACTGTTACGACATTAAAGGATAAGCTGCGTGAGCTAAACCTGGCTACAACAGGCATTAAAAATGAGTTAATCAAGAGGCTTCAAGAAGCGGATCCGTCAGGACAATGGATCATAGATCTTGATTCAACGGAGGTAGACGCGTCGGAAGAAGAGCGAAGTGAAACCTCGAGTCCGAGTGGGGCAGCAGACGACCGGGAAAATCCACCTGGTAGAGAAGAAATGCTCAGAAGGGAAAATGAGTTAGCGAAAAGAGAACGATCTTTGATGGCTCGAGAATTGGACGTTATGCGAAGAGAAAATGAGCAGTTACGCGTTTTGACACAAGTATCGCAAAACGAAAGTTTCAGTGCGTCAACCTACAAGATTAGTTTGACTAGTTTAAAGGAACTGTTACCGGCCTTCAGTGGAAAATACGGAACTTTTCAGAAATGGAAAGAGCAGTTGACGTTGGTAAAGCGAACGTACCAACTGGACGACGGTATGACAAAACTACTGATAGGAGCAAAACTAGAAGGAGATGCAATCGAGTGGTTCCATTCGGTACCGGAGCACCTTTCTATAACTCTTCAGGACCTGTTAGGACGTATGGAGATAATGTATGATCAGCGTGAAAAGAAGTTGACCCTACGAAGAGAATTCGAAAAAAAAAAATGGAATTATGGCGAAACGTTTGCCGAGTATTATCACAAGAAAGTTATTCTTGCCAATAAGGTTCCGATAAGCGAAGAGGAGATGGTAGATTACATCATTGAGGGAATTCCAGATGACTCCATCAGACGACAGGCAATGATGCTGCGATTCGTGGATAAAGAAGCAATGCTACACGGAATGGAAAACATCTCGCTGCCTACGGAACATAAAACGCAACAAAAAATGGAAAAAGGGGCCACCAAGATAACAGGCAAAACAACGGGTGCACATAAGAAAAGTAGTGGTGAAGTGAATGTGAAAACAGAAGTGCGGTGCTATAATTGCAACGCGGAAGGTCATATGGCAAACAAGTGTCCGATGCCTAAGCGAGAAAGAGGAGCTTGCTTCAAGTGTTACCAGATGGGACACCGAGCCAAGGACTGCCCGATAAAAGGACGCCCGAAGAAAGAAGTTAACAGCGTGTCAACCACCAGAGGAGACGAAAAAAGCGACGGCATGTCAAATGGCGAGAGAAGCGAAATTATTAATAGCGTGTCTAATAGCGAGATTAAGGACTTTCATAGAAAAGTAAGTTATGAACTTGTAGATAAAGCAAATGATATGAAGATTTCTCTAGAACTCGATACGTTATTAGATACCGGTAGTCCTATAAGTTTTATTAAAGAAACTCTCGTGCCACCAAAATTTGTAAGACCTGTTTCATCGGATAAAAATATGTATTGCGGATTAAATAATAGTAAACTACAAATAAAAGGGGAAGTAAAAGCAAATATAATATTAAACCGGAAAGAAGCAAAGTGTGTAATAATAATGGTTGTTACAGAACGTTCAATGAAGGCATCAGTTGTAATCGGTCGAGACCTGCTAATACAATTTTTTGGAAAAGAAAAGTCAGATGGCAAAATCTCAGAAGATGAAGTGATAAAGGAAATATTGCAAATATCCATAGACGAAGTAAATTGTGATATAAAAAAAACGATAAACGTTAATCAAAAAATAAGTCCCGAAATACAAGTATCCGTTAAGAAACTATTTGAAAATGAATATGTAAAACCCGATAGGCCAGAAAAACCAAAGGTTGACGCGGAACTTTGTTTAAAATTACGAGAGAATAAGCCATTTAACTTTCCTTCAAACCGGCCTTCTTATGCAGAAAAAGGGAGCTTCGAGTATTATTAGATTCGTTAGTTGAGAAAAATTATACGCCCAAGCGAATCGGAATATGCATCTCCGGTTGTGTTAGTACGTAAAAACAGGAGATATACGACTATGTGTAGATTTTCGCGAATTAAACAAACTATTGGTTAAGGATAATTATCCATTGCCAAACATAGAGGATTTGATAGATTCATTGTATAATAAAAAATACTTTACAAAGTTAGACTTGAAAAACGGATTTTACCACATTAAAATGTCAAAAGATTCAGTAAAATATACCGCGTTTGTAACGCCGTTAGGGCAATTTGAATTTTTGCGTATGCCGTTTGGTTTAAAAGTAGCCCCCTCCCGTTTTCAGCGTTATATTAATCAAATATTGTCTAATCTCATTCGAGAATCGAAGGTGATAGTTTATATGGATGATATTTTAGTAATATCGGAAACAATTGAGCAACATTTAAATATATTGCGACAGGTGTTTAGATTATTTGTAGCAAATAAACTCGAATTAAGAATCGATAAGTGTATTTTCCTCCAAACAGAAATAGAATTTGTCGGGTATTTGATTACAGGCACCGGAGTAAAACCAACTAAGGCAGGAATAGAATCCGTAAAAAGAATTCCAGTACCGCGTAATATTAAGGAGGTACATAGTTTTGTCGCTTTATGTTCCTATTTTAGAAAATTTATTCAATCCTTCTCGTTGATTGCTAAGCCACTGTACGAATTATTACGTAAAAATGTGACATTTACCTTCGGACCGCGTGAATTAAAAGCATACGAGGAATTAAAGATTAAATTAACACAGGCACCTGTACTAGCGATATACAATCCAAATAGCGAAACAGAGCTACACTGCGACGCGAGTACGAGCGGTTTCGGGGCAGTATTAATGCAACAAGGTAAAGACAAATATTTTCATCCAGTCTTCTTTTTCTCAAAACGAACTACAGACGCAGAAAGTAAATATCATAGTTTTGAATTGGAAATGTTATGTATAATATATGCCCTGCGACGATTTAGAGTTTACTTAAATGGAATTAAATTTAAGATAGTTACGGATTGTAATGCGTTAGCCTTAGCAATTAAGAAAAAAGAAATAAATCCTCGAATAAGTCGATGGGTGTTAGAATTAATGAATTATGATTATACAACCGAGCATAGACCCGGAAAACGAATGGGACATGCAGATGCGTTAAGTCGATTGCCACACGAAATAATGGTAATCACCGATAATCCGTTCGAATTAAACCTTGCTCTTAGTCAAAGTCGAGACGCCAAATTATGCGAATTAAAAGATATATTACAAAAAACGGAAGACTCGGTCTTTGAAATGCGAAACGGAATCATATTCAGAAAACGTAACAAAGATTTATTGTTTTATGTACCACATGCGATGGAGATACATATAATGCAAAAATATCACGATCATATGGGACATTTAGCAGTAGAAAAAACCTATGATAATATATCTAAAAGCTATTGGTTTCCAAATATGAAAGAGAAAGTTAAGAATTATATTTTAAATTGTTTAAAATGCATTGCATATTCTCCTGCCGACGGAAAAAAGGAAGGAAATTTACATTGTATCCCTAAGGGTGAAACTCTCTTTGACGTATATCATATCGACCATTACGGTCCGATAGATAAAGAGCGATTAGCTAAACGATATATGTTAGTAGTTATTGACGCATTTACGAAATTTGTTAAATTGTATCCGACTAAGACTACCGCGACTCAAGAAGTAATAAGTCAACTACAAACACATTTCTGTAATTATAGTAGACCGCGTATCATAATATCCGACAGAGGGACAGCTTTTACTTCAAGCGATTTTGAAACATTTTGTAAAGAAAATAATATTTGGCATATCCTTACCGCTACACAATCGCCTCAAGCAAATGGACAAGTTGAACGCGTAAATCGTGTTATAGGACCTATGATAGGAAAACTTATAAATAATGACGAAAAGTTATATTGGTACAAGATAATTTGGGATATTGAATTTGCATTAAATAATACTATTCATAAAACAACAAGGGAAACACCAAGTAGACTTTTGTTTGGGGTAGAGCAAAAAGGAAAAATTATAGATGCTATACGAGAATATCTGAACTTAAACCTTACCGATAACGATCGAGATCTGCAATTAATGCGTGCAAGAGCGGCGGATAGAATAATGCGAAGCCAAAAATATAATAAGGAATATTTTGATAAAAAGCGTAAACCAGCTAAAAAATACGAAGTAGGAGATTTTGTTATGATAAAAAATATCGAAACTACTCCCGGAACGTCTCATAAAATTATACCTAAATATAAAGGACCGTATGAGATATGTCGCGTTTTAAGAAATAATCGATACGTAATTAAAGATGTAAAGGAACATCAGATGTCTCAAAAACCGTACGAAGGTACGTGGGAAGCTGCAAACATAAGACCATGGAAAAATTGCGGTGAACTTTGAGGACAAAGTATGGTCAGGACTGGCCGAAAATTGTAGTAATAATAGAAGTTAGAATTCTTAGTAGCAATTTAATCAATATCACGTAGCGAAATATCATATCATATTAATTTTAATTCGGCGTACTCCTATCTCCTTGTGCAAAATCCCCTAACTTGGCCTTGGTGCAAAGGCTAGCGGTGTAAGTTGCATCGAGCGAGTAGTCTCGCCTCATCATTGTAACAGAACGGAGGTCCGCTCTAATCAATAAATTCTTTTTTGAAGCATTCTTTAAATCAATTTTTACTTTACAATTTATCTGAATCCCTTACAGATCATAAATATAAGAATATAATCGCTTCTGTGCTGAGTAAAAAAATTGGACAAGGTATACCATACGCTGTAACATTAAACAATAACAAAATCGATTATGTTCATTGGGATGATCCAAACGAGCTCGTAGATCGTCTTCGATTGCTCGAAGCCTCATGTTACGCGGGTCATAACGCTCATGACAATGAGATTTTATCAATTATTGAGGAACTTCGCGAAGTGGGGCTTATTATAAATTGAAGTATGCATACACAATTTAATCATTTTGTAACACCCCCCTTTCTCCCCTCCGTGTGGCCGGACACGGTCAAGCGACTCGCCACGATATTCGGCGAGTCGTCGCGTGCGTTCAGGGCCGGCCGGGGTGTCCGCGGGAAGGAACGAAATTACTTCAAGTCTCGTGTCTTTTCGAGTTGACTATTTACATTTATTTTTAGCTCTTATATTTACAATATGTACAGCTGTTCCGCCGCGGTGCTTGTCGCACGAACGACGTAAACAGAGTCGCCGGCGGTCGCGCGAGTTTCGCTTTTCTTATACGCACGTTTTTATAACGCGGCGCCTATCGCACGGGTGACGCAAACAGTATCGTCGTCGGTCGCGTGAATTCGCGCGCGTGGATATAATACCGTGCCCTCCCTATGCTGGACCGCGGTTTTCCCTTAGGAACGGGAGCGCGGGGGGCAATCGCCGAGAACGCTCAGCAGAGGCAAAGTACTCTTTACCTCAGGACTGCGCCACGCTCGCTAGGAACCGCCGATGCGGCTGGAGATGCTGCCCGGGCGTCGTCCACGGGATAAACCGAGAACGCTCGGCGGAGGCGAAGCACGCTTCACCCCGCTTTATCCGCTGTGGCCGGCGACCTGGGAGCTTCGGAGGAAAGGAGGCGGTGTCGCGGCCAAGAACTCTTGGCGAAGGCCGAGAACGCTCGACCCTCGTGCTTAGCGACTCCTGGGTGATTCGGTTGTCTAGGAAGCTACTGAGCGGAGGCCCGGAACGGAGCTCAGTGGATCGGAAGACTGCTCTCGATCGCTCGGTACCCGGCCTTTTTATTCGGTGTTTCGCGTGGCCCGGGGTGTTCGGGTTCCCGGGGGTTGGCGTCGCAGCGCCCGTCGCGATCGTAAAAAGTATTAATTTTCGCGCGACGCGGGACGGTGGTACGTTTACCGAGAACGGTGCGCGTTACTTATTGCGGTGTATTAAAAAAGGGTCGGGGCGCACCGCGCCCCTATTCCGTCGGACGATGTTCGGTCCGACGGTCCGGCCGCTGTTTTGCCGGGACGAGGTAGATGCCTACCTCGTTACATCACCCCCCTTCCTACAGATGCCTGAATTTTGAGGCATTTAGCAATTTATTTTAATTTTGCCGATCGTACTCGCCCCGCCCGGTCGAAACGGATGTGCCATCGCTGGCGGCCGACGCGCGCTTTGTATTCCCGGGAGACGTGCGCCGAGAAATGTGGCACGTCCACGATTACACCGGGGGCCACCTCTACTGGGATCGGCGGCGGTGGTAATGGCCCCATGACTCGTAGAGGTTCCAGCGTGGGTCTCTTTGGCGGCGGCTCGGTGGTCAGTCGCCGTGGCCTGGCTGGTGGCGGTGGCGGTGTCTCCAAGAGGCCCGCTTGCTTCCGTCGGTTGGTCGCGTCGGACCGTTGGATGACGGTGCCGACTCGAGGCACCGTGGTGATCGGTGCGCCCGCTCTCTCCTGACGGGCCGGCGGTGGCGGCATTGCCGGCCGTCCGGTCTCCTCCTCCGTATCGCCGCGGTATACCCGAATCCACTCCTCGTTGATTCCAGGCTCCGCGGGATCGTACGCTTCTCCTAGTAGCTGGTTTATTTCCGCGAGTATATCCTGCTCCATGGCTGGTGTTATCGCAAGTGTCGAGCCGGTGTACCGCTGTCGTCCGGCTCTCGGTATCGTCCTCTTCCTCGTCGTCCTCGTTGTTGTCATCCGCGTCTTTGTTGATATCGGTTGCCTGTTCTGGCGTAACGCTCTTAAGGTCCTTTACGTGTACGTGCCGGTACCAACGGCCGTTTGGACCTTTCAGATCGACGATAACGGGCGATATTATTTTTCGTACTTCGAACGGGCCGGCATATTTGGGAGCTAATTTTGCATTGAATGCCGCTCCTTTATCTGACAGCGGGTGTTCCCGCCGCCACACGCTTTCTCCGATTTGCGGCCGCCACGGACGTCGTCGGAGATTATAATATTTCTCCTGTCTTTGGAATGCCCGGGCCAATCTTACGCGGACAAATTCGTGCGCTTCCTGCAAACGCCGGTGCGTTTCGGTGACAGGGCCCGTATTTTTGCTCGGTTCGGTCGGTTGCCGTAGTTCTCGGCCGTAATTTAGGTACGCAGGGGTGTAACCGGTCGCGTCGTGTGTCGCTGTATTAAAGGCGAATTGTAGCGCTTCTATTTTTTCATCCCACGCTCGGTGTTTATGCCCGACGTACTGTGCGATCATGGTTTTGACTGTCCGGTTCGTCCGTTCCACCGGATTGCATTGCGGTGAATACGGCGGTGTTAGGCGGTGGGTGATTCCCATAGATCGCAACAGAGTTTCGAGCTGGTCGGATCGGAACTGCGTCCCGTTGTCAGACGTGACAATTTCCGGACACCCGTGTCGCAGGATTACGGCTTCGGTTAACGCTCGCGTGACGCTCAGGCCGTCGCTTTCGATAGGGCTCTAATTTCGATCCATTTCGTAAATCGGTCTTGGAGATTTAGTAGCCATACGTGGCCGCGCTTCGACCTGGGGAGGGGCCCGACGAGGTCGATTGACACATGTTGCCACGGGCGTTCGACCGGTGTGGCATGTAATAAGCCGGGCGGCTTTTGTTGTGACGCTTTGTAGGCCAAGCAGTTTTTGCATCCGCGCACGTACCGGGTGATCTCGCGAAACATCCCGGGCCAATAGTAGTGTTCGGCGATACGCGCGATTGTTTTGGCGATACCCAGGTGGCCGGCAGTCGGCTCGTCGTGGTAACGCGTTAATATTTCCTGGCGATGGTCACGCGGTACGCATTCCTTCCATTCGTCGTCCGGCGAAAAAACAAAAAAAAATTTTTGAAATCTGGCAACGTATCATTGTGCAGTGACGTCAGCAGATGCCCACGTGACCATTTTCAGCGTTCTACCCTCACCAGAAACAGGATATTGACAAAAACGAAAAAAAATTTTGAAAATCTGGCAAAAATCATCGTGCGGTGACGTCAGCAGATGCCCACGTAACATTTTCAGCGTTTACCTCCACCAGAAACAAAGATATTGACAAAAAACGAAAATAAATTTTTGAAAATCTGGCAACAAAATTTCGTGCGGTGACGTCAGCAGATGCCCACGTGACTATTTTCAGCGTTCTACTTCCACCAGAAGCAAAGATATTGACAAAAAACAAAAAAATTTTGAAAATCTGGCAACGAATCATCGTGCGGTGACGTCAGCAGATGCCACGTGACAATTTTCAGCGTTCTACCTTCACCAGAAGCAGAGATATTGACAAAAACAAAAAAAAATTTTTTGAAAATCTGGAAAAAATCATCGTGCGGTGACGTCAACAGATGCCCACGTAACAATTTTTAGCGTTCTATCTTCACCAGAAGCAGAAATATTGACAAAAACAAAAAAAAAATTTTGAAAATCTGGCAAAAAATCATCGTGCGGTGACGTCAGCAGATGCCCACGTGACCATTTTCAGCGTTCTATCTTCACCAGAAGCAGAAATATTGACAAAAAACAAAAAAAGTTTTGAAAATCTGGCAACGTATCATCGTGCGGTGACGTCAGCAGATGCCCACGTGACAATTTTCAGCGTTCTACTTTCACCAGAAGCAAAAATATTGACAAAAAACAAAAAAATTTTGAAAATTTGGCAAAATCATCGTGCGGTGACGTCAGCAGATGCCCACGTAACAATTTTCAGCGTTCTAATTCCACCAGAAGCAGAGATATTGACAAAAAACGAAAAAAATTTTGAAAATCTGGCAACAAATCATCGTGCGGTGACGTCAGCAGATGCCCACGCAATTTTCAGCGTTCTATTTCACCAGAAGCAAAGATATTGACAAAAAACAAAAAAAATTTTTTGAAAATCTGGCAAAAATCATCGTGCGGTGACGTCAGCAGATGCCCACGTGACCATTTTCAGCGTTCTACCCTCACCAGAAGCAGAATATTGACAAAAACGAAAATAAAATTTTGAAAATCTGGCAAAGAATCATCGTGCGGTGACGTCAGCAGATGCCCACGTGTCATTTTCAGCGTTCTACCTTCACCAGAAACAAAATATTGACAAAAAACAAAAAATTTTTGAAAATTGGCAACAAATTTCGTGCGGTGACGTCAGCAGATGCCCACGTAACAATTTTCAGCGTTCTACTTCCACCAGAAACAGAAATATTGACAAAAAACAAAAAAATTTTGAAAATCTGCAACGAATCATCGTGCGGTGACGTCAGCAGATGCCCACGTGACCATTTTCAGCGTTCTACCTTCACCAGAAGCAGAGATATTGAAAAAAACAAAAAAATTTTTGAAAATCTGGAAAAATCATCGTGCGGTGACGTCAGCAGATGCCCACGTAACAATTTTCAGCGTTCTATCTTCACCAGAAGCAGAAATATTGACAAAAACAAAAAAAAAATTTTGAAAATCTGGCAAAAAATCATCGTGCGGTGACGTCAGCAGATGCCCACGTAACTATTTTCAGCGTTCTACCTTCACCAGAAGCAGAGATATTGACAAAAAACAAAAAAAAGAATTTTTGAAAATCTGGCAACATATCATCGTGCGGTGACGTCAGCAGATGCCCACGTAACAATTTTCAGCGTTCTACTTTCACCAGAAGCAGAGATATTGACAAAAAACGAAAAAAATTTTTAAATCTGGCAACGAATCGTGCGGTGACGTCAGCAGATGCCCACGTAACAATTTTCAGCGTTCTACTTTCACCAGACAGAAATATTGACAAAAACAAAAAAAATTTTGAAAATCTGGCAAAAATCATCGTGCGGTGACGTCAGCAGATGCCCACGTGACAATTTTCAGCGTTCTACCTTCACCAGAAGCAGAATATTGACAAAAAACGAAAAAATTTTTGAAAATCTGGCAACGTATCATCGTGCGGTGACGTCAGCAGATGCCCACGTAACAATTTTCAGCGTTCTACTTCAGAAGCAAAATATTGACAAAAAACAAAAAAAATTTTTGAAAATCTGGCAACGTATCATCGTGCGGTGACGTCAGCAGATGCCCACGTAACAATTTTCAGCGTTCTACTTTCACCAGAGCAGAGATATTGACAAAAACAAAAAAAAATTTTGAAAATCTGGCAACGAATCATCGTGCGGTGACGTCAGCAGATGCCCACGTGACCTTTTCAGCGTTCTACCTTCACCAGAAGCAGAGATATTGACAAAAAACAAAAAAATTTTTGAAAATCTGGCAAAAATCATCGTGCGGTGACGTCAGCAGATGCCCATGACTATTTTCAGCGTTCTACTTTCACCAGAAGCAAAGATATTGACAAAAACGAAAATAAATTTTGAAAATCTGGCAACGTATCATTGTGCGGTGACGTCAGCAGATGCCCACGTAACAATTTTCAGCGTTCTACTTTCACCAGAAGCAAAATATTGACAAAAACAAAAAAATTTTTTTAATTTGGCAAAATCATCGTGCGGTGACGTCAGCAGATGCCCACGTAACAATTTTCAGCGTTCTACTTCCACCAGAAACAGAAATATTGACAAAAAACAAAAAAATTTTTGAAAATCTGGCATCATCGTGCGGTGACGTCAGCAGATGCCCACGTGACAATTTTCAGCGTTCTACTTTCACCAGAAGCAGAGATATTGACAAAAAACAAAAATTTTGAAAATCTGGCAAAAATCATCGTGCGGTGACGTCAGCAGATGCCCACGTAACAATTTTCAGCGTTCTACCTTCACCAGAAGCAAAGATATTGACAAAAAACAAAAAAAAAATTTTTGAAAATCTGGCAAAAAATCATCGTGCGGTGACGTCAGCAGATGCCCACGTAACAATTTTCAGCGTTCTAATTCCACCAGAAGCAGAGATATTGACAAAAAACAAAAAAAAATTTTTGAAAATCTGGCAACAAATCATCGTGCGGTGACGTCAGCAGATGCCCACGTAACAATTTTCAGCGTTCTACTTTCACCAGAAGCAGATATTGACAAAAACAAAAAAATTTTTGAAAATCTGGCAAAGAATCATCGTGCGGTGACGTCAGCAGATGCCCACGTGACCATTTTCTGCGTTCTACCTTCACCAGAAACAGAGATATTGACAAAAAACGAAAAAAGAATTTTTGAAAATCTGTCAAAGAATCATCGTGCGGTGACGTCAGCAGATGCCCACGTAACAATTTTCAGCGTTCTACCTCCACCAAAAGCAAAGATATTGACAAAAAACGAAAAAAATTTTTGAAAATTTGGCAACAAAATCATCGTGCGGTGACGTCAGCAGATGCCCACGTAACAATTTTCAGCGTTCTACTTCCACCAGAAACAGAAATATTGACAAAAAACAAAAAAAAAATTTTTGAAAATCTGGCAACGAATCATCGTGCGGTGACGTCAGCAGATGCCCACGTGACTATTTTCAGCGTTCTACCTTCACCAGAAGCAGAGATATTGACAAAAACAAAAAAATTTTTGAAAATCTGGAAAAATCATCGTGCGGTGACGTCAGCAGATGCCCACGTAACAATTTTCAGCGTTCTATCTTCACCAGAAGCAGAAATATTGACAAAAACAAAAAAAAAATTTTGAAAATCTGGCAAAAAATCATCGTGCGGTGACGTCAGCAAATGCCCACGTGACTATTTTCAGCGTTCTATCTTCACCAGAAGCAGAAATATTGACAAAAAACGAAAAAAAAGTTTTTAAAAACCTGGCAACGTATCATTGTGCGGTGACGTCAGCAGATGCCCACGTAACAATTTTCAGCGTTCTACTTTCACCAGAAACAGAAATATTGACAAAAAACGAAAAAAAATTTTAAAAACCTGGCAACGTATCATGTGCGGTGACGTCAGCAGATGCCCACGTAACAATTTTCAGCGTTCTAATTTCACCAGAAGCAAAGATATTGACAAAAAACGAAAAAAAATTTTTGAAAATCTGGCAACAAATCATCGTGCGGTGACGTCAGCAGATGCCCACGTAACAATTTTCAGCGTTCTACCTCCACCAAAAACAAAGATATTGACAAAAAACAATAAAAAATTTTTAAAATTTGGCAACGTATCATCGTGCGGTGACGTCAGCAGATGCCCACGTGACAATTTTCAGCGTTCTATCTTCACCAGAAGCAGAGATATTGACAAAAAACAAAAAAAAATTTTTGAAAATCTGGCAAAGAATCATCGTGCGGTGACGTCAGCAGATGCCCACGTAACAATTTTCAGCGTTCTACCTCCACCAGAAAAGATATTGACAAAAAACAAAAAAAAGTTTGTGAAAATCTGGCAAAGAATCATTGTGCGGTGACGTCAGCAGATGCCCACGTAACAATCTTCAGCGTTCTACCTTCACCAGAAGCAGAGATATTGACAAAAAACAAAAAAAAATTTTTGAAAATCTGGCAACAAATCATCGTGCGGTGACGTCAGCAGATGCCCACGTAACAATTTTCAGCGTTCTAATTTCACCAGAAGCAAAGATATTGACAAAAAACAAAAAAAATTTTTGAAAATCTGGCAAAATCATCGTGCGGTGACGTCAGCAGATGCCCACGTAACAATTTTCAGCGTTCTAATTCCACCAGAAGCAGAGATATTGACAAAAAACAAAAAAAAATTTTTGAAAATCTGGCAACAAATCATCGTGCGGTGACGTCAGCAGATGCCCACGTAACAATTTTCAGCGTTCTAATTTCACCAGAAGCAAAGATATTGACAAAAAACAAAAAAAAATTTTTTGAAAATCTGGCAAAAAATCATCGTGCGGTGACGTCAGCAGATGCCCACGTAACAATTTTCAGCGTTCTACTTTCACCAAAAGCAGAGATATTGACAAAAAACAAAAAAAAATTTTTTGAAAATCTGGCAACGTATCATTGTGCGGTGACGTCAGCTGATGCCCACGTGACCATTTTCATCGTTCTACCCTCACCAGAAGCAGAGATATTGACAAAAAACGAAAATAAAATTTTGAAAATCTGGCAAAGAAGCATAGTGCGGTGACGTCAGCAGATGCCCACGTAATCATTTTCAGCGTTTTACCTTCACCAAAAACAAAGATATTGACAAAAAACGAAAAATAAATTTTTGAAAATTTGGCAACAAAATTTCGTGCGGTGACGTCAGCAGATGCCCACGTAACAATTTTCAGCGTTCTACTTCCACCAGAAACAAAAATATTGACAAAAAACGAAAAAAAAATTGTTGAAAATCTGGCAACGAATCATCGTGCGGTGACGTCAGCAGATGCCCACGTGACCTTTTTCAGCGTTCTACCTTCACCAGAAGCAGAGATATTGACAAAAAACAAAAAAAAATTTTTTGAAAATCTAGGAAAAAATCGTCGTGCGGTGACGTCAACAGATGCCCACGTAACAATTTTCAGCGTTCTATCTTCACCAGAAGCAGAAATATTGACAAAAACAAAAAAAAAATTTTGAAAATCTGGCAAAAAATCATCGTGCGGTGACGTCAGCAAATGCCCACGTGACTATTTTCAGCGTTCTATCTTCACCAGAAGCAGAAATATTGACAAAAAACGGAAAAAAAGTTTTTGAAAATCTGGCAACGTATCATTGTGCGGTGACGTTAACAGATGCCCACGTAACAATTTTCAGCGTTCTACTTTCACCAGAACCTAAAATATTGACAAAAAACGATAAAAAAATTTTTAAAAATTTGGCAACGTATCATTGTGCAGTGACGTCAGCAGATGCCCACGTAACAATTTTCAGCGTTTTAATTTCACCAGAAGCAAAGATATTGACAAAAAACGAAAAAAAATTTTTGAAAATCTGGCAACAAATCATCGTGCGGTGACGTCAGCAGATTCTCACGTAACAATTTTCAGCGTTCTACCTCCACCAAAAACAGAGATATTGACAAAAAACAATAAAATAATTTTTTAATATTTGGCAACGTATTATTGTGCGGTGACGTCAGCAGATGCCCACGTGACTATTTTCAGCGTTCTATCTTCACCAGAAACAGAGATATTGACAAAAAACGAAAAAAATTTTTGAAAATCTGGCAAAGAATAATCGTGCGGTGACGTCAGCAGATGCCCACGTAACAATTTTCAGCGTTCTACCTCCACCAGAAACAGAAATATTGACAAAAAACGAAAATAGAATTTTTGAAAATCTGGCAAAGAATCATCGTGCGGTGACGTCAGCAGATGCCCACGTAACAATTTTCAGCGTTCTAATTCCACCAGAAGCAGAGATATTGACAAAAAACAAAAAAAAATTTTTGAAAATCTGGCAACAAATCATCGTGCGGTGACGTCAGCAGATGCCCACGTAACAATTTTCAGCGTTCTAATTTCACCAGAAGCAGAGATATTGACAAAAAACGAAAATAAATTTTTGAAAATCTGGCAACGAATCATCGTGCGGTGACGTCAGCAGATGCCCACGTAACAATTTTCAGCGTTCTACATTCACCAGAAGCAGAGATATTGACAAAAAACAAAAAAATTTTTGAAAATCTGGCAACAAATCATCGTGCGGTGACGTCAGCAGATGCCCACGTAACAATTTTCAGCGTTCTAATTTCACCAGAAGCAAAGATATTGACAAAAAACAAAAAAAAATTTTTTGAAAATCTGGCAACGTATCATTGTGCGGTGACGTCAGCAGATGCCCACGTAACAATTTTAAGCGTTCTACTTCCACCAGAAGCAGAATATTGACAAAAAACAAAAAAATTTTTGAAAATCTGGCAACGTATCATTGTGCGGTGACGTCAGCAGATGCCCACGTGACTATTTTCAGCGTTCTACCCTCACCAGAAGCAGAGATATTGACAAAAAACGAAAAAAAAATTTTTGAAAATCTGGCAAAGAATCATCGTGCGGTGACGTCAGCAGATGCCCACGTAACTTTTTCAACGTTTTACTTTCACCAAAAGCAAAGATATTGACAAAAAACGAAAAAACAATTTTGAAAATTTGGCAACAAATTTTTGTGCGGTGACGTCAGCAGATGCTCACGTAACAATTTTCAGCGTTTTACCTTCACCAGAAACAAAAATATTGACAAAAAACGAAAAAAATTTTTGAAAATCTGGCAACGAATCATCGTGCGGTGACGTCAGCAGATGCCCACGTGACTGTTTTCAGCGTTCTACCTTCACCAGAAACAGAGATATTGACAAAAAACAAAAAAATTTTTGAAAATCTGGCAACGAATCATCGTGCGGTGACGTCAACAGATGCCCACGTAACAATTTTCAGCGTTCTATCTTCACCAGAAGCAGAAATATTGACAAAAACAAAAAAAAAATTTTGAAAATCTGGCAAAAAATCATCGTGCGGTGACGTCAGCAGATGCCCACGTAACAATTTTCAGCGTTCTATCTTCACCAGAAGCAAAATATTGACAAAAAACGGAAAAAATTTTTGAAAATCTGGCAACGTATCATTGTGCGGTGACGTCAGCAGATGCCAACGTAACTATTTTCAGCGTTTTACTTTCACCAGAGGCAAAGATATTGACAAAAAACAAAAAAAATTTTTGAAAATTTGGCAACGTATCATTGTGCGGTGACGTCAGCAGATGCCCACGTAACAATTTTCAGCGTTCTACCTTCACCAGAAGCAAAGATATTGACAAAAAACGAAAAAAAATTTTTGAAAATCTGGCAACAAATCATCGTGCGGTGACGTCAGCAGATGCCCACGTAACAATTTTCAGCGTTCTATCTTCACCAGAAACAGAGATATTGACAAAAAACAAAAAAAATTTTTGAAATCTGGCAACGTATTATCGTGCGGTGACGTCAGCAGATGCCCACGTAACAATTTTCAGCGTTCTACCTCCACCAGAAGCAGAGATATTGACAAAAAACGAAAAAAAAATTTTTGAAAATCTGGCAAAGAATCATCGTGCGGTGACGTCAGCAGATGCCCACGTAACAATTTTCAGCGTTCTACCTCCACCAGAAGCAGAGATATTGACAAAAAACGAAAAAAAAATTTTTGAAAATCTGGCAAAGAATCATCGTGCGGTGACGTCAGCAGATGCCCACGTAACAATTTTCAGCGTTCTAATTCCACCAGAAGCAGAGATATTGACAAAAAACAAAAAAAAATTTTTGAAAATCTGGCAACAAATCATCGTGCGGTGACGTCAGCAGATGCCCACGTAACAATTTTCAGCGTTCTACTTTCACCAGAAGCAGAGATATTGACAAAAAACAAAAAAAAATTTTTGAAAATCTGGCAACGTATCATCGTGCGGTGACGTCAGCAGATGCCCACGTGACCATTTTCAGCGTTCTACCTTCACCAGAAGCAGAGATATTGACAAAAAACAAAAAAAAGTTTTTGAAAATCTGGCAAAGAATCATCGTGCGGTGACGTCAGCAGATGCCCACGTAACAATTTTCAGCGTTCTACCTTCACCAGAAACAAAATATTGACAAAAAACGAAAAAAATTTTTGAAAATTTGGCAACAAAATTTCGTGCGGTGACGTCAGCAGATGCCCACGTAACAATTTTCAGCGTTCTACTTCCACCAGAAACAAAAATATTGACAAAAAACGAAAAAAAAATTGTTGAAAATCTGGCAACGAATCATCGTGCGGTGACGTCAGCAGATGCCCACGTGACCTTTTTCAGCGTTCTACCTTCACCAGAAGCAGAGATATTGACAAAAAACAAAAAAATTTTTGAAAATCTGGAAAAAATCGTCGTGCGGTGACGTCAACAGATGCCCACGTAACAATTTTTAGCGTTCTATCTTCACCAGAAGCAGAAATATTGACAAAAACAAAAAAAAAATTTTGAAAATCTGGCAAAAAATCATCGTGCGGTGACGTCAGCAGATGCCCACGTGACTATTTTCAGCGTTCTACTTTCACCAGAAGCAAAGATATTGACAAAAAACGAAAAAAAGTTTTTTGAAAATCTGGCAACGTATCATTGTGCAGTGACGTCAGCAGATGCCCACGTAACATTTTTCAGCGTTCTACTTCCACCAGAAAAAAAGATATTGACAAAAAACGATAAAAAAATTTTTCAAAATCTGGCAACGTATCATTGTGCTGTGACGTCAGCAGATGCCCACGTAACAATTTTCAGCGTTCTAATTTCACCAGAAGCAAAGATATTGACAAAAAACGAAAAAAAATTTTTGAAAATCTGGCAACAAATCATCGTGCGGTGACGTCAGCAGATTCCCACGTAACAATTTTCAGCGTTCTACCTCCACCAAAAACAAAGATATTGACAAAAAACAATAAAATAATTGGCAACGTATCATTGTGCGGTGACGTCAGCAGATGCCCACGTGACTATTTTCAGCGTTCTATCTTCACCAGAAACAGAGATATTGACAAAAAACAAAAAAAAAATTTTTGAAAATCTGGCAAAGAATAATCGTGCGGTGACGTAAGCAGATGCCCACGTAACAATTTTCAGCGTTCTACCTCCACCAGAAACAGAAATATTGACAAAAAACGAAAATAGAATTTTTGAAAATCTGGCAAAGAATCATCGTGCGGTGACGTCAGCAGATGCCCACGTAACAATTTTCAGCGTTCTAATTCCACCAGAAGCAGAGATATTGACAAAAAACAAAAAAAAATTTTTGAAAATCTGGCAACAAATCATCGTGCGGTGACGTCAGCAGATGCCCACGTAACAATTTTCAGCGTTCTAATTTCACCAGAAGCAGAGATATTGACAAAAAACGAAAATAAATTTTTGAAAATCTGGCAACGAATCATCGTGCGGTGACGTCAGCAGATGCCCACGTGACCTTTTTCAGCGTTCTACCTTCACCAGAAGCAGAGATATTGACAAAAAACAAAAAAAAATTTTTTGAAAATCTGGCAAAAAATCGTCGTGCGGTGACGTCAGCAGATGCCCACGTAACAATTTTCAGCGTTCCATTTTCACCAGAAACAGAAATATTGACAAAAACGAAAAGAAAGTTTTTAAAAACCTGGCAACGTATCATCGTGCGGTGACGTCAGCAGATGCCCACGTAACAATTTTCAGCGTTCTACTTCCACCAGAAGCAGAGATATTGACAAAAAACAAAAAAATTTTTGAAAATCTGGCAACAAATCATCGTGCGGTGACGTCAGCAGATGCCCACGTAACAATTTTCAGCGTTCTACTTTCACCAGAAGCAGAGATATTGACAAAAACGAAAAAAATTTTTGAAAATCTGGCAACGAATCATCGTGCGGTGACGTCAGCAAATGCCCACGTGACCATTTTCAGCGTTCTACCTTCACCAGAAGCAGAGATATTGACAAAAAACAAAAAAATAATTTTTGAAAATCTGGCAAAAAATCATCGTGCGGTGACGTCAGCAGATGCCCACGTGACTATTTTCAGCGTTCTATCTTCACCAGAAGCAGAGATATTGACAAAAAACGAAAAAAAAATTTTTGAAAATCTGGCAACGTATCATTGTGCGGTGACGTCAGCAGATGCCCACGTGACCATTTTCAGCGTTCTATTTTCACCAGAGGCAAAGATATTGACAAAAAACAAAAAAATTTTTGAAAATTTGGCAAAAATCATCGTGCGGTGACGTCAGCAGATGCCCACGTAACAATTTTCAGCGTTCTATTTTCACCAGAAGCAAAGATATTGACAAAAACAAAAAAAATTTTGAAAATCTGGCAACGTATCATTGTGCGGTGACGTCAGCAGATGCCCACGTGACCATTTTCAGCGTTCTACTTTCACCAGAAGCAAAGATATTGACAAAAACAAAAAAAATTTTTGAAAATTTGGCAAAAAATCATCGTGCGGTGACGTCAGCAGATGCCCACGTAACAATTTTCAGCGTTCTAATTTCACCAGAAGCAAAGATATTGACAAAAAACGAAAAAAAATTTTTGAAAATCTGGCAACAAATCATCGTGCGGTGACGTCAGCAGATGCCCACGTAACAATTTTCAGCGTTCTACTTTCACCAAAAGCAAAGATATTGACAAAAAACGAAAAAAAAATTTTTGAAAATTTGGCAACGTATCATTGTGCGGTGACGTCAGCAGATGCCCACGTGACTATTTTCAGCGTTCTATCTTCACCAGAAACAGAGATATTGACAAAAAAAAAAAATTTTTGAAAATCTGGCAAAGAATCATCGTGCGGTGACGTCAGCAGATGCCCACGTAACAATTTTCAGCGTTCTACCTCCACCAGAAACAGAAATATTGACAAAAACGAAAAAAATTTTTGAAAATCTGGCAAAGAATCATCGTGCGGTGACGTCAGCAGATGCCCACGTAACAATTTTCAGCGTTCTAATTCCACCAGAAGCAGAGATATTGACAAAAAAAAAAAAAATTTTGAAAATCTGGCAACAAATCATCGTGCGGTGACGTCAGCAGATGCCCACGTAACAATTTTCAGCGTTCTAATTTCACCAGAAGCAGAGATATTGACAAAAACGAAAAAAATTTTTGAAAATCTGGCAACGAATCATCGTGCGGTGACGTCAGCAGATGCCCACGTGACCTTTTTCAGCGTTCTACCTTCACCAGAAGCAGAGATATTGACAAAAAACAAAAAAATTTTTGAAAATCTGGAAAAATCATCGTGCGGTGACGTCAGCAGATGCCCACGTGACAATTTTCAGCGTTCTATCTTCACCAGAAGCAGAGATATTGACAAAAAACGATAAATAAATTTTTCAAAATCTGGCAACGTATCATTGTGCGGTGACGTCAGCAGATGTCCACGTGACTATTTTCAGCGTTCTATTTTCACCAGAAACAAAGGTATTGACAAAAAACAAAAAAAAAATTTTTGAAAATTTGGCAAAAAATTATCGTGCGGTGACGTCAGCAGATGCCCACGTAACAATTTTCAACGTTCTATTTTCACCAGGAGCAAAGATATTGACAAAAAACAAAAAAAAGATTTTTGAAAATCTGGCAACGTATCATTGTGCGGTGACGTCAGCAGATGCCCACGTGACCATTTTCAGCGTTCTACCTTCACCAGAAGCAAAGATATTGACAAAAAACAAAAAAAATTTTTGAAAATTTGGCAAAAAATTATCGTGCGGTGACGTCAGCAGATGCCCACGTAACCATTTTCAGCGTTCTATTTTCACCAGAAGCAGAGATATTGACAAAAAACGATAAAAAAATTTTTCAAAATCTGGCAACGTATCATTGTGCTGTGACGTCAGCAGATGTTCACGTGACCATTTTCAGCGTTCTATTTTCACCAGAAGCAAAGATATTGACAAAAAACAAAAAAAAAATTTTTGAAAATTTGGCAAAAAATCATCGTGCGGTGACGTCAGCAGATGCCCACGTAACAATTTTCAGCGTTCTATCTTCACCAGAAGCAGAGATATTGACAAAAACAAAAAATTTTTGAAAATTTGGCAACGTATCATTGTGCGGTGACGTCAGCAGATGCCCACGTGACTATTTTCAGCGTTTTACTTTCACCAGAAGCAGAGATATTGACAAAAAACGAAAAAAAATTTTTGAAAATTGGCAAAAAATCATCGTGCGGTGACGTCAGCAGATGCCCACGTAACCATTTTCAGCGTTCTATCTTCACCAAAGCAAAGATATTGACAAAAAACAAAAAAAAATTTTTTTTAATCTGGCAAAAAATCATCGTGCGGTGACGTCAGCAGATGCCCACGTAACAATTTTCAGCGTTCTACTTTCACCAGAAGCAAAGATATTGACAAAAAACAAAAAAGAGATTTTTGAAAATTTGACAACGTATCATTGTGCGGTGACGTCAGCAAATGTTCACGTAACAATGTTCAGCGTTCTACTTCCACCAGAAAAAAAGATATTGACAAAAAACAAAAAAAAAATTTTCGAAAATTTGGCAACGTATCATTGTGCAGTGACGTCAGCAAATGCCCACGTAACAATTTTCAGCGTTCTACTTCCACCAGAAGCAGAGATATTGACAAAAAACGATAAAAAAATTTTTCAAAATTTGGCAACGTATCATTGTGCGGTGACGTCAGCAGATGCCCACGTGACCATTTTCAGCGTTCTACCTTCACCAAAAGCATAGATATTGACAAATAACGAAAAATAAATTTTAAAAATCTGGCAAAAAATCATCGTGCGCTGACGTCAGCAGATGCCCACGTAATCATTTTCAGCGTTTTACCATCACCAAAAACAAAGATATTGACAAAAAACAAAAAATAAATTTTTGAAAATTTGGCAACAAAATTTCGTGCGGTGACGTCAGCAGATGCCCACGCGACTATTTTCAGCGTTCTATCTTCACCAGAAACAGAGATATTGACAAAAAACGAAAAAAAAATTTTTGAAAATCTGGCAAAGAATAATCGTGCGGTGACGTAAGCAGATGCCCACGTAACAATTTTCAGCGTTCTACCTCCACCAGAAACAGAAATATTGACAAAAACAAGAAAAAAATTTTGAAAATCTGGCAAAGAATCATCGTGCGGTGACGTCAGCAGATGCCCACGTAACAATTTTCAGCGTTCTAATTCCACCAGAAGCAGAGATATTGACAAAAAACAAAAAAAAATTTTTGAAAATCTGGCAACAAATCATCGTGCGGTGACGTCAGCAGATGCCCACGTAACAATTTTCAGCGTTCTAATTTCACCAGAAGCAAAGATATTGACAAAAAACAAAAAAAAATTTTTTGAAAATCTGGCAAAAAATCATCGTGCGGTGACGTTAGCAGATGCCCACGTAACAATTTTCAGCGTTCTACTTTCACCAAAAGCAGAGATATTGACAAAAAACAAAAAAATTTTTGAAAATCTGGCAACGTATCATTGTGCGGTGACGTCAGCTGATGCCCACGTGACCATTTTCATCGTTCTACCCTCACCAGAAGCAGAGATATTGACAAAAACGAAAAAAAATTTTGAAAATCTGGCAAAGAAGCATAGTGCGGTGACGTCAGCAGATGCCCACGTAATCATTTTCAGCGTTTTACCTTCACCAAAAACAAAGATATTGACAAAAAACGAAAAATAAATTTTTGAAAATTTGGCAACAAAATTTCGTGCGGTGACGTCAGCAGATGCCCACGTAACAATTTTCAGCGTTCTACTTCCACCAGAAACAAAAATATTGACAAAAAACGAAAAAAAAATTGTTGAAAATCTGGCAACGAATCATCGTGCGGTGACGTCAGCAGATGCCCACGTGACCTTTTTCAGCGTTCTACCTTCACCAGAAGCAGAGATATTGACAAAAAACAAAAAAATTTTTGAAAATCTAGGAAAAAATCGTCGTGCGGTGACGTCAACAGATGCCCACGTAACAATTTTCAGCGTTCTATCTTCACCAGAAGCAGAAATATTGACAAAAACAAAAAAAAAATTTTGAAAATCTGGCAAAAAATCATCGTGCGGTGACGTCAGCAAATGCCCACGTGACTATTTTCAGCGTTCTATCTTCACCAGAAGCAGAAATATTGACAAAAAACGGAAAAAAAGTTTTTGAAAATCTGGCAACGTATCATTGTGCGGTGACGTTAACAGATGCCCACGTAACAATTTTCAGCGTTCTACTTTCACCAGAACCAAAAATATTGACAAAAAACAAAAAAAAAATTTTTGGAAATTTAGCAACGTATCATTGTGCAGTGACGTCAGCAGATGCCCACGTAACAATTTTCAGGGTTCTAATTTCACCAGAAGCAAAGATATTGACAAAAAACGAAAAAAAATTTTTGAAAATCTGGCAACAAATCATCGTGCGGTGACGTCAGCAGATTCCCACGTAACAATTTTCAGCGTTCTACCTCCACCAAAAACAAAGATATTGACAAAAAACAATAAAATAATTTTTTAATATTTGGCAACGTATTATTGTGCGGTGACGTCAGCAGATGCCCACGTGACTATTTTCAGCGTTCTATCTTCACCAGAAACAGAGATATTGACAAAAAACAAAAAAAAAATTTTTGAAAATCTGGCAAAGAATAATCGTGCGGTGACGTAAGCAGATGCCCACGTAACAATTTTCAGCGTTCTACCTCCACCAGAAACAGAAATATTGACAAAAAACGAAAATAGAATTTTTGAAAATCTGGCAAAGAATCATCGTGCGGTGACGTCAGCAGATGCCCACGTAACAATTTTCAGCGTTCTAATTCCACCAGAAGCAGAGATATTGACAAAAAACAAAAAAAAATTTTTGAAAATCTGGCAACAAATCATCGTGCGGTGACGTCAGCAGATGCCCACGTAACAATTTTCAGCGTTCTAATTTCACCAGAAGCAGAGATATTGACAAAAAACGAAAATAAATTTTTGAAAATCTGGCAACGAATCATCGTGCGGTGACGTCAGCAGATGCCCACGTAACAATTTTCAGCGTTCTATCTTCACCAGAAGCAGAAATATTGACAAAAACAAAAAAAAAATTTTGAAAATCTGGCAAAAAATCATCGTGCGGTGACGTCAGCAAATGCCCACGTGACTATTTTCAGCGTTCTACCTTCACCAGAAGCAGAAATATTGACAAAAACGAAAAAAATTTTTGAAAATCTGGCAACGTATCATTGTGCGGTGACGTCAGCAGATGCCCACGTAACAATTTTCAGCGTTCTACTTTCACCAGAACCAAAAATATTGACAAAAAACAAAAAAAAAATTTTTGGAAATTTAGCAACGTATCATTGTGCAGTGACGTCAGCAGATGCCCACGTAACAATTTTCAGGGTTCTACTTTCACCAGAGACAGAGATATTGACAAAAAACGAAAAAGAAATTGTTGAAAATCTGGCAACGAATCATCGTGCGGTGACGTCAGCAGATGCCCACGTGATTTTTTTCAGCGTTCTACCTTCACCAGAAGCAGAGATATTGACAAAAAACAAAAAAAAATTTTTTGAAAATCTAGGAAAAAATCGTCGTGCGGTGACGTCAGCAGATGCCCACGTGACTATTTTCAGCGTTCTATCTTCACCAGATGCAGAGATATTGACAAAATACGATAAATAAATTTTTCAAAATCTGGCAACGTATCATTGTGCGGTGACGTCAGCAGATGTCCACGTGACTATTTTCAGCGTTCTATTTTCACCAGAAGCAAAAATATTGACAAAAAACAAAAAAAAAATTTTTGAAAATTTGGCAAAAAATTATCGTGCGGTGACGTCAGCAGATGCCCACGTAACAATTTTCAACGTTCTATTTTCACCAGGAGCAAAGATATTGACAAAAAACAAAAAAAAGATTTTTAAAAATTTGGCAACGTATCATTGTGCGGTGACGTCAGCAAATGCCCACGTGACTATTTTCAGCGTTTTACTTTTTCCAGAGGCAAAGATATTGACAAAAAACAAAAATAAATTTTTTGAAAATTTGGCAAAAAATTATCGTGCGGTGACGTCAGCAGATGCCCACGTAACCATTTTCAGCGTTCTATCTTCACCAAAAGCAAAAGCATTGACAAAAAACAAAAAAAAATTTTTTTTAATCTGGCAAAAAATCATCGTGCGGTGACGTCAGCAGATGCCCACGTAACAATTTTCAGCGTTCTACTTTCACCAGAAGCAAAGATATTGACAAAAAACAAAAAAAAAATTTTTGAAAATCTGGCAACGTAACATTGTGCGGTGACGTCAGCAGATGCCCACGTAACAATTTTCAGCGTTCTACTTCCACCAGAAAAACAGATATTTACAAAAAACAAAAAAAAAATTTTTTTAAATTTGGCAACGTAACATTGTGCGGTGACGTCAGCAAATGTTCACGTAACAATGTTCAGCGTTCTACTTCCACCAGAAAAAAAGATATTGACAAAAAACAAAAAAAAAATTTTCGAAAATTTGGCAACGTATCATTGTGCAGTGACGTCAGCAAATGCCCACGTAACAATTTTCAGCGTTCTACTTCCATCAGAAGCAGAGATATTGACAAAAAACGATAGAAAAATTTTTTAGAATTTGGAAACGTATCATTGTGCGGTGACGTCAGCTGATGCCCACGTGACCATTTTCATCGTTCTACCCTCACCAGAAGCAGAGATATTGACAAAAAACGAAAATAAAATTTTGAAAATCTGGCAAAGAAGCATAGTGCGGTGACGTCAGCAGATGCCCACGTAATCATTTTCAGCGTTTTACCTTCACCAAAAACAAAGATATTGACAAAAAACGAAAAATAAATTTTTGAAAATTTGGCAACAAAATTTCGTGCGGTGACGTCAGCAGATGCCCACGTGACCTTTTTCAGCGTTCTACCTTCACCAGAAGCAAAGATATTGACAAAAAACAAAAAAAAAATTTTCGAAAATTTGGCAAACAATCTTCGTGCGGTGACGTCAGCAAATGCCCACGTAACAATTTTCAGCGTTCTACTTCCACCAGAAACAGAAATATTGACAAAAAACAATAAAAAAAATTTTCAAAATCTGGCAACGTATCATTGTGCGGTGACGTCAGCAGATACCCACGTGACTATTTTTAGCGTTCTACATTCACCAAAAGCAAAGATATTGACAAAAAACGAAAAAAGAATTTTTTAAAATCTGGCAAAGAATCATCGTGCAATGACGTCAACAAATGCCCACGTAAAAATTTTCAGCGTTCTAATTCCACCAGAAGCAGAGATATTGACAAAAAACGAAAATAAATTTTTGAAAATCTGGCAACGAATCATCGTGCGGTGACGTCAGCAGATGCCCACGTGATTATTTTCAACGTTCTACTTTCACCAGAAGCAGAAATATTGACAAAAAACGAAAAAAAAATTGTTAAAAATCTGGCAATCAATCAACGTGCGGTGACGTCAGCAGATGCCCACGTGACCATATTCAGCGTTCTATCTTCACCAGAAGCAGAGATATTGACAAAAAACAAAAAAAAAGTTTTTGAAAATCTGGCAAAAAATCATCGTGCGGTGACGTTAGCAGATGCCCACGTAAAAATTTTCAGCGTTCTACCCTTACCAGAAGCAGAGATATTGACAAAAAACAAAAAAAAATTTTTTGAAAATCTGGCAACGTATAATTGTGCGGTGACGTCAGCAGATGCCCACGTGACTATTTTCAGCGTTCTACTTTTACCAAAGGCAAGAATATTGACAAAAAACAAAAAAAAAGTTTTTGAAAATTTGGCAAAGAATCTTCGTGCGGTGACGTCAGCAGATGCCCACGTAACAATTTTCAGCGTTCTACTTTCACCAGAAACAGAAATATTGACAAAAAACAATAAAAAAAATTTTCAAAATTTGGCAACGTATCATTGTGCGGTGACGTCAGCAGATACCCACGTGACTATTTTTAGCGTTCTACATTCACCAAAAGCAAAGATATTGACAAAAAACGAAAAAAGAATTTTTTAAAATCTGGCAAAGAATCATCGTGCGGTGACGTCAGCAGATGCCCACGTAACAATTTTCAGCGTTTTATTTTCACCAGCAGCAGAGATATTGACAAAAAAACAAAAAAAAAATTTTTGAAAATCTGGCAAAAAACAATCGTGCGGTGACGTTAGCAGATGCCCACTTAACAATTTTCAGCGTTTTACCCTCACCAGAAGCAGAGATATTGACAAAAAACAAAAAAAAATTTTTTGAAAATCTAGCAACGTATCATTGCGGTGACGTCAGCAGATGCCCACGTGACTATTTTCAGCGTTCTACCTTCACCAAAGGCAAAGATATTGACAAAAAACGAAAAAAGAATTTTTTAAAATCTGGCAAAGAATCATCGTGCGGTGACGTCAACAAATGCCCACGTAACAATTTTCAGCGTTCAACTTTCACCAGAACCTAAAATATTGACAAAAAACGATAAAAAAGTTTTTGAAAATTTTGCAACGTATCATTGTGCGGTGACGTCAGCAGATGCCCACGTGACTATTTTCAGCGTTCTAATTTCACCAGAAGCAGAGATATTGACAAAAAACAAAAAAAAATTTTTTGAAAATCTGGCAACGTAATATTGTGCAAAACTTGAAAAATTGCATACGGGCCTATTTTGAAACTTCTACCTTCACCAGTAGCTGAAATATAGCCAAAAAACAATAAAAAATATTTTTGAAATCTTGCAATGTAGCATTGTGCGGCACTTAACAAAGATGCACACGGGCCTATTCCGATCCTTCTACTTTCACCAGTAGCCGAAATACGGCAAAAAAAACAAAAAAAAATATTTTTGAAATCTAGCAACGTAGCATTGTGCAAAACTTGAAAAAAATGCATACGGGCCTATTCCGAGCTTTCTATTTTCACCAGTAATCAAGATATGGTCAAAATACGATAAAAATTATTTTTAAAAACTGGCATCATAGCATTGTGCGGCACTTAAAGGAGATGCATACGGGCCTATTCCGAGCTTTTTACTTTCACTAGTAGCCGAGATATGGCAAAAAAACGAAAATAAATATTTTTGAAATTTGTTAACGTACCATAGTGCGGATCTTGAGAAAAATGTATACGGGCCAAGTCCGAGTTTTCCACTATCATCGATAGTTGAAATATGGCCAAAAAACGATAAGAAATATTTTTGAAATCTGGCAACGTAGCATTGTGCGAAACTTGAAAAAAATGCATAAGGGCCTATTCCGAGCTTTCTACTTTCATCGGTAGCCGAGATATGGCCAAAAAACAACAAAAAATATTTTTTTAAATCTGTTAACTTAGCATTGTGCGAAACTTGAAAATAATGCATACGACCGTATTCCGAGCTTTCTACTTTCACTGGTAGCCGAGATATGGCCAAAAAACGATAAAAAATATTCTTGAAATCTGGCAACATAGCATTGTGCGACACTTAGAAAAGATGCATACAGTTCTATTCCGAGCCATTACTTTCACCAGTAACCGAAATATGGCCAAAAAACAATAAAAAATATTTTTAACATCAGGCAACGTAGCATTGTGCGGCACTTAACGGAGATGCACACGAGCCTATTCCAAGCTTTCTACTTTCACCGGTAACCGAGATATGGCCAAAAAACGATAAAAAATATGCTTGAAATTTGACAACATATCATTGTGCAACACTTAAAAAAAATGCATACGGTCCAATTCCGAGCCTTTTACTTTCACTAGTAGCCGAGATATGGCTAAAAAAAAAAAAAAATTTTTAACATCTGGCAACGTAATATTGTGCAAAACTTGAAAAAAATGCATACGGGCCTATTTTGAAATTTCTACCTTCACCAGTAGCCGAAATATAGCCAAAAAACAATAAAAAATATTTTTGAAATCTTGCAATGTAGCATTGTGCGGCACTTAACGGAGATGCACACGGGCCTATTCCGATCCTTCTACTTTCACCAGTAGCCGAGATATGGCAAAAAAACGAAAAAAAATATTTTTGAAATCTAGCAACGTAGCATTGTGCAAAACTTGAAGAAAATGCATACGGGCCTATTCCGAGCTTTCTACTTTCACCAGTAACCGAGATATGGCCAAGAAACGAAAAAAAATATTATTAAAATCTGGCAACATATCATTGTGCGGCATTTAAAAAAGATGCATACGGTTCTATTTCGAGCCTTTTACTTTCACCAGTAGCCGAGATATGGCTAAAAAACAAAAAAAAATTTTTTGAAATTTGGCAACGCCCAATAAACACAGATTAAAATAAAATACAAATAATAGTCAAATAATACGTACGTATATACCGTGTAATAAACATATGAGATAGACGTATATTACTGGTAGACATGTCCCCGACCTATCCCATTTTATATACGTATTTATTTACTTATTTATAAACGTATTTTTTTTTATATTAATAAACGTATTAAGAAACATATTTTTATACGTGTTAAAAAACTTATTAATAAACGTGTTACGGTACATAATAATAAACGTATTATTGACTTTCGTTTCCAATTGCAGAGCGAATGGTTGTGTGTCTGAGCGAGTGCATGTAGAAAAAGGTCTTGTGGGAGTAAAATAGTTCTTCAGAAGTAAAGGGTTGGTTTGAGGGAAAGAGGGAAGGGTTTTTAAGGAGGGCAAGTGAGGGTAAAGAGCAAAGGTAAGAATAAAGGGAAAAATCGGAAAAGATATAAAGAGGAGTTCTTTTTGAGGATAAGTTGGCGGTGACAGGGAAAAAACCGTGTGTAAGACAAACAAAAGGAGGAAGGCAAGGGGGTAAAGGAGAGAGTAAGAGGTAACAAAAACAAAGGGAAAAGAGATAAAAAAGATTTGGAAAATGAGTGACCAGGAAAAGAAAAATGTGGAGAGCGGAAGTGAGGAAAGAAAAGAGGAAAAAGGAGAAGAGAAAATAAAGAAGAAAATGGGTAGACCTGCAAAGGTAGAACTGTTAAGAAGGGAAAGGGCCAACAGCTTGCCAATTATGGAAGCGTGGAAGCAAGGGGAGAAAAGGAAGAAAAAGCAAGAGGAAAAAGGCGAAATAGAGGGTTGGGAAAGATTTAGGAAAAGTGTAAAAGTTTATAGATCGCCGGTGAAAACAACAGAAGAGGGTGGTAAAGGAGGAATAAGCAAGAAAGGTTTTGAAGAGGTGATAAAGGAGATGAGAAGTGGATTCGCAAGGATCCAAGCGCAGATGGAGAAGGTAAAGGAAATAAAGGTACAAATCAGAAAGGAAATAGAAGTTTGAAGAAAATATGGAAAAAAAGAGAAGATAAATTTAGAGAAAAGAATAGATGAGATGGAAAAAAAAATAAGAGAAAAAAAATATGAGGGAGGTAAAATGGAAATACCAGCAGAAATACAGGGAAAGGTTTTAAGTTTGGAAGAAAGAACGAGAATGTTGGAAATGGCAAAAGAAAGAGAAAAGAAAAAATGGAGGAAAAACAATTTAATAATAAGAGGTATAAAGATAAAAAATGAAGAAAAAAAGGCGTTGAAAGAACAAATGGGAGAAATAATAGAAGCAACAGATGTGAAAGCAAAGATAGAGGATGTAAATAAGATAGGAGGAGTAAATAAAGGAGGTTATGGTATGATGTGGGTAAAGATGGAAAACTTTAAAGAAAAACTGGAAATATTAAAATGCAAGGGAAAACTAAAGGACAGGACGGAATGGATAGGAGACGATCTGACAGAATATGAAAGGAAAGTAGAATGGCTCATAAAGAGAGAAGCGGATAGATTGAAAAGAGAAGGAAAACAGGTAAAAATAGGATACAAGAAGATATGGGTAAATAAAGAAATGTGGATATGAGATGATTTGAAGGAAGAATTGAAAAAATGGGATGGAGCGAAAGAGTTTGAAAAAGAAGGAAATAAAAGGAAGAGGGTAATAGCAGATAGATTAAATGCAAGTTTTTGAAAAGGGGCGGAAGAAGAGAAGTAAATGAGTTGGAAAAAGTGGAGAGAAAAGATGAGGAAAGAGGAAAAGAAAAGGATAAAGAAAAAAATAAAAAAAGGAAAGATAAAAGGAAAAAAGAAAAAAAAAGGAGAAAAAGGAGAGAGGAAAGGAAAAGGCGGAGATAAAAGATAGAAACGTGAGAATAATTTTTTGGAACGTGGCAGAAATAGAAAACAAGGATGAAGATTTCTGGAAGAACATGGAGAAATGGGAGGTGATTTATATGTGTGAAACTTGATTGGAAGAAAAAAAATGGAAGGGGTTAAGAAGCAGACTGCCAAAAGGCTACAAATGGATAAATAAGGGAGCAGAAAAGAAAAATAAGAAGGGAGGGCAATGGGGGAATGGTGATGGGATGGAGGGAGGAATTGGAAGGAGAAAAATTAGAATTTGAAGATAGGAAAGGAATAATAGGAATAAAGATAAAAAGTGGAAAAGTATGGTGGAAAATAGCAGGGGTATATGTAAATGAGGATTTAGAAGACTTAACAGAGAATATGAGAAATTGGATAGATGAAAAAGAGGAAGGAACGAGATATCTGATAGGGGGAGACTTTAATGTGAGGACGGGAGAAGAGGGCGAGCTATGGGATGATGAAAAAGAAGAAGAAGATAAGGAAGAGAGAAAAAGGAAAACAAAGGATAAAAAAATTACAGGAAAAGAAAAAAAATTTTGTAAAGCTTTGGAAGAAGCAGGATGGGGAATAGTCAATGGTTGTACAAGAGGAGATGAAAAGAGTGAATGGACATATGTAGGGGGAAGAGGAAAAACAGTGATAGACTATGTGATCAGTAACGTGGAATCAAAAGGAGAAATAGTAGAAATGAAGGTGGGGGAGGAAGTGGACTCAGACCACTTACCCTTAATAGTGACGATAAAAATGGAGGGAGGAAAGAGGAGAAGATGTAAATATGGTATAAAAAAGAGCACGAGACTAGTTTGGAGTGAGAAGGAGAAGAAAATTTTCAGGGAAAAATATAAAGAAAAAAGAGAGAAAGAAAACAATACGGAGGAAAATTGGAGAAGTTTTAGTAAGGAACTGGAAAAAACAAAGAATGTAGTTAAAAAAGAAATGAAAATAAAGAAGAAGGAAAAACCAAAAGAAAGATGGTGGAATGACGATTGTAAAAGGAAAAAAGGTGAAGTAAAGGAAGAAATGCTAAAATGGAGGAAGGGGGAAGGGAGTAAGGAGAATTATAAAAAGAAGAAAAGTGAATATAAGAAGCTATGTGAGGAGAAAAAATTGCAAGAAAAGGTGAGATAGGAGAAAGAAATAGAAAAGATTAGAACAGAAGGAGAAGTATGGAAAGTAGTAAACAAGGGAAGAAAAAAAAGGAAGAAAGTGGAGAAAAAAATAAAGATTGAAGAATGGGACGGATATTTTAAGAAAATGTTAGGAGAAGTGGAATGGAGAGTAAGAGAAGAAATAGGAGAAGACAGAATAGAAGACAATGAGGAAGATATAAATAGAGAAGAATTTGAAAATGTAATAAGAAGGTTGAAAAAAGGAAAAGCAGCAGGAAGTGATGGTTTAGAAAATGAAATATGGAAATGGGGAGGGGGGGAAGTAAAAGAGAAATTATGGAAAATGTGCAAAAGAGTATGGAGGGGGGAGGGAATGCCGGAGGAATGAAGAGAAGGTGTGGTAGTTCCGGTGTTAAAAAGAGGAAAAGGTAAAAAAGTAGAAGAGTATAGAGGGATAACGTTGACACAGACTGCGTACAAAGTGTATGCATCTGTGTTAGCAGAAAGATTAAGAAAAAAAATAGAAGAAAAAGGAATATTACCGCAGAGTCAAGCCGGTTTTAAAAGAGACATGGGGACAGTAGATCAAATATATGTGTTAAATTACCTGCTAAATAAGAAGATAGAGGAAAAGGAAGGAAAAATGGTAATAGCGTTTATAGATTTGAGAGCGGCTTTTGACTCTGTAGACAGGAGAAAATTGGTGGAAACAATGAAGAAAAAAGGGGTAAGGGAGGGATTGATAAGAAGGTGTGAAGAAATATTAGAGGAAACGGTGAATAAAGTTAAGGTAAAGGATAAAGAAGGGAAAAGTTTCTGGACGACAAAGGGAGTAAGACAGGGTTGTCCGCTTAGTCCTAGCCAGTTGACACTCTTGTTGGCAGACATAGATGAAGAATTAGAAAAAGGAGGATGGGGGGGTATAAGAATAAAAGACAAGAGAGTTTACTCGCTGGCGTACGCGGATGACATTGCGCTACTGGCAGAAAATGAGGCAGGGATGAAAGAAATGATTAAAAACATGGAAGAATATGTAAAGGAAAAGGGATTGGAAGTGAATGTAAAGAAAACAAAGATAATGAGGTGTAGAAAGGGGGGGAGGGAGATGGAAAAAACTAAATGAGTATGGAAAAGGGAAGAAATAGAGGAAGTTAAAAGTTTTAAGTATTTGGGATACATAATCATGAGAAATGGAGAGCAGAAAGAGCATGTAAAGGACAGAGTAAAAAGAGCGGCAAGAATAATGGGGCAGGTGTGGAGTATAGGTAAAAGAAAATTTGGAAAAGATTGGAGTAAAAGAATATGGCTATTTGATAAACTGGTATGGTCGGTTATTAATTATGGCGTGGAAATATGGGGATGGAAGGAAAGAGAAGAGGTGGAGATATTACAGGAAAAATACTTGAGATGGGTGCTGGGAGTAAGAAGATATGTACCAGGATATATAGTGAGAGAAGAACTACAGAGGGATAAATTGAAAGGTAGAGCAGGGATGAGAGCATGGAAATATGAAAAACGGCTAGAAAAAGGGAAAGGAGGAGTTCTAGCAAAATGGTGCTGGGAAGAAATGAAGGAAAGAGCAAGGGAGGGAAGAAGCAAAGGAAAATGGGAAAAAGAAAAAGAGGAATTTTTTGAAAAATTTGGGTGGTCGGGAAAAGAGGTGGAAGATCTAAGAGAAAGAGGGGAAATAAAGGGGGAATATTTGGTGGAAAAGGATAAAGAATGGCAAAGAGAGGAAAGATGGAAAAAAATAAAAGAGTCAAAATTTAATAAGTATTATAAAAAAGTGAAAGAGGAAGGGATACCAGGATATTTAAAATTGGGGTGGAAAGAAGAAAAATGGCAAAGAGTGGCAAAATTTAGATTAGGGGAGGAAATGAGAGAAAATAAATATTGGGAGGGAGAGGAGAAAAGAAAATGTAGAATTTGTTTAAAGAAGGAAGAAACGTGAGAACATATATGGGAGGAATGTATAGACTGGGGAAACGAGAATAGTTGGGAGGAAATGGTGGAGGAAATTCTGGGAGGGGAAGGAAAGGGGATTGATTGGTTGGAAAATTTGGAAAGAACAAGGGAAAAAAATAGGAGTGAATGAAAGTATGAAAGAAAAAAGCGTCAGAAGCGGGGGTCCAAAGATAGAATTTAAGGTAGAATTAAGGCAAAATAATGTAAAGAATGAATGGATGTGTGATCTTTCTCTCTCTCGATGCGTAGGTAATAGAATAGGAAAAAAGGCGTAGGATATAAGTTTTACTTTCAGGAAACGGCTGTAAGAAGAAAGAAGACTATAAAAGTAGAAATAGTTTAGAGATAAGAATGAAGTTTTAAGATATATTTTATGAAATTGTAAGCAGAAAATTGGGGAAGCGAAAGTCCCGGTGTACCTCCGAGGAGAAAATAAACACCTTATATATATAATAAACGTATTAACACGTACTTATAAACGCATTTATATACTATATATATATAGAGTTTTCCGTTGCAGCATGTTACTTTCAAAAATTATAGATAGTGAATTAAAATTGTAGATAAAAAGTCCTGATACAGTTCTGTAAAATTTGTACAGAACTTTTCATCTCCAATTTTAATTCACTACCCATAGTGTTTGGGAGTAACATGTTGCAACGTAAAACCCTGTATATGTGTCTAATTTGAAACAAGAAACAAGAAAAAAGACAAATATTTCCAAAACTATTAAATAACTTATTAATACACAAAAATAGTAGTTTATTTATCAGCTTTAGTTACTTCACAAATTAAATAAAAAAACAAAAAATATTAAATTGCAAATGTAATTATAAAGAATGTTCAACCATAATAAACAATTAATTCTACATAAGTAGTAACATTTTGGGTACTATATGAAGTAACCACATATAGCAATATTTTTAGTGGTTTAATAAATAAATTTTCAGATCAAGTATTAAAAAAAAATTTTGTAGCAAAACTATTTTTTGTGTATACAAGTATATTTAAAAATTTTACAATTTTTATAATTTTTAAATTTATTGTAAAAATTTAATGTTATATGTGATAGCCATACAAAAAAGTTACAAAATAATTATTGAAATTATTAGTTTTTATAACATAAATAAAAAAAACGTGTGATAAAGTAAACATTATAAGAATTAATTAAATAAAAATAAAAATACAACATCATAGGCGGATTATAACAAATGTTATTAGTTTTCTATTAAAAAATGATAAAAAAAAGTATTTTAAGAGAAGTTAGTTTTTTTAAAATCATAATAACTTAGTCAATTACTTGCTAACTTTAGCCAATCTTTTACAGAGTTTTCAATGATTTTATCTCCAGTATATGGTCCATTTATTTCTCCGAAGACAAGTCTAGCACTTTCTAAAAAAATAAATACGTGTAATAATATTTTTATTAAATTACATTAAAATTGTTATTGCTTAACTGTAATACTTATTATAAGTTATACGTACCATAAATAACATTCATAATTTTCTTATTTTTAAATGCGATCTTATTTTTTGGTCCAGCCCAATTAAAGTATGTTGCTAATTTATTACTTAACAAATATTTCAACATACTCATCACACAACTACGTTGATTTTCACCTCCAATTGATGCTAGTCTTGTGCGCTGTAATGAAAGAAAGAAATATATAATTTATAATAAAATACGTTTTTCTGATCATACAAAAAGAAAACGTAACAATACTTACATAATAATTATAGTTTTCTTCAGTATCTAATAATGTTTCCATTTTTTAAAATTGTTCCATTGTTGAAAGAGGAAGTTCTGGTAATCCTTCAGGTTTAGATGTGATTATTTGTGTTGAATCCTTATTCCGTAAAAGTATGTTAATTTTTGACAAAATTTGTTTGTATGTTATTTCAATACTTTGTAAATATGAGAGAACAACACGCTGAAATTCAGTTTCAGGTAATAGTACAAAATTTTTCTTACAAGAAGTTTCGATACTACAACCAGGATTAAACGTCTTATCAATAGGTTGACACTTCTTATCTGTTTCCATTAAATCAAATGAAGTTTCTTTGATATTATTACATCCAAGTTTTGGTGTTAATTTTGTGATAATTCCACTGACGGGCTGAATAGATGTGATAACAGGGCCCGCAGATATTTGTTGTGATAAAGATTGTATATTTTTTATGTGTTCTAATTGATTTTGGAGCGGACCACTAACTGTTCTTTGTAGCAAACAACCTGTATTATTTTGGGATCTGTTCATAAAGATATGGTTTTTAATCTCTCTTTTTTTGTCAATATTAAGACTATTACTTGATGTCACATCAATTGTCGAAGAACTGTCCACTGAAGCTGTTAGATCTTCTGTACTAGTACTTGAGGACGGAGTTGGACTTCGTACTACTTTTTTATTTCTTTTAGAGGACATTTTTTTATTTTTTTGTTTTTTTTTACGCTTTAGAGTTGACGAATTGTTATTTTTGTTACTATTTTCTATTTTATTACATTTGGATCTAACTAAATTATTTTTATCAACTATTGTAGTGTTATCTGATGTGCTTTGTTCAATATAAGTGTTAAGAAACTGCTTAGCAGAATCATAATTATCTAAACATTTATATAAGTAAATATTAAGATACATCTATTTGCAGAATATTAAACGTATAGTACATTTGCATATAGTTTTCAAATATAAGTTTCATATATATACAAACCATCTGTATGTAGAACAGTGTCAATATCATATTTTTTCCATGAGGATTGATATACTGCATTAGACTTTACTAAAGATGTAAATTTCACATCAGATTTGGTGTTTGGCCAGTAACAATCTGAATTGTTATCAGTTATCCAAATGAGAGGAACAATTGAACATTCTTTTTGACCTTTTTTCAAAAATTGCACTACAGCATACGTACTCATTTCTGTCTACAAACTTTTTACGGGTTTTTTCTTTTACGGTGCTATCCTTAAAGTGTCCTGTGTTTAATTATAAAAACTCTGTATATGTGCGTATAACATATTTATGTTACTCTTGATGTTTAATTAAAAATGCAGCAAATCCATTTTTAAATGGAAAAATAAGATATTTAAAATGTATTTCTTCTACGTAAAATGTTATTGATAAATCATAACTGTAAACAAAATATATTCCTAATTTGGAAGATGGTTTAAGAGAATTGTATAAATTACGCATATATCTAAAAGGTGTTCCAACACGTTTGTAACGGCCTTCTATATAAAAAATATGTTTAACTTCAACAACTTTATTGTAAACCGATACAGCATTGTCTGGTCTTTTTATAGAAATTTTAAAACGATCGGTTATTAAAATCAAGCATTCAAAGGAATGTTTATTTTCAGATTTATTAATAATTTTTTTAGGCATATACTTTTTCACAATAGAGTTGTTTAAAGATAAAGAATCTAATTCTGTTACTCGATTAGCTATTTGTTGAATAGGGAGCCTGGTACCACGAACTAAATTTTTTACTTTGCCTAAATAATTTTTATATGGGTAACAACTAAAACTTTCTAGAGGACCATACATTTCAACATCTTTGCAAATATGAAGCAGTAAATGTACATTATATACTACAAAACAAGGACCATAAATGATTGCTGACTTCTGAACAAATTTAAGTATAGTTTGTTTAGCAATATGTAAATATGAATCTATTAATATTTTGCTGCATAATATTGTTACAGCTATATGCAGCAATAAGAGATGATCGTATCTTTTACTATCTAAATTATTATACATAACAATAGGAAACAAATATGTTATAAAGTTCCGGAATTCTGTAGCTTTCCATCTTTTTATCTTCTCAAAACTTCGTGGTTTTCTAATAAATTCGCATGGTACATATTTTCGTAATTGTTCCATTCTATTGCTCATATTAATTAATTGTCTTTTCGATAATTTACATTTACGTGTTCCTTCTACTAAATAGTTTACCAGAATCCGTTTTACAACAACCAAATATATCAAGTGCATAGGATCTAAAGGAAATTGTGTTACTAATCCTAAATCTTTGATTTTAAGTAAAAGAGATGTACCTTTAATATGTGTACGGACCTTATCAATACAAATTTAATTTAATAAAAAATCACTATCTCTTCCTTCTTTGTATTTTTTCTTTACTGGATAGTACAATTTTCTTTTACGATAGAATTTAGGAAATTTATCATGTTCTTTATTAGAAGTTTCGATTTCTGCTACTATCCAACATTTTTCGCATCCGTGTTTGCTTGTATGTCCCATAATCATTTTTAACATTGCTCTCGCAGGTGCGTCACAAATAAAAGATCTTATTTTTATTCTATATACATTATCTTTATATTCAATATTATTTAATAAAAGAGAGTTTAATTCTTTTATAAAATTGTCTAAAAACAATTCCAATGGATCAGGTTTTCCACTTCCACAAAATAAACCCACCCTACATGGTGAATTATCAATTAATGTGTCACTTCGTAATAATATAGGCCAAACTTCAATCGAGCTACTTTTAAACAGCGGTAAACCGTCAATATTAAAATCCAATTTAATAATATAATGTATTGATGGAATTTTTAACCCATATTTTAATTTTTGTTTTAATTTTGTTTCTATGCCAAAATAACACATTTCACCATTATTTAAAGAAAATATTTTTGTTTCCCGTGGAGTGTTTAAGAAACATCTTGCAGTAAGCGGTAAATAATCATAAGTTATTTTCAACATTTGCAAAAGTTCATCGAGTGCAGTATGCGTGATATTATTTTTTAAAGCCCATTTACGTAAATTATCACTACTGAATATTGTACATTTAGTTCTATTATATTCAAAATAATTTTCTTTTAAATCACGTATGGGAGTATGTTTTGCATCCTTTGTGTTCATAAGTGACAAATAAGTTTTCACATTATTAAAATCAGTCGTTTTACAATTCAGCATATAATTTTCATTAATCTTAAATATATTTTCGCAATTATAAATACCATCTTCCAAATTCAATTCTTTTTCATTAGTAAAATTATCAAACGTATTTTTATAGTCTACATTATTACGAGATAAGTTTCCAATATTAATAAAACACGATTCGCACGTACAATTAAATTCTGCATTATTTAGACATGCAAACTTTTTATTTTTTAAATTTAATTGTGTAGAGATGAAAGAAGTATCATTGTTTTTTGATAAACTGCAATTTTCTAGTACTGTTTTTAATTTTCGTTCAATTTTTCTACGCAATTGCCGTTTACCAACAATTTTCTTTTCGACTGGCATATTATCCCTAATAGCACATGATATCATTCGAATATTCTACATTTTTACTATAAATATACGTAACGTAAGTAATATACAAAGAATATTCGTACAACATCTTAATAGTATGTTATTTTGTTGTATATTCTCAGAATAAACTCACAATATCTACACTAAATGTAAGTAATATACTGAGAATATTTGAATAACATCTGAAAAGTATTTTTTCGTATGTTCTCAAAATATACTAAGAACATACCGCCATATTAAGTATGTTTAGAAAACGTTCAAAGAACGCTCGTGATAAGTTGCATCTAAATATATCTTCTGAACATACTCATTGGTACGCCATTTTGAATTACTGTTTCTACAGTCTTTTCTTCCGTTCCGCCGGCCCGATCGGAGCTTTACGAGCATAACCTCACAGGTAATAATCTAAAAAATCTTTTACATCTTTGTATTTAAACACATTTTAATATTCATTTTATTAAAATTAAAGTTTATCTTGTATAATATTATACTATATTTTTATACACATGTCCATATTTTTCTGTTATGCAGTTATGCTCGTGCGGCTAAAACTAAGGTTAAGTAAGGTTCTGGGGGGAATTGCAGTACAACGCCACGCACATTGTCGCTAGAAATACAGGTTCGTACGATATTTATTTGCATGAGAGATTACACATTGCCTTGTACGGTGACACTAATTTTTAATAACTCTTGTTTTTTATGTTGCAGGTTAAACGAGCATGTAATAAGCACACATACGTGCTGCACGAACAGCGTGAGCTGGAGCTGGATTTTGTATTTATTTCCACGCACCACGGACATTGTCAATTGAAATACAGGTTCGTACGATATTTATTTGCATGAGAGATTACACATTGCCTTGTACGGTGACAATAATTTTTAATAACTCTTGTTTTTTATGTTGCAGGTTAAACGAGCATGTAATAAGCACACATACGTGTGCACGAACAGCGTGAGCTGGAGCTGGATTTTGTATTTATTGCCACGCACCACGGACATTGTCAACCGAAATACAGGTTCGTACGATATTTATTTGCATGAGAGATTACATTTTTTACATTTTTATATACATTTTTACGTTTTGACACTTTGGTACTTTTATTTTTGTTTTTGTTGTTCTTATTTCTTTCTTTATTTAAATCGTATTATTTGCATATGTTATTGTGCATATTTTATCCTTTTTTATTACTATTTTTCCCGTTTGTATTCTCTTTATTTTTTTTTTGAGATTCTTGAAGTAAACATTAAAAAGCGTCAGGTTCTGTGAACATTTTTATCTGACTCCGAAATTCGTCCAAAGTTTCTCTGATTTTTTTTCTTATTTTAATTAAATTTCTTGTCTCTTTGTATACTTTCATAACTTTTTTACTTCAAATATTTCTTATTTTTATTTCTCTCAATATAATATTAAATTTGCTTCTATATTTCCTATCAAAAGCTGCCTTAATATGTACAACGAATGCAAAAACTTTTTTTTTCTTCTTTTTTAACTGTGTCCTTACATATACTGCATTAATCATTCCTCTCTCTTTTCTGAATCTGAATTACGTTTTGTGTAACTTTTTTCATAACTTCTTTTTTTTCGTTAAAGATGCTTGCATATATTTTATATGCCGAATTCAATAGGGTTATTTCTTTAAAGTTTTTGGCGTTGCTCTTTTTCTTTTGTTACAAATCGAATATATGATTCCTTTTCTTTACTTTTTTGAACATCCTCTTTTGGTTTTTACATTATTTAGTATCTTTTATAATACCTGTTCTATTTTTTTGGCATATATTTCCATATTTCGTCATATAATCTGTTTTTTTTGGCGCTTTTCCTACTTTTATTATAATTAATAAAGTGTTTTATAGTTGATGTTTAAATACTTTTGTGGGCTGTTAATGTATACATACTCATACATACAGCGCATATGTAAATGAATGATTTTTTTTTTTTACGTTTATTATGTTAACAGAAATAAGATAATTTAAAATGGATAAAAAACGGAAAAGAAAAGACATTGCATTTATGTCTAAACGACATATGAACAGACTAATTCTACAAGAGTCACAAAATGTTTCAAATGCATTATTTAGTTCAAGTGTAACATTATATAATAATGTTCAATGTAAATCTACAGAAGATTTACACATGGAAACACATCTGGAAAATTGTACAGATTCAAGTATAAAACAAAAAGAAAATGATTTATTTCACGAGATGGAAAACGTTATCGATTTCTGTCATTCAGAAACTAACACAAAATCAGATAATGAAAATGTAATAGAAGATAGTATAAAAAAAATTCTTGCTACCTGGGCAGTACAATATCAAATTTCGCATAAGGCTCTAACAGCATTGCTTCAGAAAATAAAAAATCATTCATGTTTTTCATTATTACCTTCGGATGCACGTTCGCTATTGAAAACTCCGAGAAATCAAGAAGTACGCTTGGTTCCACCAGGAACTTACTGTCATTTTGGATTGAAAAAAGAAATATTAAATATATTAACCGGTATCAAGGAAAATGTTGGAAGTATCAACATAGCTGTAAATATTGATGGATTACCAATTTCAAAATCATCCAAACAACAATTCTGGCCCATACTTGGTTCAATTCTTTCGTACAGTGATGTATTTGCAATTGGAATTTATTATGGTCATGAAAAACCTGCAGACGTAAATGATTTTTTAAAAGATTTTGTAAATGAGACAACTGAAATATGCACAAATGGAATTGATATTAAAGGTCGTAATATACAATGCAGAATAAAAGCTTTAATTTGTGATACACCAGCAAAAGCTTTTGTTTTATGTATTAAAGGACATACTGGATATTCAAGCTGCACGAAGTGCAGTACAGAAGGAGAATATATACAAAATCGTTTATGTTTCCCAGAAATTGATGCGCCACTAAGAGCGGATGAAGATTTTATTCAAAAAGTAGATGATAGCTTTCACAAAGCTAACTTAACATGCAGCTTACTGCAAATACCTTATTTCAAGCCTGTTTCAAATGTTCCGCTTGATTATATGCACTTAGTGTGCTTGGGAATAATGCGCAAATTAATATACATGTGGTTAGATGGAGATTTATATTGTCGGTTACAACATAGAGCAATTGAAGAAATATCGACACGTTTAACAACTGAAATAAAATCATCGATACCTACAGAGTTTGCCAGAAAACCACGAAGAATAGAAGATGTAAAACTATGGAAAGCCACAGAATTCAGGTTAATACTGTTGTATACAGGACCAATAGCTTTTAAAGGCATATTAAAAAAAAACTTGTACACTCATTTCATGACTTTACACGTCATTATAAGAATCTTATGTTCAAACAATATACGTTATGAATATCTAGATTACGTTCAAGATTTGATACGGTTTTTTATTAAAACATTTGTCAAACTGTATAACAAGTACAACGTGTCACACAATGTTCACAGTCTCATACATATTGTGAACGATGTCAGACAATTTGGATCTCTTGACAACTTTAGTGCCTTTAAATTTGAAAACTACATGCAAGTGTTGAAAAACTATCTCAGAAAAGCGGATAAACCTTTAGAGCAAATTGTACGAAGACACATGGAAGAAGAAATTAATTTAAATACTGCACCGATTGATTCAGTGGATTTAGAACACAATTTATTGTCATCACATACCGATGGTCCTCTTTTACGTTATTGCAATAATCCACAATATAAAGTTGTTAAATTCAAAGGATTAACATTTAAAGCTAAAACACTTGCTGATAGTTGTTGTGGTTTGAGTTGTGGTGCTATAGTATGTATTGAAAATGTGGCTCACTGTACAAAACAAAATATTCCTGTCATTATCGGATACCAATTTTTGGATAAAAAAGATTTGTTTATTACTCCTTGCCAATCTTCGTTGCTTGGAATTTAATCTGTGAAATCTTACTCTGATTTGAAATGCTGGCCATTAACAAATGTTATTGAAAAATATGTCAAGTTTTCTCTCGAAAATTCAACATATGCAGTTTTTCCATTACTACACTTTTAATGACAAATGAAAATTGATATTTATCTACGCAGAATGGGTGAAAAATATGCAATCGTAGAATTCGAAGATGGATTACAAGTTATACCAAGTAAATGGTTTAATGCAGACTTAAGTGGAGCTTACTGGCCAACATTTACAACCTTAAACAACAAGCGTTACGATAAAGCTGTTAAATTGATGGAAGATCCAAAATGTACGTGGGTGCAACATCCCATTGTAAAAATTTATGGAACATACAGTAAGTAGCACACAGCTATAGTATAAAATTATTTTTTATTTATTATTTTTTACTGTTTGCATTGTACCTACTTATTTTATTAATATAATAAATTGTGTTTTTTAGATAATTACGAATTGGCAAGAAGAAAGTTAAAAGATGCCGAATTATTATCTGATATTAATTCTGGAAGTGAGGTCCAAGAAAATTTGAAAAAGTCAAGAAAAATCAGAGCAGCTAAAACATTTAACGACTCAAGTAACGACGAATTATCAGACGACCTGGTATTGACAGACATTCCACAATTTCCTACCAAACGTTTCAAAACTGCCAAAAATAGACTTACACCGTTCAAAAATAACAAGAATTTGCAAATAGGTAAAAAGTATTGATAATAGATTATACATATGTAATAATATTGTTAAAATTAAATGTTAATTTATGAATTACAGATCACCATTTCTCAGAAGGAGTAAAACAAAACAAAAAAATTCCTGAAAAACAAATACATGAGCCTAGTAAGTCACATTTTTATTCAACAACGTTATTGCATTAGAAATAGTATAATACTAAAATTTATATTTACAGATATACTCAAAAATGAAAATGTGCCACATACATCTACTACATCCGATTCTTATTTAAATATGCCAATATGTTCAGAAACAGAGACATCAAATGTATTGGTAATTAATAAAGAAGGTAAAAAACACGTAATTGTAGTTAATAATTTGAATATTTTGTTATACATTAACAATTGTAAAGATTATTCAACAGAACGCTTTAACTTTGTATTTATTGAAATATTAATTTTCAGATTTGTATTTGAATGAAGAAAACCTGGATACATGTGTTGCATCATTTGTTGTAAATGAACAAAATACTCCAACGTATTAATAGAAAATAGCAAATCTCTTCTTTCGCAGCCTTCAAATGTCTCTGTTAGCAACAAAGGTAATTAATGTAACTGAACATTTTTTATTAATTTAAAATTCAGTGAATATTAATTTAAAAATGATTTATTTATGATTATTTTTCTCTTTTATGTGTTCCAGAAACGGATAATTTTCAACGATTTGTAATAAAAAAATTGGTGGCCATTGAATTAAAAATAAATGCTATTGAAAGGCATCAAAAGCTTATTTTGGAAAAACTTCCATTTAATAACAACGAAGACAAAAAAAATATTGACGTATCACACGATTTTCCGTTAAAAAATGAAAACGATCTCCAAGATATGGAAAATAAATTACAAGACAATGAAGTCTACAGAAAACAACTGGTAAGTCCATTACGATTATCTAATAATATCAATTTAATCTAAAGTTAAAATTTTGTACTAATATTATTTAATATTACAGATTAAACAATTGTCTCGCGTAACATGTCGCGACATAAAGACATCATGTATCCATTTGATGAAAAAAGTATTTTCAAATTATTTAGCAGCAAATTACAGCTGGTATGGAGCCAAAAAGAAAGAAAAATTCTCGCAATTACAAATCTGTAAAGTAATTATGTGTGAGTAAAATTAATTTACTTTGACAATGTACTTTGATTAACATTTATTTATGAGAATTTAAATAAACATTATGTGTTATTGTAGGTGCAATAAGAAGACTACATGATAATGCGACGGACGAAGATATTTCAAGTCCCATCAAAATATGGTTGGCCCATGCCAAAGAACGTCTGGAGAAAGAAAGAAAATGAAATAAATTAGTCTTTCGATTTACACCAATATCTCCGGTGGGTGCTGGGACTGTCACTTTCGAGTGGCAAAGTCCGCACCGGTGATATTAGTGTAAAACGAATGATTAGTTTATTCCACTTTTCAGACAAAGTTTTCAAAATTAACAAAGCAGTTGTTAGTTTTATACCAATATCTCCGGTGGGTGCTGGGACTGTCACTTTCGAGTGGCAGAGTCCGCACCGGTGATATTAGTGTAAAACGAATGATTAGTTTATTCCACTTTTCAGACAAAGTTTTCAAAATTAACAAAGCAGTTGTTAGTTTTATACCAATATCTCCGGTGGGTGCTGGGACTGTCACTTTCAAGTGGCAGAGTCCGCACCGGTGATATTAGTGTAAAACAAACGACTGTTTTGTTGGTTTTGGAAACATTGTTTTGAAAATGGAATAAATTAGTTTTTCGATTTACACCAATATCTCCGGTGGGTGCTGGGACTGTCACTTTCGAGTGTCAGAGTCCGCACCGGTAGTATTAATGTAAAATGAACGACTGCTATGTTCTTTTTCAATAGTTTTGTACTTAATAAGGAATATTCTTTCGTATTGATTGGTGACTGTTTATCGGCAAACACAGAAACATGTTACAATAACGTAAATTATCTTAACGTAATCTAATATGTAATTTTCGTTAAAATTCAAGCGCAAAATTTGGAATGCCGCGTATATATTTTAATTTGTCGTTACTTAGAAAAGATGTTACATGTATAAGGTATAATATGAGATTGTTAGATAGTTTTACACTAGTCTGAAAAGTACTTCGAATTATATATAATTATTACGATAATATTTATGTTTTCTGTTATTAAAATGCGATTCTAAATTTTGTTTTACAGTAATTAACAGAAGTATAGTAACAGTTAATGGTTATTTTGAAACTATTTTTTTTTTATGCGGCGTTGTATTGTAAGAATAAGCTGATAGGTGCTAAGATCGCTACATGAAAGTAACAGAGTCGCACCGGTGATGTTGATGTAAAATAAACGACTGTTTTATTGGTTTTGGAAACATTGTTTTGAAAATGGAATAAATTAGTTTTTCGATTTACACTAATATCTCCGGTGGGTGCTGGGACTGTCACTTTCGAGTGTCAGAGTCCGCACCGGTGGTATTAATGTAAAACGAACGACTGTTTTGTTCTTCTTTGAGGATTTTGTAATGAAAATGTAACATAAGAATTGTAATAGGATTTTTTGTTATTTATAATTTTAATACATAAAAGAAACAATATAAATGCAATATAAAATTTATAATAAAGTAATATATTCATTAAATTTCAATTTAATTTTATTTAATTTAACCTAACCTAGTAATAAATTAAACCTAACCTAATAAATATACCATGTTATGCATATGAGTGTGTGCGTACATGATATACTGCGTAATTTACTATAGACAATCTATTAACATTTAACAAAGATACTGATGGATATTTTGAGTATATTATTTTAATCAAAATAGGCGGACATAGAAGCATTCTTATAATGTACTCAGAATATCAAAATACGTATTTCGAATGTTCTGAGAATATACGCAATATACTTATGTGATATTCTTCGAACATTCTGAGTATGCAAATGTGCTATTAGGGTAGTAAAAAGAACTTACCGAAGTGATATACAGGGTGTCCCAGACATAACGAAGGATACAGGAAGGATAGATAGAATTGATTGAGACAAGTAGAAAAGTTCCGTACCATTTTGCAAAATTCTCAACCGTTATTAAGAAAAAAATTAAAATATATAAATTGTATAGGCGTAAGAGCGATAAGGAAGCTGCGCGTAAGTGAGCGCGACAGGCGACGGCGCCATTCCTAACCATTCGCCTGTCGCGCTCACTCACGCGCAGTTTCCTTGTCGCTCTTGCGCTAGACAAATTAATTTTTTTTTCAATAATGGTTACGAATTTTACAAATTCGTAAAGGACTTTTCGTCTCCAAATCTAACTTTCTACCCACAGTTTTAATATTGCTAATAATATTTCGGACACCCTGTATATGTATATATATATATCCGAAATGAATTACGAAGATATTGTCGGGGTGCCGTTCGCATTTCGCAAATTCGGCATCTCTCTTGAGTCCTTCGAGTTCTCCAATGACTCGACCTGGTTAATGGACTTCCTTTTGTCGGAGGTTGCGATATGCCGCCAGTAAATGGTGACTATCAAAACTTTAGCTCGAGTGAGGGTCCATCCGGTCAGAAAAACCGGAAGAATCTCTAAGGCGATGTATAGAGAGATCCGGAAGGAGGAATGCGGCGTGATGCCCTGACATTTTCCCTCTACAATTATTTCGTTAAATCAAATTCAAATTGATACCTTTTAGTGGAATCAAGAAACCTTCGGTCGATTAAGAAAAGCCGTGCCCGGAGGAACCGGAAGATTCGGGAATTACAAGAATTAGTTCAAAGTTTCTTCGTTCAATTTTTGTTCGCGGCGGCGCCAAGGGAGGTCACACCTGAACCTCCGAAACGAAGATCGGAGCGGCCATGGTCGCCTCTTCCTTCCGTACCTCACAACTCGCCGTTTAACGGCGAAGATTCGGAAACAGAGGAAAACACTCCGCCTCGAACACCGTTACCATCGCAATCAAAATCTACATCATCCGAGCTTGAGTCAAGGCAATTCCGCCCTACTTCTCCATCCTACACTCCCAATATTTCCCTAAATTCCTCCGAACCTTCTCCTGGAATTGCTCCTAGAGCATGCTCCTCACCTATTCCATCACCAATTCCTTATCCTGGGAAACCCGAGGAGGTCGGCTTTTTTGCTGAGGACGAAACCGTCTCTTGGCACAAGCCTGACAGCCCGGAACATTCCTCTTCCCCCGCCCCAAGTGTAGAGTTCTTCGAGGAGCAAGAGGAATCGAGAGCGGTCGTAGACCCTCTCCTCGAGCTCCTCCGGAGGACCTGCACTCCGTGGACGGATCCTGTCCCAGAAAGGGCCTATACCATAGGCCCTGACTACTTCGATCGCAAAAAGATCAGGAGGGAAGCCAGGAGAGCGACTCCTGATCAAAATATCCTTATTTACTTTCCCGGGGTGGAACACCCCTTCTTAGCTCCGATCAGGCTTATCGAGCGAGTATTTCCGAGGTCGACAGTCAGGATTTCGGAAATAATCGAGATCGATTTAGAGTGGCTTTACGGCAGTTTACACTTCCTACATACATGTACATACACATTCGCATATATTTGTTGTTTAAAATCATTAGAATAAACTATTTTAATATTCTAAACGCTAGACTATCAATTGCCGCCCGGACGACGCCAGTCCGGTTATATGAGAGGCTTTGTTTCAATAATATTAATTTTTTTTTATTATATAACTCATACTAAATTTTTTGTGCCTTATCGCTTAAGACGGGCCAGTCCCGAACGAAATCTAAGATGTTCTTTGTTACAATAGAAAACTACTCTGCTTCATTTGAAATAATGCCTCTCAAGTCAGTCGCTTTCTTATACGCATTAAGAACGCATCTCTCGCTACTACTATCGCGGCCAGCAGTGCCATTGATTGTTAAATTAAAAGACTTTGCTATTCTGTCTATTGTTTGTGCCCAGCAGAGGCCAAGTGTTGATACTCACAAAATAAAAGTGGAAAAAATAGTGAAACCTGCAATACAAGTTTTTCTTTGTTGTTCGAACCTTTATCTTATCGCAAACACTTGTAAACATTTAATTTCCTTTCTTTTCGCTTTAAGTAATTATCTTGTTTTTTTATTTTTAATATGTTTAGAATATACATTTTGTTAAGGCCAATTCCTCTTTCTTTTTTTGGTAGTATTTCTCTAAATTTATTTAATCTGTTTATATATCTTAAAATTGTACCAAATCAACATTAAATTTAACCACTTTCACTATTGGGAGCCCAGAATTAATTATTTCAATATAACCCAAATGTCCTTTACTGCGAAAAATCACCTCCGGTTTTGTCCCAGGGAATAAGAATTAAATTTCTTTCCTTAAAAAGAACCAAGATAACGCGCTAGTTTCACCTCGTAACCGACTCGAACCCATTTCTAGCGCGTTTACGCGTGGCATTTCTAAACACGTGCCAAGCAAAGATCGACTGTTGCGTCACTCTCCAAATCTTCCTAAGCACCCGAGAAGCGGTTAATAAACTCCTTAAAAATACTCACATCCCTGACGTAACAGCATATTTAGAAAAATATATACTTTGTAGTCAACATGTATCATTTTTTAATTATTTCTATTCCATTTTTCATTTTCTTATAATTGTGAGGCGTAAGTCCGTCTCGTGAATCCGCCTTGTTCGTATGCAACGTACGTATCTGAGAGAGAAAGAAATAAGATAAGGAGGAGCGATTAGCGGGGGGATGTGTACAGCGTCACCCGCATTCGAATCGTATAAGTGCGTAAAAGAATCGTTGATAAACGATAGGCGGCGCGAACGGGTGCGAGCGAAAGGGAACGATGGGCGCGATACTTTGCGATCCACCGCCCGCCGCTCGCCGCCGCCGCTTACCGCCGCCGCCGCCGCCGCCACCGCCGCCGCCGCTGCGACGCCACACGACCCCTTTAAAAAAATCGCGACTCCTTTGAAAAAAATCGCGACTTCTTTGAAACTCGCAATGCCGCATAAACATACCGCTGCGCGATGACGCGCTTATTATTTAAAAAAAAAAAAAATATTGCATTTTAGAGTTTCGATGTTGCTATTATTTTCTAAACATTCCGTTCCTAGAATCGCCGACACAAAGGCGACTCATGGATAACCACCCCTCCTCCCCGCGTGACGTCATTACCCCTCGCCCTAGGTCTCACGGACTCCAGAGCCGTTACCACCCCCCTCCCCGCGTGACGTCATTACCCTTTGCCCTAGGTCACACGGACACACTAACACATAGTGGTCCAGAACCGCTCCATATACATCTACTAAGATGTACGGGAGTTGATAAGTAAAGAGTCTTTTTGTAATCTATAACTTCTCCTTTTATTACACAGTTTTGTTCAGACGTGTGACGAGCAGCGTAACGCGTAACAATCGATCTTTGCGAATAACTCGCGACAATTGAGACAATTTGAAATGCCGTTTTCTGTCTTTAAAAAGATAATTTATTCTGTCTTTTTCAAAACAGAAAACAAAAATTATCTTAAAATTAAATTATACGTAATGTAAAAATATATATTTATAATATAAGTAACACGAGTATTTAATTTCGATTGTCAAAAGTCGCGAAATGTCTTAAAGTATATGCTAGAATTAATAGCGTACTCTTGCGATATACTTCTATCCTTGCGCGTCCGTATAAACACGAACGTGTGCAAGCGAGAGAACGAAGTTGCGCCTATAATAATTTCTTAGCGTTCACTCATGCTTTCTCTCTCACACGCACGGTTGCAAACAGAACAGAGCATGAAAATGCCTCCCTCCAAATTTTCTTCCGTCCTCTCGCTCCTTTCGGCGTTCCGCGCCTCACGTACGCGATCCGCGGTGAGGCGCGCACACCACCCCACCTCACGCGCGGTAGCCGCCGTCGCCGCAGTGAGACAGGCCATTATTGCCGGTCATTGTACAAGATCCTTTAGTTGCTAGAGTCGGGTTACAACAACACGCCCGACTTAAACTAAACTGTGCAATAAAGAAAGAAGTTTGACGATTGAACCAGCATCTTTATTTGAGACTCCTGTACACCTCCGCGGGTTTAACTTACAGTTTGAGAGAACGAATCCTTTGCACCGACTGCGGTGCAACATTGAGTTGCACATGAAAATGCATGTTAGCAGATTTATCGTTCTACTCTGAGTGAATTACGAGTGACACATGGATGAATCGAATGAAATGAGAGAAAACAATTAGTGATTAATGAGTACCGCGAAAACCGCACAAGAGAAGCACACGAGGCACACACAATGATTTCTGTACAATGAGTGAGATAAGGACCACGTGAGCCGGTAACTCCGTCAAAAATCAAAGGCGACAATTGAACACGAAAATCGATATTGATAATTAACGATCGGCCACGAGGTGCTACCCCGCGGCGGGCCCATAATTAACAGTCTAATCTAAATCTCTAACAGGAACATTATACTATTAAATATATTTTAGTAATAAATAATACACAGTAATATAAAAGTTAAAAGAACATTATTTTTACATTTATTCTTTTATTTTTATTTCATTCTCAATATGTATGTTCTTTACAGAAATAAAATATAAAATGCTAACATACATATAATATATCAGGTTATAAGCATACGCTAACGATTTAGCGCATGCGTATAGCAAACAAAAGTCAGACACTACCTATCTTTGTCGCACAGATGTTGGACACAGTTTCAGTATATGGACGGTATACACTATTCGTCTTCCATTAGTATAGTTTTTCTGATTTTAAAAAACAAAGTTTTTTAATTCTTTTTTCAGTATTAAAAATAATAAATCACTATTGAGAAAATCGACGTGACCTTTAATGACATTCAAGGTCATGGTCAAGATCAAATCCGTCTGATAGCCATGGGAAAACTTGTGGCCTGAGGCCACGTACTTCAGACCCCGCGCCGCGACCACCACCGTTCGCCCGAATTAATCGCGCGGTCCCGACCACGATTGAAATTACGCGCGGGCCGACCAGCCGCCCGCGGCGAGTAGCGCGGACCTACGCAACGAGCAACACGGGCCGTCCAACCGCCCACACCGCGCACCGCCACCCGACCGCTCGGGAGTGGGGGCCCCCACTCCCGGGCCCACGGGTATATAAGCTGCCTCGAGCGCAGACGAGGCACCTTGTTCCGCGCTGGGGAGCACCCCAGCATCCGATCTTCCAGGTCTTGGGCGCTCCCAAGACTTCCTCGACCGGGCTCACCCGGCTTCCGAAACCGACTTCGCTCTTGACGACTCGGGCGCTCCCGAGCCTTCCTGTGACCGGGCGCTCCCGAGCCTTCCTTTGACCGGGCGCTCCCGGCCATCCTCGACACCGACATCTCCGAGACTTGGGCGCTCCCGAGCCTTCCTTTGACCGGGCGCTCCCGGCCATCCTCGACATCGACATCTCCGAGACTCGGGCGCTCCCGAGCCTTCCCTTGACCGGGCGCTCCCGGCCATCCTTGACACCGATATCTCCGAGACTCGGGCGCTCCCGAGCCTTCCTTCGACCGGGCGCTCCCGGCCGTCCTCGACACCGACATCTCCGAGACTCGGGCGCTCCCGAGCCTTCCTTTGACCGGGCGCTCCCGGTCATCCTCGACACCGACCCCTCCGAGACTCGGGCGCTCCCAACTCTCTCTCTCGCTTCTTCGCGCCAACACGGCCCTGGCGTTCCGACGCACGATTGAGTTAAGTCGCGGCGCCGCCGACTCGCGAACGCGAAACCTGTGCGTCCGACACGGCCCTCACGGCCTGGTTTGTAATCCGCGCCGCCGACTCGCGAACGCGAAACCTGTGCGTCCGACACGGCCCGAGCGGCCCGTCCTGTAACCCGCGGAGACCAGTGTAACCGACACGCGAAACCTGTGCGTCCGACACGGCCCTCACGGTCTGGTTTGTAATCCGCGCCGCCGACTCGCGAACGCGAAGCCTGTGCGTCCGACACGGCCCGAGCGGCCCGTCCTGTAACCCGCGGAGACCAGTGTAACCGACACGGCCTGTTATCTAGGATAAGCCCCAAAGCGACCCGCACTAGCGTTCCCTGGGAATCCAGCTCACGGCAGATAGCCGTTTTTCGTTGCAAGTTATTCTTTCGTTTTATTACTGTATATATTCCTTTTGGTAGACTAAGTGTATTACTTCAACTAAATATTCTTTCTTTCTATTAAAAATAAATTCTTTATTTTTCGATTAACTTAAGTCTCGGTTTTCTTTATACTCGTACCCTGGCTTCCGACGAGCCCTCCGGACCGGAAATTACCGTGTTACAAACTTCTGTAGTTTTATTTTTCTTCTGCAGTTCTCAATATCAGAGCTAGCAGGCCAAATCACTCGTGATCTTGATTTGACCTTTACTGACCATCAGAGGTCAAGTTTAAAATTTTTTGCTCTTTTCATTTCCAGGGTTAAAAATAGGGCATCCTATTAAAAAAAAACCAACTTGACTTTAAAACGACCTTCAAGGTTATGGTCAAGGTCAAATCCATTATAACTATTAAATAGCCAAGGAAAAATTCTATATTCCTGTATTCGAAATTTTTTTCTACGGTTTGTACTTTTTGAAATAAGAGAGGGTCCAATACTTTTTAAACACCCTGTATATTATAACAATAAAATAATAGCATCATATTCTGATTTTATAGAAACTTGGAAAATTGTCAATGCAACAACAGAAAGCTCAAATTTATTATCTCATATTATTCAAGCACACATTCATCCCAATTGAATTGATGCTATAAATGTTAAAAGAACATTTCAATTATTTAGCAAAAAATTTGCAGCTGCAATAAAAATAGCTGGTGACGCAAAAGAATTAAATTTGTATACATGAAAAAAACAGTTGATTTTGCAGAGCATGTAAATAATGTAATTAATGATTTTGACTTATATAGTCTTAATATTATATTTAGTGAAAAAAGATCACTATTAAAGAAAAATTCTGATATTGAGGATCTATTATCAAACTTTGTGCAATGATCTTCAGGATGGTCTAAATTACTAAACAAAATACATCAAATTCTTTGTTTTAAAGGTTTTATCATTACGATACAAGCAATTCTTGCATTGTATAAAGAACTTACAATTAAAAATGAAAAATTTAAACTTGCAGCAGGTTTATGCAATCAGAATTCAGTTAAACATTTATTTTTAAAACTTTGACAGCGCGGAGGATTTAATCCTAATCCAACTGCAAGAATTGTCCGACTATCAATTATGTTCTGTAGTCTCGCCTGGATGTAAAACTATGTGTCGTGCTGCTGTACGCACTCCGACAACAGAATTCAAAGTCCCGCAAAAAATGAAAGAAGCGCCGCGGCTTAACCTCACGTGGGCCAGCGCGCCACCAGCGCTACTCATTGTGTTCTGTTCGTATATTTGTGCAACACGTGCAGTCCCATTCTTCTTAGGTTTTTCCAGGTTTTTCTTCAGATTTAAGTATAAAATACGATTTAGAATGCCGAAACATAAAAGCCATCGGCATAAATCGTCGAGACACAGTCGTCGGTCTCGTGAGTATTCTCCCACTGAGAAAAGATCTTAGGATCGTTCGCAGCAAGTTAAAATGCCGGACGTTTTACGTCCTTCAAACAAAAAAAAATATGCGAAAGGCTCTTATTCAGTGAGGGAAGCTACGGAGGATTTGATTGAGGCCAGGATACTTGAGCAGGTTCAAAGCCTTATCGCAAGTTTACGTAATCGACGTACAGAGGTTACATCGCCCCCAGCCACTTCTCTAACAATCGGCAATCGCGGCTCGACTTCCCCCGGATATGAGTTACAGGCCGATGAGTCGATGATGGAAACGCAGACGATCGCTCAAGCTGACCGGGGCAGTGAACCAGGTAAGTCCACTTGTCGACTCACGTTTTCTCTCAATGTGGCAAAGAGTGGACATAATCGACTATTATTTCCGGTCTTTTCTTTATTTTCAGATGCTTCCGACCCCATCAGCGGAAATGACATTCACCCCCAGGAATTAAATAGTTCCTTTGTTAATGCAGCAGTGGATGATCTCTTGCAGCCTCAAAATTCTAAGGCTATGTCTGAGGCTCAGGCTCTGGCAATCAAGCTTTTTGAAGCAAACAAGGATCTAGCTCCGTCGTCTTAATGGAATGCAGTTATGCTTAACGCAATTAAAACTAAGGTACGAAAGGGTTTGAGTGAAGAAGTGCTCACCAGCCTTCTCACTAAGTTTGAAGTGAAAGCAGACCTGACGATCTTGGCTTCGCCAAAGCTAAATAAAAAGCTTGCGTCCGTATTAGCACTTTCGGTTCTCAAACGAGATGAGTATCACGTGCGTTCTCAGGCACAAGTGGGTGCTTGTTTAAACGCATTCGGCTCAGGAATCTCAATTTTGCTGAATGATGAGATTCTTCAGGAGCTTAGTGAGGAGACTCGCACGGCTCTTACGTTTCTCTCAGAAGACATGCCTTTTCTCGTAGATTACCTCTATAGACTCTTTTTAGCTCAAAGAGCTTTTGCGAAACCGTCGTTCAACCTTGTGGGCAAAAACGCTGCAGATGCAGCAGAGATTGATGAGTTTTTGTTCGGTCAAAACTGTACGGAAACTCTTAAGATGGCTCAAGCATGTGAGAAAACCGACTGTGACATATCCAAGGTCACACCTCAAGTGGGAAAAAAGACCTATGCGTCAGCAGTCTTTACAGCAGCAGCTCCCGAAACGAGTATCTCAGGCACCGGCATCTAGATCCCGTTATCAGGGAGACTGCAGAGCTCTTGTTCGTCCGACGTCGGCTAGGTCAACAGGAGCTTCTTACTCGAAAAGCCGTCATCCTCAACGATTTTGTTCCCGATCTCGTCATCAACGGTAGACGAGGTAGGTTCTGCTGGACAATTGAGTGTTTTCATTTTGCAGTTGCAGAACATTACAAATAATCAGACGGTCTTAGAGGCGGTGCAAGGTTATCGCTTACCCTTTTCAGCTTTTCCCTACCCTGACCATCCTTAAAGGAGATAGAGTTCTTCAGATCTGAGCAAGACTTTTGTAAAGGGAAAATTGAGTACCTTTTCTTAAGAAAGCTATAAGACGAGTCGAGTCTTGTGCGGACCATTTCTTATCCCCTTTTTTTCTAGTTGACAAGCCATCGAGCGGAAAGCGTTTTATCTTAAACCTGAAGAAGTTGAACGTTTATCTCAAACCGCCACATTTCAAATTAGAATACTGGCGTACGGTCATTCGTCTCATGTTACCGGGATATTTTATAGCCTCTCTTGATTTAGAGGACGCCTACTGTAATAGATTAAACTAATTACGTGAGATACCCAAGATCTTACGGGCAGCGCGGAAAACTATCACGTGAGAAACCGAATCAGCTTGATGGCCGGAATGGGTCACGTGCCACCAGGATGATTGCGTCCGCGAGCGGTGACTGTTCACACGAGATGAGCGGTCCTTAATTAATTAAGTAATGAGTAAACCGGGCGCGGCGATGCACACAAAACGAGCAATCTCTAGAAAATGAGGCGTATTTCGCAATTGAGCGCGCGTAGCGAGAACGCCGTGAGCATGTGCTCGAGCATGTTGCTACCACGTGCACGGACAATGAGGCTGTATCCGTGTTTTCTTGAGCCGACTGCTTGTACAATGAATAAGAAAGATTCTCGCACTTCCTGAGAAACACCGCTTGACCACCGGTCACTTTACGAATGAGCTAACACCACAAAACTATGAGACATTCACAGACAATTCTAGAGCCGTCCGTACGCACTGACTTTTAAAACGAGAAGAAGCATTAGAACCGGCAAATGCCGCACGTGGCGCGGATTATCGATAATTTACCGGTCCGCGATGTGGTGCCATCGCGTAATTATGCGCGACACTAATCAAAAGCGCGGTCTAGTCGAGCGGGCCCATTAAATCGCGAACACCTACCTTCAGGTTCCTATTGATGAAAGAGATAGAAAATACCTCCGCTTCCAATGGCGCGGAGTAACTTACGAATACAACGTTTTATCTTTTGGCTTGTCACAAAAGTAATGCAACTTGCTTTTTCATATTTACGTCAAAAAAGTTTTCAATTTGTGATTTTTCTTGATGAATTTCTCTTGCTTAGCTCGTCTCTTGAGAAATATCAGGTCAATATTAATACCTCTCTTAATCTTCTTTTATTTTTAGATTTCAGAATAAATTTTGAAAAATCTCAGCTTCAACCGTCAAGCAGTTGCAAATATCTAGGCTTTGTTTTTAACTAGCAGAAGCAATCTATTTCGATTCCGGTGCATTGTCGTGAAAGATTACTAAATTTAATATCTGGCATGGCAATGTTACGTCTCCGACTCCGCGTCTCTTTTTTTCGACATATATTAAAAATTTAGTTAAGGGGAAGGTAGACCGTAGTCCATTGTAACACAAAAAAAAACTTCAGAGCCTTTCAGAAAGACAATTCATAAAACACTAACATATTTCGGAACAAGTTGTTGCGTGAAAGCATAAAAAACATGCAACAAATTGTAAACGGGCGCCAACGAAAATCAGACAAAGAATTTGCCTAGACATAATACAAAAAATCAAAACCTAAGGGGCTCATAAATATTTCAACTCTGATAACCTGTCCGTCACAGGAAAAGAAAAAATAACTTTTTCTTAAAATTGTAATTACGCATAGATCCTGAGCTTTAGAAAAACCAAGGCGCGAGAGGCCCGTAATTACCGGAGTATGTGGTACAGACAAAAACAATAAAGTTAGGTAACCATACGTCATACGGATGGTAGAAGTTTCCCCACCATCCCTCCATGGAAATGATAATAAAATTCTGGAAGGCTCGGAAGGGATAACTCGTTGAAGCGGGGGTACTTCGTAGACATATTATTTTCTTAAACCAATGGATTTCGGGAACTCCTCACCAAAATCTAGAAACTAAGGGCGAAAACTTAGAAGTTTAAAAAATAGAGAAGGGATGGGGTGCGAATGCCTAATAATTTTAAGATAGGAAAAGTGGAGAAACAAGCTCTGCAAATAAAAGATTAGAATTTCAGAAAAGTGAAAATTCGGGAATAGCCCTCCCCTTTTCCAAGCTTATAAAATCTTGTGTTTTGGCGAAGCACGCTCTCTTGCATCTTAGCTACAGCCGCTTAAGTTTTGTTAAAATCAACGTGAGTGTTATTCAGTGCAAGATTGTAGAAGAAACATCGAGAAGATCGCCTAAAAGTAAGTCTCAACGTTTCATATGTATTGCCGCGAAAATTGATTCCACTAAATGTACTCTTCAAATCAATTGTTCTTTAATTTCAATCAAAAAAAGAAGGGAATATCCGAGTCGGAGTTCCGAGGTTTTGATTCTGTTCGTTTGTTCCTGTGATCTATCGAATGTGTGAAAATGCCTGCTTCCGAATATCGGCTAGAATACGCTGTCGAATAACTAGCAATTTTTGGTGGTTCGCGCCGCGAAATATTGTTGAAAGTTTGACGACTATCCACGGCTAAAGAATCGGCAAGCGATTCTCGCCAAAGGTGAATTACGAGGATTCATTCATAGACGAGTCAAAGGCTTCGGAAATCGTCGATGACGAGTCTCCTTCGCCCCTTTCTTTGATAATCTTGTAAATTCTGTTCGAATAAAATTAAAAGTAAATTATGAATTTTAGTGGAATCTTTAAATAAGAAAACCATTAAGAAGAGCCGGCGCGAAAAAACAAACAGATTAAGAATCTGAGGGAGCTGGTCCGCCACTTCTTTATTCAATACCTGCTCGCGACGGCGCCAAGCAAAAAGGTTTTCGTTTCTCCTGCGCGCTACAAAGAGAGACCGTCTTCTCCTCGTCCGGGCCCTTCGCCACCGTCACTAATCCACGGAGACCCGGAACCTTTGTGCGGATATATCCCGCAAGAGGAGATCCCTAGCGTCCCATGCGAAAATTCGGCCGCCGATATCAACCTCTCGAGCCAGTCCACGGAGCCGGAATCGGAACAATTCCGCCCCACGACTCCATCGTACACTCCGAATTCGTCTCTCATCTCTGAACCACGTTTTCCCGGAGATGAGCCAAGAGCCTGTTCCTCTCTTTTTTCTCCGCCTCATTTTCCGTTTGAACCTGAGGAAGCCGACTCTCTGGGCGAAGATGAATCCATCTCTCTCCCAGAAGTAAACTTCCCCGATCAACCTTCATCTCCCGTCCCGAGTATCGAAGTTCTCGAAAAGCATCCGGAACCAAGAGAGGTTAAAGACCCTCTCCTGGAGCTCGTACGCAGGGCCTGTACTCCGTAGACAGATCCTGTTCCGGAAAGGGGCTTCTCCATCGGCCCTGACAATTTCAAACTAGAAAAAATCAGGAGACAAGCAGGTCGTTCTGCTCCTGATTTTCATTTCTTTATTTATTATCCCTGGGTGAAACTTCCTTTCCTGGCCTCGATGAGGCTTATTGATTTGGTTTTCCCGAGATCCACAGTAAGGGTGGTGGAAATCGAAAAAGTCACTCTGGACTGAAGAAGTCATACAAACACGCACGCACGCACGCACGCACGCACGCACGCACGCACGCACGCACGCACGCACGCACGCACGCACGCACGCACGCACGCACGCACGCACGCACGCACGCACGCACGCACGCACGCACGCACGCACGCACGCCTTTCTCCTTTTTTCTGTTCAAAACACGTTGCAGTTTTTGACACGCACAGTGACGTTTCGTTTTTGAAAGTAGACAAACGTTGCATAATAATCATGGATATAGTTGTCGACATTCATGGTTTCCGTGCTATTAACTCGGGCTTTATACCAAAAGAAGTCGCGATTGCTACGATTCATGCGCTGTTCGCGGGGCATTGGATTTTGCTACCCCGTTATGCGTTTGGAGTTTTGTCTGAAAAAGCAAGAACCGAAAACAACTGGCTTACGCAAAATTATCACAGAATCGAGTTGTTCGACGGAGAAACGGATGAAGTATGTTTCACGGCACAGCTACGAAAAATTACGCAGGTAGTGCGTAATATTTACACTAGAGGAAAAAAAACCGCGGATTTTTTGCAGCGATTGCTTTCCAGAAACGTATATAATCTCGAAGGTATTTCCCCAGCGTTAAAAAATTTACCCGAGGACGAAAAAGACGGAAGACAACGCTGCATTCACCACGGATTTTGTAATTCCCCCGTTACTAAATATCGCTGTTCGTTACACAATGCCTTCAAACTAAAACGCTGGCTGTTTGAGCAAAGCATTAACGCACAGGACAGTGACTCTGGATACGGAGATTTTTCTCACAAAATTTTCACGCATGATCGAGTAGTCACTGAAGAAATAGAAGAAGAAGAAGAAAAAGAAATTTCGGTTCGATCCGTTGATGAGGAGGACGACTGTTGTGAGGTGGCTGGATCCTATTATACACCACTCTCAACACATCACTCTTTCGTAACTCGTTCAATGCCTATATTACCACACGTGGACAGCAACGCAAATTTTTCTAAAAAAGAAGTAATACTCGTAATTGAACAGCTAATTCCAGTGACGACGAAATCACCTTCGCGTGACGTAAAAAATGAATACACTGAAAATATTACAAGCGCTGCGCCAACTCCATGCCGGACATGTAGGGGTCTATCCTGCCGACAGACTACCAAGGGTGTAAACGAAACCGACTGCCATTATCACCAACACTAACAACCACAGTCGTCCAGAACAGCATTTGGTTGCTTTCTACGTCAGTGAAAAAGGCACGGAAACTTACTTCGATAGCTATGGAATGCCTCCATTAAACCAGCGATTTTTTCTACGACTCTGACGAAACTCCTCCGCCACGTATCGATGGAATACTACGATGCTACAAGGAATGCAATCTCAAACCTGCGGACAATACTGCTGTGTATTTCTATATTTTATGTGTAGCGGCTATACTTTTTGTCAATTTCTTAGCCTTTTCACCGATAATTGCGACCACAATGATCGATTAATTGTAACGCTGTTTCGTAAAATTTTTCTTTGTAATAAAAACAAAGCGTGTGTAAAACCTCACACATGATGTCGATACGTTCAATCATGTAGTCTAAAAAAATAATTGTAAACCATATTTTTTTCACCATTATGTAATAATAATATTATACTAAATAAAAATATACTTAATCTTATATTCGATATTTTTTCATCTTACCTCTCCCCCCTTTTTTCCATTTTCCTATTGTAACTCCAGTCGAAGTGCTAGCGGTAGGATATTTACGAAGTAGCTAACTTACCGCTAGCATTCTCCAATTTTAATATTACTCTTTTTTCGCGCTACTTATAAGAAAGTAACCGCTTTACCCCAAACCCCAGAAGGTCTCTAGCAGACAGTCGCAGCAAAAACAGACTTCCAAATTCGATCTCCGCCATTTTTTACCCTTCTTAACCCTCCCCTTTTTAAATAAGGCCCCAAATCTTTCCTCCAATCACGGAACGGTCAGTTACAGGGTATCCAATCAGAACACTACTAACTCGGGGTGGCCACGCCCACCAGACACGCCTCTGGCGCCAGTCGGAAAGTGTGACGTCACAACTGTCGCCCCGGTGCTGCTCACTTACTACTAACGTCCTTAGAAACAAAGGCAGGTCAGCTAAGCCTAGCAACAACTTATACTGAGCAGTTAGTCGCAATTTCAGTCTTAATGCATCAAGATCGTCCATTTTTTAAATTCATCTAATATTGACTCCTAAATGTGTGCAAAGTTTCAGATTTTTTTGAATTTTCTATTTTGCGAAATTTCCTTGTAAGTTCCGATTTAAATTATCCCACTCCCGGACATTTTCTAATTTGCGATGCGTTGAATAGCTTCTCTTGCCACAATTTAACGGAGATTCGCGAGAATCGATTGTTACGTTGGCAACGAGTCAAACAATTAAAACATCAATTTTGGAAGCGGTGGAGTTATGAATATTTGACTGAATTACAGTTACGCCAAAATGAAAGGTCAACAAAGGAAAACAATTACAGCAAGAACAGATGGTGTTGATAAGACAGCCAGGGCTAGATCCATTACATTGGAATGTTGGACGAGTAAACAGTGTACAACTAGAATCAGAGAGAATTACCAGATCAGCAAAAATAGTTAACTCAAAGGGCATTTTAACACGACCATTGACGAGACTGACAATTTCACCTTTGTGGCGAGGGCTTAGGCCCCGCCACTAGACGGCAGACGCCGTCCCTGAGGGCAAACACCGATCCGAACAGGACGGACGCGCCAAGCAAGGTTCGGCGGGCGACCACCGGCCCGACGATGGCGCACGCCACCGAGGTAAGAGTGGAAACTCCCCCACTCTCATCTCAGCGGCTATATAAGCCGAGCTCGCGGCAGAGCAAGTACCTTGTCCGTTCCGACTCCTCGTCACGAACACTAGTCCTCCAGATCCGATAGGCTTCGGGCGCTCCCGAAGCCCTCTCTAGTACTCTCCGACTCGGGCGCTCCCGAGTCGTCCCCGGGCGCTCCCGGCGAGAGTCTTCCGCTGCTTTGGGCGCTCCCAAGGCAGAGTAAACTTCAGGTTCCTGGAGACTTCGGGCGCTCCCGAGGCTCCACCACCGAGGCGACCGGATACCGCCGGCGCCCCCGGCTAGTCCGGACCACCGAAATTCCCTGGACGGGCGCTCCCGCCCATGTTGTAGGATCTATCGTACGGCATACCGCCGACGACATCGCCGCGGTCGGGCGCTCCCGACTGCAGCCGCTTCCAGGGCACCCAGTGCCACACCGAGATCCCCTGGACGGGCGCTCCCGTCCAGGCCGTAGGATCCGTCGTACGGCACGCTGCCGACGACACCGCCGCGGTCGGGCGCTCCCGACTGCCGCTCTCCGGATTATCCCGGACAGCCTTCGGTTCTCTTGGACGGGCGCTCCCGTCCAAGCCTAGAGCCTGCCGCACGACTAACAGTCGTCGGCATCGCCGCCGTTGGGCGCTCCCGACGGCCGCCACCTCCAGGGCACTTCGCGCCCTCACGCGATCCCCCGGACGGGCGCTCCCGTCAGGTAACGGATCCGCCGCGCGACAACCAGTCGCCGGCACTGCCGCGGTCGGGCGCTCCCGACCGCTGCCTCTCGGGCTAGCCCGAGCAACCTCGGCCCAGACCCCGACCAACCGCTTGGTCCATCGTCGTCTCAACGAACTCAGGCTCCGGCGAGCCTCAATCCGGCAACCCCCCGCGACACGGCAAAACGCCACCGTTACACCTTTAAACGACGAGCAATCCAACAAACAACCTACTGACACATAATTCTTTTTGTTTCATTATTATTATTTTTTTTATATGTTATTTAATTATCAAAAAATTTTCGTTTTATCTACTTAATTGGTATTATCGGATGTTTTCTTTCACGGTTTATTTGTAATTTCAACGTTACATCATAATTTAGTAAAGAACATTTAGTAAAGAATAATCTTTACTAAATGTTCTTTACTAAATTAAACTTTTGTAATTATCTATGTTACGAAAAACATTATAGAAAATTGTAAGACAGAGTCTTCCAAGGCGGGTGGTGTTACGTAGCTTGATAAATATTGACCGGACACATAGTCTAACAAACAATGCTTGGTGACGTATGCAAACAAACAATGCTGGATGTTGTATAGCCTAATACATAACACAATTAATATGGAAGAAAAGGTATAAAAGATATAAAAGCGAGAACTAACAAAGCGAACTAGTCCAACGAAAGTTTAATAAGAACCAAATAATACCGCTGGCCTTTCAAGACGTTTATACGATAATTAAACGTATATATTATACATTATTCGGGACGGTTACTTCATACAAAATTCTCCTGCATCTCTATCTCCACTTCGGAGAATAAAAAAGCGAGAGTAAGTGCTCTTATCTCACACATCTGTAGAGAACCAGGACCAGCGTAAGAAGTATCGTAATTCCGTTCGAAGAATTACGTACAAATTACAACCATAAAACCATTCAAAGATGCGTCAAAAGATACTATTGGCAAATAGACTCAAGCATTCTTAATCAAGAGTGGAATAAATAAAGTCTACGGGACTCATGGTATACGTCATGCTGCCACGTCAGCAGCGTTCAAAAAAGGTGTGGATTTAAACATTATGTTACGTATTAACTAAACTTATTCCCACACTATTTTTGTATTGCGCGCGTTATGCTCAGCGAATTAGAATACGAGCGGAACGAATCTACCCGCTCTTCAACTTTTTATGTAAAACAGCGCACGAGCCTTCGCAAGTCGTACTTTACTTCATCTTTCTAAGTTATTGAATATACAAGTGCTAGAAATATATCTTTATCAGTTTGGCTCATTACAATAGCGTTCCTATGTTCTCTCTCTCTCTCCTTCGGCATACATAACATAATTGGCGACGAGGACGGCGAAATTAAGTAAACAAACCACATTTAATGCACGAAAAGTTAATATACGGGACGACACAAAAAAAAAAAAAAAAAAAAAAAAAATAAAATATGGCGCAATCATCATCCAGCACGGATAGTAAGCCCGCCATTCCAGGATCTTTTGCAATTGAAGCTTTCGATCCAGCTACAACCACGTGGAAACGTTGGGTTCAGCGTCTACAAGGTGCTTTCTTAATTTTTGGCATCGCTGGGAACTCAAGAGTTCCATATTTATTGCATTACGTAGGATCATCAGCATTTGATGTGTTGTGTGATCGACTCGATCCAGTCGATCCCTTTTCTCAAAGTTTCGATACGCTGGTGCAAAAATTGGAAGAGTTTTATGAGCCAGCTCCTTTGGAAATAGCAGAAAATTATAAATTTCACCAAAGGAAGCAGGAGGCAGGAGAGACAGTGCAACAATATGTGGCAGCATTACATAAACTAAGTATTCATTGTAAATTCGGAGAATACTTAAAAACAGCCCTACGGAATCAATTTGTATTTGGTCTACAAAACAAGAAGAGCCAAGCCCGTTTACTTGAGCGGAAAGATTTAGATTTTGAGGAAGCAGTCAAAATTGCAGTAACAATGGAATTATCTGAAAAGAGTTCTGAACAGATGAAGACTGGTAATGCATCAACCTCCACCATTGATTATTTGAAAACTGGAAGGAAATTGCAGCACAAACACGGCAACGACAAAAATTCAAAGCAAAACTACAGGAAGCCCACAGGTCATACTAATTCTAATTCTAATTTTAGATGCGAAACAAAAACTAATATTAAGTGTTTCAGATGCGGTAAAGCTCATTTAGCAAGTAAATGCACATTAAGTCGTGACACTAAATGCTTTAATTGTGGAAGGAAAGGTCATTTAAATGTAGTCTGTTTTAAAAATACCACTTCGAACAATCAATTACAGGAGATGCTAGCATTGGAACATGATGATCATCGAGATAAATATTACATTGTTCTTAAGGTAAACGATAAGCAAATTAAGTTTGAAATTGATAGCGGTGCCGCAGTCACAGTTATAAGTGAAGCAGATTATAATCAATATTTTCAAAACGAGGTCTTACAAAAAACAAATTTACAATTAATGTCATATTGCGGAAATATTTTACAAAGTAAAGGTTATGTTACAGTTAATGTTCAATTTAACGAAATTCAAAAAGAGCTCAAAATGTACATTGTTAAAGGTCATAGAAAACCACTCTTAGGCAGGGAATGGATTAAACAGTTGTCAAATGAACATGATTTTCTAGTGCGTGGCGCTGCAGTAAACAATATACCTACGTCTCAAAATAAATTGCACACATTGCTTATTAAGTACAAAAAGCTTAATCCCCCGGAATTTTCAGCCATCAGAGGCATTCAAGCTAAATTAACATTAAAAGCTGATGTTACACCAATATATATACGTGCACGGCAAGTTCCTTTTAAACTTATTCCCCTCGTTGAACAAGAATTAGATTCTTTGGAAAAGGCAGGAATAATAGAAAAGGTATCAACATCAGAATGGGCTACACCGATTGTCCCCATATTAAAAAAAATTGGCAAAGTACGAATATGCGGAGACTATAAAGTTACTGTAAATCCGAATTTAATTATAGATGATCACCCCTTACCTACGATCGACGAATTATTTTCTAAATTAACCAACGGTGTCAAATTTTCAAAAATCGATTTAACCCAGGCTTATTTACAGTTAGAAATGGCACCTGAATATTGCAAATTGTTAACAATTAGTACATGTAGGAGGCTATACAAAGTTAATAGAATGATGTTTGGTATTGCTTCCGGACCAACTATCTGGCAGAGAGAGATTGTAAATATCTTGCAGGGTATTTCAGGTGTAGCTATATTTTTCGATGACATAGTAATCACTGGAGAATCTGATGATTTACATTTGCAAAGACTAGAAGAAGTTTTAGAAAGATTGCATAAATTTAATATTCGTATTAATTTAGAAAAGTCTGATTTTTTCATTGACAAAGTAAATTATTGTGGGTATACAATTGACAAACAAGGGATACATAAAGATCAAAGGAAAATGGAAGCTATTAAGTCCATGCCTCAACCTAAAAATGTATTAGAGGTCAGAGCCTTCACAGGCATGATAAATTATTATAGTAGATTTATTCCGGACTTATGTACAATTTTACAGCCTTTAAATAACTTGTTACGTAAAAATGCATCTTTCGTATGGTCAAATTCGTGTGAGATAGCTTTTCAGAAAGCAAAAGAGACTTTCGCAAGTGATAAAGTTTTAGTTCATTTTGATCCTAAGTTGCCTTTAATTTTAGCCACTGATGCTAGTGCATACGGAGTGGGAGCTATTTTATCACATCGTTATCCTGACGGTTCGGAAAAAGTAATCCAATTTGCTTCTCAGTCATTCTCAGATACGCAAAAGAAATATTCGCAAATTGACAAGGAGGCTTTTGCAATAATGTTTGGAGTTAAAAAATTTTTTCAGTTTCTATATGGCAATAAGTTCACATTAATAACAGACCATAGACCTTTAGTTCAAATATTCTCACCAAGAAAAAGTTTACCCATTTACACAGCAATGAGAATGCAGCATTATGCGATTTTTTTACAAGGATTCAATTACGAAATCGAATATAGAAGGTCAGAGAAACATGCTAATGCCGATTGCCTATCAAGACTTCCAATTAATATTGCAGAAGATTCTCCAGACGTTATAGATATTTTTCATTTTCAAACAATTAATACATTGCCAATTACAGCAAAAAGAATTGCATTAGAGACAAGTCAGGATAAGGAACTTCAGGATTTGTTGCAAGCGCTTCATACGGGAAAACATGTTCATAAAAATAAGCGTTTTAATATTGAACAAACTGAATTTAGTTTATTAAATAGTGTTATTATGCGTGGACACCGCGTAGTTATTCCGAAAAAGTTACAAAGTCAAATTTTGAAAGAATTGCACAATGGACATTTTGGTGTAATTAAAATGAAAAATCTAGCTCGAGGTTATTGTTGGTGGTCAGGTTTAGATAAAAACATAGAAGATATTGCAAAGAATTGTACAAATTGTAATGCACACAGAAATAATCCACCTAAAGTAGATGTGCATTTCTGGCAACAACCTTCAGAGCCAATGCAACGGATTCATTTGGATTTTGCTGGGCCATTTTTAGGGAAAATGTTCTTAATTATGGTAGATTCATATTCTAAATGGCCTGAGGTACATGTTATGCCTAATATTACAGCTGAAATTACAATTTCTAAATGTAGACAGATATTCGCAAACTATGGTTTACCCAAAACAATTGTAACTGATAATGGAAGAACTTTCATATCAGATAAATTTCAAAAATTTGTAAGATTAAATGGGATTAGTCGCAAACTAACTTCTCTTTACAACCCATCAACAAATGGTCAAGCCGAACGTTTTGTACAGACATTAAAGCAAGCATTAAAGCGTACAAACTGCAATTCAGCAAATATAAATTTAGTTTTATGTAATCTATTGTTACAATATATAGTTATGTTACATGCGTCGACAAATAAGTCACCTGCGGAGCTATTTATAGGAAGAAAACTATGTACACGTTTAGATCTAGTATTTCCGATTAAAGAAGAGAAGGCAGTTGATAAAAATTATAATAAGGCGATTAGAAGTTTTAAATGTAAAGACAGAGTAGCATGCAGGAATTATTCTGGCAAAGATAAGTGGAAGTTTGGAAAAATTCATACGCGTATAGGAAAGTTACATTACAAAATTGTATTAGATGACGGTCGTCTATGGATCAGACACGTTAATCAGATGCGTTTAATTGGAAATCAGACACCTACAATTACAGATAATCCAAACAATGATTGTTATTGGGACACTAGCAATATAATTACAGAAAAGCAAGATACTTTACTTCAAGATAAGGAAAACTTACAACCTACACATAACACAAATCATAGTAACTCTCATAATACGTTAAGGCGTTCAACTAGAGAAAAGAAACGACCTGATTTCTTGTCATATGAACGAAAGTAATTTTTACTTTAACAGAAGAGGGTGTTACGTATTAACTAAACTTATTCCCACACTATTTTTGTATTGCGCGCGTTATGCTCAGCGAATTAGAATACGAGCGGAACGAATCTACCCGCTCTTCAACTTTTTATGTAAAACAGCGCACGAGCCTTCGCAAATCGTACTTCACTTCATCTTTCTAAGTTGTTGAATATACACGTGCTAGAAATATATCTTTATCAGTTTGGCTCATTACAATAGCGTTCCTATGTTCTCTCTCTCTCCTTCGGCATACATAACACATTATAAAAAGTTAAGTAGGATGGTCTAAAAACTCAAATACTTTTGATAGGTTTTATAATCGACCGATTACCAATAAAAAGAATTTATTTGCAGAAACTATTTTATCTAAAGGTAAATATAAAGATGCATTCTATGTTAATGCTCTAAACATTTACATTGTTATTGTTAGTTATAAGTTCGTATTTGGCGGGCGACTCGCTATGCGCGGGACTTATGTATATCCTGCCATCTGTCGGCGGGTTACGTTCTTTAGTTACTTTTCTTTTTTGTTAGTACGTCCGCTACGCCTTTCGCTCACCGAACCGTATTGTACGTCGTCGTTATTAGTCTGTTAACATATTCACATGTGTCTCGCGCCGATTACGTTAAGTTGCGTTTTACAATTATTCACGTTTGTACGCATTGTGTTTTTTGCCTCCGTACTTCCGTACTCGAAATGCTAACAGTTATCATTTAATGATCTCGAGAACGAGACACGAAGCATAATCTCAATCGAACTTCGCCCGCCTTCGGCGGGCTCGATCGATTACTCAATTTTTTACGTATTTGGGTACTAGACAAATTTTCACTGCTTCAATTTTCTTAAGATCCGGTTAGACCCCATCTTTTCTTATTATATTTTTTAAATATGTAACTTCTTTTCTTAAAACTTCACATTTATCCAGTTAAAATTTTAAATTTGCTTGTCGCAGACGTGTAGTTATCTAAAATTTAATTGCGTGTTTTATTAATAAACACAAATATAAAACAGTATCATCTAAATGTATGAAAATTTCGTTTCCTTGCGTCCCAGTTAGAATTAAATCCGTTAATCTTTGAAAAATTGCCCGTGCGTACTTTAAATCAAAAGACATTCAGTCAAATTCGTAATAAACATGCGGTTTTGAAAATGCAGTTTTATGACTATCTTCCAGATGCATTTTAATTTGGTGAAAACCCGAGGTTAAATTAAATATTGAGAATTATTTTGCTTTTTTTAACTGACTTAAAATTTCAGTTATGTTTGGCAACGGATATACGTCGCCTACCGTCTTATCGTTTAATCCACGGAATACTTACGTTTCAAATAACGTCCATCAAGAAGCAATAATTAAAAAAAGGAGAGTTTAAATTATCTGGATGTGCACAAGATGTCATCTGTTTACGCAATCAGCCCAAAAATAGCATAAGTCATGCTTACTATAAAATTTTGTTCTTGTTCCGAAGAAGAAGCATAACAAGTATGTTAGCACAGATGTTTCGTGAATTTTGTAACAAAGTCAATAGTTTTATTACCATAAATATAAAGAATTTTTGTGAAAGCTAATAATCTTGATACTTGCGGTTAACTTATAATAAAAATTATATCACTTATCGATACTTTAACTTTGAGTTCAGTTAATATTTTTTATATAGCTGAGTTAATCGAACAAACTAATTTTTTTTGTAATTTAATTAAAAATTTTTTATTATTGTATTTTTTTGTATCAGTAAATAATTTTATTCATGCAAATTCATTGTTGATCAATTTAATAACAAAAAAGTTTCTTATTTATTTATATAAATATGTATTTATTCATTTTAATAATATTTTTTATTGTTACCTCATATATAATAAATCTTTATTGATATATCAAATGTAGTCCAATCGCCATACTACGTTAGAGATTGATATTAAAGAAATATGAACCTTTTCTGTCAATAGAAATAATGAATATTAATATTTTGTTATAACTGTATAAAAATAATTGTTAATTCGTTTTTTTATACTGATAATTAAATAAAATGTTATGTACTATCTTACATGTTTGTCGCATTATAGCCAATACCGATCTCAATTTTCACACATCTATTCAGTATTGTATTTAATCTATATTGAATATAGGAAGCACACTTTTCTGCATCGTACGTAGCAGTTTTGTACTTTGAATCAGCATAAACTTTGACTGAGGCTTGATAACTACAAAGATCTAGTAACAATATAAAAGAATAATCAGAAGGCATTAATAAATTAATTTGTTTTAATTTTGTATTAAACTGCATAACGATTTGACATAATTATTTTTAAACATTTCTCAACATAAATTCTTAAATATTTAAATAGTAGATAATTATAATTAATTAATTTTTTCCAAATTTTTAATTTAATTAAAATTCTTTTAATTTGATTAACAATTCTTAACATATAAGTTAAATAGTAAATATTAACATTAATAAAATTTAAGAGTAAATAATTTGCTAAAATTGCGTAAAAAAATTATATTACAGAATTGACACATATAATATTACGTATATTTAGTTGCATTAATTATTACCTTGAGGGCTCAATGGTATGCTAATTAATGAACAATTAGGTTGAGGACGAAATCCATCGGTCACGTAATAATCCGCGGTTCCTGTAGAGAATAGGGTGCCATATTCACCCATGTCCGTATGGATAACATCGACCCATGCTGCATCGTTAGACCTGAGATAACATCCAGAAGGATAGAAAAAAGGAATTGCAGGGTCCAATCCTACAAACAATATTACGCTGAGAAACATTTAAAAATAATTAATTGCTTTTAGAGTGTAAATTTTAAACATATTTTTTGTTAATTTTTTGTTAACGTGATCAATAATAATAAAGAAAGAGACATATAATTTAATAGTCACTTAAGAGTTAATTATTTAAAATAACAATAATTATTAGAAATAAAAATAAAGCATACATTTTGTGAAAATATATAATTTAATAACATACCTGTAATACGAGGTATTTCAAAAAAGTTGCATTTACCAACAATACCAGCAATATGAGCACCCAAGAAGTATCCAATGATGTAAATTTTTGATAAATTTGCACCACTATTCACAAGCAATTGTATACTTTGTGCAAATAAACGTCCTACTTTTTCACCATTTTTGAAAACAATTGAGTCAGAACCATTAGAATATCTACTCCAATCGAGTAACACGACGTTGTCTGTTTGTCCATAACAAAGTGCTAATAATAAAATAAAATAAATCGAGAATGAATACTAATTCTCATTGTTTTATTTACTAATAATATAATATACAAATACTTTACCATTTATCATTAACTTAACATTTTCATGCGTCGGATATTGCATGTTTCCAAAAATATAAAATATTATTCGTTTATTTGGATCTAAATCATTAAGCAAACTTTGCGGTTCTGTGATTGGATAGGAGATTGTTGCAGGAGTTTCGTTATTACTATAAAAAGTAAATTTACATTAATTAACATTGCTAAATATTATTATCTTTCTATATCTTTCTATAAATACAAACCATTTGTAATAAAGCAAATTGATACCAGATGCGAAATCTGAATTCGGTAGATTACCTGAAAAATAATATACGCACTGTATTAGAAACAGTGCTCTTTATTTTTGTAAAAATATGTGAAAAATTCATACTTACAAGAACATGACGATTGGCCGTCTACTGTGCTTATCGTAAAAAATAACAGAATATACGCAACACATGATATCATTTTAAAACAAACAAATTATTACGAGTTGTATTAAACGCGAGAACTCTGTTTCAACTGGATTGTATCAGGTTACTGTTCTGCACTCTCTTCCAACGTATATATATTTGTACCACCTTCAAATGTGTCAAACTTTAATGTTTTCATATGTTAAATACATAATAATGCAGCTTCAGAATACATTATTTCGGTTTTTACATTTCTATATGCTTGTTAAATTAAGAAAAATATATTTATTTATAAATTAAAAAATGTACAACTTATAAAAGATATAATTACTATTTCTTAAACATAAGAAATTAGTTTTTAATAATTAAATAATAATTAAAAATTATTAAAAATAATAATAATAAGTATAATAATTTTATTTTAATTAAAATAGGTAACAACTTATTTTAATTTCAATAAAATTATTCTACAATTCAACGACTGTTGTGTGCATCGAAATTGGCAAGTAAATTTGATCTTTGATAATACGGGTCGTGTTATCTCTGTTATCGCTACTGACCCACTAACAACGATGATCTTTCGAAACCTAGCGACTCCAATTGTTTTTCGACCAAAACACCAAATTTGATGGAACAAATAATTCTTTAAAACTTACTCTTATTTTGTAAGACTAGGGCTGCTCATACACTTATACGATTACCCATATACGATTCATTGCATACAACCAAGAAATCGTTTCTTCTTTATATTGCATGCAATAGACGACAAAGAAAAAACGATTATTTAATCGTATGCAATGGATCGTATACAACTGATCGTAAAAGTGTATGCACAGCCTAAAACTACGCATAATATATGTATATACATTCGACATGCGAAAGAAAAGCGGAGCAATGTGCGTTGTTTTTATTAATTTTTGCACAATAATATTAATTCTTAATATGAAATTTGTCAAGATAAAAAGTGCAAATACTGTAAAATAAATATTAATTAATACAAATTTGTTAGAAATACAATAAATATATTATATAAAAATCTACTTTTGGTTAATATGTATAGTTCTATATTATGTTCTATATTATGTATAGTGTATATATCATGTATAGTTTAGTTAACAAAGTCTTGAATAAAAAATTAACTTTTATAAAATAAAATATTCACAAGGGGTATTTAATAGTGACAGAAAAGTTATTATTTAATTTATATTTAATTACAGTACACATATTGTTGCTAAAACTGAGAGAAGATAGTGGTCTTCTTTGTCAGGAAGAAAATAAAAAAAATTTTTAAAAGAATAAAAACAATTTTTTATATTTTTTTTTACGGTACATGTACGTGTAAATACATGTACGTGAAAATATGTGTGCATGTAAGTGTGCGTTCGTGCGCGCGCGCGCGCGCGCGCGCGTGTGTGTGTGTGTGTGTATTTTGTACTCACCTTGGTCTCAAACTGATAACAGGTTTTGTGATAATTGTATAGGAAATAATGTACTGTTTAAAAAAGAATTAACGTTGACGAAAGATATAATTATTATGTATTTTGCAATATTTTCGTCAGAAGAAAATAAAGTTGTAAAAACAATATGTAATTGTAATATATGTCATGTTCCAACGACTACAGTACTAATAGCAGAAAAATCATATAAAGTTATGAATGCTATATTTCATTATGGTTCTAGTATTGAAGAAAGAAATTGTAAAAGTATTCCTAGAGAATCAAATAGTTGGATTGAAATTGATAATGCGCAAATTGAAAAAAGACAATGGCCCAAAGGTGCTAAAGATCTTTTTATACTTTTTTACGAAAGATTGATAGAAAATAAACTTACTTAACAAATTGCATGCATGGACCAATAAGTAATTAATAATTAAAAAAATAAAGTCAAATTTGATTGATATTTAGATTAGACATTAAAATAAATTTTGCCAAAAAATAATGATACGAGTTAAATTTAATTGATATGTTTTTACTAAAATGGAAAATAGATTTTTTTGCTGAATGTACCCAAAGATTTTTTTCGAGAATCTCGAGTTGTGATAAAAAAATTAATAATTATAAGTTTTAAAAAATTATATATAGAAAGTGATCGATTGGACCAATGTTGAGATTAGAAAATATCAATATCTTTGAATAAGAAATCTTCCAAAATGATTAAAATATTGGTTACTGTACGCAGTAGGCTGCTGTGCGCCGACAAATAGCTGCTGTGCGCCTGAGACCGATATTTACAAAAACGTTACAGGTGTCAAATGTAACATTGCAACGCAGAGACGAAAAGTATTAATTTGGTGCGTCTCACGAGAATGGGCGTTGAATGGGGCTCATTCTATTTTATATGTCAAACATTTTGTAAAAAAAATCAATCAATAATATACAAGCTTTTAAAGGAACCTATTTAGAAAGCGATTGGTTGGACTGTTGTTAAAATCTGAAAATCTCAATAGTTAAGGATAAATAACATAGCGTATAGGTGCGCGAAAAGTATCCTTGAAAATGTTTTTAAGAAAAACCAAGACTTCCCCAAAAAGACTACACCAAAATAAAACACAAAATGTGTAAAACATAAAATTTTCGGAGCTTGTGTATTATTGATTGATTTTTTTGACAAAATGTTTGACATATAAAATAGAATGAGCCCCATTCAACGCCCATTCTCGTGAGACGCACCAAATTAATACTTTTCGTCTCTGCGTTGCAATGTTACATTTGACACCTGTAACGTTTTTGTAAATATCGGTCTCAGGCGCACAGCAGCTATTTGTCGGCGCACAGCAGCCTACTGCGTACAGTAACCAATATTTTAATCATTTTGGAAGATTTCTTATTCAAAGATATTGATATTTTCTAATCTCAACATTGGTCCAATCGATCACTTTCTATATATAATTTTTTAAAACTTATAATTATTAATTTTTTTATCACAACTCGAGATTCTCGAAAAAAATCTTTGGGTACATTCAGCAAAAAAATCTATTTTCCATTTTAGTAAAAACATATCAATTAAATTTAACTCGTATCATTATTTTTTGGCAAAATTTATTTTAATGTCTAATCTAAATATCAATCAAATTTGACTTTATTTTTTTAATTATTAATTACTTATTGGTCCATGCATGCAATTTGTTAAGTAAGTTTATTTTCTATCAATCTTTCGTAAAAAAGTATAAAAAGATCTTTAGCACCTTTGGGCCATTGTCTTTTTTCAATTTGCGCATTATCAATTTCAATCCAACTATTTGATTCTCTAGGAATACTTTTACAATTTCTTTCTTCAATACTAGAACCATAATGAAATATAGCATTCATAACTTTATATGATTTTTCTGCTATTAGTACTGTAGTCGTTGGAACATGACATATATTACAATTACATATTGTTTTTACAACTTTATTTTCTTCTGACGAAAATATTGCAAAATACATAATAATTATATCTTTCGTCAACGTTAATTCTTTTTTAAACAGTACATTATTTCCTATACAATTATCACAAAACCTGTTATCAGTTTGAGACCAAGGTGAGTACAAAATACACACACACACACACACGCGCGCGCGCGCGCGCGCGCGCACGAACGCACACTTACATGCACACATATTTTCACGTACATGTATTTACACGTACATGTACCGTAAAAAAATATAAAAATTGTTTTTATTCTTTTAAAAATTTTTTATTTTCTTCCTGACAAAGAAGACCACTATCTTCTCTCAGTTTTAGCAACAATATGTGTACTGTAATTAAATATAAATTAAATAATAACTTTTCTGTCACTATTAAATACCCCTTGTGAATATTTTATTTTATAAAAGTTAATTTTTTATTCAAGACTTTGTTAACTAAACTATACATGATATATACACTATACATAATATAGAACATAATATAGAACTATACATATTAACCAAAAGTAGATTTTTATATAATATATTTATTGTATTTCTAACAAATTTGTATTAATTAATATTTATTTTACAGTATTTGCACTTTTTATCTTGACAAATTTCATATTAAGAATTAATATTATTGTGCAAAAATTAATAAAAACAACGCACATTGCTCCGCTTTTCTTTCGCATGTCGAATGTATATACATATATTATGCGTAGTTTTAGGCTGTGCATACACTTTTACGATCAGTTGTATACGATCCATTGCATACGATTAAATAATCGTTTTTTCTTTGTCGTCTATTGCATGCAATATAAAGAAGAAACGATTTCTTGGTTGTATGCAATGAATCGTATATGGGTAATCGTATAAGTGTATGAGCAGCCCTAGTCTTACAAAATAAGAGTAAGTTTTAAAGAATTATTTGTTCCATCAAATTTGGTGTTTTGGTCGAAAAACAATTGGAGTCGCTAGGTTTCGAAAGATCATCGTTGTTAGTGGGTCAGTAGCGATAACAGAGATAACACGACCCGTATTATCAAAGATCAAATTTACTTGCCAATTTCGATGCACACAACAGTCGTTGAATTGTAGAATAATTTTATTGAAATTAAAATAAGTTGTTACCTATTTTAATTAAAATAAAATTATTATACTTATTATTATTATTTTTAATAATTTTTAATTATTATTTAATTATTAAAAACTAATTTCTTATGTTTAAGAAATAGTAATTATATCTTTTATAAGTTGTACATTTTTTAATTTATAAATAAATATATTTTTCTTAATTTAACAAGCATATAGAAATGTAAAAACCGAAATAATGTATTCTGAAGCTGCATTATTATGTATTTAACATATGAAAACATTAAAGTTTGACACATTTGAAGGTGGTACAAATATATATACGTTGGAAGAGAGTGCAGAACAGTAACCTGATACAATCCAGTTGAAACAGAGTTCTCGCGTTTAATACAACTCGTAATAATTTGTTTGTTTTAAAATGATATCATGTGTTGCGTATATTCTGTTATTTTTTACGATAAGCACAGTAGACGGCCAATCGTCATGTTCTTGTAAGTATGAATTTTTCACATATTTTTACAAAAATAAAGAGCACTGTTTCTAATACAGTGCGTATATTATTTTTCAGGTAATCTACCGAATTCAGATTTCGCATCTGGTATCAATTTGCTTTATTACAAATGGTTTGTATTTATAGAAAGATATAGAAAGATAATAATATTTAGCAATGTTAATTAATGTAAATTTACTTTTTATAGTAATAACGAAACTCCTGCAACAATCTCCTATCCAATCACAGAACCGCAAAGTTTGCTTAATGATTTAGATCCAAATAAACGAATAATATTTTATATTTTTGGAAACATGCAATATCCGACGCATGAAAATGTTAAGTTAATGATAAATGGTAAAGTATTTGTATATTATATTATTAGTAAATAAAACAATGAGAATTAGTATTCATTCTCGATTTATTTTATTTTATTATTAGCACTTTGTTATGGACAAACAGACAACGTCGTGTTACTCGATTGGAGTAGATATTCTAATGGTTCTGACTCAATTGTTTTCAAAAATGGTGAAAAAGTAGGACGTTTATTTGCACAAAGTATACAATTGCTTGTGAATAGTGGTGCAAATTTATCAAAAATTTACATCATTGGATACTTCTTGGGTGCTCATATTGCTGGTATTGTTGGTAAATGCAACTTTTTTGAAATACCTCGTATTACAGGTATGTTATTAAATTATATATTTTCACAAAATGTATGCTTTATTTTTATTTCTAATAATTATTGTTATTTTAAATAATTAACTCTTAAGTGACTATTAAATTATATGTCTCTTTCTTTATTATTATTGATCACGTTAACAAAAAATTAACAAAAAATATGTTTAAAATTTACACTCTAAAAGCAATTAATTATTTTTAAATGTTTCTCAGCGTAATATTGTTTGTAGGATTGGACCCTGCAATTCCTTTTTTCTATCCTTCTGGATGTTATCTCAGGTCTAACGATGCAGCATGGGTCGATGTTATCCATACGGACATGGGTGAATATGGCACCCTATTCTCTACAGGAACCGCGGATTATTACGTGACCGATGGATTTCGTCCTCAACCTAATTGTTCATTAATTAGCATACCATTGAGCCCTCAAGGTAATAATTAATGCAACTAAATATACGTAATATTATATGTGTCAATTCTGTAATATAATTTTTTTACGCAATTTTAGCAAATTATTTACTCTTAAATTTTATTAATGTTAATATTTACTATTTAACTTATATGTTAAGAATTGTTAATCAAATTAAAAGAATTTTAATTAAATTAAAAATTTGGAAAAAATTAATTAATTATAATTATCTACTATTTAAATATTTAAGAATTTATGTTGAGAAATGTTTAAAAATAATTATGTCAAATCGTTATGCAGTTTAATACAAAATTAAAACAAATTAATTTATTAATGCCTTCTGATTATTCTTTTATATTGTTACTAGATCTTTGTAGTTATCAAGCCTCAGTCAAAGTTTATGCTGATTCAAAGTACAAAACTGCTACGTACGATGCAGAAAAGTGTGCTTCCTATATTCAATATAGATTAAATACAATACTGAATAGATGTGTGAAAATTGAGATCGGTATTGGCTATAATGCGACAAACATGTAAGATAGTACATAACATTTTATTTAATTATCAGTATAAAAAAACGAATTAACAATTATTTTTATACAGTTATAACAAAATATTAATATTCATTATTTCTATTGACAGAAAAGGTTCATATTTCTTTAATATCAATCTCTAACGTAGTATGGCGATTGGACTACATTTGATATATCAATAAAGATTTATTATATATGAGGTAACAATAAAAAATATTATTAAAATGAATAAATACATATTTATATAAATAAATAAGAAACTTTTTTGTTATTAAATTGATCAACAATGAATTTGCATGAATAAAATTATTTACTGATACAAAAAAATACAATAATAAAAAATTTTTAATTAAATTACAAAAAAAATTAGTTTGTTCGATTAACTCAGCTATATAAAAAATATTAACTGAACTCAAAGTTAAAGTATCGATAAGTGATATAATTTTTATTATAAGTTAACCGCAAGTATCAAGATTATTAGCTTTCACAAAAATTCTTTATATTTATGGTAATAAAACTATTGACTTTGTTACAAAATTCACGAAACATCTGTGCTAACATACTTGTTATGCTTCTTCTTCGGAACAAGAACAAAATTTTATAGTAAGCATGACTTATGCTATTTTTGGGCTGATTGCGTAAACAGATGACATCTTGTGCACATCCAGATAATTTAAACTCTCCTTTTTTTAATTATTGCTTCTTGATGGACGTTATTTGAAACGTAAGTATTCCGTGGATTAAACGATAAGACGGTAGGCGACGTATATCCGTTGCCAAACATAACTGAAATTTTAAGTCAGTTAAAAAAAGCAAAATAATTCTCAATATTTAATTTAACCTCGGGTTTTCACCAAATTAAAATGCATCTGGAAGATAGTCATAAAACTGCATTTTCAAAACCGCATGTTTATTACGAATTTGACTGAATGTCTTTTGATTTAAAGTACGCACGGGCAATTTTTCAAAGATTAACGGATTTAATTCTAACTGGGACGCAAGGAAACGAAATTTTCATACATTTAGATGATACTGTTTTATATTTGTGTTTATTAATAAAACACGCAATTAAATTTTAGATAACTACACGTCTGCGACAAGCAAATTTAAAATTTTAACTGGATAAATGTGAAGTTTTAAGAAAAGAAGTTACATATTTAAAAAATATAATAAGAAAAGATGGGGTCTAACCGGATCTTAAGAAAATTGAAGCAGTGAAAATTTGTCTAGTACCCAAATACGTAAAAAATTGAGTAATCGATCGAGCCCGCCGAAGGCGGGCGAAGTTCGATTGAGATTATGCTTCGTGTCTCGTTCTCGAGATCATTAAATGATAACTGTTAGCATTTCGAGTACGGAAGTACGGAGGCAAAAAACACAATGCGTACAAACGTGAATAATTGTAAAACGCAACTTAACGTAATCGGCGCGAGACACATGTGAATATGTTAACAGACTAATAACGACGACGTACAATACGGTTCGGTGAGCGAAAGGCGTAGCGGACGTACTAACAAAAAAGAAAAGTAACTAAAGAACGTAACCCGCCGACAGATGGCAGGATATACATAAGTCCCGCGCATAGCGAGTCGCCCGCCAAATACGAACTTATAACTAACAATAACAATGTAAATGTTTAGAGCATTAACATAGAATGCATCTTTATATTTACCTTTAGATAAAATAGTTTCTGCAAATAAATTCTTTTTATTGGTAATCGGTCGATTATAAAACCTATCAAAAGTATTTGAGTTTTTAGACCATCCTACTTAACTTTTTATAATGTGTTATGTATGCCGAAGGAGAGAGAGAGAACATAGGAACGCTATTGTAATGAGCCAAACTGATAAAGATATATTTCTAGCACGTGTATATTCAACAACTTAGAAAGATGAAGTGAAGTACGATTTGCGAAGGCTCGTGCGCTGTTTTACATAAAAAGTTGAAGAGCGGGTAGATTCGTTCCGCTCGTATTCTAATTCGCTGAGCATAACGCGCGCAATACAAAAATAGTGTGGGAATAAGTTTAGTTAATACGTAACACCCTCTTCTGTTAAAGTAAAAATTACTTTCGTTCATATGACAAGAAATCAGGTCGTTTCTTTTCTCTAGTTGAACGCCTTAACGTATTATGAGAGTTACTATGATTTGTGTTATGTGTAGGTTGTAAGTTTTCCTTATCTTGAAGTAAAGTATCTTGCTTTTCTGTAATTATATTGCTAGTGTCCCAATAACAATCATTGTTTGGATTATCTGTAATTGTAGGTGTCTGATTTCCAATTAAACGCATCTGATTAACGTGTCTGATCCATAGACGACCGTCATCTAATACAATTTTGTAATGTAACTTTCCTATACGCGTATGAATTTTTCCAAACTTCCACTTATCTTTGCCAGAATAATTCCTGCATGCTACTCTGTCTTTACATTTAAAACTTCTAATCGCCTTATTATAATTTTTATCAACTGCCTTCTCTTCTTTAATCGGAAATACTAGATCTAAACGTGTACATAGTTTTCTTCCTATAAATAGCTCCGCAGGTGACTTATTTGTCGACGCATGTAACATAACTATATATTGTAACAATAGATTACATAAAACTAAATTTATATTTGCTGAATTGCAGTTTGTACGCTTTAATGCTTGCTTTAATGTCTGTACAAAACGTTCGGCTTGACCATTTGTTGATGGGTTGTAAAGAGAAGTTAGTTTGCGACTAATCCCATTTAATCTTACAAATTTTTGAAATTTATCTGATATGAAAGTTCTTCCATTATCAGTTACAATTGTTTTGGGTAAACCATAGTTTGCGAATATCTGTCTACATTTAGAAATTGTAATTTCAGCTGTAATATTAGGCATAACATGTACCTCAGGCCATTTAGAATATGAATCTACCATAATTAAGAACATTTTCCCTAAAAATGGCCCAGCAAAATCCAAATGAATCCGTTGCATTGGCTCTGAAGGTTGTTGCCAGAAATGCACATCTACTTTAGGTGGATTATTTCTGTGTGCATTACAATTTGTACAATTCTTTGCAATATCTTCTATGTTTTTATCTAAACCTGACCACCAACAATAACCTCGAGCTAGATTTTTCATTTTAATTACACCAAAATGTCCATTGTGCAATTCTTTCAAAATTTGACTTTGTAACTTTTTCGGAATAACTACGCGGTGTCCACGCATAATAACACTATTTAATAAACTAAATTCAGTTTGTTCAATATTAAAACGCTTATTTTTATGAACATGTTTTCCCGTATGAAGCGCTTGCAACAAATCCTGAAGTTCCTTATCCTGACTTGTCTCTAATGCAATTCTTTTTGCTGTAATTGGCAATGTATTAATTGTTTGAAAATGAAAAATATCTATAACGTCTGGAGAATCTTCTGCAATATTAATTGGAAGTCTTGATAGGCAATCGGCATTAGCATGTTTCTCTGACCTTCTATATTCGATTTCGTAATTGAATCCTTGTAAAAAAATCGCATAATGCTGCATTCTCATTGCTGTGTAAATGGGTAAACTTTTTCTTGGTGAGAATATTTGAACTAAAGGTCTATGGTCTGTTATTAATGTGAACTTATTGCCATATAGAAACTGAAAAATTTTTTAACTCCAAACATTATTGCAAAAGCCTCCTTGTCAATTTGCGAATATTTCTTTTGCGTATCTGAGAATGACTGAGAAGCAAATTGGATTACTTTTTCCGAACCGTCAGGATAACGATGTGATAAAATAGCTCCCACTCCGTATGCACTAGCATCAGTGGCTAAAATTAAAGGCAACTTAGGATCAAAATGAACTAAAACTTTATCACTTGCGAAAGTCTCTTTTGCTTTCTGAAAAGCTATCTCACACGAATTTGACCATACGAAAGATGCATTTTTACGTAACAAGTTATTTAAAGGCTGTAAAATTGTACATAAGTCCGGAATAAATCTACTATAATAATTTATCATGCCTGTGAAGGCTCTGACCTCTAATACATTTTTAGGTTGAGGCATGGACTTAATAGCTTCCATTTTCCTTTGATCTTTATGTATCCCTTGTTTGTCAATTGTATACCCACAATAATTTACTTTGTCAATGAAAAAATCAGACTTTTCTAAATTAATACGAATATTAAATTTATGCAATCTTTCTAAAACTTCTTCTAGTCTTTGCAAATGTAAATCATCAGATTCTCCAGTGATTACTATGTCATCGAAAAATATAGCTACACCTGAAATACCCTGCAAGATATTTACAATCTCTCTCTGCCAGATAGTTGGTCCGGAAGCAATACCAAACATCATTCTATTAACTTTGTATAGCCTCCTACATGTACTAATTGTTAACAATTTGCAATATTCAGGTGCCATTTCTAACTGTAAATAAGCCTGGGTTAAATCGATTTTTGAAAATTTGACACCGTTGGTTAATTTAGAAAATAATTCGTCGATCGTAGGTAAGGGGTGATCATCTATAATTAAATTCGGATTTACAGTAACTTTATAGTCTCCGCATATTCGTACTTTGCCAATTTTTTTTAATATGGGGACAATCGGTGTAGCCCATTCTGATGTTGATACCTTTTCTATTATTCCTGCCTTTTCCAAAGAATCTAATTCTTGTTCAACGAGGGGAATAAGTTTAAAAGGAACTTGCCGTGCACGTATATATATTGGTGTAACATCAGCTTTTAATGTTAATTTAGCTTGAATGCCTCTGATGGCTGAAAATTCCGGGGGATTAAGCTTTTTGTACTTAATAAGCAATGTGTGCAATTTATTTTGAGACGTAGGTATATTGTTTACTGCAGCGCCACGCACTAGAAAATCATGTTCATTTGACAACTGTTTAATCCATTCCCTGCCTAAGAGTGGTTTTCTATGACCTTTAACAATGTACATTTTGAGCTCTTTTTGAATTTCGTTAAATTGAACATTAACTGTAACATAACCTTTACTTTGTAAAATATTTCCGCAATATGACATTAATTGTAAATTTGTTTTTTGTAAGACCTCGTTTTGAAAATATTGATTATAATCTGCTTCACTTATAACTGTGACTGCGGCACCGCTATCAATTTCAAACTTAATTTGCTTATCGTTTACCTTAAGAACAATGTAATATTTATCTCGATGATCATCATGTTCCAATGCTAGCATCTCCTGTAATTGATTGTTCGAAGTGGTATTTTTAAAACAGACTACATTTAAATGACCTTTCCTTCCACAATTAAAGCATTTAGTGTCACGACTTAATGTGCATTTACTTGCTAAATGAGCTTTACCGCATCTGAAACACTTAATATTAGTTTTTGTTTCGCATCTAAAATTAGAATTAGAATTAGTATGACCTGTGGGCTTCCTGTAGTTTTGCTTTGAATTTTTGTCGTTGCCGTGTTTGTGCTGCAATTTCCTTCCAGTTTTCAAATAATCAATGGTGGAGGTTGATGCATTACCAGTCTTCATCTGTTCAGAACTCTTTTCAGATAATTCCATTGTTACTGCAATTTTGACTGCTTCCTCAAAATCTAAATCTTTCCGCTCAAGTAAACGGGCTTGGCTCTTCTTGTTTTGTAGACCAAATACAAATTGATTCCGTAGGGCTGTTTTTAAGTATTCTCCGAATTTACAATGAATACTTAGTTTATGTAATGCTGCCACATATTGTTGCACTGTCTCTCCTGCCTCCTGCTTCCTTTGGTGAAATTTATAATTTTCTGCTATTTCCAAAGGAGCTGGCTCATAAAACTCTTCCAATTTTTGCACCAGCGTATCGAAACTTTGAGAAAAGGGATCGACTGGATCGAGTCGATCACACAACACATCAAATGCTGATGATCCTACGTAATGCAATAAATATGGAACTCTTGAGTTCCCAGCGATGCCAAAAATTAAGAAAGCACCTTGTAGACGCTGAACCCAACGTTTCCACGTGGTTGTAGCTGGATCGAAAGCTTCAATTGCAAAAGATCCTGGAATGGCGGGCTTACTATCCGTGCTGGATGATGATTGCGCCATATTTTATTTTTTTTTTTTTTTTTTTTTTTTTTGTGTCGTCCCGTATATTAACTTTTCGTGCATTAAATGTGGTTTGTTTACTTAATTTCGCCGTCCTCGTCGCCAATTATGTTATGTATGCCGAAGGAGAGAGAGAGAGAACATAGGAACGCTATTGTAATGAGCCAAACTGATAAAGATATATTTCTAGCACTTGTATATTCAATAACTTAGAAAGATGAAGTAAAGTACGACTTGCGAAGGCTCGTGCGCTGTTTTACATAAAAAGTTGAAGAGCGGGTAGATTCGTTCCGCTCGTATTCTAATTCGCTGAGCATAACGCGCGCAATACAAAAATAGTGTGGGAATAAGTTTAGTTAATACGTAACATAATGTTTAAATCCACACCTTTTTTGAACGCTGCTGACGTGGCAGCATGACGTATACCATGAGTCCCGTAGACTTTATTTATTCCACTCTTGATTAAGAATGCTTGAGTCTATTTGCCAATAGTATCTTTTGACGCATCTTTGAATGGTTTTATGGTTGTAATTTGTACGTAATTCTTCGAACGGAATTACGATACTTCTTACGCTGGTCCTGGTTCTCTACAGATGTGTGAGATAAGAGCACTTACTCTCGCTTTTTTATTCTCCGAAGTGGAGATAGAGATGCAGGAGAATTTTGTATGAAGTAACCGTCCCGAATAATGTATAATATATACGTTTAATTATCGTATAAACGTCTTGAAAGGCCAGCGGTATTATTTGGTTCTTATTAAACTTTCGTTGGACTAGTTCGCTTTGTTAGTTCTCGCATTTATATCTTTTATACCTTTTCTTCCATATTAATTGTGTTATGTATTAGGCTATACAACATCCAGCATTGTTTGTTTGCATACGTCACCAAGCATTGTTTGTTAGACTATGTGTCCGGTCAATATTTATCAAGCTACGTAACACCGCCCGCCTTGGAAGACTCTGTCTTACAATTTTCTATAATGTTTTTCGTGACATAGATAATTACAAAAGTTTAATTTAGTAAAGAACATTTAGTAAAGATTATTCTTTACTAAATGTTCTTTACTAAATTATGATGTAACGTTGAAATTACAAATAAACCGTGAAAGAAAACATCCGATAATACCAATTAAGTAGATAAAACGAAAATTTTTTGATAATTAAATAACATATAAAAAAATAATAATAATGAAACAAAAAGAATTATGTGTCAGTAGGTTGTCTGTTGGATTGCTCGTCGTTTAAAGGTGAAATTGTCAGTCTCGTCAATGGTCGTGTTAAAATGCCCTTTGAGGTAACTATTTTTGCTGATCTGGTAATTCTCTCTGATTCTAGTTGTACACTGTTTACTCGTCCAACATTCCAATGTAATGGATTTAGCCCTGGCTGTCTTATCAACACCATCTGTTCTTGCTGTAATTGCCTTCCTTTGTTGACCTTTCATTTTGGCGTAACTGTAATTCAGTCAAATATTCATAACTCCACCGCTTCCAAAATTGATGTTTTAATTGTTTGACTCGTTGCCAACGTAACAATCGATTCTCGCGAATCTCCGTTAAATTGTGGCAAGAGAAGCTATTCAACGCATCGCAAATTAGAAAATGTCCGGGAGTGGGATAATTTAAATCGGAACTTACAAGGAAATCTCGCAAAATGGAAAATTCAAAAAAATCTTAAACTTTGCACACATTTAGGAGTCAATATTAGATGAATTTAAAAAATAGACGATCTTGATACATTAAGACTGAGATTGCGACTAACTGCTCAGTATAAATTGTTGCTAGGCTTAGCTGACCTGCCTTTGTTCCTAAGGACGTTCGCATAATATTACAAGATAGCCCGAGTTTCGAGAAAAATGACACTTATCAGGTTGCCTACGTGACCGGATAAGATGTTATAAACAGTTCGGCGCCAGGAAAGCCAGGAAAGCCAGGAAAATAAAAGAAAAGAAGGGTCTTCAAGCGCTTAAAGAGAATATCGTTTTGCATTTTTTTCTAATATTTTTTCTTTCAAAAACAAGGCTGTTGTAGGACCGAAAATGGAGTTTTTGAACCTTGTTCCGGAATGGTTTCCGAGCCACTATGATAGTAGAATATTTCAAAATTCTTGGGTTTTTACGAGATTCCAGTAACGTGAGCTAACAGGAATGTTAGTAAGAGACGCAGGATATCCTGCTTTTACATTTTTTCTAACTCCATTTAGAAATCCTCAAAACGAAGAAAAATACAGGTAAGGCTAACAGATTTTTAATAAATTTTAAGAAATTTTAATTGTAATTAAAATTTTTTTTTTTATAATTTTAATTGTTTACCACAATTTATTTTATTTATTGTTATCATAAATGTATAATAAATGTTTATAGACTTTCGTTTCCAATAGCGTATAAGACGTGAGATTCTGTGAGTGTATGTTCTGAGGGTGGAAAGGATAGAATAAAAGGGTATTTCGAAGGGGTGCTGTAGTGTAGAAGGTATAGGGGTAGGTAAAGTAGAAGGGCTGTTGAAGGGAAGTAAGGGCAGGAAAGAAAAAAAAATTAAATAGAAAAGTAAAAGGTGTGAATATTTGGAGGTTAGGTTAGGTTGTAGGTGTACGATCGTGAAACAAAGGAATTGAGACAGTAAGACAAAGAAGAACAAAGGAACAAAGGAAGGATAAAAGAGGAAAGAGTAAAGCAGTTAAAGTGAGTAGGTTAGAAAAAGGAAAGATAAAGTAAAAATGAGTAAAAAAAAAGGAATTAGAGAAAAAAGAAAAAATGGAACTGGAGTTGGAAGGGAAGAAGGAAACTGAAGGTGGTGAGGAAAAAGGGAAAAAAAGGCTAGGAAGGCCTCCTAGAGTGGAAATGCTGGGAAGAGAGAGATCGAATAGCTTGCCAATTAAACTGGCATTTAGGATGGGTGAAAAAAGGAAAGAAAGGCAGGAAGATAAGGAGGAAAGAATAGAGATAGAAGGTTTTAGGAAGAGTTGCAAGATTGGAAGGTCACCAGTAAAAGGTCATGAAGGAAAAGGGAAGGAAAGAGATTATGAAGAAGAAGGTACTAGTAAAGATAAATTTGAGGAAGTGATTAAAGAAGTAAGGAATGGCTTTAAAAAGTTAAATAAACAGATGAAGGAAGTGAAGGAATGTAAGGCGCAAATTAAAAAAAAGATGGAAGAATTAAAAAAAAATGTGGAACAGGGAGAAAATAGCGCTAGAAGAAAAATTGGATAAAAGATTGAAGGAATTAGAAAAAAAAGTGAATGAAAAAGGGGGAAAAGGAACAGAAGATACGGCAGAAGAAATTGATTGGAAGATGATGAGCCTGGAGGAAAGAGTAAGAATAATGGAAATGGGTAAGGAGAGAGAAAGAAAAAAATGGAGAAAAAATAATGTAATCATCAGAGGAAAGTTAAAAGAGGAGGGTAAAGTGGCATTGAGAGAAAAGATGGAAGAAATTTTTGAGAAAATTGGGGTAAAGGCCAAGATAGTGGATGTGAATAAGATAGGTGAGGTTAACAAGGGATTACAGTATGGCTTGGGTAAAATTGGAAAGTTTTAAGGATAAAGTAGAGATACTGAGGGAAAAGGGAAATTGAAGGAGAAAACGGAATGGATAGGGGATGATTTAACTGAGTATGAAAGAAAAGTAGAATGATGCATTAAGAGGGAAACAGAAAAATATAAAAAGGAAGGAAAAAAAGTGAAAATAGGTTATAAAAAACTGTGGGTGGAAAAAGATTTTTTGGTGTGGGACGATTTAAAAGAGAAACTAAGATTATATGAAGTGGTAAAAGAAATGGAGGGGAAAGGGAGAAGGATAAGGGAAGACAAGGCAAACATGAGTTTTTAAAAACAGACGGAGAAAGAGAGATAAGGAAAGAGGAAAAGGAAGTGGGGAAAGAAAAAAAGGGATCAAATTATAAAGAGAATGAAGAAAGAAAAGGAAGAAAAAAAGATAAAAATACAGTGGAAGGTAAAAGAATAATGAAAGTGGGATTCTGGAATGTGGCGGGGTTAGGAAATAAGGATGAAGAGTTCTGGAAAAGACTGGAGGAGTGGGATGTGATTTTTTTATGTGAGACATGGATACAGTCAAGAGGTTGAAGTAAGTTGAAAATGCGTGTGTCAAAAAGATATGAATGGAAAGTAAAAGGAGCAGAGAAGATTAATAAAAAATGAAGGGCAATAGGGGGCATAGTGATGGGATGGAGAAAGGAATTAAAGAGAAAAATAATTTTAGGAAGAGACAAGAAAGAAGGAGTATTGGGATTAAAAATAAGAAGTGGAAAAAGATGGTGGAAAATTGCAGGAGTATATGTAAATGGGGACTTGGATAAGATACTGGAAGAGATAGTAATGTGGATGGAAGAAAAGGAAGAAGGTGTGGGATGCCTAATAGAAGGAAATTTTAATTTAAGAACAAGGGAGGAGGGGGGTTTATGGGACGAGGAAGCAGAAAATGATAAAGAGGAAAAAAAGAGGAGATCAAAGGATATAAAGATAACAAATGAAGGAAGGAAGTTTTACAAATTTTTGGAGGAAAAGGGGTGAAGAATATTAAATGGATGTACCAAAGGGGATAAAGAGGGGGAATGAACTTATGCGGGAGGAAGGGGTAACACGGTGATTGATTATGTAATAAGTGATGTGGATTCAAAGAGTAAGATAAGGGAAATGAAAGTAGGGGAGGATATAGAATCGGATCATTTTCCGTTAATAGTGAATTTAAGAAAAAGTGTGAGGAGGGAAAAAGGAGGAGGAAAAGGTAAAAAAAAAAAAGATAAGATTAAACTGGGATGAAGAGAAGAGAGAATTGTTTAAAGAAAAATATGAAGAGTTGAAAGAAGAAAAGGATAAAAATAGAGAAAGCTGGGAAAGATTATGTAAAAAGATAAAAGGGGTTAAAAAAGTTGTTAAAAAAGTAATAAATGGAAGAAAAGAAGATAGGAAGGAACAAGCAAAAGAAGTATGGTGAGATAAAGAATGCAGAGAAGGCAAAAAGAATGTAAAGGAAGAACTAGAAAAATGGAGAAGAAAAGAGAATAATGGGGAAAAGTATAGGAAGGCAAGGAGTATATATAAGAAGTTATGTGAAGAGAAAAAAGGGATAGAGAAAAATAGATGGGAAAAGAAAATAGAAGCAGTAAAGACGGAAAGAGATGTATGGAAAATAATAAATAAGGGAAGGAAGAGGAAGCAGGAAATAAATGAAAAAATTGAATTAAGGGAATGAGATGAATATTTCAGAGAAATGCTAGGAGGGGGGGGGTAAAATAAAAGATAGAAGAAGATCTGGAAGAAGAGCGGAAAGAAGATGAAGAAAAAGAGCTGGAAAGAGAAGAATTTGAAATGGCGATAAGAGGATTAAAAAAAGGAAAAGCAGGAAGTGATGACTTAGAAAATGAAGTATGGAAATGGGGGAGAGGAAGTGAAAGAAGGATTATGGAAAATTTGTAGAAAAGTATGGAAAGAAGGTGGAATGCCGAAGGAATGGTGGGAGGGTATTGTAGTACCCGTGCTGAAAAAAGGAAAAGGAGAGAAGGTGGGGATTACAGAAAATAACACTGACGCAAACGGCGTATAAAGTCTATGCATCGGTGTTATCTGAAAGATTAAGGAAAGATATAGAGGATAAAGGTATATTACCGCAGAGTCAGGCGGGTTTTAGGAAAAATATGGGAACGATAGATCAGATTTTTATATTGAATTTTCTGATTAACAGAATGATTAAAGAGAAAGAAGGAAAAATTGTGATAGCATTTATAGATATGAAAGCAGCGTTTGACTCCGTGGACAGAAGAAAGCTAGTGGAAGCTATGAGGAAAAAAGGAGTAAGAGAAAGTTTGGTAAAAAGATGTGAAGAGATATTAGAAGAAACGGTATGTAAGGTAAAGGTAAGAAATGAGGAAGGGGAGAGTTTCTGGACTGGGAAGGAAGTGAGACAGGGGTGTTCGCTGAGCCCGAGTTTGTTTACAGTTTTATTGGCAGATATAGATGAGGAATTAGAAAAAAAGGGGTGGGGTGAAATTAAAATTAAAAGAAAAAAGATTTTCTTATTAGCATATGCGGATGACGTGGCTCTGGTGGCAGAAAATGAGGCAAAGATGAAGGGCATGATAAAAAGTTTGGAAGAATATGTGGAAAAAAAGGGTTTAGCGGTGAATGTAGGGAAAACAAAGATATTAAGATGTAGAAAAGGAGGTGGAAAATGGAAAAAGGTAAAGTGGAATTGGAAGGGAAAGGAAATTGAAGAAGTAAAGAATTTTAGATATCTTGGTTATACAGTCACGAGAAATGGAGACCAGAGGGAACATGTGAGAGAAAGGGTTAAAAAGGCGGCAAAGGTAATGGGACAAGCCTGGGGCTTGGGGAATAGTAAATTTGGAAAAGATTGGAGTAGAAGGATATGGTTGTTTGATAGACTAGTATGGTCTGTGGCAAATTATGGGGTAGAAATATGGGGGTGGAGGGAAAGGGAGGAAGTGGAGAGCCTGCAGGACAGATACTTAAGATGGCTGTTAGGTGTGAAAAGGCAAGTACCGGGATATATGATAAGAGAAGAATTACGAAGAGAAAAGTTATGAGGTAAAGCTGGAATGAGGGCATGGAAATATGAGATGAGACTGGACGAAGGAAGAGGAGGAGAATTAGCAAGGTAGTGTTGGCAGGAAATTAAAGAAAAAGCAAGGGATGGAAAGGCAATAGAAAAATGAGAAAAGAAAAGGGAAGAATATTATAAAAAAATGGGTTGGTCGATAAAGGAAATGGAGAAAAAGAGGATAAAGGAGGAGTTGAGGGGGAAGTATTAATTGAAAGAAGTAAAGAGATTGTGCTAAATTTATTTAATTCATAACAAGGAAAATTATAAAAATCAAGAATTACAAAAAAAAAATAAATTGAACGTTACCGAAGTCGGGGATAAACCCGCGATTCATATAAGGAATGCAATAACCAAAAGAAAATAAAAGGTAATTCGAGGACCGAAATGTACCTCGTGACTATACCAAAAATACAAAAGAATTTACCAATGGAAACTAAGAAATTTCACCCCGGCTATAATTTAGCACAAAGTCTATTCGAAACGAAAAGGGAAAATACGCATACAGTTCGCAAGAAGGAAAACGCAACGCAAAACGGCACGCGAGAGAGATACGCAACGCACGCAACGGAACGCGAGAGAAATACGCAACGCAACGCAACGGAACGCAAGAGAAATACGCAACGCAACGCAACGGAACAGAACGCGAGAAAAATAGTATGACTGCCGACATACGGCGATACAATGCCCACTTCCCGGTACCCCACCGAGAACCGATCGGCTTCCAAACTTTCCTTACACGCGCGCAGGACGTGTCGCGACACTCGCGAATTCCTGTTCAACCCCCCTCCCTTTCACCCCGGGGCTCCACGCAACACGCTCGCAAATACTCGCCGCACGCCGTCTTCCCGTGATGGCTGCGACTCGACGTCCCACGTCGCGATGAACACGGCACTCCGCCGATTACCGCTTTTCCCCTCAGTGGCTGAATACACTCGGAAAGCCGGTATGGTCCCACGGCGCGGCGGAATCCGTCGTCGCCGTTCTCGAATCCGCTCTGATGCGGTACTCGCGCCGGCACCCCGTGCTGGTCACGTGATCAGTGGGTGATCGGCAGCTCCTTGCCGCTTTTCCCAAAATATCCGTAGCTCAGGTTACCAGCCCCTGGCCGGAACCTGTTTATTAAAACGTAATTAATATTACGATACCGGGCGACTCCTGGCCCTTCGTCACAAAACGGCACTCACGATACGGCACATGAAAACCGCGTGCTCAACAGCTCGCCGGTCGCTCTCCCTCGTCGTCAGACCCACCGGGCGGAAAATTCATGGAAGACTCGCTCGGCGAAATCACTCAAGCCCTTCACGGGCGGAAAATCCATGGGAGAAGTCTTCCCTGTCGGCGACAGCCTCCGCACCACTTTGTCGTCGGTCCCGTCGGCGGAGTTCGGCACCTCGGTCTTTGTGCGACTACGGCGAGACTCGCGAACGGGCCCGTTGCCAGGCCAACCGCGCCGACGCAATACCTTACTACGGTGTCGGTACCGCCAATTTTCGCGAGTCGGTAAATAGCCAGGTCGGTAATCCGACACCGAGACCGCGAGATAACGCAGTTTTACGTTGCAAGATACAAAGAAAAGAGAGTAAAGAAAAAATAATGGAATCAAGATTCAATAAGATTTATAAAAGAATTAAGAAAGAGGGGGTGCTAAAGTATTTGAAAAAGGGATGGAAGGAAGAGAGATGGATGAGAATGGCAAGATTCAGATTAAGAAATGAAATGAAGGGATATAGATACTGGGAAAGTGAAGAAGGAAGAAAATGCAGGATGTGCGGAGAAAAGGAAAAAACATGGAAACATGTATGGACAAAATGTATAGATTGGGAAGAAGGGAAAAATTGGGAGGAAGTAGTAGAAGAAATTTTGGGAGAGGAAGGAAAGGGAGAAGAATGGTTGGTAATATTGGATAGAATCAGGGAAGGGATGGGTATGAATGAAAGTATGAATAGATAAAAAAAATTGGAGACAAAATTAAATATAGAAAAAGATAAAAAGTAAAAGCATCGGAAGCGAGGGTCCAAGATGAATGAATGAGAAAAGTATGGCATAATTTGTAGGTGTGGGTAAACGCGATCTCTCTCTCTCTCTCTCTTTCGTGCGTTTTTGGCGTAGTTTTAAGAAAAGTGTGTGAAAAGGCGGAAAAAAGGCGTTATTTTTTGTAAGGTTTGTAGGTAAAGGAAGAAGAAGGAGGCTTGAAGAAAGAAGAGAAAATGTAAAAAGAAGAAAGGAAAATTGTAAAATGTCAATTGGAAATAGTTGCATGGGTCTAGAGATTGTTAAGAGTAAAATAAGTGGCATAAAGAATGTATAAAGAAAGTAGAATGGAAGGAAAGGTTTTGGGCGTAAATTGTAAAGGAAATAAGAAAGTGTATAAGAAAAATGGAAAGTGGAATGTACAGGTGTGGAAATAATTATTGAAAAAAGTAAAATGTAGTAAAGTGAAGTAAATTAGTAATAGATGTAGAAGTAGAAAAATGTAAATATGTAAATAAAATGACTGGAAACAAAAAGTCAAGTGTACTCCAAATAAGAAAATAAACACTATTATATATATAAATAAAAACAGTATTATTTATAAATAAAATAGTTAAATTATTTAAAAAATATAATAATAAATATTATATACCCATCTAATAATTGATTTTACAACATCAGATGAGTATGTTATAGGCAATGCACATTTCTATATTTTTTTTATAATAAGGAGCCAATGTAAATTAAAATTCCGTAATTCTAGAATTAAATTATATCAAAAATAGATGAATATTTATATTAACCTTAAGTCCTTACACATGTCGCTAAATGTAATTCCGCCAAACGCTGATTCTTCCAATCAACGAGCAGACAAATGTCGAGCTCGCCAATCGCCGAGCCTGCTAGCTCGCCAATTGCCGAGCTTGCTAAGCACTGTTGGCGGTAAATGCGGTAATGAGTGTTTGAAAGACAACGTAATTTTGGTTAAGGTAAAAATAAAGAAATTATTTATTTTTAATATGGCCTCAAGCGAAAAAGGAGCAATTAAGAAACGTAGAATTAGAGAATTTCAATATTTGTGGCTAGATAAAAATATTTTTAAAGGATGGTTGGCTCCTTACCATTAAGAAAATAAAGCATTATGCACTGCATGTAACAAGCTCATCAGTTGTAGTAAATCTAATTTTGTACAACACTCACAAACGGTCAAATATATAACTAATATTAATTTAAATAACAAAATTTACAGTGAAAGTCCCAATGATAAAGTAGAGTTAAATCATAAAGATAAAGTTAAACGAGCCGAAATGAAATTAGCTGCTTTTTTCGCGGAACATGATACTGCTTTTAGTACTGCCGATCACTTAATTCCACTATTGAAGAATATTTTCTTGGAATCGAAAGTCATTCAAGATCTCAAACTCGGTCGGAATAAATGTAATAAAATTGTTAAACACATTATAGCCAAACGCGAAGTAGAAAAACTAATTAACAATCTACAGTTTTGCAAATTTTCGATTTTAAATGACGACAGCACCGATATATCCGATTCAAAATTAATGTGTGTTCTTGCAAAATACGTTTCGCCTGGCAATGGCCAAGTTATTACTCAATTATTAGAATTAGTAAGTTTAGACGCAAGAGATTGTTCGGCCAATAAACTTTTTAAAACTTTTAAAGATCTTTTAAGCGAAAAAGAAATTCCTATTTCGAATATTGTCGAGTTAGCTTGTGATAACGCATCGGTAATGACGGAATGTAATAATTCTTTCACGCAAAATCTAGAATTAGAAGTTCCTAATTTAATTGTTTTAAATTGTTTATGTCATTCTTCTGCTTTAGTAGCTAGTAAAGCTTGTCAACAGATACCGTCATTGTGTGAAAATTTAATTCGCAATATACAGGGTGATTCAGAACAAGTATATAGTCCCTGAAGGGACGTGTTCTTGAATCAAATCTGAAACGATTTTTCCTCTATGAAAATTTTATTTGAGGTCTAGTTTTCGAGTAAATTAATAAAATATTTAGCTACTTACCGGACGGATACAAGTGGTAGCCAGGGACGTACATGACTTATCGTCAGAAAGTGAAGGGCCCCACGGTGACATTGCGCGCGCGCGCAAATTGTTTCTAGCGTGTGTTGTTCGTCTAACAATCGATGGTTTAATGTATAAGGAAAATAATTATTACCGGTAGTAATTAATTAATAATATCAATTATTTTATTCGCGAGTGTCAGATGAATTATTAATTTTATGTTAAAAGTGTTATGCGCGAGTGCTTGTCACCGTGGGGCCCTTCACTTTCTGACGATAAGTCATGTACGTCCCTGGCTACCACTTGTATCCGTCCGGTAAGTAGCTAAATATTTTATTAATTTACTCAAAAACTAGACCTCAAATAAAATTTTCATAGAGGAAAAATCGTTTCAGATTTGATTCAAGAACACGTCTCTTCAGGGACTATATACTTGTTCTAAATCACCCTGTATATTCTTATATTTCAAGGAGTGCAAAATAACGGCAATTTTACAAGACTTCCAAGATTTCTTCGAAATGGAAAGAAACAAGTTGTTAAAATTATCGGGAACTAGATGGCTCGTATTACATCAATGCGTTTTAAGAATTTTAGAAAATTCGGACGTCTTAAAAAATTATTTTATACTAGCAGTAGTAGAAGATAAATTACAATCGACAAACGTTATTTTAAGTTCATTAAATAATAATACAATTAAAGCCTATTTTTTATTTTTAAAATACGTGTTAAATTTTTTAAATTAATTTTAATGGATTATTTCAATCGCGAAAAATTGTAATACATAAATTATATGTAGGTAGCCGACAATTGATTCATCAATTGGCTCAAAATTTTATGACCGCAGAAGCATTAAATAATATTGAAAATATTAATATTAATAATAATGAACAAATTTTTAATTTAGAAGATGTATGTGTAGAACCGGAATGTGAGAAGTTTTTAGAATTATTATCACATGAATGTAGAGTAGATTTTAAGTTAGTTTGTCTAAATTTTTATAAAATTGCAGTTCTAGAAATGTTTAAACGTTTACCGTATAATGATTTTATTTTTTAATCGTTAATGTTTTCAGATCCAAAAATTGCTTTATACAGGGTTTCTCAGCCCATGTGTAAAATCTTTTACAGATAGGTAGGTCTTGAAGAGATAAGTAAAAAAGTTCTTTAACGTTTTGAAAAGTTCTCAATACTTATTGAGAAAAAAATTAATTTGTCTAGCGCAAGAGCGACAAGGAAGCTACACGTGAGTGAGCGCGATAGGCGACGGCGCCATTCCTAGCCATTTGCCTGTCGCGCTCACTCGCTCGCAGCTTCCTTGTCGCTCTTGCGCTAGATAAATTAACTTTTTTCTCAATAACGGTTAAAAATTTTTCAAAATGTTAAAGAACTTTTTTATTTATCTCTCCAAGACCTACCTATCTGTATAGGATTTTACATATGGGCTGAGATACCCTGTATAATAAAGATAGAACAAAATTTAAAGATTTAACAGATATTGCCGCGATATTAATAAAAGATATAGATATTTGTCAATTAGCTTATGAATGGCAAATTCTACCTTCAATTTTTGATAGTGAACAAAAAAAAGAATTAGAAATTTTAGAAATAGATATTATGTAGAACAAAATATTAAATCATACAAATTTTAACGAAAAAAAGACTTTTCAAAATTTAAAATTGTTAGTAGAAATCGTTCTTTCTTTTCTTCACTTAAATGCCGAGACTGAACGAATTTTTTCAATGGTAACGGATATTAAATGTAAAAAGCGAAATCGGTTAACTAATGATAATGTTTCTGCTTTTTGTGTAGTTCGGTCAAGCTTTCAAGCGGACGGTATTAATTATACTAATTTTGAAATTAAGCGTAGGCACCTAGAACTGCATAATTCACACAATTTATACGATAGCACATCTGATGAGGCTGAATAATTTTGCTTTAATTTTTTTTTATTTTACGTAAAATCCTATACCTAGCCACAATTTTTCTAGTCAGTTTAGTCATTACATTGTAATTATTTCTTTGTGCAATAATATTTTTAAATATGTTTCAGAGTAACTATATTTTAAAAGATTAAAATTAAATTTATTATATGTTTTATAATTATTATAGACGTTTTTCTTATGAATACTGGTAAGGTTTTTGGCGGTTTTCCTTACCCTAGCAACAAATGTTAGTATTCTGTACAAAATTCCGCCAAATAAAATATTTTATTTTAAACATATATTCTGTTTTATTAATTATTAATGTTTCCCTTTCCTTATTTACATAATATATTTAATATTATACAAAAATTAATTATTTTTAATTAAAATGTATATGGGTACTTAAAAAGCCAAATTTTATTGTAACGTGTACAGAACTGAAGCCTTACTGGCCGCGCATGCGTGAGAAAATCCGTCCCATCTAACATCACTGGATATTACCGCAATTTTCGTCGCAATGTTGTATTAATCAATACTTGCAAAATCGTTTCACTTGCCTGGCATTAGTTGCTACAATGATCCAAGTGGAATGAACAATCATAACGCCGCGAGCGTGAGCATTCGTACTATCAAGTGGAACGCACCCTATGATTCAAACACCCCTACTACATATTTTTTTATAGAACGCTTTTGTGTTCTCAAGCTTGCGACCATTAGTACATTGTTGGCTATAGATTCATACAGTTCGGTAATTTAAGTAACGTCGTTTTTCAGTGTCATACATGCAGTTTGCATAGCCTATCTAAACATCGTGTTAACTGTATACTATTTTTGACGCGAAAAAAAACCATTTTCAGCATTCCAAGTGTGACAGCTCGCCTCACTCATCACCTCTCGAAAGCCCTGCCTCATCTCTGCTAGAGGAGCAAGGAATATGACCTCGGACGCCTTCTGGTTCACCTCCTCCTCTTCTTAAGGAGATATGTAAACCTCAGACGTCTCCAGGGTCCCCTCCTCCTCTTGAGGAGATGAGCGCTGGACCCTTTTTGTCATTTAGTTCCCCTTCTTCTCTCTGGAGTCAGAGAGAAGAGAGTAAACTATGTGCGATGAACGGTGACTGGTGGTTACGCAATCCAGTAGAAGACTCGGAATGCACAACCGTGGAAAATTCCGATGATGACGCCAGTTCTCACGCGAAAGTCAAATCATATGTTCATTCTGATGAAAGCACTGAATTGGAAGAAGACTATTTATTTAAACGGCGCAGAATTCATTGAATGTGAGTGTGTATAATAAGATGCATCACTTTCGCATCTTTTCATACAGACATTTTATTACTAATATACAGTAAAGAGAAGGAGGAGGGAGAAGGAGGTGGAGCGCGTGAGCTGTATACAGGGTGTTTTGTTACAACTTATTAACCCGGTATGAGTAGATAGATCTCTTCAATACAAGTATGAAAGTCCCATACCATTTTTTAATTTGGACGTTTATTTTTTGTAAAGGTATTCCTTTTTTCTGTATTTTTGTTAATTAAAATGCTTTTCTTCCTTTTATTTATAAAACACATGTAGGCTTTCTGGCGCAATGTTGGCGAAATCCAAGATTTTCCGACCGAATACTGTGGACGGACGAGGCACTGTTTATTTCCAACGGAGTATTCAATTCTAAAAATTATGTTGTATGGACGCACGATAACCCACACGCTGTCAGAAAAATTTACCAACACTTGACCGGAACTCAATTGATTTTGTAATATTCTCTATACATAATCGTTTGTATTTCGTTTGAAAATGTTTGAAGTGCAATTAAAATCATTTGTGAGTCATTTGTTTAATTATAATTAATTAATTAAGTTTTTGGTTGGAAGTCAGCCGAAACATATTAAATTAACAAAGTCCTCATATATAATCGTTTGAAGGTAGTCTAAAAAGGTATCAAATGCTTTTTTTAACGTTTGTGAGTAATTAAAACGTATTTTAATTAATTGATGGAAGTTAGCCGAAAATTGGTTTGGTCGGTAAAAACAGAGTCAGTTTCCCTTTTTAAACTCTGCATGCTTTATGATCCAAGATATGACACAGCGAAGCATGTTTCATCATGTTGCTAAGTAAGTACTTTTTTTTAAGTAGCTATTAATTTTTATAAAATATCTGTTTGCTAATGGCATCTAAATCAATAAACTTAAACTTGGTCGTAGTTGCGGCAACGGAAACTAGTGGTACATATTTCTTAAGAAATACTTGTGCTTTTGACTCTCTTGCACAAATTATCTTTACTGCTGTCTTATATAATTCAAATTATTGCACGTTCGCTGAAAACTTCAATAATGCAATTTTTGAAATTATTTTTAAATTTATGAGCAATGATTCAACTCAAGAAATAAAACAAAGAGAGATTTAAATTATTAAAACCCTTGTACAAAAGTACCAAATGTATCATAAAAACAAATCACCACAAAATTATAACTTCTTATGATGTAATCGATAATCCAGCAGCAATTTGGATAAAATTGATAAATTTAGTGCCAAGTTTATATTAAATTGAAACGTGCAATAAGTGTGGCACTCATGAAAGAGAACAATTAACGTTACTTACAAATTTTAACACCACTAAGAAGAAAGGATTTTGTGCTCTAAATAAAGCATTATAGTTTCATGATATAACATACAATAAACGATGTCAATGTGGTAGCTGCTCTACTTTAACAACTGAAACTAATTGCCATGTCTTCATACAATTGGTTATCACAGCTGATATTTGTTCTGTTCAAAGATTTGAATTAGTTAATTATTCATGTTACAGCCGCGGGGGCAGCACCTCGTGGCCGATCGCCGGCGATGGATCGACATCGATCCATCGTTCGATTATTGCCTCCGATTCTCGAAGACGTTGCCGGCTCGAGACTTCATTGTTCGTTTAGCTGTGCCAAGCATCATCTCGTGTGCAACAACGTGCAGTGTGCCTTTTTGAAAATTCTTACTCATCGTGCTACTCATCGTTCAACTCATCGCTTTGGCTCCAGTACAACTCATCCAGATCATCCTCGCCGTCAAGAATCATCTGGAAGACATCATCCTGCAGCACGAGGCGTGTTGAACCTCGTGCTCAGTAGCTCATTAGATCTTGCAGCGTTTGGTCTTATAATTTATACAATTGTGATTTCAGTTCAACTCAGTGCGGGCTCTCAAATACATTCAGACAGACAGATCCCGATTTACAGGAAAACTCACGCGTGAAAACTCATTGTTAAATTCAGTGCGGATCTCATCTACCGGCCACGTGCTCATCGCGTGTATCCGCGTGACTCGTATAATCGATGGACTTTCCATTCGCCTTTTCGCGTTAATTAAACCGGCCACGACCGCGTTACCATCCCCGCAGCGTTAATCATTAATCTCTAATTATGTAGTACTCATTTTTTATACATGTTCAGAACCAAAAAATTGTAAATTAGAAAAAATACCGCCAATGCTAACATTTGCAAAACAATATAAGTATGTTTTACATTAAATTTTACAGTTTGCAAAACAAGATATAATAATCGTTTGTTTTATTATTTCAGGTTGACAGGAGTTATTGCAGGATATCTGGGTAATTTTGTTGCTATTGTAAACGGCTCACAGGATTATGGGAACAATACAATGATTTAAACACTAAAGTAAATCTTGCAACACTAAAACAAACACTAAAATAAAATCTTGCACACCAAAAGAAACAATTATTCCCATAGCTGAAATTTATATAATTAATCAAAATGATTGCTGTCTTTTCAAAATCGGAAGACGCTACAGGGATCTGATTAAAAGCACGATGTAAGTCAAGAGACGAGAAAATTTTCTTGCATTGGAAATTGAAAGAAAAATCATGCAACTGTGTAGTTGAATATTTATTAGGAATTGTGACGGCGTTGAGTCGACGATAGTCACCGTACAAACGCCAAGTGCCTTTTTTTTTCTTGGCCATATGATGAGGATTCGCCAAAGGATTGCTGGAAGGACGACAAATGCCAGCTTTAAGGCAAGCATCAAATTTCGCTTTTGCAATTTTAAGTTTTTCAGCAGTGAGTCTTCTAGGACGTTCTGCAATGGGAGGGCCATTAGTAACAATGTGGTGAAAGACATTGCAGTTAACTAAGGAATCTGGTTTATCAGTCCCACAAATTTCAGGAAATTTCTTTAGGATTCTGCTGCAGATTGAGCCGGGCATTATAATACTGAAAGAAGATGAGGAAATGCAACCCGAGAAACATTTTAAAGGAAGACCAGTTAATGTGTCTATAATTTTTTTAGAATCAATATTAACTGTGATCTTATAATAATGAAGAAAATCTAATAATAGGAAATAGCACCTCTACGACGAAAAAATTCCATCTAAATCTACGGCGAAGACCCAAATGTAAAGTACAAGAATTCTCGAAAAATACATCTATGGATGTACTGTTTGCAGCAAAAAGTTTTTTTGTGGGAGAAATTTTTTTATTCTCCGATGTTACTGGAAGCAACGAAATGTCAACCCCGGTGTCTATTAAAAAACTTTTTTAGAAAGAGGATCAAATATATGGAGACGTTTCAAGGTATCACCTCCATTGACCATCTCCGTGCACAAAGACGTATTTAGTTTTTTTTTCTTTTGCGTCTAACTATTCTTTATATTTAGGGCATGACTTTCTGCAGTTTAACGGGTTATCCGGATATTTAGAGTGAGCAATACAAAGATTATTATTATCGCAGTTTTTTGATGCGCTACGCGGGCGAAATTTATTGTTTGACGCGTTAAACTTTTTCTTTAGAGATTTTGAACGTGGTCTATGCAAAAATTTGGAACTGTTTAAATCTAATTTCTCTAAAATTTCTTTAAGTAATCTTTCAATATTATTAGTTGAAGATTCCGTATGAGGAGAGATATTGTTAATCTCATGTAAAACTGAACTGATATCATAAGTATTTTCAAAATATTCACCGATTTATATGCAGCTTCTGCGAGACCATCAAGGGATTCGGTGGTTAGGATAGAGAGAATTTCGCGGCGACGCAGTATAAGATGTTCAAAAAATATGCTTCTCAAAATTGTTTCCAAACAAAATATGTGTCAACGCGCGAATTGTTTACGCGAAAATGTGAAAAAATTGAAGTAGGTTTTAAATGCGAAAGTAGTTCAATTTTAAGTAATTTACGATGTTGTTGTTCCGGTGTGGCAGAAAATACATCAATTAGTCGTTTTTTCGCTTTAATATAAGCATCCATCAAAAAAGGTTCAGTAACAAGAATGTTGCGAATCGCAATAGTTACTTCGTTATCAAGATAAAGCACTATCGCATCGAGCTTGTCATGATCCTCAGATATATTCGCTCTACGTAATGTCATCTCCGCTATCCTAAACCATAATTGAACGTCTGACGTAGAGTGAGAAAGAATGGACAGTTTCGGGAATTTTTCCGGCAAAAAATGTGCCACGAAAGAAGCGGAAGGAACAGCGTGAGGAAGAGTTGCAGAAAAAAAAGAATGAACAACAACTTGTATGGCGGCGCTAACATCCTGCTGTTTTTTTCTTAATATTTACTATAAATTTTAATTTTCTTGTTCTAACATAGCCAAACGCTCCTGCGCTGCATTAAGTGTAGCGTTATTTTTTTGTCATTCTGCCGTAATAGTTTGTTGCATGACAGTGAATTGTATAGGCATTTGTTCGTTTTCGCGGATTTCCGCCTTTAGCAAAGTTTTGGCATCAGCAGGACTTACATCCATGTTTGTCATGTCAAAAAAAAAAAAAAAAATAAGAATGAATAAAATATAGGGAACATATGACACACGAATGATATAGCGAATGCGCGTCAAACACCAATTACACGCGAGAGAAAACGCGCGATGTTTCTGGCACGCAACGGACTATACGCAATTGAGATAACGCTATTATGACAATTAAATAATATTACACGTTGTTAAACAAACATTAACGTTGGTAAGAAACAAATTAGAGACGTATTGACACGTCTAAGAACAAAGTCGTGTGCTGTACATAAAGTGATTTTACACAGCCGCGCTATTTACGAAAAAATACCGCGTGACAAAAGAAAACGGGCAAGAAAGCGTGCAAAAAACATAAAAAAATATTTATGTATTGCAAACTGAATGAAATTTAAATAATACGAGCACAAAAATCATTGAAAAAGTAAGTGAGCACTCTTCTCTTTATTTTCAAATCGAATTTGTGTAATATTATTTGGTGTACAATTAAGTTTCCACCGTTTGATTAAAGTTGGTGCCACCAGTAAGTTACTGTTAAAATTGTTATGTAAAACGTCGTTGTCATCAGATTGAACACCTGTTAACAAGTTAACCTTGACATATTAATTAATTTTTATCAATATACTATATTTTTTTGTGTGCGAAAATGTCAAGTTTTGAACCAAATAAATATCGAATGCGGGAACAATTAATTTATTTCTTCAATTTGAAGAAATTTGCAGCAGAGGCGCATTGATTGCTTATAGAAACATACGGTAAGGCTGCCTTAAGTAAAAGAAGTTGTCGTGAGTAGTTTCATAAGTTCAAGAACTGTGATTTTAACATCGACGACAAAGAACGTAGCGGAAGGCCGAAAGTGTACGACGACGCGGAATTGGAAATATTACTAATTGAAAATTCGTGCCAAAGGCAAGTATGGTATAATCAGTTGTTCTCCAGATGTTTTTCAACATATATTTATTTAATCTTACAATTAATTAACAATATTAATTTTGTGATTCTATAAGCGGCGCCCTTTTGGCTGGGCGCCTATTCAAAATGCCGAAGACCTTAGTCTTGTCGGCGTTCTCTATAGCTCAAGTGTGGTCTTGTAAGTGTGACCAGGATCGGTCCCCACTTGTCGTCTCCGGGGTACTTGATCGGGAAGACCTCTGCTCTCTGTGTTGTTCCGCTGAACTCTGCTCCTTCTGTCTGTGTTGCTTTGCTGCTCTCTGCTCCTTCTGTCTGCGTTGCTTTGCTGATCTCTGCTCCTTCTGTCTGTACCTCTGCTTCAGCCTTTGGTGTTTCAGCCTGTACTGCTGCCTCAGCTGTGGTTGCCTCAGCTGGACTTTCCTCCTGTTGAGTTCTCGGGATGTCAATAGGGATGAGTTTCCAGGGGAAGAATTCCACTCCTTTGTCGAGCCCTCTTTTCGGTAAGATGGTCACTTTCCCTCGGAAGTCCTCGATGCTCAGGATCTTAGGACGATTCTCCTTCTCGCTTTCCGAGGATGATGGTAAGAAAGCTGGAGTAATTATCCTCTTGGCCTTCTTCCCTCTCCGCACTCTTTTATAAGAGATTTTGCTCATCTGATTACAACACTTTTGCCTCGGGTGCTTCCGTATGTTAGGCGCACACCTCGGCAGATTACAACACTTTTGGCCTTTGACCACTATTACCAGAGCGGATCATTAGCGACTTTGACCGGTCAACTGGTCCGGTATATGACCAGTTGGCTGGCCGTTTTTACTATCGAGAATTGAATTTGCCTCCAATCCACCTGGCGGAGTGGAGGCAAACTCCCCTCGATGACAGCTCAAGCTGTCATAGTGAATAGGTTATGAGGTTAACCTGTTAACCTATACTGTAGCAGACGACGCATTATGCTGCGTTCACAAATGCGTCGACCGCTACAGCAAGAAAAACTTGCACTTACATTAAAAGTGACTCAACAAGCAGTTTTACATCGGTTGAAATCATTGGGAATATTTCAGAAACAAGGACATTGGGTTCCACATGAACTAACGCCTGAACATACTTATCTGCAAACACTTAATAGGAAAGTTTTACTCCACCCGCCATATTCGCCAGACATTGCTCCATCTGATTTCCATTTGTTTCGATCCATGGCGCATGACTTGTTTAAACAGCACTTCACATCATATGAAGATATGAAAAATTAGATCGATTCGTGGATAAACTCAGAAAGTAAAGAATTCTTCCGACGCGGTATCCATATGCTGCCTGAAAGATGGCAAAAAAGTGTCAAACGACGAACAATACTTTGATTAAAATGCAGGTAACGTTTTTTGTAACAAATGCTCAATTTTTATAAAAAACAGCGGAAATTTATTTGTACACGTAATATTTACTTTAAAACGTTTAAAACAAAATTTTAATGCAAATGTCACTTTTTTCTAATCTTGATTCTAATTCTTTATTTTAATTTACAGGTCTAAAACTTTGTAGAAGAAAAATATAAGGATAAATCTATAATGGAAAACCGAAAAAACCCCCGAAAAGGCAGCAAAAGTTCCTTTCACTAAAATTTTTTTATAAGAAAAAAATCCACGACCCACCCAGTATTTGAAAATAAAATTAAAATTTAGGATTACAACAACAATTAAAAAAAGCATTTCGCATACATATAATGTAATATTTTATCATAAACAAATGAATTTAATTTAAAATTACTAACTTATTGCCAAAAGAGAAAAAAGCAAGGAGCAGACATGAAAAAACAGAAGAGAAGAAATACAGAATGTTTCTGATTAATGGACTTTACAAAAAATAGTAAGTAAAACTAATTAAAACAAAACAAAAAATCCTTTACTATTTTAAAAAACTCTCAATAGTTTTCGAGAAAAAAATTAAAATATATAAAATGTATAGGCGTAATGTAAGAGCGACAAGCAAGCTGCGTGTGAGTGAGCGCGACAGGCGAATGGTTAGGAATAGCGCTGTCGCCTATGGTGCTCACTCACGCACAGCTTTCTTGTCGCTTTTACTTCTATACATTTTATACATTTTTTTTTTTTTAATAAAGGTTGAGAATTTTCTAAAATGGTATAGAACCTTTTTACTTACATATTAACAATATCTTTCTAAATCTGAGATGATGTACACTTAAAGCGGGACACCCTGTATATGTTACTCATAATCGTATTAATACAAACAAAATAGGCGATAGCAAGCGCCGCGCTATCGTCTCGCGGCTAAGTCCCCGCACGGGCTTAGCCGAAGTACGCCGAACGCGCCGACGACGACGAGGACCGCCGTTTCGCGATCGCGCCGTAACGAGATCCTCAGCGCCACGGCAGGATCATCCGTATCCCCGCTGAGCCCCGCAAACCCGGCGCCATCGTTTTTTTTTTTATAAAACCGCGATGCCGGAGCTCAGCGGGACCGTCCTCGATCCGCTCGCTTGCGAGCAACATCTCCGACGACCTAGAGCCGATCCGGGGGTAGAGCGCTCTCTGTCTTCACCAGGTGATCCTGGGGCTCGTTCCCAACCTAGTGTTCGCGACTTCCGACGCACCGGCACGGCCAGCTCGAGGGGTAGAGCGAACTCTGCCTTCTCCGAGTCATCTCGGACCTCGGCCACCGGTCTCGTTAAGTCAAAGAACACGCAAATTAACGCTTCTTATCGCACCGTCGCCGACCACGGGGTAGAGAGATCTCTGTCTCGCTCGAGTGCTCTCGGGTACGCGACACCAAGCCGGTGCCTCACCTCCCGTCCCCACGAACCGTCACCGACACCGCGAATTGTCTGGGCTTTTCGGCGAATAGCGCAAGCACTTAAGATCAGGTCCCGCGTCAAGCGTACCGCGCTCGCACGTGCCGCCAAACGGCACGTGCCCGTAGGATCTGTCCCGCGCCGCGGACACGCCGGCACCGCGTGCCTCGATCACGATTATCGATCGCCTCACAGCCGCTCGCGCGGCCTTATCACATTTCGTGTAACTATTGTAAATACGCGTTACTTTTCTTTCTTTTTAATAAATCGTTGTTACATTCAATATAACAGTCTCGCTGCATTTCCGGACCCTATCTACTCGAATCCCGGAATACCGACGAGCGCAGCGGGCGCATCCCGCACCGAGCCGACGATTCGGTGTACGCGAAAACAGGGTCGTTACAAGCTAGTGTAGCTGAAACTATTACTGCTGGAACTGGCTATGCTCAGTTCGAAGAGCAATGTGCGGCCATGAACGTGTTTTGCATGACTGAGCGAACTTATCTGAAATACAGAGTCGAACTGGTGAATGATTTCTAAAAAACAGCCAAACGAAGTATGAAAATGGCTGGCGAGATTGAAAAACAACTCGCCATGGAAAGAAATGATGTTATAGACGGTGTTCCGTACATCACCGTTATAGTAGACGGTAGTTGGATGAAAAGATCGTACAGAACCGCTTATAATTCTCTTTCCGGTATTGAAGCCATAATCAAGAGGCACGTTAGTGCCTCGCGCCAAGTATAGGCGCAGCGTACTACCTGCCTATATTTACGCGAGACCCATTTTAAGAAATTCGTACATATTTAGATCTCGACAATGGCTGAACCGATCGCTTTCTACATAGGTTCATTGTGTAGATTAGGGTCGATTTATATAATAAAAGTATTTTTTTTTTCGCTACGTTATCTACAAACGAAGATATCGCGATGTAAAATTTGCTTGCAAGAGTAAAATCTTATTTTATTTTTAACGTCGTCGACGACGAAAATGTCCTTTTCTTTTTCGCGCCGCTAGATGGTGTGGATTGATTTATCGACTCTGCTTCATTTATCGACTGTCTTTATTGATGTGTCAGTTTAGTGGTAATGAGTGATGAGTGATGATCGCGTAATAAATAAAAAAATAATAAAGTAAACGTAAGTTGTCATACGATCGGTATTAAGATCAAAAGTTTGAGTAATGGCAATCAAGTATTAAAACGAGGTATTTACTAATAATTCATGAGATGGATTAAAGTTATTCCTGGAAAATGCGATAATTGATAAACATGATGTGTGAACATATTAACGATTTGATTTATTGTAAATTAAGTCAAGGAAATTCTTTGGAAGACCAACCATTAACTAGTGACAAAAATAAACGAGGAATTCTATTAGATAAATTTAGTATATCTATTTCTATTCTGTAATAGTACTCTATTAAATATTCATAGTTTACTTTTCAGATTTATAAAGAAGATGCGATAATTGATAAACATGATGTGTAAACATATTAACGATTTGATTTATTGTAAATTAAGTCAAGGAAATTCTTTGGAAGACCAACCATTAACTAGTGACAAAAATAAACAAGGAATTCTATTAGATAAGTTAAGTATATCTATTCTGTAATAGTACTTTATTAAATATTCATAGTTTACTTTTCAGATTTATAAATAAAAATGTAGTTGTCACAGCACAGAGTAAAAGATAAAGTCGGAATGGAACTTCAATTAATATTAGTGGCTGCTCTTGTTAGTAAAGCTTCTAGTCAAGCATTCTTTTCGCAAATACTTAAGGTTATTGTGCAATTTATTTTTCTAACTTGTAATTAATGTAGTATACAAATCAAATATGTAATTAATATAAAAAATATAAGTAATGTTTTTAATTTAATTAATTGTAGTTTAAGTAGTTGTTATTAATTGTAACCGGAGCGGAGGTCCGGGTGTACCCCGCAAGGGAAATAAACACCAATATAAAAGTATAAAAATAAATGTTTTATTTTATTTAATATTTAATATTACATTCTTTTACTTAATATTAAATAATTATGTACATTGTTCCGATATGAATCGGTTAATCATTTATTACAATTTTTTAATCAATATAATATTAATCAATATAATATTTAATCTAATAATTTCTTTTAATCATTCAATATAAATTAGTTAATTTCTTTTTCTTAATTTATTAATATGTTATTAAAACTTTTAAACATGTAATAATAAAAAAATAAAATTTGTCAAATTAATAAATGTTAAATATATGTCAAATTAAAATAAAAAAAATTAACAATACATTTATAGAAATAAAAATTAAAAAATATGTGTATAAAATATGTATGTAAAAAAAAACAAGTCTAAATAATTTGAAGAAAAATAAAAAAAAAATGTAAAAAAAAATTAATAAAAAAATATTGCTTGTAGGGGCCGTTTTGGTAGCCACGATCTCTCCTGCTACCGCGACCCCGTCCGTTACCACGACCCCGTTCGTCACCGCGACCTCGCCCGCCACCGCGATTGTACATGTAGCGGCCAGCTCTTTTCCAACGAGGAGCTAAAAAAAATTAATATGTTTTTAAAAGTTATAGTAAAAAATCCAGAAGTACGATAGTACCTCATGCCAAATGTACTTACGTCTATTTAATTTTTGTTCCAAGATTTCTAATCTTTTTCTTAACTCTTTGTTTTCGCGAGCTAAGGTCGCGGCTTCTGTGGTTTGCGCCGTTTCTCCGGCTCTGTCTCGGCTATTTCCTGTGGAGGCCAACGGCTTCTCACGACGAGGAGACGATTGCCTTTGGGCAACCGCCACATCGTCGCGAGGAGAAAGCTGTCTTGACGGCCCAGGCTGAACGTCTTCAAAGTCCATTTTTCCAAATGATCTGTAATATATATAATATATAATAAAATATAAAATATAAAACAAAATAAAAAGTAGAATATTTAAAAAATAATAATTACTTACGTAAAAATGAAATTTTCGTCGTATAGTATGTCGTCTAAAGATTCTATTTCTTCGTTCGTTCTTTTGTTTTCACTTCTTGCCATCTCACTGAGGACTGTTGAAAATTATTAAAAACAGAGTAAACGTATTTTTCAAATTGATATAGATGTCGGTTGTTATTAATCGCATAAAGGCGAGTTTACAATTTTGTAACGCTATTACACTTGCGAACTATTAATACACTACTGCTCGTGCGGTGACATTGGCTGCCGCGTGTGATTGGTTGTCGCTATCGAGCCGTGATCCTCCAATCCGGTGACAGGAAGCAACATATAGTATGTCAGCTGCAGTTACACTGTAACCATCAGTTACACTGTAACTGTTATAGAGTGATGGTAGCAACGTCACTGTATATGTGTAAGATCTACATTTCTTACAGGTTTCTACTTCGTGAGAAATTTTTCTCCGCTTGCCCCCCCCTCTCTCTCTCTCTCTCTCTCTCTCTCTCTCTCTCTCTCTCTCTCTCTCTCTCTCTCCCTCCCTCCCTCCCTCCCTCCTCTCCCTTCCCTCCCTCTCCTCCCTCCCTCCCTCTCTCTCTTTCTCTCTCTCTCTTTCTTTCTTTTTCTTCTCTCTCTCTTTCTCTCTCTCTCTCTCTCGTTTTTTTATTTTCTATCATTTTTTTTTATTTTTTTTCTCGGTGTTTCTTATTTTTACATTTTCTATCGTCATGTCATTTTATGCTCTTTCTCGGTGTTTTTAGTTCTTTTCACATTCTATCGTTCTCTCTTGTACGTTTTTGTTTTCGTTCGCTTTCTCTTAGTTTTTCTTGTTCTCACTCGTTCTTTCTTATTTTTTTATTTTTTTTCGATATTTCTTGTTCTTTCTCGCACTTTAGCGTTTTCTCTTGCTTTCTTTCGTTTTCTTTCTTGTTTTTTTTAACACATTTTGCTTTCTCTTGGTCTCTGTTGTTCTCTATTGATCTCTCTTGTCCTGTTTTGCTTTTTCACGCTATTTCTTGTTCTTTCTCTCTTTCTATTATTTTCTCTTGTCCTCTTTCGTTATATGTTAGTTTATTTCTGTTCATTTTCGTAATCTAATCGTTTGTTACATGTTTTTTTTATTTTTCTCCTTCCTGTCGTTTTCTTTCACTTTCTAAAGTTAAAATATGCTTTTCATCGTTCTTTTCTATTTTCTTTTATTCCTATTCGCTTTCTAATGTCTTTTAACTTGTTTTTTCCGCTAATTGTTGTAATATTGTGTTTTGTTGCCGTTTTTTAACTGCAACTAGATCAATAACTTTTTTACTTCAAAAACAATAGTTTTAGTAAACGTTGATTGGTTGTATCTTTATTTTTTTAATGTTATTTGATCTTTTATTTGTTTTTTGCGGAACTTTATTTAAAATTATATATGTTTATTTCTTTCAGATTATTTCGCATTCTATTCTTTTTTCATACTTTATTAAAAAAGAATAGAATTATTGTGCGCCTAAAATATTTTGCGCTGTGAGCTAAAAAATAATAGTGGCTGCGTGCTAAAAATTTAAGCGCTGTGCGCTTAAGAATATAATTGGCTGTGCGCCAAAGAATATAAGTAACTGTGCGCAATAGAGCTTAAGCGCTGTGCGCTAAAAAATAACTTAAGCGCTGTGTGTTGATAAACGTGAACAGTCCACGAGTCACAGGTAATAGACTGCTTCTGCGCCAAACAATATAGGCTGTTTCTGCACCCAAGATAGTAAACTGTTGTGCGAGTGCACAAAATGTCTGGTTTGTTTATATAAGAACAAATTAATGACTTAGATAATATAATTTCAAAATTACGAAAAGTTATTTTACAATTTAAAGAAAAAGATGAGATGTTCGAGGAGATTGGTTAAGTGATGTCCATATGGATCATTTTAACAATCTATTAGAAAATCATTCAAATTTTAAACTTATTTCAACATGGCGGATACAATTACCAGACACAATAAATCCCATTCCGCTAAATAAAAAACATATACAAATATTATACAGGGTGTCCCAGTTGATATAAAAAAGTTCTTAGTTGTAGGTTGGGCTTCGAAAAATAAGTAGAAAAGTCCTATACGGTTTGGTAAGTTAAGCGTAAATAACCGAGAAAATAACATGTAAAGATTTGACGCCCCCCGTGCAAATAAGAACGCGTCGCTGAAAGCTACTGAGACGCTGGAAGTACGGTCCATCCCACGCGACTTTACAAAAATCATAGATTGGGCGGTTCGGTTCTTAGGCGAGTCGGAGGACGGTGCGCGGGTAAGGGAAGCGACGACGCATGGTGAGGGAAGAGGTTTAGCCGTCCGAAATCACAGCTTACGCTATTATCGCGTTAATGTATACTATCTATTCAAGCATCGAGCAATGCGCGAAGGAAATTGTAGGGTTTATTTTCTATTCGTGTTCGCGAATATTTACTTGATTTAATGTCTTTATTATTATAACTTTAATAGATAAGCAACCTGATGAATAAAGTATTATTTTTTAATTGTTTCGACTATAGAAATTCTATTATTGCGGTATGAAAACGCTATCGTTTCCACACCATCTCGCGAGGTAGATAGCTTGGCGCATTTTTTTTACGTGGTGTCCCCAATAGGCCTAATCCACTGTTAAAAATTAGTGCATTAGCTGCTCAAAATGATTGCCCTGTTGTTGAATGCATAATCGTGCTCTTTGAATAATTTGACGAGTAGCGCGATGTGCTACGTTTGGCGTAATTGTATTGAAGGCCGCTATGATGTTTTCGCGTACCTCCTCTACATTACGATCGTGCACATTCTCCACTCAATTTTTTATGTATCTCCACACAAAATAATCAAGGACGTTAAGATCTGGAGATCTTGCTGGCCACGAAATTGGACCATTTCGGCCTATCCACCGATCCGGAAAGTGTCGATCCAAGACCATTCGCGCGCGACGTGAATAGTGCGGTGGTGCTCCGACGTGCTAGAAAATCATTGCCGCATTTCTAGAAGAAGCTCCTCTAACAAAATTGGAAGATAATTTTCCAAAAATTGCGCGTATCTTTTTCCATCAAGGCGCGGAGGCAAAAAGTATGGACCAATCTGCAAATTAATAATACAAATATTTAAAATTTGGTTTTTTATTATAATTTTTATGTAAGAAAAATACTTACTACTCTATTGCCAATTATTCCTGCCCATTTTTTTTTTTTTTTTTTTATAGTGGGGAATGCACTTTACACATACCCTCTCCTGGGGAAGGAGAGGGGTATGTCGGGCTCAGGTCTTATGCCGCGAGGCTGCCCACTACCGACTAAACCCCACTTTGCCCGCATATGGTGCCGTTGACTGATGGGGAGATTGAGGAATCACGTGCGTATACTTCAACCTCCTCGGCACCGACCCACCCGATGGCTTGGGTGGGTCCCCGCGCTGCCGCTCTTTTGACTTAGAGCGGCAGGGGCATTTGTGTGGCGGGCCGGTTTTCTCTGAGTAGTCGCTTCTGGCTCGCGACTATCACTACTTGAGGGCGAGACAGGGAGAGGCTCCCCAGCCTCTTTGTTTCCCAGCTCGCACTTCTTAAGGCGAGGGTGAGACTTCCTCCCGTTAAGTACTTTGACTCGGCGGGGGGGTAGACTCATCCCCCGCCCTACTGTCATCTCTGTGTGTCGGAGTTCAGACGTGAACTCCGACGCACTGATTGATTGGCGTCACCGCTTGGGCCAGGAAGGAGGGGGGAGGCTTGCGCCCGTCCCCTACCTCCAACCCGGCGCGCACGGCGAGCGCCTGTGGTGGGCTGATTGCCCTGAAGTACTACTGGCACTCTGCTGGTAGCAGCGTTGCTTGATGCAGAGGCCATTCTGCTACTATTTACAATTGGAGACACAGTCGGTTTACTGTTGGCTGTCCTCTTCTCTGTCTCTCCGCGTCTTCTTTCTGCTGCATCACTGACTGCAAAACGTATAAGGTCTTCCAGGCTTCCTCGTTGTCCACAAGGATTCTGGACTAATGCCGGAAGAGATAGATCTTGGCCTATCTTTCCGGACGAGTACTTCACGCTCTTGCTCCCATGCCGAGCATCGCTCCAGAGTGTGTTGAGCGTCATCTCGTGACACCACAGTGGAAACAAACTTCTGCTCTCTCTACCGATACGGCGCAGGTATACAGAAAAACAGCCGTGTCCCGGACAACACTTGCGCCGCATGGAAGGCGTTTCTCCTACTGGCAAGCCAATCTTCTAGAATTGGCTCAAATGCTTCGAGGACTCGTCCGCCCTCTTTGACCCATTGTTGACGTAGACGCGTCCTCCACTCTCTAACTGTATGGGCGTGTGAATAGCGCCTCATGCGGCCTTTTAACCAAAGTGTTGGTCGCACATTGTGCTCCTGCTCGAACTTCGGAGCCCTTCAAAGACTCGAAGATGCTCCGCTGCGGTGAGATCCAAGGGTGGAATACTTGCAAGCACCGCCGCCGCCGCACGTGATACTGTGCGGTATACCCGCGCTGTCCTCACCATGACAGAGTGGAAAGCCTTCGGGCAGAGTACGACTTCTCTATTAGTCGCAGTACTGCCCACAGGCGCGCCGTACATGGCTACGGCGCGCACTGTGTTGGCGTACAGTCGTCTTGCTGCTGCGTTGGGTCCTCCCAAGTTTGGAAGGATGCCTCGAAGTGATGTTGCGCACGTTGCCACTCTTCCTGCCGTTGCCGCGAAGTGCTCGCGGAAAGCCCATCGTCCATCTAGAAATAGCCCAAGGTACTTGACGGTGGGCTTAGGAGTAATCATGACGGTGTTTATATATATACCGTCTTTTGGCGGATCTTTGCCCTTGCCATACATCCACAGGGCCTCAGTTTTTTGAGGTGCCGCTTGTAAGCCAGCCTTCTTAATGGCTGCAAAGATTGCTTGTACGGCAATCTCAGCCCTAATGCGTGCCTCACTCCAGTTACTTCCCCCGGCTAACACCAGGGTATCATCCGCGTAACAAATCAAATGGCAGCCGGGGGGTAGTGCCGTATTTAATACTGCGTTGTACCCCAGGTTCCAAAACAAAGGTCCTAGAACGGACCCTTGAGGTACTCCACGATAAAGTGGTCTTTTACATGACCGTCCATCTCGATCTATATATGTAATATATCTCTCTTTAAAATAGTCATCCGTCATTGCCTGTAGATAACTTGGCACTTTGTGTCGTCGGAGTGACTCTTTAATAGTCTCCCAGGGAAGGGTGTTAAAGGCATTAGATATGTCTATAAATACAGCCAGAGCCACCCCTCCCTGAGAGATCACCTCCTCCGAGAGGGATCTTAAGCGTAAGATCGCGTCAATGGTTGAAAGCCCCTCTCGGAAACCAAATTGCACTGGACTTAAATTCGGGCCCACGCTTGACAGATGCTGGATGAGGCGATTAGCGATGATTCTCTCTAAGAGTTTCCCCGCCTCATCCAGCAAACATATTGGGCGAAACGACGAGGGGGAATCGCCCTCCTTACCTTTCTTCCGCAGTAGAACCAGGTTAGCGTTTTTCCACTGTCTTGGGAAAACGCCTTCCTGCAAACATTTATTAAATAGGCTTCTTAGCCTCTCTCCAACTGTTTGAATAGCCAGGGCCCATACTTTTTTATGCAGCCCATCTGGTCCTGGCGCAGTATTGCCTTTCAGGCCTCTCTTAACTGCGAGAAGAAATTCATCCTCGTCTATTGCTGGAATTTCCGGATCGTCTAAGTCCAGCATTTGTGTAAACCACAAGTCTTCAATTCTTCTTTCCGAGGGAGCCTCAGGAAACAATACTCCAACTATTTCTCGGATAAGGCCCGGGTCAAGCGTTTCTGTGACCGATGGGGCTGGCGGTCTTAACTTCTTAGTGACGATTTTATACGCCAGGCCCCACGGGTCCTCGTTCAAATCGTTTACGAGGCCCTCCCATGCCTCCGCTTTGGCCTTTCTAATGGCCACACGAAGAGCAGTTCTCGCCGCTTTGTAGTCCTCTAATGCAGAGGTTCTTCTTGCCGTGTTGTTTCGGCTTCGCGTGACTCTTCTCCGGTGTCGATTGGCTTCCCGACGCAGCTCCGCAATGTTTTCACTCCACCAATATGCAGATCGGCGTGGGTTGCGTTGTACCTTCGGCATAGATGCATTACATGCCATTTCCACTGTTTCTTCCAGCCAGTCAGACTCTCCCTGAACGTCCAATGCAGCTGCCTGAGTCCAGCTATCTCTGCTCCAGCAGGAGACTTCTAAAGAGGCTTTAAAAGCGTCTTCTTTTAATTTTCGAATAGCCCATCTTTTTTCTACGGGGCGCTTCCTAACTCGCGAAGATAAAACGGCCCGAGGCCCAAGCTCCATCATGATGTACCTGTGGTCAGACAGGTGTTCCAAGTCCGAAGCCACCTCCCATCGCACTACCATACCGGCGGCCGCAGGGGTAGCCCAAGTCAGATCTATGACTGACTCGCCCTGTGGTCGTACACATGTTGCTACACTTCCTCTATTTACAAGCACCAAATTTTGTGCGGCGGCCCATAATTCGAGGAGTCTGCCTCTGCTGTTAGTTTGCCGGGAACCCCATGCGACAGACCACGCATTGAAGTCCCCGGCCACCAAAATGGGAAGTGGCCGAAGTCTGCCAATACAAGCAGTAATGTCTTCTAACCACTCTTCATACTCCTCTATAGAGCCTGGTGGCGGTAAGTACACTCCAATCACCGCCACAGGTCCCCATCTCACGGCGACAAATCGGTCGCCATATTCTGTTGGCGCACAAGGTGGCGCGCCTTTCCACCATCTCCACGTGATGGCTACCGATCCTAGGCGACACCCCGCCCACAGCGGGTGGTTGGCGGGAACACGGTAGGGTTCGGAAATCACCCCTAAAGTACTGCCACTCTCCGCAAGCGTGTGTAGGAAAAGATCCTGAGCTGCGCGGGAGTGGCATAAATTGGCCTGTATGCACTTCAAGGCCATTAAGTCGTCTTCTTCTTATCCCCTTCCTCCGGGAGATTCCTACTCTGAGTCTTACTGTTGGAGGTGGACTGTATCTCTATCTCCATTGGTGATTCTTCAGTGTTTGAAGGTCGATTCCTTTGATTCACTGGGATACCTCTTTTCTTCCGGGTAGTACAAGATTTACTTCCCAGAACGTGGTCAGCTTTTCGACCTATGTCCGCACAGATCGGACACTTGGGCGCAGCCGAACATACTCGCGCGATATGTTCCGGACTGCCACAGCGGTAGCATAGCCCGGATCTGTCTTTCGCGCTTGGACACTTCTCTCTCGTATGTCCTTGCTCAAGACATCTGAAGCATCTGAGCGGGCGGGCGTCAAGTAAGGCCACCTTAGCCTTGATCCATCCGACGCACAGGGAACCTTCCCTAACTACCAGCTTGGCTGCAGCTAATGGTAGTTTAAACCATAAACTGCCCATGTTGTTGGACAGTTTTTTAATTTCTCCAACCTGTATTTCTTTGGGCTGACAATTGCCCTTACTAATAACGGCCTCGATAACCTCGTCCTTTGTAATTGAAGGCTCGAGGGGCCATACTCTTATCTCCGCTGTTGTAACAGGGCGCGATACCTTGACGCCTTCCTTGTTGATTAAAGCCTCTTTCATGAGGCCGGCTAAAGCGTCGGCTTTACTGCTACTTTCAGACCCGGGAATCTGAATAAGTAAGGCGCCCGTTGCCGTGGTGCGCATGGTCACTTTGTCTTTGATCCCCACCTCAGAGAGTTTGACTTTGATCTCACTTCGGCCATTAACTTGTCGTAGCCTTCATTGGGACACGAAAGAACGATTGCCGAAGTACGCGGGACTCTCCTTCTTGTTTTCTTCTTGTTCTGTCCCTTGGATCTGGATCTCGTTGCGCGCGTGTTGAGAGCACTTGCGCGTTTCTCCTTTTCTCCTTTTTCTTCGCGTCAGTGGACAGAAGAAGATGGGGCCATAAGTCTCGGCGCTTCTGCGGTCTTCTTCTTAGCTGCTTTGCGCCCCACCACCTGAGTCCATTTCTCAGGGGGGCGCGCGGTGGTCGTCTCAGAAGGAATGTTTTCCTTCCGAGAAGAAGAGGCTTCATTACGCGTCGGCCTTTTCTCCGCAGTTATTGACTGTTTAACGACAGTCGGTGGTGTGACGAGGTAGAAGCCACAGGCTTCTGGCTTTTGGTCTTACCCCTCCGCGTTAGACTTTCTCCCCGAGTCCCCTCTCCGGGAACCGGGCGCTTCTTGGTGCCATCCACTTGGGTCGGTGTTCTTGAAGTGTTTTCCTGGGCCCCGGAAGAGGAGACCCGAGGGGCGAGCTGCTTTATTAGCGCAGCCCCCATTTCCTCCATCTGCTTTTGTACTGTTGTAGCAAAAGCAGAGAGTTTCGTGTCTATGAGACTCTCTATTGTCCTCGGAATTGCTTTTTTGCCGGGAGCAGAGCCAACAGATTTGGTTACGGCTCTCGGTTCGTCTTCAGGAAGGGTAAGGCGTTTACCCTGGATTGCCGGCCTAATTGCCGGCGGCCATTCTTCTCTAGGCGGCAGAATGTCGGATGGATTTGACATTTCCACCTCCATTACTTCTTCATCCGCTGGTTTCTCCCCGGCTGATGTGGGAAGTGGGGAGAAGACATCTTAGATGATTCGCGCACTCGCTGTAGTTCTTCACGAAGTTGACGAACCTCCAGTCTAAGTTGCTCCACCTCCTGATTTTCTTCGTCCCGTTGCGGCAGCGTCTTCTTTGTCAGGGCATCCGCATTCACCTCTATTTTAAGCGCGGCTTCTCTTAAAATTCGAACAAACCCGCCTTTCAGGTTGTTTGATTTTACCGCAACCTCCTCTATCTTCTTCGTAGTCTGGAGTATCTCCGCTGCGATGGCTTGAATTGGCAAGCCAATTGACTCCTGCTCGAGTCTTTCTGCCATCTGCGAACGGCGCTTTCCCTTGAAATCGGAGGGGTCATAGCCTCCTTCCGCAATTTGTCTCATCGTTCGAATCTCTTCTTTAAGAGATTCCAACTCTCTCTCCTTTTCCTTTATTGCAAGGATGTGGACCCCTTTGCCTGTTACGATCGGGCGCCCACGCTTCTCTTCTTTCTTCTTAAACGGGTCGTCGTCAGAGGATGAATGATCTGCACGTGCTATGACACGGCGTATTTTGATGTCCCTCTGATTACTTCGTCTCTTTCTGGATCTTTTAGACGCGCCCGAAGCTGTTGTACGCACAGAGGCGTCTGAGGCGTCGTCGGAGTTAATGCTGATAACGTCTGTTACAGCATCTTCATCTGGGTCTGCGGTGTTTGCAGTAAGTCGGCCTTCATCTTCTTCTGTGGCGGTGGTCAATCCTGTGTTAGCTGGCCTTGGTGGAGGTGAGCCCGCAATTGGTCTAACAGTGTGGAAAGAATCCGTCACACCGGAAAGCCTATCTAATTCCACCACGGGCCCGCTCTTGGTCCTGCTTCTGGGCCCCGCTTTCTTAGCGTTGGCCTGTTTCACCACCTTCATGCTCACTAGACGCGGAAGTGTCAAAAATTCACCGTCCGTATCAGTGAGTGCAGCGGGTCTTCTGTGTCCCTTCGGAGGAAGGAGAAATTTCGCCGCCATCTTCAAAACCGGATCTGCTTCCGTGGTCTTCTGCTTCAGATCCTTTTCCTCCGTGCGCCTTCTTCTTTGTCTTCGCAGACGCATTTTCCACCAGCGCCCCTGCGGAGCAGACACTGGATTGCCCGTAGTACGATGACGACATGGCAGGAGCCGGGACGGCACTCCCACCACGCCGGTCTCTGAGGGTCCGAATCCTCTGAGACGGTAGACCTTGCTGCTCTTTTGTCGTCATAACCCATGAATTTCCTTGTGTTGATTTGGTTGGGGTTTTCTCCCTTAGGCCGATTGGGTGCCCGCCCTGTCGACTCCGACCTAGCCGCCTCCTTCTTCTTTCCAGCGACGCGCCACGAGCCCTGTGGCGGTCGAACCTCCTCGGGGTGACCGGCCCCGCCTCGGAATACGTCCGAGCGGCCCGGAACACCCCCTACGTCTTCCCTGGGGTGCCCAGCCTGAAGGCCGGAACACCCTACGCCCCCGGAGACCGTGGGGTCACACCCCCGGTGTGCAGCTCCGGTGCGTATACTCGTACCCGCCCCAGGAACGCACCACGTACGCCCCGGAAACGGGTAGAGGTAATCCCTAACCTCGGCTGCGGGAGCACCCGCGTGCAATGCCTCAGAAAGGGATCTTAACCTAACCTAACCTTTTTTTTTTTTATAGTGGGGAATGCACTCTTTACACATACCCTCTCCCCTGGGAAGGGAGAGGGGTATGTCGGGCTCAGGTCTTATGCCGCGAGGCTGCCCACTACCGACTAAACCCCCACTTTTGCCCGCATATGGTGCCGTGACTGATGGGGAGGTTGAGGAATCACGTGCGTATACTTCTCAACCTCCCCGGCACCGACCCACCCGATGACTTGGGTGGGTCCCCCGCGCTGCCGCTCATTGGACTTAGAGCGGCAGGGCCCGCATTTGTGTGGCGGGCCGGCTTCTCTAAAATAGTCGCGTCTGGCTTGCGACTAACTATCTTCTTTGAAGGCGAGACTGGGAGAGGCTCCCCAGCCTCTTAATATTTCCTGGCCTCGCTCTTCTTGAGGCGAGGGAGAGACGCCCTCCCGCTGAGTTATAACTTGGCGGGGGGAAGACTCGTCCCCCGCCTTACTGTCATCTCTGTGTGCTGTTGGAGTTCAGACGCGAACTCCGACGCACAAGTTGAGTGGCGCCACCGTTTGGGCCAGGAAGGAGGGGGGAGGCTTGCGCCCGTCCCCTACCTCCAACCCGGCGCGCACGATGGACGCCTGTTGGGGCATGATTGCCCTGCGACGATGTCTGTCCTACGCCTGGAGTGGAGTTCACCGGCTGTCCTCTTCTTTGGCGTTCAGCGTCCTCCTTGGCACTCATGACACGCCCCGCGAATGTATGGAAGGCCTTGTATGCCTCCTCGTCGTCCACCATCTTCTTCATTATAGCCGGAAGGGATAAGTTGCATCCTGTCTTCCGGATAAGGTCAGCTCTCTCTTCTTGCCACGCAAGACATCCTTCTAGGGTGTGCTGCGCGTCGTCTCGGGGTGCCTCACAGTGATGACACCTTACAGATTCCTCCTTACCAATACGACGCAGGTAGGAGGCGAAGCAGCCGTGCCCCGACACCACCTGCGCTGCATGGAAGGAGAGTCTTCGCTTTACGGCAAGCCACTCTTCCAAAATTGGCTCTACTGCGCCAACTACTCGGCCTCCTTCTACCTTACGGCGCGTAAACGCGCTTTCCACGCCTTAAGTGTCTTAGCACGGTAATACAACCTAACCCGATTTTTGATGATCGGGGTCGGCCGTACACCGTGCTTTCTCTCGAACTTCCTAAGTCCCTCGTATACTCGGGAGTGCTCCGTCGCTGTCAGGTCCAATGGTGGAACTCCTGCTAATACCGCAGCCGCTGCTCGCGACACGGTGCGGTATACTCGCGCCGACCTGACATTGACCAGATGGAAGGCTTTCTCTAAAGCCGTACGACCACTTCTGGACAATGCCAGGTCATTCGCCCACACCGGCGCTCCATACATTACAATAGACCGCACCGTGTTCGCATATAGTTGTCTTGCTGCTCCACTGGGCCCCCCTAAGTTAGGGAGAATGCCTCTCAAGGCCGTTGCGCTGGATGCGGCCTTTGCAGCAATTGTGGTGATGTGCTCACGAAACGCCCACTGTCCATCGATGAGGAGTCCTAGATACTTGACGGTGGGTGTTACGATGACTTCCGCCGAGTCCAGGAATACTTTATTGTATGGCGGAGGGCCCTGAGCTTTGTTGTAGAACCACAGGGCCTCCGTTTTATTCATCGCCACCTCTAGGCCAAGTTTCCTGATGGCCGTTAGAACAGCTTGAGTTGCTACCTGAGCCCTAGCACGGGCCTCCTGCCAATTATCTCCTCCGGCTAACACTATGGTGTCATCGGCGTAACATAAAGTGTGACAGCCGGGAGGTAGAGCGACGTGAAGTACCGCGTTGTACCCCAGGTTCCATAGTAAAGGTCCTAGAACAGACCCTTGGGGTACCCCGCGGCGCAGTAACTTCTCTCGTGTGTTGCCATCACGGTCCTTGTACGTGATGGACCTGTTTACGAAATACTCTCTCACGGCGGCTTGTAAATATGTTGGAATCCTGTGCCGCCGGAGGGCCTCCATTATTGCCTCCCAGGGGAGGGAGTTAAAAGCATTTGAAATGTCTATCAAGATGCCCATGGCGACTCCCCCCTGGGAAGTTATTTCCTCTGAGAGAGATCTCAGCCGCAGGATTGCGTCTACTGTCGACAGTCCCTCTCGAAAGCCATATTGAGAGGCGCTCAGATTTGGGCCTACCTCTTTTAAGTGCTGAACGAGGCGGTTTGCTATTACTCTTTCCAAGAGTTTCCCTGCCTCGTCCAGCAAACAAATAGGGCGAAAGGAAGACGGTGCGTTGTCTTCTTTGCCCTTCTTCTTAAGAAGAACCAGTCTAGCGCACTTCCACTGTTGTGGAAAGGCTTGTTCTTTTAAGCATCTATCCAGAAGATGCTTGAGTTTGTCTCCTATTAATGGTAGAGCAAGGGACAGAATCTTCTTTTGTATGCCATCAGGGCCTGGCGCAGTATTGCCCTTGAGACTTCTTCTTACCGCTACACCAAACTCCTCTTCTTCCAGTGACGGAATTTCCTCGCGTTGACTGATAAACCGGCCAGTAGTAAAGTCTTCGGGCCTTGGTCCCCGGGGAGCGTCCGGGAACAAAGAGTTCACCACTTCACGGATGAGAGTCGGGTCCAAAGTTTCAGTAACCGAGGGGGCCGGCGTTCTTAGCTTCTTCGTCACTATCTTATACGCCAACCCCCACGGGTCGTCGTCTAAGTCTTGAAGAAGGCTTTCCCAGGCCTCAGTTTTGGCCTTCCGGATTGCCGTACGCAAGTCTTTCCTTGCCGCCTTATAAATGTCTAAAGCCGCAAGTCTGCCAGGTTTGTCGCGGCAGCGCGTGACTTCTCTCCTCTTCTGTGTAGCTTCTCGACGCAACTCCGCGATGTTTTCATTCCACCAGTAGGCGGAGCGCCGAGGGTTACGTCGGACTTTCGGCATGGAAGCGTTGCAAGCATTGGTGATCTCTTCCATGAACCAATCAGCCTCGCTCTGGACTGATGTAACGGAGCGGGTGTTCTGGCTCTCTCTACTCCAGCATGAAACCTCGAGAGAGGCTCTGAAGACATCCTCTCTGATTTTCTTGGACGCCCATCTTGACTCGGAAGGACGTCTTCTATTTCTTGCAGGTGTGGCTTGAAGCCCGAACTTTACAGATATGTATCTATGATCTGACAAATGTTCAAGCTCTGTAGCCACCCTCCATTGCCGCACTAAGTTCGCGGCCGCAGGGGAAGCCCATGTGAGATCTATCACAGACTCCCCCTGTGCCCGAATACACGTCGAGACCTTGCCTTTATTTAGCAGGACAAGATCCCACGAAGCCGCCCATTCCTCGAGGATTTTCCCTCGTTTGTTTGTTAGCCGGGAACCCCAAGCCGTAGACCAGGCATTGAAGTCCCCGGCCAACACCACGGGAAGTGGCCGAAGTCCGCCGATGCACACGCCGATCTCCTCCAACCATTCTTCGTACTCCGTAGAAGAGCCCGATGGTGGCAAGTATGTGCCAACTACAGCAAACGGGCCCCAATGTACCGCGGCGAAATGCCGACCACGGCCGATGGGAGCGCAGGGGGGTGCTCCTTGCCACCACCTCCACGTCAGCGCCACCGTCTTCGTCTCGTCCTCTATCCAGGATGGGTGGTTCTCGGGGATGCGGTGTGGCTCCGAGATCACTCCTAGTGTGCTGCCAGTCTCGGCCATCGTATGCAAGAACAGATCTTGCGCAGGGCGAGAGTGGCCAATGTTTGCCTGAAGAAGCGAAAGGGCCATTAGATAACGGCAGGTTGTCTTCCCTCCTCCAGGGGCCTTCTTCGTTGAGGCAGTGCGTCGGCAGGAGGCGGGATGTCCACTTCCATCGCTGTCTCTTCACTGGTGCGAAGTTTGTTTCCTCCGCTCGGTGGGCTTCCTCTTCTGTTTCGGGTGGTACATTGTTTACCACCCAAGATGTGGTCGGCTCTTCTTCCGATGTCAGCGCAGATTGGGCATCTGGGAGTGGCCGTGCATACTCTCGCCACATGTCCCGTGTTTCCGCAACGGTAGCATTTGCCCGACCTATCCACCTTGTTCGGGCATCTCTCTCTTGTATGGCCCCGCTCCAAACACTTGAAGCATCTCATTGGGCGGGGATCCAGAAGGGCCACCTTGACCCTTGTCCAGCCTATGGCGAGTTTGCCTCCTTCCGAGGCCTTCTTTGCGGCAGTGAGTGGCAGCCTGAGCCACAGACTATTCATGCTGCCGGCAATCTGTCGCATGTCTCCAGCCTGTACGTCTTTTGGCTGACATAGACCTTTACTTGTCACAGCCTCGATGACCTCCTCCTTAGTTATGGAAGGCTCCAGCGGCCAGACACGCAGCTCCGCAGTTATAGTTGGGCGAGAGATCTTGACGTCCTCTCTGTTTGCCAACACCTCCTTCATTAGGCCGGCTAAAGCATCAGCCTTGCAATCGCTCTCTGATCCGGGTATTTGGATCAGCAGAGCGCCAGTCGCCGTTGTGCGCATTGAGACTTTTTCGCTGATGCCCACCTCGGATAACTTTATCTTTGCTCTGACCTCTGCCATAAGTTTGTCATACTCCGCGCCGGGAGCTGACAGGACGACTGCAGAAGTTCTTGGAGCTCTTCTTCTCGTCTTCTTCTTTCCCTTGGGCTTCGCCGCAGGAATTTTGTTAGAAGAATTGGTGGCAGGTTTATCACCTTTCTTCTTTCCTCCCTTCTGTCGCGCATTAGCGGGCGCCGAAGAAGAGGAAGCTGTGGGTCTCGGCGGTTGTTTGGTCCCTTTTCTGGCCTTGCGTCCCACGACTTGAGACCATGTCTCTTTGTCTGTGGAGCGTGGGACAGGCTTCTCGGGAACATTCTCCTTCCGAGAGGTGGGACCGGCACTCGTCGGCCTTCTGCTCGTGGCCGTCTGTTTAGAGACAGACGGTTGCTTGGAGGAGGTAGAGATCTTAGATCTCTGGCCCTCGTCTTTTCCTATCTTCTTGGGATCTTCCTTCTTGGACTTGATCTTCTTGGGATCTTCCTCGGGAACCGGGCGCTTCTTGGTATTGTCCTTGGGGACGGATACCGTAGAGGTGTTTTCTCGGGCTCCGCTGGAAGAGACTCGAGGATCCAGTCGCTCCATTAGTGTGGTCGCCATGTCCCGCATCTGGGTTTGGACGACCTTGAAGAAGGCAGCTAACTTGTTGTCTATGATGCCCTCTATGTCCTTGCTGGGCGTTTTACGCCGAGGGAGCAAAACTGAAGGTCCAGCGTCTTCGCTGTCAGAAAGGACTTTACTGTGTCCTTTTAATGGCGGCCTCATTGCTGGTGGCCACTCCTTCTTAGATGGCAAAACTACAGATGGAGGAGGCGGAGCGGTAGACGACTCAGCCACCTCACCAGCTTCTACCTCCATTGCGATGTCGTCCGCGTTTTCCTCTCTTGTTGTCGGTGATGAAGTTGGGGGACGAATTATCGCGGCCTCGCGAGCTTGCTTCAGTTCTTCTCGCAACTGAAGTACTTCAGCCCTCAGCTGATCGATTGTTCCGACGTCCGTGGTCTCCGCAGGAAGTACCTTGCGGGACATGGCATCTGCACTTATCTCAATCCTGAGTGCTGCCTCTCTAAGTATGCGAACAAATCCGCCTTTCAGATTGCCGGACTTGACCGCAACTCCTCTATCTTTTGGCTGTTTGTAAAATGTCAGCCGCAAGTGCCTGAATGGGCAGGCCGGTAGACTCCTGCTCTATCTTCTCAGCCATTTGAGTGCGGCGTTTGCCCTTAAAGTCGGAAGGGTCATATCCACCTTCGGCAATTTCTCTCATGGTTCTTATTTCGTCTTTGAGAGATTGCAACTCCTTGGTCTTCTCTTGAATTGCCAAGATGCGGACGCCTTTGCCGGTAACGACGGGTCTTCCTCGTTTCTCTCTCTGGTCCTCCTCGAAGGGATTATCTTCCGATGAAGAAGAATTCGATGCCATACGACGAGTCTTCGTCTTGATGTCGCGGTTGTTTCTTCTCCGAGTTCTCTTGGCTGCTCCTGATGCGGTAGTTCGTATGGAAGCATCTGATGCGTCCGACGACTCGATGTTTATCACGTCGGTGTCCGCGTTCTCCTCTATGTCATCTGCTTCCATTGGGCGGGATAGCCGTTTGTCGTCCTCTTCCGTGGCCGTGGTTGCGCCGGTTTCCGTAAGCGCTGTCGCCGGCGGAGGCGAGCCAGCATTTGGTCTCACAGCGCTGAACAACACCTCTTCGTCAGACGGTTGGTTCGTCTTGCGATTAACTTTGGCGCGCGCCTTACTCTTCGGGCCAAGTTTATTAGCTCTGGCCTTCTTTACCACCTTCATGTCGACTATCCGGGGAAGTTTCATATATTCCCCGTCTGTATCCGTAAAAGGGGCGGCCACTCTTCGCGTATCTTCTCCTGAAGATAGCCTGGATTGATGATCCTCTCCGTCGGACCGATCTTCATGCGAAAACATCGCAGACGCTGTAGCCACCAGCGCCCCTGCGGAGCAAGCGCTGGATTGCCCGTCGTTGGATGACGACATGGCGGGAGCCGGGACGGTACTCCCACCACGCCGGTCTCTGAGGATCCGACCCCCCTGAGACGGTAAAACCTGCTTCTGATTGGACGTCATTCCCATGTTGTATCATGATGATTTGGTTGGGGTTTTCTCCCTTAGGCCGATTGGGTGCCCGCCCTGCCGACTCCGACCTAGCCGCTTCCTTCTTCTTTCCAGAGACGCGCCACGAGCCCCGCCTCGGAATACGTCCGAGCGGCCTCGTGGCGGTCGCAACCTCCTCCCCGGGGTGACCAGGCCCACCTCGGAGACTTCCGAGCGGCCCGAAACACCCCCTACGTCATCCCTGGGGTGCCCAGCCCGCAGGCCGGAACACCCTACGCCCCCGGAGACCGTGGGGTCACACCCCCGGTGTGCAACTCCGGTGCGTATACTCGTACCCGCCCCAGGAACGCACCACGTACGCCCCGGAAACGGGTAGAGGTAATCCCTAACCTCGGCTGCGGGAGCACCCGCGTGCAATGCCTCAGAAAGGGATCTTCTCCCCTTGAACGGGAGGCCCCCTACCCAACCCCGGGTGGCATGGCGGGAAACCAATTCCCCTGCGGCCCCAGCCGGCCGGGATTTGCATTCCGGGTTACCTTCCCTTACCACCTTGGGGGGAATAAAACCCACCCTCTCGGCGAAGTGGTCGCCGGGCTCAGGCACCTCGGGACCGCCAAGTCCCGTACCACAGATCTACACCGTCCTAATAAAGGGACGGCCTCTGTGGCCCCTGAGGTTGCCAGGAGGAAGTCAGAAGACCTCCCCTCACGACCCTGACAAGCCGGGCGTTTGTATTCCGGGTCGCCATCCCTTACCACCTTGGGGGGAATAATACCCACCCTCTCGGCGAAGTGGTCGCCGGGCTCAGGAACCCTCGGGAACGCCAAGTCCCGAACCACAGATCTACACCGTCCTAATAAAGGGACGGCCTCTGTGGCCCCTGAGGGTGTACCTCCCCCGGCTCGAGTACGTGATGTACTCGGAGTGCAATGCCAGGAAGGTACTGTGCGCTCTTAGTAACCGAACTTCCCTCCCGCCGCCTCCCAGGTACTGCCCCAGCGGATCGTTAACCTAACCTAACCTAACCCCTAACCTCACCTAACCGACTAACCTAACCTAACCAACTGAACCTAACCTAACCTAACCTTTTTTTTTTTTTTTTTTTTTTTTTAACGTGAGGAAATCCTTTACGGATACCCCCGGTTTGGGAACTCCGGGGGTTATGTGGGACTCAGGTCTTATGCAAACGTGCTGCCTAATACCCACTAAAACCTCACGAGTGGCCTAGCGCAGGCAGTCATTGGCGAGCGGCACGGGAATCGTAAACACATTCCAAGCACCGCGCCGCTCGCCCACTACCGGGACCCCCAGGTGTTAGGGGGTCTCTGCCTGGCCGGGGGCACTCCTTGAAGACTAAGGAGGGCCCACCGGCGCCCGGTCATTGAGCTTGACCGGGCCACCATCCTAATAACTTGACGAGAGGGGACCACTACCCTCTCGCCAACGCCCACAAGTGGGCAAGGGGGCAGTAGGTGGTTCCCAACCACCTATGATACCGCCCCCTCCGCACCAAGAAGCACGGCTGACACCACCAGGGAGACGGGACGACCCTCACCCTTACGGGAGCTATTGGGTCGTCCGTCCCCCGGGGTGCCAGCACATACTTTCTCCTTCCTCAGCCCTGAAAAGGGCTGATAAGTGGAGGGCCCCCTACAGGGGGGCTAACTCCGAGTGGCCCTGAAAAGGGCCATTTTTCTCCGCCTGACTAATTGGCCCTAAAAAGGGCCATTTCCCAACACCTGACTACTTGGCCCTAAAAAGGGCCATTTTCCAACACCATACTAGGGGGGGGTAGGGTTGATCTTTAGACCGAACCCGCCCCCGTTTCTCACCAGCGGCGCAAATGCGCCGGGGTGCTCTATTTCTGCGCCTGACCGGCGCCCTTGGGAGACCGATGGGGCTATCTCCCCGACGGACTCTCTCATTATCCTCCTTCTGTGAAATAACGTTTTCACAGAAGGAGATAAACATATCTTTCTCGGCCTCTCCCCCCACCACGGCTGATATGACCGCCGGGAGGGAGAGGTCCGGACCTAAGGCGCTAATTAGCGTCCTTCTCTCATTCGCGAAGGCCGGGCACTCGGCAAATGTGTGATCCGCCGAGTCCCGACCCCCGCCACACTCCCAACACTTAGGAGTTGGCTCTCGTCCTATGCGGCACAGGTAATCACCGAAGACACCATGTCCGGTGATCACCTGTGCCGCCCTAAAGGGAATTTTCCTCTCCCTAACACCGTTCGTCCATTCTGACAGAAATGGGCGAACGGCGTGAACCACCCGATGACCTGGTGCGTCTAACGGCAACTGTGCCAACTTGGAACCCCATTCTTCCATAATCTGGCGATCCCCAATAACACGGAGTCTCGCCAGAACAGCCGGGGTTAAGGGAACCCCGCGTCTTAACATGAGGGACTTACGCCGATATCTTTCGGCGTAAGCCCTCGCAACTATATCGACGGGGGGAAGGCCCGCCATCACAAACGCGGCATCCGCCGCAGTCGTCCTATACAGACGGGCCACTCGAACGGCAAGCCTGCGATCAACTTGCCGCAGGCCGCTGAGCGCCCGCCTGTTGTTGGCGAGATCTTTTGCCCATATCGGGGCGCCATAAAGGGCCACCGATCTCACTACTGCCGCATATAAACGACGGGCCTTCACCCCCGGCCCACCAAGATTTGGCATAATGCGCCCTAACGAGGCTGCAACTCGTCCCACTTTAGGTATAACGCGAGCAAAATGCTCGGAAAAACGCCAATGACTGTCCAGGTGGAGTCCGAGATACTTGAGAGTGTGACCCACCTGGATAGGAACCCCCCCGATGAGGATGGAAGAAGGTGGAGGAGGACCGACAGAATGACCCATAAACCATAGGGCCTCCGTCTTATTAGCGGCCACTTCCAGGCCCATCTCGGCCAGAGTGTTGCACACCATACTAGTGGCAACCTCGGCCAGCGCGCGCGCTTCTTCCCAGTTCTGCCCCCGGGCCAGAACTAACGTATCATCTGCGTAGCAACGCAGGCTGCAACCCGGGGGAAGGGGCAATCGTAGCACCCTGTCAAAGGCGAGGTTCCACAGGAGTGGCCCAAGAACAGAGCCCTGTGGGACCCCTCGCTCTATTCTCTTGTTGACGCGGCGACCATCCCTATTATTATAGGAAAGTACCCTGTTGTTAAGGTACTGACCTATGACCCGTCGAAGATAATTAGGGACCCTGAAGTATTCAAGGGAGTCCCTGATGACTTTCCAGGGGAGCGTGTTAAAGGCGTTGGATATGTCCAACGAGACGGCCAGTAACACGCTCCCCTCCTCTACTGTACTTTCCGCGAGGGCCCTAACCGACGCAATAGCGTCGATGGTTGACTTGCCCTCTCGGAAGCCGAACTGCTCCGACTGGAGCGGCGGGTCACCTTTGTTGATATGCTGGATGAGGCGGCACGAGATAATCCTCTCGTAAACCTTGCCAACCTCATCCAGCAGACAGATAGGCCTATACGCGGAGGGTTCTCCGGCTGCCCTACCTGGTTTAGGAATTAGAACCAGGTTGGCACGGCGCCATTCAGGTGGAAATACTCCGTCGCGGAGCAGGGAAGTAAAGATCCTGCCTGCCCGCGGCGCCAAACTAACGAGAGCTAGTGCAAGTGCTCCTCCTGGTACCCCATCAGGCCCAGGGGCCTTATTTGGGCGTATTCTTCTAACCACGGCGGTTAACTCTTCCTCAGTCACGTCACACGCCCCATGAATCCAATCAGGAGAAGGTCCGGAAGGGAGAGGAGGTAAGTATGTCTCGCCACCAGTATCGGGTGGGAATAATCTATCTACTACAGACGCAGCCGTATGTGGCTCCAAACTCTCGGTTGCAGGAGGAGCTCTGGGACGCAGGCGACCGGTAACTATCCGGTAGGGACGCCCCCAAGGGTCCTCATCGATGGATTGAAGTAATTCATCCCAGGCTTGGGTCTTGGCCTGCTTGATAGCTAAGCGTAGGGCCCGTCGCGCGTCTCGGTAGGCCTCGTAGGCCGCCGTTGTATCCTCCACTGTCCCATGGCGACGCCTTTTGGCGCGCGTGTACCGCCTCTGAGTTTGGACGGAGAACCGCCGAAGTGTGGCGATTTCTTCCGACCACCAATAAGCCCGTGTGTTAACACGGGGACCAGAACGAGGCATAGCGACCTCACATGCTCCACTAATTATCTCACAGAGCCAAGCTGCTCCATCCAAGGCACTGTCCCAAATAGGCTCATCCAGCCACGTGTATATGCCTAGAGCGGCAAGGAATTTGTCCTTATCGAACAATCGATAGGACCATCTCACATTCCTATTAGGAGGAACGGAATTATACGTGCCTCGGGAGGCGGAGAGGGACATAAGGATGTACCTATGATCGGATAGGGTTTCCAACTCTTCCGCCACCCGCCAACTCCTAACAAAAGCTCGCGCAGAAGAGGAGATCCATGTGAGATCGACTATGGAGTCTCCTCTCCACGCAGAGCAAGTACTGGTGGACCCCTCGTTGACTATGAGAAGATCCAACTCGGCAGCCCATGCCGCCAACACTCCACCTCGTCTATCGGCTCTGAGGCAGCCCCAATCCGGCGACTTGGCATTAAAATCGCCGGCTATAAGGAAAGGTTGAGGATATCTGGCACGAATAAAGGCGCTCATTGTATCGAGTCGCTCCTCAAATTCGAGAAGGCTCAGCGCAGGAGACGCGTAAACTCCCAAGATGAATAATGGGCCCCACTTGACACAGACCCACCCAGTTCCTCGCTCCACAGGGATACAGGGCCGGGTAAGCTGATTCCAGGTAATTGCGACGGAGTCCCGCTCATCGCTCGCCCAACAAGGATTGTCGGGGGGAACGCGGTAAGGCTCCGCCGCAATACCAACTCCACAACCACGCTCCACCAGGGAATGAAGGAAAAGATCCTGTGCCTGGGAAGCGTGGTTTAAATTGGTTTGGAGAATATTTAGGGCGGCGAAGGCTCGGCCGTATCGGTCTCCTCCAGACCGCTACCAACACTGGCTGATTTAGCCGTAAAGACCTTAGGAGGCCTTTGCTCTAAAGGTGGAGGATTTATGACCTCGACTTCCATAGTTTCTACCTCCTGAGGTGGATTAGAGGGAATAGGTGTCTTCTCGAGAACGGGTTGAGTGGCAGCCGTTTTCATACGGCTTTTGGGCTTGACAATGCCACCCGCCCTAGTCTGTCTAGATCGGGCAGAACAAGATGAACCACCCATCTTATGGGCAGCCGGTTTGCCTGCTTTGTTGCAGGCAGGACAAAAAGGGGCCTCACCACAATCAGCCGCCAGATGGTCAGGAGCGCCGCAACGAAAGCAACATCTGCTCCTATCCTCGCTGTTAGGACAGCGTTCCCTAACATGTCCCCCCTGCAAGCATTTGTAGCATTGCAGGGGACGACTAGGAAGTAACTCAATACGGGCTAAGGTCCACCCAATTTTTATCTTGCCAATAAGGGCAAGTTTTTTAGCCGCGACTAAAGGACAGCGGCACCAAACCGTAAATAGGCCATTAATTCCTTGTCTGGGAGTACCTATTTTTATGCTAAGAGGATCGCAGGAGGTTGCAGCGACTATGGCGTCGGCAATTTCATTAGAAGTTGCGGTGTCGTCTAAATTTCGGACCCGCATTTCCGCCATCTTTATAGGGTGCGCTATTCGCACGTTCTCTTCGTCCGCAAGGACTTCACCTAGTTTATCCGCAAGAGCCTTTGCTTTAACGGCATTATCAGTTCCTGCCACCTCGTATATGATAGCGCCAGTAAGCGCACGCCTTGGTCGGACTGAGTCAATGCCAAGGCTGGTAAGGTCAATCAGGTCTTTGGCCTTCCCCAGTATTCTGTTGTATTGTCCTGAAGGACAAGAAACCGTAACTGCTGCTGTTTTAGGCAGCTTAATCTTTCTCTTAGAAGATTGTTTTATTTTACCATCCTGGTTTGGTTTGTTGCCACCAATATTTCGTTTGCCAGGAGGTTTTTCTTGCATGTTACGCGCAGTACCAGGCTTTTTATTTGCCTTTCTTCCTACAGCAGTGGCCCAACTACTTGTTGCCTGAGCCTTAGGGGCCGACATTGGCCTTGATGTTGCTAAAGGAGCTAATTTCAAGGGAGTGGGCTTGGATGTTTGTTTAGAAGAGACCTTTTGTCCTTCATTCACCTTTTTATCTTTTTTAGATTTGTCTACCTGTTGACTTTTAGGAGACAGACGAGTTGGAGGAGGAATTCCGCCTCTACCCCATTTTCTTTCACACCATCTCTCAAAGAGATGGTCGAGTCTCGAGAGAAGAGGGTCCTCTTCTTCTTCTGACCTATACTGCAATCTAGGAGGACTGAGCATCTTCCTCCTACCTCTAAGTACTGGCCTATAGGCCGCTGGAACTTCTTCAGGTTCTACATGTCGTCGGGCATTTTCCAAGTTTTTAGTTTTATTTTGACCTTGCCCTTTTGGTGAGTCATTCTTGGGAGAGCCTGTTTTTGCTGTTTTATTTTTTAACGTAGCAATGTCGTCCCGGAGTAGTGCGATTTCCTTTTCAGCCGCTTCTAATTTGCGACGAAGGACTTCTGTTTCAGCCGCTGGAGAGTCCATAATAGCTGTGTCCACACGGGTCATCAAGTTTGTAAGGCATGCGCTTGTCTTACAGGCAGATTCCTTAAGGGTCTTAATAAAAGTGCCCTTGAGACCTTTTGATGTTGATGCAACCTTCAACACACGTTGCATTTCTTCGAGAGCCACGGCTGCTAGGCTAGCCGCCGGATCATAACGAAGCTCTTCCATAAAGCGCGCCGTCAAATCGGTGGCCTTAGCTTGTAAGCCACCAGCTAAAGGAACAGCAGGATTAAGTATATCTTTTTCCTGCCTTCTCTGCTCCTCCAAATCCTCCTCTTCACGTAGCCGCTGCTTGACTTGCAACAGCCCAATGTACTCCCCGGTCGTAGGGGGACGTCCACGTTCGCGTTTCCTTTTTCGGCCGAGCGACGTTGTCGAATCGTAATCGCTCTCCATTACAACATCCGACAAATCCATGGCTGAAGCAGTGGAAGTGACGGAAGGCGCAGGCGATACAGCCCTGGATGTAGACGCACTCTTCCTAGACGAAAGAGGCGATTGACCAGGAGAAGCCTCTCCTCCTTTCTTAGACACGGTGACCTTGGATGATAATGGACCCGGTCGATCTATGCGAGCCATGCTAATGATTGCAGGCTTTATAAACGCAGCATCATTCTTCGCAGATGCATTTTCCTCGGCCGCCCCTGCGGAGCGAGCGGCAGATGGCCCATCGTGCGATGACGACGAGAGGGAGCTGGGACAGTACTCCTCACGCCGGCCCCTGGGGATCCGATCCCCTGAGGCGATACACCCGTATTTTTCTTGGACGACTGGCTCATCATGAAAAATCAGTGTTGTTGATTTGTGTAGGGTTTACTCCCCTAGGCCGGTGGGGTACCAACCCTAACGACCCCGGCCTGGCCGACTCCTCGACCTCACGGCGCGTGAGCCCCGCCTCGGAATATGTCCGAGCGGCCCCACGCCCGTACTCACCGCTCTGACTGAGCGGGACAGGGAAGGGAAGGGAAAGGAAAGGAAAAGGAAAACACCCCCAACCCCCAAACCCCCCAACCCCCCAACCAACCGCCGGAAGAGGAACTAATCCTCCCTATCGACCCCGGCAGGCCGGGCGTTTGAATTCCGGGTCGCCATCCCTTACCACCTTGGGGGGAATATAACCCACCCTCTCGGCAAAGTGGTTGCCGGGCTCAGGTACCTCGGGACCGCCGATTCCCGTACCACAGACCTACACCGACCTAATAAAGGGTCGGCATCTGTGGCCCCTGAGGTTGCCGAAAGGAAGTCAGAAGACTTCCCCTAACGACCTCGACAAGCCGGGCGTTTGTATTCCGGGTCGCCATCCCTTACCACCTTGGGAGGAATGAACCTCCCCTTCGGCAAAGTGGTTGCCGGGCTCGGGTACCTCGGGACCGCCAAGTCCCGTACCACAGACCTACACCGACCTAATAAAGGGTCGGCATCTGTGGCCCCTGAGGGCAACCTAACCTAACCTAACCTAACCTAACCTAACCTAACCTAACCTAACCTAACCTAACCTAACCTAACCTAACCTAACCTAACCTAACCTAACCTAACCTAACCTAACCTAACCTAACCTAACCTAACCTTTTTTTTTTTTTTTTGATTTACGTGTGGAAAATCCTTTTACGGATTCCCCTTGAGTTGGGGGATATGTCGGACTCCGGTCTTATGCTACAGATGTAATTGAGCTGCCTAATACCGACTAAAAAACCACACGCTATTCTTCTCTGCGAGAGATAAGTCACGGCACGGGAGGCGACATATCATTACAGTGCCGCGCCGTGACTTTCGCATATCATTTTCACCTCTGGGTTTATTGTCTCCCTTCTTGGTAACAAGAGTTATTATTCCGCATTTCTCACGTTTCATTGTTCTGCCCAAGCTCGTCAGGCGTAATAGAACACCGTGAGGTAAATGAATCCCAATGAAAAGCCCGGCAGAGATCTCCTCACCCACAAGGGGAGCTATTGGAGATCCCCGTGAGACCCTCATCAGGAAACAAAGTCCTCTAAGTTCTTAAAAGAACTGTTTGTCATAGTATCATAATGATGATTTCTGCTTGTGATTAGAAATCTAATCCCGTCGTAGATGCGCTGGTGGTCGTCTTCTACGCCTTGTCCGTCTTGTGAGGATTTCTCGTCTTCGTTCTGTCTCGTTTTTCTCTTTGATAGAGATAACTTCTTGACAGAACGTGCAAAAGGTACTTTTGACCGAGGGGTCTGTTAGTATTGCAGACATGATAGAGTGCAAGTTTACATGTGGACCTATAAGTTGTATTAATAAGTCTCGCTGTGTTGTAAACGCAGAGCATTCGTAAAGAGTGTGGTCAGCACCATCCTTTGATGCACCGCACTCCCAGCACTTAGCACTTCCTTCCTTTCCTATTCGGTGTAGGAAGTCCCCAAATACACCATGGCCGGTAATAATTTGTGCCGTGCGGTAATCCAATGCACCGTGTTCCTCCAGTTCTGCTTGCCATTCTGGTAGTAGGTCTCGTAATGCCATAATTACTCTATGTCCTGAACTTATGTTAGTTAATTTGTATAATTCCTTTTTCCAGTCCGCCAGTATCCTTTGATTCTCTTCTTTTCGAAGTTGTACACTAATTTCGTTAGTGAGAACTCGATGTTGATTTTCAATCCGCTTCTTGAAGTTATATCTACGTGCCAGGGACACCGCCTCTAAGTGTAGGGGAGGTAAACCAGCAAGTATACACGCCGCATCTGTTGCTGTAGTTCGATAAAGTCGTGCTACTCTAACCGCCAGTCTTCGTTCGAAGCGTCGTATTTCTGCTAATGCCAGCCGATTGTGTTGAAGCTCGTCAGCCCACACAGGAGCCCCGTATAGAATTATACTGCGAACTGCAGTGGCGTACAACTTTCTTGCCTTCCACACCGGACCACCTATGTTTGGCATGAGATGTCCGAGAGAAATTGCAGCTTTAACCGCCTTTGGCACAACTGACTGGAAGTGCGTGCCAAAGGTCCAGTTTTCATCTAAAGTCAACCCCAAATATTTTATATAGGGGGAAGTTTGCACAGGTGTGTTGCCGACTAGTAACATGTGTTGAGGAGCCTTGCACGTGTAATTGTGGAAGAAGACAGCCTCCGTTTTAGACGTTGCAACGGTTAAACCGAGGCTTTTAATTGTCTCAACGACAATATGTACTGCTAGTTCAGATTTGACTACTGCCTCTCTCCAGGAGAGTCCCGTGGAGAGCACCAGCGTGTCGTCCGCATAGCATATAGTGTTACAGCCACTAGGTATAGGTGCCTGTAATACCGCGTCGTATGTCAGAATCCACAGGGTTGGTCCAAGTACCGATCCCTGGGGAACACCGCGCTCGACCGTTTCCGTGACGAGAAATCCGTCTCTGTTATTGTAAGTAAGTGTTCTTAGCTGTAAGTAGTCCTGTAAGATATTAACTAGGTATCTTGGTAATCGTAATTTTCGCAAAGCACCCATAATCACCGGCCAGGGAATGGTGTTGAACGCATTGGCAATGTCCAGAGATGTGGCCAATACAGTTTCTCCCTTCTCATTGCTTTTATGCACGTATTTCTTGACCGCCTGAATTGCATCTATCGTTGAGTGTCCTTTTCTAAATCCGAATTGGTTAACACTCAGTCCTCTTCCAGTTGATTCGACCCACTCCGTGAGTCTACAGTTGATAATTCTCTCCATGAGTTTTCCCAATTCATCAATAAGACAGATAGGTCTAAAAGACGAGGCGTTGTCCAGTGGCTTCCCTGGTTTTGGTATTAGCACCAGTGAGGCTCTTTTCCACTCTCTGGGAAACACTCCTTCCCTTAGTAACCTGGTGAATACCCGACAAAGCCTAGGGAGGAGTATGTCTGCCGCCAGGGTAATTATTTTCCCTGGAACATTGTCCGGACCTGGGGCCTTGTTGGCCTTGATTCCTTTGATTGCCCTCGTGATTTCCTCTTCCGTGACAGTAGGGTCCTCTTGTTCTTCTTCCTCTCCCGAGTCAATATCCTCCAGGGGTGTAGGTATTACTGCTTGCGAGGTGTCCCTTGGGAAAAGTGTGGTTACAATTTCCGTGATCTGCTGTGATTCCAGCATTTCCGTAGCCGGTGGTCCTCTTCTTCTATATTGTCCGCTAATTATTTTATAGGGACGGCCCCACGGGTCTGAGTCAATGGTTTCCATTAACTCAGCCCACGCTGCTGTCTTAGCTGCTGTGATTGCAATTCTAAGGTTTCTTCTGGCCTCCCGATAGTCTTCATATGCTTGGTCCACTTCCTCTTGTGTACTTCTGCGCCTTCTACGGCACCTTGTAAAGGCACGTTGCTTGATCACTGCCTGTTTCCTAAGCGAGGCAATGCTCTCGTTCCACCAATATGCTCCTTTCACCCTTGTGTTTGAACATAATGGCATTGCCATATTACACGCATCCGTTAATATACGAGTTAGTTTTTTAGCTTCGTCCTCAGGTTCATCCGCAGGGATATCTTCGGGCCATGTTGCAGACTCCAGGGCCGTCATGAGTAAATCCATATTTAATTTCCGTAGTGCCCACTTCTTTTGGTCACTGTTTTTCCTTGCGTCCGTAGTACGATTTCCGCTTGTCGAGATGATCATTCCCACATATCTGTGGTCCGACAGGGTTTCTAATTCCTCCCAGACTCTCCAGTTACAAACATGCTTGACAGCACTGTAATTGGCCCATGTGATGTCCACAGTGGATTCTCCTCTCCAGGCCACACAGGTGTTAACATCTCCCCGGTTTACCAGAAGGAGTCCTAAGCCAGAGGCCCAGTCCGCGAGGAGACGACCCTTTTGGTCCCAAAACTTACATCCCCATTCCGGGGACTTGGCGTTAAAGTCCCCTCCAAGGAGAATGGGGGTAGCCGGTGTACGCTTAATAAAGTCGCTTATTTCTTCCAGAGATGTCTCCATGTCCTCAAGGTTTATTGATGGTGGCAAATATGTGGCCATCACGATTATATTTCTCCATTTAGCTGCAGTCCATCCTGTTCCGCTTGTGATAGGGTTACATGCATTATCATTGCCCAGCCAGAAAATAGCCACGCTCCCCGCTGGGTCACTCATCCAGTTTGGATGCTTATCCGGTATATTGAAAGGTTCCGAAATGAGCGCAATCCCCCCGCCACACTCAGCGAGTGTGTGGAGCAGTAGGTCTTGCGCTCTCCTCGCATGGTTAGTGTTAATTTGAATTAAAGTTGTACTAGCCATTAAGTTCCTATTCCGTGTGCATGGCCTCCTCCTGGCCACTAATCTCTGGTGCAAGTTTTGGTGCTTCCGGTACCTCCTGTGTTTCTACTTCCATCACTTCCTTGGAGAGCTGTGGTGGATTTCCATCGTCTTGTCTATTAGTATTCGAAGCTGGTTGTGTTCGAGGTTGTCTTCTATTTGTCTTGGCATTACATGCTGGTCCTCCCATTTTGTGCCTGAATGGTTTCTTCAGTTCTTCACAAATCAGACATTTAGGTAGGTTCTTACAGGTTACTGCAGTGTGGTTAGTTTCCCCACATCTGAAGCAACTGTTTGAACGGTCTATAGGACTGTTACAGTTTTCACGGACATGTCCCTTTTGTAGACACCGGAAACATTGTAATGGTCTTGCAGGTAGAGCTTCTATTCTTGCGGAGACCCATCCTATTTGTATTCTCTTCTTCTCGATTAGTTGGTTAGCAACGGCTACCGGGCACTTAAGTACTGTCGTGTAAAGTCCGTTGTATGATCTCCTAATTTCACCTAATTTAAGGTCCTCCTGCCTGCAAGTTTCAAAACTTGTAAGTACTGCATTAATGACATCATCCTTACGTGTATAATCATCCAGATCCCTGATTCGTATATCCGCGGTTTTCTGTGGACACGCTATCCTAACCTGTTGCACACTTGCAAGTGCCGTAGAAAGTTCTTTTGCAAGAACTTTTGCCTTCTCGTTATGATTGTCTCCCTTGATCTCATAAATGATGGAGCCTGTAATACCTCTCTTGGGTCGCAGGCTATCGATTCCAAGTTTCTTTAAGTCTATCCTGTCTTTGGCCATTTTCAGGATCTCCTGGTATTGACCATTTTCGCAAGTGATCGATACGGCCGCCGAATTAGGTGTTTTGCGCTTGGTCGTCTTGGGTTTAGGCTGCTCCGGTGCTTTCTTGCCACTCGTTGTCCTACTTCCTTGTCCGACTGTCTTATTACTGTTTTTTGTTTTTCTTCCAGCTACTGTTGCCCATGTCTCCACGCCAGGGCTTTCCTTGCTTGTGCCTGCTATAGCAGTTGCCGATCTAGGGTGTTCTGATGCTGTCACCGGTTTGCTCTTAGAGCTTTCTTTGTCCGTACCTGTAGTTGCCTGGCTTGATCTAGGCTGATTCCTGGTTCGTGGCTCCCCGCTGGATTTTCCTGTGCACCACGAATGGAAGAGTTCATCTAAATATTTAAAATGAACAGATGAGATTGCGTTGGTGGAAATCTCACTAGCTTCCCTGTCTTCATTGTATCGTAAAGTGCCACCTGCTTTGTTCGTTGGTTTTTTAAAAGTTGTTTTAGTAGAAACTACCTCGCTGGTTACCACTTTAGAGGTACCGGAAATTGGACCTGTGGTAGTCTTATATGGTATAGGGTCTTCCCGCCTCTTTTTGGATTGAGGAGGCTGCGTAGGTGAGATCTGTGCGATTGTCTCCCGCAAAGTATTTACTTCTTGTTTAAGGTTTTTTATTTCTTCTTGTGCCTTGTGCAATTCATTAAGGAGACTCATGGTCTCTTGTCCTGTCGAACCGTCCGTGTTAAGTCTTGTCAGCATAGTGGTGACATTTGCTCGTGTTCTGCATGCGATTTCTCTCAGGGCCTTAGAGTATTCGCCCTTAAGACCTTTGGAAACCCCGGAAACTCGAAGTACCACTGCCATGTCCCGTAGGACTGTGCTGGCAAGGTCCCGAGATGGTGCATTCCGATTATCGTCCAGGAAATCTTCTTCGAGCTTATCTGCTCTTTGTTGCGAACGTGCTGAGATGGGGTGATTTGCATTGAGTATGCGACTCTCCTCCTCTTCCATAGCAGCTGCTCTTTCAAGTGCTGAGGTTGCATCATTTCTTTGTTCCGCAGTTCTCTTTCTGCCGATGATAACTCTCTTCCTTTTGCCGAGTGGCATATTCATGCGTTCGTCATCTCCTTCGATGGACCCTCCGTAATCCGAGCCGAGGTCTCCAGTACCTCCTGAGAGATAGCTGGAAGCTGGCGAGGTTGTTCTTTGTGAGGGTGTTCCCCTCTCTGATAAGTTCTCTCCCATGCTACGAGATAACAGGCTCCTGCCCGTATCTTTGCTCTTAGCTGTCTTCTTTGACGAACTGGTCTTCGCAGACACATTATCATCTACCCCCCCTGCGCTGCAGGAGGTAGATTGCCCGTCGTTGGATAACGACAAGGGGGAGCCGGGACGCTACCCTCCCCTGCCGACTACTGGGTGTCCGAACACCCTGTAGCTGTAAGTTTTCTTCTTTCTCATTGTCCATATTCATAGTTGTTGAATTGGTTTGTGTAAGGTGTCCTTCCCTAGACTGGTTGGAGCCCAATCCTTTCGAGTCCAGTCTACCCGTGTTCCGCAGAAGAAGAGCCCGAGCTGCAAATATTTTCCAGTGGCCTCTTCTTAATTTCTTCAGGTGATGTCCTTCTGTGTCCAGCGATGTTATCCTGTCCTTCCTTGCGGGGTCCTCTTCTGTGCGCTCTTAGCAGAAAGCAACATGCTTTCTGTGCCCCCTCACCACGACAAGGTGGCGCACCTCGAGGGGGAACCTAACCTAACCTAACCTAACCTAACCTAACCTAACCTAACCTAACCTAACCTAACCTAACCTAACCTAACCTAACCTAACCTAACCTAACCTAACCTAACCTAACCTAACCTAACCTAACCTAACCTAACCTAACCTAACCTAACCTAACCTAACCTAACCTAACCTAACCTAACCTAACCTAACCTAACCTAACCTAACCTAACCTAACCTAACCTAACCTAACCTAACCTAACCTAACCTAACCTAACCTAACCTAACCTAACCTAACCTAACCTAACCTAACCTAACCTAACCTAACCTAACCTAACCTAACCTAACCTAACCTAACCTAACCTAACCTAACCTAACCTAACCTAACCTAACCTAACCTAACCTAACCTAACCTAACCTAACCTAACTAACCTAACCTAACCTAACCTAACCTAACCTAACCTAACCTAACCTAACCTAACCTAACCGGTTAGGTTAGGTTAGGTTAGGTTAGTTAGGTTAGGTTAGGTTAAATTAGGTTAGGTTAGGTTAGGTTAGGTTAGGTTAGGTTATTTTTGTTTTTTTTTTTTGTTTTTTGTTTTTCTGCTTTTTTTTTTTTTTGCTTTTTTTTTTTTTTTTTTTTTTTTTTTTTTTTTTGGCGGACCAAAATTTCTTGCGCCAAAAAGCTAAAAATTTTTGTTTTTGCCGACATATAATCGGTCGGTAATGAAGATTTTTTATTTATGATTGGTCGGTAAAACAAATTTTTAAATTTTTTATTTTATGGAACAAAAATTTTTTTTTTTTTTTGTCAATTTTTACGCCCTTTGTAAAAGTAGAACGCTGATAATAGTCACGTGGGCATTTGCTGACGTTACCGCACGATGCTACGTTGCCAGATTAAAAAAGAATATTTTTTATATTTTTGTTTATATTTTATATAACGTTTTAAAAAGTTTAAAATTTTCGTCGAACTTTAAAAACGCAATAACCTAGCTTTTCATGGTTGCGAGATATTTTAAAAAGCACGGTCGAAGTTTTTTTTGTCTAAATTTTGCGCCGCAAAAGCTCCGAAAATTTTAAAAGTGTCAGAAGCTTAAAAAAAGCAGAGAGATGGCACGGATTGACCGTGCCAATTTTCTGCGTTTTTTAGGCTTCTGACACAAAAATTTAAAAATGTCAGAAGCCTAGAAAAAGCGGAGAGATGGCACGGACTGACCGTGCCATTTCTCCGTTTTTTTTAGGTTCCTGACACAAAACTTTAGGAGTGTCAGAAGCTTAGAAAAAGCAAAGAGGTGGCACAAACTGACCGTGCCATTTTTCGCTTTTTTTAGGCTTTTGACATTTCTAAAGTTTTGTGGCAGAATCTTAGAACAAGCGGAGAAATGGCACGGTCAGTTTGTGCCATCTTTCCGCTTCTTCTAAACTTTTGACACTTTTAAAGTTTTATGTCAAAATCTAGAAGAAGCGGAGAGGTGGCACGGTCAGTCCGTGCTATTTCTCTGCTTTTTTTAGGCTCAGAAGCCTAGAAGTGTCAAAACACTTCTAAAATTTTCGGAGCCTTTGCAGCGCAAAATTTTGACAAAAAGTTTCAACCGTGCTTTTTAAAATATTTTGCGACCCTGAAAAGCTAGACTATTGTGCCTGTGGCGTTTTACGCGGAAATTTAGGCTTTTCAAAACTTTACAGACTTAATAGCCTAGCTCTTTTGGGTCGCGAGATATTTTACATTTTTTAAAAAACTTTGATCGTTAATATCTCGGTCCACAAGCGTCGTAAGGGTCCGATCGAAAACTCGTTTTGAAGGGCTCGAAAGCTCGCGTCGAACAAAAAAGAGCGCAATAGCCTAGCTTTTCTGGGTCACAAGATATTTCACATTTTTTGAAAAGGAAGTGTAACGGATTGACCGTGCCATTTCTCCGCTTTTTCTAGGCTCCTGACACAACACTTTAGAAGTGTCAGAAATCTAGAAAAAGCGGAAAGATAGCACGGTCAGTCCGTGCCAACTTTTCGCTTTTTCTAGGCTTCTGACATTTCTAAATTTTTGTGTCAGAAGCCTAAAAAACTTTTGTGTCAAGAGCCTAGAGAAAGTAGAGAGGTGGTGTTACGATCCCACAACACATAATTAATAAGAAACACTACACTTAAAAATTTTTTAGCATTTTTACTTGTACGACATTATTAATCCATTTTAGACCTATAAAAAATAATCTACTTAGACGCATGTGCGTCATTATACCATTTTGTAAACACATTATATAAGAATAGTATTAAGCATAAGATAGTATAGCGTATTGCGTAATCGTATTGCGTAATCGTATTGCGTATCACATGAATCCATGTGTCATTGTTTACGTCATCATTCCTACGCAGCAGCCTGCAGAGCGTATGCGTCATCGCCCCATTAACAATTAACGGCGGCGCGCGCATCATCCCCACCGTCAGCCAACGACGATGGAAGGGATCAAACCGAAGAAAGTCTATGCACGAGCTAGAGAGCTCAGTCTCTACCCAAGTTTCAGTCGAGTCACATCTCTCATTGGAGAGTCCATCTCGCGTGCGGGTTCTTTATTCAATCACTTTATAAATAAATTAAAAGTTTATTAATATTTTATAATTTAAAAAGTTTTTTATTAACTTTTGTATCTCTTGTTTTTCAGTAAAAGGTATTTCGGTTTTTCAAACTATCGGAGTTTGTAAAATTCCTATATCTCGGAATCTATGAGAAGTAAAAGAAAGTATAATATATGGATTTGGGGTAATTTTGCAAATGCCGAAGGATGTACGGAACAGAATTTAAAAATATTGTACTTGTTTAATATGTTTATAACAAATTTAATAATTAATTAATAAATAATAACTTTTATAAAAGTTCATTTAAATATTTATTTACTCTTAATACAAATATAACTATATATAAATACGTAAAATCACCGCATATTATCACGCGTTAAATCGATACTCTCGCGGAACTTTGCACTATTATCTAAAGCCAATTATTTACATCGTAAAGAGGCTTTCCTTGAACGACATTTTGAAAGACGACCCACGCAGGAGAGCTTACAAAAATCTATCTCAGAAAAAAGTTAAAAACTGTAATGCTGAATTTATAGAAACGCAGAGGAAACAATCAAAAGCAGCGCAAATAAGATGCCGAGATCGGGTAAGTATTTGTCAATCTCATTTGTAATGTGTATCTTAAACGGAAATGTGCTTGCCGAGTCAGAATAATTACTGTAGAATCAACGAAAAAAACTACGCGTTATTAAATCTAACTGCTACTAGATTAAAGTAAATAGCAAACGCTTGCTGTGTCTATAAAAGATATCGTCAACATTGCAAAAATTGTGAATTATATTGTCTCGGTTGTGCACCATTAATAGACTCTTTTAAATCCAACTTTGTGCACGTTGTTGATCTTTACTTATATTTCGGGAAAGCTCCTAGTACATTAAAATGTCGCAAGTGCGGATTAAAATTAGAGCTGTCGGAAGCTTACAGAAATTGTGGCATTTGCTTTTTAGTTCATCGCAATTTTGTACGTTATCTTGAATTGAGCGGAGATACAGTATATTTGTTAGAAGAACCAATAGAAATATTTATCGATTATATGGGAAGCGAATCTTAGTAAAAGAACATAAATGTGTCCAAATCGACCCCGTCCTCAAATGCCCATTAACACAGCTTTCTTGGAATTAACCAGAGCAATTATCAATTGGTTGCTTCAGGCTACGTGCGAAATCAGGTACCGTCACTTTGAACAAAAAATTGAGCGCCTTTTTTTTGCCGTAAATACATGCTTAATTCTGGATATCCGACTTCAGAATTTAATTACGTACTATCTTATCGCATTCTTATCGGAATACGTAGCGGAAAATATGAATGTAGCAATTTTTATCACTTTACTCATGCGTAGTATAGCATTAGTTGCGCCAACGTTATATTCAGTAGCTTAGCATTATTTACGCCGACGCTAGAAATCAGTAGTTTAACTTTATTCCCGCCTACAAAGGCTTTCACTTTCCTGCGGCCCGCAGCGCCGAACGCCGCTATTCCCACAACCACTGTTTCACCTCCAGTCGGCCGACAGCGCCGAACGCCGCTGCTCCCACTACCACCTAAGCGCTAGGTGGGAGGCAGCGCCGGTAGAGCCCGGAGCTTAGTTGCACCGAAGCGTCAATTCTATTTCCAACTTCAAACTCTAAGCATCTCTTTTCCTAGAGAGTTTATCCCGCGTGCGGGTCTTACGACATAAGCCTAACAAAATAAGTTCAACTTTTATACTTTATAATTGTAACCAGTAGTGTAACGTAAATTTAAACATTTATTTTAATTGTTAAAAATAATTTCTTGTGTTAAATTCAGTGACATCCTAAATCTCTTATTTTATTCCAATTTTAATTGTTTCACAATTTCAATTTGTTAACAATATCCCAAAACCCTGTGTGATCGACGATTAATTCCGGTGCAGCCGCACTGCATGTTTTTAAGAATCGATCTAATAGGCATTCTAATGTTGGAAGTGGTGCAGACGCACTGCACGCTTTTACTTTAAAATTTTTATTGACTTTATTTAATAGTATAATATTTTTGTGAAATTCCTACATGACGAATTCCAAATCACGTCGTGGCGGTTGAAAATATCAGATTCGTAAAATCACGGCTTATTACCACGCGTTGAATCGACGATCGCGCGGCAACTTTAGAATCACCAGATACCAACAATACTGCCTGACACCGATCACCGTGGTCCTGAGGAAGCCGAGCTTAGACGACATTCCTAAAAACGATCTTTGCAGACAAGCGTACGGAAGCCGTCCACGAGAGAACGCCGTATCCTGCGACGCCGACTTCATCAAGGAGCAAAAAAAACAACACCGCAAAGTACAGTCAAGATGCCAGCAGTGAATAAGCTAAATTAACAGTCATATTTAATTTTTTTTGCATTTACTTTACAAACCACATCCGACTAGACCAGCGCATTCCTGTTCAGACTTGTTCAATTTTCTTTAACTTTAACTTTACCCTATTGTTCTGTATAATTTTCTAACTTTTTACCTTATTGTCCTGTGGAATTTCCTAACTTTCACTTTTTCATTTTTTTGTCCCATTGTCTACATCCGGATACGGCACCCCGCAGTGAGGGTCGTCTCCAATTTTCTCTTTTGGCTTGTAAGAATTTAGTTAAAATCTTGTGCATGGATATTCTATTTTTTATTTTGCATCAGAAAAACTTGATTTTTGTCACTATGTATAATGTGCCCGTTCTGTCGATCCGTGCCGCAACTCACTAATAATACTCGCGACATTGCTCTATTGAACTCGACCTATACGTTAACCGAATGGTTAGACATAGGCCGCTGTGTTCACAAAGTGTATAGACGGCATCGCCAAACTCGCGATAATTATTGTTTAACCTGCGCACTCGACGCTGATAGACTTAAAATTAATTTTGTTCTTGTTACTGGTCATTACCTTTGTTTGGGACCTTCTCACAATCCTCCAAGGTGCCATAACTGTAGAATTGTTTTAAAGATTTCTGAGTCGTACTGAAACTGCGATTATTGTCGATTAGTACGTCGCGACTTTTCTCGTTACTTAACTCTAAGCGGAAATAGAGTATATTTAGAGAACAACCCCGTTGAGATTTTTATAGAAACGTTAACAACGGTTTAGTCTGAATTAATAAATGTGTCTAAGGTGACCTCGAGCGCGTGTACCCACTTGTAAAATTTCGTTGGATATAACTAGAATAATTATTAATTGGCTAGCTCACGCGATTTGCGAAACCAGATACCGGTTATATGAGCAAAAAGTGACGCGTCTCCCTTTTTGCCGGAGGTGTATGCTTAGATCTGGGCAACCCTTTTCGGACTTTTACTACGTACCGTCACATAGAATTAACATCAGCTTAAGTAAAAAAAAATACGAATGCAGTAACTGCGGTGTACTAGTCGCCGACTCGCGAAATATTAGACATTGTTCACAGTGTCAAAAAGCGATACTGTTATTTCTAACCTACCTCGAACGAAACCCGCAAGATCAACCTTACTTAAATAGCAAAGCAACTATTATTTGCATTAAATATTAGAGAATTGCTCTAACGTAGATTAATCTCATTTTGTTAAGTTATCGTAACTCCCACAATTGCCTAAACCCGTAGTCCGAATCCGCTTTAGGCGCCCGCGACTACCGGGACGTAACAATCCCATTAATGCCTAAGATTCGCGGTTCGAAATTGTTTTAAAACATCCGCAATTGCCGGAACGTAACAAAAGTTAATATTTCGTGGTCCGAGCGAATAAAAAAGCCCCTTGATCGGAAGCCGCAACACGCTTAACTTTCGTGATTCCATAAATGCCTAAGACCCGCGGTTCGAAATTGCTCTAAAACATTCGCAATCGCCGGGACGTAACACGACGAAAAAATATTTGAGATGACACGCAACACTCAAACGCGCGACGCGGTAGACATAAGCATTTTTTCCGACTCCGGTAATGTAAACCAAAGAGATGATAAGAAAATGCAAACACGCAACGCGCCAGACATATCAATCCTTTCCGATTTTGGTAACGTAAATCAAAAAGGTAATAAGAAAATGCGAACACGTTACGCGCCAGACATAAACATCTTTTCCAACACCGGTAATATAAGTAAAAAAGGTGATAAAAAAATATGTGAAACGATAACCGACATTCAAGCGCGCAATTCATCAGACTTAAATATCCTACCCGAATCAAGTAACAAAAATTAAAACGATGCTCGCTTAGATTTAGATGCTCTCTTGAGTGACGATTATAATAACAAATATGCGGATAGCGGCGTATCAGATATATCAGATAGCAACTCTATTTCAAACGATTAGTTTAACAACAAAATATTTAATAATGTTAATATACCGTACCAGTTTTCAAATCATTACATGACCATAATAAGAAACACGCGAAACAATATTTTATATTGAAAAAATAGTTTGGTAATATTTATCTAGAAATCCGGACAACCATGCGATTAATGGGCTAAAGTGTTAAAACAAAACTTAATTTTACCGAAAATTAATGAGCCCACTATTGGACAAGCGCGTCTAGTACCGTATATAAATAAATATATTAATTATTAACTTTACCTAAAAAATTATTCATTGTATCGCAAATGTTACGTCTCGGTAGGCGCGGACGCCTAAGGCGGAATTAAACAACGGGTTTAGGCAATTACGGGAGTAACAATAATTTAACAAAATAAAATCAATTTACATTAAGGCAACTCTTTGATATTTAATACAAATAATAGTCGCTTTGCTATTTAAGTAAGGTTGATTCTGCGGGTTTTGCTTAAAGTAATTTAAAAATAACAATATTGCTTTTTAACACAGTGGGCAATGTCTGATATTTTGCGAATCGCGACAAGCACACCGCAATTATTGCATTCGTATTTCCTTTGACTTAAGCCAATGTTGATTTTATGTGATGGTACGTAATAAAAGTCCAAAGAAAGTTGCCCAGATCTAAACATACACCTCCGGCAAAAAAAAAGACGCGTTACCTTTTGCTCATACAATCAATACCTGGTTTTGCAAGTGGCAGTTGAGCTAGCCAGTTATAATTACTCTAGTTAAATCCAACGAGATTTTACAGGTGGGTGCACGCGCGCAAGGTTGCCTTGGACACATTTATTAATGTAAACTAAACCGTAGTTAAAGTTTCTATAAAAATCTCAACAGAATTGTTTTAAAAAAATATTCTATCTCCACTCAGGGTTAAACAACGAAAAAAATCGCGACGTACTAATCGGCAGTAATCACAATCTTAATACGACTCAAAAATTTTTTTAATTATTTTACAGTGATGGCACCTTGAAGAATTATAAGAAAGTCCCAAACAAAGATAATGTCCGGTAACGAGAACAAAAATGATTTTAAGTCTATCAGCGTCGAGTGCGCAGGTTAAACAATAATTATCGCGAGTTTTGCGATGCCGTCTATATACTTTATGGACACAGCGGCCTATGTCTAACTATTCAGTTAGCGTATGAGTCAAGTTTAATAGAGCCGTGTCGCGAGTATTACTAGTGTGCTGTGGCACGGATCGACAGGACAGGCACATTATACATAATGACAGAAATCAAGTTTCATTGATGCAAATAAAATTTAAAATATTTATGCACAAAATTTTACCAAACTTCTACAAGCCAGGAGAAAAAGTAAAGACAACCCTCACTGCGGAGTGCCGAATGACAATAGGACCAAAAAATAAAAAAATTAAAGTTAGGAAATATCACAGAACAATAGAGTAAAGTGAAAGTTGAAAAAAGTTGAGCAAGTTTAAACAAGAATAAGCTAGTCTAGTCGGATGTGACTTGCGGAGCAGATGCACAAAGAATTAAATGTAACTATTAGTTTGGTTCACCCACTGCTGGCATTTTGACTGTACTTTGCGGTGTTTTTTTTTGTTCCTTGATGAAGTTGCAGGATATGGCGTTTTTTCGTAAATGGTTTCCGTACGCCTGCCTGCGGGAATCGTTTTTAGGATGTTGTCTAAGTTCGGCTTTTTCAGGACCACACTGATTGGTGTCAGGCGGTATTGTAGGTGATTAATGATTTTAAGGTTGCCGCGCGATCGTCGATTCAACGCGTGGTAATAAGCCGTAATTTTGCGAACTTGGAATTTGTGTTTATCTCGTTGTCTAAAAGCTAAATCCCAACATCCGCAAGAATTTTGCAAAATACATTTTAGGTTGCCGATAGTAAAAAATATTTTATCAACCAAGATTCAACATCTTTTGTTTTGAAAATGAACAATGCCGACACCATGCGCAAACCTCGAGACAATCGTAATAAGCTCAAGCGGTGCCCCGCTCCGGTGCCAGTCGGATTTAATCAGTCATACAGTGCACATCGTCTGTGCCAGTCTATTCTCTATACCTGTCATTAAGACTTAGTTTTGTGAAAGCGTTAGCAACACACTTGCAACTCCGCTTAGTTCTATTGTTCTACTTCAAGAATTATTTTCGTGAAACATCCAACGCCTGGAACTACATTCACAGGCCGGTGGTTACATTTAAGATCAATTAACGCCTCAAAATATTAATTTTTTCTAACATTAACAACGTAAGTTTTATTCACTTTTTAAACCTAAGAAATTACACTTAAATTAGCTACTGTGGTCAATTCTATTTTAAATTTAATTTATTTTTGTAAGCTATTGCAATTTAAATTAAAAATTTAATTAAAACTATTAGTATAAATCTATGACAACTTACTTTAAACGCGAATCGATTACTAATTATATTGTACTGTTTTTTATTGCATTAAATATTATAATCAGTGATCGAGTCAACGGTTACACTATTTGGTCTCTACGTCGTTTAATTTTAATCCTAAATTTAGCGTTAGCATGTCGGTGTGACTTTGCCCCATTAGCACAAACTCTGAGTAATTTATTTTTTTTAAATTTGTAACATTGATGCGCTAACACTTGCCCTATTGACACTTAACGTTGATGCGCTACTAGTCAGTTTGAGCGTATGCAAATTCGCTCCATATGACTCAACGTCTATGAATTTTGTTAACAGGCGACAGCGTCTATGTGTTCTCATTTTAAAAGATAAATACACTTTGATTCTATTTGCTTTATAGGCGCATTCATATAATTGCTACTCTGCTGATCCATTTTATTTTTTTTTTTTTTTTAATCCGGGTTTGTAAAGTGAAGCAAACGTGTGAGACCCGCCAAGCGAAAGAGTGTTTCAAAGTGCTACTCCGCTTTATTAGCGACGATATTGAAGCGCTAGACCGCCCCATAAGCGTTAACGTTTGAATTGCTACATTGCTTGAGAGGCGAAAGCGTCCATGTACTATCAGCAAGACAAGCAATAGCATCGACGAGCGTCTCTCTAGCCCGGCGAATCATACAAATCTTTATTTTACGAACCCATTCAGTTTTGAAGAGCTACTCCGCTTCGTGCCGTAACACGATAGCGCTAGAATCGAGGACTGCGCCACAAGCGATTGCTCTGATTACCAGTCTTTTTTATAATTTCTATTATTCTTTTTTATTTTATTACACTGACACAAGCGGCCATACCGCGTTACATAAACACAAATTTTATTAACTTTACACTACACTTACACCAGCAAAAGCTAGCAATAGCTATTCCGCTCTTAGATTAAGGCGTTAGCATTCATCTGCTACACCGCCGCCTTCACAACACTCCACAACATTATCCTCAAGCGTGAGCATTTTAATTGCTAAAATCGCTTATCATATCTTTTTTTTTTTTACCTTAGATAATCTGAAATTTAAAACACAGAGCCGGCAAACGTAAACGCGCCCGGATAGAATTCTTGAAAAGAAAAGCAGCGGCAGAAAAGGCAAAACCAAAAATACTATTTATTGAAAGCGGAACATTTCTAACATTTTTGCAAATACGACAATTTTAACGATCTTTGAGACCACCGACTCCGCCAGTAATAGACACAACAGATTTAACTTTAGACGCATCTCCTATTCCAGACACTGCAAAAACTTTTACTATCTTAAACACCCCAAGATCTTTGACACAAAAAACTAAAAAAATCTTTGAATTTATGGAAATAATTGAAAACTAACAGTTGTTACGTCCCGGTGGTCGCGGGCGTTTATAACGGTTTCAAATTACGGGCCTAGGCAATAATAAGATCGCGATATTTTGACCGGGTAAAAACTATATTTATTCCGTGGGAACTTTTTGATAATCTATAACGATTATGGTAGGTTTGTTATCCAAGTACGGCTGCTTGATGCGATTTCGCTCGAGGTAATTCAAAAATAACAGAATAGTTTCTCGACACTTTAAGCACTGCCGGACGTTGCAAGAATCAACAATTAAAACGCCACAATTACTACACTCGCGTTTGCCACAATTTAATCTAATAAGTAATTAATGCGAGTGTACGCGGACAAAATCGGTAATAAGATGTCCGGTTCTACGCATACACCGTTCACAAAATGAAAGACGCGTAATTTTCTGCTTGAAATAACGATATCTAGTCTTACATCAACCGTAAGCCAACCAATTAAGAACCAATCTAGTTAAATCTTTGAAATAAACGCGAGCAGGTATCCGTACATGAGGGTGTCGTGAACACATTTATTAAAATAAATTAAATAGTAGTCAAACTCTCTATAAATATGTCAACGAGATTATTCTGTAAAAAAACTTGATCGCCGCTGAGATCTAAGTACCAAGAAAAATCGCGATGGACTAACCGGCAATAATCGCAATTCAAATAAGGTTCAGAAATCTCTAAAATTAATTTAAAGTCGTGACACCTATGTAAAACGCAGAACGTTTTAAGACAAAGGTAATGACCAGTAACAAGAATAAAATTACCTTTGAGTCTATCGACGTTAACTGCGCAAAGTAGGCAATAAATATTACAAGTTTTGCAATGACGCCTGTACAGTCTGTGTACACAAAGACCGGTTTTTAACTACTTGGTTTACGTTAAATTTAATAAAACAATGTCACAAATATTATTAGCGCGTTGTGGGGTACGTTGACTGGGAGGGCACATTATTCATCCTAGGATAGTACAAAATAAACACACGTATTTAAAATAAGTCTAAACGCTATTTAGGAAAGTGCATGTAATGCGGTAAGTGTAGAGTTGACAACACGACCCTCACAGCAGGGGTCGATATAAAAAAATAAAAGTAGGCTTTTAAGTTAAGTGCTTGCTAAAAAGGTCGAACACGTAACCCTCACAGCATGGGTTAGGGTAAAAAGAAAGATTTTGGAATTTTAAGGTAAGTGCTAGCGATGCGGTAGGTAAAGGGTCGAGCACGCGACTTTCACAGCAAGGGGTAAGGTAAAAATATAAAATGGAGTATTTGTTAGGTTTAAGTAGATACAAATAAATTTGGGATAGCGTAGACGCGTGCAACAGATTTAAGAGCGAAAGTTATTCGTACTTACCCATTCTAGACATCTAAGCTGCTTGGCTTTCGATTGCCTTCGCTGCGTCTCGATAAACTCAACGTCGCAATGCACGTTCTCCGGGAGTAGATTCTCGTAGACTCTCCTGCTTGAATCGTCCTTTGGAATGTCTTCTAGGCTTGGCTTCCTCACGATGAAGGTGATCGGCGTCAAGTGGTATTGCGGGCGTACGTCGTTCGAATGTTGGTTTAAATCGTGATAATACGCGGTTATCTTTTGAATCTGATATTTCCGGCCGCAACGACGTGATTTGGAATTTGTCCTTTACAAGTTTCACAAAAGTATTATATTATTAAATAAAATTAATAGAAATCCTAGGGTAAAAGCGTTGCAGTGCATCTGCACCACTTCCAACACTAGAATGCCTGCAAGATCGATTCTTAAAAACGTGCAGTGCAGCTGCACCGGAATTAATTGTCAATCACACAGGGTTTTTGAGATATCGTTAATAAATTGAAATTGTGAAACAATTGAAATTGGAATGAAATAAAAAATTTAGGATGTCACTGAATTTAACACAAGAAGTTACTTTTAACAACTAAAATATATTCTTAAATTTACGTTACACTACTGGTTACAATTATAAAGTATCGAATACAGAAGTTAAACTTATTTAGGCTTATGTCGTTAGACCCGCACGCAAGATGGACTCTCTGAAAAGAGAGATGCTTAAAGTTTAAAGTTAGAAATAGAACTGACGTTTCGGTGAGACTTAGCTCCGGGTTTTACCAACGCTGCCTTCCACCTAGCGCTTAGATGGTAGTGGGAGTAAGTAGTAGAAGGAGCGGCGTTCGGCGCTGCCAGCCGCCTGAAAGTAGAACGATGGTGGTGGGAATAGCGGCGTTCGGCGCTGCGGGCCGCATGGAAATGGAAGCCTCTGTAGGCGGGAATAAAGTTAGACTACTGATTTTTAGCGTTGGCGTGAATAATGCAAAGCTACTAAATATAACGTCGGCGCAACTAATGTTATACTACGCATGGGCAAAGTGATATAAATTTATATATGTCTTACTTTCTACGCATTACATACTTGAATATTAGATTATACTTAAATGTATTCGCAAAAATATTTTTATAAAATACATGTTATTTGGCGGGACGTAACACAGTTTATCATTAATTACCTCTAAAACTCTTTTGAGATTAAACACAAAAAACAGATTTACTCATTGTTTAATCAATTAAATTACAAGAAAACTTTGTCCGTAAAAAGTACAATAAATAAGCAATTATTTTAATAAAATTCAGTTTCAATTTTATTTGTTATAACATTGATTCTATTCCGAACAAAATCAGTGACGTTCTTGGCAATTCCCGAGCTATCGCCGGTGTATGCAAATAGGCTCAAAAATAAATAAGGAGATCGGCTTGCGTCGTAGAACCGAGGCATCTGAGGCGAGAGTAAAACAAAGCGTAGTGTTCCCCGAGATGCAACACGACGTGACAGTAGTATTTATCTAGAAAACTGGACAACCATGCGACTTAAAAGCAAAGTTAAAGCAGAATTCGATTCTGCCGAAAATTAACGAACCGACGGTTAAACCAGCGCGTCTTATACTATACAAAAATAGACATTATTGTAATAACTTTTTTTAATAAATCTACTGTATTACAAAAAAATAGCGTTAAAGATGCAATCATATTTTTATACGATGTAGTAAAAGAAATCAGCATTTCCGATTTTTCAATCACTAAAGGAAACGTCGGTAACATACTTTGAAAAACCGTTGATAAGTACTTTGACGATACATTCCAAGGAATGGAAACAACAATTACAATTTGTTTAAATAAAATTGTCTTACCTCCTGAAAACCGTCGAGAAAATATAAAAAAGTATTACGCTTCTTTTCTCAAAGGCCATAAAAAAGTTACAAAAATTTTTAGACTAATCCGCAAAAAATATACGTGGCCGCAACTAAAGCGCGACGTAGAGTGAGTAATTAGGTATTGCAATAACTATAAAAAAAAAACTTATTTGTATTAAAGCCAAACAACCAATGCTACTTACAAACACCCCCAACAATGCATTTAATATAATATCTATAGACATGGGTCTATTACCGGTGTTAGAAAACGGAAACGCGTATATATTCAACTATACAAGATTTACTAACAAAATATTTTGTTGCGATACCATTGAAAAAATCCGGCGTTTTAGACGTTGCAGATGCGCTAATAATAAATTTACATGCCTGTATGGTGCTTCAAAAGTCCTGCTATTTAATCAAAAAAGTCACTTTTTAAATAGCCTAATGCGAGCCATAACGAGAAAATTTAAAAATCCACTTACAAAACCACAGCCTACCGATCACAGTCTAATGGTTTGGTAAAACGGGCTTACCATGTTTTATGGGAATACCTAAAGCAAATTGTTGAAGAAAAATTAAATTGAGATAAACACTTCGAACTTGCAAATTTTTCTTATAACACCAGTGTTCACGAATGCATTGGTGTTACGTTTTGGTAGTCGCGGACGTCTAAGACGGATTCGGACCACGTGCCTAGGCAATGAAATCGCGATATTTCGACCGGGTAAAAACTGGATTTATTCCGCGGAAATTCTTTGATAATTTATAACAATTATGGTAGGTTTGTTATCCAAGTACGGCTGTTCAATTGGATTTGCTTAAGGTAATACGCGAGCGTACGCGGACAAAGTCAGTAATAGGGTGTCCGGCTCTACGCATACGCCGTTCACAAAAAAGGAGACGCGTAATTTTCTGCTCGAAGTAACGATATCTGGTCTCACATCAAGCGTAAGCTAACCAATTAAAAATTAATCTAATTGAATCTTTGGAATAAACGCGAGCAGGTATCCGTACACGAAAATGTCGTTGACACATTTATTAAAATGAATTGAATGGTAGTCAGACTTTTTATAAATATCTTGACGGGATTATTCTGTAGAGAGACTTGATCATTGCTGAGATTTAAATACCAAGAAAAATTACGATGGACTAACCGGCAATGATCGCAATTTAAATAAGGTTTAAAACACTTTAAAGTTAATCTGCAACCGTAACATTTTTGTAAAACGCGGAACGTTCCAAGACAAAGGTAATAATTAGTAACAAGAGTAAAACTACCTTTGAGTCTATCGACGTTAACTGCACAAAATAGGCAATAAATATTACGAGTTTCGCGGTAACGCCTGTACAATTCATGTACGCAAAGACCGGTTTCCAATCACTCGATTCGCGTTAGATTTAATAAAGCAGTGTCACAAATATTATTAACGCGTTGTGGGGTACGTTGACTGAAAGAGCACATTATACATCTTAGGATAGTATAAAATAAACACACGTATTCAAAATAAGAGTCTAGACGCTATTTATAAAAATGCATGCAATGCGGTAAAGGTAGGGTTGACATCACGACATTCACAGCAAGAGTCAGGATAAAAAGGTAAAAGTAAGCTTTTAAGTTAAGTGCTCGCTAAAAGAATCAAACACGCAACCTTCACAGCAGAAGTTAGGGTAAAAAGGTAGATTTTGGTATTTTGGGTTTAAGTGCTAGCAATGCGGTAGATAAAAGATCAAGCACGACCCTCACAGCAGAAAGTAGGGTAAAAAAGTAAAGTGAAGTATTTGTTAGGTTTAAGTGAATACAAATAAATTTGGAATAGCGTAAACGCGTTTAACAGAATTAAGAGCGAGAGTTATTTGTACTTACTCATTCCAGATATTTAAACTGCGTTGCTTTTGATTGTCTTCGCTGCGTTTCGTAAACTCGGCGTCGCAATGCACGTTCTTCTCCTGGGGTGGATTCTCGTAAACCCTCCTGTGTGAAACGTCTTTTGGAATGTCTGCTGGGCTTGGCTTCTTCACGATAAAGGTGATTGGCGTCAAGTGGTAGTGCGGGCGTACGTCGTTCGAATGTCGGTTTAAAGCGTGATTATACGCGGTTATCTTTTAAATCTGATATTTTCGACCGCCGCAGCGGATTTTAGAATTTGTCATAAAGTTTTACAAAAATATAATATTAAATAAAATTAATAAAAATCTTAGGATAAAAGCGTGCATTGCAACTGCACCACTTCCAACACTAAAATGTCTGTTAAATTGATTTTTAAAAACGTGCAGTGCGGCTGCACCGAAATTAATTGTCAATCACACATGGTCTTTGAGATATTGTTAATAATTAAAATTGTGAAACAATTGCAATTGGAATAAAGAAAAAGATTTAAGATGTCATTGAAGTTACCACGAGAATTAAAACAATTAAAATATAATCTTAAATTTTACGTTACACAATTTATGTAAATTATGTTTAAAAATTATCAGTTAAAATAATAGAGAAACTAAGCTTCATATGTGAGTCATGATTTTAAGTCATAATAAAACATCATTTTGAACCAAGACCTGATTTTAAAAACAATAACGAAATTTGTTACTATATAGATAAACTACTTATATAGATAAAGAACTAAAATTAAACTTACATAAACAAATTTAAAACTCTGTAATTAAATAAAGATTAACAAAGACGAAATCACTTCTTTTTATTGCTCTAAAATGGTATACAGGGTGTTCCAAAGTCATGTAGAAAAACATTGAAACTAAGTAGATCTCGTTATTTTAAGAAGAAAAGTTTTTAACCATTTTTTATTCCGAGTAATATTAAGCTAAATAATAATTATTGAAAATAATATTCTTTGAGCGGAACTTACTGCTCCCCACACCGCGCGGAGACGCTTTATCTATCGGTAGTCCCCAATCCTTGCGTTCTCGATCATCGATAAAAAAAATGAAAGCGCGCGAAGCAAAACAGGCGGTTACGATCGGCCCGCCTAGATAAACTGGTCTAAACCAAAAATAAAAAAAGGCGACAACGCGTAACAATACAAAAAAAATTATCGATGATCAAAAAAGCAAGGACTGGGGACTACCGACGGATAGAGCGTTTCCGCGCGGTGTGAGAAACAGTAAGATCCACCCAAAAAATCTAATTTTTAATAATTTTTATCTTGTTTAATATTAATCAAAATAAAAAATAATTAAGAACGTTTCGTCTTAAAATAACGACATCTACATAATTTTAAAGTCTGTCTACATGACTTCGGAACATCTTGTATAAGCAGTACTAAAAACCACAAGCAACCATTACCTGTCTCGCGCTCGCTCTCTAGTAAAAAGCTTAAAAAATTCTCAAAAATTTTCTTGTAAACTTTACAAAGTTTATAAGCTCTAAGCTTTTAGATAATTTTAGAGAATTTATAAAAAATTACAAACTAAAATACGCAAATTGTAAATTTGTTAAAATATAAAACCAACTTTAATAATACGGATCTATTTCAAGTTTCTTGTTTTCACCAGTATGCAAAATATTGCAAAAAAACAAAATAAATATTTTTAAAATCTGGCAACGTAGTATTGTGCGCAACTTGAAAAAAATGTATACAAGTTTATTTTGAGCATTTCACTTTTACCAGTAGCAGAAATATGGCTAAAGAACAAAAAAAAACTTTCAAAAATCTTGCAACGTAAAATTGTGCAGTGACGTCAGCAAATGCCTTTATGACCATTTTCAGCGTTCTACCCCCACCAGGAACAAAGATATTGACGAAAAACAAAAAAAAAATTTTTGAAAATTTGACCACGTGACGTCGTGCGGTGACGTCAGCAGATGCCCACGTGACCATTTTTGGCGTCCTACCCCCTCCAGGGACGAAGATATTGACGAAAAACAAAATAGAAGTTTTTAAAAATTTGACTACGTGACGTCGTGCGGTGACGTCAGCAGATGCTAACGTGACCATTTTTAGCGTCCTACCTTCTCCAAGGGCGGAGATATTAACGAAAAACAAAAAAAAAAATTTTTGAAAATTTGATCACGTGACGTCGTGCGGTGACGTCAGCAGATGCCCACGTGACCATCTTTAGCGTCCTACCCTCTCCAGGGGCAAAAATTATGACGAAAAACAAAAAAGAAATTTTTGAAAATCTGACCACGTGACGTAGTGCGGTGACGTCAGAACATGCCGACGTGAACATTTTTAGCGTCCTACCTTCTCCAGGAGCGGAAATATTAACAAAAAACAAAAAAAAAATTTTTGAAAATTTGATCACGTGACGTCGTGCGGTGACGTCAGCAGATGCCCACGTGACCATTTTTAGCGTCCTACCCCCTCCAAAGGCGGAGATATTGACAAAAAACGAAAAACAAATTTTTGAAAATTTGACCACGTGACGTTGTGCGGTGGCGTCAGCAGATGCCCACGTGACCATTTTTAGCGTCCTACTCCCTCCAATAGCGAAGATATTGACAAAAAACGAAAAAAAATTTTTTGAAAATCTGACCACGTGACGTCGTGCGGTGACGTCAGCAGATGCCCACGTGACCATTTTTAGCGTCCTACCCTCTCCAGGAGCAAAGATATTGACGAAAAACAAAATAGAAATTTTTGAAAATCTGACCACGTGACGTCGTGCGGTGACGTCAGCAGATGCCCACGTAACCATTTTTGGCGTCCTACCCCCTCCAGGGACGAAGATATTGACGAAAAACGAAAAAGAAATTTTTTAAAATTTTACCACATGACGTCGTGCGGTGACGTCAGCAGATGCCCACGTGACCATTTTTAGCATTCTACCCCCTCCAGGGGCGAAAATATTGACGAAAAACAAAAAAGAAATTTTTAAAAATCTGACCACGTGACGTCGTGCGGTGACGTCAGCAGACTCCCACGTGACCATTTTTGGCGTCCTACTTCTTCCAGGGGCGAAGATATTGACAAAAAACGAAAAAGGAATTTTTTTAAATTTAACCACGTGACGTCGTGCGGTGACGTCAGCAGATGCCCACGTGACCATTTTCAGCGTCCTACTTCTTCCAGGGGCAAAGATATTGACGAAAAACGAAAAAGAAATTTTTGTAAATCTGACCACGTGACGTCGTGCGGTGACGTCAGCAGATGCCCACGTGACAATTTTTAGCGTCCTACTTTTTCCAGGGGCAAAATATTGACGAAAAACAAAAAGAAATTTTGAAAATCTGACCACGTGACGTTGTGCGGTGACGTCAGCAAATGCTCACGAACATTTTTATCGTCCTTTCCAGGGGCGGAGATATTACGAAAAACAAAATAGAAGTTTTTAAAATTTGACCACGTGACGTCGTGCGGTGACGTCAGCAGATGCCCACGTGACCATTTTTGGCGTCCTACCCCCTCCAGGGGCGAAGATATTGACAAAAAACGAAAAAGAAATTTTTGAAAATCTGACCACGTGACCTTGTGCGGTGACGTCAGCAGATGCTCACGTGACCATTTTTAGCGTCCTACCCTCTCCAGGGGCGAAGATATTGACGAAAAACGAAAAAAAAATTTTTGAAAATCTGACCACGTGACGTCGTGCGGTGACGTCAGCAGATGCCCACGTGACCATTTTTGGCGTCCTACCCCCTCCAGGGACGAAGATATTGACAAAAAACGAAATAGAAATTTTTGAAAATCTGACCACGTGACGTTGTGCGGTGACGTCAGCAGATGCTCACGTGACCATTTTTAGCGTCCTACCCCCTCCAGGGGCGGAGATATTAACGAAAAACAAAATAGAAGTTTTTGAAAATCTGACCACGTGACGTCGTGCGGTGACGTCAGCAGATGCCCACGTGACCATTTTTAGCGTCCTACCCTCTCCAGGGGCAAAAATTATGACGAAAAACAAAAAAGAAATTTTTGAAAATTTGACCACGTGACGTCGTGCGGTGACGTCAGCAGATGCCAACGTGACCATTTTTAGCGTCCTACCCTTTCCAGGGGCGGAGATATTAACGAAAAACAAAAAAAAAATTTTTGAAAATCTGACCACGTGACGTCGTTCGGTGACGTCAGCAGATGCCCACGTGACAATTTTTAGCGTCCTACTTTTTCCAAGGGCAAAAATATTGACGAAAAACAAAAAAGAAATTTTTGAAAATCTGACCACGTGACGTCGTGCGGTGACGTCAGCAGATGCTCACGTGACAATTTTTAGCGTCCTACCCTTTCCAGGGGCGGAGATATTAACGAAAAACAAAATAGAAATTTTTGAAAATTTGACCACGTGACGTTGTGCGGTGACGTCAGCAGATGCTCACGTGACCATTTTTAGCGTCCTACCCACTCCAGGGGCGAAGATATTGACGAAAAACGAGAAAAAAATTTTTGAAAATCTGACCACGTGACGTCGTGCGGTGACGTCAGCAGATGCCAACGTGATCATTTTTGGCGTCCTACCCCCTCCAGGGACGAAGATATTGACAAAAAACGAAATAGAAATTTTTGAAAATCTGACCACGTGACGTCGTGCGGTGACGTCAGCAGATGCTCACGTGACCATTTTCAGCGTCCTACTTCTTCCAGGGGCAAAGATATTGACGAAAAACGAAAAAGAAATTTTTGAAAATTTGACTACGTGACGTCGTGCGGTGACGTCAGCAGATGCCCACGTGACCATTTTTAGCGTCCTACCCCCTCCAGAGGCGAAGATATTGACAAAAAACGAAATAAAAATTTTTGAAAATCTGACCACGTGACGTTGTGCGGTGACGTCAACAGATGCTCACGTGACCATTTTTAGCGTCCTACTCCCTCCAGGGGCGGAGATATTAACGAAAAACAAAAAAAAAATTTTTGAAAATCTGACCACGTGACGTCGTGCGGTGACGTCAGCAGATGCCCACGTGACAATTTTTAGCGTCCTACTTTTTCCAGGGGCAAAAATATTGACGAAAAACAAAAAAGAAATTTTTGAAAATCTGACCACGTGACGTCGTGCGGTAACGTCAGTAAATGCTCACGTGACACTTTTTATCGTCCTACCCTTTCCAGGGGCGGAGATATTAACGAAAAACAAAATAGAAGTTTTTAAGAATTTAACCACGTGACGTCGTGCGGTGACGTCAGCAGATGCCCACGTGACCATTTTTGGCGTCCTACCCCCTCCAGAGGCGAAGATATTGACAAAAAACGAAATAAAAATTTTTGAAAATCTGACCACGTGACGTTGTGCGGTGACGTCAACAGATGCTCACGTGACCATTTTTAGCGTCCTACTCCCTCCAGGGGCGAAAATATTGACGAAAAACAAAAAAAAAATTTTTGAAAATTTGACCACGTGACGTCGTGCGGTGACGTCAGCAGATGTTCACGTGACAATTATTTGCGTCTTACCTCCTCCAGGGGCGGAAATATTAACGAAAAACAAAATAGAAGTTTTTAAAAATTTGACAACGTGACGTCGTGCGGTGACGTCAGCAGATGCCCACGTGATCATTTTTAGCGTCCTACCCTTTTTAGGGGCGGAGATATTAACGAAAAACAAAAAAAAAATTTTTGAAAATCTGACCACGTGACGTCGTGCGGTGACGTCAGCAGATGCCCACGTGACAATTTTTAGCGTCCTACTTTTTCCAGGGGCAAAGATATTGACGAAAAACAAAAAAAAAATTTTTGAAAATCTGACCACGTGACGTCGTGCGGTGACGTCAGCAAATGCCCACGTGACAATTTTTAGCGTCCTACCCTTTCCAGGGGCGGAAATATTAACGAAAAACAAAATAGAAGTTTTTAAAAATTTGACCACGTGACGTCGTGCGGTGACGTTAGCAGATGCCCACGTGACAATTTTTCGCGTCCTACACCCTCCAAGGGCGGAGATATTAACGAAAAACAAAATAAAAGTTTTTAAAAATTTGATTACGTGACGTCGTGCGGTGACGTCAGCAGATGCCCACGTGACAATTTTTAGCGTCCTACACCCTCCAGGAGCGGAGATATTAACGAAAAACAAAATAGAAGTTTATAAAAATTTGATTACGTGACGTCGTGCGGTGACGTCAGCAGATGCCCACGTGACCATTTTTAGCGTCCTACTTCCTCCAATGGCGAAAATATTGACGAAAAACGAAAAAAAAATTTTTGAAAATCTGACCACGTAACGTCGTGCGGTGACGTCAGCAGATGCCCACGTGACCATTTTTAGCGTCCTACTCCTTCCAGGGGCAATAATATTGACGAAAAACAAAAAAGAAATTTTTGAAAATCTGACCACGTGACGTCGTGCGGTGACGTCAAAACATGCCCACGTGACTATTTTTAGCGTCCTACCCCTTCCAGGGGCGGAAATATTGACAAAAAACAAAAATAAAATATTTAAAAATCTGATTACGTGACGTCGTGCGGTGACGTCAGCAGATGCCCACGTGACCATTTTTAGCGTTCTACCCTCTCCAGGGGCAAAAATATTGACGAAAAACATAAAAAAAATTTTTTTTAATCTGACCACGTGACGTCGTGCGGTGACGTCAGCAGATGCCCACGTGACTATTTTTAGCGTCCTACTCCCTCCAGGGGCGATGATATTGACGAAAAACAAAAAAGAAATTTTTAAAAATTTGACCACGTGACGTCGTGCGGTGACGTCAGCAGATGCCCACGTGACCATTTTTAGCGTCCTACCCTTTTAGGAGATATTAACGAAAAACAAAAAAAAAATTTTTGAAAATCTGACCACGTGACGTCGTGCGGTGACGTCAGCAGATGCCCACGTGACAATTTTTAGCGTCCTACTTTTTCCAGGGGCAAAGATATTGACGAAAAACAAAAAAAAAATTTTTGAAAATCTGACCACGTGAAGTCGTGCGGTAACGTCAGCAAATGCCCACGTGACAATTTTTAGCGTCCTACCCTTTCCAGGGGCGGAAATATTAACGAAAAACAAAATAGAAGTTTTTAAAAATTTGACCACGTGACGTCGTGCGGTGACGTTAGCAGATGCCCACGTGACAATTTTTCGCGTCCTACACCCTCCAAGGGCGGAGATATTAACGAAAAACAAAATAAAGTTTTTAAAATTTGATTACGTGACGTCGTGCGGTGACGTCAGCAGATGCCCACGTGACAATTTTTAGCGTCCTACACCCTCCAGGGGCGGAGATATTAACGAAAAACAAAATAGAAGTTTTTAAAAATTTGATTACGTGACGTCGTGCGGTGACGTCAGCAGATGCCCACGTGACCATTTTTAGCGTCCTACTTCCTCCAATGGCGAAAATATTGACGAAAAACGAAAAAAAAATTTTTGAAAATCTGACCACGTGACGTCGTGCGGTGACGTCAGCAGATGCCCACGTGACCATTTTTAGCGTCCTACTCCCTCCAGGGGCAATAATATTGACGAAAAACAAAAAAGAAATTTTTGAAAATCTGACCACGTGACGTCGTGCGGTGACGTCAAAACATGCCCACGTGACTATTTTTAGCGTCCTACCCCTTCCAGGGGCGGAAATATTGACAAAAAACAAAAATAAAATATTTAAAAATATGATTACGTGACGTCGTGCGGTGACGTCAGCAGATGCCCACGTGATCATTTTTAGCGTTCTACCCTCTCCAGGGGCAAAAATATTGACGAAAAACAAAAAAAAAATCTTTTTAAATCTGACCACGTGACGTTGTGCGGTGACGTCAGCAGATGCCCACGTGACTATTTTTAGCGTCCTACTCCCTCCAGGGGCGATGATATTGATGAAAAACAAAAAAGAAATTTTTAAAAATTTTACCACGTGACGTCGTGCGGTGACGTCAGCAGATGCCCACGTGACCATTTTTAGCGTCCTACCCCTTCCAGGGGCGAAAATATTGACGAAAAACGAAAAAGAAATCTTTGAAAATCTGACCACGTGACGTCGTGCGGTGACGTCAGCAGATGCCCACGTGACTATTTTTGGCGTCCTATTTCTTTCAGGGGCGAAGATATTGACAAAAAACGAAAAAGGAATTTTTTTAAATTTGACCACGTGACGTCGTGCGGTGAGGTCAGCAGATGCCCACGTGACAATTTTTAGCGTCCTACCCTCTCCAGGGGCGGAAATATTAACGAAAAACAAAATAGAAGTTTTTAAAAATTTGACCACGTGACGTCGTGCGGTGACGTCAGCAGATGCCCACGTAACCATTTTTAGCGTTTTACCCTTTTTAGGGGCGGAGATATTAACGAAAAACAAAAAAAAAATTTTTGAAAATCTGACCACGTGACGTCGTGCGGTGACGTCAGCAGATGCCCACGTGACAATTTTTAGCGTCCTACTTTCTCCAGAGGCAACGATATTGACGAAAAACAAAATAGAAGTTTTTAGAAATTTGATTACGTGACGTCGTGCGGTGACGTCAGCAGATGCCCACGTGACAATTTTTAGCGTCCTACTTTCTCCAGGGGCAAAGATATTGACAAAAAACAAAAAAGAAATTTTTGAAAATCTGACCACGTGACGTCGTGCGGTAACGTCAGCAAATGCCCACGTGACAATTTTTAGCGTCCTACTTTTTCCAGGGGCGGAAATATTAACAAAAAACAAAATAGAAGTTTTTAAAAATTTGACCACGTGACGTCGTGCGGTGACGTCAGCAGATGCCCACGTGACAATTTTTAGCGTCCTACACCCTCCAGGGGCGGAGATATTAACGAAAAACAAAATAAAAGTTTTTAAAAATTTGATTACGTGACGTCGTGCGGTGACGTCAGCAGATGCCCACGTGACAATTTTTAGCGTCCTACACCCTCCAGGGGCGATAATATTGACGAAAAACAAAAAAGAAATTTTTAAAAATTTGACAACGTGACGTCGTGCGGTGACGTCAGCAGATGCCCACGTGACCATTTTTAGCGTCCTACCCCTTCCAGGGGCGAAAATATTGACGAAAAACGAAAAAGAAATTTTTGAAAATCTGACCACGTGACGTCGTGCGGTGACGTCAGCAGATGCCCACGTGACCATTTTTGGCGTCCTACTTTTTTCAGGGGCGAAGATATTGACAAAAACAAAAAAAAAATGTTTTTAAATTTGATTACGTGACGTCGTGCGGTGACGTCAGCAGATGCCCACGTGACCATTTTTAGCGTCCTACCCTTTTTAAAGGCGGAGATATTGACGAAAAACAAATGAAAAATTTTTGAAAATCTGACCACGTGACGTCGTGCGGTGACGTCAGCAAATGCCCACGTGACCATTTTCAGCGTCCTACTTCTTTCAAGGGCAAAGATATTGACGAAAAACGAAAAAAAAATTTTTAAAAATCTGATTACGTGACGTTGTGCGGTGACGTCAGCAGATGCCCACGTGACCATTTTTAGCGTCCTACCCTCTCCAAAGGCAAAAATATTGACGAAAAACAAAAAAAAAATTTTTGAAAATCTGACCACGTGACGTCGTGCGGTGACGTCAGCAGATGCCCACGTGACTATTTTTAGCGTCCTACTCCCTCCAGGGGCGATGATATTGACGAAAAACGAAAAAGGAATTTTTTTAAATTTGAACACGTGACGTCGTGCGGTGACGTCAGCAGATGCCCACGTGACCATTTTTAGCGTCCTACTCCTTCCAGGGGCAATAATATTGACGAAAAACAAAAAAGAAATTTTTGAAAATCTGACCACGTGACGTCGTGCGGTGACGTCAGCAGATGCCCACGTGACTATTTTTAGCGTCCTACATCCTCCAGGGGCGATAATATTGACGAAAAACAAAAAAGAAATTTTTAAAAATTTGACAACGTGACGTCGTGCGGTGACGTCAGCAGATGCCCACGTGACAATTTTTAGCGTCCTACACCCTCCAGGGGCGATAATATTGACGAAAAACAAAAAAGAAATTTTTAAAAATTTGACAACGTGACGTCGTGCGGTGACGTCAGCAGATGCCCACGTGACCATTGTTAGCGTCCTACCACTTCCAGGGGCGAAAATATTGACGAAAAACGAAAAAAAAATTTTTGAAAATCTGACCACGTGACGTCGTGCGGTGACGTCAGCAGATGCCCACGTGACAATTTTTAGCGTCCTACTTTTTCCAAAGGCGGAAATATTAACAAAAAACAAAATAAAAGTTTTTAAAAATTTGACCACGTGACGTCGTGCGGTGACGTCAGCAGATGCCCACGTGACAATTTTTAGCGTCCTACACCCTCCAGAGGCGGAGATATTAACGAAAAACAAAATAAAAGTTTTTAAAAATTTGATTACGTGACGTCGTGCGGTGACGTCAGCAGATGCCCACGTGACAATTTTTAGCGTCCTACCACTTCCAGGGGCGAAAATATTGACGAAAAACGAAAAAAAAATTTTTGAAAATCTGACCACGTGACGTCGTGCGGTGACGTCAGCTGATGCCCACGTGACTATTTTCAGCGTTTTACTTCAACCAGAAGCAGAGATATTGACAAAAACAAAAAAAATTTTTAAAATCTGGCAAAGAATCATCGTGCGGTGACGTCAGCAAATGCCTCACGTGACTATTTTCAACGTTCTACTTTCACCAAAAGCAGAGATATTGACAAAATCAATAAAAATTTTTTTTATCTGGCAACGTTTCATTGTGCGGTGACGTCAGCAGATGCCCACGTGACTATTTTCAGCGTTCTACCTTCACCAGAAACAGAAATATTGACAAAAAACGAAAAAAAAATTTTTGAAAATCTGGCAACAAATCTTCGTGCGGTGACGTCAGCAAATGCCCACGTGACCATTTTCAGCGTTTTATTTTCACCAGAAGCAAAGATATTGTCAAAAAACAATAAAAAAATTTTTCAAAATCTGGCAACGTATCATTGTGCGGTGACGTTAGCAGATGCCCACGTAACTATTTTTAGCGTTCTACCTTCACCAGAAACAGAGATATTAACAAAAACAAAAAAATTTTTGAAAATCTGGCAACAAATCTTCGTGCGGTGACGTCAGCAAATGCCCACGTGACCATTTTCAGCGTTCTATTTTCACCAGAAGCAAAGATATTGACAAAAAACAATAAAAAAATTTTTTTTAATCTGGCAACGTATCAGTGTGCGGTGACGTCAGCAGATGCCCACGTGACTATTTTCAGCGTTCTACCTTCACCAGAAACAAAGATATTGACAAAAAACGAAAAAGAAATTTTTGAATATCTGGCAACAAATCTTCGTGCGGTGACGTCAGCAGATGTCCACGTGACCATTTTAGCGTCCTATTCTTTTCAGGGGTGGAGATATTAACGAAAAACAAAAAAAAAGTTTTTAAAATCTGACCACGTGACGTCGTGCGGTGACGTAAGCAGATGTCCACGTTACTATTTTCAGCGTTCTATTTTCACCAGAGGCAAAGATATTGACAAAAAACGAAAACAAAATTTTTGAAAATTTGGCAAAAAATTTTCGTGCGGTGACGTCAGCTGATGCCCACGTGATTATTTTCGACGTTCTACTTTCACCAGGAGCAGAGATATTGACAAAAAACAAAAAAAAAATTTTTGAAAATCTGGCAACAAATCTTCGTGCGGTGACGTCAGCAGATGCCCACGTGACCATTTTCAGCGTTCTACTTCCACCAGGATCAGAGATATTGAAAAAAACAAAAAAAATTTTTGAAAATCTGGCAACGAATCTTCGTGCGGTGACGTCAGCAGATGCCCACGTGACAATTTTAGCGTCCTATTACTTCCAGGGCGAAAATATTGACGAAAAACGAAAAAAATTTTTGAAATTCTGACCACGTGACGTCGTGCGGTGACGTCAGCAGATGCCCACGTGACCATTTTTAGCGTCCTACCTTCTCCAGGGGCAAAAATATTGACGAAAAACAAAAAGAAATTTTTGAAAATCTGACCACGTGACGTCGTGCGGTGACGTCAGCAGATGCCCACGTGACCATTTTTAGCGTCCTACTCCCTCCAGGGGCGATAATATTGACGAAAAACAAAAAAAAAATTTTTTTAAATTTGACAACGTGACGTCGTGCGGTGACGTCAGCAGATGCCCACGTGACCATTTTTGGCGTCCTACCTTTTCCAAGGGCGAAGATATTGACAAAAAACAAAAAAGAAATTTTTGAAAATCTGACCACGTGACGTCGTGCGGTGACGTCAGCAGATGCCCACGTGACTATTTTTAGCGTCCTACTCCCTCCAGAAGCGATGATATTGACGAAAAACGAAAAAAAATTTTTAAATTTGACCACGTGACGTCGTGCGGTGACGTCAGCAGATGCCCACGTGACCATTTTTAGCGTCCTACCTTTGAAAACAAAATATTGACGAAAAACAGAAGAAAAATTTTTGAAAATCTGACCACGTGACGTCGTGCGGTGACGTCAGCAGATGCCCACGTGACCATTTTTAGCGTCCTACCCTCTCCAGGAGCAAAGATATTGACGAAAAACAAAATAGAAATTTTTGAAAATCTGACCACGTGACGTCGTGCGGTGACGTCAGCAGATGCCCACGTGACCATTTTTAGCGTCCTACTCTCTCCAGGGGCAATAATATTGACGAAAAACAAAAAAAAAATTTTTGAAAATCTGACCACGTGACGTCGTGCGGTGACGTCAAAACATGCCCACGTGACCATTTTTAGCGTCCTACCTTTTCCAGGGATGGAGATATTGACAAAAGACGAAGAAGAAATTTTTGAAAATCTGACCACGTGACGTCGTGCGGTGACGTCAGCAGATGCCCACGTGACCATTTTTGGCGTCCTACCCTCTTCAGGGGCGAAGATATTGACAAAAAACAAAAAAAAAATTTTTGAAAATCTGACCACGTGACGTCGTGCGGTAACGTCAGCAGATGCCCACGTGACCATTTTTAGCGTCCTACTTTCTCCAGGGGCAAAGATATTGACGAAAAACAAAAAAAATTTTTGAAAAATGACCACTGACGTCGTGCGGTGACGTCAGCAGATGCCCACGTGACCATTTTTGGCGTCCTACCTTTTCAAGGGCGAAGATATTGACAAAAAACAAAAAGAAATTTTTGAAAATCTGACCACGTGACGTCGTGCGGTGACGTCAGCAGATGCCCACGTGACCATTGGCGTCCTACCCTTTCCAGGGGCGAAGATATTGACAAAAAACGAAAGAAAAATTTTTGAAAATCTGACCACGTGACGTCGTGCGGTGACGTCAGCAAATGCTCACGTGACCATTTTTAGCGTCCTACCCCCTCCAGGGGCGAAGATATTGACGAAAAACAAAATAAAAATTTTGAAAATCTGACCACGTGACGTCGTGCGGTGACGTCAGCAGATGCCCACGTGACTATTTTTAGCGTCTTACCCTTTTTAGGGGCGGAGATATTAACGAAAAACAAAAAAAAAATTTTTGAAAATCTGATTACGTGACGTCGTGCGGTAACGTCAGCAAATGCCCACGTGACAATTTTTAGCGTCCTACTTTATCCAGGGGCGGAAATATTAACGAAAAACAAAATAGAAGTTTTTAAAAATTTGACCACGTGACGTCGTGCGGTGACGTCAGCAGATGCCCACGTGACAATTTTTAGCGTCCTACACCCTCCAGGGGCGGAGATATTAACGAAAAACAAAATAAAAGTTTTTAAAAATTTGATTACGTGACGTCGTGCGGTGACGTCAGCAGATGCCCACGTGACTATTTTCAGCGTTTTACTTCAACCAGAAGCAGAGATATTGACAAAAAACAAAAAAAAAATTTATTAAAATCTGGCAAAGAATCATCGTGCGGTGACGTCAGCAAATGCCCACGTGACTATTTTTAACGTTCTACTTTCACCAGAAGCAGAGATATTGACAAAAATCAATAAAAAATTTTTTTTTAATCTGGCAACGTTTCATTGTGCGGTGACGTCAGCAGATGCCCACGTGACTATTTTCAGCGTTCTACCTTCACCAGAAACAGAAATATTGACAAAAAACGAAAAAAAAATTTTTGAAAATCTGGCAACAAATCTTCGTGCGGTGACGTCAGCTGATGCCCACGTGACCATTTTCAGCGTTCTACTTCCACCAGGATCAGAGATATTGAAAAAAACGAAAAAAATTTTTGAAAATCTGGCAACAAATCTTCGTGCGGTGACGTCAGCAGATTCCCACGTGACCATTTTCAGCATTCTACTTCCACCAGGAGCAAAATTATAAACAAAAAACAAAATAAAAATTTTTGAAAATCTGGCAAAGAATCATCGTGCGGTGACGTCAGCAAATGCCCACGTAAAAATTTTCAGCGTTCTATCTTCTCCAGAGGCAGAGATATTGACAAAAAACAAAAAAAAAAATTTTTGAAAATTTTGCAATGTATCATTGTGCGGTGACGTCAGCTGATGCCCACGTGACTATTTTCAACGTTCTACTTTCACCAGAAGCAGAGATATTGACAAAAAACGAAAAAAAAATTTTTAAAAATCTGGCAACAAATCTTCGTTCGGTGACGTCAGGAATTGCCCACGTGACCATTTTCAGCGTTCTACCTTCACCAGAAGCAAAGATATTGACAAAAAACAATAAAAAAATTTTTCCAAATCTGGCAACGTATTATTGTGCGGTGACGTCAGCAGATGCTTACGTGACTATTTTCAGCGTTCTACCTTTACCAGAAACAGAAATATTGACAAAAAACAAAAATAAAATTTTTGAAAATCTGGCAACAAATCTTCGTGCAGTGACGTCAGCAAATGCCCACGTGATCATTTTCAGCGTTCTACCTTCACCAGAAGCAAAAATATTGACAAAAAACAATAAAAAAATTTTTCAAAATCTGGCAACGTATCATTGTGCGGTGACGTCAGCAAATGCCCACGTGACTATTTTCAGCGTTCTACCTTCACCAGAAACAGAGATATTGACAAAAAACAAAAAAAAATTTTTGAAAATCTGGCAACAAATCTACGTGCGGTGACGTCAGCTGATGCCCACGTGACTATTTTCAGCGTTTTACTTCCACCAGAAGCAGAGATATTGAAAAAACGAAAAAAATTTTTGAAAATCTGGCAAAAAATCATCTTGCGGTGACGTCAGCAAATGCTTATGTGACTATTTTCAGCGTTCTATCTTCTCCAAAAGCAGAGATATTGACAAAAAACAAAAAAAAAGTTTTTGAAAATCTGGCAACGTAACATTGTGCGGTGACGTCAGCAGATGCCTACGTAACTATTTTCAGCGTTCTACTTTCACCAAAAAAAAATATTGACAAAAACAAAAAAAAGTTTTTAAAAATCTGGCAACGAATCTTCGTGCAGTGACGTCAGCAAATGCTCACGTGACTATTTTCAGCGTTCTACATTCTCCAGAGGCAGAGATATTGACAAAAAACAAAAAAAAAAGTTTTGAAAATTTGACAACAAATCTTCGTGCGGTGACGTCAGCATATGCCCACGTGATTATTTTCAGCGTTCTATTTTCACCAGAAGCAAAGACAAAAAAAAAAAAAAATTTTTGAAAATCTGGCAACAAATCTTCGTGCGGTGACGTCAGCAAATGCCCACGTGACCATTTTCAGCGTTCTATTTTCACCAGAAGCAAAAATATTGACAAAAAACAATAAAAAAATTTTTCAAAATCTGGCAACGTATCATTGTGCGGTGACGTCAGCAGATGCCCACGTGATTATTTTCAGCGTTCTACCTTCACCAAAAACAAAGATATTGACAAAAAACAAAAAAAAAATTTTTGAAAATTTGGCAAAAAATTTTCGTGCGGTGACGTCAGCTGATGCCCACGTGATCATTTTCGACGTTCTACTTTCACCAGGAGCAGAGATATTGACAAAAAACAAAAAAAAAATTTTTGAAAATCTGGCAACAAATCTTCGTGCGGTGACGTCAGCTGATGCCCACGTGACCATTTTCAGCGTTCTACTTCCACCAAGATCAGAGATATTGAAAAAACGAAAAAAATTTTAGAAAATCTGGCAACGAATCTTCGTGCGGTGACGTCAGCAGATGCCCACGTGACAATAGTTAGCGTCCTATTACTTCCAGGGGCGAAAATATTGACGAAAAACGAAAAAAAAATTTTTGAAATTCTGACCACGTGACGTCGTGCGGTGACGTCAGCAAATGCCCACGTGACCATTTTTAGCGTCCTACCTTCTCCAGGGGCAAAAATTATGACGAAAAACAAAAAAGAAATTTTTGAAAATCTGACCACGTGACGTCGTGCGGTGACGTCAGCAGATGCCCACGTGACCATTTTTAGCGTCCTACTCCCTCCAGGGGCGATAATATTGACGAAAAACAAAAAAAAAATTTTTTTTAATTTGACAACGTGACGTCGTGCGGTGACGTCAGCAGATGCCCACGTGACCATTTTTGGCGTCCTACCTTTTCCAAGGGCGAAGATATTGACAAAAAACAAAAAAGAAATTTTTGAAAATCTGACCACGTGACGTCGTGCGGTGACGTCAGCAGATGCCCACGTGACTATTTTTAGCGTCCTACTCCCTCCAGGGGCGATGATATTGACGAAAAACGAAAAAGGAATTTTTTTAAATTTGACCACGTGACGTCGTGCGGTGACGTCAGCAGATGCCCACGTGACCATTTTTAGCGTCCTACCCCCTTTGAAAACAAAAATATTGACGAAAAACAGAAGAAAAATTTTTGAAAATCTGACCACGTGACGTCGTGCGGTTACGTCAGCAGATGCCCACGTGACCATTTTTAACGTCCTACCCTCTCCAGGAGCAAAGATATTGACGAAAAACAAAATAGAAATTTTTGAAAATCTGACCACGTGACGTCGTGCGATGACGTCAGCAGATGCCCACGTGACCATTTTTAGCGTCCTACTCTCCAGGGCAATAATATTGACGAAAAACAAAAAAGAAATTTTTGAAAATCTGACCACGTGACGTCGTGCGGTGACGTCAAAACATGCCCACGTGACCATTTTTAGCGTCCTACCTTTTCCAGGGATGGATATTGACAAAAGACGAAAAAGAAATTTTTGAAAATATGACCATTTGACGTCGTGCGGTGACGTCAGCAGATGCCCACGTGACCATTTTTGGCGTCCTACCCTTTTCAGGGGCGAAGATATTGACAAAAAACAAAAAAAAAATTTTTGAAAATCTGACCACGTGACGTCGTGCGGTAACGTCAGCAGATGCCCACGTGACCATTTTTAGCGTCCTACTTTCTTCAGGGGCAAAGATATTGACGAAAAACAAAAAAGAAATTTTTGAAGAAATGACCATCTGACGTCGTGCGGTGACGTCAGCAGATGCCCACGTGACCAATTTTGGCGTCCTACCTTTTCCAAAGGCGAAGATATTGACAAAAAACAAAAAAGAAATTTTTGAAAATCTGACCACGTGACGTCGTGCGGTGACGTCAGCAGATGCCCACGTGACCATTATTGGCGTCCTACCCCTTCCAGGGGCGAAGATATTGACAAAAAACGAAAAAAAAATTTTTGAAAATCTGACCACGTGACGTCGTGCGGTGACGTCAGCAGATGCCCACGTGACCATTTTTAGCGTCCCCCTTCCAGGGGCAAAGATATTGACAAAAAACGAAAAAAAAATTTTTGAAAATCTGACCACGTGACGTCGTGCGGTGACGTCAGCAAATGCCCACGTGACCATTTTGGCGTCCTACCCTCCAAAGGCGAAGATATTGACGAAAAACAAAAAAAAATTTTTGAAAATCTGACCACGTGACGTCGTGCGGTGACGTCAGCAGATGCCCACGTGACTATTTTTAGCGTCTACTTTTCAGGGGCGGAGATATTGACGAAAAACAAAAAAATTTTTGAAAATCTGATCACGTGACGTCGTGCGGTGACGTCAGCAGATGCCCACGTGACAATTTTTAGCGTCCTACTTTATCCAGGGCGAAATATTGACGAAAAACAAAATAAAGTTTTTGAAAATGACCACGTGACGTCGTGCGGTGACGTCAGCAGATGCCCACGTGACTATTTTTAGCGTCTACTTTTAGGGGCAGAGATATTGACGAAAAACAAAAAAAATTTTTGAAAATCTGATTACATCGTGCGGTGACGTCAGCAAATGCCCACGTGACAATTTTTAGCGTCCTACTTTATCCAGAAGCGGAAATATTGACGAAAAACAAAAAGAATTTTTGAAAATTTGACCACGTGACGTCGTGCGGTGACGTCAGCAGATGCCCACGTGACAATTTTTAGCGTCCTACACCTCCAGGGGCGGAGATATTGACGAAAAACAAAAAAAAGTTTTTAAAATCTGATTACGTGACGTCGTGCGGTGACGTCAGCAGATGCCCACGTGACTATTTTCAGCGTTTTACTTCAACCAGAAGCAGAGATATTGACAAAACAAAAAAAATTTTTAAAATCTGGCAAAGAATCATCGTGCGGTGACGTCAGCAAATGCCCACGTGACTATTTTCAGCGTTCTACCTTCACCAGAAGCAGAGATATTGACAATCAATAAAAAATTTTTGAAAATCTGGCAACGTTTCATTGTGCGGTGACGTCAGCAGATGCCCACGTGACTATTTTCAGCGTTCTACCTTCACCAGAAACAGAGATATTGACAAAAAACGAAAAAAAAATTTTTGAAAATCTGGCAACAAATCTTCGTGCGGTGACGTCAGCTGATGCCCACGTGACCATTTTCAGCGTTCTACTTCACCAGGAGCAGAGATATTGAAAAACGAAAAAAATTTTTGAAAATCTGGCAACGAATCTTCGTGCGGTGACGTCAGCAGATGCCCACGTGATTATTTTCAGCGTTCTACTTCCACCAGGAGCAAAATATTGACAAAAAACAAATAAAAATTTTTAAAATCTGGCAAAAAATCATCGTGCGGTGACGTCAGCAGATGCCCACGTAACAATTTTCAGCGTTCTACCTTCACCAAAAGCAGAGATATTGACAAAAAACAAAAAAAAATTTTTGAAAATTTTGCAACAATCATTGTGGTGACGTCAGCTGATGCCCACGTGACTATTTTCAACGTTCTACTTTCACCAGAAGCAGAGATATTGACAAAAACGAAAAAAAATTTTTGAAAATCTGGCAACAAATTGTTCGGTGACGTCAGCAATGCCCACGTGACCATTTTCAGCGTTCTACCTTCACCAGAAGCAAAGATATTGACAAAAAACAAAAAAAAAATTTTTCCAAATCTGGCAACGTATTATTGTGCGGTGACGTCAGCAGATGCCCACGTGACTATTTTCAGCGTTCTACCTTCACCAGAAACAGAAATATTGACAAAAACAAAAAAAAATTTTTGAAAATCTGGCAACAAATCTTCGTGCAGTGACGTCAGCAAATGCCCACGTGATCATTTTCAGCGTTCTACCTTCACCAGAAGCAAAATATTGACAAAAACAATAAAAAAATTTTTCAAAATCTGGCAACGTATCATTGTGCGGTGACGTCAGCAAATGCCCACGTGACTATTTTCAGCGTTCTACCTTCACCAGAAACAGAGATATTGACAAAAACAAAAAAAATTTTTGAAAATCTGGCAACAAATCTACGTGCGGTGACGTCAGCTGATGCCCACGTGACCATTTTTAGCGTTTTACTTCCACCAGAAGCAGAGATATTGAAAAAAAACGAAAAAAAAATTTTTGAAAATCTGGCAAAAAATCATCTTGCGGTGACGTCAGCAAATGCCCACGTGACTATTTTCAGCGTTCTATCTTCCAAAAGCAGAGATATTGACAAAAACAAAAAAATTTTTGAAAATCTGGCAACGTAACATTGTGCGGTGACGTCAGCAGATGCCTACGTAACTATTTTCAGCGTTCTACTTTCACCAGAAAAAAAATATTGACAAAAAACAAAAAAAAAATTTTTGAAAATCTGGCAACGAATTTTCGTGCGGTGACGTCAGCAGATGCCCACGTGACTATTTTCAGCGTTCTTACTTCTCCAGAGGCAGAGATATTGACAAAAAACAAAAAAAATTTTGAAAATTTGGCAACAAATCTTCGTGCGGTGACGTCAGCAGATGCCCACGTGACCATTTTCAGCGTTCTATTTTCACCAAAAGCAAAGATATTGACAAAAAACAAAAAAAAAATTTTTGAAAATCTGGCAACAAATCTTCGTGCGGTGACGTCAGCAAATGCCCACGTGACCATTTTCAGCGTTCTATTTTCACCAGAAGCAAAGATATTGACAAAAACAATAAAAAAATTTTTCAAATCTGGCAACGTATCACGGTGACGTCAGCAGATGCCCACGTGACTATTTTCAGCGTTCTACCTTCACCCAAAACAAAGATATTGACAAAAAACAAAAAAATTTTTGAAATTTTGGCAAAAATTTTCGTGCGGTGACGTCAGCAGATGCCCACGTGATCATTTTCAGCGTTCTACTTTCACCAGAGGCAGAGATATTGACAAAAACAAAAAATTTTTGAAAATCTGGCAACAAATCTTCGTGCGGTGACGTCAGCAGATGCCCACGTGACCATTTTCAGCGTNTTTTGAAAATCTGGCAACAAATCTTCGTGCGGTGACGTCAGCTGATGCCCACGTGACTATTTTCAGCGTTCTACTTCCACCAGGAGCAGAGATATTGAAAAAAAACAAAAAAAAATTTTGAAAATCTGGCAACGTATCATTGTGCAGTGACGTCAGCAGATGCCCACGTGACTTTTTTCAGCGTTCTACCTTCACCAGAAGCAGAGATATTGACAAAAACGAAAAAAATTTTTGAAAATCTGGCAACGAATCTTCGTGCGGTGACGTCAGCAAATGCCCACGTGATATTTTCAGCGTTCTACCTTCAGCAGAGGCAGAATTATTGACAAAAACAAAAAAATTATTTTTGAAAATCTGGCAACGAATCTTCGTGCGGTGACGTCAGCAGATGCCCACGTGATTATTTTCAGCGTTCTACCTTCACCAGAAGCAGAGATATTGACAAAAAACGAAAAAAAAATTTTTTTAATCTTGCAACAATTCTTCGTTCGTTGACTTCAGCTGATGCCCACGTGATCATTTTCTGCGTTCTACTTTTACCAGCAGCAGAGATATTGACAAAAAACAAAAAAAAAATTTTTGAAAATCTGGCAACAAATCATCGTGCGGTGACGTCAGCAAATGCCCACGTGACTATTTTCAGCGTTCTACCTTCACCAGAAGCAGAGATATTGACAAAAAACAAAAAAAAAATTTTGAAAATCTGGCAACAAATCTTCGTGCGTTGACTTCAGCTGATGTCCACGTGATCATTTTCAGCGTTCTATTTTTACACCAGAAGCAGAAATATTGACAAAACGAGAAAAAAATTTTGAAAATCTGACAAAAATCATCATGCGGTGACGTCAGCAGATGCCCACGTTACTATTTTCAGCGTTCTACCTTCTCCAGAGGCAGAAATATTGACAAAAAAAAAAAAAAATTTTTGAAAATCTGGCAACAAATCTTCGTGCGGTGACGTCAGCTGATGCCCACGTGACCATTTTCAGCCTTCTACTTTCACCAGGAGCAGAGATATTGAAAAAAAACGAAAAAAATTTTTTGAAAATCTGGCAACAAATCTTCGTGCGGTGACGTCAGCAGATGCCCACGTTACTATTTTCAGCGTTCTACCTTCTCCAGAGGCAGAAATATTGACAAAAAAAAAAAAATTTTGAAAATCTGGCAACAAATCTGCGTGCGGTAACGTCAGCAAATGCCCACGTTACTATTTTCAGCGTTCTACTCTTACCAAAAGCAGATTTATTGACAAAAATCGATAGAAAAACTTTTCAAAATTTGGAAACGTATCATTGTGCGGTGACGTCAGCAAATGCTCACGTAACAATTTTCAGCGTTCTACCTTCAGCAGAGGCAGAATTATTGACAAAAAACAAAAAAATTATTTTTGAAAATCTGGCAACGAATCTTCGTGCGGTGACGTCAGCAGATGCCCACGTGATTATTTTCAGCGTTCTACCTTCACCAGAAGCAGAGATATTGACAAAAAACGAAAAAAAAATTTTTTTTAATCTGGCAACAAATCTTCGTGCGGTGACGTCAGCAGATGCCCACGTGACTATTTTCAGCGTTCTACCTTCACCAAAAACAGAGATATTGACAAAAAACAAAAAAAAATTTTTGAAAATTTGGCAATGTATTATTGTGCAATTACGTCAGCAGATGCCCACGTGACTATTTTTAGCGTTCTATCTTCACCAGAGGCAGAGATATTGACAAAAAACGAAAAAAAAAATTTTGAAAATCTGGCAACAAATCTTCATGCGGTGACGTCAGCAGATGTCCACGTGACTATTTTCAGCGTTCTACTTTCACCAGAGGCAAAGATATTGACAAAAAAAATAAAAATATTATTCAAAATCTGGCAACGTATCATTGTGCGGTGACGTCAGCTGATGCCCACGTGACTATTTTCAGCGTTCTACCTTCACCAAAAACAGAGATATTGACAAAAAACAAAAAAAAATTTTTGAAAATTGGCAATTATTATTGTGCGGTGACGTCAGCTGATGCCCACGTGATTATTTTCAGCGTTCCACCTTCACCAGAAGAAGAGATATTGACAACAAACGAAAAAAAAATTTTTAAATCTGGCAACGAATCTTCGTGCGGTGACGTCAGCAAATGCCCACGTGACTATTTTCAGCGTTCTACCTTCAGCAGAGGCAGAATTATTGACAAAAAACAAAAAAATTATTTTTGAAAATCTGGCAACGAATCTTCGTGCGGTGACGTCAGCAGATGCCCACGTGATTATTTTCAGCGTTCTACCTTCACCAGAAGCAGAGATATTGACAAAAACGAAAAATTTTTAATCTTGCAACAATTCTTCGTTCGTTGACTTCAGCTGATGCCCACGTGATCATTTTCTGCGTTCTACTTTTACCAGCAGCAGAGATATTGACAAAAAACAAAAAAAAAATTTTTGAAAATCTGGCAACATCGTGCGGTGACGTCAGCAAATGCCCACGTTACTATTTTCAGCGTTCTACCTTCACCAGAAGCAGAGATATTGACAAAAAACAAAAAAAAAATTTTTGAAAATCTTGCAACAATTCTTCGTTCGTTGACTTCAGCTGATGTCCACGTGATCATTTTCTGCGTTCTATTTTTACCAGAAGCAGAAATATTGACAAAAAACGAGAAAAGAATTTTTGAAAATCTGACAAAAAATCATCGTGCGGTAACGTCAGCAAATGCTCACGTAACTATTTTCAGCGTTTTACATTCTCCAGAAGCAGAGATATTGACAAAAAACAAAAAAAAAATTTTTGAAAATCTGGCAACAAATCTTCGTGCGGTGACGTCAGCTGATGCCCACGTGGCCATTTTCAGCGTTCTACTTTCACCAGAAGCAGAGATATTGACAAAAAACGAAAAAAAAAATTTTGAAAATCTGGCAACAAATCTTCGTGCGGTGACGTCAGCTGATGCCCACGTGACCATTTTCAGCCTTCCACTTTCACCAGGAGGAGATATTGAAAAAAAACGAAAAAAATTTTTGAAAATCTGGCAACAAATCTTCGTGCGGTGACGTCAGCAGATGCCCACGTGATCATTTTCAGCGTTCTACTTTTACCAGCAGCAGAGATATTGACAAAAAACAAAAAAAAATTTTTGAAAATCTGGCAACAAATCTTCGTGCGGTGACGTCAGCAGATGCCCACGTGACCATTTTCAGCGTTCTACTTCCACCAGAAGCAGAGATATTGACAAAAAACGAAAAAAAAATTTTTGAAAATCTGGCAACAAATCTTCGTGCGGTGACGTCAGCTGATGCCCACGTGACCATTTTCAGCGTTCTACTCATCAGAGCAGAGATATTGAAAAAAACGAAAAATTTTTGAAAATCTGGCAACAAATCTTCGTGCGGTGACGTCAGCAGATGCCCACGTGACAATTTTCAGCGTCTACTTCCACCAGAAACAAAAATATTGACAAAAACGATAAAAAATTTTGGAAATCTGGCAAAGAATCTTCGTGCGGTGACGTCAGCAAATGCCCACGTGACTTTTTTCAGCGTTCTACCTTCACCAGAAGCAGAGATATTAACAAAAAACGAAAAAAAAATTTTTGAAAATCTGGCAACAAATCTTCGTGCGGTAACGTCAGCAAATGCCCACGTTACTATTTTCAGCGTTCTACTCTTACCAAAAGCAGATTTATTGACAAAAAAAAAAAAAAATTTTTTTTAATCTGGCAACGTATCATTGTGCAGTGACGTCAGCAGATGCCCACGTTACTATTTTCAGCGTTCTACCTTCACCAGAGGCAGAGATATTGACAAAAAACGAAAAAAAAATTTTTGAAAATCTGGCAACAAATCTTCGTGCGGTGACGTCAGCTGATGCCCACGTGATTATTTTCAGCGTTCTACTTTCACCAGAAGCAAAGATATTGACAAGAAACAAAAAAAAAATTTTTGGAAATTTGGCAACGAATTTTCGTGCGGTGACGTCAGCAAATGCTCACGTGACTATTTTCAGCGTTCTATTTTCTCCAGAAACAGAGATATTGACAAAAAAAAATTTTGATTCGGCAACAAATCTTCGTGCGGTGACGTCAGCAGATGACGTATTTTCAGCGTTCTATTTTCTCCAGGAGCAGAGATATTGACAAAAAAAAAAAAAAATTTTGAAAATCTGGCAACAAATCTTTGTGCGGTGACGTCAGCAGATGCCAACGTGACCATTTTCAGCGTTCTACTTCCACCAGAGCAGAGACAAAAAACGAAAAAAATTTTTAATCTGGCAACAAATCTTCGTGCGGTGACGTCAGCAGATGCCCACGTGACTTTTCAGCGTTCTACCTTCACCAAAAACAGAGATATTGACAAAAAACAAAAAAATTTTGAAAATGGCAATGTATTATTGTGCAATTACGTCAGCAGATGCCCACGTGACTATTTTTAGCGTTCTATCTTCACCAGAGGCAGAGATATTGACAAAAAACGAAAAAAAAATTTTTGAAAATCTGGCAACAAATCTTCGTGCGGTGACGTCAGCAGATGTCCACGTGACTATTTTCAGCGTTCTACTTTCACCAGAGGCAAAGATATTGACAAAAAAAATAAAAATATTATTCAAAATCTGGCAACGTATCATTGTGCGGTGACGTCAGCTGATGCCCACGTGACTATTTTCAGCGTTCTACCTTCACCAAAAACAGAGATATTGACAAAAAACAAAAAAAAATTTTTGAAAATTTGGCAATGTATTATTGTGCGGTGACGTCAACTGATGCCCACGTGATTATTTTCAGCGTTCCACCTTCACCAGAAGAAGAGATATTGACAACAAACGAAAAAAAAATTTTTTTAAATCTGGCATCAAATCTTCGTGCGGTGACGTCAGCAAATGCCCACGTGACTATTTTCAGCGTTCTACCTTCAGCAGAGGCAGAATTATTGACAAAAAACAAAAAAATTATTTTTGAAAATCTGGCAACGAATCTTCGTGCGGTGACGTCAGCAGATGCCCACGTGATTATTTTCAGCGTTCTACCTTCACCAGAAGCAGAGATATTGACAAAAAACGAAAAAAAAATTTTTTTAATCTTGCAACAATTCTTCGTTCGTTGACTTCAGCTGATGCCCACGTGATCATTTTCTGCGTTCTACTTTTACCAGCAGCAGAGATATTGACAAAAAACAAAAAAAAAATTTTTGAAAATCTGGCAACAAATCATCGTGCGGTGACGTCAGCAAATGCCCACGTTACTATTTTCAGCGTTCTACCTTCACCAGAAGCAGAGATATTGACAAAAAACAAAAAAAAAATTTTTGAAAATCTTGCAACAATTCTTCGTTCGTTGACTTCAGCTGATGTCCACGTGATCATTTTCTGCGTTCTATTTTTACCAGAAGCAGAAATATTGACAAAAAACGAGAAAAAAATTTTTGAAAATCTGACAAAAAATCATCGTGCGGTAACGTCAGCAAATGCTCACGTAACTATTTTCAGCGTTTTACATTCTCCAGAAGCAGAGATATTGACAAAAAACAAAAAAAAAATTTTTGAAAATCTGGCAACAAATCTTCGTGCGGTGACGTCAGCTGATGCCCACGTGGCCATTTTCAGCGTTCTACTTTCACCAGAAGCAGAGATATTGACAAAAAACGAAAAAAAATTTTTGAAAATCTGGCAACAAATCTTCGTGCGGTGACGTCAGCTGATGCCCACGTGACCATTTTCAGCCTTCTACTTTCATCAGGAGCAGAGATATTGAAAAAAAACGAAAAAAATTTTTTGAAAATCTGGCAACAAATCTTCGTGCGGTGACGTCAGCTGATGCCCACGTGATCATTTTCTGCGTTCTACTTTTACCAGCAGCAGAGATATTGACAAAAAACAAAAAAAAAATTTTTGAAAATCTGGCAACAAATCTTCGTGCGGTGACGTCAGCTGATGCCCACGTGACCATTTTCAGCGTTCTACTTTCACCAGAAGCAGAGATATTGACAAAAAACGAAAAAAAATTTTTGAAAATCTGGCAACAAATCTTCGTGCGGTGACGTCAGCTGATGCCCACGTGACCATTTTCAGCGTTCTACTTTCACCAGGAGCAGAGATATTGAAAAAAAACGAAAAAAAATTTTTGAAAATCTGGCAACGAATCTTCGTGCGGTGACGTCAGCAAATGCCCACGTGACAATTTTCAGCGTCTACTTCCACCAGAAACAAAAATATTGACAAAAAACGATAAAAAAATTTTTGAAAATCTGGCAAAGAATCTTCGTGCGGTGACGTCAGCAAATGCCCACGTGACTTTTTCAGCGTTCTACCTTCACCAGAAGCAGAGATATTGACAAAAACGAAAAAAATTTTTTGAAAATCTGGCAACAAATCTTCGTGCGGTGACGTCAGCAGATGCCCACGTTACTATTTTCAGCGTTCTACTCTTACAAAAGCAGATTTATTGACAAAAAACAAAAAAAATTTTTTTAATCTGGCAACGTATCATTGTGCAGTGACGTCAGCAGATGCCCACGTTACTATTTTCAGCGTTCTACCTTCACCAGAAGCAAAGATATTGACAAAAAACGAAAAAAAAATTTTTGAAAATCTGGCAACAAATCTTCGTGCGGTGACGTCAGCTGATGCCCACGTGACTATTTTCAGCGTTTTACTTTCACCAGAAGCAGGATATTGACAAAAAACAAAAATTTTTGGAAATTTGGCAACGAATTTCGTGCGGTGACGTCAGCAAATGCCCACGTGACTATTTTCAGCGTTCTATTTTCACCAAAAACAAAGATACTGACAAATAACAAAAAAAAAATTCTTTTTAATCTGGCAACAAATCTTCGTGCGGTGACGTCAGCAGATGCCCACGTGACTATTTTCAGCGTTCTATTTTCTCCAGAAGCAGAGATATTGACAAAAAACGAAAAAAAAAATTTTGAAAATCTGGCAACAAATTTTCGTGCGGTGACGTCAGCAGATGCCCACGTGACCATTTTCAGCGTTCTACTTCCACCAGAAGCAGAGATATTGACAAAAAACGAAAAAAAAATTTTTGAAAATCTGGCAACAAATCTTCGTGCGGTGACGTCAGCAGATGCCCACGTGACTATTTTCAGCGTTCTACCTTCACCAGAAGCAGAGATATTGACAAAAAACGATAAAAAAATTTTTGAAAATCTGGCAACGAATCTTCGTGCGGTGACGTCAGCAAATGCCCACGTGACTATTTTCAGCGTTCTATTTTCACCAGAAGCAGAGATATTGACAAAAAACAAAAAAAAATTTTTTAATCTGGCAACAAATCTTCGTGCGGTGACGTCAGCAGATGCCCACGTGACTATTTTCAGCGTTCTACTTTCACCAGAAGCAGAGATATTGACAAAAAACGAAAAAAAAATTTTTGAAAATCTGGCAACAAATCTTCGTGCGGTGACGTCAGCTGATGCCCACGTGACCATTTTCAGCGTTCTACTTCCACCAGAAGCAGAGATATTGACAAAAAACGAAAAAAAAATTTTTGAAAATCTGGCAACAAATCTTCGTGCGGTGACGTCAGCAGATGCCCACGTGACTTTTTTCAGCGTTCTACCTTCACCAGAAGCAGAGTTATTAACAAAAAACGAAAAAAAAATTTTTGAAAATCTGGCAACGAATCTTCGTGCGGTGACGTCAGCAAATGCCCACGTTACTATTTTTAGCGTTCTACATTCACCAAAGCAGAGTATTGACAAAAAACAAAAAAAATTTTTTTTTATCTGGCAACGTATCATTGTGCAGTGACGTCAGCAGATGCCCACGTAACAATTTTCAGCGTTCTACTTCCACCAGAAGCAGAGATATTGACAAAAAACAAAAAAAAAATTTTCAAAATCTGGCAACGTATCATTGTGCAGTGACGTCAGCAGATGCCCACGTAACAATTTTCAGCGTTCTACTTTCACCAGATGCAGAGATATTGACAAAAAACAAAAAAAAATTTTCGAAAATGGCAACGTATTGTGCAGTGACGTCAGCAGATGCCCACGTAACAATTTTCAGCGTTCTACTTCCACCAGAAGCAGAGATATTGACAAAAAACAAAAAATTTTCAAAATTTGGCAACGTATCATTGTGCAGTGACGTCAGCAGATGCCCGTGACCATTTTCAGCGTTCTACTTCCACCAAAACAAAGATATTGACAAAAAACGATAAAAAATTTTGGAAATCTGGCAAAAAATCTTCGTGCGGTGACGTCAGCAAATGCCCACGTGACTATTTTCAGCGTTCTACTTTCACCAGAAGCAGAGATATTGACAAAAAACGAAAAAAAATTTTTGAAAATCTGGCAACAAATCTTCGTGCGGTGACGTCAGCAGATGCCCACGTGACAATTTTCAGCGTTCTACTTCCACCAGAAACAAATATTGACAAAAAACGATAAAAAATTTTGAAAATCTGGCAAAGAATCTTCGTGCGGTGACGTCAGCAAATGCCCACGTGACTTTTTCAGCGTTCTACCTTCACCAGAAGCAGAGATATTGACAAAAAACGAAAAAAATTTTTGAAAATCTGGCAACAAATCTTCGTGCGGTGACGTCAGCAAATGCCCACGTGACTATTTTCAGCGTTCTACTCTTACCAAGCAGATTTATTGACAAAAAAAAAAATTTTTTTAATCTGGCAACGTATCATTGTGCGGTGACGTCAGCAGATGCCCACGTGACTATTTTCAGCGTTCTACCTTCACCAGAGGCAGAGATATTGACAAAAAACGAAAAAAAAATTTTTGAAAATCTGGCAACAAATCTTCGTGCGGTGACGTCAGCTGATGCCCACGTGATTATTTTCAGCGTTCTACTTTCACCAGAAGCAAAGATATTGACAAGAAACAAAAAAAAAATTTTTGGAAATTTGGCAACGAATTTTCGTGCGGTGACGTCAGCAAATGCCCACGTGACTATTTTCAGCGTTCTATTTTCTCCAGAAACAGAGATATTGACAAAAAACAAAAAAAAAATTTTTTTAATCTGGCAACAAATCTTCGTGCGGTGACGTCAGCAGATGCCCACGTGACTATTTTCAGCGTTCTATTTTCTCCAGGAGCAGAGATATTGACAAAAAACGAAAAAAAAAATTTTGAAAATCTGGCAACAAATTTTCGTGCGGTGACGTCAGCAGATGCCCACGTGACCATTTTCAGCGTTCTACTTCCACCAGGAGCAGAGATATTGACAAAAACGAAAAAAAATTTTGAAAATCTGGCAACAAATCTTCGTGCGGTGACGTCAGCAGATGCCCACGTGACTATTTTCAGCGTTCTACCTTCACCAGAAGCAGAGATATTGACAAAAAACGAAAAAAATTTTTGAAAATCTGGCAACGAATCTTCGTGCGGTGACGTCAGCAAATGCCCACGTGACTATTTTCAGCGTTCTATTTTCTCCAGAAACAGAGATATTGACAAAAAACAAAAAATTTTTTTAATCTGGCAACAAATCTTCGTGCGGTGACGTCAGCAGATGCCCACGTGACTATTTTCAGCGTTCTATTTTCTCCAGGAGCAGAGATATTGACAAAAAAAAAAAAAAAAATTTTGAAAATCTGGCAACAAATTTTCGTGCGGTGACGTCAGCAGATGCCCACGTGACCATTTTCAGCGTTCTACTTCCACCAGGAGCAGAGATATTGACAAAAAACGAAAAAAAAATTTTTGAAAATCTGGCAACAAATCTTCGTGCGGTGACGTCAGCAGATGCCCACGTGACTTTTTTCAGCGTTCTACCTTCACCAGAAGCAGAGTATTGACAAAAACGAAAAAAAATTTTTTGAAAATCTGGCAACGAATCTTCGTGCGGTAACGTCAGCAAATGCCCACGTGACCATTTTCAGCGTTCTACTTCCACCAGAAGCAAAAATATTGACAAAATACAAAAAAATTTTTGAAAATCTGGCAACGTATTTGTGCGGTGACGTCAGCAAATGCCCACGTGACTATTTTCAGCGTTTTACTTTCACCAGAAGCAGAGATATTGACAAAAAACGATAAAAAAATTTTTCAAAATCTGGCAACAAATCTTCGTGCGGTGACGTCAGCAGATGCCCACGTGACCATTTTCAGCGTTCTACTTCCACCAGAAACAAAAATATTGACAAAAAACGATAAAAAATTTTTGAAATCTGGCAAAGAATCTTCGTGCGGTGACGTCAGCAAATGCCCACGTGACCATTTTCAGCGTTCTACTTCCACCAGAAGCAAAGATATTGACAAAAAACAAAAAAAAAATTTTTGAAAATCTGGCAACAAATCTTCGTGCGGTAACGTCAGCAAATGCCCACGTTAATATTTTCAGCGTTCTACTCTTACCAAAAGCAGATTTATTGACAAAAAAAAAAAAAAATTTTCGAAAATTTGGCAACGTATCATTGTGCAGTGACGTCAGCAGATGCCCACGTAACAATTTTCAGCGTTCTAATTCCACCAGAAGCAGAGATATTGACAAAAATCGATAAAAAAATTTTCAGAATTTGGAAACGTATCATTGTGCGGTGACGTCAGCAGATGCTCACGTGACCATTTTCAACGTTCTATCTTCACCAGTAGCAAAAATATTGACAAGATACAAAAAAAAATTTTTTGAAAATCTGGCAACGTATTATTGTGCGGTAACGTCAGCAAATGCCCACGTGACTATTTTTAGCGTTTTACTTTTACCAGAAGCAGAGATATTGACAAAAGACGATAAAAAAATTTTTCAAAATTTGGCAACAAATCTTCGTGCGGTGACGTCAGCAGATGCCCACGTGACAATTTTCAGCGTTCTACTTCCACCAGAAACAAAAATATTGACAAAAAACGATACAAAAATTTTTGGAAATCTGGCAAAGAATCTTCGTGCGGTGACGTCAGCAAATGCCCACGTGACTTTTTCAGCGTTCTACCTTCACCAGAAGCAGAGATATTAACAAAAAACGAAAAAAAAATTTTTGAAAATCTGGCAACAAATCTTCGTGCGGTGACGTCAGCAAATGCCCACGTTACTATTTTCAGCGTTCTACTTTTACCAAAAGCAGATTTATTGACAAAAAAAAAAAAAAATTTTCGAAAATTTGGCAACGTATCATTGTGCAGTGACGTCAGCAGATGCCCACGTAACAATTATCAGCGTTCTAATTTCACCAGAAACAGAGATATTGACAAAAATCGATAAAAAAATTTTCAGAATTTTGAAACGTATCATTGTGCGGTGACGTCAGCAGATGCTCACGTGACCATTTTCAACGTTCTATCTTCACCAGTAGCAAAAATATTGACAAGATACAAAAAAAAATTTTTTGAAAATCTGGCAACGTATTATTGTGCGGTAACGTCAGCAAATGCCCGTGACTATTTTTAGCGTTTACTTTCACCAGAAGCAGAGATATTGACAAAAAACGATAAAAAAATTTTTCAAAATCTGGCAACAAATCTTCGTGCGGTGACGTCAGCAGATGCCCACGTGACAATTTTCAGCGTTCTACTTCCACCAGAAACAAAAATATTGACAAAAAACGATACAAAAATTTTTAGAAATCTGGCAAAGAATCTTCGTGCGGTGACGTCAGCAAATGCCCACGTGACCATTTTCAGCGTTCTACTTCCACCAGAAGCAAAGATATTGACAAAAAACAAAAAAAAAATTTTTGAAAATCTGGCAACAAATCTTCGTGCGGTAACGTCAGCAAATGCCCACGTTACTATTTTCAGCGTTCTACTCTTACCAAAAGCAGAGATATTGACAAAAAACGAGAAAAAAATTTTTGAAAATCTGGCAAAAAATCATCGTGCAGTGACGTCAGCAGATGCCCACGTTACTATTTTCAGCGTTCTACTCTTACCAAAAGCAGATTTATTGACAAAAATCGATAAAAAAATTTTCAGAATTTTGAAACGTATCATTGTGCGGTGACGTCAGCAGATGCTCACGTGACCATTTTCAACGTTCTATCTTCACCAGTAGCAAAAATATTGACAAGATACAAAAAAAAATTTTTTGAAAATCTGGCAACGTATATGTGCGGTAACGTCAGCAAATGCCCACGTGACTATTTTAGCGTTTTACTTTCACCAGAAGCAGAGATATTGACAAAAACGATAAAAAATTTTTCAAAATCTGGCAACAAATCTTCGTGCGGTGACGTCAGCAGATGCCCACGTGACCATTTTCAGCGTTCTACTTCCACCAGAAACAAAAATATTGACAAAAAACGATACAAAAATTTTTAGAAATCTGGCAAAGAATCTTCGTGCGGTGACGTCAGCAAATGCCCACGTGACCATTTTCAGCGTTCTACTTCCACCAGAAGCAAAGATATTGACAAAAAACAAAAAAAAAATTTTTGAAAATCTGGCAACAAATCTTCGTGCGGTAACGTCAGCAAATGCCCACGTTAATATTTTCAGCGTTCTACTCTTACCAAAAGCAGATTTATTGACAAAAAAAAAAAATTTTCGAAAATTTGGCAACGTATCATTGTGCAATGACGTCAGCAGATGCCCACGTAACAATTTTCAGCGTTCTAATTCCACCAGAAGCAGAGATATTGACAAAAATCGATAAAAAAATTTTCAGAATTTGGAAACGTATCATTGTGCGGTGACGTCAGCAGATGCTCACGTGACCATTTTCAACGTTCTATCTTCACCAGTAGCGAAAATATTGACAAGAAACAAAAAAAAATTTTTTGAAAATCTGGCAACGTATTATTGTGCGGTGACGTCAGCAAATGCCCACGTGACTATTTTCAGCGTTCTATTTTCACCAGAAGCAGAGATATTGACAAAAAACGATAAAAAAATTTTTCAAAATCTGGCAACAAATCTTCGTGCGGTGACGTCAGCAGATGCCCACGTGACCATTTTCAGCGTTCTACTTCCACCAGAAGCAGAGATATTGACAAAAAACGAAAAAAAAATTTTTGAAAATCTGGCAACAAATCTTCGTGCGGTGACGTCAGCAGATGCCCACGTGACTTTTTTCAGCGTTCTACCTTCACCAGAAGCAGAGATATTGACAAAAAACAAAAAAAAATTTTTGAAAATCTGGCAACGAATCTTCGTGCGGTGACGTCAGCAAATGCCCACGTTACTATTTTCAGCGTTCTACTTTTACCAAAAGCAGATTTATTGACAAAAAACAAAAAAAATTTTTTTTTATCTGGCAACGTATCATTGTGCAGTGACGTCAGCAGATGCCCACGTAACAATTTTCAGCGTTCTACTTCCACCAGAAGCAGAGATATTGACAAAAAACAAAAAAAAAATTTTCAAAAATTTGGCAACGTATCATTGTGCAGTGACGTCAGCAGATGCCCACGTAACAATTTTCAGCGTTCTACTTTCACTAGAAACAGAGATATTGACAAAAAACAAAAAAAAAATTTTCGAAAATTTGGCAACGTATCATTGTGCAGTGACGTCAGCAGATGCCCACGTAACAATTTTCAGCGTTCTACTTCCACCAGAAGCAGAGATATTGACAAAAAACAAAAAAAAAATTTTCAAAAATTTGGCAACGTATCATTGTGCAGTGAAGTCAGCAGATGCCCACGTGACCATTTTCAGCGTTCTACTTCCACCAGAAACAAAAATTTTGACAAAAAACGATACAAAAATTTTTGGAAATCTGGCAAAAAATCTTTGTGAAGTGACGTCAGCAAATGCCCACGTGATTATTTTCAGCGTTCTACTTTCACCAGAAGCAGAGATATTGACAAAAAACGAAAAAAAAATTTTTGAAAATCTGGCAACAAATCTTCGTGCGGTGACGTCAGCAGATGCCCACGTGACAATTTTCAGCGTCTACTTCCACCAGAAACAAAAATATTGACAAAAAACGATACAAAAATTTTTGGAAATCTGGCAAAGAATCTTCGTGCGGTGACGTCAGCAAATGCCCACGTGACTTTTTTCAGCGTTCTACCTTCACCAGAAGCAGAGATATTGACAAAAAACGAAAAAAATTTTTTGAAAATCTGGCAACAAATCTTCGTGCGGTGACGTCAGCAAATGCCCACGTGACTATTTTCAGCGTTCTACTCTTACCAAAAGCAGAGATATTGACAAAAAAAAAAAAATTTTTAATCTGGCAACGTATCATTGTGCGGTGACGTCAGCAGATGCCCACGTGACTATTTTCAGCGTTCTACCTTCACCAGAAGCAGAGATATTGACAAAAAACGAAAAAAAAATTTTGAAAATCTGGCAACAAATCTTTGTGAGGTGACGTCAGCAGATGCCCATGTGACTATTTTCAGCGTTCTACTTTCACCAGAAGCAAAGATATTGACAAAAACAAAAAAAATTTTGGAAATTTGGCAACGAATTTTCGTGCGGTGACGTCAGCAAATGCCCACGTGACTATTTTCAGCGTTCTATTTTCCAGAAGCAGAGATATTGACAAAAAACAAAAAAAAATTTTTAATCTGGCAACAAATCTTCGTGCGGTGACGTCAGCAGATGCCCACGTGACTATTTTCAGCGTTCTATTTTCTCCAGAGCAGAGATATTGACAAAAAAAAAAAATTTTGAAAATCTGGCAACAAATCTTCGTGCGGTGACGTCAGCAGATGCCCACGTGACCATTTTCAGCGTTCTACTTCCACCAGGAGCAGAGATATTGACAAAAAACGAAAAAAAATTTTTGAAAATCTGGCAACAAATCTTCGTGCGGTGACGTCAGCAGATGCCCACGTGACTTTTTTCAGCGTTCTACCTTCACCAGAAGCAGAGTTATTAACAAAAAACGAAAAAAAAATTTTTGAAAATCTGGCAACGAATCTTCGTGCGGTGACGTCAGCAAATGCCCACGTGACTATTTTCAGCGTTCTATTTTCTCCAGAAACAGAGATATTGACAAAAAACAAAAAAATTTTTTTCTGGCAACAAATCTTCGTGCGGTGACGTCAGCAGATGCCCACGTGACCATTTTCAGCGTTCTATTTTCTCCAGAAGCAGAGATATTGACAAAAAACGAAAAAAAAACTTTTGAAAATCTGGCAACAAATTTTCGTGCGGTGACGTCAGCAGATGCCCACGTGACCATTTTCAGCGTTCTACTTCCACCAGAAGCAGAGATATTGACAAAAAACAAAAAAATAATTTTTGAAAATCTGGCAACGAATCTACGTGCGGTGACGTCAGCAGATGCCCACGTGACTTTTTTCAGCGTTCTACCTTCACCAGAAGCAGAGTTATTAACAAAAAACGAAAAAAAAATTTTTGAAAATCTGGCAACGAATCTTCGTGCGGTAACGTCAGCAAATGCCCACGTGACCATTTTCAGCGTTCTACTTCCACCAGAAGCAAAAATATTGACAAGATACAAAAAAAAATTTTTTGAAAATCTGGCAACGTATTATTGTGCGGTAACGTCAGCAAATGCCCACGTGACTATTTTTAGCGTTTTACTTTCACCAGAAGCAGAGATATTGACAAAAAACGATAAAAATTTTCAAAATCTGGCCAAATCTTCGTGCGGTGACGTCAGCAGATGCCCGTGACCATTTTCAGCGTTCTACTTCCACCAGAAACAAAAATATTGACAAAAAACGATAAAAAATTTTTAGAAATCTGGCAAAGAATCTTCGTGCGGTGACGTCAGCAAATGCCCACGTGACCATTTTCAGCGTTCTACTTCCACCAGAAGCAAAGATATTGACAAAAAACAAAAAAATTTTTTGAAAATCTGGCAACAAATCTTCGTGCGGTAACGTCAGCAATGCCCACGTTATATTTTCAGCGTTCTACTCTTACCAAAAGCAGATTTATTGACAAAAAAAAAAATTTTCGAAAATTTGGCAACGTAATCATTGTGCGCAGTGACGTCAGCAGATGCCCACGTAACAATTTTCAGCGTTCAATTCCACCAGAAGCAGAGATATTGACAAAAAATCGATAAAAAATTTTCAGAATTTGGAAACGTATCATTGTGCGGTGACGTCAGCAGATGCCCACGTGACCATTTTCAGCGTTCTATCTTCACCAGAAGCAAAAATATTGACAAGATACAAAAAAAAATTTTTTGAAAATCTGGCAACGTATTATTGTGCGGTGACGTCAGCAAATGCCCACGTGACTATTTTCAGCGTTTTACTTTTACCAGAAGCAGAGATATTGACAAAAACGATAAAAATTTTTCAAAATCTGGCAACAAATCTTCGTGCGGTGACGTCAGCAGATGCCCACGTGACAATTTTCAGCGTTCTACTTCAGAAACAAATATTGACAAAAAACGATACAAAAATTTTGGAAATCTGGCAAAGAATCGTGCGGTGACGTCAGCAAATGCCCACGTGACTTTTCAGCGTTCTACCTTCACCAGAAGCAGAGATATTGACAAAAACGAAAAAAATTTTTGAAAATCTGGCAACAAATCTTCGTGCGGTAACGTCAGCAAATGCCCACGTTACTATATTCAGCGTTCTACTTTTACCAAAAGCAGATTTATTGACAAAAAAAAAAAAAATTTTCGAAAATTTGGCAACGTATCATTGTGCAGTGACGTCAGCAGATGCCCACGTAACAATTTTCAGCGTTCTACTTTCACCAGAAACAGAGATATTGACAAAAACGAAAAAATTTTCAAAATTTTGAAACGTATCATTGTGCGGTGACGTCAGCAGATGCTCACGTGACCATTTTCAGCGTTCTATCTTCACCAGTAGCAAAGATATTGACAAAATACAAAAAAAATTTTTTGAAAATCTGGCAACGTATTATTGTGCGGTGACGTCAGCAAATGCCCACGTGACTATTTTTAGCGTTTTACTTTCACCAGAAGCAGAGATATTGACAAAAAACGATAAAAAAATTTTTCAAAATCTGGCAACAAATCTTCGTGCGGTGACGTCAGCAGATGCCCACGTGACAATTTTCAGCGTTCTACTTCCACCAGAAACAAAAATATTGACAAAAAACGATACAAAAATTTTTGGAAATCTGGCAAAGAATCTTCGTGCGGTGACGTCAGCAAATGCCCACGTGACTTTTTTCAGCGTTCTACCTTCACCAGAAGCAGAGATATTAACAAAAAACGAAAAAAAAATTTTTGAAAATCTGGCAACAAATCTTCGTGCGGTAACGTCAGCAAATGCCCACGTTACTATTTTCAGCGTTCTACTCTTACCAAAAGCAGAGATATTGACAAAAAACGAGAAAAAAATTTTTGAAAATCTGGCAAAATCATCGTGCGGTGACGTCAGCAGATGCCCACGTTACTATTTTCAGCGTTCTACTCTTACCAAAAGCAGAGATATTGACAAAAATCGATAAAAAATTTTCAGAATTTTGGAAACGTATCATTGTGCGGTGACGTCAGCAGATGCTCACGTGACCATTTTCAACGTTCTATCTTCACCAGTAGCAAAAATATTGACAAGATACAAAAAAAAATTTTTTGAAAATCTGGCAACGTATTATTGTGCGGTAACGTCAGCAAATGCCCACGTGACTATTTTTAGCGTTTTACTTTCACCAGAAGCAGAGATATTGACAAAAAACGATAAAAAAATTTTTCAAAATCTGGCAACAAATCTTCGTGCGGTGACGTCAGCAGATGCCCACGTGACCATTTTCAGCGTTCTACTTCCACCAGAAACAAAAATATTGACAAAAAACGATACAAAAATTTTTAGAAATCTGGCAAAGAATCTTCGTGCGGTGACGTCAGCAAATGCCCACGTGACCATTTTCAGCGTTCTACTTCCACCAGAAGCAAAGATATTGACAAAAAACAAAAAAAAATTTTTGAAAATCTGGCAACAAATCTTCGTGCGGTGACGTCAGCAAATGCCCACGTTACTATTTTCAGCGTTCTACTCTTACCAAAGCAGAGATATTGACAAAAAAAAAAAATTTTGAAAATTTGGCAACGAATATCATGTGCGGTGACGTCAGCAGATGCCCACGTAACAATTTTCAGCGTTCTACTTCCACCAGAAGCAGAGATATTGACAAAAATCGATAAAAAAACTTTTCAGAATTTGGAAACGTATCATTGTGCGGTGACGTCAGCAGATGCTCACGTGACCATTTTCATCGTTCTATCTTCACCAGTAGCAAAAATATTGACAAAATACAAAAAAATTTTTTGAAAATCTGGCAACGTATTATTGTGCGGTGACGTCAGCAAATGCCCACGTGACTATTTTTAGCGTTTTATTTTCACCAGAAGCAGAGATATTGACAAAAAACGATAAAAAAATTTTTCAAAATCTGGCAACAAATCTTCGTGCGGTGACGTCAGCAGATGCCCACGTGACCATTTTCAGCGTTCTACTTCCACCAGAAACAAAAATTTTGACAAAAAACGATACAAAAATTTTTGGAAATCTGGCAAAAAATCTTTGTGCGGTGACGTCAGCAAATGCCCACGTGACTATTTTCAGCGTTCTACTTTCACCAGAAGCAGAGATATTGACAAAAAACGAAAAAAAAATTTTTGAAAATCTGGCAACAAATCTTCGTGCGGTGACTTCAGCAAATGCCCACGTTACTATTTTCAGCGTTCTACTTTTACCAAAAGCAGATTTATTGACAAAAAAAAAAAAAAGTTTTTGAAAATCTGGCAACGTAACATTGTGCGGTGACGTCAGCAGATGCCCACGTAACTATTTTCAGCGTTCTACTTTCACCAGAAAAAAAATATTGACAAAAAACGAAAAAAAGTTTTTTTAAAATTTTGCAACGTATCATTGTGCAGTGACGTCAGCAGATGCCCACGTGACTTTCAGCGTTCTACCTTCACCAGAAGCAGAGATATTAACAAAAAACGAAAAAAAAATTTTTGAAAATCTGGCAACGAATCTTCGTGCGGTGACGTCAGCAAATGCCCACGTTACTATTTTCAGCGTTCTACTTTTACCAAAAGCAGATTTATTGACAAAAAACAAAAAAAATTTTTTTTTATCTGGCAACGTATCATTGTGCAGTGACGTCAGCAGATGCCCACGTAACAATTTTCAGCGTTCTATTTCCACCAGAAGCAGAGATATTGACAAAAAACAAAAAAAAAAATTTTGAAAATCTGGCAACAAATCTTCATGCGGTGACGTCAGCTGATGCCCACGTGACCATTTTCAACGTTCTACTATCACCAGGAGCAGAGATATTGACAAAAAACGAAAAAAAAATTTTTGAAAATTTGGCAACAAATCTTCGTGCGGTGACGTCAGCTGATGCCCACGTGACTATTTTCAGCGTTCTATTTTCTCCAGGAGCAGAGATATTGACAAAAAACAAAAAAAAAATTTTTGAAAATTTGGCAACAAATCTTCGTGCGGTGACGTCAGCAGATGCCCACGTGACCATTTTCAGCGTTCTACTTTCACCAGAAGCAAAGATATTGACAAAAAACGAAAAAAAAATTTTTGAAAATTTGGCAACAAATCTTCGTGCGGTGACGTCAGCTGATGCCCACGTGACCATTTTCAGCGTTCTACTTTTACCAGGAGCAAAGATATTGACAAAAAACAAAAAAATTTTTGAAAATCTGGCAACGAATCTTCGGTGACGTCAGCAAATGCCTACGTGACTATTTTCAGCGTTCTATTTTCACCAGAAGCAGAGATATTGACAAAAAACGAAAAAAAAAATTTTTTTAATCTGGCAACAAATCTTCGTGCGGTGACGTCAGCAGATGCCCACGTGACTATTTTCAGCGTTCTATTTTTTCCAGGAGCAGAGATATTGACAAAAAACGAAAAAAAAAATTTTGAAAATCTGGCAACAAATCTTCGTGCGGTGACGTCAGCAAATGCCCACGTGACTATTTTCAGCGTTCTACTTTCACCAGAAGCAGAGATATTGACAAAAAACGAAAAAAAAATTTTTGAAAATCTGGCAACAAATCTTCGTGCGGTGACGTCAGCAGATGCCCACGTGACTATTTTCAGCGTTCTATTTCCTCCAGGAACAGAGATATTGACAAAAAACGAAAAAAAAATTTTAAAAATCTGGCAACGAATCTTCGTGCGGTGACGTCAGCAGATGCCAACGTGATATTTTCAGCGTTCTACCTTCTGAAGCAGAGATATTGACAAAAAACGAAAAAAAATTTTTGAAAATCTGGCAACAAATCTTCGTGCGGTGACGTCAGCTGATGCCCACGTGACTATTTTCAGCGTTCTACTTCCACCAGGAGCAGAGATTTTGACAAAAAACGAAAAAAAAATTTTGAAAATCTGGCAACGAATCTTCGTGCGGTGACGTCAACAGATGCCCACGTGACTATTTTCAGCGTTCTACCTTCACCAGAGGCAGAGATATTGACAAAAACGAAAAAAAATTTTTTAAATCTGGCAACAAATCTTCGTGCGGTGACGTCAGATGCCCACGTGACCATTTTCAGCGTTCTACCTTCACCAGAAGCAAGATATTGACAAAAAACGAAAAAAAATTTTGAAAATCTGGCAACAAATCTTCGTGCGGTGACGTCAGCAGATGCCCACGTGACATTTTCAGCGTTCTACTTCTCAGAAGCAGAGATATTGACAAAAAACAAAAAAAATTTTTGAAAATCTGGCAACGAATCTTCGTGCGGTGACGTCAGCAAATGCCCACGTGACTATTTTCAGCGTTTACTTTCGCCAGAAGCAGAGATATTGACAAAAACGAAAAAAATTTTTAAATCTGGCAACGTATCATTGTGCGGTGACGTCAGCAGATGCCCACGTAACAATTTTCAGCGTTCTACTTCCACCAGAAAAATAGATATTGACAAAAAACAATAGAAAAATTTTTCAGAATTTGAAAACGTATCATTGTGCGGTGACGTCAGCAAATGCCCACGTGACCATTTTCAGCGTTCTACTTCCACCAGAAGCAAAGATATTGACAAAAACAAAAAAATTTTGAAAATCTGGCAACAAATCTTCGTGCGGTGACGTCAGCAAATGCCCACGTGAACATTTTCAGCGTTCTACTCTTACCAAAAGCAGAGATATTGACAAAAAAAAAAAAATTTTCGAAAATTTGGCAACATTGTGCAGTGACGTCAGCAGATGCCCACGTAACAATTTTCAGCGTTCTAATTCCACCAGAAGCAGAGATATTGACAAAAACGAAAAAAATTTTCAAATTTGGAACATATCATTGTGCGGTGACGTCAGCAGATGCTCACGTGACCATTTTCAGCGTTCTATCTTCACCAGAAGCAGAGATATTGACAAAAAACAAAAAAAAAATTTTTGAAAATCTGGCAACGTATCATTGTGCGGTGACGTCAGCAAATGCCCACGTGACTATTTTCAGCGTTCTACTTTCTCCAGAAGCAGAGATATTGACAAAAACGATAAAAAATTTTGAAAATTGGCAACAAATCTTCGTGCGGTGACGTCAGCAGATGCCCACGTGACAATTTTCAGCGTTCTACTTCCACCAGAAGCAGAGATATTGACAAAAACGATAAAAAATTTTTGAAAATCTGGCAAAAATCTTCGTGCGGTGACGTCAGCAAATGCCCACGTGACTTTTCAGCGTTCTACCTTCACCAGAAGCAGAGATATTAACAAAAAACGAAAAAAAAATTTTGAAAATCTGGCAACAAATCTTCGTGCGGTGACGTCAGCAAATGCCCACGTTACTATTTTCAGCGTTCTACTCTTCACCAAAAACAGAGATATTGACAAAAA